>NC_060141.1:744302106-746702106 GCF_021461385.2 Schistocerca piceifrons
GGGAATCGGAAATGACGAGAAGGGTTCATGAGCTGGCGACACTAAGCCAGTATCCTGCAACAGGTGGCAAATTTTGGTCGTATCGGAAGAGTGCTCGGATAGCTGGGGCCTCACTCACCGTCCGCAATTAGGAGGTCTTGGTCTTACGAACGTGCGCTAGCATGCGGCGTCACTTGACATGGCCACGGAGTACAAACACTGGTGCGGTGTCGAGGGCTCCATTACGCACCATTTACTGGCCGTCCTTGCGCCAGTGTCCCTCTCCCCACCGGTCCCGGTCGGTAGCATCATGCCGGCGTTTGCAACCATCGCGGCTTTGATTGTGGAACTCAGTTATGCTCACGCCAAACTCCCAAGAAGGTGCCAACCGCGACAAAGGATTTCTACGTAACTTTCCTGCATAGCGTCGGCTGTAACGTCGTAGTTCCCATTGCTGCTGTGCACTGTGATTTGGTGGCACGTTCATCACAGTTTCTTTCCGATGTCAAATTGACTTGGTATTATACGACCTGTGGAAAGGATCCAACTAATCAGCGGCTCCATGCCGTAGGGCTGACGGACACTCACCTCTGCGCCGTCTGTAGTAGCGTCGAAAAGGATCACAACCGTATCATCTGTGTAGCTGTTGCGGATGTCTCGTTGGTGAGGCGACAAATTCTCTGCCTCGACCTTGGAATGTCTATATGGAGATGCTCATCACTCGCACCTCGATTTTTGGCAGTACTTGCAGACTGCCCTCGCAGTGGCTGCGCGCTGTTACCGTTATCGTGCGTATTTTGCCAATTATCTTAACAGCGTTTTTACCACACCCCCACCAAGTTCTCATGCTCCCGTTGCGGAGGGCACCCTTCCGATTCGAAACAAAAAATGACACCCCCACCCTTTGGTCCGCCTGCCATCCTCTATCGCCCTGCTGGGTTTGCAGGGTTCTGGATGATTGGACGAGCTTCACTTTGGTCCTCCATTGTATATACAGGCGCAGAAAAGAAAAAAAAAAACTATGTGACGGTGTAGCTCAGCGATGGGAAGGGGTGGAAGGCGGGAAGGGTTGTGAGGTACGGTGACCTGCCTTCGGTATTCATTCCGTCCTCACTTTGCCTCATTTAGCCCCTAGCTGACTGTGATCCTTAAAAAAAATTTAATAAACGATTAAAAAGACAGTTGCTATACTTTTTTCACAGCGTTGAGAAATTGTAATTAGTTAGTCACTTTAAACTAGAAGAAGAAGAAAAAGGTTCGTGGTTTCGAGTCCCTCTGTGGAAACTAATTTTTCTTTTTCTCTTTTCTTCAAGTCACAAAAAATAATAAAAGAATGGTTAAGATGACCACTCGCGATAAGCGGGAGATTCGGGTTCGTGTCCCGGTCTGCACAAATTTTCTCCTGTTCCCACTGGTTTCTATTAGTGCCCAAATTCAGCTACCGTCATTGAAAATGTCTGAATAGCGAACTGTTTAATTTAGGTTACTTTCTGATGTCTGGTATAGTTTCCACAATTTATTTGCGTTTGTATTAATTGTTAACGGTGGGATGTATGACTAGCTCGTATATTTCAACGTTTGTCCATCGATGATTTCTTAACTAGGTTTTGTAATTATACAAATATTCACCACTGTTCCTGTTTGCTACTGATGTGAAGTGACGGGTACACACAAATATTCTCTTTGTCTACAAGCACTCGCTTCTACCGAAAGCATATTTTTGTACATCACGAGCCGCTGATATGCAACACTCTATTCCCCACCAGTTTCAAACCATTTGACCAGTTATAGAGGTGGAGACCCTCCACGCCCACACTGAAATGATGGCCAACTCAAAAGGTCTACTGGCATCTCTGCATGGTGGTTAGTTTTCATTAAAATGAGGTGTAGCATGATGTGGGTACTGCGATGATTGCGTACGTCTGGTTATAGTTACCCATTAATACGCACTCGTCTGGAAATAGATTGGGTCGAAAGTCGAACGAAGTTTAGTGGTTTGAAGAGCAGAGGAAAAAAAAGTGCCAAGGCAAAAGCCAAGGGAAAAAAACTTCTGTGATAGGTCGAGTAGTAAGAGCTCCCTATTTTACCATAATCACGCAATACTTTATGCTATTTAACATATCTGTCATTCTTGTTAACAATGGTGCTAAATCTTACTTGTATTATTTCCACTAAATTTTTATTTGTATTATGCACACTAGAGCAGTAATGGTGATCAGTAGGTTGCAACAAACATTTTTATTTTTTGTAATGACAGTTAGGTAGACAGAATCTGGCAGCAAATAAGCTTTTGTTCATTATCATCTAACGATGTTATATACACACATCAGCAAAGTTTTGCATCACCATGGTTCCCAGAACTCCTGAAGATAGACTTTGACTGTGGGTATTGTATCAAACACCGAGTCACTTTGACTCTTCAGAAATGCCACTAAACCGGCCCAAAGATGTAAACAACCATGCATGAATAGCGCCTATTAGACAGAGGGATCCAACAGCCGATCAGTTCCAGTCATTCCACCAGGAAGGAGGTTCACAGCTCGTTTGTAGTTCTACCATGCCTAGACGGTCAACACCGCGGTTCGATCGCGTCCGCATTGTTACTTTGGCCAGGAAAGGCTCTCAACAAGGGAATTGTCCAGGCGTCTCGTAGTGAAACAAAGCGATATTGTCCGGACATGGAGGAGATACAGAGAGACAGGAACTGTCGAGGACATGCCACGCTCAGGCAGCCAAAGGGCTACTACTGCAGTGGATGACCGCTACCTACGGATTATCGCTCGGAGCAACCCTAACAGCAACGCCACCATGTTAAATAACGCTTTTCGTGCAGCTACAGGACGTCGTGTTACTACTCAAATCGTGCACAATAGGTTGCACGATGCACAACTTCACTCCCGACGTCCTTGGCGAGGTCCATCTTCGCAACCGCGACACCATGCAGCGCGGTACAGATGGGTTCAACAACATCCCGAATGGACCGCTCAGGATTGGCATCACGGTTTCTTCGCCGATGAGTGTCGCGTATGCCTTCAACCAGACAATCGTCGATGATGTGTTTGGAAGCAACCTGGTCAGGCTGAACGCCTTAGACACACTGTCCAGCAAGTGCAGAAAGGTGCAGGTTCCCTGCTGTTTTGGGGTAGCATTACGTGGGGCCGATGTACGCCGCTGGTGGTCACGGAAGCCGCCGTAACGGCCGTACGATACGTGAATGCCATCTTCGTCTTCATGGACGACAGTTCGCGCTTCCATCGTGCACATCTTGTGAATGACTTCCATCAGGACAACGGTATCGCTCGACTAGAGTGTCCAGTATGTTCCCCAGACATGAATCCTATTGAACATGCCTGGGATAGTGGGCTGTTTATGGGCGAAGTGACCCACCAACCACTCTGAGGGATCTACGCCGAATTGTAGTTGAGGAGTGGGACAATCTGGACCAACAGTGCCTTGATGAACTTGTGGATAGTATGCCACGAGAAATACAGGCGTGCATCAATGCAAGAGGACATGCTACTGGATTTTAGAGGTACCGATGTGTACAGCAATCTGGACCACCACCTCTGAAGGTCTCACTGTATGATGGTACAAAATGCAATGTGTGGTACTCATGAGGAATAAAAATGGCGGAAATGATGTTTATGTTGATTATTCCAATTTTCTGTACAGGTTCAGGAACTCTCGGAACCGAGCTGATGCAAAACGTTTTTTGATGTATGTAGTAATGTCTTTCTTTAAAAGATTTTGAGTGTGAGGCACCATTTACACAGTATACAACAAGATTCCAGCGCGAACGCAAATTTGCCAGTAACGTCGTCTAAGTGTAACAGCTGCCACCGAAACCTTGTGCATTCAGAAAAACGTAGTTATGTATTCCAAAGATGATGACCAAGGATGAACTTATGTACTATAGTAAACAGCATAATGAAATGGTCATTCAGTACTGTGACTACGAATAAGGTGTTTGGTGTAGTTCGACTTTTAAGTGATAATATCCCTAATCAGATCAGAAGGGTAACTTTTTCCAAGTCAAAGAGAACTGTCAAAAAAATGTTCAGAGTGTGAACTCCTGAGGTCATCGGTCCCTAGACTTACACAGTAGTTAAACTACGAGGGTCAGTCAAAAAGTAATGCCTCCTATTTTTTTTTCTACGTTTAATTGTCAGGAAATTTAAATGCAATTACATGGGTTGAAAACCACAACATTGAGGATCATTTTGTCATTTTTCAATGTAATCTCCGCCCATCTCTACAGTTTTGGTCCATCTTTGAACAAGGGCATGTATCCCAGCACGGTAAAAATCACAGCTCTGCTTCCTAAGCCATTGACGCACGGATGTTTTGACGGCCTCCTCATCTTCAAAATGAATCCCACGATGAGCTTCTTTTAGTGGCCCGAACAGATGGAAGTCTGATGGTGCCAGGTCAGGGCTGTATGGGGGATGAGGCAAAACTTCCCATCCAATTTTGACAATCTCGTCAGAGGTGTGACGACTGGTGTGTGGTCTTGCATTGTCATGCAAAAGAAGAACATCTGCCATTGATTTTGTTGGGCGAACTCGCTGAAGACGTGCTTTAAGTTTGTTGAGGGTTGTGACGTATTGAACAGAATTTATTGTGCATCCCTGCTCCAAAAAATCAACCAGAATCACACCCTCTGTATCCCAGAAAACTGTTGCCATAACTTTCCCTGCCGATCGCACAGTTTTGAATTTTTTCTTCCTCGGTGAGCTTGTGTGACGCCACTCCATTGACTGCCTCTTTGATTCGGGTTCAAAAAAATGCACCCATGTTTCGTCCCCGGTCACAATTTTTTTCAGAAACTCATCTCCCTCCAAACGGAAGCGCTGCAAGTGTTGGAAGGCTATTGTTTTCCTTGCCTCTTTATTCTGATCGGTTAACATTCTTGGAACCCACCGTGCACAAACTTTTGAGTACCCCAATTGTTTAATAATCGTGATCACACTGCCTTTACTAAGAGAAATAATGCGACACACTTCATCTGCAGTCACCCGACGGTCACCACGAATGATGTCATCAACTTGCTGAATGTTGTGTGGAGTCACTGCACTCACCAGCCTGCCGCTCCGCTTTTCGTCAGTCAACGGTGTTTGCCCTTCAGCTTCCTTACAACGACGAACCCATCGTCTAACAGTGCTGACATCCACTGTCACAACACCATACACCTTCTTCAGTCTTTCATGAATGCGTATGGGCGTTTCACCTTCTGCATTCAAGAATTCAATCACACAACGCTGTCTCAAACGAACATCGATGTCGGCCATCTTACAAACTTCTGCTGTGCTGCCACCTGTTGACACAGAAAGTTACTACTGCAGTGGATTGCAGAAGAAGGTTTGAGGAATGGCGCCAAATTCAAATTTTTCACTTAACTTAATTTCTTTAAGTAGAAAAAAAATGGGAGGCATTACTTTTTGACCGACCCTCGTAACTTATGCTAAGAACAACACACGCACCCATGCCGGAGGCAGGACTCGAATCTCCGGCGAGAGGGATCGCGCAGGAGAACGGTCAGACCGACGTATGTTCCAGAAGGATTGAGAACTGGTAAAACGGGGAAAGATGATTTTGCCAAGTTAATTATGGTTGCATGCACACTTAGGATGGAATGTTGAAGTGACGAGTACATTGAAGAAAACAAGGCGACCCATTGGTGAAATGACAATTGAGCTGGCGATACGAAATCAAGCTTGTCTGTACTCTGAGGCAAATGTGATCGACCCTCCGTTACGTATTGTTACATTTGCTGGTAGACCTTACTGAAAGTCGATTATTGTTTTAGTTCCGAGTAATACAAATTGCGTTAGTCTATAGCTGATGGTTTCAATGTGTCACAATGTTGATGTTTTAATGTGAAATTATGCTTACATTGCTTTCATTTACTTGTTTCAGGCAGGACCTTACCTCAAGTAGAATCTCCACCCGGTTCCTAGCAACGTGATGATGTTAGTTATCAATTTAGTATATGTTTATGTTTTTTGATGTATGAATTTTCCTACAGTAGTCTGAAAAGTTTCCCCTGAATTAGAATGGATTTACGGTACGAGTTTTACATATTCCTGCAAACTTCAAGAAAGTTTTTCTGTAGTACTATCGAAGAGTCAGGTACCCTAGGATTTTGTGTAGTTCTGTATTGTATTGAACTGGGGACCCAGAGCCGGCCGTGGTGGCCGAGCGGTTCTAGGCGCTACAGTCGGGAACCGCGCGACCGCTACGGTCGCAGGTTCGAATCCTGCCTCGGGCGTGGATGTGTGAGATGTCCTTAGGTTAGTTAGGTTCAAGTAGTTCTAAGTTCTAGGGGACTGATGACCTCAGCAGTTAAGTCCCATAGTGCTCCGAGCCATTTGAACCATTTCTTTGGGGACCTAGAAATGACGGAGAGGCTTCGTCTCCACCGTAGCCCTCAATGGTACACAACCCCACTCACCCCACCGGCGCCCAACACCGAACCCAGCGTTATTGTGCGGTTCGGCCCCCAGAGGAGACACCCGGGAACGTCTCACACCATTCGAGCGCAACCCCAAATGTTTGCGTGGCAGAGTAATTATGGTGTACGCGTACGTGGAGACAGTATTTGCGTAGCAATCACCGACATAGTGCAACTAAGGCGGAATAGGGGGAACCAGCCCGCATTCGCCGAGGCAGGTGGAAAACCGCCTTAAAAACCATCCACAGACTGGCCAGCACACCGCACACCGCACCCCGACACTAATCCGCTGGGCGGGTTCGTGCCGGGGACCGACACGCCTTCCCGCTCGGAAAGCAGTGCGTTAGACCGCACGGCTAACCGGGCGGGCATTGTAGTGTTAGTTCAAATGTTCAAATGTGTGCGAATTCCTATGGGACCAAACTGCTTTGGTCATCGGTCCCTAGACTTACACACTACTTAAGCTAACTTTTGCTAAGAACACACACACCCACGCCCGAGGGAGGACTCGAACATTCGGGGGTAGGTAGTGTTAGTCACAGTACATAATATACAGTTCAAGATAGTGCGAAAATACTACACTGTTAATTGCCCTCTCGACTAAATGAACGAAAATGAATCCAGTAAATCATATACAGTTTCTCACTGACATAATTCTTAATGTTTCCGTTCCACTAGCAGTGGCTGTAGGATTATTACAACCAAATTTACTCATAATTTCTTTAGATCCAGTATCGCACAACTATTCAGGCATTGAATACACACTATGCAGATTCCACAGCACTAGTACTCTCTTACACAGAAATTTTAAAGTTTAGTAATGTAGAACCATTTAACAAATAAAGATGTAAAATGAAGAAACTGGCGATAAAGTAGTCGGCTCGAGAAAAGAATTACGGAAAACATGACAGATATGTTTAGTGCACAGCTATACTGAAAGATTGCAGGCACAAATATTTACTTGCGAAAGGTTCAATGCGGAGACGAACATACTTAATAGAAGAAAACAAGCAAAAGGCTTTCGGTAATAAATTTAAAAAACTAAAATATTTTGGTACTATGGACCAAGCACAAAAAAATCAGAATCCGGAAAGGAAGCTTCTAATCTGTCCATATCTCTCATATCTACTAATCTTACGACAGTTATCCGTCGCTACCTGTAACAGTAAAAAGTAACTCTCAGACATCAGTCTTCGAACGCTAACATCGCTTCATATAACTAAAATAGGATAATCTGAGTATGCAATCGTCTTTATCAATGTTAAAAGTAGAACATACCCCATTTTTCCGAAAGACCAGACTACACCAATCAACCGAACTTCATGTGCTGTGGTAAATAAATTGTAGATGCTTATTCCGCTATAAAAATCATAATTTTTCACCAAATTCGTTTATCTCTCCTTATAACATTACACAGGTACGCACTCTCTCTCTCTCTCTCTCTCTCTCTCTCTCTTTCACACACTCACACACACACACACACACACACACACACACACACACACACACACACACACACATATATAAGGACAACCATGAATGGATTACGAGTTTTGTAGATAATACAAAAAAGCGGTACAAACGTTTTTTTTTTTTTTTGTCAAAAAGTAGCTGACTCTCATCACTATCAATGAGATGACAATCGTTGCCCTGTATCAAAACAGAGAGTCCCTACTCATCGTCCTCGGTATGTTAAGTCAATAGTAACTCAGCGTGTTGCAAAGTGGCTATCAGAAACGCATACTCATTACTTTATCGATGTTGCACAGTTATTTAGAAACCGCTCGTAGTAATAACACTGTGCAAGCGCGTACGTATGCAAGGAACGGGTGCGATGTTATAATTTTGGGAGGACAAACATTTATTTTACTTTCTGCTGAGTGATCACTTTCGATACCTACAAATAAGTATAATTTTCTCTTCCTGTTTCTTCAATAGCAGCTTGAAGCTGTTTGCAGCGTCGATACAGCAATAAGAGTATAATGCATGATACGAAAATGTTTTGCAGTAAATACTGATACGTTTTTCGGCTTTTACGCATTTGAAAACTCATTTGAAAGGTATTTCATGGGAAATTAATGTAAATTGCTTTCCTGATGAATCTAGAGACGGTTACTTGCTATTGCCTCGCTATTTCAAAATAGTTGGGTACAGAGGGCAGAGCGGTTGCGCCACCAAACCGGCGGTATTAATGATGGCCTTCTCCAGCCTATCACGTAGCACGCACCCTCGCGGATAAGAATCTAGTTAACCCGCCCGTCGGGGAGGTTATTAGCTTAACAGGGGAGCCGTCGGGCGGATGCATTGTCCGAGTAAATTGACTTGAGTGTCACTATTCTCGCGAAAATTGTTTACCAAGAGTGTGATAACAAGATTGCCTGGGCAACGAGATTCTCTCGCCAACATCGCCTCATTTACGGTGCGTACAGCGTAGTGTACCAACCGGTTTAACCGCTATGAAGGGCAGGCGCGTAAACTTCACACGTTGTGTTCATACGCCGCACGAAAAATAGCGTGCGCATACGTATAAACGGAGCCCATTGGCTGCACTAGATGGGCGACGTGCATGTGAGAGCTTGCAGAACAGGTTCGATAGAGGCATATCATACACGAAGGTAAAAACTGAGTAGGCGAAATTGTTATTTTTCCATTGTACTTTCTTGTGACCAAACGAGTAAATGTTTTTGCGAAGTGTATTCCTGTTTTACTAATGAATTACGTTTTTCACTGAACACCGCTGTACGCAGATATATTCTGGTAATTTCTATGGTCGGTGACAAATTTGCCAACGTTCTAGAAACTTTGATACAGAATCCAAATGTAGACTCCATCTTGTTACTTGGCAACTTTATTTCACCTATATTTGGAATTACTAACTCGAAATTCAGTGAGAACACTGCCAACTGGAAGCTCTGTGATAGACTTACAAAAAGTGACCGTAATCGTATTTATTCCACAGTTAAAGCCGCAGGTAATGACTTAGACTCTCTAACATCCAACCAGTGCACAATACAATACAGAACGAATTGGGAACTCTTAAAAGCAGAATTCAAGATACAACGACTGCAAGGAAGCTTATTTCATGTTGACGCCAAAACGGACAAACTGGTGCGAGCATTGCAGATGGTGCAGGATAAGCCGATCCCAACATTTGTTAGGGAATCAAAAGGGTTTAAAATTCTCTCGAGTGCCTCGCTACAGACCTTAAGACTCAGAGCAAGGTGGGCAAAGGAGATACTGCCAAAGACCCTGATGGGAAACAGAATGACAAAAATAGCTGAGTTTCTATCGAACATTCAAACAACAATATCAACAACTACTGCACCAAACAAGAATAGAACAATGGGAAGTGAACATTGAGGACCAAATGCTAAGAGACGTTTAGGATTTTCCTTACAAACTTGCAACAAACAAGGTTCGATCACCCACTATACTATCAACCATGAGACGATCCGACGGCACGGTGACGACAGAATGGGAGACATAAGAGCAGAACTACCGAGAACTTTCTTACAGGACGATTGAACGATGAAAGACACAGAGTACCATCAGTGTCACCGCTCTGAGCTACTAGAGCAGATGTGAATAATAGTTTTACGATTGCTTCACCGCAGGGCGAAGTGAGACTGGCAATAAAGAAGTGAACTAAGCAGAATGCATCAGTACCTGAAAGAATACTGGCAGAAGTGTTGCATCACCTAGTGGACCAAATTGTGCCATATACAGGGTGGTCCATTGATAGTGACCGGGCCAAATATCTCACGAAATAAGCGTCCAACGAAAAAACTACAAACAACGAAACTCGTCTAGCTCGAAGGGGGAAACCAGATGGAGCAGTGGTTGGCCCGCTAGATGGCGCTGCCATAGGTCAAACGGATATCGACTGCGTTTTTTTAAATAGGAACCCCCAATTTTTATTACATATTCGTGTAGTACTTCAAGAAATATGAATGTTTTAGTTGGACCACTTTTTTCGCTTTGTGATAGATGGCACTGTAATAGTCACAAACATATGGCTCAGGATTTTAGACGAACAGTTGGTAACAGGTAGGTTTTTTAAATTAAAATACAAAACGTAGGTACGTTTGAACATATTATTTCGGTTGTTCCAATGTGGTACTTATCATTTCTAAAACCGCAAGCTGTTACAGCGTGGTTACCTGTAAATACCACATTAATGCAATAAATGCTCAAAATGCTGTCAATGCAGTTGGCAATACGAGTGACGACATTCCTCTCAACAGCTAGTAGTTCGCATTCCGTAATGTTCGCACATGCATTAACAATGCGCTGACGCATGTTGTCAGGCATTGTCGTTGGATCACGATAGCAAAATATCCTTCAACTTTCCCCACAGAAAGAAATCCTGGCACGTCAGAAAGTGCGAGCTTTGGTATGGTGCTTCGACGACCAATACACCTGTCATGAAATATGCTATTCAATACCGCTTCAACCGCACGCGAGCTATGTGCTGGACATCCATCATGTTGGAAGTACATCGCCATTCTGTCATGCAGTGAAACATCTTGTAGTAACATCGGTAGAACATTACGTAGTAAATGAGCATACACTGCACCATTTATGTTGCCGTCGATAAAATGGGGGCCAATTATACTTCCTCCCATAAATCCGCACCATAAATTAACCCGCCAAGGCGCTGCCATCGTGGATTGCCTATTTTAAAAAATCCGTTTGCCCTATGGCAGCGCCGTCTAGCGGGCCAACCATAGCGCCATCTGGTTTCCCCATTCAAGTTTCTGTCTTTGTAGATTTTCGTTTTATGTTTATTTCGTGAGATATTTGGCCCGGTCACTATCAATGGACCACCCTGTATAACAGTGTTATTGAACGAATGTCTTTTGCAGAGCCGGACGCCCCGAATATGGAAAATCTCGAATATCGAGAATCGAAATTTTACAGGTCCATTTGTTTAGTAAATGCTCTAGCCAAAGTACGGGAAAAGCTTCCGTGCCGCCTTCTGAAGGATCACAAACGGTTAACAGACATCAGCTCCCTGGGGTATGGTTTCAGGAAAGGGAAATCCACGGAGTAGGAAGTAAAGCACGCAATGAATATTGTGAATACCTGAGAAGACAAGCATGGTATAGGCATAATGACTGATACAGTTCTGGCTTTTGGTAATTTGTGGTACCGTACCGTATTCAAAAGACTGAAACATATTGACTGTCCCAGGTGTCTCTATAACAGTTGCAAGACAGGCAGGTGCAGTTAGAATGTCTTGAAATGAAAATTCTGAAAGATATCACCAAAGGCTGACTACAGCACCCTGTTTGTGGTCCAGAGTTCTGGTATATTGGCATACAGCCATTACTGAACTAGCTTCAGTGTATAACAAACACTAGAGGTTGCATTGCCTTCCCTGATGATCAGTTATTTACAGTATCTGCTAACACGAGAGCTGAACTAGAGGAAAAGTGTAGGATAGTTCTTGAAAAACTAAGCAGCTGGTGCGTAGATAACAAATTAACGACTGCAGCACACAAAACAGTTTGTATGTCACTACACTGAACCGTCAAAGAAACTGGTACAGGAACACATATTCAAATACAGAGATATGTAAACAGGCAGAATACGGTGCTACGTTCGGCAACGCCTATACAGCACAAAAAGTGTATGGTGCAGTTGTTACATTGATTACTGCTGCTACAGTGGCATGTTATCAACATCTGAGTTCGAATGTGGTGTTGCAGTCGGCTCACGAACGATATGACACAGCATCTCAGAGGCAGCAATGAAGTGGGGATTTTCCGTACGAGCATTTCACGAGTTCACAGTGAATATCAGGAATCCGGTAAACCATCAAATCACAGACATCGCTGCGGCCGGAAAACGATTCTGCAAGAACGCGAACAACGACGACTGGAGAGAATCGTTCAACTTCACCGAAGTACAAGCCTTATGCATATTGCTGAGGATTTCAATGCTGATCCATCAGTAAGTGCTAGCGTGCGAATCATTCAACGAAACATCATCGACATGGGCTTTCGGAGTCGACGGCCCACTTGTGTACCCTTGACGACTGCACGACACGAAGCTCTACGCCTACCCTGGGCACGTCTACACCGACATTGTACTGTTGATGACTGGGAACATGTTTCCTGGTGGGACGAGTCTCTTTTATAACTGTATCGAGCTGATGGACGTGTTTATATATGGAGACAACCTCATGAATCCATGGATCCTGCACGTCAGCAGGTGACTGATCAAGCTGGTGGAGGATCTGTAATGGTGAATGGCATGGGCCGTTGAGGTGATATGGAACCCCTGATATGTCTAGATACGACTGTAGGAGGTGACACGTACGTAAGCACCATGTCTGATCATCTGCATCAATTCATTTCCGATGGTAATTCCAGCAGGACAATGCGACACCTCACACATCCAGAATTGCTGCAGGGTGGCTCCAGGACACTATTCTGAGTTTAACCACCTCCGCTGTCCACCAGACTCCCCAGACATGAACATTATTCAGCATATCCGGGATGACTTGCAACGTGTTGTTCAGAAGAGATCTCCTCCCCCTCGTACTCTTAGGGATTTATGAACAGCCCTCAGGCGCCATGGTGTCAGTTCCCTCCAACACTACTTCAGACATTAGTCGCGTCCATGCCACGTCGTGTTGCGGCTCTTCTGTGTGCTCGCGTGGCCCTACACGATACTAGACAGACGTACCAGTTTCTTTGGCTCTTAAATGCAAAAGGAACGAGAAATCTTATTCGGAAGAAATAACGAACCTGTGAAAACAAAAGAAGTATGTATGTATGTGTCGAAATGGGGACCTAGAAACTACGGAGAGGCTTCGTCCCCGCCGTAGCCCTCAGTGGTGCACAACCCCACAACAGGCCACAGCAGTCCACTCATCCCACCGCCGCCCCACACAGAACACAGGGTTATTGTGCAGTTCGGTCCGCAGTGGACCCTCCCCCCTCCGAGAACGACCCATTCCAGACGAGTGTAACCCCAATGTTAGCATGGTAGAGTAATTATGGTGTACGCGTCCGTGGAGACAATGTTTGCGCAGCAATCGCTGACATAGTTTGAGGCGGAATATGGGGAACCAGCCTGCATTCGCAGAGGCAGATGGAAAACCGCCTTAAAAACTATCCACAGGCTGTCGGGCATACCGGACCTCGACACTAATCCGCCGGGCGGGTTCGTGCCGGGGACCAGCACGCTTTCCGCTCGGGAGGCAGTGCGTTAGACCGCACGGCTAGCCGGGCGGGCAAAGGAGTATATAGTTAGCTTGCAATTGACATCGACGAAAAGCAACCACATGTAGAAATCTTTTCCCAGAGAGGCAATTAGCGACAGAAGTTTCAGCTACCGCTAAGTACAGTAAGAACGCACCACAACGCAATCTTACACGCTGTTGTGGGTTAAGGATATAGCGTAGGGCTCATGGAGCCTGAAAGGTAAGGACATTACAATCTCGACGGCGTGCACAGAGGAGTGTACTCCTCTGCCTGGCAGGCGCGTATAGAACAATACTGACTGAGGCGCTGCTGGTAGTATTAGGCTTGCTACCTCTCGACGTAGCAGTAAGAAAGAGAGGTCCACAATATTGCCTCAAAAAGCATGAATACGGTAAGGTAAAGGTATACTGGGCACACGAGCCGTACCGAATAAAGAAATAGAAGCATGCATTGTTAGAGAAAGGCGAGTAAACAGGGAGCAAAACCAACTTGTTCCTTCCTAACATGAAAGAAATAGCTGAATGACATATTCCTGCCAACGAAGCTATACACTACTTGTCGGGACATGATCCATATCCCAGCTACTTAAATGACGGCGCACCACAGGCACTTGCGAATGCGGAGCAATGGGCGCCGCGGATAACATAGTCTGGCAGTGTACCGTTAGACAGGATGTTACACATCAGGACAAAAACGCATCTCGAAATGCAATAGTCTATAATGTAACAAGAAATGAAGAATGGTGGCATAAGGTGAACTTTGTTAGAGTTAAGATATCTACATACGAGCTGCGAGCCTACTTGTTGAGAGACAAGCAAGGAGAGGCCATACATCATGATAACGAGACGCGCCACGGCAGAACATCCGCCTTCTGGAAGGTATGAGGAGATAAGGCCCTGGGAGGACAAGGAAAGATTTCCTGGGTTCTGATATCCACCTCCCAGTCTCTACACTTCACGCAGCACAACAGCGCCGTCCCTGTGAATCCGAGCTGTACCTCAGAGTGCCGGGAGCTAACCATCCAGACAAATGAGATATCCAGCTTGGTTCTGATACCAACTACAGTATTGTAGTGAAGTGTAGTGTAGTGCAGTCTTGTGTTCTACACTGTATTGCGGTGTATTGTAGAGCTGTATAGCAGTGTAGTTCAGAAATATAAATTACAAAAAGTGAGAGTTACCAATATTGCATAGCGTAATAAACCAGGGATTGCTCCTTCTTGATTCCGGATGAACAGATATCCGTAGGCCAGGTGGCCAAATGGTACTATGTAGACCTTTTTTAAGTTATCAGCATTTTTTCTTTGTGTAGATTTTCCATGTGGAATTTACCCCCCTTAAAAAGCATAATGATTACATATTACTAACACGTTTGAATTTATGTTAAAATATGTGCTTTACTTAACCTTATTCATGTGCAACTCTCGGTCTGTTGTTTTATGCAGAGAATAGACTAAAAGAAGATTGCAAATAATTAAGTTACACGATATTATTATAATAAAAAACATTCAAAAACATAAAATATATCGGAAACGTTCATTGTTAGTAATTGGCGTAATTTCGTTACACCACACATACATACAGAATCAAACGAAAGTCGCGCGGAGTAGCCGAGTTGTTTGAGGCGCCATGTCACGGATTGCGCGGCCCCTCCCGCAGGAGGTTCGAGTCCTCCCTCGGGTATGGGCATGTGTGTTGTTGTTAGCATAAGTTACTTTAAGTAGTGTGTAAGTCTAGGGACCGATGACCTCAGCAGATTGGTCCCTTAGGAATTCACACACATTTGAACACTTGAACATCAAACGAAGAGGACAAATAGTGCACTAAAAATTGATATGCTGTCTATAACATTAAATATTCCCTACATCTAAATCTACATCTTCTTGACTACCCTGCAGTTCACAACAAATGCTTGGTAGAGGGTTCATAGATCCACCATCATGCTATTCCTCTGCCGTTCCAATTTAGAGCAACGCGAGAATTAGCGGACACTTAAATCTTCCCGGGAGGGCACTCATTTCTCCTGTTTTTTTACGATGTTCATTTCTCCCTGTGTGTGTGTGTTCGTCAACAAAATACTTCTGGATTAGGAGGTGAATGACGGTAATCGAAGTTTCTGAAAATATTTCGCCGCAACGAGAAACGCCTTTGTCGATTACTACCCCAACTCTCCTATCAAGTCCGTTAAACTCCCCCCACACCCACTGCCACCACCAACCGCCTCCTATTTCGCGATAATACAAAACAGTCTACTACGCTTTGAATTTTTGTGATATCTTCTGTTAGTCGTATCTGGTAAGGATCCCATACCGCACAGAAATACGCCAGAAGGAGACGGACAAGCGCAGTGTAGTCATTCTCTTTAGTGGATCAATTACATCTACTCTGCCAATAAAACAGCAAAGTGAGCGTCCTGCAACATAACCCTCGGCTCAACGTCGGCTCAACAACGCTTCAAACTGCAAGCTGTCGACAGGGGAAAAAAAGCCAGATCTAAAAAGTTCATGTGACGTGTACCGTAGGTTAATGATGCGTCCACAATTCTGCCCACCACCACCATGGAAGTGTAACATGTTGGGGGGGGGGGGGGGGTTCGTCACACTGCCTCTTACCCATATTTGACCCCTTCTTTTGACACCTCTGCGATGGAGGTCGGGAACGGCGAAGTCCATCGTTGGAATCACGCGGTTTTCTTGCGGGAGGCCGAGAAAAGACAATTTTTAATGGATTGGTTTCGTGATCTACAGGGCTCCGATCCGTATTTTAAGGGGATGAAAGATGACTTTCTGTTCCCCGAACTCGTTTCTGCAATCCTTATATACCTACTAGACATTAGTGTTATAAAGGCTTCCTTCTGCGATTTAATTAAAACAACCACCTCTTCACAAAAGAAACAAGACTTCTGAACTCTTATCCTTCAGGAAGTGTCGGAAACGATGTTTCTCTACAATGTACTGTGTCATTGTGCTCTGATATGCTTTATAAAAGTCTATCAACTTGAAAGGTATGTGCTGGGATTCGATCAGGATAGAGCCAGTGAAAAATGTCGATAGTTCCCAACCGCAAGGTTGGACGAGTAGTACATCTTCGAGTAGGAAGATCTTTGACAGCTAACAGAGCTAGGTGCACGCGGTAAAAGTTTGAGTAGTGGTGAGGAGATGCGCAGAGACAGCAGACGTGTTTCGAGTCAGAGCTAGATGCCTGCAGGAGGCAGACGGGTCGTGACAGCATCAAAGTAAGAATTGGCGCTATGCACATAATAAGCTATATATTGAGCGAAACTCGGCACATACCTGGGGAAACTAGAAAGAATAATTAATAAAATAGGTTTTCTTTGGTTAATGTCTAAAAGCTAGATAGAAATCCCATTGTTGATGCAATAAGCGTTTTGTGCAACTTTCTTGTAAATCCATGCTATAGAAGTTTTTTTAGTATTTCACATGTGCCTTAAAAGTTTGAACAATAAATATCTTTTAGATAAAATTAGAGTTTCATCTCACACCTTACATCGTTCTCCGCATCCTGTGCTTGCATTGAACCAAAAGGTACATTAAAGTAAAGTTCCCATGAGTAAAGCTAATAATTTCATTTATCAGAGTAAAATAATCTATATGCCATTGCACAGTTGGCAAATTATTCAGATCAGGACAGAATGTTTATTAAGTAACACAGAGGGCCAAAATGAGTAAATTTGTCTAGAATGACGATTTTTTAACATCCTAGGTTTATTGACCAATTTCATTGCTCTGTAATATTGTTTTCGTGAGAATACTATGCGTATTTTATATTGTATCTTCCATTGTAATTTTTTTACAAATTTCGTGGGGAAATCTGTGCTAACTGCACAGATCCCCCCATAAAATTCTGGTCCATCGGACCAGAGGGTTGTGAAAGGTATGTGCTGAGATTCGATCAGGATAGAGCCAGTGAAAAATGCCGATAGTTCCCAACTGCAAGGTTGGACGAGTAGTACATCTTCGAGTAGTAAGATCTTTGACAGCTAACAGAGATAGGTGCACGCAGTAAAAGTTGGAGTAGTGGTGAGGAGATGTGCAGAGACAGCAGACGTGTTTCCGAGGCGGAGCTAGATGCCTGCAGGAGGCAGCCGTGTCGTGATAGCATCCAAGTAAGAATTAGCGTTATGCATATAATAAGCCATATATTGAGCGAAACTCGGCACACATCTGGGGAAACTAGAAATAATAATTAATAAAATAGGTTTTCTTTGAGTAAATAATGTCTAAAAGCTAGATAGAAATCCCATTGTTGATGCAATAAGCGTTTTGTGAAACTTTCTCGTAAATCCATGCTATAAAAGGTTTTTTAGTTTTTCACATGTGCCTTAAAAGTTTGAACAATAAATATTTTTTAGATGAAATTAGGGTTTCATCTCACACCTTATGTCGTTCTCCGCATCCTGTGCTTGCATTAAACCAAAAGCTACATTAAAGTAAAGTTCCTACGAGTAAAGCTAATAATTTCATTTATCAGAGTAAAATAATCTATATGCCATTCCACAGTTGGCAAATTATTCAGATGAGGACAGAATTTTTATTAAGTAACAAACATGGCCAAAATGAGTAAAGTTATCTAGAATAACAATTTTATGCCATTGCACTACGGCTGAGTTGAATATATGTTTTATTATCGGCTAAACGGGAAGGAGTGCAGATGCAGGTTGGTGACTTTCATTTATTTTTTACCACTAAACTTTCATGCAGTCAGATGTGTATTTTGAGTATTAGTTTTCCAACAATATTTTCATGCAGTCAGATAAAGTTCAGTTCAGTTATATATGCAGTCAGATGCAAGTTTTATTAAAGACTAAAGCAGTCACATGCAGTTCAGTCTAGTTTAAATAGAGAATTTTTGTTAACAACACTCGCAAACTCTGCTGCAGTTTCACTTTCGAGGCTACCTCCGCTCTACGAAGGGTAGAAACGTTTGACATTCTGCACAGCCTTAAGAAAAGCATTTGGAAATTTTTGTGCAGTAAAGGGAAAGAACGCGTTCATGTGTTGACTGAGTTCAACCGACTTTCTTTGACACCCGCTCAAACTTAAGACTGTATCGTCTGTCCTGGACAACATTCGGTGGACGGAAAGGAAAGGTCTATTATGAACTGGTTGTGCACAGTCAGTTACTTGATAGATTTCGACGAAAACGGAGACATCATAACATTGAAACTAAAGCGCCACAACAGTTTAACATATAGGAAGTGTATAACATTAATAGAACTTTCAGGGAAGTGCCCTTCAATACAGTGGAAACGTATATCTTAAAATACACCAGAATTGTTCGATCGTTTGAAGTATTGATATTACGCAATAATCACTTGCATTTGAAAATAACGTCGTTACGTGAATTAGTATCGTTTATACTCCAGCAACTTTAGCATATCACCCAGCTGCTATTTCCAATTGAATGAATGATTTCAAATGGTGAAATGACACCAAAAATGTTCTGCAGTGTGTCACGTAAAGCAGAAATAACTAAAGGTAAGAAGAAACAGCCTAATTGGGTGCGATAATATCGCTCTTTTCATTTAAAATTACTTAAATTTTCCTAGTCCCACTTCATATTTAATACACCGTTTTACCAAGGGGTAAATTACATCGCTGAATTCTGTAAGATATATTAAACGCCTGTCTCCCAGTAAATTGAGCTCCGCATTTGAATCAAAACATATTCCGACAGCAATTCGTTTTTACACCGATGACCACACATTAGCACCACCTACATACCAGCGTATTGGTCGACCTTCGAAATACAGGTCAGCAGCAATTACACGTGGCATGGATATCGTTGGGGCAACATGGTATCACTTAAAGATAGTACGTGTGTGTTCTGATTGGTGTGCTCAGAAACACTTTTGAATGCAGCAACACTGCACTGTGTCAGCATATTTTCGAAAGACGGCGTCATGTACTCAGGAAGGGCAAACCACGACCAACACGAAAAATGTAAAATATACACATACACAACTTTTACTGTGTCATTTCCTGAGGGAGTTACCCGCAGCATCGCATGATTTAATTCGACTACACTCATTACCTCTACTGTACTTCTGTTGATGGTCATCTTACAGCCTCTACTGAAAACACTATCCATTCTGTTCCGCTGTCAATTCCTTTGCCGTCCCTGAGAGAATTAGAATATAATCGTGTAACCTCAAAGTTCTTATTTGTTTTCTCTGAAATATAAGGCTTTTCCGAAATTTCTTCTGGATTTCCTTTACTGCTTACTCAGTGCACAGATTGAATAACATTGGAGAACTCTCACGATACTTTCTCACTCCCTTCTCAAACCACTGCTTCCTTTTCATGTTCTTCGAATCCTGTAACTTCTGTCTGATTCTGGTTTCCTTACATACTGTAGATAATCTTTCGGTCCATGTATTTTTAAAAATTTCAAAGGGTTTATTCGATTCAACACTGTCCAAAGCTTTCGCTATATCTACAAATGCTATTATATCTTTTGGTGACAACTAGAACTGACGGTTTGAAGATGTCTACATCGGAGGTGATATGAGTTAACATGAGGCACTTGTAGCAACAATGAGTGCCAAATTACAAAGGCCGAGCAGAAAAAGTAGAATGAGTTCTATGCTCCACTAGCTCAGCGTCCGCTGCTTTGCTCACGTAGAGTGTATGGCCTGCAGAGTATTTTTTGTTTTATTTAATAGAATTTTTATGTTGTTCACAAATTGCGACACCTAAGCTTTTCACACTACTTAAGGCCATCAAAGGATGCTCTTTCCCGAATGTACTTTTGACCAAAAGCGATTCTGGTAGATGGAGTCCGTAGTTTTTGTCAATTACTCCTTTTCCGTTCTTGTGATTTCCATTCCAACTTTCATTTCCTAACAAATATTCCTCATATCTAACCGAGAAGTGAAACACAGAGTATCATAAAATTAGCTTTAAAGTTTTTTTGATGTAAAGAGATATTTTCTTAAAACTTTTTATTCCCCGTTGCACTCCCTTAGCAGCTGAATTTCCAGAAACACTGAAACATGTATTTTTTCATCTCTGTCCAGTTTTCTAACATTCAGTTTTAAACATGCTTTCAGAATAAAACATTTTCATAAAATGTTTCTTCCCCTATTTCATCCGAATTTCCAAAAACAGTGACACGTTAATGTTTTATTTTTAACAAAGAAGCAAAATACAAATTTTCATAGATTTAGTTTCAAAAATGTTTATGAATATTTCCATGAAAACTTTCACCCCAATAGGAGTCACTTCCCAAAAACGGTGAAAGATGTATTCTTTATTTCTAACTAGGAAGTCAAATTTATATTTTCATTGATTTAGATTTAAAAAAGCTTTCATAATAAAGTATTTTAATATAAATCTCATCTCCTGTTTCACCCCCTTAGAGGTTCAGTTTTCAAAAACGTTATAACAGGCATTTTCTTTTTAATTTGTAACTTAGAAGTGAATATCGGTGTTCGTAGATGTAGCTTTAAAAATACTTTAATTGTTCTTCAGTAACGATATATTTTCAGGAAAAAAGCTTTCACCCACTATTTCACCCTCATAGGTTTAAATTTCCAAAAGTCCCGAAACAAGTACTTATTTATTTCTGACTGAGAAACCAAATACCAATTTCCTAGGCCTAACTTCAAAACTGCCTAATAACGACATGTTTAGATAAAAAAGCTCTTAATCTCGTACTTCACCTTCTTAGAGTTGGAATTTCGAAAAATCCCTTCGTAAATGACGTCTATGGTATAAGATCCTGACCTTTTCCAATTTTGCAGATTCTGTTCTTATCGGTTTTGGCTAGGTGATGATCACTCAATCAGTCAGGGACTTGCCTTTTATATATAAACTAGACAAAGAAGCAGTAGTGTGACATTTCAGTGTGGACTTTGAAGTCTTTGCCTCAAGACAGGAGCGTGTAGAGGAATTATGTGTCAAGTTTAAAAGAATAGTAAAGTATGCACTGGATAGATATGTACCCAGCAGAGCAGTTGACAATGCGAGGTACCCTGAATAGTACATAGTCACAGTAATGAAACTGCTGTGAATCATAGGTGTAAAACAAGGCATTGGGCTGTAGATAGAGAGAGGCTGTCGAAGGAACAGTGCGTGAAGCCTTCAATGACTTCCGTAGCAGAAGATTGTCGAAGGATCTTTCACAACAGAATAGCAGCACGTTTGGTCACAGATTAGTTTAACCCATAGGAGAGTGCACAGAGTTGAGAGATGTTGAAAGAACTGAACTAGAAGACTCTTAGAGAAAGAAGCAAACTGTTCGCAGAAAGCCTACTTACGAAGTAAATGCTATGAGTAACACCAGAATTAGTGTCCAGTCACTCACAGTCGAGACAGGAACTGAAACTGAGAATAGCACCGCAAAAGCTGAAGTGCTTAATTCTCGTTCAAGATGTTCCTTTACAATGGAAACCGCAGGAGCACTATCCCAATATACACTAATGACCATTAAAAATGCTAAACCACGAAGATGACGTGCTACAGACGCGTAAATTAACTGACAGGAAAAAGATGCTGTGATATGCAGATGATTAGCTTATCAGAGCATTCACACACGGTTGGCGCCGATGGCGACACCTACAACGTACTGACATGAGGAAAGTTTCCAGCCGATTTCTCATATACAAACACCAGTTTACCGGCGTTGCCTGGTGAAACGTTGTTGTGATGCCTCGTGTAAGGAGGAGAAATGCGTACCTTCATGTTTCCAACTTTCATAAAGGTCGGATTGTAGCCTATCGCGATTGCGGTTTACTGTATCGCGACATTGTTGCTCGCGTTGGTCGAGATCCAAAGACTGTTAGCAAAATATGGAATCGGTGGGTTCAGGAAGGTAATACGGAACGCCTTGCTGGATCCTAATGGCCTCGAATCACTAGCAGTCGAGATTAAAGGCATCTTATCCGCATGGCTGTAACGGAACGTGCAGCCGCGTCTCGATCCCTGTGTCAACAGATTGGGACGTTTGCAAGACAACAACCATCTGCACGAACAGTTCGACGACGTTTGCAGCAGCATGGACAATGAACTCGGAGACCATGGCTGCAGTTACCCTTGACGCTGCATCACAGACAGGAGTGCCTGCGATGGTGTACTCAACGACGAACGTGGGTGCACGAATGGCAAAAGTCATCTTTTCGGATCAATCCAGGTTCTGTTTACAGCATCATGATGGTCGCATCCGTGTTTGGCGACATGGCGGTCAACGCACATTGGAAGGCGTGTATACGTCATCGCCATACTGGCGTATCACCCGACGTGATGGTATGGGGTGCCATTGGTTACACGTCTCGGTCACCTCTTGTTCGCATTGACGGCACTTTGAACAGTGGACGTTACATTTCAGATGTGTTACGACCCGTGGCTCTACTCTTCATTCGATCCCTGCGAAACCGTACATTTCAGCTGAATAATGCACGACCGCATGTTGCCCTGTACGGGCCTCTCTGGATACAGAAACTGTTCGATTGCTGCCCTTGGCAGCACATTCTCCAGATCTCTCACCAACTGAAATGTCTGGTCAATGGTGGCCGAGCAACTGGCTCGTAACAATATGCCAACTACTCTTGATGAACTGTGGTATCGTCTTGAGGCTGCATATGCAGCTGTACCTGTACACGCCATCCAAGCTCTGTTTGACCTAATGGGCAGGTGTATCAAGGCCGTTATTATGGCCAGAGGTGGTTGTTCTGGGTACCGATTTCTCAGGATCTATGCACCCAAATTGCGTGAAAATGTAATCACATGTCAGTTCTAGTATAATATATTTGTCCAATGAATACCCGTTTATCATCTGCATTTCTTCTTGGTGCAGCAATTTCAATGTCCAGTACTGTAATTTGCGTATCTCAAGTAAGATGACTGAAAAATACATCCGTGTCAGTGGCGTTGGGAAAACGCTGTAAAAATCATTGAAACCGAAAAAGCCACAGAGTCCAAAGATATCATCAGGTTCTATACCCAATTCGCAGCTCATTTATCCCCCTCTCTTACGTATAGTCTTCGTAGATCCCTAGAAAGAAAAACAGTGACCCGTAGTTGGAAGAAAATGGAAGTCACACCCGTTTAAAAGAAGGGTACCCGAAGTGATCTACAAAACTACCGTCATTTGTCCTTGACATCCATTTGTTTTAGGAACTTAGAACGAATTCTGAGTTCAAACATAATTAAATATCTCGAACAGAATGATCTCCTCCAT
The DNA here is from genome assembly GCF_021461385.2 of Schistocerca piceifrons. NCBI lineage: Eukaryota > Metazoa > Arthropoda > Insecta > Orthoptera > Acrididae > Schistocerca > Schistocerca piceifrons. The sequence goes on from NC_060141.1 coordinate 744,325,950, forward strand.
GCCGAATAGCATGGATTCGGGGAACATCAATCATGGGAAACCCAACTTGACATACTGAAAGTCATGATTTCCGAAAAGAATTTGACTCAGTAGCTTGCGTACGTTTATTTTCAAAAGTACGATAGTACGAGGCAGCAAGGGAAATTTGTAACTGGGTTCGGCATTTTCTGGTAGGGCGGATACAACACGTTAACTTGGATGCAGAGTCAGCTACAGATGTAAAAGTAACTTCGTGTGCACCGCAGAGAAATGTGATGGGTCCTTGTCTGTTCATGATGTATATTAGTGAGCTTGTTGGCAATATTAATAGTAACCTCAAACTTTCCGCAGATGATAATATTATCGATAATGAAGTGCAGTCACAAAAATTCTACACAAGTATTCAGTCGGATGTTGATAAGTTTTCAAAATTGTGCAAAATTTGGCAGTTCTTTTTAATTGTTCGGAAATGTAAAGCTGTGCATTTCACAAAATGAGAAAACGTAGCCTCCTATGATTACACTATCAATGAGTGACAACTGTAATCTGCAAACTCATACAATTATATCGGTGTAACACTTTGTCGGGACATTAAATGGAGTATCAGATAGTTCCTCTCGTGAGTAAAGCAGGTAGCAGATTTCGGTTTGTTGGTAGTGTACTAGGAAAATCCAGTCAGTCTACGAATCAATAGTACAACCCATTCTAGAATATTGCTGAAGTATTTTGGACCCTACTAGATATGAATGACAGATCATATTGAACGTATACAGAGAAGGGCAGCACGATCCGTCACAGGTCTGACATGCGGGAAATTGTCACAGAGATACTGCAAGAACGGAACTGACAGACCCTTGAAGATAAACATAACTATTCCAAGAAAGCCTGCTCACGAAGTCACAGAAACCTGCTTTAAATAATGGCTCTAAAAATATACAACTCTCTAAACACTGCTCTAATAGAAATGTTGAGTACTAGATCAGATTAATCAATCATACCACGCACAGAGGCATTTAAACAGTCATTCTTACCGCGCTCCATATGTGAATGGGACGGGAAAAAGCCCTAATAACTACTACAGTGAGACATTCCTTCTACCATGCTCTTCACAGTGGCTTGCAGCGTACCGGCATGTATGCAGATGTAGATGCTACAAATGTATTTTTGCCGTTCTTCAAGACGCAGGGTTGGTATTGACCCACATGTTACCACATTTCACTGGAACCTAGTCCCACTTTCTCCATTGTTGGCTTAAACTAGATTTTCCATTCTTTTGTAAACAATTTTTGTCCATATTTTCGAACCATTGCTTCTACCTTAACATCGCATTGGATGAAACTACGTAGTATAAAATCGAGCTACGTTACGTAACGTTTCAGCATTGAATGTACCTCCATTGCCGAGATCACGAAGTAGTGGTAGTAGCTTGGCCGTGTTATAGTGGGGAAAGAAATTCACTAAATCAATATTTCTGTGGCAAGTAAGGGTGTTGAGATCATGACCGTGTTGCAGAGCCCTGGATGAAACGCAGGACTCTTGAGATATCCCACATAGCTATTCGATATACGTACAGGGTGGACCGTTTTGATCCATAATGTTGAATAACTTCGGATACAGCAATGTGTTTTAGATAAAAGTTGTAGGTGGCAAAAAGAGTCAGGCAATGCTATTAGTGGCCACGACTTGAACGAGATTTTGAAGGTGATTTGGAGGTTAAAGTGGTTTTCCCTTAATGGTCACGCTAATATTTGATTTAAGATTTCAAAAGAGAGGCGAATGATACGTTACTTAAGGTTATGGTAAGGTTCAATGAAGATGAAATAAGTTAATATCTCGTTTTAGTTCTAGTACAGATTAACTCTGATTGGAGGAGGGATACAGCAAAACTCAATGTTAGATATGAACTGGAGTAGGTATCCCGAGGAATGACATGTGAGAGAACTCACTCAACGGTTTGTAAATCAATTATCTACGTTTTATTTATCTTTGTTCTGCCTTGCAAATGTCAAAACAATATTTATAAGTTGTGATGCATTTATCTATGCTGAAGAGCATGTTAATTAGAACTTTAAGTTCAAATCTCTCGTAGCTCGTTAGAAATCCGACGTCACAAATAGGGGTTTCCATGAAACAAAACTCAACCTTCCAACGACCGATAATTAGTTCGATAGTGGTTATTGGTAATGATACGTGACCCCTTACTCCCCTTTCAATTTGTATGTAACATTGTATTGTCCTGCATCTGTTCTCTGTTCCGAGCTAATCCCTAATAGACCTAGAAACATATTTACTTATTTGACCGCCATTGAACTTGCCATGGCCTTGAATAATACATAATTTATAAGTAAAATCTAACGCACTTTTCAAATCTTAAATTAAATATTAGGAGTTGCATTTTCAAAAATCAGTTTAATCTTCAAGTCACCTTGTAAATTCCGGCAGGAGTGGCGGAGCTGTTCTAGGCGCTACAGTCTGGAACCGCGCGACCGTCAAGGTCGCAGGTTCGAATACTGGCCCGGGCATGGATTTGTGTGATGTCCTTAGGTTAGTTAGGTTTAAGTAGTTCTAAGTTCTAGGGGACTGGTGACTTCAGAAGTTAAGTCCCATAGTGCTCAGAGCCATTTGAACCATTTTTTTTAAGCTTGAAAATCACGTTCAAGGTCACGTCCATTAGTAGCAATGCGTGAGTCTTTGTTAACCACAATTTTTATCTAAAGCATTTTGCAGTATCTCATCTCTCTCCGGAGTTATTCCCTATTATGGATTAAACTGGTCCCCCCTGTAGATGGTGTTAGAGATATAAATACAGATATTTGTCCTTCTTACTCTGGACAGTGCACTGAATAACATTACAATTTACTTCATTTGAAAACTAATAATTGTAGCTATTACGAGTAATATTTTTTTAGGTTGGTTAGTACTTCAAAGTACTGCCAAACATGAGTTGGCCTACGCGAGAGGGAGTCTCGATCTATGCAATTAGAATTCGCTTGTTACAAAAGATAAGGCGTGAAATAAGTACGACAATGACTGTGCGTGTTTTCCAACTTTTAACTATTAAGAAAACAATACCAACTCCTAATAAAGTTGTTATAAAGGATTTGTATTCACAAAAATGCCAAGTCTTTACACAGAGAACGTGATTAACCGGAACTGTTCAATCTACTTAAAACGAAACTTTCAGTATTAAATGACCCCAGACCCATGACACGACGCGCAGAAGTAGTCCTAGACCTGCTATGGGCTGTTCATGGCGTACAGTTGCCCTCCAAAGACTCGCTCTCTTACCCTCGCTCCTTGTCTGTAGTTATATAAATCTTGTTTTTGCGGCTTACAATGTTACATGCGATCGTCGCGACGCTGGCGGCGGTGGTCAATATTTTCCCCGATGAGTTCACGAGCTCCTGACAGTTCATGTGACCTCCAAGGTATGGCTATAGTCGCGCCTGGGTGATTAGCATCTCTTATCTCGTGGTATTCATCTACATCCACATCTACTTGATTCTCTGTAGTTCGCCATTAAGTACTTGCAAGAGGTTTCATCGAACCACCTTCAAGCCTCTTCTCTATCGTTCTGCTGTCAAACAAGGTGCGGGAAAAAGTGAATGTTTAAATATTTGGGTGCAAGTTATGATTTCTCATATATTCTTATGATGATTATTTCTCCCTGTGTAAGTGGGCGTCAACAAAATATTTTCACACTCGCAGAAGAAGGTTGTTGATTTAAATTTCATGAGAAGATCCTGTAGCAAAGAAAAACGCCAGTGTTTTATTGAGTGCCGCCGCAGTTCGCATATAATATCGGTGACAGTCTCTCACAGACTTCATGATAATATAAAACGAGTTGCTTTCTTTGAACTTTTCCGATGTCCTCCGTCAATCCCATATGATGCGGATCAAACACACCGCAGCAGTGCTGCAGAAGATGGCGAATAAGTGTAGTATAATCAGTCTCTTAGTAGACGTGTTGGATTTTTTAAAGTGTTCTACCAATAAATCGTAATATTTGGTTTGCTTTACCCACAACATCATTCATGTGATCTTTCAAATGGCTCTGAGCGCTATGGGACTTAACTTCTGAGGTCATCAGTCCCCTAGAACTTAGAACTACTTAAACGTAACTAACCTAAGGACATCACACACACCCATGCCGGAGGCAGGATTCGAACCTGCGACCGTAGCAGTCTACTTCTACATTTATACTCCGCAAGCCACCCAACGGTGTGTGGCGGAGGGCACTTTACGTGCCACTGTCATTAACTCCCTTTTCTGTTCCAGTCGCGTATGGTTCGCGGGAAGAACGACTGCCGGAAAGCCTCCGTGCGCGCTCGAATCTCTCTAATTTTACGTTCGTGATTTCCTCTGGAGGTATAAGTTGGGGGAAGCAATGTATTCGATACCTCATCCAGAAACGCACCCTCTCGAAACCTGGACAGCAAGCTACACCGCGATGCAGTGCACCTCTCTTGCAGAGTCTGCCACTCGAGTTTGTTAAACATCTCCGTAACGCTATCACGGTTACCAAATAACCCTGTGACGAAACGCGCCGCTCTTCTTTGGATCTTCTCTATCTCCTCCGTCAACCCGATCTGGTACGGATCCCACACTGATGAGCAATACTCAAGTATAGGTCGAATAAGTGTTTTGTAAGCCACCTCTTTTGTTGATGGACTCCATTCTCTAAGGACTATCCCAATGAATCTCAACCTGGTACCCGCCTTACCAACAATTCACTTCATATGATGATTCCAATTCAAATCGTTCCGCACGCATACTCCCAGATATTTTACAGAAGTAAATGCTACCAGTGTTTGTTCCGCTTTCATATAATCATACAATAAAGGATACCTCTTTCTATGTATTCGCAATTCATTACATTTGTCTATGTTAAGAGTCAGTTGCCACTCCCTGCATCAAGTGCCCATCCGCTGCAGATCTTCCTGCATTTCGCTACAATTTTCTAATGCTGCAACTTCTCTGTATACTACAGCGGTTCCAGACTGTAGCCCCTAGAACCGCTCGGCCACATGTGATAGTCCCAGTTGAAGTTATTCGTAACTGTAATCTCTAAGTATTTAGATGATTTACAGCCTTTAGATAAATGTGATTTGTCGTGTAAACGAAATTTAGCGGACTACATTTGGTACTCATGCGGATGTCTTCACACTTTTCATTATGTAGAGTTAATTGCCACTTTTCGCACCATATATACTGTCTAAACCATTTTGCAGTTGGTTTTGTTCATCTGATGATTTTACAAGACTGTGAAAGACAGCATCATCTGCAAACTATCTAAGAAGGCTTCTCATATTATTTCGTAAATCGTTTATGTAGATTAGGAACAACAGACGCCCTATAACAGTTCCTTGGGGAACGCCAGATACTACCTCTGTTTCACTCGATGACTTTTCGTGAGTAACTACGAGCTGTGACCCTCCTGACAGGAATGTTTCCAACTAACGAAACATGATCGTTTTCCCGCGAGTAATATGTGCAGTACTCGTGGCAGAAGCAACTCGTTAATGTCTGATTACCCCCGAGCAGACCGAGAGTCTATACGCTGCACGTACGACTGTGCAGAAAACATAAGGTTATTAAGTAGGTTGTACGTTTGCAGAAAGACGGTTAAACGCAAAGAAACACAGTGAAATGGTACATATATCACACCTATCACAGTATGGGTACTTTGCGTCGATACCCTATATGATCACGTAAAGTTTTCTGCCTCATTTGAGCATCTCGCACGACTCTTTTAATTTTTTTATTTTTCTCTCCATGGCGTCACTTTCTGTCTTCAGTCAACTTGGTCATTGATTTGTTTGGGACCCCATTCTCCGACTTAACATTTTACTTGTATATCTTGTCTCTGTATATGTTTCTGTCTCAAGCCTCTATTGGATCGATTTGCGCTTTTTCCAGGTCAGGGTTGGCTTGTGATAGCCGTAGTATCGTTGACTTGACCCCGTGCATATATTTCAGAATTCTGCTGGCGAGGCTTATTGGCCGTAGTCTGCTGATGTTCCCAAAGAACTTTAACCATTTCTTTCTGACGTCTGCTGCTACGTTTGACATCTTCTGTGTGGTTTCCCTAGGGTTTGATCTGAATCCCTCTTCACTCAGCTTTGGACGGAGAATTTTGCATTCTTCCTTCATTGTGCTTTCCATGTTGCTTTTCGTATGGAATGTTAGTGACTCACTTGCATACAGTATTTCAGGCTTCATTACTGTGTTGTAGTGTCCGACCTTTGTTTGAATGGAGATGCCGTAAGACCCCTTCAATTTTTGCTGTCGAGTTCTCTGTGCGATCTCTGCTCTTCCTGTAGGTTCGAGAATTTCCTCTAGATATTTGAGATGTGTAACCCGTTTATCTTGCCGTATCTTGTGTGTAATTTTTGTGGGTTTAATTTTGGGCAGGAGGATTCAGCCTTTTGGAGAGAGATTTGCAGGCCAACTTTTTCTGCACATTGGTGTAGTTTTTTTCTGTTTGTTTGGTTGCTGTCGCTTCGTTGTCCAACAGTATGGCCAGTTCGTCTGTGAAACCTGGATTAGAGACGGCCAGGTCGACTGTGAAACCTGGACTTGGGATTTCTATCATCGCCCAGGATCATTCTAGTCGTATTTGTTTCCACTGTCCTTGGATTTTCAGTTCCTTTTCCCATTCCCTCATCACATTGTCCAGGACTAAGTTGAACAATAGAGGAGATAATCCTTCGCCTTGGGGAAATCCAGTTTTGATCATGGAGGGGTCAGAGATTTCACCTTATTAACATTCGATGTTGTGCTAGTCATTGTGTATTTGATTAGTCGTAATGTTATTGGGTCGACTCTCTGCTCCTCTACGTTGGTGAACAAGGGTAATCGGTCGCCAGAACCATATGATTTCTTGAAACTTATGGAAGTACAAATGATTGGAGTTTCCTCATACCATTGTATTTTAGAAATGTTTTCAGATCAAAGATTATTTCTGTACTTCAAAGATCAGGGCAGAAGCCTAACTGGCATTCACCAACAAATTTTGCGTTCTAACTGTTCTTGTATTCTCTGAGTAAGCATGCCTATAAAATTTTGTAGGTGATATGAAGCAGGGAGATTCCTCTGTAGCTGTTCATATTCACCATATCTCCTTTCTTGTCCTGCTGGTGGATAAGTTCAAATGGTTCAAATGGCTCTGAGCACTATGGGACTCAACTGCTGTGGTCATAAGTCCCCTAAGAACTACTTAAACCTAACTAACCTAAGGACATCACACACATCCATGCCCGAGGCAGGATTCGAACCTGCCACCGTAGCGGTCGTGCGGTTCCAGACTGTAGCGCCTTTAACCGCTCGGCCACTCCGGCCGGCGGTGGATAAGTGCACGTTTCCAGTTATGAAGGAGTTTTCCAGATGGTTGTGATTATTTATGTAAGTTCCTGTAAACACTTCGATTCTAAAACATCTTTCTTCGCTCAGAAACTAGAAGGAAGACCTCAAGGTTTTTCTTGTTCAAAATCACTCAATGAATTTACTGGTATAAGAGATATGCAATACACCTGCTCAGTAGAACTTACATTTTCGGTGAAATCTCGTTGTTTAAGGGCGGTGACGACTTTAAAATGATTCAAAATCATTGCAAGAAATGGACCCAAACAATACTGCAAACATTAAAGTGTGCCTCAGATCTTTTAGCAGGGAATATCTCATACTTCTACTTCATTTGACCGCAGGGTTAACATAGCTACACCTACATCTACATACATACTCCGCAATCCACCATACGGTGCGTGGCGGAGGGTACCTCGTACCACAACTAGCATCTTCTTTCCCTGTTCCACTCCCAAACAGAACGAGGGAAATATGACTGCCTATATGCCTCTCTACGAGCCCTAATCTCTCTTACCTTACCTTTGTGGTCTTTCCGCGAAATATAAGTTGGCGGCAGTAAAATTGTACTGCAGTCAGCCTCAAATGCTGGTTCTCTAAATTTCCTCAGTAGCGGTTCACGAAACAACGCCTTCTTTGTTCTAGAGACTCCCACCCAAGTTCCTGAAGCATTTCCGTAACACTCACTTGATGATCAAACCTACCAGGAACAAATCTAGCAGCTCGCCTCTGAATTGCTTCTGCCCTTCCTCAATCCGACCTAATAGGGATCCCAAACACTCGAGCAGTACTCAAGAATAGGTCGTATTAGTGTTTTATAAGCGGTCTCCTTTACAGATGAACCACATCATCCCAAAATTCTACCAATGAACCGAAGACGGCTATCCGCCTTCCCCACAACTGCCATTACATGCTTGTCCCACTTCATATCGCTCTGCAGTGTTATGCCCAAATATTTAATCGACGTGACTGTGAGAAGCGCTACACTAATAATGGAGTATTCAAACATTACGGGATTCTTTTTCCTATTCATCTGCATTAATTTACATGTATCTATATTTAGAGTTAGCTGCCATTCTTTGCACCAATCACAAATCCTGTCCAAGTCATCTTGTATCCTCCTAGAGTCACTCAACGACGACACCTTCCCGTACACCACAGCATCATCAGCAAACAGCCGCACATTGCTATCCACCCTATCCAAAAGATCATTTATGTAGATAGAAATAACAGTGGACCTAACACCCTTCCCTGGGGCACTCCAGATGATACCCTCACGTCCGATGGACACTCACCATCGAGGACAACGCACTGGGTTCTATTACTTAAGAAGTCTTCGAGCCACTCACATATTAGGGAACCAATCCCATATGCTCGTATCTTAGTTAGGAGCCTGCAGTGGGGCTCCGATGGCTTCGCTTGAACGTTTTGACTGTTTTCAGTGTATCCTGTCAAATACCAGATTTACTCTCAAGCTGCCTGTCAGTAACTCATGTGCAGATAAAATGTAGCTGGAGGAACTGAATCTCTAAATGCGTTGTGCAAAGTTAATTAACTAAACTACGACTGCCTACAGACAGATACAGTATCAAAAAGTTCTACGAGACAAACAATCCCGTCAGTCTTCACGTGCAGCGACACGGCTGATACTGCTTTGTGGGAAAACTCTTGCAGAGAACCGGGCACGTCAGCGCAGCAGTTTGTTTTCGCTTAATTAGAAAGATGATATTTCCTTTCTTTGCCAAGAAGTAAATGGATCTCCAAGCAGGCATCTCCAGCTAATCAAAATCTGCCCCAGGACTAACGACTCGCTCCCCTTGTAGCGAGAGGCAGCGGAACAAGGGTAAAGAGCGGCTGGGAAGGGGCGCTGCCTGCGCCGGACAGCCCAGGGATACGGGGCTGCCACGCGGGAAGGATCTCGCGCACGTAATTGCTTGCGGGACAGTCGCGGCTCGACGCTGGCGGCGGATCTCGTAAGACGGGCGCGTGCGGCCAAAACCGGTCGCTCTCCGCACAGTGGCGAGCGACTCTGTGAAATTGATTAAATTCGGCCCAGCATTTGCATGTAATATGGTAATACATTTTCCGCGGGCGAAGCCCCGGGGGGGGGGGGGGGGGAAAGCGAACCGAATGGCTGCATTTGCATGTGTGCTTCAACGATACTGGCTACACAATATCCGCGAATGCTTTTGTTTCGTGTTATCGACCGGCACTGGTTGGCAAACATTCTGAATATTTATTCTTGCGCACGCTGCGGAGTAAATTGTACGAGAAAATTGCCGCCCTCTCTGTTATTTTACGAATGTTATTATGATTATCGAGTAGCACATTCGGCAGGCTCTGGTTAAGTGGTGTATGATCCTCTTCTCGCAACTGAAAGTTATCGTGTGAGTGTATCAGTTCCTAATCTGTCACGTAACTGAAATATAATGTCACTTACTCTTCCCAAATCTTTTTACTGTTTTTCACTGATAAATAATAAAAAAATATTGTCATAACAGCGCACTCTGTTCTGTGTCTTACTGCGGTACCTGTATGTGTACTTTTGCTGCAGATTGTCAGAAGTTTTAGACTCACAGGAATAGGAATTCATCTCAAAACCGTGATCTCTGATGCTTGTTTCCTGATGTCTGTGTACCAAACTTAACTGTTTTCTGGCGGTTCGCAGTTTAGTTAATACGACTGAGCGTGCTCATCTACATCCTTGTTGTACCGCTACCGCCCCCTGTCAGGATACCGTCTCAAGTACACTTACAGTGAACACAACGAACGTGACGAAGAGACTGTAAGAAAATCTTATCGCCTAACTTCACTAAGATTTAAGCCCAGCAAGAACGTGAACAGAGCACTTATTTGACGGAGCGTACAGAAGAAAGAATCATGAAAATATGGGGAACCGGAATCTATACTTTCGTGAAATAGTTCTCTGAGCTCTAATTATTTAACAGCGCGCGGTTCACCGTCGTCTTAATATAGGATTGCATGAGGCGCTTTTAGAATTTATTAAAATTCATGTGTACGTGGAGCGAAATCTCGGGGATTATATTTCGGGTTATCACATTAAAATATTGGTGCAGGATATCTTTACTGTGCTGAAATTTAATTAAATGAAATCTTTTAATGGAAGAAAGTATCTCCCTTTTTTAAACGTAATAATCCTCGTCTTGCCGAGAAGCGACCAATTACTGGACTTAACTGAATGTTCTTAGTTTTTACCTTAATACAACATAAATTAACACACTACTGGCCATTAAAATTGCTACACCACGACGAACCCGTGCTAAAGACGCGAAATTTATCCGACAGGAAGATGATTCTATGATATACAAATGATTAGCTTTTCAGACCATTCACACAAGGTTGGTGCCGGTGGCGATACCTACAACGTGCTGACATGAGGAAAGTTTCCAACCGATTTCTCATACACAAACAGCAGTTAACCGGCGTTGCCTGGTGAAACGTTGTTGTGATAACTCGTGTAAGGAGGAGAAATGTGTACCGTCACGTTTCCGACTATCATAAAGGTCGGATTGTAGACTATCGCGATTGCGGTTTATCGTATCGCGACATTGATGCTCGCGTTCGTCGAGATCCAATGACTGTTAGATGAATATGGAATCGGTGGTTTCAGGAGGGTAATACGGAACGCCGTGCTGGATCCCAACTGCCTCGTATCACTAGCAGTCGAGATGACAGGCATCTTATCCGCTTGGCTGTAACGGATCTTACAGCCACGTCTTGATCCCTGAGTCAACAGATGGGGACGTTTGCAAGACAACAACCATCTGCACGAACAGCTCGACGACGTTTGCAGCAGCATGGACCATCAGCTCGGAGACCATGGCTGCGGTTACCCTTGACGCTGCATCACAGACAGGAGCACATGCGATGTCGTACTCACCGACGAACCTAGCTGCATGAATGGCAAAACGTCATTTTTTTCGGATGAATCCAGGTTCTGTTTACAGAATCATGATGGTCGTACCCGTGTTTGGCGACATCGCGGTGAACGCACATTGGAAGCGTGTATTAGTCATCGCCATATTGGCGTATCACCCTGCGTGATGATATGGGGTGCCGTTGGTTACACGTCTCGGTCACCTCTTGTTCGCATTGACGGCACGTTACATTTCATATGTGTTACGACCCGTGGCTCTATGCTCCACTCGACCCTACATTTCAGCAGGATATTGCACGACCGCTTGTTGCAGGTCCTGCACAGGCCTTTCTGGATACAGAAAATGTTCGACTGCTGCCCTGGCCAGCGCATCCTCCAAATCTCTCACCAATTGAAAACGTCTGGTCAATGGTGGCCGAGCAACTGGCTCGTCACAATACGCCAGTCACTACTCATGATGAACTGTGGTATCGTGTTGAAGCTGCATAGGCAGCTGTACCTGTACACGCCATCCAAGCTCTGTTTGACTCAATGCCCAGGCGTATCAAGGCCGCTATTACGGCCAGAGGTGGTTGTTCTGTGTACAGATTTCTCTGGATCTATGCACCCAAATTGAGAGAAAATGTAATCACATGTCAGTTCTAGTATAATATATTTGTCCAATGAATACCCGTTTATCATCTGCATTTCTTCTTGGTGTAGCAAATTTTAATGGCCAGTGGTGTATATTGACTTTCTTTTCCTTAATAATTATGTGCGAGTCTTTTAAAGCGTCCGTTGATGACGGAACGCAGTGAAATTACGATGAAATTTTTCCTACGCAAGACATCTGCCAAGAATGGTCGATTGTTCTGCGTGAAGGTCACTAGGCATATGAAAAAGATGCACGATCGGCATAAATTACGATTTATTAATTAAAATTTACATGTTACAATGACTAATGGCCGCTGTAGCTAGCGTTAGGTTCGAGACTAGAACAGAAAGTGAGTAACAACTCTGGTCTTTCTAGTTTCTTCCACCAGCGAGTAAAACAACAATTAATTGCCTGTAAGATCATACGCCGTTATATTATATAGTCTGTTCGCGCAATTATTATTTCATTTCATTAAAATTACCGTTATGACAGCTAACTGCACGATCATTTTCAGATGTTTTTTTTTTTGTACAATTTTCACTTTACTTTGTTTTGTGTCTGACTTGTCGTCGCACGATTTTATCTTTCGTATCGTGTATCGGTACAGTGTGACAGTAAAATTACCGCTGTCCGAATAGATACTACCAGGACACTACTTCCGAAGGTGATAATAAGAGAATGAATACTAATGAGTCGTGCGCGGCTCGCACTCATGCCGTTTATTGCTCGTCCTCTTGTTTTTGTGGCTCTGTCGCCTCGTTTTTTCTTTAATTTGATTTACTTGCGTCACTAGGTTGCTGGTTTGCTTCACCCGTCAGTGGCAGCAGCAGCGCTTATCGATAAGTGCACTGTCGTACCACCTCTGGAGCGACCGCTAGTATTTCCCGGTCGTCGTCTGTCTCGAGTTCAGTTGGGAGTTCAGTCGGGACGCAGCAGCAGTGAGGTCGGGGACGGAGCGCCAGTGAGGTGCGGACAGCCAGTGCTCACCGATCGCCGGAGACGCACGTGAACTGTATGACGGAAGGAGATTGGAGGGGGACCACCGTTGGTCGGTCGTTCGGTTGGTCGTCTCATCAGGCGACGCGTATTGGGTCTTTTGACAGTTTCCGGGCCTCGTCACTTGGTTATCGTGCCGGACGTGTGTCGGTTCGTTCCTTGCACAGAGATGTTGTGGCCAATGGGCAAGAGTTACCTCTGCATGGATGGGTCCGAGCCAGTGTACCTGGGTTGCTGTGTTTCCGAATTCCGAACGGACACTGAGTTGGGCTGGAGCTGCAATCAGCGTCGAACAGCCAAGACTCGCTGGACCGCGCCGACACACCTAACTTGAGTGGGAACGACCTGGGTCGTCTCATTGCACGACGTGCATTTGGTCGCCGGCCGCTTGTGGGAGTTCTTTTTGTGTCGGATTGATTCGTCCCAGTTGTTCCACAGTGGTTGCTTTTACGATTGCTCGAGTTCTTATGCAAGTGTGTTTACGTGGAACTGTATGTAGCTACTGTGATTTCTACTGAGCAGATGAATGTTGGCTGTGTACTGTATTTCGCAGTTGGTCGGTTGAGAGTGAGGGAATTGATTAGGTTGTTGGTTGGTTTTTCAGCCTTCCCTAGGTCGTGTTGCAACCCGATTGTTTAGTGTTGCGCTTGGCTGCCTGTCTCACCTAAACTGTGGTTAGAGTTTCCTCCCCAGGCCGACCCTTGGAACGCTTCTGAGCACCACTGTTTCTTGTTTGTGATTGTCACACTTGGTTGCAGGTACTGTGTCAGGCCTTAAGCCGTGTATCAATGTTGTCTGTTTTATGTTTAGCATATGGCCTTCAACCGAACTTCATAACAACGTAAGATTACACCTTCAGCCATGTTTCATGTAGAATTCTTGTTGCTCTGTATTTAGCCCCTCAGCCAGGTTTGTTTCAGAATCTGTGGCTCTAATATGTAAATTCTCCTCTGTAAGGTTTCTCTTTACCTTGAATTCTTGAAATGGCATTCAGCCGTGTTCTGTAAATGTTTAACTTAAGGTTGTCTTTAATTATCATTGAGTAATTGTTTGGGCCTTCAGCCCAAGATATTGTAGTTTTACTTCAGCCTTTACTCTAAATCCTGGTGTTTTAAAGGGAATCATTTAAACATATTTTGGAGAAGTTACTTGAGCCCTCAGCTGTTTATTGATCTTTGTTGTTTTAAAGAGAAACCTGTGCTTTGATTCGAGCAATACAGTTGTGTGTTCTTATATAACTAACAATAATTGACCTTGGCCACTTTCCACAACCTGATAAGCTCTGTCCTGGGAAACCGAATTTCAACTAAGATGACGAACTTATACATGACATTCTACGAATTTAAGAAGTCATATCTCCTCATTGAGTGCATTTTTTTCAGAACTTGGAGTCGATGAGCAATTACGACTGCATTAAGAGTAAATGAAATTCCATGAATGTTTTACAACAGTCGCCAGTCATTAACGCCAGTTTCATAGGAGCCAACACTCAGTGTTCTCGCTCAGTTTCACAGCGAATGAAGTACTGCAGGAATGGCGTAGGGTCTTAGAAAGGAATACTTTGGTAAAACCATTGCGAAACGTGACAAAGAAAAACGTATTTAGATGAATTCGTACTGAAGTGAGTCTAACTTATTTCAGACGAATTCATATTCAAGTGAGTGTAACATTCCTGACAATCTGCAGCAAATGTACACATACAGGAACGGCGGTCACACACTGAACAGAGCGCGCTGTTATGAGAATATTTCTTGTTATTTGACTGTCAGTGGACGGACTGTGCAACTGATTTAGATTTTATATGTGTTAAACTGAAATTTGTGATTAGAGAAACGGACTTTCTGAAGGGAGTAACACGAGGAAAGGAATTGTGGATAATATTTGAAAAGGGAGAGCAATATCAGATACCAAACACACACCATCCATCCATACGAACAGCAAATACTGATTATAAAACCATCTGGCAAAGGAAATCTTGGGCTGACTCCCCACAGAGGCGTAATGAGTGTAGTGCAATAGAAATTAGAGTAATGGCTGGTAATGCTGTCCAGATAGCTTCAATGTTCGTTAAGTATGTTTCGGTTTGCATAGACACTTTGTAGTACTATTTAAACGTATTTTAATATTGCGTGATTAGGTACTTTTTACGGTGATAGGTCTTTTAGTACTATTATGGAGCTTCTTAGAATCATAGTTTTTGTATAACAACCATTTTCGGATACTGTGTACGATGGCGATATATCACCACAAAATCTGTACACCTCAACTGAAACTACAAAACTACGATCCAGAAATATTCTGTAATTGGACGAAATATGTTATCGTCGTAGAAAGTATCACACTGGATAATAAAAAACATTTCAATAAATTTAAATCTATTGCCGAATGGATGCAGTGTTATGAAATAGGTAAAACGGTATTAACAATATAACCTAAAAATGTGGACGCCGTATTCGAAAACACATAGATACATACAAAAAATTATATTTTGTAATCGTTGAATTTCAGAAATATGATCACGCCGGTCTCCCTGTATCCATCTGAGTGCTTACCATTATCTCAAAAGTTTTATATTAGCTGTAATGAAATCAACCATAGATCTAGTGCGGCACACCAGAGACAGATTATGGAAACAGTGGCCCATTAGGAAATCAAAACGTGTAATTTAATACATGAGGTATCAGGCAAAACTTTTAGTTACCTCAGAATATATATTCGTATACAGGATAATTTCCGAATCTTCGCGTGGTTTTTCCTGGCGATCATCTCTGTCACCCTGTTGTTGTGGTTGTAGTCTTCAGTCCTGAGACTGGTTTGATGCAGCTCTCCATGCTAATCTATCCTGTGCAAGCTTCTTCATCTCCCAGTACCTACTGCAACCTACATCCTTCTGAATGTGCTTAGTTTATTCATCTCCTGGTCTCCCTCTACCATTTTTACCTTCCACGCTGCCCTCCAATGCTAAATTTGTGATCCCTTGATGCCCCAGGACATCTCCTACCAACCGATCCCTTCTTCTAGTCAAGTTGTGCCACAAACTTCCCCCCAATCCTATTCAATACCTCCTCATTAGTTACGTGATCTACCCACCTAATCTTCAACATTCTTCTGTAGCACCACATTTCTTGTCCAAACTAGTTATCGACCATATTTCACTTCCATACATGGCCACACTCCACACAAATCCTTTCAGAAACGACTTCCTGACACTTAAATCTATACTCGACGTTAACAAATTTCTCTTCTTCAGAAACGCTTTCCTTGCCATTGCCAGTCTACATTTTATATCTTCTCTGCTTCGACCATCATCACTTATTTTGCTCCCCAAATAGCAAAACTCCTTTACTACTTTAAGTGTCTCATTTCCTAATCTAATTCCCTCAGCATCATCCTACTTAATTCGACTACATTCCATTATCCTAGTTTTGCTTTTCTAGATGTTCACCTTATACCCTCCTTTCAAGACACTGACCATTCCGTTCAACTGCTCTTCCAAGACCTTTGCTGTCTCTGACAGATTTACAATGTCATCGGCGAACCTCAAAGTTTTTATTTCTTCTCCCTGGATTTTAATACCTACTCCGAATTTTTCTTTTGCTTCCTTTACTGCTTGCTCAATATACAGATTGAACAACATCGGGGAGAGGCTACAACCCTGTCTCACCCCCTTCCCAACCACTGCTTCCCTTTCATGCCCCTCGACTCTTATAACTGCCATCTGGTTTCTGTACAAATTGTAAATAGCCTTTCGCTCCCTGTATTTTACCGCTGCCACCTTTAGAATTTGAAAGAGAGTGTTCCAGTTAACATTGCCTAAAGCTTTCTCTAAGTCTACAAACGCTGGAAACGTAGGTTTGCCTTTCCTTAATCTTTCTTCTAAGATAAGTCGTAACGTAAGTATTGCCTCACATGTTCCAACATTTCCACGGAATCCAAACTGATCTTCCCCGAGGACAGCTTCTACCAGTTTTTCCATTCGTCTGTAAAGAATTCGCGTTAGTATTTTGCAGCTGTGACTTATTAAACTGATAGTTCGGTAATTTTCACATCTGTCAACACCTGCTTTCTCTGGGATTGGAATTATTATATTCTTCTTGAAGTCTGAGGGTATTTCGCCTGTCTCCTACATCTTGCTCACCAGATGGCGGAGTTTTGTCAGGACTCGTTCTCCCAAGGCCGTCAGTAGTTCTAATGGAAAGTAGTCTACTCCCGGGGCCTTATTTCAACTCAGGTCTTTCAGTGCTCTGTCAAACTCTTCACGCAGTATCGTATCTCCCATTTCATCTTCATCTACACCCTCTTCCATTTCCATAATATTGTCCTCAAGTACATCGCCCTTGTATAGACCCTCTATATATTCCTTCCACCTTTCTACTTTCCCTTCTTTGCTTAGAACTGGGTTTCCATCTGAGCTCTTGATATTCATACAAGTGGCTCTCTTATCTCCAAAGGTCTCTTTAATTTTCCTGTAGGCAGTATCTATTTTACCTCTAGTGAGATAAGCTTCTACATCCTTACATTTGTCCTCTAGCCATCCCTGCTTAGCCATTTTGCACTTCCTGTCGATCTCATTTTTGAGGTGTCTGTATTCCTTTTTGCCTGCTTCTTTTACTGCATTTTTATATTTTCTCCTTTTATCGATTAAATTCAATATTTCTTCTGTTACCCAAGGAGTTCTACTAGCCCTCGTCTTTTTAACTACTTGATCCTCTGCTGCCTTCACTACTTCATCCCTCAGAGCTACCCATTCTTCTTCTTCTGTACTTATTTCCCCCATTGCTGTCTATTGCTCCCTTATGCTCTCCCTGAAACTCTGTATAACCTCTGGTTCTTTCAGTTTATCCAGGTCCCATCTCCTTAAATTCCCACCTTTATGCAGTTCCTTCAGTTTTAATCTACAGTTCATAACCAATAGATTGTGGTCAGAGTCCACATCTGACCCTGGAAATGTCTTACAATTTAAAACCTGGTTCCTAAATCTCTGTCTTAACATTATATAATCTATCTGGTACCTTCTAGTATCTCCAGGATTCTTGCATGTATACAACCTTCTTTCAGGATTCTTGAACCAAGTGTTAGCTATTATTAAGTTATGCTCTGTGCAAAACTCTACCAGGCGGCTTCCTCTTTCATTTCTTAGCCCCAATCCATATTCACCTACTATGTTTCCTTCTCTCCCTTTTCCTGCTCTCGAAT
The DNA here is from genome assembly GCF_021461385.2 of Schistocerca piceifrons. Taxonomy (NCBI): domain Eukaryota; kingdom Metazoa; phylum Arthropoda; class Insecta; order Orthoptera; family Acrididae; genus Schistocerca; species Schistocerca piceifrons. The sequence continues at coordinate 744,344,015 of NC_060141.1, forward strand.
TCCAGTCACCCATGACTATTAAATTTTCGTCTCCCTTCACTACCTGAATAATTTCTTTTATCCCATCATACATTTCTTCAATTCCTTTATCATCTGTAGAGCTAGTTGGCATATAAACTTGTACTACTGTAGTAGGCGTGGGCTTCGTGTCTATCTTGGCCACTATAATGCGTTCACTATGCTGTTTGTAGTAGCTTACCCGCACTCCTACTTTTTATTCATTATTAAACGTACTCCTGCATTACCCCTATTTGATTTTGTGTTTATAAACCTGTATTCACCTGACCAAAAGTCTTGTTCCTCCTGCCACCGAACTTCACTAATTCCCACTATATCTAACTTTAACCTATCCATTTCCCTTTTTAAATTTTCTGATCTACCTGCCCGGTTAAGAGATCTGACATTCCACGCTCCGATCCGTAGAACGCCAGTTTTCTTTATCCTGATAATGACGTCCTCCTGAGTAGTCCCCGCCCGGAGATCCGAAAGTGGGACTTTTTTACCTCCGGAATATTTTACCCAAGAGGACGCCATCATCATTTATCCATACAGTAAAGCTGCATGCCCTCGTGAAAAATTACGGCCGTAATTTCCCCTTGCTTTCAGCCGTTCGCAGTACCTGCACAGCAAGGCCGTTTTGGTTAATGTTGCAAGGCCAGGTCAGTCAATCATCCAGACTGTTGCCCCTGCAACTACTGAAAATGCTGCCGCCCCTCTTCAGGAACCACACGTTTGTCTGGCCTCTCAACAGATACCCACCAACGAGAAGGTCCATGGTTCAAGGGGAAGTTAATACACTACTGGCCATTAAAATTGGTACACCACGAAAATGACGTGCTGCAGACGAGAAATTTAACCGACAGGAAGAAGATGCCGTGATATGCAAATTCTTAGCTTTTCAGAGCATTCACACAAGGCTGGCCCCGGTGGTGACACCTACAACGTGCTGACCTGAGGAAAGCTTCCAACCGATTTCTCGTACACAGACAGTAGTTGACCGGAGCTGTCTGGTGAAACATTGTTCCGATGCCTCGTGTAAGGAGGAGAAATGCGTATCATCACGTTTCCGACTTTGATAAAGGTCAGACTGTAGACTATCGCGATTGCGGTTTATCGCATAAGACATTGCTGCTCGCGTTCGTCGAGATCCAATCACTCTTAGCAGAATATGGAATGTGTGGGTTCAGGAGTGTAATACGGAAAGCCGTGCCGAGTCCCAACGGCCTCGTATCACTAGCAGTCGAGATGACAGACATCTTATCCGCATGGCTGTAACGGATCGTGCAGCCACGTCTCGATCCCTGAGTCAACAGAAGGGGACATTTGCAAGACAACAACCATCTGCACGAACTGTTCGACGACATTTGCAGCAGCATGGACTATCAGCTCGGAGACCATTGCTGCGGTTACCCTTGACGCTGCACCACAGACAGGAGCACTTGTGATGGTGTACTCAACGTCGAACCTGGGTGCACGAATGGCAAAACGTCATTTTTTCCGATGAATCCAGGTTCTGTTTACAGCGTGATCGCATCCATGTTTGGCGACATCGCGGTGAAAGCACATTGGAAGCGTGTATTCGTGATCGCCATACTGGCGTATCACCCGGCGTGATGGTATGGGGTGCTGTTGGTTACACGTCTCGGTCGCTTCTTGCTCGCATTGAAGGCACTTTGAACAGTGGACGTTACATTTCAGATGTGTTACGACCCGTGGCTCTTCCCTTCATTCGATCCCTGCGAAACCCTACATTTCAGCAGGATAATGCACGACCGCATGTTGCAGATCCTGTACGGGCGTCTCTGGATACAGAAAATGTTCGACTGCTGCCCTGACCAGGACAATTTCCAGATCTTTCACCAAGTGAAAACATCTGGTCAATGTTGGCCGAGTAATTGGCTCGTCACAATACGCCAGTCACTACTCTTGATGAACTGTGGTATCGTGTTGAATCTGCATGGGCAGTTTTACCTGTACACGCCACCCAAGCTCTGTTTGACTCAATGCCCAGGCGTATTAAGGCCGTTATTACGGCCAGAGGTGGTTGTTGTGGGTACTGATTACTCAGGATCTATGCACCCAAATTGCGTGAAAATGTAATCCCATGTCAGTTCTAGTATAGTATATTTGTCCAATGAATACCCGTTTATCATCTGCATTTCTTCTTGGTGTAGCAATTTTAATGGCCAGTAGTGTATATGGCAGGTACTAGACCCGAGAGTGAATAATAAGAATTAACGACCAAGACCGAAGTGCCGGCCGGTGGGGCCGAGCGGTTCTAGGCGCTTCAGTCTGGAACCGTGCGACCGCTACGGTCGCAGGTTCGAATCCGCCTCGGGTGTTGATGTGTGTGATGTCCTTAGGTTAGTTAGTTTTAAGTAGTTCTAAGTTCTAGGGGACTGATGACCTCAGATGTTAAGTCCCATAGTGCTCAGAGCCATTTGAACCATTTTGAACCAAGACCGAAGTACTCGGAATGAAGAGTGTGTAATACAGGGGATGAACTGTTTCACCCCTGCTGTTCAATCTGTACATCGAAGAAGCAATGATGGAAATAAAGCTTCAGGAGTGGAACTAAAATTCAAGGTGAAAGGATATCAACGGTACGATTCGCTCATGACATTGCTATCCTGAGTGAAAATGTAGAAGTATTTCGTCATCTACTGAGCAGATTGAATAGTCTAATGAGTACAGAATATGGATTGAGAGTAAATCGAATAAAGAAGAATGAAATGAGAAGTAGCAAGAATGAGAAAAGGGAGAAATTTAACATAGCCATTGATGGTAAGGAAGTAGGTGAAGTTAAGGAATTTTAGTACTTAGGCAGCAAAATAATCAATGATGGGCGGACCAAGAAGGATATCAAAAGCAGACTAGTACTAGCAGAAAGGGCACACCTGGCCAAGAAAAGTCTACCGGCGTCAATCACAGGCCCTAATCTGGCGAAGAAATTTCAGACTAGTAGACTTTTCTTGGCCAGTTTGAGATTGTTTGGTATCAAGATATTTTTGCTGTGTATCTTAAGTTTTGTGAGATGCTGCTGGCAGTTATATTTTGGCAATGATTCCGAAAACACTGTTTGCTCTTAACTGCGATTTACTCGAGTTCAGTTCGCTCGTGTGCTGTTTGGTTGTCATAGGTCCCACCTTACGCGGATTTGTACGAAGTATTTAACATACGCTTAAACCTTTGAGTGAATTTATGTTCTTGTGTTGCCCTGTTGGCTGGACAGCGCTTATGCCACCTTTTAAGACTATAACCTTGGACAAGAATGAATAACGCTTTCTGGGCTATAGTGCATTTCTCAGCAGTTAAAATTGCTAAACGAACTGCTCTTTCCCCAGATTTAAGTTAATTATTAATGCTGTTACCTCAGCTTTAGGATGCATGTGGCGCCGATCTTTAAGCTACCCTTTGTTTAATGAGTTATTACATATTGACATAGTTATCATTCTGTTTAGCCTTTATTGTGGGCGAGTGCTATGTTAATTCTGCCATTGCGGGGTCCCGTAATGTTTAGAGTCGAAACCTTGTCGCTGTAAGTATCCTCGACACTTTCAATCAAGTCGGAAGCAATCGTTTTGTTAAAGTCTGGAGCTTAAGAAAACTTGACGACCTCTGCGCTTTCATTGCCTCTTGTCGCTTAAGGCTAACTGGATCTCGGGACGGACCTCGCAGTGGCTGTAGATGTTCACGTATGTGATCTGTTGGTATTTATGTTTTAGAGAGGCGGAGTCTGGGTACTGGGGGATGGGGGGAGGGGGGATTGTGAGACGTCCCGAAAGCCTGGGCGACTTCACGACTGTCATTAGCCATTGAGTGGCTTACTCGAAAGCGGAGTTAACTGATGTACGTATTTTTCCTCCTCTTGCTATGTGCTTTGCAGCATTCGATAGCTTGTTTTGACCAGTAACGTTTTCAGTGATTTTCCTTGAGCAGATGTCAAGAACACTAGTTGCTCACGCAAATACTAACCTGTCGAATAAGTTTTCTTTAATAATTGTTTTAATTCAAAGCATTGGTTTTGTGACTGGATGTAAAACACACTTTCATCATCGTATATTTCTGAGAATTTATGTTTAGAGCTCAGTATTGTATGGTTTTGAAACATGGACTGTGGGAAAACCAGAAGAGAATCTAAGCATATGAGATGTGGTGCTACAGACAAATGTTGAATATTATGAGGACTGATAATGTAATTTATAAGGAGGTACTGCGCAGAATAGGAGAAGAAATGAATACGTCGGAAACACTGAGAAGGAGAAGGGACAGGATTATAGGACATATGTTATGACGCCAGGGAATGACTTTCATGGTACTAGAAGGCTCTGTAGTGGGCATAAATTGTACAGGACAACAGAGATTGGAATACATCCAGCAAATAATTGAGGACGTAGGGTGCAAGTGCAACTCTGAAATGAAGATGTTGACACAGGAGAGGATTTTTTTTTTCCTTTTTTTCGGATCGCCAAGAATTCCTCTCCTGTGCCAAACTTTTCGCCTCTGAGTAGTACGTGCAACCTACGTTCTCAATTACTTTCTGGGTGTATTCATATCTACGTTTTCTCTGCAGTTTTTACTGTAAAGTCTCCTTCTGTGTGACTTGCCTTTACTACCAGCGATCGTAAAATTGGTGATTGCTCGGTGAGGGAAAAATAATTTAATAATTTTGAAAATTAGTTAAGCCAACAGTTTGATGATGATCCGTTAGTTGTAGCACACAAAAAGGGATTTACGTGTACATTAGTGAGAGAAGTATGAATGGGCTATTTCCTAGTGCCACATTTTATGATTATTGTCACTATGTGGGAAAAAAACCGTCTCGCTTTAGGTCAGTATTCAGGAGGTGGAGGACTTCACTGATAAGCTGACCTAGAGAAAAATATTATTCCTATGACGATTTGACCGTGAGATCAGAAAGTTAAAAGACTGTAAGCTCCTGAAAAGTGCGAGAATAATACTCGCTAAATTTTTACGTACCGCGCTAACTGCCATTTTTACACAGTACAAGGCAGCCAGGAATGAATTTGTTTTCACTTACCTCTCGTTTACACTTCCAAGAACAGCTAAACTCCTTCGTCTTCTCTACAGTAAAAGGTGCCACAGACAAATAATAACAATTGTGTACACCGATTTCTTAACTTGAGTGCGCTAAAAAGGTAAAGATACAAGAATGCGACAAAATAAGTTCAACCTTAACGTATGTATCTACTTTTTCTCTTCAGAGATCATAATATTCCATGTGCCACCGAAATTATTTTGTTGTAACGTTTCACTGTCCCCTTGGGCGAAGTTTGTGCAGTTCATTTTTCTCACGGTTAAGCCCAATGATTCACTTCAAAATATGTTCGTTACATACGATCATTCACATGTGCCTGAGTGTTCTGGGGTATTTTAAAATCCTAGTATTCATTATTGCCCATGTGGCTTTGAGGTTTCGTGACCTCGTACTTGGTTCATTCACTTGTCTGTTATTACAGTAACATGAAGCGGTTTTTCGTTCTTTCCTATCAACTACACCAACACACATAATATTGTGCTTGCACACAAGAAATATTCTAACTTATCACACTGCTTCGAATAACTCATCTCGTATCACATTAGCTTCGTTACAAGGTGATTTCTCTCTTTGCATCTATTTCATGCATTCATATTTCAATTAAAGGTAACAGAAATGTTTTTCAGTAAAGTAGTTACAGTTTCTCGTACCTTAAACTGAAGGAAGGAAAAAAGTGCAATTCAAGAGTCATACATAGGTACATCTTCTTTTCGGATGACTTACTGGATGCTAAAGTCGTCGGATGAATCGGGAACGGGTTGAGCATTTGGACTGCCCTTTGATCCATTCGTTAAATGGCGTCCAAACCGTAGTTTCTCGGTATCAGAGATTCCTCTAGGTAACCGACGCTTTTGAGCAATGTCTGCCTCTTTCTCAAATATTAGTTCACATGAAACATATATTTTAAGAGAAATTACATAACACGTTGTACTACATACATGTGTACATACAGGGTGTCCCATTTATCTTGACCACCCTAAATAACTGTTTGTCCAGATGTAAATTACAAAATATTTCAAGCAAATGTTCTTTAGCCGTCAGGTGGACATCAATCATCATGATTTCCTTCGTTATAGCTTTGTGTTTTACAAAGATGTGAACAGCGGTATTACTTTTTTAAATGGCAACCTGTATTTTTTTCGGTAATCCATTTCCCCTCCTAAAGAAATATTCAAAAAAGTATCACAGCATCACAGTGTACCATTCACGTTATTAATTACATAACACAGCATTCTCTTTGAGCCCTGTATCACAAATTCGTCCACTTGCTAGAGTTGTCAGAAAACAAATGAAAACCAAGTAAAAACATAATACAAAATCAACTTTGACTCTCCTGTAACATTGCCCAGGAGTACAACATTCAAAGGTGCTCAATGTGGTGACACTGGACACCGATACTCTCGTGCACTCGTTGCATCAAAGAATTATTTACTGCTTCCAGTGTTGCCTGCTGAAGAGAATTACAAGCAAGCACGATATGTTCCTGCACGTCCTCTGGAATTGTTGGAATATCGTGATAGACAACGTCTTTAATGCATCTCCAAAGAAAAACGTCCAGAGAATTTAAATAAGGAAACCTAGCAGGCCAAGTAACTGTTCCTCCTCCATCAACACATTTTACAGGATACCTTCAGTTCAGAATACGAGGTGCACGCAAGGCATTATGTACTGGACCTCCATCGTGTTGATACCCATAAGCACTCTGGTTCTTAGCCGCACTTCTTGCGGAAGAGGAGGAAGCATTCGTCTGAGGAAGTTGGCATACTCTGTGCCGTTTAGACTGTCACTGATGAAATAAGGACCAATAATTGTAGCACCAAGTAGCCCACACCAGACGTTAACTATCCACTGACGCTGATGTTCCACCTGTCTAATCCATCTTGGGTTGTCGCTGGACCAATAATGCATGTTCCTTGTATTTACCTGTCCTTTGTTTGAGAAGGAACATTCATCGGTAAACAGAACATTGGAGAAGAAGTTCGGGTAGGCGAGGATTTGCTGCTGTGCCCATTGACAGAACTGTACACGATTCTGGAAATCACTCCCATGCAATTCTTGGTGTAGGTGTACATGGTACAGATGGAATCGGTGACGTGTAAGAATACGATGTACACCGGTTTTAGGAATGCCAGTCTCGTGTTCAAGCTGTCGTGTGCTCACATGTGGATTCATAGCCACGGAAGCGGGAACATTAACTTCGGCAGCTTCGTCTGTGCTAGTGCAAGGACGACTGCGTTGTCGTGGGTTGAAACTTCCCGTTTCCTGAAGCGTCGCAACAAGACGAGAAATATACGTCGGGAAGGTGGGTTCTTGTCAGGATATCGCTCGCTGTACAGTTCCGCTGTCTCCGTGGCATTTCGCGTACCTTCAACAACAATAATAAAAGGACCGTTATGTCGATGCAGTTTGTGGGAAGGCCAGTCTTTACTGTTTGCCTACTCTACACAACAGTATTTAAAAGGACTAAAATACTGTACTAAATGTGCCCTTACATAAGAACACAGCATTGCAATAACTGTTCTGCTAAATTACATTCCCCATAGATGAGTAACATTTCTACCTTCTCTTCGATGGTATGCATTCTACTCACACAACTCTTCAACTGACGATGGTTGATGGAGTGACGGGTGTGCATTCTACTTATGGTTACATTTGTCCTCTGTCAACGCCAGCACGTGGATGTGTTCCATTGCCCTGAGTACCTGCACTAAGAGCTAGGAACGTCAACGTCAATGTTGTGTTATGTAATTAATAAAGCTGTGTTTCAGTGAATGATGCACTGTGATACATTTCTGAGTAGGTCCTTAGGAGTGGAAATGAATTACCGAATACAAAATACAGGGTGCCATTTAAAAAAGTCATACCGCTGATCATATCTTTGTAAAAAAAAAAAAAATCAAAGATGCCAATCATTTTTATTTATTTATTTATTTATTTATTATTCCGTGGGACCAAATTAACGAGAAGTCTCCATGGTCATGGAACGAGTCAATACACGAAATTATAACACGATTGTAGAAACAGATAAAATGAAATATAAGAAACATATTCAGTTGTAGATTGTAGAACAGATAAAATGAAATATAAGAAACATATTCAGGCGACAAGTCGTTAGTTTAAATAAAGAAAATCAAGAATGTAACACTGGAATTTGCTTAATTTTTTAGCTCTTCCAGGAGCTCCTCGACAGAATAGAAGGAGTGAGCCGTGAGGAAACTCTTCAGTTAAAAGTGTTTGGGCTACTGGTAAGATTTTTGAGTTCTTGTGGTAGCTTATTGAAAATGTATGCAGCAGAATACTGCACTCCTTTCTGCACAAGAGTCAAGGAAGTGCATTCCACATGCAGATTTGATTTCTGCCTAGTATTAACTGAGTGAAAGCTGCTAACTCTTGAGAATAAGCTAACATTGCCAACAACAAACGACATTAAAGAAAATATATACTGTGAGGGCAATGTCAAAATTCTCAGACTATTGAATAGGGGTCGACTAGAGGTTTTCGAACTTACACCACACATAGTTCGAACAGCCCGTTTTTGAGCCAAAAATACCCTTTTTGAATCAGAAGAATTGCCCCAAAAAATAATACCGTATGACATAAGCGTATGAAAATATGCGGACTACTTTTCGTGTTGAAATGTCACTTATTTCAGATACTGTTCTAATGAGTACCAGGTCACCAGCATTGTGAAGCCTAATGCAGGATTGGCTCAGGTGACTTTTAACCTAGGGGGGTTATGTAGGGACTTTACTAAAGAGGATCAGGTAGTGATTGTGGGTGGGGCTGGTAATAGTATTGATAGGGATGGGGAGTATGACATAGATGATGTCCTGGAAAAGATAGCCACTCTGACTGGCAACACGAATATGCATTTCGTGGAACTGTTTCAGCGTCACGATCGGCCTCATCTTAATACAGCCGTCAGGCGTAATAACATGAGACTTCGGGGTGCGCTGATGACAGAAGGCATGAGTCACATTTCAGTGGTGTCGGTGGAGTCTATCAGCAGGACGGGTTTCACTAGACATAGCCGGCACCTCAACAGGTATGGAAAGGGGAGGTTGGCAAAGCTTATAGGTGACAGCATAGGTGGAGATGGTGGGATCACTCATGGGAAAATTCCGGTAGTTGTGGGTGTTAGAGCTGTACCTTTTTTAGATTGAAGTCAGCTGATAGGTATTCCTGCTTAAGGGAAGTCTCTCTAACAAAGAAACCACTTTCGACAAAGCTTACGTATCCGATTAATGAGGGAATTAGTATATTTCATCAAAATATACAAGGTATTAGAGATAAAATTAGTGAACTGCTTATAAATGTTGACTCTGAAATTATTAGTATACGAGGTGTGGCTAGAAAAAAACCGGACTAGTACTGGTGAAACAATAAAACGAATGCAATAAGGCTGAAAGTCGCGTGGCCTGTCACGTGACTCTCGCTCCGCCTACTGCTCGAGTTTCATCTGCCTCCTGCACTCAGTCTGCCCGTGGCGTCTGTTTTAAGTAGTTGCGTCGGAAAATGTTGAGTGTACAGAAAGAACAGTGTGTTAACATCAAATTTTGTTTCAAACTAGGAAAATCTGCAAGTGAAACGTTTGTAATGTTACAACAAGTGTACGGCGATGATTGTTTATCGCGAACACAAGTGTTTGAGTGGTTTAAACGATTTAAAGATGGCCGCGAAGACACCAGTGATGACACTCGCACTGGCAGACCATTGTCAGCAAAAACTGATGCAAACATTGAAAAAATCGGTAAACTTGTTCGACAAGATCGCCGTTTAACAATCAGAGCAGTGTCTGAGTTAACAGGAGTTGACACAGAAAGTGTTAGGCAGATTCTTCATGAAAGTTTCAACATGAACAAAATGTGTTCAAAAACGGTTCCAAAGTGTCTCACAATTGAACAGAAGGAACGCCGAAGAATGATTTGTTCTGACATCCTGGAAAACATTGAAAGTGATCTCACCTTCTTACAAAATGTTATTACTTGCGATGAATCGTGGTTTTTTACTTACGATCCCGAAACTAAACGCCAATCAATGCACTGGAAAACTCCTGGTTCTCCACGACAAAAAAAGCACGAATGTCAAAATCGAAATTCAAGGTAATGATGATTGTTTTTTTTGACATCAAAGGGATTGTGCACATTGATTGGGTACCAGAGGGACAAACAGTGAATCAGCATTACTACATTAGCGTCCTGGCTACCCTACGTGAGCGAGTACGGAGAAAACGGAACGATTTGTGGAGAAAAAAGTCATGGATCCTTCACCAAGACAATGCCCCAGCTCACAGTGCGTTGTCAGTGAAGACGTTTTTGGCAAAACACAACATTCCCATCTTAGATCATCCACCCTACTCACCTGATTTGGCCCCCTGTGACTTTTTTCTTTTCCCTAAAGTCAAGTCAGCTTTGAAAGGAACTAGATTTGAGACTGTTGAAGCAGTAAAAGAAAAAGCGTCGGAAGTAATGTATGGACTTACCGAAAATGATCTGCAGCATTGCTATGAACAGTGGAAAATTCGTATGGAGCGGTGTAGAGACCGAGGAGGAAAGTACATTGAAGGAGATAACAAGAAATTGTAAATAAATGTTTTTTTCAGCATCAGTCCGGTTTTTCTCTAGCTGCACCTCGTATCTGAACACTTCTTAAATAAGGAGATAATTCAGAGGCTTCCTTTACCAGGATACAGGTTGGCTGGCAGCTTTTCTATGAGCTCTTTGCCGTGTGGGGGAGTAGCCATGTATGTGAAAAACGGTATCCCATTTGAGTCAATTGATGTTTCGAAGTACTGCACTGAAAAGGTGTTTGAATGTTGTGCAGGTGTGGTTAAATTTAGTGGAGCTAAACTTCTTACTGTTGTTATTTATAGACCCTCAGACTCCGATTTCACAACATTTTTGCTAAAGCTAGAGGAGGTTCTTGGTTCACTTTATAGGAAATACAAAAAGTTAGTTATATTTGGTGACTTCAATATTAATTGTATAAGTGATTGTGCAAGGAAAAGGATGCTGGTAGACCTCCTTAATTCATATAATCTTATGCAAACCGTATTCTTTCCAAGAGAGTGCAAGAGAACAGTGGAACAACCATAGACAATATTTTTGTTCATTCCTCATTACTAGAAGGGCATTCTGTTAGCAAAAAGGTGACTGGCCTTTCAGATCATGATGCACAAATCTTAAGTCTAAAAGATTTTTGTGCTGCAGCACATGTTAAATATAGTTACCAACTTTTTAGGAAAGCTGATCCAGTTGCTGTAGTGACTTTTGTAAACCTTATCAAGGAACAAGAGTGGCAAGATGTTTATAGTGCTGATACAATAGACGCTAAATATAATGCTTTCCTCAAGAATTTTCTCGTGTTCTTTGAAAGTTGCTTTCCGTTAGAACGTTTAAAACAGGGTACTAGCACAAACAGGCAGCCTGGGTGGCTGACTCAAGGGATAAGAATATCTTGTAGAACAAAGTGTTAATTATATCAAAACGTTAGAAACAGTCACAATCTAAAGGCAGCAGCCCATTACAAACAGTATTGTAAGGTGCTTAAAAAAGTTATTAGGAAGGCAAAAAGTATGTGGTATGCAGATAGAATAGCTAAGTCTCAGGACAAAATTAAAACCATATGGTCAGTTGTAAAGCTGGTCTGCAGAGACAGGTCGAGGATACAGAATCAGTGCGTAGTGGGAATGTCCGTGTTACTGATAAGTCGCATATATGTACAGTATATGATAATCACTTTCTGAATATAGCAGGTGAACTAAATAGAAACCTAGTCCCAACAGGGAATCACATAGCGTTCGTAGAAAAAAGTGTTCCGAGACTGTTACCTGAAATGCTCCTCCATGATACCGACAAGAGGGAAATTGAGTTAATAATTAAATCACTAAAGACCAAGAACTCTCATGGATATGACGGGGTATCTAGCAGAATACTGAAGTATTGTTCCATGTATGTTAGCCCAGTACTTAGCCATATCTGTAACTTTTCCTTTAGGAGTGGTCGGTTTCCTGACCGATTAAAGTACTCAGTAGTGAATCCACTTTATAAAAATGGAGACAGGGATAATGTTGATAATTATAGACCTATTTCTATGCCATCGGTGTTTGCTAAAGTTATCGAGAGGGTTGTGTATACAAGTTTACTGCAGCATTTAAATTCACGTAATTTGCTGTCAAATGTACAGTTTGGTTTTAGAAATGGCTTAACGACTGAAAATGCTATAGTCTCTTTTCTCTGTGAGGTTTTGGACGGATTAAATAAAAGGTTGCGAACGTTAAGTGTTTTCTTTGATTTAACGAAGGCTTTTGACTGTGTTGACCACAAAATATTACTGCAGAAGTTGGACCATTGTGGAGTAAGGGGAGTAGCTTACAATTGGTGCGCCCCTTACTTTAAGAACAGAAAGCAGAAGGTAATTCTCCACAATATTGAGAGTGGTAGTGATGTTCAGTCCCAATGGGGCACTGTTAAATGGGGCGTTCCCCAAGGGTCGGTGCTGGGGCCACTGCTGTTTCTTATTTATATAAATGATATGCCTTCTTGTATTACTGGTGATTCCAAAATATTTCTGTTTGCTGATGACAGCAGCTTGGTAGTGAAGGATCTTGTGTGTAATATTGAAACATTATCAAATAATGTAGTTCATGAAATAAATTCGTGGCTTGTGGAAAATAATTTGATGCTAAATCACAGTAAGACTCAGTTTTTACAGTTTCTAACTCACAATTCAACAAGAACTGATATTTTAATCAGACAGAATGGGCATATTATAAGCGAGACGGAACAGTTCAAGTTCCTAGGCGTTCGGATAGATAATAAGCTGTTGTGGAAAGCCCATGTTCTGGATCTTGTTCAGAAACTAAATGCCGCTTTATTTACCATTAGAACAGTATCTGAAATAAGTGACATTTCAATACGAAAAGCAGTCTACTTCGCATGTTGATTGATGACCTCCTGACGGCTAAATAATGTTTGCTTGAAACATTTTATAATTTGCAACTGTACAAACAGTTATTTAGGGTGTCCATGATAAATGGGACACCCTGTATAAATGAAAATACTACGTTATCCTTCATTACATCATCGTTTTAATCTCGGCGATCTTAGATCTGGAGTGTCTCGTGAATTCTCCTTTTGTGTTAACTCATCAGCTTTTAGTGAGGTTACATTTATTCCTTTCTCTACATGTTCCCTCAACATGCACATGCGTAAGTGCCTGTGAAGTTCGCATCCTATTTCTAAATTCACATTGTCCCCACGTTCGTTGGACGGCAAGAATCCTGGTGCGTTCATGAGTGCATACATAACAGTCAGTTCAGAGGTGCGGCATGCTTTATAGCCGTACGTATGTTGCGAGCGTGGGTTGCCAAATGCTTTCTATCATCGTGGTTATTCGTGGTTATTTGTTTATTTATTTATTTCATTAACAATACAGAGTGAAATGTAAGTAGGGTCGGATGCTGCAAAATCTAATGTTGAAATGTCATTAACTATTCCTTCTAAGTCGCATCGTATCATTTCAATGATGTGATTCGCATCGCCTGTTTTTAAAAGTGTTCTCCATCTGAGTAAGACGACTAACATCGTTTGTCAATATTTCTAATTTCTCTGAAGTTTGTCCTGTTTTCGTCAAATCTTTTATCAAGTTTTTGATTGTTTTCATCAAGTTTTTGGTTGGGCAAAGCTTCTATCCTTTGTTAGACAAGTCTGTAGATGGTGCTGGGCAAGGGAACTGCTCCACATCTTGCAGAACACGTGAAGCTTCGAGGGCAGTCTGTGGGCAAGCATTACTTTGTTGGAACTACATACCACCCTCCTCTTTCAAGAATGGCGAAAGAACAGGCGTAATAACATTCACCAGCTACCGACCGCTGTTTAGCGTCGTCTCTTCAACCCCCCCCCCCCCCCCCCCCCGTCCCCCAGAAACATTGGTTGTTTGTTGAATTTGTAGCTTATCGGACCCCAGACAGTGTCTTGGACGAATGCATTCTACGAGACACCGCTCACCAGGTCTGCGCCGTATGTGCAAACCATAGCTTGCGAGCGGGTGGAACCCACTGACAGATAATGCTCTCGTAGTTATGCCACTACGCTATCTTCTGGCGGACGACGTTGAAACCATTGTCAGTACATCTACAGTCCACCAGTTGGCATATGCCGTCATCGGATCTAGATTGACGTCGTCTTTCTAGGTGTACTGATCTTTTTCCAGCATTGTACACTTCTGGCCATTAAAATTGCTACACCAAGAAGAAATGCATATAATAAACGGGAATTCATTGGACAAATATATTATATTAGGACTGACATGTGATTACATTTTCACGCAATTTGGGTGCATAGATCCTAAGAAATCAGTACCCAGAACAACCACCTCTAGCCGCAATAACGGCCTTGATACGCCTGGGCATTGAGTCAAACAGAGCTTTGATGGAGTGTACAGGTAAAGCTGCCCATGCAGCTTCAACACGATACCACAGTTCATCAAGAGTAGTGACTGGCGTATTATGACGAGACAGTTGCTCGACCACCATTGACCAGACGTTTTCAATTGGTCAGAGATCTGCAGAATGTGCTGGCCAGGGCAGCAGTCGACCATTTTCTGTATCCAGAAAGGCCCGTACAGGACCTGCAACATGCAGTCGTGCATTATCCTGCTGAAATATAGAGTTTCGCAGGGATCGAATAAAGGTTAGAGCCACGGGTCGTAACACACCTGAAATGTCCGCTGTTCAAAGTGCCGTCAATGCGAACAAGAGGTGCCCGAGACGTGTAACCAATGGCACCCCATACCATCACGCCGAGTGATACGCCAGTATGCCGATGACGAATAGACGCTTCCAACGTGCGTTCACCGCGATGTCGCCAAACACGAATGCGACCATCATGATGCTGTAAACAGAACCTGGATTCATCCCAAAAAAAATGACGTTTTGCCATTCGTGCACCAAGGTTCGTCGTTGAGTACACCATCGCAGGCGTTCCTGTCTATGATGCAGCGTCACAAACGTCCCCATCTGTTGACTCAGAGCCGGCTGGAGTGGCCGAGCGGTTCTAGGCGCTACAGTCTGGATCCGCGCGACCGCTACGTCGCAGGTTCGAATCCTGCCTCGGGCATGGATGTGTGTGATGTCCTTAGGTTAGTTAGGTTTAAGTAGTTCTAAGTTCTAGGGGACTGATGACCTCAGAAGTTAAGTCTCATAGTGCTCAGAGCCATTTTTTGTTGACTCATGGATCGAGACGTGGCTGCACGATCCGTTACAGTTATGCGGATAAGATGCCTGTCATCTCGACTACTAGTGATACGATGCCGTTGGGATCCAGCACGACGTTCCGTATTACCCTCCTGAACCCACCGTTTCCATATCCTACTAGCAGTCATCGGATCGCGAGCACCAATGTCGCGATACGATAAATCGCAATCACGATAGGCTACCATCCGACCTTTATCAAAGTCGGAAACGTGATGTTACCCATTTCTCCTCCTTACACGTGGTATCACAACAACGTTTCACTTGGCAACGCCGGTCTACTGCCGTTTGTGTATGAGAAATCGGTTGGAAACTTTCCTCATGACAGCACGTTGTAGGTGTCGCCACCGGCGCCAACCTTGTCTGAATGCTCTGAAAAGCTAATCATTTGCATATCACAGCATCTTCCTGTCGGTTAAATTTCGCGTCTGTAGCGCATCATCTTCGTGGTGTAGCAATTTTAATGGCGAGTAGTGCATTTACAACCAACTGTAAAGCTCAGCTGGTTGTTCAAATAGGTCTATGATTACAACGTCGTGAAGTGCCTATCTCTGCGGCGTAATATGTCAAATACGGAAAAACACGACAACTATTTTCTGATTTAAGAAGTGTAGCGATTGCGTGTTGTCGTTCTGAACTGTTGTGGTAACTCCCCACGCTAAACAAGTACCGTGCTTTACTGGATCGCTCGTGAAACGCTCATCTTTCCTCGTCCTATAACTCGTGTTCCCTTCCAGAGCGAAGCACTCGCCTGGTTCTCCGAAACGGCCGAACTATCGGGACTTTTAACGGGAGCGGCCTTCCGTCTAGACAACATCACCTTTCATCCCAGGTTATGTTTTATTCATACCAGTAACTGAAGAGGCGGCTATAAATGCGAGCCATATTAGGAGAGCACTTCCTCGGGGGAAATAAAACATGCGCCGGCGTGTGGTAGAAGACTGAACCCTCGCGTTCTTTCCTCGCCTCACCACAGCTACCATTCCCGCCAACATCGGCTATGTCGAGTATACTACGATGTCGTAAATTTGATACCACCGTTCGTTCTAACAGAATCTTAAGAGGATTAAGTATCAACAGTTAGACTTCCTGTTCTTGCATGCATAACATCCCCACAAACAAGTGATACTACTTTGTAACTAAGATATCTACAGCGTAATTAATTTAATATTACCACGACAACACTCCGAAAACAGAAGACGCATTCTGTGTCCTGGTTTATGGTTCAAATGGCTCTGAGCAATATGGGACTTAACATCTGTGGTCATCAGTCCCCTAGAACTTAGAACTACTTAAACCTAACTAACCTAAGGACATCACACACATCCATGCCCGGGGCAGGATTCGAACCCGCGACCGTAGCGGTCGCGCGAAACCTAACTAACCTAAGGACATCACACACATCCGTGCCCGAGGCAGGATTCTAACCTGCTACCGTAGCAGCAGTGCGGTTAAGGACTGAAGCGCCAAAACCGCTCGGTTACAGTGGCCGGCAACCCTGGGTTCGGTGTGGGGTGGTGGTGAGGTGGGTGGACTGCTGTGGTCCCTTGTGGTGTTGTGAACCACTGAGGTCTACTGCAGGTTGAAGCATCCCATCGTTTCTAGGTCCCCAGTTCAATACAGAACACAAGTATAGCCATTGGGATAATACAACAAAGGTTAACGAAGGTGAATTAAGTATAAGTAGGATCTTCAAATTGATCTGTGTATTACAACCAGTATTCAGACATTACCTGTGTCCCATGACGTTCCCTAACAGACTACAACTAAAGTGGATTACAGTATATGGACACTTACTACCTCGCCTTTATTCTTTACAATGCTTTTTGGAAGGCCTGAAATATGTACAAGTTGTTGTTTGCACTACTTTCTTCACACTTAGAACGTTATGTATATAGGCTATAAACAGCTCTGGTATTACTTGCTTTTCCTTGATGTGGTAATAATTTGCAGTTCTACTCATAGGGCTTTGTGGATGTTCATCTACATGCTACGTTCTTGATCTGTTTTTTTTTTTTTTTTTCTTTTTGATTTAGCTGTTCTTCTTCGGATAATACCCATTTAAAATTTCGTGTTATTAAACTTCACAGCGTTAGAAAATGTACACCAATTTCGATGATTGTTTTAAGTGGTGGTGTCAACTGTTAAATGTTATTGCCAACTATAAATATGTTTCGCGGTATCATGATTTTTGTGTGTGTGTGTGTGTGTGTGTGTGTGTGTGTGTGTGTGTGTGCGTGTGTGTGTGTGTTTGTGTATGTGAGTGG
This sequence comes from Schistocerca piceifrons, assembly GCF_021461385.2. Classification (NCBI taxonomy): domain Eukaryota; kingdom Metazoa; phylum Arthropoda; class Insecta; order Orthoptera; family Acrididae; genus Schistocerca; species Schistocerca piceifrons. Next base: position 744,361,593 of record NC_060141.1, read on the forward strand.
TATGAACTTGTATTGTTTTGCAAAGATTAGATGTGAGTAGACGCTATCTTTCTCTCTCTCTCTCTCTCTCTCTCTCTCTCTGTGTGTGTGTGTGTGTGTGTGTGTGTGTGTGTATGTGTATGTATGTGTGTGTGTGTGTGTGTGTGTGTGTGTGTGTGTGTGTGTGTGTTTGTGTGTGAATATATACTTGTTTTAATATGGTTGCATGTACCAATGGAATACATCTTATCTTATCATTTCTTTTACTAAGTGTAGTAGAGAGTCTGTATTGATGCATGTCTGCTCATTTATCATGCATTTGTTCTCAGCAACGGTTTTCTACGTGTGGTAGTTTTCCTGAAATTGTGTGATGAATCTCTGCGTGTGGTTGTTTGTTCTAATTATTTTCATATTTTTTATTGTGTTTGTTGGATGGTGCTTGTGGTGTTTAAAGTGTTCTGAAAAAGTGAAATGGTTTGTTTCATACTTCCAGTACCTAATGAGTTCTTTGTAACATGTTTTAAAAATCCTGCATGTTATGCCTATGTATACTACCTCACAAATTTGATATTCAAGTTCTTATATTCGTGTCCTCTGCAATTTCCTGCTCTTGATTGATTGTTGGCCTACATTTGATTATGGGGCTTGTACAGTCTTTTATGCTGTTTGCAATTCACATTTCTTACGTATATTTGCCCGTTTGTGTTTTAATTTGTACGAGTAAGTCATAGCATACAATCTGCGTTCTGGAGAGCTTGGATGTATTCTGTTTGTTGAGATCTTTTCTACTGATTTTAATTGAATCTGAGTACTAATTAGGTGGACCCTAAAAATTATCATCACACTGTAATGTTTTACACAGCTTAGGACGACAGAACTACAACAGTGAAGATGTTACAACGGATTTAGAATTTCTTGTTTTTATAGGAAGCTGAAACTAGTAGTCATTAACACATGTTTTATGTCCAATATATTTAGAAACAGTTATTGAGATATATTTATTTTTAATAGAACCTGGTTTGCTTCAGATGGTGAAAACAATACACTGGTAATTCATGGTGGTCTCAAAAAGTTGCAATTGTTCTTTTAGCTTTCTGCAGTAGGTTACACTCCAGTTACATATCACCAAACTGTCCAAGTTGTCTAATAGTTTAAAGGGTTCAGCTTCAATTTGTAAATTACCTCATGTATTTTTAAAATTTTCAATTTTTGAATGTGTTGTTTCTTTGTACAAAAAGTTTGTTTGTATTAAAACATCTGTAATAGACAAATATTATATTTCAAGGCACCATCCACTATATGCAAATGTATAATTGATTTCGGTCTTTCATGTTACTTCTCCTTTTTGACAGTAAAAATTTTCTGAACAATGCTTTATTGCTACAGCAAATAAGATAAAATATTCCCATTAAGTCCTTAAATTTATTATCTTTTCCATCTGCCATCCTCATCTGCACATGGCAGTTTACATGATCATTTTTGCTTGTTGTGACAGTAGTCTACTTTCCCTATTATATTGCTGTCATTGTGGCTTTATGTCGATTATTAGCTAGAATGTAACGTTGAAAGTTTCAGTATAAACAATAACAAAACAAATCACAAGTTATTCCAATAAAATTTATGTTGATGAATATAACTGTATGAAATGTTATACCACCAAATACATTAAAAAATTTCAAATTTCCAGCAGTTGTCTAGGTACAGGATGCCATGAATGTCGATAAATTTAGATAATTGAATAAAGGTAGAGGAACATTCGAAAGGCCCTTATAAGCATAATACTATTTCTCAAAAGTACAGTTATCAAAAAGAATGCTATTATGTAGCACATACTTGGCAAGTGTTCATTATAAATTTTAAAATCTGAGACTTGGTAATGGATGCTTGTCATCTGAAATGAGACTTTATTAAATTGTAACATGTAAATGAGACTGTCTACTAAATGCTATATTCTGACCATCTCCTACAGCTCTGTTGAACCATAGCAAATGTCACAAAGATTTTACAATGGTCTTTTCCCCTTCATACAAGTTTTATATGAAGACAGCATTTTTCTAATTTGTTAACTCTAACAATAATTTTCTCCAATTTACACTAGTAGTGTATTGTTTTTATATATTTAACATCTGTTGTGAGAGAGGAAATGACAATAGCATATTCCTGCATACTTTATAGTATGGCAGTAAATAATTGAAAACTTTTTTTTTAATGATTACTTTTTTTCCTTGTAAAATATAAGTATCTGTATCTCTTAGTGAAACTTTACTTTCTGACATTTGTTGATATTATGTGGTGCCACTACTAATAGATTATTGCCTATGTGTAGCAATTCTGAGTGGCTGTAAACAATATTTTTCCAAGAAACTAACAGTGACATATTCTCACTTTGGAAAAACTCATATTTTAACAAACATGTGTGATTCCCCACCAATGCCCAATCTTAATATGCAAGTTACTTGATAACACAGTTGCCATGTATAAAAACTAACACCATTTTATTATACCTATTTTCAAAATTATGTGAAGTATCTCTTCATAAAAAATAGTTAAGTTTTTAATTGATCAAATATTTATAAAAAAGCAGTGTATATAAATCAGCTATTTATGCAGTTTTGAATCTAATTTTATTACCTACAAGATCAGTTGCCAAAGGTACTGCTAATTTATAGTATTAATTGTTGTATACAATTATATTATTATTTCCATAAAAATCCTTAGTTAAAAATATCATATATTGCATATTATGGGAGTATTATTATGTACAAGCTTTTCTGACCAACATAGGTTATGGGAACGAGAGAGTGTTTGTGATTTCTATACACTTAACTCAGATATGAGTTCAACTACATCGTATCTGAAACTCGATTATTTGATTTAAAATGTTAGCTGTAAAGAAAAATATACCTTTGAAATCTCATAAAAGCATATCTCCAGTTAACAAGGTGACACAACCTTCGAATAAGCAACATAATCATTATCGCAAGATAAAGGAGATTATGTGAAACATATTGTGAAATGGTGATATGAAAATGTCGGATAAAACAGTCCAAACGAATGTAGCTTAGCGTTTTCTGAACGCGTCTCTCACTGGTTCGTCTATTATAACGCTAAGAGATAAAGTTATTACGATTCTTTCAGAGGCACAGAAGTCCCTGCAGTTAAGGGTAAAGAGTGAAACAAGTATCTTCAGTGAATCACCCCATAAAAATTGCATTCTTTTGAAATGCAGCTCGAATTTTAAAACAGTCGTGTGCTGATGTCCATTGATATTGCAGTCATGTATTTTTTTTAATGTCTGAGTAATTGGAGCAGTAATTCGCTAAATAAAGCGTTGAAAGCAATTTGTACTCAGTCGTTGCGTCCTGGTGCGTCACCAAAAATTATTTCCCTCCTCCTGAATGCTTATCCGCACCTTATCCTTCCTGACACAAATTACTGGATCTAGCAGCGAACGGTTCTGGCTCTGCTAAGCACGAGGTGATTTACAGAACCAAGTCACTTTTATTTCATCCCACATAATTCACAATACTTAAAGCTTGATACTGCAGCGCTATCATAGAAACATTAGCATTCTGTGCTATTAATATTTCTCTCCTAAGCCATACATTCTGGTCCTAACTCTCGTTCTGCTTTGATAGGATCTGCTGCAGACATTGCACTGTTACTGTCATTGTCAAAATGGTAATGAGTTGGCAGTGTGAATTACAGTCATTGCCGTGCGTTGTAGCTTCAGAACTGCTAACTGCAGACATGAACAGAGATGTATCACCTCTCATTCGACACCAGTAAATCAGTCGTTTGTCTCTCTGTGAGTTCCGAAAGTTTTAGTGTGTGACTCATCATTACTTTCGAACTGACAAATAATGTTACTCAAGCAATGGGAGGAATCCAAAGTTAATTCGTTTTATACAAATTTAGTTTTTCTTATAATATTCTTGAAATGTTTGCCCCGCCCTAATCATTGTCGTTAAAACCTAATTTTGCTCTTAGGTAGTTTATATATGAGGAATGACAAGGGATTTTTATATATTTGAGAAACTGGTTATTATGTCTACCTTAGTACGTAATTTCAGCGTTTTACTGATGTTGAGTCCATGATAGAAGCTGGGAAGGTTGAACAGTTACTGATACTTCTGTATTTGACTTATATATCCCAATAGCAATCCAGCAAATAGTCAATTCCCATTCACTACAAGACATGTAGCACAAAATAAAATGCAATGAAGAAAATAAAGATCGTATTGCGTAAAACAGTTTTTTTTATGGAACCTGAGTTTGCACCTTTAGAGTTAAGTTTTTGTTCTTGTCTGCTTTTCTCTTTGGTAGTGTCTTCCACATCTCTCTCAGATGTAGGCTTCACATACATCAAACAGTCATTTTGTTTCGAAATTTACTTCGTGTTAGACACATGACAGTTTCAAAGAATATTTTAAGTTGTGTTTAATTAATGAAACATAGCGCATAGAAAATTAGGAAAAATTTATTTCTCATATAACAGATAGAATCTTTGGATGCATTACCCACGAGTTTCGTAGAACTTCGTTTGTCAAATTTCATACATTACGCACTCACAATGTAAATTATGTTCGCAAATGACATGGTCTCAGTAGCAGTTATTACTGTAAATAATGATTCTGCAAGATGCTGAGTGATTTCGTACTTCGACAACCGGTTTCACATAATGTCCTCGTTTTATTGAAGCTCTACGTTTTTTTATATCAGTGACAAAATCTAATGTTTTACTGTTAAAAATAGATGATACGAGAACAGCGTTCTCTTGATTGGAACCATGCAGCGTCGCACGTCATAGAGAATTAGGCGTAGCTACAATTAAATTTTCCGATATAAAATAATTCTTGAACGGAATGTATTCCTAGTTCACATGACCATTAAGCTATATTTGTTTGTACTGCTAACATCTGTAAACAGCATTGTCAGCCAAAATCGTAACTGTAGTGAATAAATCAATTTAAAAGTAGCTTACGCGGAAGATGTGTTTTTCTAAAATGCTGCAAGACTTTAGACACAAGTACACAGAAAATCGACTAAGCTTGTCTTCGTGACCTCTACAGGAGCAATATGTAGGAGGGTATAATAAATTCCTAGATTCTTCACTTAATGTTTGTTGTTGAAACTATGTAAGTATTTCTTAACAGGATAGTTTGAGTCTACCTTTAAGACTGCCAGTTCTCTCACGGATTAAACAAAGCTATGAACATTCGTGCTGCCCTTCTATGTAAGATCCAGTACGTCTTGTTAGCCCTATTTCTTATTGTCCCACACACTTGAGCATTTTCCCAGGAATGGTCACACTAAAGTGTTTCAAGCAATCTCGTTTATAGACTGATTATAGTTTCCTAGTAACCCATCAGTGAACAACCTTCCTTTCCTAAGACTGAGCCTATGTGATGGTTCAGTTTCATATCCCTACAAATTGTTACACTACAGTATGTGTTTGAGTTGAGTTTACTGATAACAGTTTTGCCTCAATGCCGTTGGAGTCATAGGACACTATTGAGTGGTGGCGGTTCTAATTTTGGCGGGCATGGCACTCCACTGACGCCACTAACTACACTCATGCTCGTAAATTAAGGATAATGCTGACACATGGTGAAACAACGCTCTGGTGGGCGGTTTGCAGGTTTAAATCGCCTCGGGGTATGACCATGCGGTGCATTTGACCTGCGGTCGTCGCACGGTGGCGCTGGCAGCAGTCCACATACGCAGAGGTGTGTTGGTGCATGTCAGAGTACGGTGCAGATCTCAAGATTATAGCAACGATTCCAGCAGACATGAAACGTGTCCAGGAGCTACAGTACGGGATGTCCACAGTGTACAACACCACAATAAGACCGATATCTCACCATCAGAGCCCGCAGACGACCACGAAGTACCTTACCGCAGCTACTGTAACAGTTGTCTCCAGACACACAGTCTACAGACGACTGAACAGACATGGTTTATTCGCACGGAGACCTGCAAGATGCATTCCACTGACCCCTGGTCACAGGAGAGCCCGTAAAACCTGGTGTCAAGAACACAGTACATGGTCATTGGAACTGTGGTCACAGGTTATGTTCACGTACGAGTCCTGGTATAGTTTTAACAGTGATTCTCGCCGGGTTTCCATCTGGCGTTAACCAGGAACCAGATATTAACCCCTTAATTTCCTTGAAAGGGACCTGTGTGGACCTTGTGGTTTGATGGTGTGGGGTGGGATTATTATTGGTGCACGTGCACCCCTGGATGTCTTTGACAGAGGAACTATAACAGGTCAGGTGTATCGGGACGTCATTTTGCACCAGTATGTCAGGGTGCAGTGAGTCCCACCATCCTCCTGATGGATGATAACGCACGGCCCCACCGAGCTGCCATCGTGGGGGAAGTACCTTGAAACAGAAGGCGAATGGAGTGGCCTGCCTGTTTGTTCTCCAGACCTAAACCCCATCGAGCACGTCTGGGATGCTCTCGTTAGCGGTATCACTGCACTTCTTCAAATTCCTATGACACTTAAGGAGCTCCGAAAGGCACTGGTGAAAGAATGGGAGGCTATATCCCTGCAGCTGCTGGACCACCTGATCCAGAATATGCCAACCGGTTGTGTGACCTGTGTACGTGTGCATGGTGATCAGATCCCATATTGATATCGGGGTACATGCGCAGGGAACAGTGGCGTTTTGTAGCACATGTGTTTCGGGACGGTTTTCTCAACTTATCACCAATACCGTGGACTTACAGATCTGTGTCGTGTGTGTTTCCTATGTGCCTATGCTATTATGCCAGTTTTGTGTAATGCCACGTTGTGTGCCACCACATTCTGACATTGTTCTTAATTTATGAGCATGAATGTACCTGGTTTACCGATATCGATCTGATCATATTCCAGGATCTAGGATCTTTAGTCGAGGCGTATTTTGTTGGTTTTTGGCGGGCGCTGTTTCTGACAGTTAGTTGGAGGACACGTGGCTGGCAAGTTGTTAGTTTTGGGAAACTCCTGCTGTCCGATACGGTCCTCGAGAAGCCGCTATGGTGAAATAGGTCGGAGGCAAGGCTTTTCATCTCGGTTAAGGACTGATAGCCGCGTGTTGCGGGAAGAACAGTGGACACAGAGTACAACCTGCCAACTCTGCAAGCTTAAATATTACAGCACCTCGAAGACCGCCTGTACGGGTTGGATGCAATAATAAATCTGCTTTGAATCCTGGAAGTCACGGCTCCTTCACACGTGAGTGGAGTTAAGTGTTGCTTTTTTATTGGTGCCTGTTATCGTAAGACAACGTCTGTGGTAATATGGAATTAGGCATGTTATTTCAACGCACCTCGAAGTGACTGTGTGTATGATCATTGGTTAGTGTAACTGATATTTATTTTTGCAGGCCACACTCCACGCAAGTGTACGAGAATTCCCTGTTAAAAACTGAGTTGATGAAAATGAAATTGTAACATAGTTTGTGTCGAAGGCAGGGGACCATTTTTAGATATGTATGACTTAGTCATTGCAAGAGCAGGCGCCTATATTTTTAATTTAAAGTCATTTTATGGGTTGTTAAGCTTGTAGAATGTATGTGCATGCGCTCCCGTAGTAAGTTAATATCGGCTACAATCTAGGCATTCTCGTATGTAGCCTTATTTGGGCTTATTACTGTTCCATTCTGATGTGTGTTGGCAGGGTAGTTTTACCAGCGGATGATGCGTTCTTGTTTCCTCGGCCTGGAGCAGAGACTTGTTTTCCTTCTGCTGCAGCACGAAGTCTATGTTGGCCCACAATGTCGTGCATCTACCAAACGCCCGTGTTGGCTCAAGTGAAGTTGATTTATACGCACCAAAACGCATAGAACGCATCGAATTTGTGAATTCAGTAAGCTCATAAGCGTTGAAGCATGTTCTGCAAGCCCAAAGTTCCTCCTCACAATACATACTCTCTAACTGTTCGTTTAACCCTTGCACGCTTACTACTTCTGGCACGTCTTCCGAGCTTGTATTTTGGAGGATTGTATACTTATTTAAGTATCATTCTCAGTGCTTCTGCTTGTGTGCACCAGCTGGGTGGGAGTCACGTTTAAATTGTATTGCTTCCAAGCCTTATTTGCATTTTGGGGGATTGTGAATTTTACTGCTTAAGGGATTTTATTAAGTATTATACATTGTTAAGGGCTTTCCAACAGCCACAATCGGTGGTGTGACTTGTTACCGCCTCTGTATTTTCGCTCGGCGTATTCCATTTGATTAACGTGTTATGCGTGCTTGAAAATTGTAACAATTAGGGGCAGTCACTTGTAATTCATTGTACTGATAAAACTCAGCTTGTTGAAGCGCTTCTAGCGACATCTAAATGATGTGACTTCTTGGTTGTACATGGGGATTGTGCATTCCTGGTTTCAAGCTCTGTTCTTCATGGTATAAATTGTTACAGTTTGGTATTAATGAACTGATCGTCTTCAAGTTCTTTAAATTAATGTAAGCGTTGTTATCTTTTAAAAAGTTTTTTAAATTGTAATTATAATAATTTTCGTTAAGCATAAAGTGTATTCCATGAAAGAACAAATGACGAAATACGTGGGTACACCTTCCATGTGTTGTTGTTGTGGTCTTCAGTCCAGAGACTTATTTGATGCAGCTCTCCATGCTGCTCTATACTATTCCAGCTTCTTCATCTCCCAGTACCTACTGCAACCTACATCCTTCTGAATCTGTTTAGTGCATTCATCTCTTGGACTCCCTCTACGATTTTTACCCTCCACGCTGCCCTTCAATACTAAACTGATGATCCCTTGATGCCTCAGTCATTTTTAATTCATTGTACTGATAAAACTCAGTTTGTTGAAGCGCTTCCAGCCACATCTAGTTGGTGTGACTTCTTGGTTGTAAATGGAGACTGTGCATTCCTGGTTTCAAGCCCTGTTTTTAATGGTATAAATGGTTACAGTCTGGTATTAATGAACTGATCCTGTTCAACTTCTTTAAATTTATGTGAGCGTTGTTATTCTTTTAAAAAGAACTTTTTTTTCTTCTAGTCAAGTTATGCCACAAATTTCTCTTCTCTCCAATTCTATTCAATACATCCTCATTAGTTATGTGATCTAGCCATCTAATCTTCAGCATTCTTCTGTAGCTTCACATTTCGAAGTCTTCTGTTCTCTTCTTGTCTAAACTATTTATCGTCCACGTTTCACTTCCATACATGGCTATACTCCATACAAATACTTTCAGAAACGACTTCGTGACACTTAAATGTATACTCAATGTTAACAAATTTATGGTCTTCAGAAATGCTTTCCTTGCCATTGCCAGTTTACATTTCTTATCCTCTCTACTTCAACCATCATCAGTTATTTTGCTCCCCAAATAGTAAAACTCCTTTACTACTTTAAGCGTCTCATTTCCTAATCAATTTCCACAGCATCACCCGATTTAATTCGACTACATTCCATTATCCTCGTTTTGCTTTTGTTGATGTTCATCTTATATCCTCCTTTCAAGACACTGTCCATTCCGTTCAGCTGCTCTACCAGGTCCTTTGCTAACAGAATTACAGTGCCATCGGCGAACCTCAAAGTTATTATTTTTTCTCCCTGGATTTTACTTCCAACTCCGAATTTTTCTTTTGTTTCCTTTACTGCTTGCTCAATTTACAGATTGAATAACATCGGGGATAGGCTACAACCCTGTCTAACTCCCTTCCCAACCACTGCTTCCCTTTCATGCCCCTCGACTCTTATAACTGCCATCTGGTTTCTGTAGAAATTGTAAACAGCCTCTCGCTTCCTGTATTTTACCCCTGGCACCTTCAGACTTGTAAAGACAGTATTCCAGTCAACTTCGTCAAAAGTTTTCTCTAAGTCTACAAATGCTAGAAACGTAGGTTTGCCTTTCCTTAATCTATTTTATAAGATAAGTCGTAGGGTCAGTATTGCCTCACGTGTTCCAACATTTCTACGGAATCCAAACTGGTCTTCCCCAAGGTAGGCTTCTACCAGTTGTTCCATTCGTCTAAAGAATTCGTGTTAGTATTTTGCAGCCGTGGCTTATTAAACTCATAGTTCGGTAATTTTCACATCTGTCAACACCTGCTTTCTTTGGGATTGGAATTATTATATTCTTCTTGAAGTGTGAAGGTATTTCGCCTGTCTCACACATCTTGCTCACCAGATGGTAGAGTTTTGTTAGGCCTGGCTCTTCCAAGGCTGTTAGTAGTTCTAATGAAATGTTGTCTACTTCCCGTGCCTTGTTTCGACTTAGGTCTTTCAGTGCTCTGTCAAACTCTTCACGCAGAATCAGATCTCCTATTTCATCTTCATCTACATTCTCTTCCATTTCTATAATATTGTCCTCAAGAACATCGCCCTTGTATAGAGCCTCTATATACTCCTGCATCTTTCGGCTTTCCCCTTCTTTGCTTGGAACTGGGTTTCCATTTGAGCTCTTGATATTCATGCAAGTGGTTCTATTTTCTTCAAGTGTTTCTTTAATTTTCCTGTAGGCAGTACCTATCTTACCCCTAGTGATATGCGCCTCTACATTCTTACATTTCTCACCTTCCATGTATATTTCCCTAAAATTGTTCCAACTCTTGTTGTCATGTATCAAGTATGTTCTCTTTTCTTTTTTCAGTTCGCGAAGAGCATTCTTTTACATTTATGAACAGTTAAAGAAAGTTGGCAAACTTTGCAACGTTTTGAAGTTTCAACATCTGACAAGTTACTCGTGTATTTTTTTCCTCAGACACTACTTGACTGTAGATAATAGCATCATCTGCTAAAAGTCTGATGTTACCGTTAGTATTGTGTACACAGTAGAGCATGAACGCCATTGGTACCAAGACACTTACCATGGCATGCCAGAAGTTACTCCAACTTCTTTCGATGGTTCTCCATCCGAGGTATTATGTTGCACCGTCGATACCAAGAAATCCTTAATCTAGTCACAAATTTCGCTTATTACTCTATACGATCGTTTTTCTATAATAGATGTAAATGCGTGGTACTCAGTTCAAAGGTTTCCGGAAGTCGAGAAAACAAAATCCACATGACTGCTTTGATCCATGACTGCCAAGATGTCAAATGAAAAAATCGCAAATTGTGCTTTGCATAACCTATATTCCCGAAAGCCATACTGACATGCCCGGGGAACGAATTTGGAAATTTGTGGTAAGTTCATATGCGACCAAATTGCAGAGGCCATCGGTCCCTAGGCTTACACACTACTTAATCTAACTTAAACTAACTTAGGCTAAGGACAAACATTCTCCTATCCCCCAGGAAGAACTCGAACCTCCGACGGGAGCAGTCGTGTGAACCGTGAGTAGGCGCCTCAGTCCGCGAGGCTACCCAGCGCTGCCACTCCCAACGCAGGTCGTTCTGTTCGAGGCAGATCATGATGTTTGAGCTCAGAATATGTCCCACGATTCTATAACAAATGAATGTCGACACTACTGGACCGTAGTTTTGTGAATCAATTCTGCTGCCCTTCTTGAACACTGGTGCTACCTTTGCTTTGCTACTGGGCACAGTTTCTTGTGCTATGGATATATGGTAACATTTGGAACAGCGGCTAAGTTATCTTCAAACACTCTGTAGCATTTGATAGAGATTCCATTGAACCCTGCAGCTATTTCACTTTTATTGATTTTTAACTGTTTCTCAATTTCACCGAAACATCTGCGTCACTCAGTCTTAGACTCGTGTAAAAATCAAACTAGGGCAATACCTCTCTACTTCTCTGTGTAAAGCAACACTCCGAAACGTAGTTCAGGATTTATGCGTTATCCTTACAGTCATGTGTTTCGATCTGCGCCTCGTCCTAGCATGTGTGAACGCTAACTTTGTTGTCACTAACAGCCTCATATGTGCCCGGAATTATTTTGCCTTTCGTAAGAAAAATTTCGTTAATGTTCTGCTACGGCAGTCGTTGAAGGTTTTACGCATTGCTTTTTGACAGCCCCATTCCTTTATTTATCATTCTTCTACCCATAGTTCAAAAATGGTTCAAATGGCTCTGAGCACTATGGGACTTCTGAGGTCAGCAGTCCCCTAGAACTTAGAACTACTTAAACCAAACTAACCTGACATCACACACATCCATGCCCGAGGCAGGATTCGAACCTGCGACCGTAGCGGTCGCACGGTTCCAGACTGTAGCGCCTAGAACCGCTCGGGCAGTCAGGCTGGCACCTATAGTTTTCTGCTCCATTTTATAGATAGTGAAAATCAAAATTGTTTTATTGGCAAGAATTAGCTACACGTTCCATCTACTTCTCTACATAGACGCCACTCAGGTTGGTCATCTGTCGAAGCGTTGTACCAACTTTCCAATCTCGTCGTACAAGGCAGTATCTTGTGCTTTCTAACAATTTTCTATGCTCGACTGCAGCTCTTTGGGCCAAAGTGGTACGTCTGAGCAGAGATGAAAATGAGAGGGAGCCCGTTCCGGGCTGTACAGTGGGAGATCAAAAGCTTCCCATCCAAAACGCTGCAGGATCTCCTTCATTTCCCTGCTGTCATGAATAAGGAACTGCATGACACTTATGTTATGTAAGGCTGCATGAAATCAGTCGAAATCTCATGGCAACCAGCCACCGATACTCGCTGGGAGACACTATTTTCTGTGCATCTTTACGCGCTCACTGTGAGCTCACAACTGAGAAGAGTGACATGACGCTATCTACCGCCAAACCAGTCACAACTGTGCAAAGCTTCCACGGATTTCCACTGTAGTTTCCATTTCGCGATCTATCGTCCCTGACTTTCCAAATAGCCCTCGTAAATCAATTTTGTTATGCAGACACTAAAGCTTCTTCATGTGCTTTACCAGCCATATAAACACTTTTACTTTTTCTAGTTGCCGTTTTTACTTTAATAATCACCAAGTCATGATTACTCTTATCGTGAGTGTGGGTACCAATTGTCACAGACAGTTCTAAAAGCGCACACAAAGCAGAAGACAGAAGTACGACGATGTCCTAGCCAATTATCGTAGCACTCCGTCTTCAGGCTACAAGTGACCCATCGGGAGCATCCGACAGCCGTGTCATCCCGAGCTGAGGATGTGGATAGGACGGGTGTGTGGTCAGCACACCGCTCTCCCAGTCGTTATGATGGTTTTCTTTGACTGGAGCCGCTACTATTCTGTTGATTAGCTCCTCAATTGGCATCACGAGGCTGAGTGCTCCCAGAAAAATGGCAACAGCGCATGACGGCCCGGTTGGTCACCCATCCAAGTGCCGGCCACGCCCGACAGCACTTAACTTCGGTGATCCGACGGAAACCGGTGTCAAATGTTTTTTACTTCAGTCTTAATATGAATTCTTTAGACGATGACCGGTTTCAGTCCTTAATGACCATCCTCAGATCTTTTTTACACAATGTCCTCTTGTGATAATGCCAAAATGACGAATAGCATCGTCATATTTATATGTTTTGACGATGCCATTATGGCCTTATCACTTTAGGACGTGGTGTAAAAAAGATCTGAGGATGATCATTACAGACTGAAACCGGTCATCGTCTAAAGAATTCATATTGTGATCAAAGACTGATATAAAAAACATTTGACAGTATTGGATCACTGTATGTATACGCGACCATGTCGCAGTTGGCGGGAACCGGTGTGTCCATTGCGGCAAGGCCGTTGCCAACCATTCAGCGTGTGAAGCCTTTACTTCCGCTCCAACTTCTGTAGCTTCCTGAAGTTTGCGCAGAAAGCGTCTGAACGACAGTATTTGCCACTTTATCGATGGCGGAACACTTAAACTTTGAAGGAACCGAACCTTAAACTAATTCTTACCTGTTTCCACGTAGTATCGCCCGGTACCTTTATGTTGTGACTTCAGACGTTTGAAATAGGTCAGAACTGTTTCGATAAACATTGCTCGTTTCTTTGTAAATTCTGAATTTTGTGCTACGTTAGTAGCCATAAACGCTAAGCCCTTTCGATACTGTAAGAATTTCAGACTGTAATTCGCGTGGCTTTTTCACCGCATTCCTTCCCCTCTGTCCTTGATTTTTTTTTTCTTTTTCTTGTCTTCTTTTCTTTACGCAGAGCGGCAACACCCGATTTGAGTTAGCAGTAAGAGCGAGGTTCCGATGTTGAGAGACCGCTTCGGCAGCTGTAGTTTAGCTGCTACCGCAGCGCTCTCTAACATTTCCCCGGCACGTCCTCGGAGCAGTTTGCATGCAAATGCTACGCCCGCCGTCTCGAGTCACCTTGCAAAAAGGCGCGGGGTGAGCACGCCGAACGGAACCCATCCGCCCCTCCTCAGCGCCGTGCGGCACCGGAGGTACGAAAATACGGCACGGGCGAGCGCTAGCGCGGCCGTGCAGGAAAACGTTCCTTTTCGCCGACTCCGCGCCGCCCACCCATTTGTGTTAATCGAGAAATAGCAGTTTAAGCTCGGGAGCGGGGCTATAAATCACAGAGCGCAGGGGAGGTTAGGTCGTGTGCGGCTGGGATCTTGTGAGCACGAGCCGGGTAGGTAGTGGCGGGGGGGGGGGGGGGGGGGGTGGTTGCGGAGTAGGGGGTGTGCACTGGGCGAGGGGTCTGCGCGGAAAGCAATTTTTGCCAGTCATTATGTGTGCACAGCTTAAGTGAAAGCTGCCGCGGCCTCCCGGCCACGTCAATACCGACATGAATATTTCATCGGGCGTGGCCGGTGATTGATGACCGGAATCTATCTCTGGGCCGCAGTCGGCCTCCTCCCTCCCTCCCTCCTACCCTCCCAACCACCCTAATTTACCGTTCCGTCTGTCCTCCGCTCACCTGCGCTGCATCGACCTATTTTACCCACACTCGGTATGCATCCGCAGAAGTCGGCGGCCGGACTTAATTGCCATCAGCCCCAGGCCCATCTGACGAATAAAACGTCCACTGTGACGTCAGTGCCTCCCCCCCCCCCCCGGGTCTGTTCTGCTTTGGTGACTGACCCGTTTCACATCACAAGCGTACATCTGGTGAAAAATCGCACCGGCCGTTTTTACTCAGGTTGCTTCTGCAACTGTAGTCCAGTCACTTTTACATACTAGCTTCTGCATCTCTACCGTTATCTGCGCATCTACATCTACATGATTACTCTGCAATTCACATTAAAGCGATTGGCAGAGGGTTAATCGAACCACAATCATACTATCTCCCTACCATTCCACTCCCGAACAGCGCGCGGGAAAAACGAACACCTAAACCTCTCTGTTCGGGCTCTGATGTCTCTTATTTTATTTTGATGATCATTCCTACTTATGTAGGTTGGGCTCAACAAAATATTTTCGTATTCGGAAGAGAAAGTTGGTGACTGAAATTTCGTAAATACAATCCTGGAAATTGAAATAAGAACACCGTTAATTCATTGTCCCAGGAAGGGGAAACTTTATTGACACATTCCTGGGGTCAGATACATCACATGATCACACTGACAGAACCACAGGCACATAGACACAGGCAACAGAGCATGCACAATGTCGGCACTAGTACAGTGTATATCCACCTTTCGCAGCAAGGCAGGCTGCTATTCTCCCATGGAGACGATCGTAGAGATGCTGGATGTAGTCCTGTGGAACGGCTTGCCATGCCATTTCCACCTGGCGCCTCAGTTGGACCAGCGTTCGTGCTGGACGTGCAGACCGCGTGAGACGACGCTTCATCCAGTCCAAAACATGCTCAATGGGGAACAGATCCGGAGATCTTGCTGGCCAGGGTAGTTGACTTACACCTTCTAGAGCACGTTGGGTAGCACGGGATACATGCGGACGTGCATTGTCCTGTTGGAACAGCTAGTTCCCTTGCCGGTCTAGGAATGGTAGAACGATGGGTTCGATGACGGTTTGGATGTACCGTGCACTATTCACTGTCCCCTCGACGATCACCAGTGGTGTACGGCCAGTGTAGGAGATTGCTCCCCACACCATGATGCCGGGTGTTGGCCCTGTGTGCCTCGGTCGTATGCAGTCCTGATTGTGGCGCTCACCTGCACGGCGCCAAACACGCATACGACCATCATTGGCACCAAGGCAGAAGCGACTCTCATCGCTGAAGACGACACGTCTCCATTCGTGCCTCCATTCACGCCTGTCGCGACACCACTGGAGGTGGGCTGCACGATGTTGGGGCGTGAGCGGAAGACGGCCTAACGGTGTGCGGGACCGTAGCCCAGCTTCATGGAGACGGTTGCGAATGGTCCTCGCCGATACCCCAGGAGCAACAGTGTCCCTAATTTGCTGGGAAGTGGCGGTGCGGTCCCCTACGGCACTGCGTAGGAACCTACGGTCTTGGCGTGCATCCGTACGTCGCTGCGGTCCGGTCCCAGGTCGACGGGCACGTGCACCTTCCGCCGACCACTGGCGACAACATCGATGTACTGTGGAGACCTCACGCCCCACGTGTTGAGCAATTCGGCGGTACGTCCACCCGGCCTCCCGCATGCCCACTATACGCCCTCGCTCAAAGTCCGTCAACTGCACATACGGTTCACGTCCACGCTGTCGCGGCATGCTACCAGTGTTAAAGACTGCGATGGAGCTCCGTATGCCACGGCAAACTGGCTGACACTGACGGCGGCGGTGCACAAATGCTGCGCAGCTAGCGCCATTCGTCGGCCAACACCGCGGTTCCTGGTGTGTCCGCTGTGCCGTGCGTGTGATCATTGCTTGTACAGCCCTCTCGCAGTGTCCGGAGCAAGTATGGTGGGTCTGACACACCGGTGTCAATGTGTTCTTTTTTCCATTTCCAGGAGTGTAGATCTCGCCGCGACGAAAAACGTCTTTGCTTTAGTGACTTCCATTCCAACTCGCGTATCATGTCTGCGACACTCTCTCCCCTATTACGTGATAATACAAAACGAGCTGCCCTTTTTTGCACCCTTTCGATGTCCTCCGTCAATCCCACCTGGTAAGGATTCCACTCCGCGCAGCAATATTCTAACAGAGGACGAACGAGTGTAGTGTAAACTGTCTCTTTAGTGGACGTGTTGTATCTTCTAAGTGTCCTGCCAATGAAACGCAACCTTTGGCTCGCCCTCCCCACAATTTTATCTATGTGGTCTTTCCAACTGAAGTTGTTCGTAATTTTAACACTCAGGCACTTAGTTGAATTGACAGCCTTGAGAATTGTACTATTTATCGAGTAATCGAATTCCAACGGATTTCTCTTGGAACTCAAGTGGATCACCTCACACTTTTCGTTATTTAGCGTCAACTGACACCTGTCACACCATACAACAATCTTTTCTAAATCGCTTTGCAACTGATACTGGTCTTCGGATGGCCTTACTAGACGGAAAATTACAGCATCATCTGCGAACAACCTAAGAGAACTGCTCAGATTGTCACCCAGGTCATTTATATAGATCAGGAACGGCAAAGGGCCCAGGACGCTTCCCTGGGGAACACCTGATATCACTTCAATTTTACTCGATGATTTGCCGTCTATTACTACGAACTGCGACCTTCCTGACAGGAAATCACGAATCCAGTCGCACAATTGTTACGATACCCCATAGGCCCGCAGCTTGATTAGAATTCGCTTGTGAGGAACGGTGTCAAAAGCTTTCCAGAAATCTAGAGATACTGAATCAACTTGAGATCCCCTATCGATAGCGGCCATTACTTAGTGCGAATAAAGAGCTAGCTGCGTTGCACAAGAACGATGTTTTCTGGAACCATACTGATTACGTATCAATAGATCGTTCCCTTCGAGGTGATTCATAATGTATATGCTCCAAAACCCTACCGCAAACCGACGTCAATGATATAGGTCTGTAGTTCGATGGATTACTCCTACTACCCTTCTTAAACACTGGTGCCACCTGCGCAATTTTCCAATCTGTAGGTACAGATCTATCGGTGAGCGAGCGATTGTATATGGTTGCTAATCCTTTAGCACAATGTATGTCTTATCTTTAGGTTCACTAAATTTTCTACCAGAATGAGATTTTCACTCTGCAGCGGAGTGTGCGCTGATATGAAACTTGCTGGCAGATTAAAACTGTGTGCCGGACCGAGACTCGAAGTCGGGACCTTTGCCTTTCGCCGGCAAGTGCTCTACCAACTGAGCTATCCAAGCACGACTCACGCCCGGTACTCACAGCTTTACTTCTGCCAGTACCTCGTCTCCTACCTTCCAAACTTCACAGAAGCTCTTCTGCGAACCTTGCAAAACTAGTACTTCTGGAAGAATGGATATTGCAGAAGAGCTTCTGTGAAGTTTGGAAGGTAGGAGACGAGGTACTGGCGGGATTAAAGATGTGATGACAGGTCGTGAGTCGTGCTTGGGTAGCTCAGTTGGTAGAGCACTTGCTCGCGAAAGGCAAAGGTCACGAGTTCAAGTCTCGGTCCAGCACACAGTTTTAATCTGCCAGGAAGATTCAAATTTTCTACCGGTTCTGTTCAAAGACAGAGCGTAACAAGAAGACAGTGTCCTGTTTCTTCAGTGCCCAGGTATGCATTCATTGAAGTCTTCTACCACCCATCTCCTCCCCTCCCATCTCCTCCTGAGTTGTAGACACTCGTGAGAAACTGGAATGTGGCGATACTTGTGAGAAATCCGCGATGCTGTGAACCGACACAGGGTGTGTCGCAAATTCTGCGCCACTTCCTGCTCGACCAATTCCTGCTCGGCCACTACCTGCTGCCGCTTGGTGTGACTGAGCTCTCGGCATGTGCCGGCCCGGGCAGCTGCCGAGGCACATTCAAACTCCCCCAGTGCAGCCAGGTTAGATTATTTCAGAATTTTTTTGGGTAAGGAAGAGTGGTCTTAGTCAAATTAGAAATCGGAGCTGATTTTCCCCCCACGGTATCATGTCAGCCATTAGTTGCAGCACAGTTATGCGTTAGGCGTTTTACATTGTAATTTTTTTCTGAATAATCTTACATAGGGCTTAATTTTGTCTCAACCTCATACTTGACGATGTATTTTACAGAAACTATAGAAACCGAAAATGTTTTCCATCTTTCAACCCTTCGCCCAAAATTTTATACGATAGGAGTGGCAACCTTTTACCATATATTAAGAGGAGCCAACTAAAGAATTTGGATCTCGGTAAAAACTTTTTTCTTTAATTATTTCGAAATAAACCTCAATTTTCTCGCAACACGCAGGGAAGTGTACTGAGGTCTAATGTGAGTCCTGTTAGCAATTAGCGTTAATGTCGGTTGATTTTTACAAGGAAGAAGACAGCAACCAGCCACTATTAATATTGCTATTTATTTAAGTAAATAACGCCGTAACCGGTTTCGAACTTACAAGTTCCTCGTCAGACGGCTGTTCACTGACTATTATGTAAAGTGTGTCTTGCAAATCTCGTGAACAGCCGTCTGATGATGAACTAGTCAGCTCGAAACCGGTTACGGCGCTACTTACTTAAATAAATAGCAGTATTAATAGTGTTTAATATTTTTTTGTGGATCTAAAATTTAAAAAACCTCTCTCACACCGGCCTGATTCAGCTTCACTGATCAGGATAGTAAAAACATGCGTATATTAAGGGAATTATCATTCACAAAGCAGGCTTATCACATTCACACAGTTCAATACTGTTCTATCCTGACTAAGTTGAGCTTAACTTAAATTCCATAAGGCAGTGAAGCAATTTCGAAGTCTCGGTGCGACGAAAATTGTCAGTCGATCTCCTGAAAACATTTGTAATAATTATTAACTTTCGGTGATCACATGGGGGAAGACAGGAGATCTGCTGGTAAGACCGTGTTAGCTTATTTATTTGAAGTAATAAACTGGATATTTTGAGCATACAAAACGGCAGGTTTGTCCAGTGTAAATCAGACGTTCCCCACTGATCCTGTGCAACACAGCGTAGTAAGCAGACACTGTCAATAATGTAACCTCCCCACAAAAATATTAAAATGAATGAATCAAGTGTAACCTCCCCACAAAAATATTAATTAAAATGAATTTTAAATATTTTTTATTCAATGTAAACTCTGAACAAAATTGGGTTCCATTTATTATCTCCGTGCAGAAATGCATTCACATTCAATGTACCCACAAAATTCTTTTCTCATTTAATGTTAAGTTCTAAACAGAAAAATTCCGAAACCACAAAATAATTTAAAAAAAATTCAGTAACCTGGTAGATTTTATGACGACAGCAGCGCTGCGCCTCGGCCCTGTATTCTGAATAAAAAATCAAAAATTCTTACCTCAATAAAAACTGCGAATATATCTGCTCTTACATAAAAAATTTCGGCACAGCTCCGTGCAATGCTGGCCTATGCTTTGTGATTCATGAAAGGAAAGATAATCCATTGAATAAAATCTTTAAATTAAAATGAATGCTTTTTTTTAAAAAAATTACTTTATATTATAAAAATTATTATTGGGGCATTTTTTAAAGGAAATTGGATTACAGTTAACATACATTACTAGATATGCGCAAGGCTGTTTCTTTACCTTCTACAATAATACTCATCCTCCAGAGTCCCGACCTGAGCAGACTGCCGACACGCGCAGACACGCGCAGACTACCGCCGACTACTGATGACTACTGAAGACTACACAAGACTACTGCATACTAGCACAGACTACTGCCGATAAGCGACAAGCAACAACTAACTACACACTGCTCTCTGGTCAGAGACTCTCCTAAGTCTTTCCTGTTGCAGGCAGCGCATACATCGCATACCTCTTACATAACCCTCCACTGGGGGGGGGGCAATAATTTGGCAGCGATGGTGAGTCAATTGGACTTGCCATGAGCAACAAATTTTTCTTACTTAACTAAGTTTACAGTCACAGAATATATACACATATATAAGTGCAGAACATGAAATAAAATATAGTGCACATGCACTGAGTACAGAAAATATCAAGCAATGACAAAACATATACGCAATGAGTACAAAACATATTAACAAATGACAAAAGTGCACACGCACTGTAGTACAGAACATATCAGGAAATCACAAAATATATACGCAATGAATGCAAATCATATTAAGAAATGACATAAAGTGCACACGCACTGTAGTTCAGAATATATCAGCAAATCACAAAATGTATACGCAATGAATACAAATCATATTAACAAATGACATAAAGTGCACACGCACTGTAATAATTTTTTAATTTTTTTTTACTATTTTACAAAAACTAGGATAGGAATGGGAAGGATTGCATCATGGTTGTAGCACATTAGGTTGCAAGCAGCTGCACTGAAAGTCCATATCTTTCTACAGAAGCACAACACCAAGTGAGACAGTCTGAAGTTCTTTTCCCTGAAGTATTAATCAGTGTAGCCAAGACACTGAAATGTCGTATTAATATTCCATGTTATCATTTTGGTAGTACATTAGGTACACCAAACAGTGGGACCATAATAACATCTCCATCTCTCAAGGTGGTGTACAGTATGTTGTGTCAACACCACTTTCTTGTAAGGTACACCAACGTAGAATTAGGGCAAAAACCAAATATAGTGTTCCATGAGCATGAGGATAGACAGGACAAACGGATATTGCAGTAATTTCTGGTAATTAGGTCAGAAGGTGAAGGACATTAAGTCTTATGCCAGTCATCATTGATAATTACACCAGTTTATCTACTGATTTCAGTAATTCGTCGCAGTTACTGAACATTTCTGTACCATGTATGAAGTATTACAGAATAATGTTCATAAGTCAACTGTTTACAGAGAACATTGGCACTCATTGACCAGTTACAAACCATCAGAAGTTATCATTCAAAACAGGAGCTAATGAGTGTAGCATCAAGCTACTGGTATTCATATATATAGCATGTAAGTGACATAATGTAAATTTAAAATATAAAAACAGTGGCATTCATTGACCAGAAAGTATTGAATATTACAAAACATTTTTCATCATTCAAGTGACATATGACATATTTAAAAATAATTATTGGCACTCATTGGCCAGTTACAAATCATCAGAAGTCATCAGTCAAAAGAGGAGCTAATGAGTGTAGCATCAAGCTACTGGTATTCATATATATAGCATGTAAGTGACATAATATAAATTTAAAGTATAAGAAACAGTGGCATTCGTTGGTCAGCAAGTATTGAATATTACAAAACATTTTTCATCATTCAAGTGACATATGACATATTTAAAAATAATTATTGGCACTCATTGGCCAGTTACAAATCATCAGTCAAAACAGGAGTTAATGAGCGTAGCATCAAGCAACTGGTATTCACATATATAGCATGAAAGTGATATAATACAAAAATATAAGAAACAATGGCATTCGTTGGCCTGCAGGTATTGAATATTACAAAACATTTTTCATCATTCAAGTAACATATGACATATTTAAAAAATAATTATTGGCACTCATTGGCCAGTTACAAAACATCAGAAGTCATCAGTCAAAACAGGAGTTAATGAGTGTAGAGCATGCATGCATTATTACAAAATATCATTCACTATTACTCAGAACTCGTCTTTTAAGTGACATAAGACATAATTAAAATTTAACACTTTGTAACTATTACTCAAAGTCTGTGATTAGAAAACATCATTCAGTATTACTCACAACTCTTTTAAATTGGTAGCATTATTTGCGACTGGTAATACATTTTTTTTGTGCTAGCAATGCATTGCGTTGTGATCGATAATTAATTGCTGGGGCATAACAATATTTGCTTTTGACTTATGGCTGCAAATGAAGATGTGTAACATCATTCGTCATGAGCCAGTTGTAGCAAGGTTATGAAACAAATAGAGTATATGTGATCACATTCATGAATGACACAGGTTTAATGACCAACTGCCTATAGCACATTAATTTCATGAATAATTTCTCCTGCAAAAAGTACGAAATGGATTATTAAGCTGAAAGAAGAGATGCATATTATGCTGAAAGGTAATGAACTTCGAATTAACAGGTAATGAAATGTGTATTAAATATGTATGTTCTCTAGCTGTCCTTTCCAAAACTTTCAGTCATCATACCATGCGATATAAGACATACTGTCAAAACGAACTGCAACAAATACTTAAATAACTACATAGCATAAATACATAAACTTCAACATTATCCTCATCTGCTAAGAAAAACTTCATTATCATTACTATCACCACCTGCAAAGAAAGACTTCCATATTAGCATATTCTTCATCACTATTCATCATCATTCATTATCATCTGCAAAAAAGTCACTTCATTATACATTATACAACTATTCAGTATAGAGTTCCTTATTTCTAGCATATTTCATCACTAAAACTAAGATGTGTAGTTCCGTCTGACAGTCTGCATCAATCGCCTCATATTCTGAAAGAAAAAATTAGTTAAGACTGCTATCATACGATGTGTATAGTATAGTCTTGTTAATGCTTGTTAATTCTGATCCATTTACTCTTCGTGACGAGGTATTGTATCTTCTTTCGTTCATTGCAAAGGTGAAATTCCCATAATTTATTTCTTTTACATGTTATTTCTTTCTGATAATGATAAACAATGATTAATGTCTTGCATTTAAATCATATACCCATTAAATAAAAACAAGTTTCTAGTGATATAATTGAGCATACAGCATAGCATGACAGAAAACGCAATATGTCAAAAACATAGACAGTGTCCAAATGCAAAAATGTACACAGAGTATCACAATGTAGCAGCAAAAAAAAAAAAAAAAATGTAAAATAGTCATGATGTTGAGATATCATAAGGCAAAATGTCAAAATCAACTGGTGTTTGTTACATGTTAAATATTTCACAGTGCATACAAACAAAATAGGAAAACAATCATACATACATGAAAAATGGAAAATGTGCACGGTCTGATATATAACGACAAGAAAAGCGACCTGCTAACCTTACCTTGCCGGGCACTTGCCAAGAAAAAATACGATAATCATCAGTAAGTGTTCCTGTGAATATAATTGCATAAGTGGTCATAAAAGAAATCAGGAAATGGCATTACAGTGTGATAAATCATAAAGTATGTTCATTCAATAAAGGGTTTGATGTTGGAGACATGGTGATTCCCTTTGGTTTTTCTGGTTCTCAGAGTTTCGACGTGTTCTACAGTGGGGTGAGGAATGCTGCGAATTCGATATGGACCTGCGTATAAAAGCTCAAATTTACTTCATCTACTTTTTCCTCTATTGGATAAATATTGTGTGCATACTAATATCTTCTGTCCAATGTGAAAGTCACGGCGTGTACAAACCTATTTTTGCTGTCTTCTCCGGCGCTCTGCGGCACGTTTGATGTTGTTCAGCGCAATGTCAAATATTTCATGGTGTCGTAGTCGACGAGATGTGGGAAAGGTTACTAATTCTTTAATTTTGTTAGGTGGTTCAACATTTTTCAGTATAACAGACGGAGATAGCATAGTAGATTCATTTGGTAAGGAATTAATTACATCCTGGAATGAGTTTATGTGTGTGGCCCAATCAATATGTTTTTTATGGCAGTATATTCTACACAGTTTACCAATTTCTTTCATTAATCGTTCACAAGAGTTCGAAGAAGCATGGTACCTGGGTATATAGATCGGAGAAATGTTTCTAGCTCGTAACATACGTGTCCATATAGCAGATCGAAACTGCGATCCATTGTCGAAAATTACTTTCAATACATGCCCTACATGAAATAGAAAATGTTTTACAAATGCTTTCGAAACAGTTTTAGCAGTAGCTTTACGTAAAGGAGTGAAGGTAACAAATTTTGAAATGAGTTCAACAGCGACAAAGATGTAGCAAAAACCTCTATTAGTTCTGGGAATCGGACCAAAAATGTCTACAGCGGCCATGTGTCTCAATTTAACTGGTACAATGGGATATAATGGAGGAATATGTGCAGTTCTATCTGACTTAGCTTTCTGGCAGATTTTACATGACGCTAAAACACGTCGAATACGTTTCACCATCTTGGTAAGATAACAGTTCTGTCTCAGTATAAGAAAGCGTTTTCTGGCTCCGTAATGTGCGTAACTTAATTGAGTATACCAGATTAATTTGTTAACAAGCTCGTCAGGAATGCATAATAACCAATTGTTGCTGTCAGGGTGAGAGCGGCGAAACAGAATGTTATTGCGTACAGTGTAATGGTTTCTAATGGTAACATTATTCCTATCTTGCCAAAGGTGTTTAATTTCTTTCCACACGTTGTCTTTACTCTGCTCTTGTGCTATGTCTTGTAATGACGACGAAATGAAATTTTCAAATGCAACTTGTTGAATGTAAATGACGCTGAAATTTGCTTTGCAGAAGTTGGTTGCGATGTCTTGCTGATTGTTGCTGAGAGAACGGGATAGTGCGTCTGCTACAATATTTTGTGTACCGGGAATGTGAACAATTGTAAAACTAAATTCCTGCAAATAAAGTTTCCATCTACTTAATCTGTCGTTTGTAAATTTTGCGGAAAGTAAAAGCTGTATAGCTCTATGATCTGTGTAAACGGTAGTGTGTCTTCCATAAAGAAAATGCCGAAATCTCGTAAATGTCCATACAACACATAATGTAACAGAATAATTACGTTCAGCAGGTGACAGAATGCGACTCGCAAAGGCTATGTTTTTAATTACTGTAGTGCCATCGTCTTCAATTTCCTGAAAAATATGTACGCCTAAAGTGGTGTTAGAACTGTCGGTGGCAATGGAAAAATTTCTAGTAAGATCTGGTGTGATAAAAGTGGTGCATTCAACAAAGCATGTTTCAAATAACATTTTCGTGAACAAGATTCTATGTATCTGAAGTATTGCTTACGTTGCTGGAAGATGCAACCTGTACTGTATCTAGTCAAATTCTATCTGATGTGCTATTAATTTCGGGAGGATGCTGTGGCATTTCCACTATTTGTGCTGTTCTGTTATTTCTTCCTGAGGTATTACATTCGGGATGATATCTACTGTCTGGTTCATTTATAATAATCTGTTGTTGTGGATGATTCTGCTGCTGATAAGACTGACTGTTATTAAACGTACGCTGAAAATTGTGCTCACTACTTTTACGTCTATCATGATAGTCATTTCTATGCGGTACATTGCGATAGGAATTGAAATAGTGTGTTTTCTGTACGCAGTTATTTCCTTGTTGCTGTGCGGTACTAATTGTTGGAGCTGTCGCTATACACGCAGGCGGCGAGACATTAAAGCTGGGTTGACCTTCTACATTACATTGTTGGTTAGGTATGCTAACCGGTTGGTTTTCATGCTGTTGCGGTGAAAAACGTCTATTGTTACCAAAAAGTGGTTCCTGTTGCTGATAATTTTAACGATACTGATAACTAAAATTTTGTCTGTTATTAAAGTTCTGGTGGTTGTCAATTCTGGAGCGTTTAATGAAAACTGTCACTTTCGGTATAACTTGTCGTATCAGGTTTTCTTTACACGTTTCTTAATCCTACATAGATCGATGGTTAAAGAACTGTTTTAATAGATATAAAGGATAGTAGAAGAGAAGGCAGCAGTGCAGAAAACTAAAGATGGAATAGCACTACTACGGCTCAGGGCCCTGTGCACGCTACGGCACACATTCATTAAAGCGTAATGAATCCCCTGATGTCTATTAGGCGCTACAAATAAATTTTAGCTTCTGCGTTACAGGCAATTCCGGTGAAAGTTCAAAAGCAAATTGCTGTATCCATGATAATTCTAGTTTCTGCATTACAGGCCAAGCTGGTGAAAGTACAAAAATAAATTGTCGTATCCAGTTCAAAGCGTGTACCTGTGCTCTGTCATTTTCAAATACCTTAGATTTTCTTACGGATAAAAATTGCTTATAATCAACGTTATCGTCCCTGAATGTGTGAACAGGTTAAGGATTGCATAAGAATCGATTTGTCTGTGTCACTTCGGATTCTAAGTCACGTACTCTCTGTAAATTACCTAAATTATACTGGCTGTGTGAGTGTGACAAATGTTCGGAATGTGCCGTATGCTGTGACGTGTTATTGACTGAAACATTTTTCATCTCTGTCACTTCTTGCTGTAAAGCTGACAATTTTCTACGTAATGTATTATTGGACGAGTCTATCTCATTGATCGTCTGCTGTAGATTTTGGAATTCAGGTGTTTGATTAAATGAAATCGGTGAAGTATCGTCTGATTTGGTGTCATTATTACTTTCAATAACGTCAATACGACTGGCCAATTCATCATATTTTTCAGTCAGTATTTTTACCTGATCATCGTTTTTAGTGTCACAAGCATTAATTTGTTTTTGTATTTTACATGTGGTTTCGTTCAATTTTTTAACATCTGCTTTGATGACATCGGAATCTTGTATTAGTTCTAATTGTTCGAGTCTGTCGGTCACTGTCTGAAAGTCTACTGTGTGTGTATCTGTTTTTGATTTAAGATCGGAAATTTCATCACGCAATTCGGTGTTCAACTGTTTCATAGTATTAATTTCGTCTGATACTGTAGCAATATTGTTGTCTACGTATGTTTTTGCTTTCGTAAACAATTTACGTTTATCTTCCTGTCTCTGTGCGGTAATTGTTTCCATGACTTGTCGATTTACTTTATTCTAACCCTGTATAAATTTACGGTAGCGCGTTTCACTGTTTTGTAGGTGGTGATTAAAACATTCGTCAATTTGACTGTTCCGTTGGTCAATTTTCGCATCTGCTTTTGCATCCAGTGTGCGCGAAAGTTCGGCTGATATTATCTTAATCTCGTCGCGTAACGGTGTTGCGTTTTCAGAGCATTGTTTACCGACTGCACTAATTGCGTCCCTAAGTGATTCTGTTGTAGCTGCTTGCGTATTCCTTAATTCTTGAGCAACAGATCTAATTTCTTCACTACTTTTCCTAGCACAAGCCTTAATTTCCTCACGTAATTGTTCTTTAGTATCATGACATTGCGCGGCGACGGCTGTAATCTGTTCACTAAGCTGTTTAGAATTATTATCTAGTTTTTCATTAAGTTGTTGTTTGAGATTTTCATTATTTTCATTAAGTTGTTTGAAGTTGTTGTCTTGTTTTTCATAAATTTCATCAATTTTTTGTTAGAGATTTTCACTAAGTTGTTTGTGATTGTTGTCTTGTCTTTCATTCTGTTGTTTGGAATTTTCGTTAAGTAGTTGTTTAACATTTTCACCAAATTGTTGTTTGAGATTCTCGTTAAGTTGTATCATTAATGCTATGACTCAATCCATGCCAAAATTAGCTACTGCATTCTCTGTGCTGTGTGATGGTGTATGTGCATTTGTCACGTTTTTTGTAACCATTTGGTCATTCTGTACTTCTTGAAAGGGTTTGCCAAACGGATGTTCACTGTTAGTCACTACCTCGGAACCAAATAAATCTGTCGTATTTTGAGTACACTGTTCATTTTCGTTAGAAAAAATTATCTGTTCACAATTCAAATTTTGCAAATCGGGTGTGTTAAACCGGGCAGAGTTCATTGCAACAGAACGTGCCGCGTCATCAATTGTCGTTAAATTGACAGACGACACAATTGAATTTATTTGTTCATCATTGTGATCAAAATCATTACTAGTGGTCGGTATGCACGGATTGTCAGTAAATGGAGGACTATTATTAAGACACTGACTGTCGCTAGTATTATCAGTCAAAATATTCGAATCGGCTATTTCATTCATTGCACATCGCGATGTACTGTTAGTTTTTCGCGGCATTTTCCACAAATCAAAATTAAGCACAAATAAAACAAAGACAAAGCGAAATAGAACAAACAATTACAACAAAGAGCAACAAATTGCCGATGATCTGGGAAAGAAAGAGTGACAAATTAGTAAATGCGTGGCGTCAGATTCAAACTACATTTAAGTAAATAAGAGCAGATATATGACTACTTGTGTATCTTCAAGTTTTCCCGGCGTATTGATTGGTCCATCATATTTAGGGCTTGCAGCCGGATCACGTTGACATCTTGGCACGATATTTCGGCTAAGAAACATGCAGCCATCTTCAGGTGATTACGAGACACTCAAGATGGCTGCATGTTTGTTAGCCGAAATATCGTGCCAAGATGTCAACGTGATCCGGCTGCAATCCCGAAATATGATGGACCATATGACTACTTATCAGAAGATTCACAAAGAAATACGATCCTGGCCGGATGTCGCCAAGTGTAACCTCCCCACAAAAATATTAAAATGAATGAACCAAGTGTAACCTCCCCACAAAAATATTAATTAAAATGAATTTTAAATATTTTTTATTCAATGTAAACTCTGAACAAAACTGGGTCCCATTTATTTTCTCCGTGCAGAAATGCATTCACATTCAATGTACCCACAAAATTCTTTTCTCATTTAATGTTAAGTTCGAACACGAAAAATTCCGAAACCACAAAATAATAAAAAAAATATTCAGTAACCTGGTAGATTTTATGACGACAGCAGTGCTGCGCCTCGGCCCTGTATTCTGAATAAAAAAGCAAAAATTCTTACCTCAATAAAAACTGCGAAAATATCTGCTCTTACATAAAAAATTTCGGCACAGCTCCGTGCAATGCTGGCCTATGCTTTGTGATTCATGAAAGGAAAGATAATCCATTGAATAAAATCTTTAAATTGAAATGAATGTTTTCTTAAAAAAAATACTTTATATTATAAAAATTATTATTGGGGCATTTTTTTTAAAGAAATTGGATGACAGTTGACATACATTACTAGATATGCGCAAGGCTGTTTCTTTACCTTCTACAATAATAGTCATCCTCCAGAGTCCCGACCAGAGCAGACTGCCGACACGCCCAGACACGCGCAGACTACCGCCGACTACTCCGACTCACGCAGACTACACAAGAATACTGCATACTAGCACAGACTACTGCCGACAAGCGACAAGCAACAACTAACTACATACTGCTCTCTGGTCAGAGACTCTCCTAAGTCTTGCCTGTTGCAGGCAGCGCATACATCGCATACCTCTTACAATAATAATCAGTTAAATAATACGCGAACACACTTACTTTAGTTTAGTTCGTGTATTAAATTCCTTCTCATACAGAGTCTCATCAAGATGGCGACTAGCTCAACAATACATACATATACATCCTCCTTCTTTCACGGCTAATCGGCCATATCTCCTTCATTCTTTTCATAAGAGAAAACATTGATAGATAGATAGCAGAGAAGCTATTCCATGGAGTAGTGGACGCTCCAAGGACTAATAGGGCTTGAAACTACTTTGCATTGATAATCATCGTATATTAAAGTTTAGGAATTGGTAAGATATGAAGAGATATTTCGCGATATGTACTGAGTTATACATTTATAAAATTTCTGAAGATATCGCGGAGATACCGCTGCAAGAGACATTACATCGCCCCTCGCAGCGAGCAAAGTTGATATGTATCCACTTTGCGAGCTAACTATTGGTTTAGGTAACTCGTTAGAATTTGTAGAACATACGTTCCTATAAATTTTAAGAAGTTAGTAAGATTTTTTGATTACAATGAACTGAAATAGATTTGGTATAGATAACACCGATCTACGTTACCTAGTTACCTAGTTGTTGCTTTCACGTGTACTGGGGCATACCCGCATCCCACGTACACAACCAGGGAAGATGGACTTACATAGTTGTTAATCAGGTCTACCTATTCAGGCCTTCACAGGGAAACCCTGTAAAACCTAGAGGCCTAGACCTCAACTAGGTATCATAGATGATAGGAAAGACAGAATAATTTAGAAATTTGAGAGATATTCTAGAATTCATAGCAAAGATAAAATCTGCCTCATAGCCATAAAAAAATCTTTACACATGCAAATTTTTGCAATCTTTTAAAAAATGTTCTTCATCGATGTCTTGCTGATCTGCTGTGTAACTGATCGAACAGGAACATGGGACACGGCACGGAGGACAGGCGTCGCATTGGCGTACCGGACAGGAGACGTAACGGATTTGAGAGACCAGAAGGAACCTCAGGAACAGGTACTCAGGATTGTGCCATGAAACAATCGAAATTCGTCTAAGGAATTGTCAACTATTAAAGATTTCTGGAAGAGAAGGGTTAGTCGAATTTCTCCAGATTCATTTTGAACTCAAATATGGACCTGATCCATCCAATCTTCCGTCTGAAGAATGGGAAAATCCATTCGTCTTATACTTTCCACACCTAGGTGTAGTTGCACAATATCACAACTCCAGATCGGAAAACAATTTTTGAAAACATGGATAATTTCATCCATCTTCTTGAGTAAGCCGAAAGGCTCTAATACCGGTTTTAATTTTTTTTTTTTTTTTTTTTTTTTGGCTTTCCCAGGTGGAAGTAGATCTGAATCTTTCCTAATTTGGTTTCAAGTACGAATGTGGATAGCATGTCAGAATATTAAAAACTTTATTATTTGAGACCATTTCAAAAAAATTATATCTTATTCATACATGATTACAATGAAATTTTGCTGAAAGAGAACGTTTAATTAAGTCTTGCTGCATGACCTCTCCAGCTAAAATTAATCTTTGTTAGTAGTGATTGACGATCAAATTTTTTTCTTTTATACTCAGATTGCCGCATTTTCTTACGAGCATATATGAATGCAATATAACAATAAACAAATCTAACTGGAAAATGACACATTATTATAAATTCAATAAAGAACTTTCTTATTAACTCTAATTTTATAAACACACACTAAGCTAGTTAATTAAATTCTCTTGAATAGAATTTAGCTCGCGCAAAAAAAAAAAAAAAAAAAAAAAAACAAACTAGCGAGTCTTTATGTCTGTGGACACTTGCAATCGATTCTAATTTCCTACCGCGGCTCATTTGTTCTCCTGTGAACTGTCAGTTTACAAACACTAACTTCACACGCAAGCGCCGTATTCGATCATATAGTTTCAGTAAACTTATTGTCACTGGAGATTAACACTCCCTGAATGTATATTATTTCATACGCACAAGCTTCTTTGGTGATCATCGCGTAGACAGATAACCCGTAAGTCTTCACAGCAGCAATAGCTACAGTTCCACTTACTTTTCTTAATATTCCTACACTATCACAGAAGCAAACGCTTACTGTTCACTAAACTATCACAGATGCTTGGCATGCTGTCATTTAACCTATCACAGTAGCTGAGGCATGCTGTCCTTCACACTTCAATTTTTTTTTTCAACGCCCAAATACTTCATACAGACTTTTCATTTAATTTGAAACACTTTCCTTAAAAGTACCTCTTTAGGTCTACATGGGGAAATAATCCTTTTATTCTTCCAGAATCTGGATATGCTAATAAATACGCACCAGGATTCGGTATATCAACTATTATATATGAACCTATATAAATTAGATTCCATTTTCTGATGGTCTTCTTCAACCTTGATGACTTCATGTGTCTTCTTAAAAGAATTTTTGTCCGATATTGAAAGTCTGAATCCGTTTGGTGTTTCTATCATGGACTTCCTTTCGCTGTCTTGCTTTCTCCGTGATATTAATGAGAGCATTGCGAATTTTTTCTTCCAATGGCATTTTGGTGTCCTCGAGTTTAGGCAAGTTATCAACCCAAAAGTTTCTTTCGTTATCTCTGAACATCAGTTCATTTAGGGTGAAGTTTGTAGAACTATGTGGTAAATTATTATAAATCTGCTCGAACACGGTCAAATAGTTTATCCAGGTAGTTTGTTTATCATGACAGTACGTTCTCCTGAATCTGTTTAGTTCCCGAAAAACCCGTTCAATTAAATTCCCTTGTGGATGATAGCAAGATGTAAATATCTGTTTTAGTCCTAGTAGTGATACTAATTTTCTCCATAAATATCCAGTAAATATCTTCGCATTCTCAGAGATAATAGATTTTGGAATCCCTGCATGAGGAATGTAGTCATTTACAAACTTTACTGCTGCAGCTCTTCCAGTTCCTGATTTTATAGGATATAGATTAACATATTTTGTAAACACATCACAGAATCCAATAATGTACTTAACACCACCTCTGGCTCTAGAAAGTGGTCCACAAATATCATATGATATAAGTGATCTTGGTGCTTCAGGTATTATTGAGTGAAGCGCAATTTTACTTCCCTTGTCGTCCGGCTTAGCCTTTTGACAAAGAACACATTTCTGTATGACTTTGTGCACTTTTCGCCCTATATTTGGGAAGTAACAATAATATCTAATCTTATTAGCACACTTTACAACACCAACATGACCCCAGGTCATATGTGTAAACCAAATTAATCGTCCTTCATATTCTTTGCAGCCTTCTCAGATTTAAAAAATAAAATATTATTCACAAGCCGGTAGTATTCCAAATTGACCATAGAATTTTGTTGTTTGATAGGGGAGTGGGTGTGGCGCCACTCCATTGATTGCCGTTTTGTTTCAGGTTCGAAGTGATGAACCCATGTTTCATCGCCTGTAACAATCTTTGACAAGAAATTGTCACCCTCAGCCACATGACGAGCAAGCAGTTCGGCACAGATGGTTCTCCTTTGCTCTTTATGGTGTTCGGTTAGACAACGAGGGACCCAGCGGGAACAAACCTTTGAATATCCCAACTGGTGAACAATTGTGACAGCACTACCAACAGAGATGTCAAGTTGAGCACTGAGTTGTTTGATGGTGATCCGTCAATCATCTCGAACGAGTGTGTTCGCACGCTCCGCCATTGCAGGAGTCACAGCTGTGCACGGCTGGCCCGCACGCGGGAGATCAGACAGTCTTGCTTGACCTTGCGGCGATGATGACACACGCTTTGCCCAACGACTCACCGTGCTTTTGTCAACTGCCAGATCACCGTAGACATTCTGCAAGCGCCTATGAATATCTGAGATGCCCTGGTTTTCCGCCAAAAGAAACTCGATCACTGCCCGTTGTTTGCAACGCACATCCGTTACAGACGCCATTTTAACAGCTCCGTACAACGCTGCCACCTGTCGGAAGTCAATGAAACTATACGAGACGAAGCGGGAATGTTTGAAAATATTCCACAAGAAATTTCCGGTTTTTTCAACCAAAATTGGCCTAGAAAAAAAATGTGTTGCATTACTTATTGAACTGCCCTCGTAGCATTCCGTCGCGAATCCTTCTTCTGAAGCTGAGCCATTGTCTTACATAAATGAATATAATATAAGTTGTAATTATTTTCTTGAAGAAGAAGCACTAGAAATTCTGCCTTATTATTTACATCCATTTCAGGTGTTATTCCTTCTGGAGATCTTGATAACGCGTCAGCTATAATATTTTCTTTTCCGGCTACATAAATAATTTGAAACTGATATTCTTGCAGCGCCAGCGTCCGCTTTGACAAGCGAGGACGCAGCAACTTACAAGTTTGTAAAAAGGCTAGTGATTGGTGGTCACATAAATGGTTATCCTTGAGCCATATATATAATAATTAAACCTTTTCAAAGACCAAATAACTGCTAAAGCTTCCAATTCCGTAGTGGTATATGCTCTTGCACAGGTGGATAAAACTCTGCTAGCAAATGCAATTGGACAAAAGGTTTTTACACCATCGATGTTCCTAATTTGAAATAAACAAGATCCTAATCCCACATCTGATGAATCAATGGCTAAACAGAATCCGACATTCATATCAGGGTGGTATAATAACGGAGCATTTATCAGTTGATCCTTAATTTCACAAAAAGCCTTTTCACAATCATTAGACCATTGCCATGGTACATCTTTCCTCAGGAGCCGGTTTAGTGCTTCAGAGTTCATTGCTTGAGTTTCAATAAATCGACGAAAAAATGAAGCCAAGCCTATAAAGCCTTTCAGTTGTCTTCTGTTTCCTGGAGTTGGAAAATTTTTTATCGCACTGATCTTCGCTTCTGTTGGAAGAATGCCTTTTGCATTAATCATATGTCCTAAGAATTTATTTCTCTGTAGAGAAAATTGGGATTTTTTTAGATTTGCAGTTATATCAGTTTGTTTGAACACAGCAAAAATCCTCATAATAAGTTGTACACGTTCCTCCCAAGTTTTAGAGGCAATTAATAGATCGTCCACAAAAATTGTTATTCGACTAAGTAGTTCTGGTCCAAGGGCATAGTCCAACGCAGAAATAAAAACTCCAGAGCTGATATTGAGACCAAACGGAACGACCTTGAACTGATAGCTTCTCCCTCCATATATAAAAGCAGTATATTTTCTTGAGTCCTTGTCTAACTGGACTTGCCAGAACGAACTTCTCAAATCAGTACTGGTTAAATAGGATACATCTTGAAATTTCTGTATTAACTCATCGATGTTCTCCGGATGTGTGCGCACAGGTACTATAATTTTGTTGATTTCCTTTGCATCTAATACCAATCGAACTTTTCCTCCTTGCTTTGGTACAACAAGCAACGGAGAACAATCAATAAGATTCCAGTTTAACATTTTTTGTATCTCCTCCTGAACTGGTTGTTTTAATCGCCAGGGAATGGGATAGCGTGTGCGGCAAAACGTCTTATGGGGCTTAATATGTAATGTACAAACATATCCTCTAATAATTCCGGGCTTTTATTCGAAAACTGACTCATATTCTGTTAATATATTGAATAATTGTTCCCTCTGACTATCCGTTAGGCAATCTGACTCAGCAATCTTCTGTTCGACTGCTTGTCTGAAATCCTCTACTTGAATTGCCTTGATCGGTAGTCGGTACATATTATTATTTTCAGCACAAATCAACTGCACGGCAGCACCACAGGAAGATCCTTCCTACACTGCCTCTTTTCTCAGTAAGATCAGTGTAACAAATTGATCTTCGATTTTAAATTGCACCTTTCCTTTTACCAAGTCCAACCTGCAATTGCAGGCTTGCAAAGTTCCAATGCCTAGAATACAACCTACTAACAACCTTTCCACTACAAGGAATACGCATTGTTTAGCTACATTTCCCAATTTTATCTGTATAAGCGTTTGTATCTTGACGTTCCGGTACTTTGCTCCCACTGCACCTATAACTCGGCAATTTTGTACTGGTAGGACAGGGATTTTCTTAATTTTACTAATTCTGTGAAACAAAGTTCCGGATACTACGTCTGTAGATGAAGCTGTGTCCAATACAACATTGGTTAAAATTCCTCCCACTTCTGTGATGATCTCAGACACAGGAACCCTTTTATCTTCGACTACACAGGCCTCTAAGTCTCTCGTCAATTCATCTGTCATTAATTCGCCTTCATTATATCTCAACATTGCCACGAAATTAATTTCGTTGAAAACAGGTTTGCCCCTTTTGTATTCCCCGGCCGACTTTACGGAGCATAAAGCAGCCCCCTTCAGTTTAAATATCGATTATTATTTCCTCTTGAATCACCTACTACTTCTGTTATGATTGGTTGTTGTTGATGACTGGTTGTGTTATTTGCTTCAAATCGAGGGTCAGAATTTCTGTACGCATTATTATTGTTTGAAAACTGCTGGTTCTGATAATCTCTTGCATTTCCAAACATTGGGTTGTATCTGCGACCTGTTCAATTGTCTCTGAATCTGCTCCTCGTAGCACTGTTATTGAAATTTCCATTTCCGTTGCAATTGTTTCCATTGAATCTCTGACTATTCCTAGTATAATAATTATTAAATCCGTTTCCGTTCCGGTTTGCGTTTGGCACCTCAATCGCTCTCTTCTGCCTAACCGGTTGTCTTGGCCGATGTTCATCTTCCTCGATCATATCTATAGTCTCAAGCGTAGTCATGAAAGAGTCAAGGTCATGCTCATTAATATACAGGATTCTATTTCTGATGCTGGCCGGAAGTCAAGATTTTAATATGCCAATCACGCCTTGTAGAGGCATAGGCTTATTCCAATACCGCGATTTGTTTATATACTTCTCAAAGTATTTCTTTAAAGACCCACGTGACCGAGCGAGGTGGCGCAGTGGTTAGACACTGGACTCGCATTCGGGAGGACGACGGTTCAATCCCGCGTCCGGCCATCCTGATTTAGGTTTTCCGTGATTTCCCTAAATCACTCCAGGCAAATGCCGGGATGGTTCCTCTGAAAGGGCACGGCCGACTTCCTTCCCCATCCTTCCCAAATCCGATGAGACCGATGACCTCGTTGTCTGGTCTCCTTCCCCAAACCAACCAACCAACCAACCAACCAACCAAAGACCCACGTGAAAAGGAAAAAGGTTCCGGGTATAATACCTCCTGCCCTAATCGTTCTTGTACTCCTACGGACCAGTATTTGGATAAAAATGCTCGTTCAAAATCTTCATATGTGTCCCAAGTTGATATCATATCAGATGCCCATATAGCTCCTGACCCCTGAATGTAACCGGTCACAAAACTAACCTTTTGCCACTCACTCCAATTTTTTGGCGATACTCCCCTAAAACTTCTTATAAACACTACGGGATGAACATTTTTCTTGTCTGGGTTGTAGATCTGGAATTGACGTTGCTTCAGCATTTTCTCCTCAGTATTGCTTTTACAATTACAGTCATTATGACTACCCTCATAGTGTTGTGATTGATTTTGATTGCAAAAACGAACGTGTGCTTTAATGTCCCTTT
Source organism: Schistocerca piceifrons (assembly GCF_021461385.2). Taxonomy (NCBI): domain Eukaryota; kingdom Metazoa; phylum Arthropoda; class Insecta; order Orthoptera; family Acrididae; genus Schistocerca; species Schistocerca piceifrons. Next base: position 744,398,904 of record NC_060141.1, read on the forward strand.
CTGTACTTGATCGGTTGGATAATGTAGCTTCATTGATAGATCTTGTTACGGGTTCATTTCCACGGGAAGGATTTAAGGATCTTCCAATGTTTTCTTTTCATTGTTTAAATTCTTCGCCTAGTTCTCTGGCTTCTGGCAAGCTGTTATTGAATGAATTTTCTTCAGAACTCTCCGTCGAAGAATGAATAGCGGTTGAGACTGTTAGATTAATATTGTCTGAAGAAATGCTTTGCCTCTCCAAACTTAACTGCGAGTATTCTCCCGCGAGAATGTTTACCTTATGAACAACCTCGTTTTGCCTCTCCTTTATGTTATTTATGGATTTATCCAAATTTTGGATGTCCTTCGGAACCTTGTCTTGTGATTGTCTCAAATCTTGCATATCTACTGTCATCTCATTTACTTGTTGCTTTAATTCATCTTGAACTTCAACTAATACCGGAATTACCGCCATAGAACATTGCATCTGTTCTTGTGCTTGAACTATCTGTGGGATTGACTCTACGTGCTCTTTAATAGTATCAAGCTTAGTAGCAACATACTCGGTTAGCTTTAGGCGTAACTTCTTCGCATTTTCATTACACTGCTGAGTGACTTGCTCAATTTGAGCAGCTAATTTTAATTCTGTCTTTTCTTTCTGAATTTCTCAATTCTTCCGCACTTTTATTTAATTTATCATCAAGTTTCTGAAAACTCCCTACTAATTTATTATTTAATTCCACTTGATCAGCTTCTAATTGCTCATTCACCTTTGTTTGATTAGCTAGTAATTACTCCTGGACTTTCACTTGATTGGCTGCTAATTGTTCCACTTCCACTTGATTGGCTGCTAATTGTTCATTCATTTCCCTTTTAGTCTCTATTTGCGCTTTAGTTAATTCCCTTTTAGTCTCTATTTGCGCTTCAGTTAAGTCTGTTACATTTTTTGCTAACAGTGTTAACTGCTGCATGATTACAGTCAATGGGTTTATTTCGTCCTGCTCAGATGACATCGAAACACTTAAGCTTTGTTGTGGGGCCTGATTAATGCTGCCTCTAGGCACTACTTCAGTTAAGCTAGCGTCTAATGTTTCACTAACCTCAGAATCAGCTGAGGGCTGTTGTGATTCGCTCTGCTGTTGCATTGCCATTTTATAAGCCGCGCTAGTAAGAACCATTAATACACAGAATATCAAATACATAAAGTCACTCGCATCTGAGTTAATAATGTCACTGACCTAAACTTTGCGTAATACCCACTTATAATAAACACTTCCTATTCAGCCAAATAGTCACTCAATCAATCTGATTCAAACCGATAGACATTTAAATAGTTATTCTAAATTTCTATCTAGAAAAATTTAATTGTATATTGTCTGGCCTGAACGACGTTCTCATAGGCTGTGGCGAAATTGTGACTTCTGGAACAGGCCTCGTCTTCTTTTCTCTCGTGCACATGCAACATAAAATTCATACAATGTTTAAGTAATGCTCAAAAATGTGTCCTGTCGCAGGGAAGCCAAATTTTATATTTTTTTTGTGGGATCTAAAATTTAAAAAAACTCTCTCACACCGGCCTGATTTAGCTTCACTGATCAGGATAGTAAAAACATGCGTATATTAAGGGAATTTTCATTCACAAAGCAGGCTTACCACATTCACACAGTTCAATACTGTTCTATCCTGATTAAATTGAGCTTACCTTAAATTCCATAAGGCAGTGAAGCAATTTCGAAGTCTCGGTGCGACGAAAATTGTCAGTCGATCTCCTGAAAACATTTGTAATAATTATTAACTTTCGGTGATCACATGGGGAAGACCGGAGATCTGCTGGTAAGACCGTGTTAGCCTATTTATTTGAAGTAATAAGCTGGATATCTTAAGCATACAAAACGGCAGGTTCGTCCAGTGTAAATCAGACGTTCCCCACTGATCCCGTGCAACACAGCGTAGTAAGCAGACACTGTCAATAATAATCAGTTAAATAATACTCGAACACACTTACTTTAGTTTAGTTCATGTATTAAATTCCTTCTCATACAGAATCTCATCAAGATGGCGACTAGCTCAACAATACATACATATACATCCTCCTTCTTTCACGGATGATCGGCAAGATCTCCTTCATTCTTTTCATAAGAGAAAACATAGATAGCAGAGAAGCTATTCCATGGTGTAATGGACGCTCCAAGGAATAATAGGGCTTGGAACTATTTTGCATTGATAATCATCGTATATTAAAGTTTAGGAATCGGTAAGATAAGAAGAGATATTTCGAGATATGTACTGAGTTACATAATTTATAAAATTTCTGAAAATATCGCGGAGAGACCGCTGCAAAAGACATTACAAGTGGTTGGTTGCTGTCTTCTTCTTCGTTAGAATCAACCTACATTAAATGTACAGAGACATGGTCTCACCATGTCAGTTTTAGACATAATAGAATTAGTATTAAGGAATGCAATTTGTGTACTGAAATAAGATGTATTCATCGTCCACTCAAACAGACATTGTTTCTAAAATTCTCTACACAAAAATGCTGGTTGTGATTGTTAGAAAAGCTATAACTTTTCAGACTTCATTAGTGAATCTTTTACAGTTTGCAAGAGACATTTACCCGACTTTGTGACGTTTCCAGGGAACACGAGGAGGTAAGACACCTCCCCCCCCTCCCATTATATTTATTTACAATATGTACAGGATGATTATTTATTATCAATTTTTACAATAGGACGATCGGCGTGAACTGAATCCCTTTTCAATATTTACAAGTGTTGCTGTAGCTTCAGCCATTTTCTTTTTATTGTAATTTCTGTGCATAGGCAACGCAAGTAAGAAATGATTTTATATAGCCGTCAACTTGGAGTCTTGTAAGGGCCTTAGAAACTATCTCATCTGTCTGAATAGCGGCCGGCCGGAGTGGCAGAGCGGTTGTAGGCGCTACAGTCTGGAACCGCGTGACCGCTACGGTCGCAGGTTCGAATCCTGCCTCGGGCATGGATGTGTGTGATGTCCTTAGGTTAATTAGGTTTAAGTAGTTCTGACTTCTAGGGGACTTATGACCTCAGAAGTTGAGTCTCATAGTGCTCAGAGCCATTTCAACCACTTTCTTAATTGCGGACTTCTTGCTTCTTTTCCCACCTAGATTTAAAACTAGTCGGTTAAATCGCTTTCCATGGTATTCTGCATCGTCTCTGAGAATTGTTACTAAGGAGCAAAAATTTGGATGAACCTTCGAAATTAATGTATTTATCCTCCGATTCCATCCTTCCGAAACATTGTTGGTGCGGTGACGCCTTCCTGCGCAGTTCCATATATCCCTTGGCATGTCTTCATTATCCAGCCATTGTTCAACAAAATAGTCGTAAAAATCCTGCATTTTTTCATTACCTGGCGTGCTCTCCTGAATGCATAGCCACCCATCATCTAACATGTACAGGGGAACGTGAGCCAAAGCGGAACACAATCTTATGTGAAAACGAATTTCTTCGGTTTCCTTGTAGGCAGCAACAAGGCCGCAATTCTGCACTTGCCTCCACAAGCACTGATTGAAATGGGAGATGCAGCCATTAATCTTTGCATCAGGAAACAAATGCGTTACTGATTGGGTGATTGCAGCTTTAAAATCCGTCATGATAGCTATAGCATTCCATCCAGGTACGTTGCTCTTAACATCTGTGAAAAAGCGATCGTACGTTTCTCGCTTTTTATTGGGTAGCAAGGCTTACACTGTTGGAACTGTGTTTGATTCCTCCTCAGAACTAGAAATATCGGCACGAACCATAAATGACTGTACAAACTGCTTGCTCGAACTTTTGAACGCTCCATCGACAAAGAACGAACTGCTGTCTGTTAAACAGGATTTTCCCCTTTCGCTGGCGAACACCAATGTCCTATCATTTGGTCCTCTGTCGTCATCCGCATGTAAAAATTTGCTCCTATCATTTATTAGCAAATGATGTTCTTGCAGAAATATTCCTGCAGAATCGGTCGGATCTTTTGTAGATTCCATGCTTTTTTGTCTGATGCGTTGCAGCGATCGTTTTGCACTCCTGTGTGACGGCAGTGATGTGACGATGTCGTATCCTTGACTGAACAGCGGCCCTGCTTCTTCTGCGTAAACAGAAGTAATTGAACTAAGTTGTTTCTGGTGGTTGGTCCCCACAGCAGTAGTGAACTGCGGTGCGCTACCTGTTTGGTGCCCCTGTAGAGCGCCCGCAACCCGTCCGGCCGGGTCTCCTTACAAATGTCGCTCCTTACAACTGTCGCTCCTCACAAGTGTCCCAACCCCCTCCTCCTCCCACTCTCTGTGTCTTCCCCTTCCCTCTCTGTCCATCTTTTCGTCCATTCCCTTGTCTTTCTAACTTCTAACGCTCTCCCCCTGGCTATTTCCTGAACGCAACTAATACGTCGGGAAGCGGTTATTAACAAATCTGTCACAGTTGCAGCACATGTTTTTGGCGATTAGTGTCGTAGTAACTGGTTCGTTCCCATGCCTGACATACTGGGGCTACAATAACGAACATCGGGACTGCAATACATGCTTTACGAGTTAATACTACATTACTGTCACAATCAACATGTGCCCACTTAGCAAGTGAGAACCATCGACTTGTTATGTAGGCACATATGGACAGTGTCAGTCATTTAGGATTACTCTGCACAGCATCTAATATCAATCGTTAGTTCGTTATTAAGATCAGGCACATTCAGTGCGGCCTAGTAGATTAGGCTTGAGAATGAACCAGTTGGTTCGAAACTAGTCACCGAACATACCAACTGCAACTACGACAGAGCTTTTAACAAATACTTCATGAAATATTTTTAAAGAAAGGTTGCTGGTCTTATATCAATAAAATGATCATCAAGACATGCAGAGAAGGAAATTCAAAATGTCAGAGTTCTCAGGGGTGCAAATTTAGGCTCAGATTACTTTCTATCCAAAATCAAAATCAAAATTCTACCAAGAGCCCATCAGACCATAAACATTGCCCGTATTGTGAAGTATTATACAGAGAAACTTAGAATTATCAACGTTTTCAAGGCGAGCTTGAATCAGAAGAAATATCAAGGTTAGGTACAGTTGACAGATGTGCTGATTGTCAGCGCAAAGGAAACAGTTCGCTTGGAGAAGAGGAAGAAGCATATATGATGGTCAGTAGAAGGGGACAAAGCAATCGAAAAGCGTCGGAAAGCGTCGGTTGAATGGTGCTCTCATAAAACACCAGCACATCTAAATAACTCCCAGGAAGTAAGGAAAACCACTGCTAAAACTGTCACAAACCTCAAGAGGAAATATTTGCAAGAACTATTAACTCCAATAGAAGAAGACTTCCGTAAGAACAACACGAGAGACATTCAACACCACCTAAGTAGATATGATCCTCCAAATCCCAGCTTTAAGAATAAAGAAATAAAGACAGCGTATGGCAAACAGTCAGATCTTGGCGGAATACATTGAAGAAATCCTGAATTGTGAAGCTCCATCCGAGACATTCAATTACAATGAGAAAGAATCAAAGCCCGACTCGGAACCAGCAACTATGGAAGAGGTTAAGAACATTGTAAGAACCTTGAAAAACATCAAAGCACCTGGAGAAGACGGGATCATCACAGAACTCTTAAAGAACGCGAACGAGAATGTGATCATAGAACCAACACAAATTATACGAAAAATCTGGGAAGAAAGGCAGCTTCCAGAAGGTTGGACATCGGCACTAATACATCCTATACACAAGAAAGGAACCTGGGAACTACAGTGGAATTTCTTTAATACCTCTGACCTATATTCTCAAAAGCACTGGAGTGGAAGAACAATTAAATCCACAAATTGATGAGTACCAAGGAGGCTTCAGAAAGGAGAGACCATGCGCAAAACTGATAATCGCTTATCAAAAACAGAGGAGCAAAATGTTCGTGCTTACATTCATAGATTTGGCGAGAGCCTATGATTCTGTAGACAGACATACACTGTTCCAAATTTTAGGGGAGGTGACTTTGGATAGAAAATCAAGTGAAATTGTTAAACAGACCCTAAGCAACACAACATCCAACCTCAAGTTCAGAGGAAAGCTGTCGGAGGCCTTTAAGACTAAAATCGGGGTGAGACGGACTCTCCCCTTTGCTCTTTACTTGTGTCCTCGATAAGGTGATCAGAGAGTGGCGACAAGGAATGAAAGGACTGGGTGGAATACGACTGGGGTGTAAGAATAAAGGAGTATGGACAGATTGTCTCGCATTCGCAGATGACATTGTGATCTTGTCCGAACCACTAGAGCAGGCAGTCAACCAAACCACAGAACTGCAGAGAAAGGCAGATAGAGCAGGCCTACACATATCTATCGAGAAACAATATATGACAAATATCACGACAGCCCCTAGATGGATGACAATAGGAGGGAAAATTCAGAAGGTGGAGGGATTCAAATAACTTAGAGAATGGACAGAGATTAGACTAACCGAAAAAGAAGCAAAGGGAGAACGAATAAACAAAATGAACTTAGCATATAAACTGTCAACACTTACAATAAGATGAACATTTCGATAAATGCAAAACTGAAACATTACGAAACAGTAAACTGCCCTGAAGCTCTATACGCAGCAGAAACTCTCAACTTAGCAATAACCGCAGTGATCAAGCGGCTGGGGATGATAGAACGAAAGATTCCAAGAAGAATATTAGGACCTCGAAGAACAGAAGATGGTCAATTTATAAATCGACCCAACCACGAACTGTATCCCAAGACAGGAAAAATTTCTGACGTCATCAGGAGAAGAAAGAACACGTTCTTCGGACACATCCTCAGAATGGACCACGGGAGTTTAACACGGCGAATCACACGATTTCTGATGAACAAGAATAAAGAAGTACGATGGATACAAGAAATACAAAGAGATCTGGAAGAAATGAGAATACAGGAACCAGAGATATACAACAGGGTGCTTTTCAAATAAAAAAATCAGGCCTTCAAAGATTTCGAGGACAGAACGAGACCCAGAACAAAATCATCTTGGACAGAACAACGAAGAAGGTTGCAAAGTATTAGAATGAAAGAATATTTGTGAAGAAGAAAGACCAGAAGAAACGAAGCTGAAGCGAATTATCGTGGTCCTAAGATGGCCAAAACGAAAGAAGAAGAAAGAAGAAAATTATGAAACTGAAAATATAATTACTACGTCTACCAAATTTGTTTGATATCGTTCAAGGGATTTAGGATGAGTGTCTTACCTGCGGCTCCGCGTGCCTACGCCCATGTCAAACAAATTTCACATGTAGATATTTCACACGTATTTGTACACATATTTCTCCTGTATCTCTAAAGAATTTCTTCCTGCATTTCACTATCGGGCATCTCAGTGTTTATGACATCGCATCTCCTGAACTATTCGCCATACGATGATGCAATTTGGCAAGAGTGATATATGTTGCTACCACCTGCAAAATGTGTTGCGAATAGAGTTATTGGTAAAGCAGTAATAAATCAATGCTTCATGCAAAATGAACTTGTTTTTCACGCATATCAATATTTATGATGTCATATCTCCTGAACCATGTGTCGTACAATAATATAATTTTGATGGTATATGTATATTTTTCAACGTATTTATTGAAAAAAAACATTGAAAAATTGAAAAGCATAACCTAAGGAATTAAAATTAACGGGGAACGAATATACTGTATCCGTTCCGCAGATGATATAGTAGTACTTGCTGACTCAGTAAAGGAAATGGAGTTTATGTTGCTAAAATTTGACAACATCCTAATCGAATTTAATCTAAAAATAAATAAGAAGAAAACAAAAACTATGATAGTAGGGAAGACAAAAGAAAATGGTTAAGTTAATATTAAACTAGAAGATGATGTTCTAGAGCTGGTTGAGAACTTCTGTTATTTGGGAAGCACAATCGCTGACTACAATAAATGCATCACAGATATAAAAAGAAGAATAGCCTTGGCAAAGCAAGTTTTCCAAAATAAAAGGAATAAGCCTAGAAAGTAGGAAAAAGTTTGCCAAAACGTTTGACTGGAGTGCCTTAACATACGGATGTAAGAGCGTGGACTCTGGGAAAGGCAAAGAAAAAGAGACTGGGAGCAACGGAAATGTGGATATGGACAAGAACGAAAACAAGCTGGTTAGAGAGAGAAAGTTATGAACAGGTCCTAAGAGAAGTGAATAACAACAGAACGCTGCTAAATTATATAGGAAGAAGAAAATCAAACATGATAGGGCACATAATGAGACACGACCAGTTACTAAAGAATGTATTTGAAGGAAAAGTTTTACGGAAAAAGCAAGAGGCAGGCCAAGAGCAACGTATTTTAATAACATCAATGAATATATGAGGATAAAATCGTATGAAGAATTGAAGAGGATGACAATGGAGAGAGGGGCGTGACTAAATCGACAAGGCGCAGCCTTTAGTTTATGATGATGATGATATGTGTATACAGTCTGGAAAATGTACTGCGAGTGCAATTATTAGTTAAAAAGTAATAAATTAAAATTGGCTGATGCTGCAATTTTACTGCATGAACAACGATAATGTAGTAAGCGACAAATGTATTTTTTCCATCATTTTGTGGGAGTTGTCAGCACAAAAACTTCTTTGACATTATGTCTAAACTCATTCCCAAATATCGGAAGAATAAAGTAAGGGTATTCGCATATGGTGTGCTACACTGCTTTTTTACCCAGACGAGTTTGATATGTAGCAAGTTCTTGCCTCTACTGCGATTCTTTCTAGACAGTACGTCTGGTTGAAATCGGTACTGTGGTTTAGGATGGGGTTTTGTGCAACATATTGCGTTGGTGCATAAGTTCTTAGCGTTTGTCCGTAAACTCAATAAGCACAACAGATGCACAAAACAAAGTCTTTAGTCATCGACTGTATATTCTCCTTTACTATTTACAACTGTCTTCAACGCTGGGTACTTTTTCGATTTCGCCACAGTTGAAACACGTATGTTCAGTAGCAGTGATGGCGAGGCATGACAGAATCTCTGACCAGAGAGTTATTTATCGTTGCTAGTCTGCGTTTGACCGTGCGAGAGTTCAGTTCAGTGGCGAGGCAGTTGTTGTACGTAGCGAGTCGAGAGAGCATGTAGTTCGTTCGTGCTAGTAGCGCGCGAGATACAGTCGAAGTTGTGTGTGAGGAGTCGGCGGGCGTCGACCTGGGCCTCTTGTCAAGGTTCGGAACGAGGTGTATTTTTTAAATAAGGTAATGAAGCAGCATTGCGCACATCTGATAATGTAATGTATCTTAACTGTAATTAATTTGTTCAAGAATTGCCCCAATAATAATTTTGTTCTCAAAGCAATCTTTTAAGAAAATAATCATTACAATTGAAACAATATTTCCTTTGCTTTTCCTCCCAGAATCAATTCATCAGGTTGATCTTAACGTTAGTTTTGTAGGGACTTAACATTATTGCACAGGGCTTAAGGTTAACGCAGCTACCCTTATAAAATCTATCAGGTTTAGCATAACGTTAATTTTGTGGGGACTTAACATTTTTTCACATTTTTATTATCATTGAATTTTATTACTGTGGGAAGCTAACATTTGGCACTATCTGTAATTCTATTCAAATCTTATCATTTAATAATAATTATGGGGAGATTACACTTAGCTCTATGTCCTTTAACATTTAAAATATTTTCATATATTTCCACGGGGAGGTTACACAGTACAAATCACGTGGCTTCGAGGCGAAAAACTCCTCAAGCCTTGTTCGGAGCTCATTCTCATCCAGAAAGGATGTTCCTTGAAGATTGGTCGATAGAGAGCGGAAGAGATGAAAATCTGAGGGCTCAAAATCGGGTCGATAAGGTGGGTGTAGAATGACTTCCCAACCCAATTCCTGTATAGCGTTTTTTCGTCTGTATATCGGAATGAAGGCGGCGGTGTCATGGAGTAGCACCAATTCACGCAGTCTTCCTGGTCTTTGTTCTCAGTTGTTGACAGCAAATGTTACCAGTGATGGTCCCTTCGAGCTAGCAATTCGTAGTACACCACACCGTCGCTGTCCCACCAAATGCATAATGTTATCTTTTGTGGACGTGCTTAGGTCTTTATAGGGTGAGCCGCTGCTTTGTTCGGGCTCAGCCGTTCCTCTCTTTTCCTTCTGTTAGCATAAGGACACCATATATCGTCAGCAGTAACGATACAGTATAGGAATAGTCGGTGTTGTTCACGAGCCAATTGGTGCACATACGGCCACCCGCATAGTTCAGAGACTTTGGCTTAAAACATGCTGTACCCATACACCCTATTTTTGAACCTTCTCAATGCATCCGAATGTCGCATGATGGTGGAATGGCCACAGTTCATCACATCTGCCAGTTCTCGAATATACTGATACGGATCATTGTGAATTAAAGCGTTTAACAGATCTTCATCAAACAGTGTACGTCTTCCTGAACCTGGAGGGTCACTAAAGTCAAACGATCCTCCATGAAAAGAGAAAACCATTTTCTTACCGTGTTCTACCCAAAGGCATTATCCCCATACAAGGCGCGAATGTTCCTGTTGGCCACCACTGCTGTTACCCCATTATTGAACTCAGATAGAAGAATATGTTCCGACTTCTCCAATTGGCTCTCCATTTCTTAGTCCCCACTCACTGTCTCCAAAGGACAAAATACAATGTGTTAACTTAAATAGCAACAGTGAATTGCAAATAAAATGAGAATCGATAAATAAAGCCATAGCAAACGGAATACCAACATCCAAAATAGAAATACTACGAACTTACGCACCAACTTAGTACACATTACCAATCTAATATCGATATGTACACACATCCAGTTTTATTACATGTGTGGAATTTCCTCCCCTGAGCCACCTCATCGCTTTCTACACTACTGGACATTAAAATTTCTACACCAAGAAGAAATACAGATAATACACGGGTATTCATTGCACAAATATATTATACTAGAACTATCACGTGATTACATTTTCGCGCAATTTGGGTGCATAGATCTTGAGAAATTAGTAACCAGAACAACCACCTCTGGCCGTAATAACGGCCCTGATACGCCAGGGCATTGAGTCAAACAGAGAACAGAGCTTGGATTGCGTGTAAAGGTACAGCTGCCCATGCAGCTTCAACACGATACCACAGTTCATCAAGAGTAGTGACTGGCGTATTGTGACGAGCCAGTTGCTCGGCCACCATTGACCAGACGTTTACAATTGGTGAGAGATCTGGAGAGAGTGCTGGCGAGGGCAGCAGTCGAACATTTTCTGTACCCAGCAAGGCTCGAACAGAACTTGCAACATGCGGGCGTGCATTATCTTGCTAAAATGTAGGGTTTCGCATGGATCGAATAAAGGGTAGAGCCACGGGTCGTAACACACCTGAAATGTCCACTGATCAAAGTGCCGTCAATGCGAACAAGAGGTGACCGAGACGTGTAATCAAGGGTACCCCGTACCATCACAACGGGTGATAAGCCAATATGGCGATGACAAATACACGCTTCCAATGTGCGTTCACGGTGATGTCGCCAAACACGGATGTGACCATCATGATGTAAACAGAACCTGGATTCATCCGAAAAAATGACGTTTTGCCATTCGTGCACCCAGGTTCGTCGTTGAGAACAGCATCGCACACACTCCTGTCTGTGATGCAGCGTCAAGGGTAACCGCAGCCATGGTCTCCGAGCTGATAGTCCATACTGCTGCAAACGTCGTCAAACTGTTCGTGCAGATGTTTGTTGTCTTGGAAACGTCCCCATCTGTTGACTCAGGGATCGAGAAGTGGCTGCACGATCCGTTACAGCCATGCTGATAAGATGCCTGTCATCTCGACTGCTAGTGATTCGAGGCCGTTGGGATCCAGCACGGTGTTCCGTATTACCCTCCTGAACCCACCGATTCCATGTTCTGCTAACAGTCATTGGATCTCGACCAACGCGAGCAGCAATGTCGCGATACGACAAACCGCAAGCGCGATAGGCTACAATCCGACCTTTATACACGAGATTCAATCAGCTATATAATGTTAGTTCTTGCAGCATTTGTGCGACAGATTAATTACCTAATAAAATAACTGATACCTTAATGTTCCAGAATAATAGTAAATTAGCCTTTAGAGAGCACAAAGCGATATATTATGCATTCTGGTTTCCCAAAGCAACAGGTAACGAATATCAAGCACTGAAATCTGGAGGAAAGATTCCACTAGATTCCGGTATCAATTTCACGCGTTATGAAGCGTCAAGTAAAATACAAGACGAGAATTATTGCACTACATGAAGAAAAAAACGTAAATTAGTTACAAACTACGGCACACACACATTTATTTAATATGTAAACGTCACTACAGATTCTTGAGTGTATTTTTGTTCTGTCGTTGCAAGTACAAAAAAGCGTGACTTTTTTAGACGTAACCATAAAAAAGACAACAGCAAACATACATTTGACATATAAAGAAACACACACAAAAAGAGACATATCTTAAATGTCACCTCAAAAAAATGACCCGCAGAACCACAAACAAGCAGCAATCAGATAAATGTTAAACAGGCTGAACAGGATCCTCCAAAGCACTTCTAATTACCAGAAAGCTACAGCCATTATAAAAAAATAGCATTAAAAATGGACACAAAGAAACAATGGTAGACAAGCTAAACAATAAAATAAAGAGATAAATAATGAAAAAAACTAATGAAACCGCACTAACTCGTACAACTTGAAGTAAACAAAAAATAATGCAATTAAAATATGGTACAAATCATTCAACATTTGCGGATCATCTAAAACAAGAACACTATAGACCAAGCAATATTAAAACAATATGAAGATCATAAAAATTAGTAAAGACAGACACTTCCTCCATTTCCAAGAAAATTTCCACGTACAAAAAGCATTAACACAAAATAAACAGTTGCTCAATGACCAAATAAATATTGGAAATCAGAGTCTACATAGAATAATTGACGGAATTACATGAAAAAGAGCCTTTTCCATCCTTCAGCCCCTTCCACTCTCCCACAACGCCGCTCTCCCAGCCACCCCCCCCCCCCCCCCCACCCTCCAATCACAGTTTCATTTCACTTTTCGCCTCTCACCTTCTCCCCTAACTCAAACTCCACCACACTGCTATATACTTATACCCACTCATCATAGTTTACGTCTCCCCTACACAAAAAAATCCCTTTGTCGCTCTTCCTTCTCTACTCTTACACCAAGTCATAAATACACAGCAACATAATTAAATAGAATTAACACACATACAATAATCCAATTAAGAAAAATGTTTTAGGTCAAAACAAAGCAGTAGAAAGGTTATGTTGGCAACATTACAAAATACAAACCGCAACACATACCTGAAGTACAAAACGAAACAGAATACAGTGGTGTGCATAAAAGTCCGTTGTGAAAAACATAAGAACTTCCAAAAATTAGACCAAAATTACTAGTGTCTACCGCAGAAAAACAACGATGTGGTAGCAGACGGCATCTCCCGATGTAACTGAGAAATCAACCGAAAATCACCGTAAGTACAAATCAACTTATTCTTATCGAACTGTTATTCGATCTAAAATCAAATCAAAATGTAAATAACTTCTTTACAGATCACTCATGATGCCTTACCTTAATACAGCGAAACACGTCTGGTGAAAAGAATCACCCATTTTTGTAGTTGCAACGACAGAACAAAAATACCCTCAAGAATTATAAAGCAGCTATGGACGCTATGGCCACACAAATGAACTCACTACAGATATTCGGATTTTGGTTATGACATGTTTTATATGTCCTGCCATCATTGGCGATGATGTGGCGCAGATGAATGGCGAAATTCTGGATGACATGCTAAAGAATCGGTACATCGATTCTGTCAATGATGTCCTGAACGGCTGTTTTCAGCTCAGCAATGATTTTGGAGTTATTGCTGCACGCCTTACCATAGCCCCACAGAAAGGAGTCGCATGTGTTCGTATCCGGGGAATATGGCTGCCAATCGAGGATCATGTCAGTGGCCTCTGGGTGCCCCAGACCCAGAGTCCTTCGATGGGGTCGAGCTCCATCTTGCATGGCCCACATCGTGTCGAAATCAGGGTCGGTTTGGATAATGGGGACGATATCGTCCTCCAAAACCTTCACGTACCGTTCGGTAGTCACAGTGGATCAAGGAATATCGTACCAATTACTACGTGACTGGATACTGCACGCCACACAGTCTCGTCTTAAGGGCGAAGAGACTTCTCGATCGTGAAATGCGGATTCTCAGTCCCCCAAATGCGCGAATTTTGATTATTTTGCACGTTTTGAAGTGCAACAACAACGCGCCTGCGCATGCACCTACTAATTCCCACTGTGCCCAGCGCGAAGCGTTCAGTTTGAACGTCTTAACACAAAAATGGCTCTGAGCACTATGGGACTTAACATCTTAAGTCATCAGTCCCCTGGAACTTAGAACTACTTAAACCTAACTAATCTAAGCACAGCACACACATCCATGCCCGAGGCAGGATTCGAACCTGCGACCGTAGCAGTCCCGCGGTTCCGGACTGCAGTGCCTAGAACCGCAAGACCACCGCGGCCGGCGTCTTAACACAAACCGTTCAGAAGTTATGACGACTTCATTCCTTACAGTTCAATAATTGTCACCCTGTAGAAGCTACAACAATGAAAACAATGAAACTTCTATAAGCTTGAGTCTAGCTAGAGAGATAAATGGTAGTGGTGAGGAGCCACAGTGGAGTGGGGCGACTCGCTTTACCGTAGCTTCTCGCCGTGTTGTGCCGACGACTGCTGGCAGGTCACACACGAGGCCTTTTGTGTTAGACCGGATGCCTCGTGTTGACTGTTCCAGGACACCGACAAAAGTCAGCCTGGCGGACCCTGCCACTTCCTATTTAAAAACTCGCTCTCAGCAAGAACACGGGGTTTGTCAGGACAGGCACCATTTTCTTATATCACCGTAACATACCGTCACTGCAAAAAGCTGAGACAGTTTTACCAATGAGATCTGAGAGATTTCTCCAGATTTCTGTGGTTGCGATTACCTGTATGGTCCTAATGGCCAACTACCTCCCTGGGATTTACCCTCGAAAAGCCAAAGAGTTTCCTTGACGGCCACCTCCATGGATGACCACCAACAATTACAGTTTGAAAGGCGTTGCCTGAAATTAAACTCGTCAGAAACTACTCTTCTAAAAAGAGAATAACGTCGTATCAAAATGTCTTACTCTCACAGCGTCTACATCCATGTCCTCAATATTTAAGTCTCTTCTTCTCCTGTAGGAATTAACGCCAGACTGCAAATAAGTTACACAAAACTGCAACCAGTCTCTTTTTTGAATAATTATGTTTTATTCCATGAACCGGTTTTCGAAACTTTTCAGGTTCATCTTTGGATGGTTTCAGAAAGTTACATCATTACTGCTAGCGTAATGCTGGGTGCTGGCTCTATGACAAAAAGATGGGTCAAACTTTAATGTATCGCCATGACTATAGCTTATCTGTCGCTATGGATGTAAATTTAGTTTTTCACTTACCGCGGCAGTATAGGCGGCTTTTTTCGGTTTTTGTCCATCTGTCTGCTTCCATTTTGATGCCCAGTAGTTATATCAGTACACACTTCCACACAAACTATATTCATTTACATTCTGACAGCGTGACTTTTTCAGCATCCAGCATTCGCCTTACAAGTGTTGCTTGTAACAAAGATCATGACAAATGATATGGCATAGGCCTACTTTGTACACAGTGTTCCTTACTTGTATTAAAGTCGATACAAGGGCAAGTATTTTAATCAGAATGGCGATAACATGAGCGCACAAGATAAAAGAAATACATAAATTACTGCAAGAACAAACTTCAGGTGATTTGATATCTTATTTCTATTTGTATATTACAGGCAGTCTATAGCAATTTCTTTTAAATCATGATTGGTACTAACACGAATACGCAGGAATCAATAATACAGAGTTATTGTATCTGCAGTGAGATGCAGCTGTCTGTATGACTAGGACCTTTATATTTAAATTAATAACAAATCTTCAGATGAACTGTTGACTTATCTCTGTTGTTATGTTAACATGACCTGGGGTATTATCAAGAGTAGATTCTGTTCATTTTAGCTAAAGGTATATGTATAAAAGTTATTGTTTGTTAATAGAATAAAGCTGTTTGTTTGGCAGTACACTTTATATTTAAAGAATCATGAACCAAAGTTCTTTAACTGTTGAGTTATTTTTATTTTACATTAGAGTGATCTGGAATATTGGTAAAGGCAGCTTCTGTTTGTTCCAGCTAGAATTAATATGTATAAAAGTACTGATTTATGTTGGCAGTAGAGGGCTTTAACATTTAGAAATATAGTACAGGTTTTATTCTGTGGTAAGATATTACATTGACACCAGTGTAGTTAGGGTGTAAGGAGAGTGAGAGGGGTCGTTAGGAGGGGGAGGGGATGGGGAGCCGGTGCATGGTTCGTTTTGTGTGTGTGTGTGTGTGTGTGTGTGTGTGTGTGTGTGTGTGTGTGTTTGAGAGACAGAGAGAGATAATAAATATATGCGTGATTAAAAATACGCGAACATCTGGGAAAAAAGACCTAAGTTGCAAGGATTTTATTGGAATATATGTGAATTGATTAAGCTGTGAGAATAGTAGTAAAAACTGTAAATGAAAATAAAGGCACTCTAAACAGGTTACTGCATGAATAGCAAACAATCTTCGGGCACACAAATATTGTAACATCACTACCATGCGTAGCTGTATGAAATTTAGCCCAACTTCACGTCCCATTCTACAAGAAGTCTACGTATTACCAAAACTATGTACTCACAAACTATTATCCGATTTAAGCTATTATGCTGACGTTTTACTTATCAGAACCTATTTTGAACTGAAATGTAACTGTTCTCAATGCAATTTGTCTTTATATTAAAAGTGCAACTGAAGTTAAACAGTTCTCTCGCCCTAATCAGAATTTTTACTTACCTCGTGTCTTGACAATACTGTTGAAGATTTCTCGAAAGCAGAACAGCAAACAGCAAGCAGGAAGCGGCTAAGCTAGAATTCTACTTTTCAGTAAGATTTACAAACAGTATCCAACCTTGCCACATGGTAATGATAAATGGTTCAAATGGCTTTGAGCACTATGCGACTTAACTGCTGAGGTCATCAGTCGCCTAGAACTTAGAACTAATTAAACCTAACTAACCTAAGGACATCACACACATCCATGCCCGAGGCAGGATTCGAACCTGCGACCGTAGCGGTTGCTCGGCTCCAGACTGTAGCGCCTAGAACCGCACGGCCACTCCGGCCGGTCTGGTAATGATATCCCTTCTTTAAACAGTAAGGTGGGGAGAGTAACTATTCCTATGAAACGATATTCTAAGCAAACGATTTTAGAATGAAGTTGTTGTTGTTGTGGTCTTCAGTCCTGAGACTGGTTTGATGCAGCTCTCCATGCTACTCTATCCTGTGCAAGCTTTTTCATCTCCCAGTACCTACTGCAACCTACATCCTTCTGAATCTGCTTAGTGTATTCATCTCTTGGTCTTCCCCTACGATTTTTACCCTCCACGCTGCCCTCCAATACTAAATTGGTGATCCCTTGATGCCTCAGAACATGTCCTTCCAACCGATCCCTTCTTCTGGTCAGGTTGTGCCACAAACTTCTCTTCTCCCCAATCCTATTCAATACTTCCTCATTAGTTATGTGATCTACCCATCTAATCTTCAGCATTCTTCTGTAGCACCACATTTCGAAAGCTTCTATTCTCTTCTTGTCCAAACTATTTATCGTCCATGTTTCACTTCCATACATGGCTACACTCCATACGAATACTTTCAGAAATGACTTCCTAACACTTAAATCAATACTGGATGTTAACAAATTTCTCTTCTTCAGAAACGCTTTCCTTGACATTGCCAGCCTACATTTTATATCCTCTCTACTTCGACCATCATCAGTTATTTTGCTCCCCAAACAGCAAAACTCCTTTACTACTTTAAGTGCCTCATTTCCTAATCTAATTCCCTCAGCATCACCCGACTTAATTCGACTACATTCCATTATCCTTGTTTTGCTTTTGTTGATGTTCATCTTATATCCTCCTTTCAAGACACTGCCATTCCAGTCAACTGCTCTTCCAAGTCCTTTGCTGTCTCTGACAGAATTACAATGTCATCGGCGAACCTCAAAGTTTTTATTTCTTCTCCATGAATTTTAATACCTACTCCGAATTTTTCTTTTGTTTCCTTTACTGCTTGCTCAATATACAGATTGAACAACATCGGGGAGAGGCTACAACCCTGTCTTACTCCCTTCCCAACCACTGCTTCCCTTTCATGTCCCTCGACTCTTATAACTGCCATCTGGTTTCTGTACAAATTGTAAATAGCCTTTCGCTCCCTGTATTTTACCCCTGCCACCTTTAGAATTTGAAAGAGAGTATTCCAGTCAACATTGTCAAAAGCTTTCCCTAAGTCTACAAATGCTAGAAACGTAGGTTTGCCTTTCCTTAATCTTTCTTCTAAGATAAGTCGTAAGGTCAGTATTGCCTCATGTGTTCCAGTGTTTCTACGGAATCCAAACTGATCTTCCCCGAGGTTGGCTTCTACTAGTTTTTCCATTCGTCTGTAAAGAATTCGTGTTAGTATTTTGCAGCTGTGACTTATTAAGCTGATAGTTCGGTAATTTTCACATCTGTCAACACCTGCTTTCTTTGGGATTGGAATTATTATATTCTTCTTGATGTCTGAGGGTATTTCGCCTGTTTCATACATCTTGCTCACCAGATGGTAGAGTTTTGTCAGGACTGGCTCTCCCACGGCCGTCAGTAGTTCCAATGAAATATTGTCTACTCCGGGGGCCTTGTTTCGACTCAGGTCTTTCAGTGCTCTGTCAAACTCTTCACGCAGTATCGTATCTCCCATTTCATCTTCATCTACATCCTCTTCCATTTCCATAATATTGTCCTCAAGTACATCGCCCTTGTATAGACCCTCTATATACTCCTTCCACCTTTCTGCTTTCCCTTCTTTGCTTAGAACTGGGTTTCCATCTGAGCTCTTGATATTCATACAAGTCGTTCTCTTATCTCCAAAGGTCTCTTTAATTTTCCTGTATGCGGTATCTATCTTACCCCTAGTGAGATAGGTCTCTACATCCTTACATTTGTCCTCTAGCCATCCCTGCTTAGCCATTTTGCACTTCCTGTCGATCTCATTTTTGAGACGTTTGTATTCCTTTTTGCCTGTTTCACTTACTGCATTTTTATATTTTCTCCTTTCATCAATTAAATTCAATATTTCTTCTGTTACCCAAGGATTTCTACTAGCCCTCGTCTTTTTACCTACTTGATCCTCTGCTGCCTTCACTACTTCATCCCTCAAAGCTACCCATTCTTCTTCTACTGTATTTATTTCCCCCATTCCTGTCAATTGCTCCCTTATGCTCTCCCTGAATCTCTGTACAACCTCTGGTTCTTTTAGTTTATCCAGGTCCCATCTCCTTAAATTCCCATTTTTTTGCAGTTTCTTCAGTTTTAATCTACAGGTCATAACCAATAGAGTGTGGTCAGAGTCCACATGTGCCACTGGAAATGTCTTACAATTTAAAACCTGGTTCCTAAATCTCTGTCTTACCATTATATAATCTATCTGATACCTTTTAGTATCTCCAGAGTTCTTCCATGTATACAACCTTCTTTCATGATTCTTAAACCAAGTGTTAGTTATGATTATGTTGTGCTCTGTGCAAAATTCTACCAGGCGGCTTCCTCTTTCATTTCTGTCCCCCAATCCATATTCACCTACTATGTTTCCTTCTCTCCCTTTTCCTACACTCGAATTCCAGTCACCCATGACTATTAAATTTTCGTCTCCCTTCACAATCTGAATAATTTCTTTTATTTCATCATACATTTCTTCAATTTCTTCGTCATCTGTAGAGCTAGTTGGCATATAAACTTGTACTACTGTAGTAGGTGTGAGCTTCGTATCTATCTTGGCCACAATAATGCGTTCACTATGCTGTTTGTAGTAGCTTACCCGCATTCCTATTTTCCTATTCATTATTAAACCTACTCCTGCATTACCCCTATTTGATTTTGTGTTTATAACCCTGTAGTCACCTGACCAGAAGTCTTGTTCCTCCTGCGACCGAACTTCACTAATTCCTACTATATCTAACTTCAACCTATCCATTTCCCTTTTTAAATTTTCTAACCTACCTGCCCGATTAAGGGATCTGACATTCCACGCTCCGATCCGTAGAACGCCAGTTTTCTTTCTCCTGATAACGACATCCTCTTGAGTAGTCCCCGCCCGGAGATCCGAATGGGGGACTATTTTACCTCCGGAATATTTTACCCAAGAGGACGCCATCATCATGTAATCATACAGTAAAGCTGCATGCCCTCGGGAAAAATTACGGCTGTAGTTTCCCCTTGCTTTCAGCCGTTCGCAGTACCAGCATAGCAAGGCCGTTTTGGTTATTGTTACAAGGCCAGATCAGTCAATCAAGTATGTATACAAAAAGACACAGTAAATATCTCCATGAACTTCACCCATAACATTTGTCTGAACAGCACTATGCTTAACAAAGTGAAAATTTTTTTGAAAGGGGTGTAATGTTAAGAGTGAGTTTCTATGAGAACCAAACATCTTAATCAGTTGATATCTTAATGCATGACATTGGAAAGAAGGGTGATCTCTCTCTCAGCTCTGGGCAAGTTATCTAGCTGTCAGTAACTATTCTAAAAAATTAGGTGCGCAGTGCTGCAGCTCAAACTTCTTATCTTAAAAAATAATAAGAGTCTCATTCAAAATTTACTTTCTTTTCGACCTTTCAATATATATATTCATCTTTACTGTCCTTAACAATAAATCTTTCTTCATCTAAGAGATTCAATCACAAGTCAACACAGCGCTACTGAATACATCCGTCACCTACCACACTTCTACTAAGAAAGTATCGGACTGTGCAGAAGCCAAAGATGCTACAACAAGACCAAAGATTGTTTAACAGTAACGTAAGTTGCTCTGTCTTTCTCTCTCTCAGTCTCTCTCTCTCTCTGTCTCTCTCTCTCTCTCTCTCTCTCTCTCTCTGACGGAAACATCTATAACTTATGAAAATCAAAATGACATGTCCAGTTTACAATATTGACGTCTATATAAATGGATAAAGTCAAACATCTCAGAGACACAAGTCTTTCAGTCACGCATGAAAAAACTTTGCCAGGTAGCGAACGGCTTCTAACAGGTCATAAGCAAGCAATGCAGAAGGCTCTGCAATGGAGCTATATGCTACATACGCCACTCAGAGCCTTGAGTGGAACTGAAAATGATATTTTTTTGGGATTCACACAAAATTACTGATGAACATGAGCGTCAGAAAAATCATAATCAACATGTGTACCCAAAAATTTGCATTTTATACGAGATGTGTGGCATGTTGCAGACATGAGGGCCGAACAAATACATCCAGATAAACATATCGAATCTGCTTACTCTCCAGATAATAAAATGAAAGGAAACTCGTTGTACAAAATCAAGGGGACTTCCAAGATAGCGGTCTTGACGATGATAGCAGAAAAGCCCATTTAAGTGTAAAATGCAAAAACATGAGGATTTCTAGAAAACTGACACTTGAAACAGCGAAGATATGGATTCATCAGTGAAATGATAAGAACCAGAAAATGGCGCAGAATGTTGTAGGTAAAAACTGTAATCCCTTGGAAGGATTATCCAAACAACATGGTCCTTTGTTGACGATGTATTTTACGCCATACACAACTTGTATGTGATTCCCGTACACATCATTGGATGGTTTCCACTTTCGTATTCTGTCCCACTGCAAGCACACGGCCTTCCTAAAGCGGAATTCGGTACTTCTTCGCCGAAATCAGTATCGTGTTGAAAATGGTTCAAATGGCTCTGAGCACTATGGTACTTAACATCTGAGGTCATCAGTCCCCTAGAACTTAGGGCTACTTAAACCTAACTAATCTAAGGACATCACACACATCCGTGGCTGAGGCAGGACTCGTACCTGCGACCGTAGAAATCGAGTGGTTTCGGACTGAAGCGCATAGAAACGCTCGGCCACAATGGCTTGCTCAGCAACGTGTCACCGATATCAAAGCAGAGGTATCTTTTCTACAACTTGCATCCTGAAACTATCTCCAAATCTGTAACAGTAGAACAATATCGCTTGTGGTACGTGTTAATAGATTTTTTTTTTTAAATCTGAAATTGCTATGGATAGCGAAATTTGTTCCGTTCTCAAATAATTTAGTGTCTGAAGAACAAACGCAAGTTCCACATCACATGTCAGGTTTTACGTTCAAATGGATTTTACGGTTACAGAATGGACAAGCAGTACTTTAGGATTCCGTGCACAGATTCTTTCTAATTTGAACTGGTGAAACAGGTGAAATGACAGCAGCATCGAGAAACGAACAATAGCGTGATCTTGTGTCTGCAGGGCAGCCGCAGGCTGACAGTTTGTCCTTCCTGTCGGGCAGTACAGGAGCCGCGGGACGTGTGACAACGCCGGAGCAGTGTCTCCAATTAGCGGACACCTGCAGCAGGTAAGTACATTCCGCGCGCATGCGCACGCCGCCGCACCGCCGCCGGCAGGTAGTCTGTTTGCAGAGGAGGATCGGCGGCCTCTCTGCATGCATAATGTAGGCGCCGGGCCCCGGCTGGGGTCATATCCGGAGGCGGAAGTTGACAAGCGCCGGCGGGAGGCGGCCCCAAAAATATGGGCCGCCACGAGAGGCCGGAGCGCGGCGCGGCCTGCAATTAAGGAACCCCGTCTGCCTGCCGGCGACCAGGAGACGCCGCACCTGCCCCGTGCGCTCAAATGACGGACTAGCTGCCGCATCCATACTGAGGAACGCAGAAAATAGAACGAGGACAGAGAACACTCTCATTCCCTAAAGTATCACAATATCTGAAACGGATCACTTTGGGCTCACGGAGAGCAGGACTTGTGCAGACACCATATTTACTTTAATGTAGATTATTAATATGAATATACACAAAATAAAAGTGAGGACATGTTAGAAAATGGTCCGTCTCCTTTTAAGAAATGTAAAGGCTCAAGAAAGAGATTATGAAGTTAAGTTTGAAAGTAAAACTTAAGAAAATTCAAGACAAAAGAATTTGCCGACCTACAAGAGAGCTGCTATAATGTAAAACGGTGCAAGATGTGCGAAATATATAGGAGTAACTACAGGGTAAGATGAGTAATGTACACGTAAAAGGATCAAGAAAGAACGATAAAAATTGAATACCAAGAAGAAACTGCTCAGATTCAAAAGGATGTAAGGCACGGATGAAATCTTTTACCCGTACTGTTCAATACGTACATTGGAGAACAATCAGGGAAATAAAAGGCAGGTACGGGAGGGAGATTAAAATTCTAGATGAATATACGAGGGTTGCCCAGAACGTAATGCACCGCATTTGTTTCCTCAGCCGAACATGATGCTACGAATGCGAAACGTTACGTATGTATTATTTGAAGTTTCCTGAGTGAGAGCGCCAAGTTTCCGCCACTTCCGACAGATAGCGTAGCTGTAGGAATTTTCGAAATGGCGTCTTTAGTGGTGTACGTTACAAGCAACGTGCCGTCATTGAATTTCTCACTGCAGAGAAAGAAACTGTTGCAGCGAGCTGATGTTGTCATTCGCGAGCGCAGACGCATTACGACCCGGCAGTTGGCACTGCATCTGTCAATCAGCAAAGGTAGTCGACACAGTGAACCACTGGCTCCGCGACCAGGACAGGGATTGGTACCGACACGGCATAAACACCCCAGTTTTTCACTGGAGGTAGGCCATAGAACGGGATGAAGATTACGTGGAAAAATAGGGAGTGCAGATAAAACACCATTCTTTCGTGTGTGTATTTCTCATTGTGTTCAATAAAGAATTGTTGAAGAAAAAAATGCGCTGCATTACTTTCTCGGCAACCTTCGTATCTCAAAGACAAGATTGACTGACGACATTGCTGGCCGGAATGGCCGTGCGGTTCTAGGCGCTACAGTCTGGAGCCGAGCGACCGCTCCGGCCGCAGGTTCGAATCCTGCCTCTGGCATGGATGTGTGTGATGTCCTTAGGTTAGTTAGGTTTCATTAGTTCTAAGTTCTTGGCGACAGATGACCTCAGAAGATAAGTCGCATAGTGCTCAGAGCCATTTGAACCATTTTTCAACTGACAACATTCCTATACTTACTGGAAGCGAGCAAGAAATACATGCCAAATGAACAGCCAAACGAGCACAAAATATGCTCTGAGAGTGAATCGAAGAATGGCGGAAGTGATGAGCAGCAGAAGTGACATTAGTGACAAAATTAACATAAGCATTGGGGGCTACGAAGTAGACAAAGCTAGTGCATTGTTGTAACATGTTTTTTTGTAGAGCGCGCAACCGCAGCCAAACTTTGACATTTTTCCAAAGAAAATTCCGCACTGGCTGTATGAATGATTTTTATTAAATCTGCGACCGGTTTCGCACCATTTATCGGGGCATCCTCAGGGAATATACGCTATTTATAACATAGTAACGTTTAACATTGCCCTGTAAGTTGAAAGCAAGATAACCCACGACAGATGAAGTAACGCGGATCTAAAACGCAGGTAAGCACTGCCAAGGAGCCCATTACTGGCCAGAAGAAGAGTACTAGTGTCAAACAAAAGCGTGAATTTGACAAGAATCTGCGTTTTCAGCATACCACTGTGAGCTTATGAATGATGGACAGTGGGAATAACGGAAAAGGAGAGAATCGAAGCGTTTGAGATGTACTGTCATAGAAGGACGTTGATTAATTAGGTGGGCTGATAGGGAATCAGATTGTTCTCCGAAGAATTGCCGGCGATAGGAAGATATGAAAAGAAGGCGTTGACAGGACATGCGTTAAGACATCAGGAGATAAATTGTATTGTAGTGGATGGAGCTGTAGAAAGTTTAGGGTAAGAGAGCGAGTGACAACGTTGGGTGCAGGTGCAATTCTAAGATTATGAAGTTAGCACCGGAGAAGAAGCCGCGGTGGCAAAAATAAATAAATAAATAAATACAGGGTGTTTCAAAAATGACCGGTATATTTGAAACGGCAATAAAAACTAAACGAGCAGCGATAGAAATACACCGTTTGTTGCAATATGCTTGGGACAACAGTACATTTTCTGGCAGACAAACTTTCGAAATTACTGTAGTTACAATTTTCAACAACAGATGGCGCTGCGGTCTGGGAAACTCTATAGTACGATATTTTCCATATATCCACCATGCGTAGCAATAATATGGCGTAGTCTCTGAATGAAATTACCCGAAACCTTTGACAACGTGTCTGGCGGAATGGCTTCACATGCAGATGAGATGTACTGCTTCAGCTGTTCAATTGTTTCTGGATTCTGGCGGTACACCCGGTCTTTCAAGTGTCCCCACAGAAAGAAGTCACAGGGGTTCGTGTCTGGCGAATAGGGAGGCCAATTCACGCCGCCTCCTGTATGTTTCGGATAGCCCAAAGCAATCACACGACCATCGAAATATTCATTCAGGAAATTAAAGACGTCGGCCGTGCGATGTGGCCGGGCACCATCTTGCATAAACCACGAGGTGTTCGCAGTGTCGTCTAAGGCAGTTTGTACCGCCACAAATTCACGAAGAATGTCCAGATAGCGTGATGCAGTAATCGTTTCGGATCTGAAAAATGGGCCAATGATTCCTTTGGAAGAAATGGCAGCCCAGACCAGTACTTTTTGAGGATGCAGGGGCAATGGGACTGCAACATGGGGCTTTTCGGTTCCCCATATGCGCCAGTTCTGTTTATTGACGAAGCCGTCCAGATAAAAATAAGCTTCGTCAGTAAACCAAATGCTGCCCACATGCATATCGCCGTCATCAATCCTGTGCACTATATCGTTAGCGAATGTCTCTCGTGCAGCAATGGTAGCGGCGCTGAGGGGTTGCCGCATTTGAATTTTGTATGGATAGAGGTGTAAACTCTGGCGCATGAGACGATACGTGGACGTTGGCGTCATTTGGACCGCAGCTGCAACACGGCGAATGGAAACCTGAGGCCACTGTTGGATCACCTGCTGCACTAGCTGCGTGTTGCCCTCTGTGGTTGCCATACGTGGTCGCCCTACCTTTCCAGCACGTTCATCCATCACGTTCCCAGTCCGTTGAAATTTTTCAAACAAATCCTTTATTGTATCGCTTTTCGGTCCTTTGGTTACATTAAACCTCCGTTGAAAACTTCGTCTTGTTGCATCAACACTGTGTTCTAGGCGGTGGAATTCCAACACCAGAAAAATCCTCTGTTCTAAGGAATAAACCATGTTGTCTACAGCACACTTGCACGTTGTGAACAGCACACGCTTACAGCAGAAAGACGACGTACAGAATGGCGCACCCACAGACTGCGTTGTCTTCTATATCTTTCACATCACTTGCAGCGCCATCTGTTGTTGAAAATTGTAACTACTGTAATTTCGAAAGTTTGTCTGCCTGAAAATGTACTGTTGTCCCAAGCATATTGCAACAAACGGTGTATTTCCATCGCTGCTCGTTTAGTTTTTATTGCCGTTTCAAATATACCGGTCATTTTTTAAACACCCTGTAAAAATAAAAATAAAAAAAATCATCTGGAGGTCAATCAAGAAAACAAAACTGCGCACAATTAGGAAAGTGAATTTATTCCAAGGTCAGTTAAAGCAGATGTATGTGAAAGTCAGATTAACAAAAAGCTGCTCATTACTCAAGGATTTAGGAAGGTGCGACCGCCGAGTCCTGTACTGTTCTGTATCAAATCTTCGGCAAATTTGATTAAAATAATGCTGGCCATTGGTTTCTTTATTAGTTGTCATTTACACTAAGCCTTTGCGTAGTAATAATATTAAAACATACATATCGATTTATACGAAATATATAAGTGAAGGATTTTTGATGTGATAGCGATGCTACTGTCCGGTATTTCTGTTAAAACATCGTGGCAGATTAAAACTTGACGTCAGTCCGCGACTTGAAACTGGCACCTCTGCCTTTCGCGGACATCTACTCGACCGACTAAGCTGTCCAAGCACGACTGCCAACTTGCCCTCTTAGCCGTATTCCAAAAATACATCTCCTTGACAGAATTTCTCCTGAATACCTTGTGGGACTATAGCACTCGATTCATTCTGCCGTATTTGTGTTGTTTGTAGCGCCATGTAGCGATATTAGCGGAGTTTATTACAATAAGTTAAATTGACAATACTTTACTTCGTGTTTCTATAAATATGGGTCACAAGCAAATGACGACATGCAAATAATCAATGTCCTTCGAGACACACAATTTCCATACAAACAAATCACACAAGTTCATACGTCACTGCTATAGAGTTTGTATCACAGCTTGTTTTCTGGTGCGGTTCTTCTAGTGCGGCCCGGGCTAGCTGGAGCGGCGCTTATATTCTCTTCTTATAGACGCCACTCCTGTCGTGGTGTCGTCCTAGTCAGCATTCTCAGCGTCTCACAGCCTTCTCTGCAACGTTTCACTTCCCTCCAATGCTACACATTGACGTGCATTTTTGGGGACGTTGCCACATCGATATCTGATACCAGTTGCACTCTCGTATTGATAAAAATTTTTATTCCACTATAGCGATCTATTCCTGGTAATTTCATTGCTTTGGCCATCCGGGTAAACTTCACTCCCTAATCAAGAAATATCCCTATCTTGTTATACTAGTGTATAGCTTCGTCTTAAGGAAGTCGTCACTCCACTTTCACCCAAGCTTCACCACTTCTTATTGGTCCTGCTTATCCTTAAGCCACATTCCGTGGTAAGTATGGTACCTATTCCTTTCACTAAGCATATTTCTTCCTTACCTCCAATCATAACGACACTGTCGGCTGCGAACCACGCACTTGTATTCCCTTTCCGAAATCATCTCTTACTTCTTCGATTGCTTCTTCGATAAACTGCAACATTACCTTACACCTATCTGGACACAACTTCTACGAAGTCAAAATCTCTGGGTCAGTTAGGCAGGTCTCCCGTCGGGAAAGAAAGGCGCTGAGGTTGGAAACCCGGTTGGAGAGGTACACTCCCCCGCCCCACTGTAGCGGATGATGGATTGACGGATGCGTACATTGATACGCGCGGGACGAAACACCATTTCACACCCCGAGGAGAACTGCAAGCCGCACTTCTGGGGCAATGCACGAACCAAAACCAGTAGATAGCAAAAACCGTTTTGTAGCAATTGACACTGAGGCCAATACTACCGCACATCTGCTACCGGTAGGAACGAGGAACATGAAGCAGCCCGCCACGAATTCTAGAGCTACGTCTACATCTACGTAGATTCTCTCTCGTGGCGAATGGTACACAGTATCATCCTGTTCCACTCGCAAATAGAGCGAAGGAAGGACGACTGTCTGTATGCCTCCGTATCGGCCCTAATTCCTCTCCTGTGACAACTTTTTCATCTTAGAGTAGCACTTTCAGCCTGCGTTCTCAATTATTTGCTGGATACATTTCAGTCTGTGTCTTACGTTTAGTATTAGCAGCCTTTCCTTGCTCAAAATTGTGATTTTTGCCTGTGCTACTCCACTTTTTATATCTCTGTTGCTCCATCCGCCCTGCATTATTTGATGATGTTTGGTTTGTGGGGCGCTCAACTGCGTGGTTATCAGCGCCCGTACAATTACCCAATCTTTGCTCAGTCCAATTTCGCCACTTTCCTGGATGATGATGAAATGATGAGGACAACACAAACACCCAGTCATCTCGAGGCAGGTGAAAATCCCTGACCCCGCCGGGAATCGAACCCGGGACCCCGTGCTCGGGAAGCGAGAACGCTACCGCGAGACCACGAGCGGCGGACCTGCATTATTTGGCTGCCTAGTTAGCACAATTTCTTAGCTTCATCTGCTTTACGATCACCAATTTTGAGGTTAAGTTTCTCACTATTCTCATTTCTGCTACTTGTCGTCAATTTCGTCTTTCTTCGATTTACTGTCAATCCCTATTCTGCACGCATTATTCAGTTCAATCCATTCAGCAGATCCTGTAATTCTTCTTCGCTTTCACTGAGGATAGAAATATCATCAGCGAATCTTATCATTGATATTCTTTCACCTTGCATTTTAATGCCTGTCCTGAACTTTCATTTTGTTTCTGTCATTGCTTCTTCGATGTATAGATTGAACAGCAGAGACGAAAAATTACGTCACTGTCATGTAGCCGTTTTAATCCTAGAACTTCCTAATTGGTTTCCAGGCTTGTTGTATCCTGTCCATTCTTGTAGATATTGTATATTGCTAGTCTTTCCCTTATCTTACCCCTCTTTTTCTCACAATTTCGAATATCTTGTACCATTTTATATCGACGAACACTTTATCCAGTCGACAAATTCTATGAACATGTCTTGATTTTTCTTCATTCCAGTATCAAGTGCAATGTCAGAACTGCCTCTCTGCCACCTTTCCCTATCGAAAAGCCAAACTGACAGACTTCTAACACACATTTAGTTTTCTTTTCCCTGTCAGCAATATGGATGAATGAGTTGTTGTGCTGATGCTGTTGTAATTACTGCACTTGTCTGCTTGTGAAATCTTCGGAATGTTTCTCCGAAAGTCTCACGGTATATCGCCAGTCTCATATATTCAACACATCAATGTGAGTAGTCGTTATGTTGCCACTAATCCCAATGGTTTTAGTAATTGGGAAAGAATGTTATCAATACTTTCCGTTATATTTTATTTTAAGCCCGCCAAAGCTCTTTTAAATCCGATTCTGATACTGTATTCCGTATGTCTTCTATATCAATTCCTAATTCCACACTAATGGCCATTAAAATTGCTACACCAAGAAGAAATGCAGATGATAAACTGGTATTCATTGGACAAATATATTATACTAGAACTGACATGTGATTACATTTTAACGCAATTTGCGTCCATAGATCCTGAGAAATCATTATCCAGAACAAACACCTCTGACCGTAATAATGGCGTTGACACGTCTGGGCATTGAGTCAAACAGAGCTTGGATGGCGTGTGCAGGTACAGTTGTCCATGCAACTTCAACACGATACCACAGTTCATCAAGAGTACTGACTGGCGTATTATGACGAACCAGTTACTCAGCCATCACTGACCAGACGTTTTCAATTGGTGAGAGATCTGGGGAATGTGCTGGCCAGGGCAGCAGTCGAACATTTTACGCACTCAGAAAGGCCCGTACAGGACCTGCAACATGCGGTCGTGGATTATCCTGCTGAAATGTAGGGTTTCGCAGGGATCGAATGAAGGGTAGAGCCACGGGTCGTAACACATCTGGAATGTAACGTCCACAGTTCAAAGTGCCGTCAATGCGAACAAGAGGTGGCCGAGACATGTAACCAATGGCAGCCCGTACCATCACGCCGGGTGATACGCCAGTATGGCGTTGACGAATACACGCTTCCAATTTGCGTTCACTACGATGTCACTAAACACGGATGCGTACATCATTATGCTGTAAACAGAACCTGGATTCATCCGCAAAAAGGACGTTTTGCCATTCGCGCACTCAAGTTCGTCGTTGAGTACACCATCACAGGCGCTCCTGTCTGTGAAGCAGCGTCAAGGGTAACTGCAGCCATGGTCTCCGAGCTGATAGTCCATACTGCTGCAAACGTCGTCGAACTGTTCGTGCATATGGTTGTTGTCTTGCAAACGTCCACAACTGTTGATCGAGACGTGGCTGCACGATCCGTTACAGCCATGTGGATAAGATGCCTTCAATCTCGACTGCTAGTGATACGAGGCTGTTGGGGTCAAGGACGGCGTTCCGCATTACCCTCCTGATTCCACCGATTCCGTATTCTGCTAACAGTCATTGGATCTCGACCAACGCGAGCAGCAATATCGCGATACGATAAACCGTAATCGCGATAGGCTACAATCAGACCTTAATCAAAGTCGGAAACGTGATGGTACGCATTTCTCCTCCTTACACGAGGCATCACAACAACGTTTCACCAGGTAACGCCGGTCAACTGCTGTTTGTGTATGAGAAATCGGTTGGAAACTTTCCTCATGTCAGCATGTTGTAGGTGTCGCCACCGGTGCCAACCTTGTGTGAATGCTCTGAGAAGTTAATCATTTGCATATCACAGCATGTTCTTCCTGTAGGTTAAATTTCGCGTCTGTAGCACGTGATCTTCGTGCTGTAGCAATTTTAATGGCCAGTAGTGTACTTATAACAAATCAGACAGTTGAAGAGTCAGTACCACGCCAGTCTGACTGTAAATATTTTTCGGGCCATTTTTTTTAAAAATCCTATGGGAGTTAACTGCTAAGGTCATCAGTCCCTAAGCTTACACATTACTTAACCTAAATTATCCTAAGGACAGACACACACACCCACGCCCGAGGGAGGACTCGAACCTCCGCCAGGACCAGCCGCACAGTGGGCCTTTTTCCTTTTGCACAAATTGCACATCTTGGACTATATGGGATAGATAATTATGTTAGTCTCTGTAAACGGCAAATCGAGTACTTTGTGTTTCTCGAGTCTTGATGTACGTGTCACGTTCGAAGAGGAGACAGGGCGGCAGAAATTTCAAGTGGGCCGCCCGTCAACCAGTCACGCTCGCGGGTAACTGCAGCGCCGGAGAGCGCAGCGGCGGCAGGAACAGCTGCGTCAGGCGGGCTCGCCGACACAAAGCGACGATCGCGGCTGGACGCGACGCAGGCCGGACCGAAGCGCTCATTGTGTGCGGTGGCGGTGGGGGTGGTGCAGTGTCCGACAGCTCAGCAGTCGCGCCGCCGATCCGCCGCCGGACGCTGATTGCGCGGCGAGCCAGGGGGACCGCGGCAGCCTTTCATCACCGCCGACCACGCCCCTCCCCCCCCCCCCCTCCCCCGCCAACCGAGGGGCGATCCGCGTCCCGCCCACGCAATTACAGCGCGTCCCCGCCGAATGCGGAATTAAAACGCCGACTTTCCGTCCCGCCAAGTGATGCGGGGGCGGCGATGTGCTGGCGGCGCCGGGTCAGCAGACGCTTTGTGGCCGTCGGCCTCGTACGCCGACACGCCCGCCTGGATCAGAAGGGCGTGTGTGTGGCGAGCCAGCGGCATCACGCCGGAAGTGAAGAGAGAGTGACAGGGAAGGAATGGCTGAGCAGTGTCTAATGCGGTCGTGGAATAGAAAATCATATAAAGCTACTAAACGTCGGCCGTTCGTCGCCAACTTTTAGTCCTATACTCTATATTCACAATAAATTCGTAAAACTCATCTCCAAAACTACTAAACGAAATATCATAAAGTCTTCGCGGGTATCTTTAGTATATCTTTGGGCACTGTACAGGGCTTATTTCAAAAAATCACGAAAAAAATTACATATTCATACCGTTATGCAGCACTTTGCACGCAGTGGGCTACAGAGTGGTGCAGCAGCTTTCTTCTTAAGTAAGATGGACAGGAGCAGACATGACTAGCAAACATGTAAATACAGCAAGCAGAAGCTTTACTTAACTTGTAGCAGTCTCCGAGCGCTGAGACGGAAGTTAAGGGGAGTCGTACCGCCCTATCTCGACAATGTAAAATTAGCTACATAAATGCCCCGTTTTCTCAGGAACTGTTGAGTATATAAATGTGGTGTTTATATCACATGTTCTCCCATGTTTTGTGACTGTATTGCTCTACAATCACTTTAAAAGAACAACAGGAAAAAGTTATGATTTTTTCCCTAAACATATAATTTTTTTGTGTAAATTTTCAAAATTTTAATTTCTTGAATTTTAACTATTGCAGTAAATACTTCTAAAGTATCTACAACATCACTGTACTATCCATGATGGGGTAAATAATTCATTGATGTAGATTCAGAAGTTTCTGAGAAAAAGGGGCTTTTATGTTGAAAATGTCACATTGAGAAATTTGCGTTTAAAGAAAAAATTTTAATATACAGCCGACTGATACATAAAAAATATGTTAGAATCCTCCTGGATCGTAGTCCTCATCTCCTCCTTCATCTTCCTCACCCAATCCTGCCCTCCTTCTCTTGGATCTGGTTTCTTTTGAATTATTGTTTGTTGCAATCTCTGCCTTCATAATTCGCAGTTGGTCCAAGTCCATCACACTTTTAGTGGTGGTGTAAGCTTTATGAATGCCAAGATATTGCAAAACCTGTAGTCTTCCAGAATATCCATCATTAAAAGTAAGAACAGCATCCTAAACACCAAGTTCAAAGACTGACTTCCCAACAAACACATTTTTTGCTATCCTTGACCATACAACATTGTTAAATGATTCATTCGCATTTTGTGTTTTGCCCTTGAGACATTTCTTCAACAGCTCTGGTTAGGCAAGATCCTGAAACACAGGTTTCATGGCAAGCATAACAGAGAAAGTGTCTACTTTATCCTCCTCTTTTGCCTTCAAGTGTTTACACCATTCAGTGGAACACAGGTTGTGTATTGGTTCAGCATCTGTAGACAGCTTGTGAAAATAAATTTCCCAAATAGCACTCTTCATACCATCTAAATTATCTCTGTAACTTCTAATAGCCATACCGTAATATTGTGTAATTTGATGAATTTGTTTATCAGTCAGTCGACGTCTTAGACCATCAGATAACTTGGTACTTCCCAACTGCTTTTTGAGTCTACGTAGTCTTGTGCCCATCCTCTTTTGCACATGATTAATGTACTCTAGTTTTGTAATTGACAAATCACCATAGGGTTTACTCTCCCCCACTGCCTTATACGATCGTGAGTCTCCATCGCACAGAAAACTCATGTAGCGAACAGCACGGTCATGCTGGGAATGTTGGAACATTTTCACTGCAGAAGCAACCTCCATCCCTCCACTAGTTCCTTCATAGTTTCTCTGACAATTCATTTCATGCTTAGTTTGCTTTTCAGTACTCTTGCCTGCTTGCCTACATTCCTTATAGAACATGGTCAACACATCAACATCCAACACTTTCCCATTGTCGATGCTGATAGTACATGAACATGAATTCTTTGACTGTAAACCTCTTTTTTGGCCAGGATCCGTCGAAGATGTGGCTATGTCAGAACTATCATTTTCTGCTACAGCCTGCTCTGCTGCTGTAGTCATTGACTCCGTAGCACACTCTTTGACACTACTTCTTACTATGGAGTTGTATTTGATAGATTTTGTAGTGGGACTATGAAGGTTCAGCAAGCCACAAAGAACCTTACCAGCGTAATGGCCTTTTCTTATGCAGCTATGTCCATAGAAGTATCTTAGAGTAGTGTCAAAAAGTCCATTCTTTACACTTACTTCTGAAGTCTTGAACGTCTTTACGCTTTTACAGTTCAAACACATTATTTGTAAAGTGCACGCCAGACCATTGCGTTGAGATAACTTTTCAGAAATTTCAATTTCCCCTCCACATATACGACAACACACTGTTTCACACAAAGCTGAAGTAAGTATATGGAGATTAATTATGATATTGCAGTTTGTTTCACTGTCTGAAGCTGCGTTCTATTTTACATCATACAACCATATTATCACGCCCTTCGGTGCTAACCATTCATTTTACTGCTGCTATATTTGTTCTGTAGTATCTGTTTCCTTTGTTTCGTATTTTTTAAACACTCCTTTTGGTTTAGCCATGACGAAAACTATCACAGAAAACACAAAAACTAAAACGCGGCTAGTGGATAACTGTTGTCAAACACAAACAAATGTACAGCTCAAAGAGTTTACTGCGAAGTACCGCCAGTGTAGGCAACTTATGAAACGGACAGTTCTCTACAAAACAAAAGAAACCACAGCCTTCTAGACTACACTCCTGGAAATGGAAAAAAGAACACATTGACACCGGTGTGTCAGACCCACCATACTTGCTCCGGACACTGCGAGAGGGCTGTACAAGCAATGATCACACGCACGGCACAGCGGACACACCAGGAACCGCGGTGTTGGCCGTCGAATGGCGCTAGCTGCGCAGCATTTGTGCACCGCCGCCGTCAGTGTCAGCCAGTTTGCCGTGGCATACGGAGCTCCATCACAGTCTTTAACACTGGTAGCATGCCGCGACAGCGTGGACGTGAACCGTATGTGCAGTTGACGGACTTTGAGCGGGGGCGTATAATGGGCATGCGGGAGGCCGGGTGGACGTACCGCCGAATTGCTCAACACGTGGGGCGTGAAGTCTCCACAGTACATCGATGTTGTCGCCAGTGGTCGGCGGAAGGTGCACGTGCCCGTCGACCTGAGACCGGACCGCAGCGACGCACGGATGCACGCCAAGACCGTAGGATCCTACGCAGTGCCGTAGGGGACCGCACCGCCACTTCCCAGCAAATTAGGGACACTGTTGCTCCTGGGGTATCGGCGAGGACCATTCGCAACCGTCTCCATGAAGCTGGGCTACGGTCCCGCACACCGTTAGGCCGTCTTCCGCTCACGCCCCAACATCGTGCAGCCCGCCTCCAGTGGTGTCGCGACAGGCGTGAATGGAGGGACGAATGGAGACGTGTCGTCTTCAGCGATGAGAGTCGCTTCTGCCTTGGTGCTAATGATGGTCGTATGCGTGTTTGGCGCCGTGCAGGTGAGCGCCACAATCAGGACTGCATACGACCGAGGCACACAGGCCAACACCCGGCATCATGGTGTGGGGAGCGATCTCCTACACTGGCCGTACACCATTGGTGATCGTCGAGGGGACACTGAATAGTGCACGGTACATCCAAACCGTCATCGAACCCATCGTTCTACCATTCCTAGACCGGCAAGGGAACTTGCTGTTCCAACAGGACAATGCACGTCCGCATGTATCCCGTGCCACCCAACGTGCTCTAGAAGGTGTAAGTCAACTACCCTGGCCAGCAAGATCTCCGGATCTGTCCCCCATTGAGCATGTTTGGGACTGGATGAAGCGTCGTCTCACGCGGTCTGCACGTCCAGCACGAACGATGGTCCAACTGAGGCGCCAGGTGGAAATGGCATGGCAAGCCGTTCCACAGGACCACATCCAGCATCTCTACGATCGTCTCCATGGGAGAATAGCAGCCTGCATTGCTGCGAAAGGTGGATATACACTGTACTAGTGCCGACATTGTGCATGCTCTGTTGCCTGTGTCTATGTGCCTGTGGTTCTGTCAGAGTGATCATGTGATGTATCTGACCCCAGGAATGTGTCAATAAAGTTTCCCCTTCCTGGGACAATGAATTCACGGTGTTCTTATTTCAATTTCCAGGAGTGTATATAGGCCTAGAGAAAAATGCCAGTATGGGTAATGATGGAAAACAAAATTCTAGGAAATGTCATTGCATGATTATTTTCAAACATTTAATTAAAATAGTAAATAATCGCATATTTCGATAAAACAAACACCAAATCAAGCATAAACATCTATATTTTTATAATTTGCATAAAAGTAAAAATGGTAAATTTTGTCATTTTGGGCGGTACGACTTCCCTAAACAAAAGAACAAGCAGCAATAAAGTCCAACTATTATGAGAGTCGTTCAGTAAGTAATGCCCCTCATTTTTTTAAAAAGCCGTTAATATACATAGACAAACGTCCTTGTTGGTGCTTTACATTTGATGTTTGATCTGTGCGCCGGTGGAGTTTCGGACCCTTCTGGTAGACGGCAGAGTTGTAGTACAGCTTTAAAATGGCGTCTACATACCACTCACGTTACAAAGAGCGTCTGTTATTGAATTCTTGTGTGCCGAAAAAGAAACCTTGATGAACATCCATAAATGTTTGTCTGCAGTGTATGGCGATGCTACAGCCGATAGGAGTACAGTTGGGTGAGGGGCAAAGAAAGTTATAACCTCAGGAAATGCAGAAACAGAGCTCCACGATCAGCCACGCTCAGGACGTCCTGTCGCAGCCACTGCTCCATACATGCTGAATCGTGCGGATACCATTAGCCGTGCCGACCTGCTCTTTGGACCATTTAAGTTTCTCTACGGGCAACACACTTTGAAGGTGACGAGAGCGTCAGTCATACACTGCAAACATGGCTATGCATACAAGATACGAGCTTTTACCAACAGGGAATACAAGCTCTTCCACAACGGTGGCATATTGCCGTAGAACGTGATGGAGACTACATAGGAAAATAGGAAATAGACAAAATAGACAATGATGTACATAGTCACAAAATTCTGACTATTGATAATAAAAATGTTCTGAGAAAAAAATGGGGAGCATTACTTATTATCGTATAACAAGCATCTAGGAGCGTCGTGTAGAGTGGGACTTACACTATCAGTGCACGAGTGAACTGTTGATGGTTGACTCAGACTGAAGACTGTCGAAGACTGCAACAGATATTGGCTGTGTGGCTGCAGCTGGCCCTCTTATACCGCACTGGCAGAGGGCGCTCGCAGTGCAGCAGCTGACTGCGTGGCTCAGCGAGCGCTGATCACTGGATCCGCCAGGTCCCTACGCGGCGTCTCTCGGAAGAGTGCGTTTCCTTTGCCAGCTGTAAGACACCACTGAGAGTGATACCGATCTGTGATACTGCACATACGTGTTATATAATGTGTGTATGTATGCATGGCTGTGTGCGCCACATATGCTCTCAAATGTGCGCCACATCTGCTCTCAAACCACTGGACCGATTTCAACAAAACGTGATACATACATCACTCATGGTCTGAAAATCATCATCTGAAAATCATCACTGTGGTGGTATGGACCACATACCTACGAAGGGGCGCGGAGAGGGGTACAAAAGCTGTTTAGCCTGCATCGTGCAGATAGCCATAGTGCAGTAATCCAGTATTTCAGAATGCGTGCCCTTAACGACTTGCAACAAACTTTATACATACTTTCAAGCTTTTATGGAAATTGCTGACAACTCCCACTAAATTATGAAAGGAAGAAAAAGTTAATCGCTAACTATATTTTCGCTGTTCTTTCAACAAAACAGCCATCTGAACATGACGTTTTAATTCATTACTTCTTTACCACTAACTGTGTAAGACATATTTTGCGGACGATATTTAAATATGTTGCTGAATGTATCTACATAAAAATCTTATTTTACAACACATAGTTCAGGAGATCTGATGTAAAATACTGAGATACATGAAAAACTGTAACATCATGTATGACATTTTAGTTTTTTACTTCTTTACTACTAACTCCATTCGCAAACAAATTTCGGAGACTGTATCCACATACGACGCTGAATGTACTTAGGAAAATATATCATTGCATGATACAAAATTTAAGAGAGGCGTCCGCCAGAAACACTGAGAAGCACCAAAATGGAACTCCAAAGTGAAATTCAGTAGAGTTTCAGGTGTAATATGTGAACACATAGGTTCTAAATACATTAAATTTATGTGAAATATATTTGACATGTTTGTACATGGGAAAAGCCATAAGTAAAAACTCGATTTCAACTGAACACGCTACACATATCGCCTGCCATATGGTAGGAGTCACTATGATTGCAAGTATCACCCACCTACCAAAGGAATGAGGGTAGGGTTGCAAAAGAATACACTACAATGTATGAATACCAAGGTTTAATTATACAATATCGGAGACTGAGAGGACTTGGTTACTTGCAAAAACATTATACACAATATCAAACGTTTAAAAAGTTTTTCTCGATGATCCCTCCATAAAAAATAGTGATTTATGGAATAAAGCTAATCGCTTGCTATATTTTCGTTGTCTATTTATGCAACAAGGATTATGTTTTCGTTTATTACATCTTCACTACTAACTGTATACGTAACATATTTTGCAGATAGTGTTCACATATACTACTGAATGTACCATAAATATTGAACCGTATCATCTTCATCTTTGCCTAGGTGTGGTGTGTCGTCTTCCGGAGCCTTGGCTTTGCTCTGCCGCGATTGGTCCGTTTGCTTTTAAATTTCGGAGGGCGCTGCGTTCTGTGGAGAGACCTGCTGACGACGAGAGTATCGAGTGCTGCTGCGGGAGTGAGGCGGGGAGTTTAGTTTCCGGTTGGATGGCAGCGCAATGTTGCGGGAAAGGTGGTATAACTTCCTGTGAACGCACGTGATTGCTACGAGCGTGTGTACTCGGGACGGCGGCAGTCGTTCTGGACGGGCTGTGTGGTAAGGAAGCTCGGCGTGGCAGCTGTTGACTTGGCGAGTCCGCGTTGCTATGGCGCAACTGGGGCGATTGACGTAACTCGAGGTGGTGCTGGTTGCAACCTGTCGCCGAATGCTTGCCTGCCTTCTAGACTAACGGTGAGAATTTCTTGACTTGATGTGTCTCACTCAATTTCTGCCCGTGTCGTCGGGTGTGTTTTGCTCTAAGGTCGTGTGCCATGGTGTTTCGCAATTTAGTAGGCTCAGGCGTGCCCGAAATCCCGATACAGTGAGCTGCTGTTATATTGTCAAATGTAACTAGAAAATAGAGTAAACTCTCTGTGCCTTAATAACTGAACCTAAAGTATCTGTGGTTGAAATTTTATTCTGACCCAAGTGCAGTAACGATCTTGTATTTTACGATTTGTTGAGTGGTATTATTATTTAGTACTGGCCGTCACATTTACTAAGTCGAAGATTTACGAAGGCCAGTGGGTGTCATTAACAGTTCCTGTCTAGATAGGCGTTATATTTTGAACGATGTGTTTCAATGTTTAGTAACTTTTATTTTATGTGTTATAAAGAGTTGCTGTCATGCCCTATGTGGACGCTTCGCCACGTTGGTGAAGTTTCTAGTTGTTCTGCTGGTCTGTGCCATATTGCTAAAGCAGGCGGTCCTAGCACATCTGGTTGTAAATTTTTCCTACTGCTGAGGAGCACGGGTTGGTTTTAAGTTCTCACTAACTTCAACCATTCTACAAATATTTATTACTACTGATATTCAGGCCCTTCAGGCCGAGTGGCGACGTCACTACCCTTTTTGGTTATTAATTTTATCTTGTTAGCTGGTTTCATTAAAAAAAACCTTTGCTATATGAATTTGTCTTTTGGTCTTTACAGTTCCTTTGGACGAAGCAAATTAACTCTTCGTTTTGCATTCTTGTAGCATTATCAAAACAGCATTTGTGGTTATATTTGATTGGTCCTTCTGGCAGAATGATTTAAGTCATTCCTTTCAGTAACTTATTGTGCTAGTCAATAATTAATCAAAGGTGTTGGGCCCTTCAGACCGTGATTATCTACTTATATTGAATCTTAAGGTTGTCATTCTGACATTACAGTTGTGAATGTTCAGCGTCCCTTCAGGCCTGCAGATTAAAAAAATTTATTGTGTTTATGTGTGTGTGTGTGTGTGTGTGTGTGTGTGTGTGTGTGTGTGTGTGTGCGTGTGTGTGAACAAGTGTTTTTTAATGTTTAATAAAATTAAATTGTGTTTGAAACTGTAACCTCATTTGGGTCTACACTTTCACTCCCTGCACCCTTTGGGCTCTGCTTACCTTACGTTTTGGTTAGGTTTTCCCATACCACGACGTATCAAATATGATATCATTGTATGAAAAATAATTTAGGGTATATAGCGTCATCCTCCTCCCCATGAACCTTGGACCTTGCAGTTGGTGGGGAGGCTTGCATGCCTCAGCGAAACAGATAGCCGTACTGTAGGTGCAACCACAAAAGAGGGGTATCTGTTGAGAGGCCAGACAAACGTGTTGTTCCTGAAGAGGGGCAGCAGCCTTTTTAGTAGTTGCAGGAGCAACAATCTATGATTGACTGATAATGGCCTTGTACCATTAACCAAAACGGCCTTGCTGTGCTGGTACTGCGAACGGCTGAAAGCAAGGGGAAACTGCAGTCGTAATTTTTTCCAAAGCCATGCAGCTTTACTGCATTGTTAAATGATGATGGCGTCCTTTTGGGAAAATATTCCAGGGGCTAAATAGTCCCACATTCGGATCTGCGGGCGGGGACGACTCAGGAGGACGTTGTTATCAGGAGAAAGAAAACTTGCATTCAACGGATCGGAGCGTGGAATGTCAGACACCTTGATCGGGCAGTTAGAAAATTTAAAAAGGGAAATGGATAGGTTAAAGTTAGATATAGTGGGAATTAGTGGAGTTCGGTGGCAGGAGGAACAAGACGTCTTGTCAGGTGAATACAGGTTTATAAGTACAAAATCCAATAGGGGTAATGCGGGAGTAGGATTAATAATGAATAAAAAATAGGAGTGCGCATAAGCTACTACAAACAGTATAATAAACGCATTATTGTAGCAAAGATAGACACGAAGCCCACACCTCCACAGAAGTACAAGTTTTTATGCCAACTAGCTCGTCAGATAACGATTGATGAAATATATGATGAGATGAAAGAAATTATTTAGTCAGTGAAGGGGGACAAAAATTTAACAGTCATGGGTAACTGGTTTCGATAGGAGGAAAAGGAGGGGATGGAAAAGCAGTAGGTGAATATGGAATGGGGGTAAGAAATGAAAGAGGAAGCCGCCTGGTAGAATTTAGCACAGAGCTTAACTTATTCAAGAATCATGAAAGGAGGTTGTATACATGGAAGAGGCCTGGAGACACTGGAAGGTTTCAGAAAGATTATATAATTGTAAGAAAGAGATTTAGGAACCACGTTTTAAACTATAAGACATTTCCAGGGGCAGATGTTGCCTCTGGCCACAATCTATTGGTTACGAACTGTAGATTAAAACTGTAGAAACTGCAAAAAGGTGGGAATTTAAGGAGATGTGACCTGGATAAACTGACTAAACCAGAGGTTGTACAGAGTTTCGGGGAGAGCATAAGGCAAAAATTGACAGGAATGGGGGAAAGAAATACAGTAGAAGAAGAATGGGCAGCTTTGAGAGATGAAATAGTGAAGGCAGCAGAGGACCAAGTAGCTAAAAAGTCGAGGGCTACTGGAAATCCTAGGGTAACAGAAGAAATATTGAATTTAATTGATGAAAGGAGAAAATATAAAAGTGCAGTAAATGAAGCAGGGAAAATGGAATACAAACGTCTCCAAAATGAGATCGACAGGAAATGGAAAATGGCTAAGCAGGGATAGCTAGAGGACAAATGTAAGGATGTAGAGGCATATATCACTAAGGGTAAGATAGATACAGCCTACAGGAAAATTAGAGAGACCATTGGAGAAACGAGAACCACTTGCATCAATATCAAGAACTCAGATGGAAACCCAGTTCCAAGCAAAGAAGGGAAAGCAGAAGGGTGGAAGGAGTATTTAGAGGGTCTATACAAGGGCGATGTACTTGACAATGTTATGGAAATGGAAGAGGACGTAGATGAAGATGAAATGGGAAATATAATACTGCGTGAAGAGTTTGACAGAGCACTGAAAGACCTAAGTCGAAACACGGCCCCGGGAGTAGACAACATTCCATTAGAACTACTGATAGCCATGGGAGAGCCAACCCTGACAAAACTCTACCATCTGGTGAGCAGCATGTGAGACAGGCGGTATACCCTCAAACTTCAATAAGAATATAATAATTCCAATCTCAAAGAAAGCAGGTGTTGACAAATGTGAAAATTACCGACCTATCAGTTTTATAAGTTACGGCTGCAAAATATAATACGAATTCCTTACAGACGAATGGAAAAAGTGGTAGAAGCTGACCTCGTGTGT
This sequence comes from Schistocerca piceifrons, assembly GCF_021461385.2. Lineage (NCBI taxonomy): Eukaryota > Metazoa > Arthropoda > Insecta > Orthoptera > Acrididae > Schistocerca > Schistocerca piceifrons. The sequence continues at coordinate 744,441,413 of NC_060141.1, forward strand.
TATTAGTTTCTATTCTGTAGAAATGGTGCAACACGTGAGGCAATACTGACCCTCATCTTAGAAAACAGATTAAGGAAAGGCAAACCTAAGTTTCTAGCATTTGTAGTCATAGAAAAAGCTTCTGACAATGTTTACTGGAATACTCTCTTTCAAATTCTGAAGGTAACAGAGCTCAAATACAGGGGGCGACAGGCTATTTGCAATTTGTACAGAAACCAGATGGCAGTTATAAGAGTCGAGGGACATGAAAGGGAAGCAGTGGTTGGGAAGGGTGTGAGACAGGGTTGTAGCCTCTCCCCGATGTTATTCAATCTGTATATCGAGCAAGCAGTAAAGGAAACAAAAGAAAAATTCATAGTAGGAATTAAAATCCATGGAGAAGAAATAAAAACTTTGAGATTTGCAGATGACAATGTAATTCTGTCAGAGACATCAAAGGATCAGGAAGAGCAGCTGAACGGAATGGACAGTGTCTTGAAAGGAGGATATAAGATGAACATCGACAAAAGCAAAAAGAGGATAATGGAATGTAGTCGAATTAAATCCGGTAATGCCTAGGGAATTCGATTAAGAATTGAGAAACTTAAAGTAGTAGATGTTTTTTTGCTATTTGGGGAGCAAAATAACTGATGATGGTCGAAGTAGAGAAGATATAAAATGTAGACTGGCAATGACAAGGAAAGCGTTTCTAAAGAACAGAAATTTGTTAACATAGATTGTAGATTTAAGCATACTACTATGTAGGAATCAACATGGATTCCGGAAACAGCGATCGTGTGAGACCCAACTCGCCTTATTTGTTCATGAGACCCAGAAAATATTAGATACAGGCTCCCAGGTAGATGCTATTTTTCTTGACTTCCGGAAGGCGTTCGATACAGTTCCGCACTGTCGCCTGATAAACAAAGTAAGAGCCTACGGAATATCAGACCAGCTGTGTGGCTGGATTGAAGAGTTTTTAGCAAACAGAACGCAGCATGTTGTTATCAATGGAGAGACGTCTACAGACGTTAAAGTAACCTCTGGCGTGCCACAGGGGAGTGTTATGGGACCATTGCTTTTCACAATATGTATAAATGACTTAGTAGATAGTGTCGGAAGTTCCATGCGGCTTTTCGCGGATGATGCTGTAGTATACAGAGAAGTTGCAGCATTAGAAAATTGTAGCGAAATGCAGGAAGATCTGCAGCGGATAGGCACTTGGTGCAGGGAGTGGCAACTGACAGCATAGACAAATGTAATGTATTGCGAATACATAGAAAGAAGGATCCTTTATTGTATGATTATATGATAGCGGAACAAACACTGGTAGCAGTTACTTCTGTAAAATATCTGGGAGTATGCGTGCGGAACGATTTGAAGTGGAATGATCATATAAAATTAATTGTTGGTAAGGCGGGTACCAGGTTGAGATTCATTGGGAGAGTGCTTAGAAAATGTAGTCAATCAACAAAGGAGGTGGCTTACAAAACACTCGTTCGACCTATACTTGAGTATTGCTCATCAGTGTGGGATCCATACCAGATCGGTCTGACGGAGGAGATAGAGAAGATCCAAAGAAGATCAGCGCGTTTCGTCACAGGGTTATTTGGTAGCCGTGTTAGCGTTACGGAGATGTTTAATAGGCTCGAGTGGCAGACTCTGCAAGAGAGGCGCTCTGCATCGCGGTGTAGCTTGCTCGTTAGGTTTCGAGAGGGTGCGTTTCTGGATGAGGTATCGAATATATTGCTTCCCCCTACTTATACCTCCCGAGGAGATCACGAATGTAAAATTAGAGAGATTAGAGCGCGCACGGAGGCTTTCAGACAGTCGTTCTTCCCGCGAACCATACGCGACTGGAACAGGAAAGGGAGGTAATGACAGTGGCACGTAAAGTGCCCTCCGCCACACACCGTTGGGTGGCTTGCGGAGTATCAATGTAGATGTAGATGTAGATGTAGATCAGGAAGTCGTTTCTGAAAGTATTCGTAACGAGTGTGGCCATTTATAGAAATGGAATATGGACGATAATTAGTTTGGACAAGAAGACAATAGAAGCTTCCGAAATGTGGCTCTACAGTATAATGCTGAAGATTAGTTGGGTAGATCACATAACTAATGAGGAGGTACTGAATAGAATTGTGGAGAAGAGAAATTTGTGGCACAACTTGACTAGAAGAAGGGATCGGTTGGTAGGACATGTTCTGAGGCATCAAGGGATCACCAGCTTAGTATTGTAGGGCGTTGTGGAGGGCAAAAATGGTAGAGGGAGACCAAAAGATGAATACACTAAGCAGATTCAGAAGGATGTAGGTTGCAGTAGGTACTGGGAGACGAAGAAGCTGGCACAGGATAGCTGCGTCAAACCAGTCTCTGGACTGAAGACCATAAGAACAACAATGTATAGCATCATAAACAATGAGATGCCTGAAAACTGCCGTATGTTGCATGACGTTTAAATTTATTATTAGTAACCCTCTGAACTGATTTCGATTAAATTTAGTAACAAAATAGCTTGAATCCTGAGTCAAGAACAGAGCCTACTTGAGAAAGAGTGTGAAACGCCATACATACAGATTTGAAGAATATTGAACGAATTACGGAAACATATTTACCCTTTGACTTGAGCTTCGTCGCATTTGTCAAAATGCTTTTACCAGATGATGTGTGCTACGTGATGCAATTGAAAGTATAGAATACATAGCACTGATGGGCGCTCCTGTCCATGCCCCTTGGTACACACTTCTCGGCAGTGACTCTGCTCATGTCGATGCACTGTGCATTGGGACAGGATTGGGGGGGGGGGGGGGGGAAGTGAGGAGCACATCACGAGCCATGCTAACCCCAACACGCAGACGCGTGACGGCAGCTGACGCTATTGCATGTTCGGCACCTTAATTTCTCAACATTACTCATCGTAATAAAACTACTGTTATGCTAGCACACCTGCAGGTGACAGTTGGTAAATAAAAAAAGCCGGACAAATGTTGCAATAAACACTGCTGAAAGATCAAATGAACTGACAAGTTGGGGGCTTAATTATATGCTGATCTTTTCTGAAATACGTTTTAGAAACAGTTTCTGTGATGCCAGGCAGCTGCCAGAAGTGCTGGTGAATGGAGGACCCGACGAGGTCTGCATATGTTGTGACAGCAGGGCGACAACACTCCGCTGCTGCAGTCAATAAATGAGATGAATTATGTACAATTCACAGTCATTGCTTTTGTGTGATTCAAAGATTGACGTAATGCTCTATGCTGTTCCAGGCCAGAGAGATTTAAAGGTAACTGTTTGAATAATGAAACTATAGCTACGGCAGACAAAGCACGGCAGGCGTAACTGCACAGTTTATTCCAAAATACAGTGGTGTCCAAAATTAAAGCACCAAACCGCTATTTCCCTGCCTTACGACTAATTCACTATATAATAATACAAACCGTCAAGCAGATATTCGTGCGATGGTGATCTGCACGGTAGATAGCATTCCGGTCTACAGACAACCATGCCAACGATGATGTCAAGGCACCTATGAAACGAGATTGTGTTTTCCAGGTAGCTACACATGCAAATTCACTGTGTACACAGTCGCAGGCGGTGCAGTATGATACAGAGAAGATATCTGTCACTCTGTGGTGGAGGGTCATAGAAATAAAGGAATCAGGTCAGTCGCAAACTGATTTGTCCTGGTGGCTAAATGTGAATCGTTCTGTTGTTTCTCGGATGTGGCGACTGTTTATAGAGACCGAAACTGTATCCCGAAAACCGGGACAGGGCCGACCAAGTGTGACTTCAGAAGAGAGGATCGTTATTTGGCTGTATGGGCGCCTTAGTAATGCATGGCAGCTGGCATGTGAGCTCGCAGCATCCACTGGACGTGTTAATCGAGGCAAACAGTACGCAGAAGGCTTCGGCGGAGTGGCCGTTGTTGTTGGAGACCTCCTGTATGAGTGCCTCTGAGGCATCTTCACAGAATGGAACGTCTAGTGTGGAGTCAGTCGAAGAGTTGATCAATGTTGTGGTCACAGCTGAGTCCCAATTTAGTCTGCAGAGTGATTCTCGATGGATTCGCATTTGGAGAGAACGTGGAACACGATTTTGGGACTCAAACATTGTGGAAAGAGACCTACATCGAGGAGTATCTCTAATAGTGTGGACAGGCATTATCTTTACCACTCTTTACTCCTCTTCATAAAATTGTACGTGTTTAATTGCTGTCAGGTATCGCCACGAGATCATGGGACCTCATTTTAAGTTGTTGCGAGGTGCTGTGGGCCCAGGCTTCGTACTGCTGGACGATATACTCGACACATAGTGCATGGGTGGTTTATGTTGGCTTGGAAATGGAAGATACTGCACACATGGCGTGGCTTGCTTGCTCTCCTCATTTGAATCCTATAGAGCATGTCTGAGATGTACTAGTGAGACGGCTTGCATCACGCCAGCATCCACCAACCGCTCTCCACGATTGCTAGCAGCTCTGAAGGAAGAACGGACATTATTGCCACGACATGACATTTGTGACATGACGCCGTTGTCAGGTCTGTATTGCTGCCACACCCCACAATGAGCATGGAAAAAACGAAGAACATTCTTGTCTACCTTTACGCATGTTGCAGTAGTTTTTTTCTTTACGTTTTTTCTACTTTACTATCACCTACTTGTACTATTTTGTGGCAAACTAAACGCAGCTTTGCAAAATTTCGGTTTGTTGCATGTATGAAATCCTCTATTTATCTCTTCTTGTGGACTGTAGTCCGATAGCAATATAATGTGGTTATTGATTTGTAGACTATCCCGTGACAATTGACAAAACAAGATACAATTTCAGTTTGAAATACTATCATGAAATAGTACAGATTGAAAGTTTTAAGGATTCGGACAACATTCAATTTTAGTTGTAGTAGGCAAGACGCAATGAGAGATAAATATAGAGCAGTTACCGAACATTTCAGTTTAATTCTTCGTTGCGCAATTCTTGGAATTTCAATATTAGACCACTGTTGGTTGTTGTTTCACATGGATCCGAAACAGATTATTCCTTGAGCGTCCAGGATTGGGAGTGTGTAGTGTGAGAAGTCAGCAGATAGATTTTAATAATCGTGCACAACCCCAGGCAGGTGGAAAAATAAAAGGCTGTGGAAACGCATCTGGATCGGATGAGCTTTTTCTGAGACTCTACAGTCGTTGTGCGAGGGAAACTGCTCCTCTGCGATCGGTAGTTTATCGTAGATCGCTGGAGCGACAAACAGTACACAGAGATAGGGAAATAAAGAGCGGATCATTTCCAAGAAGTTTCGACGGCAGCTGCTCATGTTTCTAGGCCTAGGCCACATGATGAAAAGTATCCGAAAACCTCTATGTATAAGGGGAAGTCAAATGAAAACTACACATGGCTAAATGTAAGAAAACTGTTAATTGATTCAAAACTAATCGCCGTAACTGGTAACACATTTATCCCGCTGCCAGACGAGACGGTCAATGTCTTCATGGAAAATTATTTGCGGTTGCCAACGCAACTATGATTCTGCCCAGGTGTGCACCTCTTCGTCAGAAGGAGGTTGAATGCCACGACTGTATTTCTTCAGGTCTCCAAAAATTCGTGAAAATCGCGTAAACAAGGATCGGGAGTATCTGGAGGATGCGTAAGGGCGTCCCAGCAAAACGTCTGCCGCGTAGTCGAAACAAATAGGGCCAGGCAAACTGATGACGTCTGTCAACATTCCAGGCCGTCTGAACTTGTTGGCGTGTTTCTGATTTCGCAGTGTCCACGTACACCTGTGCGTTAACTGTTGTGACTCGTTCCAGAAGGTTAATGAGCAGCAGGTTCTTATAGGCAAAGGAAAAGGGAGTACGTGTTTCCCAGAGAGGGAATGCATGGCTGTCGATCTTTTTCGTTAGGGATGAAACGATGTGCTTCATTGGAGGCTCGGACGTTTGCTCTCTGCCACAAAATTAAGACAAAGTTTCACGAGACAAGAATGGATAATTGTGATCGTGATACCGTTCCAGGTGCTGCAGAGATCTCGATGTACCTCAGCTTTTCCGTCAGGCTGTGGGGAGCCCACTGCCCACAAATTTTGCGGAACTTTACGTGCTCTGTCATGGTGGTGTTAGCTGCACAGTGACTGATGTTCAACGTCAGTGACGTGTTCCACCATCCACCGTCCGTCATTTCTAACGTCAACATTCACCACAGCATTGGCAAAGGGGGTAATGACACGATGAGTGTGTCCTGCCCGGCTGCTGTCTTTCAGTGACACCCGACATTCGCGAAAACAGTGCACTGTATCCTCGTTATTTTCAAGTGGCTCAGTCCCGCATAACATTTCTAGTGGTACGTCTGTAACCACTGAGACCCAACCTAAGTTACCTGTACTTGACAGTACGTTATCATACCAACCCTTCTTTGGTATGCGTGTAAGCAGTACAGACGGCAGAGCCTTCATGATCCGCGTGCCTTGTGACATTACCTCGGTTGCGGCGGCCTCACCTAGTGAAAGCAAAGTCCACACATGTAGCACCCCAGATTACGGCAGTGTTGTGTGAAATGGTCCTCAAGTCCTCACCTTTGATATTACTGAAGCAGACACACAGTAGTCACCACAGTCCCTAGTTGGTGTATCTGTTTCTTCCAACTTTGTGACGGTACTGAGAGCTGCGACCAAACGAGAAGGATTCTTCATCGTAACCCTACGCGACACTTCAGTGGAAATTCCGCTCAAAAATACGTCGGGAACCCTATTCTTGGCTTCTCCGGCGTAGCGCTTATGGATTTCCTCTTTCCATGTTAACTGATAAGTTTGAATGTTGATCTTTGAAGTCCTATCTGAAAAGGGGTCTGCACCTATTCGCAATCACAGATTTCGTCCAAGTTTATGAAATGCCCAAGGCTTGCCCAGACACGAGCGCTACAGATGCCAAGCGGTTTCAAAATAGGCTTACAAAATAGGTCCATAGCATTCTTTGGCGCGGGTTGAGCGAGACATGAGTCAACTATTTTAGCGTAGATTGCAAACAGTGGCTGGCACTCAGCCGAAAGAGTGTGGCAGGGAAATCGAAAGGTCGTGGAATCGAGTCTGTGTGTGGAAACTTTTTTTAATTGTTGTTTTTTATGTTACTTATACTGTAAGAAAAAAATTATCTAAAGAAGTTGATCGAAAAGCTTCAGAACTGCTGAACTGTAAAATAATAAAACTATCTAATTTTATAATACGAAGGTTGGAACTTTAATAGTGGCAACTGTTAATTTACAGCTCGTACAAAATAGATACGTGTTACAAAGTTTTACTGACCTTCAAAGTAGTCACCAGCATTATGTATAACCCGTTGCCAGCGATGTGGAAGTCGTAGGATACTCTTAGCAGTGCCAGTTGTGTGGACAGCTCGAGCGGCGCAGTCTATTGGCCAACGAATTTGTAGCAGTTCTCATGCTGGTCGTAGGTTATGTTCCAAATATGAACAGCATAGAGACAGACGTGATGACACTTTCTGCAGGACCTGACCATCATTTTGCAGGACAATGTTCAAGCACGTACAGTGCAAGCTGTTGCTGATTTGTCTGACTTAAGGGTATGCTAAGTGCTACACGAACTACTGCACTCCCCTGACTTAAGCCCTCGTAAGTTCAACTCGATTTCTATACTGAAGGAAACACCTAACGGCATTCGCATCAGAACTGCTACAAATTCGTGGGGCAATTGACCGCGCCGCTCGAACTGTCAACACAACTGGCAGTGCTAAGGGTATCCTCCGACTTCCACATCACTGGAAACGGGTTATACACAATGATGGAGCCTACTTTGAAGGTTAGTAAAACTTTGAAACACGTACCTGTTTTGTCCGAGCTGTAAATAAATAGTTGCCAGTTCACCCTCGTAAAAATTCATTGTATTCCAGTCTTACTATAGACATATATATGGGTGCTTCTCATGCAGCGGGCCTCGGTTCGATTCCCGGCCGGGTTGGAGATTTTCTCCACTCGTGGACTGGGTGATGTACTTATCATCATTTCATCCTCATCACCGGCACGCGAGTCCCCAGTGTGGCATCGACTGCAATAAGACTCGCACTCGGCGGCCAAACATACACGGATGTGTCCTCCCGGCCAGAAATGCCATACAATCATCTCATTTTTTTCGTGTATACAGGAGACATTCATTGAACTTGAACGCTGCAACGAATTGACTCATGGTGCAGGGAATGGCAATTGAATCTCGTTGTAGATAAGTGTAATGTGCTGTGAATACATAGAAAGAAAGATCCTTTATCATTTAGCTACAATATAGCAGGTCAGCAACTGGAAGCAGTTAATTCCATAAATTATATGGGAGTACGCATTAGGAGTGATTTAAAATGGAATGACCATATAAAATTAATCGTCGGTGAAGCAGACGCCAGACTGAGATTCATTGGAAGAATCCTAAGGAAATGCAGTCGGAAAACAAAGGAAGTAGGTTACAGTACACTTTTTCGCCCACTACTTGAATACTACTCACAGGTGTGGGATCCGTACCAGATACGGTTGATAGAAGAGATAGGGAAGATCCAACGGAGAGCAGCACGCTTCGTTACAGGATCATTCACTAATCGCGAACGCGTTACGGAGATGATAGATAAACTCCAGAGGAAGAATCTACAAGAGAGATGCTCAGTAGCTGGGTACGGGCTTTTGCTGAAGTTTCAAGAACCTACCTTCACCGAGGAGTCAAGCAGTATATTGCTCCCTACTACGTATAACTGGCGAAGAGACCGTGAGCATAAACTCAGAGAGATTACAGCCCACACAGAGGCATACCGACAATCTTTCTTTCCACGAACAATAAGAGACTGGAATAGAAGGGAGAACCGATAGAGGTACTCAAGGTACCCTCCGCCACACACCGTCAGGTGGCTTGCGGAGTATCGATGTAGATGTAAATGTAGAACTTTATATATATATATATATATATATATATATATATATATATATATATATATATATGATGACTCACATAAGACATAACACCCCTACTATTTCGGGAATGGTTACGCATATCAGAACGCAGTTTATGGCAAATGTTAGAGCGTCGGGCGGCAACCATATTTTTGTCTGGGTAATGTTTCTGAGTCTGGTGTTAACTAAGATATTGAAGTAAGTACATTTTATAAATGGAAACGTACACTTTCGTAACTGCATTTGATAGCTTTTGCGAAGTGAATTATCGTAGGATAGCGTTTGTTTATGGTGACATTGAAACCCGTCGTGAAAAAATTCAAGAAATGTCCTAGCATTGTCCTCTCAAGATCTATCAAATACAGTTATAAAAAGCATGCGGTTCCTCTTAAAAAATGTACTTACTTCAATATCTCCGTTGACACCAACGTTGGAAACTTCAACCAAGCAAACGCATACGTGCACCTCGACGCTCTCATATGAACCCCAAAACGCAAACTTAAGACTGACAAACATTTTAGAAAGAGCCACCTTCAGACAAAAACTAGACAAACGGGGAGTTACATCAGAGCAACCTACAAAACATCAGTACAGACTAAAGTGGTCTCAAGAATGTAAACAAAACCTTCTCTGAAAGAAATGAAAGCGTGTTGGAGCAAGAGGAAGAAGAACGCAAAGAAAAGTTGGTTGAGTTATTTGCTTATTATGAGAAATCACTAATAACAATAAATAGCCGTACAACAAACTGAGCATTATTTCGGTTTATTTATGGTGTAAGTAACGTAATAATTTAAAGTAGTGTAAGTAACGTAATAAATTTGAAATTAAAAGTTTCCGCTTAGGGACACGGTCATGTGACCTTAGGATTACTGGTCTGCGTTGTTTCCGCTGCGTTACCCCCTACTTGGAAACCACGATAACCCAAATGGCTCATGCGTTACCTTACCCGCGCCAAGATTTCTACGATTTTCCTAACGCTTCACCATCTGGAGCCCCCTCTTCTATCACATTAATTCCCGGCGAATCTCTACACATGCAGTAAATCTGGACGAAATCGGTGATGAGGCAAACACGAAGTCCCCTCGTAAGAATGATTTAAGGAACGCGTTATGCTTCTGAGATCACAAGTTCAATTTCTCCCTGAAGAATCGAGCACTCCTGCCTATGATACCGCCGTCGTAAACCCTCACGTGGCCGAATCTCACGATAAGTAACATACACCTTAGCCTTTCCAATCAACCGCAAATTGGCCAACGGAAGGCACGTTTTATTAGACCAACCGCCCAATTTACTGTAACTAAATCAGGAGTCAACAGGGAAGGGATACGGGAGTCAGTATTAGAACCCCAATCTGAAAGAGGTTTAGATGACTTAACATCAAATACAGCAGAAGGGATAACAGTCCATCGTAATTTCTAAAATCATTGAGAGAAGTGGCAACTAAACGAGTGTTCACACTGGTGTACAGAATGCATGAAACTGACGATATACCGCCAGACTTCCGAAAAACATCGTCCACACAATTCCGAAGATAACAAGAGCCGACAAGTGCGAGAATTATCTTACAATCAACTTAAAGGCTCATGTATACAATTGGCTGACAAGAATAATATACAAAAGAATGAGAAAAAAAACTGACTATTTGTTAGATGGCGAACAGATGACATTGAAGTAGCAATGACGGAAATAAAATAAAGGTTCAATAATTTGATCAACATTCAACATGAAAGATAACCAATGATAAGATTCGCAAATGAAGTTGCTATTCTCAGTGAAAGTAAACAAAATTATAGGGTCTGTTGAATGTAATGAACAATCTAATCAGAACTGAATATGAATTGACAGTAAATTGAAGAAAGACGAAAGTAGTGCAAGTAGCATAAATGAAAACATCGCGAAACGTAACACCAAATTTGGTGATGACGAAGTAGACGAAGTTATGGAATTCTGGTACCTAAGCAGCAATATAACCCCCATGGACGGTGCAAGGAGGACATAAGAAGCAGACAAGCACTGCCGAAAAGGGCACTCCTGGACAAGAGACGTCTGCTAGTATCAAAACAGGCATTAATTTAAGGAAGACGTTTCTGTGAATTTTTGGAGTAGAGTACTGTATAGTAGAAAAACACTGCCTGTGGAAAACAGGTTCAAATGGTTCATATGGCTATGAGCACTATGGGACTTAACATCTGAGGTCATCAGTCCCCTAGAACTTAGCACTACTTAAACCTAACTGACCTAAGGACATCACACACGTCGAACCTGCGACCGTAGCGGTCGCGCGGTCCTAGACTGAAGCGCCTAGAACCGCCCGGCCACAAAGCCGGCTGGAAAACCGGAACAGATGAGAGTCGAATCATTTGAGATACGGTCCTACGAAAGAATTTTGAAGATTAGGTGGACTAACATGGCAAGGAATGAGGAATTTCTCTGCAAAATCGGGGAGGAACAATATATATGAGAATCACTGACAAGAAGTAGGGACATCATGATAGTACATCTCTTAAGACATCAGGGAATAACTGACACGGTGCAACTGGATGCTGTAGAGGGTAAAAACTGTGGAGGAAGGCAGAGAATGGAATGTTGTTTTTGTAGTGGTCTTTAGTCTGTTTTCATGCAGCTCTCCATCGTACTCTATCCTGTGCAAGCTTCTTTACCTGCCAGTAACTACTCCAACTTACATCCTTCTGAATCTGCTTAGTGTATTCATCTCTTGTTCTCCCTCTACGATTTTTACCATCCACGCTGCCCTACAATACTAAATTGGTGATCCCTTGATGCCTCAGAACATGTCCTACCAACCGATCCCTTCTCCTAGTCAAGTTGTGCCACAAATTTCTCTTCTCCACAATTCTAGTCAATACCTCCTCATTAGTTATGTGATCTACCCATCTAATATTCAGCATTCTTCTGTAGCACCACATTTCATAAGCTTCTATTCTCTTCTTGTCCAAATTATTTATCGGCCATGTTTCACTTCCATACATGGCTACAAACGACTTCCTGACACTTAAATCTATACTCGATGTTAACAAATTTCTCTTCTTCAGAAACGCTTTGCTTGCTATTGCGAGTTTACATTTTATATCCTCTCTACTTCGACCATCATCAGTTATTTTGCTTCCAAAATAGCAAAATTCCTTTACTACTTTAAATATCTCATTTCCTAATCTAATTCCCTCAGCATCGCCCGACTTAATTCGACTACATTCCAATATCCTCGTTTTACTTTTGTTGATGTTCATCTTATATCCTTCTTTCAAGACACTGTCCATTCCGTTCAACTGCTCTTCCAGACCCTTTGCTGTCTCTGACAGAATTACAATGTCATTGGCGAACGTCTCAAAGTTTTTATTTCTTCTCCATGGATTTTAATACGTACTCCGAATTTTTCTTTTATTAAGAACGCCGGTTTCAATAACTACTCCGAGATGAAAAGGTTGGTTCTGGAGAGGAACACATGGTGGGCCGCATCAATCCAGTACGAATACTTCCGAGTAAGATAGTGTCATAGAGGGTAAAACTTATGTCCTCTGTTTCCCTGCCACAAAAAGAAGGCATTATCGGATTAGTTATAGTAGCATAGATGGAAGGGGATCGAACACTCATAACTTCTCCAAGTTGCCATAGTACGTCTCCAGTACCTTTGCATGGACGGTATAACGTTATACTTCCCCAGTTTTCTGTTCAAATGCTGCATGTAAGATGATTACCTGCTGTATCATAGCGGCAACCGAATCGTTCGTATTATCAGTGGGCTTTTCCACCGCCATCTTGAGTATCGTACTCCTTCCAAAACAACAAAGGACTATACAATACTAAAGAAAATACGTGGTACACAATACACGACAAGTTACCCCAGTTCTCACGGCGTACCGTAGCCTATGTACAATCACTACAATCTCGTGCCAATCGATTCCAACGTCGTCAAGTGAAACATATGGCTCGCACTGCATTTGTTCACGGCAGGTTGTGCCCAAAAGGCTGTGAAGTATTCACCAGATAGGGGTCGACTATGACTCACGCTAATCACCTTTAACACTAGACTCTTCAGGATGTGCGTATGGCTGCATATGAGTTACCCACAGATAAAAAAGAATGTTCCTGCAATGCACTACGGCCATTGAATTATACGACGAAAACGGCCAGTTATAATGCCAACAAAATGCTTCTCAGTCACCACGATGCGTTCTGTGAAGCTCTGGCCGCAAGATGAGTGAGGCTGCTGTCGTGTGCAAAGACGGTGCGAGTCACATGCTTCACTTGTCGACGTTGGAATCGACTGGCATGAGATTTTAGCGATTGTAGATGGTGCCATTAAACTGGTGCCAGTCTTAGTGGCGTCAGGACCACTTCTGACCAGCAGCTGTAGCAGTGATCAGCCAATTCTAGTGCCCAGTTGCAGCCGTATCAAGTGATCACCAGTTATAGTGTCGTGATCTAGAGGCCCACTTTTGACCACCAGTTACAGCAGTCACGCCTTCCGTCAGGGTGTTTAGTGGGCGTGGACACTGAGCAGGTGAGATGGCACTGCTATAGGTGTAGGAAGCCGAGCATGGGGAGCTGTTGAGCGTGGCTGTCATATGCCCAGATGTGTCGGTTATACAGCACTGCCTGGAAACACATTTATAACTCGTGGTTTTAGAACATGGTTTTTACAACATGGATTGTCTTCTCTGGCCAGGAAAGAGTCGCCGCGAATTGCACACAGATGTGCAACAAGGAATCTGGACACACTACTGTAGGTGGCTGCAGCCGTTGCGAGCCTCAATATCCAATAGTCATTTCGTGCAGGTAGCCAGCTCAGGAGCTGCAGGTGCATGCCTAGTTTGGCTCACCAGTAACCCACCTCTGTGCTCACAGACACGGGCGTGAGCTTAGGCATACGACGCCAGCAAATCGCGAATGGTGGTGTCTTGAGGGCAGAGACCATGAAGCCAAATAAGCAACATAGTGTACAGTGATGGTAGCGGTACCATGCGCAGCCAGGGACGCAGTAGTCATATACCTTACCCAACAGGTTGAAAGCAGTGGTACGGTCCTTCAATTGAGGAAGTCCCACGCTCGTCCGCATCTGTCTGTAGTGGCAGTTTGAACTGTTTAGGTCTCACTACATCCAATTGTCTGTGGTCTCGAAAGCGATGGATGTCTTTACTTGGGCAGCAGGCAGCATACCACCATTCGCTAACCGAGTCGTTCTGTAATTAGAGAGACTGTCAATCTGTCGGAGTTAGACACGCATATGGAACGACCAGTCACTGAGAGTGAGGCTCCTGAGTCTGGGAGCCGGGTGTAACTTCATCGTGGCTGGCGACGAGGTCACTTGTCTGCATTATCCAGAGGTGTCAGCCGACTTGTCCTTCCCGTGGTGTCTCAGTTATCGTCGGTTGCCCATGCCTTCACACTTTCCATCAGTGCCAGGATGCCATGGAATGTGTGACCTCAGATGTTATAGCTCTGCACTGCATGGTTCGCGGTATGACTTACTGCTTGCTGTCATACTGCAATGTTTGCACTCCTTGATTACAGCTTGGCTTAATGTGGCAAAGCGTTACGAGTAGCACCCCACCTTCCGCAACATGGGTACACTTTGCTTGCTCCATATCCTGAACGAGATACGGTGCCGGTCCTGATTTTCTGCCAGTTTCATCAATTTACATGTGTACCTGGGAATTGGATCTGCTCTGCAACGATACTCTTAATAATGGTATAAACCCACCAATATTTAAATATATCATATTTAATGCTTTCTGAACGAAACTTGAAAATATAAGAAATTAAAACGAAACGGTCAAATGTTTGGTGATATGACTTATCTAAATGCAGGGAAAATGGATTAGTTAAACATCTGATGGGCCTTTTAATGATGCTCGAAATAATGCACAGCAGGTAAGATGCCGACTGAAAATTTAAAATTCACTGTTTACCTTAGAATCTTGTAATGTAACACAGGATGTATAGTTGTCAAATGTAATTTCGTTCAGTGTTACCCTTGCATCACTAAGGTAGCTTCTCAGCTGCTGCATATCATTCGAATAGGTGTCAAACGTTTCTCTACTCTTAGTTGTTGTTTTTAGTCAAATCGCAAAACATTTTTCGTTCCACGTCTTCTTTTTCTTTTATTTTGGAATCTGTAATGGATACGGCGGTCTTGCCTCACTGCATAATTGAGTCCGAAATATTTCTTATTCATACCTCTGTCGTGTGTACATATAGTAAATTTCGATGTACGTAGATTCGGAAAAGATTTAGATATATTTGAATGCTTTATTTCAGCTTTACCAAGAAGCTGTCATTGATTCTATAAGAAGAATGTCTTTTGGTTACATGTTATGTGGATTAAGTCAACACTATATTCAGTTGCTGGTTACGCAGCAGCATAAAGTTATTTCCGTTATTTTACTAGATTGTAGACCAAACACTCCTGCAGATAAATCGGTCATCTCGAAGCTAAAAATTAACACGACACATATTTACGCAGATATTAGGAACCTAACAAGCTCTGTGGTTTCATATTTTCCTCGTGTACTTAGCCCTGATTTTCTACCTAACGTTACATCCTCAACTGTGCGAAACAACGACATGTGTCGAAAGACGTTTAACTCTCTTTTGTCTCAGTAGTTTTTGCTTTCTTCTTCATTTCAGTTAATTCGTGGAGGTCGCTTGTCAGAGAACGTCAGCACCACGTGCTGGTTCATCACAACTCCTTCACAGTAGCCAAGTGTCTTGCATTGACCAGAAAGAAATGTTTTCCGCCAAGAAAATGCAGCAACGGAAACGAAATTCGGTTGCCCAGAAAGCAGTCTTCCGTTCTCTGATAAAGAAAGAATTCCTTTGCTTATGCTGAAAGCGTTCCACGAGAACTGAAAACCTCTCCGGAAGTAAGTTACCGGTCTGTGTGCCTTTATTTCTTTTGTCTGAATAGGGACCTACGTGATTGCATTGGATCCGGAACACATTATTTCTTGTGTTGCTTCTCTCGTATTTATTTGACAGTGACAAGAAACTAATTTAACTTGAGAAATCTGGTCCCTCTGCGCAGCTCGCAATAAAGAAAGGGAAGTTTGGAAGGAACAGCTCCGCTTCAGCCCACGGCATACATAGGAAGAGAACAGCGGCCTCCCCCTGTCTCCCGAGAATTACCCCGAGACTCTCAACAGCCTCTTTCTGTGAGATACAAAAGTACGAAATGGACAACGTGAGGACACCATTCTTTCTTACTTGTTAATCTAAATGTAGGGATATGAATTTAACAAGGTGATACGTAACAGACAAGGAAAGTGATAGCAGGCTGAGTGTAAGATACTTACAACGGAATGACAAAAACAAAATCATTTCAAGGCTGTTTTGGCAATTGTTGTTTGCTGCTCGGTTGGTAAACATGAAAAAGTGAGTGTACAATGTTAGCCATAATGTCTACAAATGATTCAGAGAATATGTGTTAAATTGTGTTGGAAGCACTGAATAATTTGCAGCGGAATCTTAGAAACATTAATCATCGCTTTTGGTGGGGCTACTATGAGTAAAACAAAGCTTCAAGAGTGGTATGTGCGTTTCGAAGGAGGTCATGAAGACGTTACAGGTAATTAACGCCCTTGATGCCCCACCACATCAGCAAGCGATGATATCGTGGACCAAGTGAAAGAAATGATTACGAACGATCGCAAAGTCAGAGTCAGAGAAGTCGCTGATCAAATGCACATACCAACTGACTCGTGTTATGATATTTTTTCGGATGTTTTGGGTATAAACGTGTGACAGAAGGATTTATTCCAAACTTCTTGAATTTCGAACGAAACAGCGGTGAATGCAAGTTGCTTGGAAATATTAAGATGAAATCAACAACGTTACAGAACTACAGAAACTTATCATGACAAAAAATGAAACATTTTCTTACGGATATGACGTCGAATCTAAGGATCCATTCACCCATTGTAAGCATTCGTCTTGCCACAATGTCGAACGATCAACGATAGTCACCATTTACAAATTTATTGCCGATTCCATGAAGCAAAGAGCCTGGACTTGGGGCGAAACAGTTCAAGGCTTCTGCACCACGATAACGCATCTACCCACACTTCCTTGCCTGTTCGCCAAAAACAGTACTACATCATAATGATGTACTAGCCACGACATTCCCTAGATATGACCCCATGTTACTATTTTCTGTTTGCCGGCCGGGTTGACCGAGCGGTTCTAGGCGCTACAGCCTGGAACCGCGCGACCGCTCCGGTCGCAGGTTCGAATCCTCCCTCGGGCATGGATGTGTGTGATGTCAGGTTAGTTAGGTTTAAGTAGTTCTGAGTTATAGAGGACTGATGACCTCAGAAGTTAAGTCCCATAGTGCTCAGAGCCATTTTTCTGTTTCAGAAATGAAAGGTCCTTAATACGCCGTCATTTTACAAACACAGATAAGATCGCTGAGAAAGATAAACGGTATCTCAGTGAGTGACTTCCAAAAGTGTTCATGGATTCAAAAAAGCACTAGCATAGGTGTACAACATCTAATGTGGGCTGTTTTGTAGGGGGTAACATTGATGCAGCTCTTTCCAAGCAACAACAGAGTCCGTTATTTTCATTAATACGCCTTGTGTATGGTCACGAAAAGTGCGAAGAACGGTATCATCAGGTAGGCCAGACAACCAAAACGGAATCCACCACAGATCATAATTGGTACCAATCAAAGGAAAATATATGTCGAATCAACTGAAAGGACCGCATGAAATATTGTAAGCTACAACATACAATATTTGGGGCGACCACACTGGAGAAAAGCATTCCACCATTAGTAATCGAATTTTGGCTACAATGCTATCTTCCTCTCCCGATAGTGCTCTGTTTCGAGACAGAGATGGGATTCCTCCTCTAAATAACTTCCTTCCTCTGAGACGAAACAGTTCTTTATGTAGACTTTTACCGATCTAATAGAGGTACACAGGTTTCTACACCCTCATCTGTATACTGCAATTCGCTGTGAATTCCACGGGAGAGGGCGTTCCCCATTGCAACTTCTATTAGAGTTTCATACTTTCGCGTGTGGAACATATGTATATAGCCTGAGTGCCTTCGTGTGCACAGTATATAGTGTAAACTTGTTTTCGTAATCACTGCTGGATCAGTAAAGAGGGACTGTGGTACCCAGACAGATTCCTTCCAGCTTGTTAAATAAGCTTCCGCAGGGGCACCTGACTTCTATCTTGAAAATCCTGCCAGCTCTGGCTCTTCGCTATGTACGTATTTCTTTCCTCTGAGTCATCCAAACATGCAACCATTCGTGTTGCTTTTCTTTGTATACGTTCAACTGCATCTGTGAGTCGTATATAGTATGTGGCCCACAGACATCACTGTTACAGGATGAGTCGCACTAGTGTTAATAAACATTCATCATTGTAAACTGTCTGGATTTTTCCCAGTATCCTTTTATTGTATCTACATTTATATCCTGTTAACTTCTGTAATCTGTAGGGAAGAACATACGTCTCGTTTCATCTGCCTGTAGCATGCAGTAAAAGTGATTGCTTGAATGCCTCTTCGTGACTGTACTCAAATTTGTATCTCTGATTTCAAACAAGACGCCACATCTGCTCCGTATTGAAATCTATCGTGTGTTGACTGGATATTTCCGCTACTTCTTTCAGACAGATTCATTATAGATAACTGAGTAATCTGTAAGAAGTCTGATTTTGCTGTTAAAATTTGTCTCCTGGGTCATTAATTTACAACATCAACAGCAAGATTCCAATCACATCTGAATTTACTTCCACATCTGTTCATGACTCACCATCCAAGATATCACGCCGAGTCCTCCAGGCCAAAACTTCTTAATACAGTTACAAATTTTGTTTCATAATTCATATGACCGGACTTTTGACAACAAGCTTTGGTCAGGTATTCAGTCAAATGCTTTTTGGATGGGAAACATTACTACAGCAATCTGATTGCGTTAAACAAACTGTTTAAAGATGTCATACTGGAGTCGACACGATCTATGTTTTTGAAATACATGTTGGTCGGTGTGCAGGAAGTCGAGGTATCTCACTAAATTTGTGTCCTGAATATGTTTAAAATTCTGTTTCTTGTAGATAAGTCTGATACGTGAATTTTTTCCACTACTGTGTATATTATTTTTTTCGAGGGATGTAATGACTGTTATGGTTAAAAGAAGGTTCTAACTGAGCCACAAAGCCTGTATAGAACCTGATAGTGATTCCATCAGGCCTTCGATCTTTATTCAGTTTCAGTGATTTTTGCTCTCTCTCGACCCCATTGATATTAATAACGATATTTCCCATCTCGTATTGATGTGGGAATTGGAATGAGCCGTTACCCCTGGATAATTATTTGCAGTGGAAAATTAGATAACAGAGTTCTTCATTTTAGATTTTGATTTCCTACCATCGATTTTACATCATGTGTAACCCATGGGCGGCTAGAAATTAACTTCTGTGCCACTAATAGCATTTACATATGGCCAGAATTTCGTTGGGTTTTGAGAGCAGTGACTATGCCTTTTTTACATACATTGTTATAAATGTCAGCCATATTTACACTATATGATCACAATGTCCAAAGCACTTTATTGCAATTTAGCTGAAACACGAGGCACTTTGATACATTTTTAGTATAACATGACCCAATTTGTTACAACTTTAATGTAATGTGATAATGTATTTGGCAATCTGTTACCTTTTTGCTGCAATGTGGAGTAATTTGTCACAGTTCGGCTATAATATGTCACTACACAGGACAATTTCTTTAACTTTTGCTGTAACATGGAGCATTTTTTACAGTTTTGTTGTCACATACTTCTGTACACAGGGTAATTTACTATAATTTCATTGTAAGGTGTTGATTTGTAAATAGTTAAGTGACATGCAATCACCACTGTCCGAAAGTGTAATTTAGCATTGTCAGCAGAAGACGAGAAATGTTTTGTAGTGAAACATAAAATTAATACCCTGATGTAATGTTTGGTTGAATCTGATAGTGGGTGTAGTTCGTTAAGATGTGCATTTGACAAAATTTGCTTGTAGGAATAATATTATTTACTTTGGTGTAAAGATTAAATGTAAACTGTACATTTCCAAACAGTGGAGCCCACATATGTTTTGTAATGTTATTGAACAAATCTTTATAAATTTTGATAAATTGAATGCGTTATCTAAAGACTGAAGTAAGCTTATTGATTAACCTATAATTTATTTCAGTAGTGCCAACAAGGGAGCAACATGTATTTTGATATGTAATATGGACAATCTAGAACAGGAAATATCTAATTTTAGTGTCCATTGTGAATTGAAAAGTGTGGCACATTAATTGAACTTCGGTCTTCCCAGCAGATCTTAACCAGTAAGTTCATGACCAGTACCAATATGTGAGCCACGAGTATTTTACGTTTTGATGTTACAGAAAATTTAAGTTGTGATGGTAGCATCATGCATGTTTTGTTCTCGAAATCTCACATATCTTGAGAAATTATTTTTATGCTAAAATCGTATCCTCATTTATGATCAGAGATCTGAAGTTATACTTGCATATTAGAATAAGGAACCTGTGACCATGTGACTGTTTTTGCACTAAAAGCTCTATCTACTTTCATAAATGGTTTTATATTTTTAAAATGTTTATCGATATTTTGCAGCTTAAAACGTGACTGTATTCAAAATATTGGAGGTATGAATTAAACAACTCCCTCAGTCACAACATTTTCGTGTTTTATTAACTACACGGCGCGTTTCAAACCCTGTGGGTCCGTCATCAGGTGTAATTTGTCTTAATACGTTTTATTTCACCTCATTCAGGAGAAGAAATAAAATATGTATTAAGACAAATTACGCCTGACGATGGACCCACAGGGTCCGAAATGCATCGTGTAGTTAATAAAACACGAAAAAGTTGTGACTGAAAGTGTAGTTTAATTCACACCTCCAATGGTTTTATTTCGACGAAAAAGTCGCATTTTTTCATGATTAGAAACCTGTGAAAAATATTAAACTTTAGGAGAGGACAAGGTACTCTCTCACCTAATTTTCATATATGGAAAATCATTAATGATTCTGTTACAACCTGACGCATCTTGAGCGAGACTCTAGAAAGTTAACAACCTGAGCAGACGTTGATGGAGCCTGGTAGGGCGCTAACAGCAAGAGGTATTTTTATGTTTCTTAGCTCATAGAAACGGATTTTTGAGAGTGGGAAGCAATTGGCAGCGAGCCTATCCCTCAGTTAATCTCGCCGGACAGGTCCACAGCTCTAGAGGGAAGACAGAGCAGCCCTCATCGAGGTAGGTCTCCAGCAGAACAATTCTGTTATACCTGCATTGGAGCCAGCAGAAGCCTGGGCTTGGGGCGATGGACTGAAGGGACATGTCTACACAGTGGAGTCGTAAGCCAGATATTGTGTGCAGAGCCACACTTTGGGCGCATGTCAGCACTAAGACTCGGTGTGATATGAGCACCTGTCATTCGATGTAGTCTGTCTTATGGTATAAATTTGCCAGTGCCATGTGAGCGCCGTCGGCGAAATATTGTGTATGGAGAATAAGCATGGATAAGTGCAAGTCACAGCAGAGTGGCGAACCCCGGACCCAGAAAAAGGAAGCAGAAATGAACGGATGGACCATGGATAAGACTGAATGATATATATATATATATATATATATATATATATATATATATATATATATAATGCATAGCACAGGGCTGTCTAATGTACTACTAATGCTGAATGGATTTCTGCACCAGGGGGTGGGTTGCACATCAAATGCAATGCTGTCATGCCAGTCATCGATGGCTAACTGCTGTCTGACCAGGATGATGCCAAGATACCGGTTGCTGCCCAATCGCCGGATACTGTCTCGAGACGAGAGGGAAGTCCAGAGATGTCTGCCACCACTTCTGCCATGTCATGCACTGAGTGAGAGACCATTCCACTCTGGCACAAATTGCTGTTCTTCCGTCGTGCCAGTCACAGTTTGTGTGTGTGCATTAGTGCCATGTTCTCAATTTGTGTGACATTTTCAGTTATAAATTTTTCTCCCAGGGACCCTTGTGGAGGGAGTGATAGGATACCTTTCTGTAATATCATTATGTGTTTTGTGTTTTTATTTGTATCAATTGAACTGTCTTCATTGTGATACACATATTTTTCTGCAGATTTATTAATGCTCTGATTATGTGCCTCTATTTGTTTTGATGTCGTAGAAAATAACACACAATTTTACACAACTTAGGTAATATGACAACCACATTACACATGTGATTTCGTTGTTTATTGAGAAATTGAGCGATGTAAGTGTTTGATGATTGAGGCCAAATGAGTGGTAGAGCAGTTCATACTACAGGACATTGTAATTTATTAGGGATGATAGACGCATCTGACCCCAGGCCTTTTAACCACCTAGCAAATGTTTACTGGAAGTCTGTGATGTAGCAATGACCCTGGATCTAACATAATTCATACTTCTCACTGCAATGTTTAGATGTGCTCTTGGTGGCTTGCAGCTTCATGTGAGTGAATGACCCCTGGAATGAATGAGGCCATGGGCAATCCTGATTGGCAAAGTTACCTTCTTTCACCTATATATCAGCTATCACAATGAGATGCTCCTACTATTTTGAGTGACTTCCTCTGGTTCATGTCATACTAAACAATATTGAAGTAAGACACTACCCACGCAGAAATCACTGACACGTAGAGGGCATTGAGAGAGGACAAGTTACCCTCTCACCGATTTTTCATTTACAGAAAATTATTAAAGACTTTGATACAACCTGATACACCTTGAGCACGACTCTAGAAAGTTACCAGCCCGAGCAGACATTGATGGAGCCTGGTAGGGTGCTAAAAGCAACAGGTATTTTTATCGTTCTTAGCTCATAGAAACGGCATGTTGGGAGTTGGAAGCAATTGGTGGCGAGACCGTCCCCCAGTAAATCTTGCCGGACAGAGCAGCCCTGGTCAAGACAGGTCTCCAGCAAAACAATGCCACAATACCTGCACTGGCTCCATCTGAAGCCTGGGCTGGGGGAAACGGACTGAAGGGATGCATTTACGCAGTGGAGTCATAAACTGGGCATTGTATGCAGAGCCATGTGTAATAAAAAATTCACAAGTTTTCGTGTTCAGCGATACTTCTAATAAGCCTGTGAACCACTTCCATCGGCGTCCTCAGTTGCATGAAAAACTCCGGTGTCTGAGGAACGTTTAGAGATAGAATCGTTATTACACTTCATAGCTAGGACTAACAGGCTCCAATGCACAGGCCATTTAGGTAAACATCTGTAAGATTGTAGCTGTTCACTTGTTGCCATGGGAAGTGACGCGACTTCGGAGAGAAACATCTTCCACTCTGCGAAAACTTAGAAAAACCAGCAATTGGCGGTTTCTTTCCTTCCAGTGATGCAGGTTTCTTAACTCTTTCCCTGGTATAACAGGAGTTTGTGCTATCGTGTGGGAAGGGATATTTTGCGCCTCTAGAGCCCTATGGTTGGCTCAAGACGGCGTGAAGGCGGTGCCGTTCGTGCAGTTTGTGGGAAAATGGAATTTTTTCGGAAGAGGTGCGAACCACTCTGGTGCTGGACTTTGGTCTGGTAGGAGACTTCTGGTCGATGCACTGGCATGTGTGGTTGGTGCTTGGGACCTGTCCTGAGACTGACTTCACTTGAGTGTAGTTTAGACTGGGGAGCCTGTGGTGAAGTTCTTACTGTACCGACAGTGTGACTTCAAACGTCTCAGACTACTCGTTTGCCGAGGGAAAACTTATTTGCTTTTGGTTTACCGGTCTTGACGTTTGGTATCCTTGTGCGCTCTCTCGTATAAGTGAGCCAAATTGGTCCTTGGTACGACCAGTGAATGGACGTGTCACACAGTGAAATCTACCGTGATTTCAGGGCTCTGGTAGAGAATAAATTGAGATCCGTCTGCCTGATCACTAGACTGAGAGATTTTTGCATTTTGTTCGTGGCCGCGATCGATTCACAGGTGCGGCCATATGTCTCACCTCCACCGCACCCATCTCGCCATCTGCAAATTACATCACCGCACGATGCAGAAAGGGTAATGTACTGCTGCTCTGGGATTGTCAGGGCGTACAGATCGCAATCGCCACTTGCTCTCAGCTGCACCTGTGTAGTGAAACCACAGTAGATTTAATCAGTCAAAGTCTGCTCAGCGTCAGATCAATTCATATAGCGTTATCCACATTTTTAGTTCTAGAGTACTTGACTCACTTCTGCCACCCTCGATCCTTGTCCATTGTACTCTTAAACCAACTGTTAGTTGTTTATGGTATTCAATCAATAACTTGCTTAGCATAATTTATGTCTATTTCTTCTTTTTTTAAAAATAAATATTGTTAGAACTGTAGTAAATTTCCCTTCATTTTCAATCATTTATATAGCCCCCACAGGGTTAACTTTCAAGTTTAATCTCCATCTGTTCCACTAATGTCTTTGGCCATGTTCACATTTGTATTCCATGCATTATGAACGTCTTGTAGGGTTTGCAATGCACAAAAATCAATATTAGCCACTCACTATCGTCGATTATATTTTTCTAGTGTATGACATGATGCTCTATCTGAATCCCCCTGCTCCACTGTAACGGTATTTGTTTAGGCTTGTTTTTTTTTCATACTCTCAGTTTCTCATAGGAAGAAACATCAACTGACTGCTTATCATGGCACATTCGTAAAGTTATAGAACAATTTAGATGTGGAGCTGCCATTTTGCATTTAATTTGAGAATGCACTGTAGTGGTTTAGGTATAAAGCATAAGTTAGACATTACTTGTACTCTTCTATAGCATACAGTACTTCAGACTTCCTATTTGTTAATGTGCTTGACAGCTTAGCATAGTATTTCAATCAATGTGTGTTTCTTACTGTTATAGGATTGGTCCGGTGTGTTTTTGTGCATAACCCCCTTTAATCTCAAAATAAATGTCAAATGTCAGCTTAGAACTTAATTTTTAGGCTCATTATTTCTTAGTCGAGTGTTCTGTAACAATTTAGGCATGAAAATAGCATGGGAGCACCTGCGTTCATAGTGCACAGTCATGTTTTGAAGGAGATGTCAGTCTGTCTGTGTATGTGGAAATAACATGGTTTTTCAGACATTTTAGATGTGGAAATAACATTGTGACATTAGGCCAGCATTATATTGAAAGGTCTATGTGTGTTTCCACAAATGCTTCGACCATTCTCTCAGGAAGTAATGACAGTGCACCCATATTCTAGTGATATGCAAGTGAAGTATGCAACGTCCATGTAAAAATTTCTGGCTCTCGTCTTATTTGAATAAACACGTCTAGAGACGCAGCACACACATTCATATAAACGAGCAAAGTGGAAAGATAAGGGCCTGCATATATGAAGAACAACACAAGTACATATGCAGATAACTTCGTGAAAGCAACTAGTCGTACTAGTAAGTGTTGGCTTCCCTCTCATAGTGACTGGCAGTTCAGTGGATCTGTTGCTCAGAATATGCATTAGTTATTTTACAGTGAACGCAATGATTAACCATTCAGTAAAGTATGAGATAATAATAATGCATTGAAACAGTGCTACAACACAGAACAAATCAGCAACCACTAACACAGGTACGTTCGTGGACTTATACTGCACAATACCATCAAATAGAATATGTAACATTCAATCGTCTCCTTCCAACCATGTGATATGATATGTAAACATAATCATCAGATTCACTTTCACCTCAGCAACTACTGTTTCTGAGATCATATCAGTAAGACGTGAGAGCCAATTTTTAATCGCACTTCCGAAAAGCATGAATATGTAGAAGGGTCTGTGTATTAAATCACTATGCATCACAGGTTATTAATAATTCGTTTCATTATTCCTCATAAACCAGAACCCACATAACAATAATGGCAAGAATCCTCTTCATGTTACTATATACAAAACCAAACTTTTACCTTCTGATATGTTACCTTATACCATTCACAAAGCAGACCTTGGAGTCCACGTGAATTCTAACATGGAATACAAAATAGAATGAAAAGATTATATTGCAGCACCTGAGTATTTTCGATGAACACTGTAATATCCTTCAGGCACGCAGGCACATCTGAAGCAACAGACAGTGCTGCTAATGTTAGCCATATGAAGTAAAAGGTGAAACTCTAGCGTCGGCCGCGGTGGCCGAGTGGTCCTAGGCGCTTTAGTTCGGAACCACGCGACTGCTAGGATCGCAGGTTCGAATTCTGCCTCGGGCGTGTGTGATGTCCTTAGGTTAGTTAGGTTTAAGTAGTTCTAAGTTCTAGGGGATTGATTACCTCAGATGTTAAGCCCCATAGTGCTCAGAGCTATTTGAACCATTTGAAACTCTAGCTGCACAATAAAATTACGTCTATGGAAATTTATGCCGGAACGGGACTCGAACCCTGATTTCGCGGTTTACGCAAGCAGTCACTTTAATCTGTTCGGTTATCCGAGCACGCTCCAAGGAAAGATTCTAAACTTTAATATGTCACCGATTTGTTCACATCATATACTCGTACAGATACTGCGAATCTCGTAAAAAAGTACGATTAAAGCCTGAGTCTTATTTTGAAGCATGAAATACTATATTGCAATGCCTGTGTCGGTTCGATGTACTCTGCAACGTCCTTCAGACGTGCACACACTCATAATAGTATCGATAAATCTGCCAATGAGTGAAGCTTGTGGAATGTGGTAGGGGCAAAGGCTCTCCACCGTCCGTGTAGTGAATTGATATCATGTCAGAATTTCTGGCAGAGAAATAGAGTACACCATTTTGGTGTGAAAGTTATTGCTTCTGGGAAGTTGCAGCAGACAGACGCTCATAGCTACATTAGCCTGCTGTCCATCTACATAGACCTAATATTAGCGTCAGATATCTGTGTAGTTGGGTAATATGAACATGTCCATCTTTTGTGCCCCTCTTCGTGGCATAAGACATTTGCTCTGATCAACATTAGTTCCGTAATGATTGTAAATGCTTATATTTTACAAGCTTAACATTTGTAAGAACACTCAAGGCCATGGGATAGAAACTTGTGATACTATTTCATTTTTTCAAATCATTCTGCCGAAAGCATTATTTCCAGTGATACGAGTTAGTACGAGGACCACGTATTTGTTGAAGTTGTCTGACGTGCGTCTTCTCAACTAATATCACTCGCATGTAGTGGATGTATGTATGGAGCTGTAAGTGATTTTCTCGTTTAACTTCTGGTGTTCTTCCTGCTCTGCAATTTATTATATTCCTCCATAGCTGTCGGCCAGATGATTGACTCTGGTTTTCAAAAAATCTTGTCAATGTACCTCACCGACATCATGAGCACCTAACAATTTTCTGATCTATCACTCGGCTAAACTCCAGGATCATCCGCCTATATCTCCTTTCGTCGTGACGAAAGTTCGACTAAGCGAAGTAGACTACGTCGGAATCGAAATTCCCGATTCGTATTTCTTAGTGGTAACGTCATTTTGTCTGTTCTTCTTAGTTTATCTGGAGCCTTGCTTGAAACTAAACATGGTGTACTGAAGCGCTGAAACTGGTAGCTACACAATAAATGACATCTTAAGTGCGGCGGCAGGTGTTTGATTTTCTTACAATAGTAAATCCTTTATCCTCCTTACTTGCGGTTTGTCAGGGTTGTGCCGATGGGTGGATGTGACTGTTTAGTATGTACCTTGAAAGACGTGTGTTGTGATAAAAAAACGAGTGCTCACTTATATAGTGATTGTTAAGCATTTAAATCTCCAAATTATGCAAATTATGCAAAAAGTGTAACTGTTTTAGAGTAGAAAGTAAGTTGAAAACGGTATCTAAGTCATAAAATTTAGTAAAAATAGACACACACGCACACACACACACACACACACACACACACACATACATACATACAAGCACTTTCATAATCCCACGCTAGTAAGAAAAATGTTTGCATTGCTAATTTTGGAATAGACCTTTTACACAGTGAGTATTGAGTCGCTAAGATAGTGAACCAAATATAACAAGAGTTAGCTTTCCGCTTACAGTATCGAGATGTACAGTGAGAATTGACCCTCAGAATTTTAATCATTAACTTTACGCTGTTGTTGTTGTTCTGACCTGTTTTAAACTCCACGCTTCCCTCCACTATTTAATTGGTGATCCCTTGATGTATGAAAATGTGTCCTACAAACCGATCCCTTCTTCTAGTCAGGTTGTGCAACAAACCTCTTTTCTCCCCAATTCCGTTCAGTACTTCATCATTAGGTATGTGACCTGTCCATCTAATCTTCAGCATTTCTCTGGAATACCACATTTCAAAAGCTTCTATTCTCTTCTTGTCTAAGCTGTTTGACGTCCACTTTCACTTTCATACATGACTGCCCTCCATACAAATACCTTCAGAAAAGGCTTCCTGACTCACAAATCTAGACTCGCTGCTAAAAAATTTCTCTTCTTCCGAAATGTTTTTCTTGCCATTGTCATCTACATTTTATATCCTGTTTACTTCGGCCATCATTAGTTATTTTGCACCCCAAATAGCTGAACTGACCTACTCCTCTAAGTGCCTCCTTTCCTAATCTGTTTTCTTAGTATCACCTGATTCAATTCGAGTACACTTCATTGTCTTCGTTTTACTTTTGTTGATGTTCATCTAATATCTTCCTTTCAAGACAATGTCCATTCTGTTCAACTGCTCTTCCAAGTCCTTTGCTGTCCGTAAGAGATTAACAGTCTCATTGGCAAATTATTTCTTCTCTCTGGACTTTTATTCCTATTTTTTTCTTTCGTTTTCTTTACAGCTTGCTCCCCGTGTAGAGATTGAATAACATCGGTGATAGGCTGCAACCCTGTCTCACTGCCTTCTCAACTACAGCTTCCCTTTCACGCCCCTCGACTCTTGCAACAACCATCTGGTTTCTCCACAAATTGTAAATAGTATTCTGCTCCCTATATTTCATCCCTCCAACCTTCATCATTTGAAAGAGAGTATTCCAGTCAACATTTTCGACAGCCTTAACTAAGTCTACAGATGATAACCTGTCTTCTGTGAAAACACCGGGATCCAAACTCCTCTTCCTCGAGCCCATCTACCAACAGTTTTTCCATTCTTCTGTAAAGAATTTATGTTAGTATTTTGGTACCATAACTTATGAAACTGATAGTTCGGTGATTTTCACACTTGTCAGCACCTGCTTTCATTGGAATAGGAATTGTTATATTTTCTTGAAGTCTGAGTGAGCCGTGCGTGGCTCGTGTTCCCGCCATCATGTATTTTACATCCTGTTTTTAACGTGCTTCCACCACACTACGTTAATTTAAATTACTACTGTCACTGAGTTGCTGCTTTGTTTGACCGTGAGTGGCGTTAGCAGCACGTCGATACGTGCTGCCCTCTCGTAGTATCTTTGCTCGACTGCTATATTTGTCGTGTGAGAGTTCGGGTTGCGAATTCGGGTTGCCAGTCAGTTGGAACGCGTCTGGAGCGCAGTCCGGACCTGCCAGTCGGGGAGTTGCAAGGTGGCACTAGTGCAGTCGGGTTGAAGCAGTGACGGCTGAGTCGACATGGCTCGCCCGACCATTGCCGCCACGCATCACTTGAGCCTGGCCACGGTCTTGGTGGATCGTCGGTCTGTCGTCCTACCGGACGACGCGTTTTGGCTCGCCGATCGTTCATGTGTGTGTGTGTGTGTGTGTGTGTGTGTGTGTGTGTGTGTGTGTATGCGCGCGCATCGACTCCCGATTTGTCTTCGTGCATGTTTAGTTACTGTTGGGTATCATTCAGGTCTTTGTGGAAGTGTTTGTCACGTTGTGTGTGTAGTTGGCGTTATTTCCACTAACGACTATTTTAGATGTTGTCGGCGTTCTGAAGGAATCGGTCGGTTGCTGCGGACCAGCGAAAATATCTCCGCACGGCGCTGTCGGCTGGGTCCGCTGGCGGTCCCTGCGCAGTGTCGGAGCGTGTGTAGAGTTGTCCGATCGCTACGAGCTTCGTAGTTCACCGACGTCAAAGTTGAGTAGTGGTTTCAACTACCCAAGCCACGTCCATTCATGTTGTGGTTGTTCGTTTCGGTGGTTCGCTGTTGGGGAGGTCTTCCTGTGAGCAACGCCGAGTGTTTCTACTGCTGAATGCTGAAATTTAGCCGCCATGCAGTGCAATTAACTATATTGGTTGACTACAATTCAAGTGCTCCAGCGGAATTTTCTGCCTTGTGGCCGTTAGTGTTTTGGTTACCTCCCCTCCAACAAAATTTCAGGCAGCGTCCTTTCCTCACCTGTTGTCGCTGTCCAACATGGTGAGTATTTTTGACAGCTAATATATATTCCATTGTGGATAATGACGTTCGTAACCTTTTGTGCTTGAGTTCTCACGTACCGATTGGTGGCAAGCAAGTCGTTTTGTCGGTCGGTCCGTGCCTGTCCCGTGGTTGGGTTCCTATGTGAACGAGGGCAGACCGACCTCCCTGGAGTCTTCTGAGTGCCGTTTTCTTTATTGTCCTTCTCACCGGTGTTTAATTCTCTGTTTATATTCTGAAATAGCCAATGATTTAAATAATTCTTACTTTTACTGGATTTTATGTATCTTGGAAAATCAATTGTAGGCCTTCAGCCACTTAAAGTCTTACTATAAAAAAAAAAAAAGACATTGCGGCCTTTTGCCTTTGAAAGGTTATGGTAATTTTTTTTTAAATCCTTGAAAATTTTATTGTAGGCCTTTAGCTGTTTGTATTGCATCTTGTTTACGTTTGTCTATTCACCGTTGCCTGAGATATATCTTGTTGCTTTAAGATTTCTTGTTTGGAGGTCCTCAGCCGTGAATTAATTGTCTTTTGAAACTCGTAGGTCTAAAGCAGGGCCGCACAAGGTGCATGCACCGGTGCATCGCACAGCGCAGAGTGCAGGAGACGGCTGCGCTATGTTGACGACGGTGCAGACCCCCCACTCCTCGGCTTTGCGCAGCAGCGCTGCCTCTCACCTCCTTAGCTTGTGTCGAGCGCGCCGCCTGTCTCGACCTGTTTCACAGCTTTTACCCGGTTGTCTTCGTCATTGCCAAATACTAATGTACACTAGGTGGAGAGCTTAGTTTGGTGTACCGGTACAAAAGAGATTTATACAATAACAGTAATGGTAATAATTTTAAATTTGGTTTCAACACAAATGTATCTTCCTATGTGCTCTTTATTTTAATTGCAATTATGCTACTAAGATCTGGAACAAGAGATCGGCTGCAAGCAATTCTGAGAGAATTTTTTTAATTACAATTAGAAACACTCGCACGCAATCTAGTTTTGGTTCAAGACAAAACAGAAGAAAACCTTTCACATACACAAGTGGAACCAAACATAGAAATGATCTTCGCTGTTTCTCTGAGTCACTTGGGAAATTCTTCCTTCTGCAAATTCTGGTAGAATTGGAGCAAACCTTTTGTATTGTAAAATACATCCTTTCGGTGAACATCGCTTTGCAAATCAATTAGTTCGAAATGTAAATCTGAAGGCACACTTTCAATATCCAT
This sequence comes from Schistocerca piceifrons, assembly GCF_021461385.2. NCBI lineage: Eukaryota > Metazoa > Arthropoda > Insecta > Orthoptera > Acrididae > Schistocerca > Schistocerca piceifrons. Next base: position 744,472,827 of record NC_060141.1, read on the forward strand.
CGAAAAAGGTTTCACAAAAACATCGAGAATTGGCTGCAGGTAGGTAATTTCCTGAAACAATAACAAAGCCGATGTTAATAAATGAAAGTAATGTAAGCCGTTGTTTTGAAGTACTAAAATGCGATAGATTTTAATAAACATGTAATGCGTACTATTGGTTTTAATGTAATGTTACATTTGCATATGTAACGCAATCTCCTTTATTTAGCTGTATGTCATATACCGGCACATTACCTGGAATCGGTCGTTAAACGCGTTTTCAAGGGATTGTAGCACATCGACATATTTTTCAAAGCCTGCTGCTTCCTGCACAGATGCTGTCAAACAAAGACATAGTACCGTTTTGATTAGATCGGTTATAAAAATCAGGCTGTTTTAATAAAGGTACAATTTATATCTTGCTTACCTATTTCAGGAAAGTGTTGCGTATTTTTCTCTGAAAGGTTGTTTTGGAGGAGCTTCAGTTTATACAGGAAAGCCTTTATTTTGCTGATCATATCGTTGATGAGATTGTTTTCTTTTTGGAGTTTCAGACTTAAACCATTTAGGAGAGCCATAATGTCTGATAGAAATCCTAAATCAGCTACCCATTCAGGGTCATGAAAGAGTGGCGCCGGACGTCCTTTGCTCTCCAAAAACTGAGCCACAGTGTGGCGTAGTCGAAAAATTCGGGAAATCACTTTCCCTTGGCTCAGCCAGTGCACCTCAACGTGGTAGGGAAAATCTGGACCCTCTCCTCCAAGGGAAATCAAAAATTCTCTGAATTGACGATGAGTGAGTCCATGAGAACGAATGTAGTTCGTTAATATCCGTGAACTCATCAAGTGCGATGGAGTACGTTAGGAAGTTTTCAGTTTTGCCTGCCAGTTGCTCATGCAAATTCTCAGTAATTTCGTTGATTCTCCGATTTATTGTCATTCCGGAAAGTGGTATTCTACTGTACGAGGGAGCTAATGTGGGATTCATTGTCCCTACTACGTCCAAAATAATGTTTTTTATTAATGGCCCGTCCCTAAATGGCCTCCCAGCTCTTGCTAAACGTAGAGCAATTTTGTAACTAGCTCTGAGAGTCCTTTCGCAACACCCCTCATCTTCTTCACGCTATAGTAGAGAAAAAGGATATGTTAGAAATAATTTATGCGAAAACGAAAACTAAGGAATCTAATCAAATGTTATTTCGTTTCGCATGACCTTTAACCAAAATATACATGCTCAAGTACTTGCAACAACCTCGTTTGTAGATACAGAATTCTCTTCGGCAAGAGTTTACAACTTCCGTAATTCTTCCTCTCTGGCATCCCCTGTTATATCACTATACTTTTCTGAATGCAGTTTGCTGTAGTGCCGTTCAATAGACGATTTTCTGACACACGTTATTTGTGTACCGCAGATTAGACATTTGGCTTTATCGCCACAACGCACAAAAAGTAGGAAAGTTCCCATTCCGGTTTAAATTGACTTTCGGCAATTTTCCCTTTTTTTGTAGCAGATAGTTCCATTATTCCGGTAACTGTCTTGCGCTTACGTATTCCAATGTTGACTAAGCCGTCTGGCAGCGCATTCGGCAGCGCACGGCGTCGGCCTCACCTAGCAAGCCGAGTTGAGGCGAAGTATGCCGAGTTGAGCCGATGCACCGTGCAGGCACTCGCTGCACCTCGCTTTGCACGTGTGCGGTTTTCCGTGTTTGTGCGGCCCTGGTCTAAAGGTTCGGCTATGTGCCGCTTTGGTTTAAAGGTTTTATTACATTACAATAAATTACATTTTTGAGTGAACCTGACCGACACCTTATTTGGCCCTTTCCACAATCCTAATCACCTGTTCTGCCCAGCGGGTTTAGCGGGCGTATCACTGAGAGTATTTCGACCATCTCATACATCTTGCTTACCAGATGGAAGAGTTTTGTCATGAGTGACTGTCCCAAGGTTATCAGTAGTTCTAACGGAATGTTGTGTACCCCCGGGGTCTGGTTTTGAGTTTGGTCTTTCAGTGCTCCGTCAAATTCTTCACGCAGCATTCTTTCTCCCATCTCATCTTCATCTATGTCCTCTTTCATTGTTGCCCTGAAAAACATGTCCATTGCACAGACCCTTTATATATTCCTTCCACCTTTCTCGTTACTCTTCTTTACTTAGGACTGGTTTTCCATCTCAGCTCTTGATATTCATAGAAATGGATCTCTGTTCTCCAAAGGCCTCTTCAACTTTTCTGTGGGCTGTATTTATCTTACCCCTAGTGATATATGCTTCTACATCCTTACATTTGAGGGGCTCGGCAGTAAACAATGGTAAGGGACAGTCTGCGAGAAACAGTGATATTAATTGTGAAATGTCATGTTTCATTCATATTAGTAAAAAGTTTCACGAAAAACCGATAGATGGCACCAGTTTGTCAATTTTCAGATTTTCGCTGTTGGCAGCTTTTACGATTCGTATGCAAGTAAACAATGGTAAGTGCCTGAAACATAGTGCTAGTGAGGGTGAACTTTGTGTAAAAACAAGCTTTTCACTAGGTTTTGAAAGAGTGTGGAGATGATCTGATAAAGACCCGGAATACGTTCCTGAGGAAGAAAACACCTGTAGAGTTGTTGATAATCAGGTAAATATGAATATTTATTTCTGCAGAAGTAAACAGTGTTAAGCTTCGTCCCTTAAAATTATGTACATGAATTCACTTGACAATGTGATGCCAATAATGTTAAGGGCTAACCTTAACATTACTTACGTGCCATAGTACGAAATCCAGATTAGTTTTCTATGAAGTATTACGGTATCTGTAAACGTAGCTATGTTGATACCTAGCCTTCTAACAACAATCTGCATTAAGTTACGGTTCTATTATTATGGAGTTTCTCTATTCCATATGCTTATCTTTTTCAAGATTTTATTTCTAGAGAAGGTGTGTGGAAGGACATCGATGTATATGTTACATAATGAAAACTAGTGTGGATGTATAGTTTTAGGCATTTCATTATTCTTAGATGTGTGCAGAATGTTACTCTTATGATTTTGATTTTTTTGTAGGTTCAGAGGCTTCTTGGAGGTAGATATTACTCCGAAGATACATGCAGTAGTGACAATGATTAACCAGACGTTAAAAATGTTAACGATCAACGGAGCGTTCTGGAAGGAGGAAAGAGGCTAAAACGTGACAGTGTGCAAGAGCAGATGAAGAAAAACAATAACGAAGGAAAACAATATACGAAATACAGAGTAAAGGGTACTGTTGTTGAAGAAAAAGGATAGACCCGCAATACGAATGACCTAAAATTTGTTTCTAGCTTATCAACGAAGTAGATAAACGAAAACATTCCGAAATTTATGAGAAATGAATTGTTATGATACTCAAAATGCTTACCTACAAGGTCGTTTGCGATCAAATACTGTTATCCGAAAGAATACTAAACAGGAGGTATCTAGATGCAGTCAAAAAATCCTATATACAGTAAAAACTGCCGGAAAGGATGTCATTGTTTGCAAAATTGCATTTCTTAACCTCATGGACTTAAGAAAAACAGGGCGTGTGGAGAATATCGTGAAACGATTGAAAAATGCTGCCGTTTCACCTATTTCTGATGGATGAGGTTGGCATACCAGTCATTCTAGAAAATATTCTAAGGATGACTTCAACGATGTGAAAGCATTTATTGACAAACTTCCAAAGTATAGGAGTCACTACACTCGAAAAGACTCATCGCGAGAGTACTTAAGTATGAAATATTCCATGCAGCTATATTATGATAAGTACCATAGAGTCCCGTTAATCCGAACTAATTGGGACCGGTCCTTGTTCGGATTACTGACTTCTTCGGATTAGCCGCAATTACGGTGACGAGTTGCTGGAATGAAGTATACCAAGCAGATAAGCAGGTACACCATAGTAACAAATGGGAACAAGTGTGGGAACAACGGCTCACTCTCACTCCCTGCCCTTGTTGCTGTGCATTTTTGAGACCTTTGTAGAGTCTAAGGTCAGTGAACTACCAGTTGGCTCGCAAAGCGCTTGGTTATGTTAGTTATCGATAGCTGACACGTGTAAAAGTTGTATTGTATTCGTTCAGGTGTAGTGGTGTACGTATTTTTGTCATGAGTAAACGGAAACATACAACGTTAACTCTGAAAGAAAAACCGAATGCCTTGAAGCGGATAGACAATGGTGAGAATGTATCTAAACTGGCAACGGACTGGGTGCTGGTAAAGCAATCATTTGTGATTGGAAGAAGAATCGAGTGAAGCTTGAATAGTCCTGTGCAACGTCTTCGGCAGACTTTGAAACAGTCCCAGTACGATAAAGTGGGTGAAGCTATTTCCCTTTGGTTTAGGCAGGAAAGAGAAAGGGGAACTTCTTTGAGTGAAGCCCTGGTTCAGGAGAAGGCTGTTTACCTCAACAAGTTAATGAGCGTTGATGAGTCTTCTAGTGCGATTACGGTTTGGTTGGACAGATTCAAAAAACGTCATGGAATCCGTCAGCTAACAATTACTGGAGAGAAGCTAGCTTTCTTCTGACCGTGATGCAACGAAGGAATACTTGGGTGAGTTTGAGAAAATTATAAGAGAGGGAAAGTATTCTCCCCAACAAATTTATAACGCTGACGAGACTGGCCTTAATTATAGGGAATTGCCAACAAAAAGACTGTCACCAAAAGCAGAAGACCATGGCCCTGGTTGTAAAATGTAATAAGATCGTGTGACTTTATTAGCGTGCAGAAACACTGCTGGTAATCACAAGCTGCCTTTAATGCTGATCGACAAATCTTCTAGACCCAGAACTTTCAAAAACTGCAACATGAAGTCCCCGTCCGTACATCATCGCAAACAGAAAAGTGCATGGATGGATGAATGGTTAAGCTGTTCAAAGAATGATTTCAAGGCCAGTTTGTTCCCTCTGTTCCCTCCGTTTTCTAAGGAAAATCATTTGTATCCCGTGCAATCCTTTTGATTGATAACGCGCCATCTCACCACAGCACTGAGGAATTACGCAATGGAGAAATCGTGGCGAAGTTTTCGCCGCCAAATACTACACCATTTCTTCAGCCCACGGACCAGGGAGTACCGCAGACATTAAAACTGATCTACAGAAAACAATTTTTAAGAATGCTGATCCAAAATGATAGCATTCCTTTAGTGGAGAAAACAAAAAAGACGAATGTGAAGGATGCTGTTCATTGGGTGGCTGAGGCATGGCTGAACATTTCAGAAAATACTTTGAGAGAATCGTGGAGAAAACTCTGGACACCCCAGAATTTCAGGAGAACCTAGTTGAAAATTAAGAGGAAAACCTACTGCAAATGATACAATCCCTGGACGTTAAGAGGCTAGTGAAGGAGACGTAGATGAGTGGATGGCAGCGAATGGGGCATGTGTGGAGAAGCTTACTGATGCTGATTTCGTTGCTGCTGTGACACAAGACAAGGAAGAGGTGGACTGCTGTGACGGAAGTGACAATGAGCCTGAAAGCGACAAAGGAGAGCTGGTGCCAAACAGTGACGTAGCAGAAGCCCTTGACCTCGCGTCACGTTATTTGGAGCAACACCCCACTTCTACACCCGCTGATTTGACGTTTATGAGACGATGGCGCAACTATGTGTCATATAACAGACTGTCTTCATTATGCCAAAAAAACAATGACTGAGTTTTTGTCATCTAAGAAGTAGGGATAAAATTTCCGCTGTATTTTAGTAAGTTTGACAGCTTTTCTTTATTTGTTATGATTGTTTAATCGTAATGTTTTCTTACCAGTTTTTTTCTGATACTACACGTTTACTGTATTGTGTAAATTAAAATATTGTGTATGTACAGCAGTTTGCCGCACAGTTTTCCATTCTTAGACTAGCATTTTTGATGTTCGGCTTAACCGAACTATCGGATTACCGGGATTCGGATTAGCGGGACTCTGCTGTACGTCGAGGAATGTCACTCAGCAAGCAAAAGTTCTGTTTCCATAAACAAATTTCGACGAATATTTACCGAGGAATTCAATATAAGTTTTAAGAGCCCTAAAATTGACACCTATCATCAGTGTGATTGAATTTATGTAGCGATCGAGCAAGCTGAGAAATTAGAAACGAAACTGAAATACATTCATTGCGAGTGAAGCAGGAGATTTGCCATCGAAAAGCAGAAGTTGGGAATCTGCAATGCGTAAAGCAATGAAAGTAGCAAAACAAGGAAAAAATGTTCCTCTAATCACGTTCGATTTGCCACAGACACTATCCACGCCTAAACAGAGGATTGGACCAATATTTTATAAGCATGAAATATGGTGCTACAATTTTAGTGTCCATTCTTGTGCAGATAGCCAAGGATATTTTTTTTCTCTGGGATGAAGCAACAGCTAAAAGGGGACCAGACGAAAAAGCAAACTGTTTAAATATGTGTTTTGAAAAGAATGACGTCAAAAATGAAAATTTGATTGCGTTTTCCGACAACTGTGGTGGACGAAACAAGAATTATGCTGTAGTGGCGTTTTGGCTATACCTGTTCAAGTCTGGTCGTTTCAGATGCATCGACCACACCTTTCCTCAATGTGGACATAGCATGCTACATAGTGACAGAGACTTTGCTCAAGTGTGTATGGAGCTTATCATTGGGAAGAAATTCTAAGAATATCCCAGCGAAAGAAGCCATTCAAGGTATATCGTATGACTCAAGAATGTTTCTACAGCTTGTCAGCACTGAAACACTTGTTCCACCAACCACAGGCATCAAGTGTAAAAGCAAATTCAGTATTAGAAGTTGTGTTCGACTCGTATTTTCTGCTGAGCTACAAGGTCCCATCTCAACATTAATGTTAATTGATACATACAATGGTTGCCTAGAATCTGTTGCCTTATCAAAACATGGAAGACCTGCAAGCAGTTATTTCCAGGCAGAGCTTAAACCGAAATATTATGGGCCTCTTCCTATTAAAGAAGACAAGCTCAGAGACATTCTCTCGAGTTTAAAATGGATGCCTCCTGTATACCACGATTGGTACAACTCACTCCAAGCAGACGGAGGTAGTGTGCTTCAGCAACAAGAAGACGAAGAAGGAAGATTATGATATCAATGGTATCCGGACACCCCCAGAAAACACGTTTTTCGTATTAGGTGCATTGTGATGCCACTTGCAGCCAGGTATTCCACATCAGTGATCTCAATAGTCATCAGCCATTGTGAGAGAGCAGAAAGGGGCGCTCCGCGGAGCACACAGACTCCGAACGTGGTCAGGTGATTGGGTGTCATTTGTGTCATACGTCTTTACGCGAGGTTTCCACAAACATAGCCTAGGTCCACTGTTTTCGATGTGATAGTGAAGTGGAAACGTTAAGGGACACGTACAGCACAAAAGCGTACAGACCGACCTCGCCTGTTGACTGACAGAGACCGCCGACAGTTGAAGAGATTCGTAATGTGTAATAGGCAGACATCCATCCAGACCATCACACAGGAATTTGAACCGCATCAGGATCCACTGCAAGTACCGGGTGAACAAAAAGTCAGTATAAGTTTGAAAACTGAATAAATCACGGAATAATGTAGTTAGAGAGGTACAAATTGACACACATGCTTGGAATAACATGGGATTTTATTAGAACCAAAAAAATACAAAAAGTTCAAGAAATGTCCTACAGATGGCGCTTCATCTGATCAGAATAGCAATAATTAGCATAACAAAGTAAGACAAAGCAAAAATGATGTTCTTGACAGGAAATGCTCAATATGTTCACCATCATTCCTCAACAATAGCTGTAGTCGAGGAATAATGTTGTGAACAGCACTGTAAAGCATGTCCGGAGTTATGGTGAGGCATTGGCGTCGGATGTTGTCTTTCAGTATCCCTAGAGATGTCAGTCGATCACGATACATTTGCGAATTCAGTTAACCCCAAAGCCAATAATCGCACAGACAGGTCTGGGGACCTGGGAGGCCAAGCATGACGAAAGTGGCGGCTGAGCATCCGATCATCGCCAAACGACGTGCGCAAGAGATCATTCACGCGTCTTCCAATATGGGGTCGAGCGCCATCCTGCATAAACACCGTACGTTCCAGCAGGTGTTTATCAGCCAGGCTGGGGATGATGCGATTCTGTAACATATCGGCGTACCTCTCACCCGTCACGGTAGCTGTTACAAAACCAGAATCACAGATTTCCTCGAAGAAAATAGGCCCGATAACGGTAGATGTGGTAAATCCAGCCCATACCGTGACTTTCTCGTTGTGCAATGGAGTTTCCAAGACAGTTCTAGGATTTTCGGTAGCCCAAATTCTGCAGTTGTGGCCGTTGACTGACCCTCGGGCGTGAAATCTTTGTCGGTCCACAACACGTTACTCAACCAATCGTCATCTTCCGCCATCTTTTGAAACGCCCACACCGCAAATGCCCTCCGCTTCACTAAATCGCTAGGTAACAGTTCATGATGCCGATGGATTTTGTACGGATAGCATCGGAGGGTACGCCTAAGTACCAACCAAACAGTAGTGTATGGAATGCCGGTGCGACGTGCGACTGCACGAGCGCTGACTTCCCCGTGCATAGACGAACCCGCTAAAGTCTCCATCTCTTCCTGACCTGTCTCAGCAGCATTACGCCTTGTGCTCGGTCGGCCACTATGGGGTCTATCGTCTAAACAACCCGTGGCTTCGAACTTCTAAATCATTCTCGCCACAGCTGCATTTGTCAAAGGACTTTTGCCCATTCGAATCCCCTTCCTATGGCTATCGGATCGTAACGCTGAACTAGCACAATCCCCATTCTGATAATACAGCTTCACTAAAAGCGCCTCTTCAGGTAACGTGAACATGCTGCGACTGCTGGCGCATCTCATTCTCTCTCTCATTACAGCTCCTTTTGTACACAATTTTTCAAATGGTTCAAACGGCTCTGAGCACTATTGGACTTAACTTCTGAGATCATCAGTCCCTTAGAACTTAGAACTACTTAAACCTAACTAACCTAAGGACATCACACACACCCATGCTCGAGGCAGGATTCGAACCTGCGACCGTAGCGGTCGCGCGGTTCCAGACTCTAGTGCCTACACTATTGTCATGCGCAGTCGCTGACGTTTTGCTGTCCAGCGCCATCTGTGGGACATTTTATGAACTTTGTTTTTTGTTTTTGTTCTAATAAAACCCCATGTCCTTCCAAGCATGTGTGTCAATTTTTACCTCTCTATCTACATTATTCCGTGGTTTATCAAGTTTTCAAATTTATACTGACTTTTTGATCACCCGTATTATGGCAAATCGGTGGGAGGTGAGATAACTTGGATTTCATGGTCGAGCGGCTCCCCGTAAGCCACACATAACGCTGGTAAATGCTAAACGACGCCTATCTTGGTGTAAAAATGAAATGAAATGTCGTGTGGCTAGGGCCTCCCGTCGGGTAGACCGTTCGCCTGGTGCAGGTCTTTCGATTTGACGCCACTTCGGCGACCTGCGCGTCGATGGGGATGAAATGATGATGGTTAGAACAACACAACACCCAGTCCCTGAGCGGAGAAAATTTCCGACCCAGCCGGGAATCGAACCCGGGCCCTTAGGATTGTCAGTCTGTCACGCTGACCACTCAGCTACCGGGGCGGACTAGCTTGGTGTAAGGAGCGTAAGCATTGGACGATTGAACTGTAGAAAAACGTTGTGTAGTGTGACGAATCACGGTACAAAATGTGGCGATCTGTCAGAGACAGCAAAGGACCTGGAAGAGCAGTTAAATGGAATGGACAGTGTCTTGAAAGGAGGATATAAGAGTGTAAGTAGGCTGTTTATGTTTTCTTATTGGCAACGTTACGTAGCGCTCTGTATAAAAATCACTGGCTGTGCTGTGTGCAGTCTGTGGCTGGTTGGCATTGTGAAACGTCCCCTTAGAACAATTTATACATGACTGTGCTTAACCTGTCACACAATATTTTTAGCGCAACGCAATCTGACTTTCAAAAATCCCTGCAAAAGAATGGCCCTAAGTAACATTAAACTATACCTTTCAGAAATCACTTACCTCACAAAAATCTTCATTACTCGAACTACTGCAGTACAGCGAGCGCCGCTACTGCCAGCTAAATAAAAGATTCAAACTACGGAAGGCACTAACTACTGATAGGGATAGTTAGCAAATGAGAGATATTAATAGAGAACAAACAATGTATTTACCTTGATAGTCATAATATATATATCAGTTCATGACAAATTACAAAACTCCGCCATCTCTCTCCCCACATCCACCACTGTTGGCGGCTCACCTCCAACTGCGCAACGCTACGCGCTGTTAACATCCAGCTGCCGCTGCCCAACACTACAATGGCAGACAACAATGCAAACTAGCCACATACTGCACACACCACAGCCAGTGACTTTCATACAGAGCGCTACGTAACGTTGCCAACAAGAAAACATAAAGAGCCTTCTTACATAGCCCCCATGCTCCCCACAAAAAATTTTACAAATTGTTTTGGGCAGTGGCCAATACATATTTGTTAAAAATTTTTCCACAATTACAGCAACAGAGAAATCAAATGCACGCACTAATTGATACAATGTTGGTCAAAAGCTAAAATTTTGTCACAGTCCATAAAGACAGTCCTGATCATTCATCATAATAGTAATTACAGTTTTTTTTTTCACAAAGTCTCATTAGTAGTACTGGTAAATGTTCATATTATGACTATCAAGGTAAATACATTGTTTGTTCTCTATTAATATCTTTCATTTGCTAACTATCCCTATCAGTAGTTAGTGCCTTCCGTAGTTTGAATCTTTTATTTAGCTGGCAGTAGTGGCGCTCCCTGTACTGCAGTAGTTCAAGTAATGAAGATTTTTGTGAGGTAAGTGATTTCTGAAAGGTATAGTTTAATGTTACTCAGGGCCATTCTTTTGCAGGGATTTTTGAAAGTCAGATTGCGTTGCGCTAAAAATATTGTGTGTCAGGTTAAGCACAGTCATGTATAAATTGTTCTAAGGGGACGTTTCAATTGTTGTAATACTCGCCATTGTAGTGTTGGGCAGCTGGATGTTAACAGCGCGTAGCATTGCGCAGTTGGAGATGAGCCGCCAGCAGTGGTGGATGTGGGGAGAGAAATGGTGGAGTTTTGAAATTTGTAAGACTGGATGTCAATTATGACTATTAAGAAAGCTATGACGTTTTCAAGATTTGACTGAGGTGTTGTGATGTTATTATTATGACGATGATGTGTATTATGCTGCTGATTTATGTTTATGATCAATAAGATGATGCTACCGTATATGAGGAATTTGATTATGCTATGTATCTGTTATGATGAAATATTGAAGAAATGTCGACGAATAAGGTAAGGAATAATGAGTAGTGGTTAGGGACTCTGGTTTCTGAAAAAGGTTGTTGGAAACCAAGAATCGTACTTTAAGAGTTATGAAATGTATGTAAATGCGTGAATGTATTACAATGCCGATGAAAATTTTTTGGACTCTGTTATATCAATAGGATTTTGTTTCTACAGATTTGTAACGCAAATTCTTGACCTGTGAAATATTTTTATATGAGACTGTCACTGTAGGGGAAACTGCTGTCCTAAATATTTCCGTAAGAAAGTTAAGTGACCACCTGCTCGTAATGCGTCGTGGGCAGCTGCGTGACAATCACCTGGCCGGCCGCGGTGGTCTAGCGTTTCTAGGCGCTCAGTCCGGAGCCGCAAGACTGCTACAGTCGCAGGTTTGAATCCTGCCTCGGGCATGGATGTGTGTGCTGTCCTTAGGTTAGTTAGGTTTAAGTAGTTCTAAGTTCTAGGGGTCTGATGACCACAGATGTTGAGTCCCATAGTGCTCAGAGCCATTTGAACCATTTTTTTGACAATTGCCTGGAAAAAAGCCATTTGTGTGTGCCTTTCAGAGGCACAGGTGAAAAAAAAATAGGGGCCATTATCCTTGCTATTCACATTCCTTTGTAGAAAGCATCGCAAATACGACACGCTCAAACTTGAAAACATATGATAACACTGTGGATCTCTTAATTTATCATAGTTACTGAAATGTATAATGAAATGACGAGAAATATTTTATGTCTATACACCTGATTATGGCTACTGTCTTTCTAGTTGAGAGATTTTTTTTACTACCTTATGAAATGCCATATGGCTAATGAATGATGTTTCATGCCTTCCTTTGTACATATTTGCTCATTTTCTTTAATATCTAGTTTCTAGCTGCACTGCAGCATCAGTTATTATAAAATTTAATAGATGTACTTATATCACTATTTTCTGTCTACAGACCCAGTAAAGAATACGTTTCTCATATACTTTCTTAGAAAACAGAGCACAAATAGACATTTCCCATCGCAGGAATTGCATAAATAATTTTTTTAATGACTTTGTAACTTCCTTGCAGAGTAAGTTTTTGTGATGCATCACTCAAGATGTGACACAGGTATTAGACATGGCCATTTTTAGTGTAATGTTTTTTCTGCTTGAGCTATGTCATGTTTAGATATAAGTTATTGTATTTGCTGCTGCTGTTTGCCAGGCATAGTGCTACTAAATTTCACTTTACATTACTCTGTTAAGCCAGTTTTAATACGAATTTATTTTTCTTGTTTGCTGCGCATTGCCTTATATTAGTTGTAATATTGCATTTGCTTTGCTAATTTATGCTGCTTGCTTTGCCATTTGTATTTTTTATCATTGCTGTTTGTGTTAATTTTTTTTTTTGTGCTGCTGCATTGCCTCGTTCCTTGGTTTAGCATCTGAGCTCAGTAGATTTAAGTTAGCTTAAGGTGGGGTAGGCTATATGAGAGAACGAGTTGTGATGAATTGGAAGAAATGCAGTGAGAAGCTATAAGAAAATGGTTTGGCCAAAAAAAGTATTTTGAAAGAGGATATGAGCAAAAAAGTTGGGTTTAGGGACAACAGGTTTAGGTAGGATTTTCTTGGAAATAAATGATGAGGTAAGATAATGGAAAATAAATAATGAGGTGAGAAATATGTGAACATAAAAATACAGAAACCATGCTTGGATAGGATTTTTTTGGTGGAAACAAATGTTAAAATAAGACGAAAGATCTATGGAATGAAGTTTTAAGTTGGACTGCAGTATCAAATGTTACACTGAAAACAAACCCTGCCCTTTCCTCTTGTGTTATTCTGCTACGTGTTTGTGTACTCTTGAATATTTGTGTTTTTCCTGTCTTTATGTGTTTAGCTGATATGAGTTATGTTGTGGAATTTTTCTAATAATATGTTATTTTCTTTGTAAAGATGTTTAGACATTATTTATTCTGTTTTGTTATAATGCTCATGTGTGAAGTTGGTGTTTCAAAAGTTATTCTGATCTTTTATGTATGAACTTATGTCATAATTCCTGTAAGACTGATGTATATGTTATTTCGATTCTTTTGTAAACCCCGTACTACAAATGTTATCTGTAGTGTTATATTCTTTAATGATGTATTTTGTACCTTTGTAATTGTATTCTTATGTTATAAAATTGTAATTGACACCAGTTCATCAAATTGAGTAACTTGTAAGTTCTATTGCACTGCACACGTTTCTGTTGGTCATAGTATATGGACAATATGTGAGAAGTAGGGACTGTTAGTGTTTGAACGTGTGTTAAAAATTCAGCAAGGGACTGGATAACAGCATTGCTGGTTCTAAGGACAATTCCAAAAACTTTGTGAGTGCACAAGTGGTGGTTATGGACTTGCTATATTGTCTGCAAGACTCTTCGATGTTGATTGTGCACCTGCACAGTCGCAGCAGATGGCTGCTGGCCATCTCTAGAAGGACTACAGTGGGTCTACACCTTTGCTGACTCACCAGTACCATTATTTCTACAAGGACTGCAGTGGGTCTGCACCACTGGTGGCCCACCAATACCGTAATCTCTACCAGGACTACAGTGGGTCTGCTCTGTGATGACCTACCTACCAATATTCTTCAAAACTTCGACTGACTCTGCTGTGGGTTTCCGCTGTTGTGGCCCCATCACCTGTCTGCATGTCGAGAGTGAGCACTGTCTTTCCGTTGGAAGGACAACACTACTTCTTCTTCAAGATTGCATGGAAATCCACTACTTCCGTGTGCATGCTCTTACTGCTCAGACTTTGAGAAAAAAAAAACACTGCAATGTTACTGTGATGAATGATCAGGATTGTCTTTATGGACTGTGAGAAAATTTTAGCTTTTGACCAACATTGTATCAATAAGTGTGTGCCTTTGATTTCTTTGTTATTGTAATTATGAAAAATTTTATCAAATCATTATTGGCCACTGCCCAAAACAATTTGTAAAATTTTTGGTGGGGAGCATGAGGGCTATGTAAGTAGGCTGTTTATGTTTTCTTATTGGCAAAGTTACGTAGCGCTCTGTATGAAAATCACTGGCTGTGCTGTGTGCAGTCTGCGGCTGGTTGGCATTGTTGTAATACTCGCCATTGTAGTGTTGGGCAGCTGGATGTTAACAGCGCGTAGCGTTGCGCAGTTGGAGGTGAGCCGCCAGCAGTGGTGGATGTGGGGAGAGAAATGGCGGAGTTTTGAAATTTGTAAGACTAGATGTCATGAACTGCTATGTATATTATGATTTTTCAACGCTATTAAGGTAAATACATTGTTTGTTCTCTAGTAAAATCTTTCATTTGCTAACTATGCCTATCAGTAGTTAGTGCCTTCCATAGTTGAATCTTTTATTTAACTGGCAGTAGTGGCGCTCGCTGTATTTCAGTAGTTCGTGTAACGAAGATTTTTGTGAGGTAAGTGATTCATGAAAAGTATAGGTTAATTTTAATCAGGGCCATTCTTTTGTAGAGATTTTTGAAAGTCAGATTGCGTTGCGCTAAGAAATATTGTGTGTCAGTTTAAGCACAGTCCTTGTATAGTTGTTCAAAAGGGGGACGTTTCAAGAGGAACATAAAAAAAAGCAAAACGAGGATTATTTTTGGTTATCAGTCTACCGACTGATTTGATGCGGCCCGCCACGAATTCATTTCCTGTGCTAACCTCTTCATCTCAGAGTAGCACTTGCAACCTACGTCCTCAATTATTTGCTTGCCGTATTCCAATCACTGTCTTCCTCTACAGTTTTTGCCATCTACAGCTCCCTCTATTACCATGGAAGTCATTCCCTCATGTCTTAGCAGATGTCCTATCATCCTGTCCCTTCTCCTTATCAGTGTTTTCCACATATTCCTTTCCTCTCCGATTCTGCGTAGAACCTCGTCATTCCTTACCTTATCAGTCCACCTAATTTTCAACATTCGTCTATAGCACCACATGTCAAATGCTTCGATTCTCTTCTGTTCCGGTTTTCCCACAGTCCATGTTTCACTACCATACAATGCTGTACTCCAGACGTACATCCTCAGAAATTTCTTCCTCAAATTAAGGCCGGTATTTGATATTAATAGACTTCTCTTGGCCAGAAATGCCTTTTTTGCCATAGCGAGTCTGCTTTTAATGTCCTCCTTGCTCTGTCCGTCATTGGTTATTTTACTGCCTAGGTAGCAGAATTCCTTAACTTCATTGACTTCGTGACCATCAATCCTGATGTTAAGTTTCTCGCTGTTCTCATTTCTACTACTTCTCATTACCTTCGTCTTTCTCCGATTTACTCTCAATCCATACTGTGTACTAATTAGACTGTTCATTCCGTTCATTAGATCATTTAATTTTTCTTCACTTTCACTCAGAATAGCAATACCATCAGCGAATCGTATCATTGATATCCTTTCACCTTGTATTTTTTTTCCATCATTGCTTCCTCGATGTACAGATTGAAGAGTAGGGGCGAAAGGCTACAGCCTTGTCTTACACCCTTCTTAATACGAGCACTTCGTTCTTGATCATCCACTCTTATTATTCCCTTATGGGTGTTGTACATATTATATATGACCCGTCTCTCCCTATAGCTTACCCCTACTTTTTCAGAATGTCGAACAGGTTGCACCATTTTATATTGTCGAACGCTTTTTCCAGGTCGACAAATCCTATGAAAGTGTCTTGATTTTTCTTTAGCCTTGCTTCCATTATTAGCCGTAACGTCAGAATTGCCTCTCTCGTCCCTTTACTTTTCCTGAAGCCAAACTGACCGTCACCTAGCGCATTTTCAATTTTCTTTTCCATTCTTCTGTATATTATTCTTGTAAGCAGCTTCAATGCATGAGCTGTTAAGCTGATTGTGCGATAATTCTCGCACTTGTCAGCTCTTGCCGTCTTCGGAATTGTGTGATGATGCTTTTCCGAAAGTCAGATGGTGTGTCGCCAGACTCATATATTCCACACACCAACGTGAATAGTCGTTTTGTTGCCACTTCCCGCAATGATTTTAGAAATTCTGATGGAATGTTATCTATCCCTTGTGCCCTAATTGACCTTAAGTCCTCCAAAGCTCTTTTAAATTCCGATTCTAATACAGGATCTCCTGTTTCTTCTAAATCGACTCCTGTTTCTTCTTCTATCTCATCAGACAAATCTTCACCCTCATAGAGGCTTTCAATGTATTCTTTCCACCTATCTGCTCTCTCCTCTGCATTTAACAGTGGAATTCCCGTTGCACTCTTAATGTTACCACCGTTGCTTTTAATGTCACCAAAGGTTGTTTTGACTTTCGTGTATGCTGAGTCTGTCCTTCTGACAATCATATCTTTTTCGATGTCTTCACATTTTTCCTGCAGCCATTTCGTCTTAGCTTCCCTGCACTTGCTATTTATTTCATTCCTCAGCGACTTGTATTTCTGTATTCCTGATTTTCCCGGAACATGTTTGTACTTCCTCCTTTCATCAATCAACTGAAGTATTTCTTCTGTTACCCATGGTTTCTTCGCAGCTACCTTCTTTGTACCTATGTTTTCCTTCCCAACTTATGTGATAGCCCTTTTTAGAGATATCCATTCCTCTTCAACTGTACTGCCTGCTGCGCTATTCCTTATTGCTGTATCTATAGAGTTAGAGAACTTCAAACGTATCTCGTCATTCCTTAGTATTTCCGTATCCCACTTTTTTGCGTATTGATTCTTCCTGACTAATGTCTTGAATTTCTGCCTACTCTTCATCACTACTATATTGTGATCTGAGTCTATATCTGCTCCTGGGTACGCCTTACAATACAGTATCTGATTTCGGAATCTCTGTCTGACCATGATGTAATGTAATTGAAATCCTCCCGTATCTCCCGGCCTTTTCCAAGTATACCTCCTCCTCTTGTGATTCTTGAACAGTGTATTCGCTATTACTAGCTGAAACTTGTTACAGAACTCAATTAGTCTTTCTCCTCTTTCATTCCCTGTCCCAAGCCCATATTCTCCTGTAACCTTTTCTTCTACTCCTTCCCCTACAACTGCATTCCAATCGCCCATGACTATTAGATTTTCGTCTGCCTTTACATGCTGCATTACCCTTTCAATATCCTCATACACTTTCTCTATCTGTTCATCTTCAGCTTGCGACGTCGGCATGTGTACCTGAACTATCGTTGTCGGTGTTGGTCTGTTGTCGGTTCTGATTAGGACAACCCAGTCATTGAACTGTTCGCAGTAACACACCCTCTGCCCTACCTTCCTATTCATAACGAATCCTACACCTGTTATACCATTTTCTGCTGCTGCTGATATTATCCGATACTCATCTGACCAGAAATCCTTGTCTTCCTTCCACTTCACTTTATCTAGATTGAGCCTTTGCATATCCCTTTTCAGATTTTCTAGTTTCCCTACCACGTTCAAGCTTCTGACATTCCACCCCCCGACTCGTAGAACGTTATCCTTTCGTTGATTATTCAATCTTTTTCTCATGGTAACCTCCGCCTTGGCAGTCCCCTCCCGGAGATCCGAATGGGGGACTATTCCGGAATCTTTTGCAAATGAAGAGATCATTATGACACTTCCTCAATTACAGGCCACATGTCCTGTGGATACATGTTACATGTCTTTAATGCAGTGGTTTCCATTGCCTTCTGCATCCTCATGTCGTTGATCATTGCTGATTCTTCCGCCTTTAGGGGCAATTTCCCAACCCTAAGACAAGAGAGTGCCCTGAACCTCTATCCGCTCATCCGCCCTCTTTGACAAGGCCGTTGGCAGAATGAGGCTGACTTCTTATGCCGGAAGTCTTCGGCCGCCAATGCTGATTATTTATCAAAATTTAGGCAGTGGCGGGGATCGAACCCGTGACCGAAGACGTTTTGATTACGAATCAAAGACGCTACCCCTAGACCATGGGTACGTGGATAATGGAATGTAATTGAATCAAATCGGTTTATGCTGAGGGAATTAGATTAGGGAATGAGACACTTAAAGTAGTAAATGAGTTTTGCTATTTGTGAAGCAAAATAACTGATGATGGTCGAAGAAGGGAAGATATAAAATGTATTCTGGCAATAACAAGATGAGCGTTTCTGAAGAAGAGAAATTTTTTAACATCGAGTATAGACTTAACTGTCAGGAACTCCTTTCAGAAAGTATTTGCATGAAGTGTAGCCATAGACGATAAAGAGTTTAGACAAGAATTGAATAGAAGCTTTTGAAATGTGGTGCTAAGGAAGAATTCTGAAGATTAGATGGGCAGGTCACGTAACCAGTGAGGAAGTACTGAATAGAATTGAGGGGAAGATACAACAATAACATGAATTCTTCTAATATCTGCCACTATCATTAGTTATATTGCCTTTATTATTACTATTTTTATTATTATTATTATTATTATTATTATTACTCTTCACAAACTCTACAGCATTAGTGACTTACATAACCTGCATTTATCGCGAATCTCCCGACATACGTAAAGTCCCAAGCGACTCCTGTATATCAGAAAGGTAAAAGAACGGTCCCAAAACATTACAGTGCAATACAACATCCTTAAGACCGGTATGTTGCAGAATCCTTGAACAAATTCTCGGTTTGAGTGTAATACATTTTTTTGAGAGGGAAAGCTTATGTCCATAAATAAACAAGGGTTTAGGGAACATCGCTTTTGCGAAACACTCGCCTTTTTCTCGCATGGGATCCTGCGAACCATGGATGAAGAGCAAGAGGGTTTTTCCTTTTTTTTTTCTTTTGACTCAACAGACATCTGTCTGGTTTGATGTGGCCCACAACTAATTCCAGTCCAGTGGCAACCTCTTCATCTCACAGCACAATAGCACTTGCACCCTACGTCATCGATTATTGGCTGCGTGTATTCCAATCTCTGTCTTCCTCTACAGTTTTTACCCGGAAGCTCTCTCTAGTACCATGTATCTTATTCCCTGATGCCATTACAGAGGTCCTACTGTCATGTCACTTCTTCTTGCCAGTATTTTCCATATACTCCTTTCCTCGCCGATTCTTCGTAGAATGCCCTCATTCCTTACCTTAACCGTTCACCTAATTTTCGACATTCTTCTGTAGCACCACGTCTCAGAGGGTTCGATTATCTTCTGTTCTTATTTTCTCACAGTTCATGTCTGGCAACCATACGATGCTGTACCGCAGACGTAGAATCTCAGAAATTCCCTCCTCCAGTTAAGACCTACGTTTAATACTCGAACACGCCTCCAATGCACTCTATCCACCTATCCAACTATTCCTACATTTCCGCGAAGCATATGACACCTTGTCACAATGCCCACTGTAATCGAAGGTACGAACACATGGAATATATTGCCAGGTATGTGAGTGGCGCGAATACTTCTGAAGTATCAGAACTCAATACACTGTCCTCGACGGCGGGTATTCATCAGAGACAAGGATATCGCCACGAGTGCCCCAGGGCAGTGTGACACGACTACTGCTGTTCAATGTACACATGAATGATCTGCCGGACAGGTAAGCAGCAGTCTGTGGTTGTTTGCTGATGATGCTGTGGTGTGTAGGAAAGTGTCGTTGAGAAGGTGTCGCCATTGAGTGATTTGGAGGAAGGTACAAGATGACTTAGACAAAACTTCTACTCTGTGTGATGAAGCTTGCTCCAAATGTAAAAAATTGTAAGTTAACATAAGTATGTAGGAAAAACAAGCCTACAATATTCGGCTATGGTACAAGCAGCCTGCAGTTTGACACAGTCGTCTCGATTAAATATCCTGACCTAACATTGCAAAGCAATAATAATTTGGATGAGCATGTAAGGACAGTAGTAGGGAAGGTGAATGGTCGACCTCGGTGTACTGTGACAATTTTAGGGAAGTGTAGTTCACCTGTAAAGGGGATCGCATATACGGCACTAGCGCGACTCACTATTCTATACTGTTCGATTGTTCGGGAATCGCACCAGGTCATAGTCAGTATTGTTTACTTAAATTGTCTTTTTAGACACTCAAATAATATTAATATTATTTAATCATATTAAAATTATTATCTCGTAAATAACTATAAGGTACAAAAGTTACTGTGTGAAACCTTGTTCCTGTGTAAGAGAGAGCCTGAAGGCCGTAATCACATCAGGTTAAATAAATAAAAACTTAAGTAGAGATTATGGTACAAAAAGTGGATGACAGGTCGACAACCAGTGGAAGAAAAGGAAATGTATTTCGTTCACAAAGCAGTGATATAAAAATTACTCTCTTGCCAGATTAGTGTGCGTCATCAGGTTGGATTAAAAGTTGAGACAGAAAAGATTCAGCAAAGAGCAGCGGATATCTTCGAAGTATCGTTTGATAAACAAGTAATGCGAAGAAGTGGGAAGTGATGGTGACAGCAAGGAATGAGAATAGAGTGGTAAAGTTTGTATATATTAGAGGGAAAGCACTACAAAAAGTGGAAAGTTTGAACTATGTAGGGAGCATAACAGAAGAGGTAAAGATTGATAATGACAGTAGTGAAAGAGGGGGACAAGCCAATGGTTTCAGAGTGTAAGAAGCCTGATCTGGACGGTATGTGCCATCGAAGTGCAAGGAAATGTTATACCGAGTATATTATGCTCTAATAATCACGTATGCATCAGTAATGTGGGTAATGATGAATAGGGTAATCAGGATACATGCTTTCCATATCAAATTTCAAAACATCAGAACAGTAGCTACTAGAACAGACAGAGTAAGGAATGCGACAGTGTCGGAAATATTGGAATAAATGCCCATGCAAGAGATTATAGGAAAGACAAGATTAAGATTATATGGGTATGTCAAAAGAACGACAGTTGGTAGGATACCGAGTCAGGCCAATGACCAGAGACCAAGAGGAAAACTGAGAGAGAGATGGATCGTTGGAGTGAAGGAATATGTAAAGAAGAGAAGAGAAGAGTGAGACAGGGTGGAGACAGAAAAATGGCAGGAGGACAGGTAGAGCCTGGCATATTTATGCTCTAATCAGAACCTGCTAGGGGCCGAAAACTGTAGAACATGATGATGATGATTGTCTGTTAAGCGCGAGAACATTAAGGGGGGTAGGGCGTCAAACGGGCCGACTTGGAGCAGGAGAGGCACCATAGGACATTTAATTTTCTACTGTCTATACTTTTACAAATAAATTCATAAAACTTTGTCAGCATGACCAGGAAGGATTCAGGATTCAAACTCATAGCAGTGGAAGTGCAAAAACATAACAAAATAAATTTTTTTAGATATGAAATTTTATCATTTTTTCACTTACTGTTGGCTGCATTTGTTGCTATAGGTACATTTTTCTTCATAAGTAAGAGAGATTCTTTGATCAATTTTGCACAGCATACAAACCATACTTTCAGGTGTATGAAACTCCAGAATTTTCCAAATCTATTAAAAACTGTGGTAAAAATTGTGATAATTAACTACAAAATTTGATTTTTTTCTAAACATAAAGTTTAAAGCGTAACAGCTCAATCATTTTTTCACAAATTAAATAGATTCTAGAGTTTCAGACACCTGTAAGTATGGTTTGTATGCTGTGCAAAATTCATCGAACAGTCTCTCTTACTTATGAAGAAAAGTGTACCTATAGCAACAAATGCAGCCAATAGTAAGTGAAAAAATGATGAAATTTTACATGTAAAAAAATTATTTTGTTATGTTTTAGAACTTCCGGTGCTACGAGCGTGAATCCTGAATCCTTCCTGGTCATTCTGACAAAGTTTTATGAATTTACTTCTAAAAGTATAGACAGTGGAAATTAAAATGTCCTGTGGTGCCTTTCCAGCTCCAAGGCGGCTCGTTTGACGTCCTAACCTACTTAAAAGTACGTTCAACAAACTCCAGTGAGAGCCGCTACATTAGATATTATGCATGACGGAATTGTTTGCAGTTAAATTTCCGAGAGGAAGTGTCGGGTAGTGTTTTAGATCTTGCAATATACCGCTCGTCAAATGAGCACGACGAGGAAATCAGAGACATTAATGCTGATATGGAGGTTTATCGACAGTTGTTTTTCCCATTAACCATCCTCGAATGGAACAGAGAAAGGAAGGTATCGAAGCGATACCAAGAAAATACTACATCAACCACCGTAAGGTGGCTGCTCGAGTATACAAAGCCATTTCCTCCAGAAACAGGAGGTAAATCATCGATGCTCGCCTCGCGTGGCAGTGTGTCCACGCGAACATTTATGTGTGTGAGGATTGCTGTGTTGATAAACATGTTACATTTTTCGTTTCGGACCGATTTGGAACTGAGTGCCGGCTCGAGTAATGCGAAGCAATCGCTCGTCGGCGAAATCTATTAGGGAGGAAGCTCCGTGCGGAGTGTTGAGCTGAGGCGGGCTGAGAGGGAGAGAGAGCTGTTTGTTGTGCGGGTGGCAGGGGGCGGCAGCCACCGCCAGTGTTTGCCTTTGCCCGTACCGCGCTGTTTGGCGGTGGGTGGGGGCAGAGAGGAGGCGGCCGTGTTTATTGCCGCGGCCGGGCTATTTCACGCGTGGACAGGCGGCGCACCACGCACTGCAGTGGCGCCCGCGGCTGCCGCTCTGCGCTCCGCCCCCACAGCAGGTGAGCCCGGCCCGCTCGCTCCTAGCATGACCTCCTGTGTACCCACGTGCATGCTTCCTCAGAATGCCTCTGGGCAGGCGTCACCAACTGATATCTCCAGTCCACTCAATACCAGCCTAGATGCTTCCCCGTTACGAGCCTATCTCTTACGAAATTCTATACCGGCGATGGCAAGGAAAGTGGTAATGGAAAAGACAAATATCGAATACAGGATAACCGAAACAGCTATTAGTTATCCTATTAAAACCGCACACTGGTCACTTCGGAGAGATGCAGGTGGTGGAGAACTGGTGCCAGAGAATCATTTGACTCTCCATGGCAGATGTAAGTCATGGGAATGAGTCTGTGTACAATGAAGGCTTTCACGACCGGATGGTACTGTTGTTGATAATTCTTCCGGGTTATATGGCCGTGGTCCATGGCCATATAACCCGGAAGAATTATCAACAATACTACGTTGGACAGAACGTTAGGAATAGAAGTATTCCATGGACCACGGCCATATAACCCGGAAGAATTATCAACAACAATGAGTCTTTGTGCCAGTCGGTTGCATCGAATAAGCAAAGCAAGATGGTTCGACGCAAGACACTGACAGAACGTAGCTGCCAGCTGTGTTTCGACATGTCCATGACGAGTTCTCGATTTGTTTGTGTGCAAATGTGGGCGATCCTACGTATCTATAGGGTGATTCTCGAAGATATTCAAATATTTTAATATGTTATTCTACAAGTAAAACTAAAGAAAAAAGTTCATATAAACATAGGTCCGCAAATGTTTAGTTTCGGAGCTACTGCTAATAAAAGATTTTGCCTGAAATTTAGCAATTTCGCTAGACTGTACGAGTTTAAAGTAAAGCACGATTTCCATTTTTTTTGTTGTTATTGGTCTGCTGATTCTAATAAAACATGTCCCAGACATGTATCTGCAGCAGTTTTCCAGAACATCCTGAGAAGCAAAGAAGTTAGTTCGTACAATTTTTAATTTGTTAATTACTTGGCCCAATTTGTTTTTAAATTCAAGGCAATTGCAGAAAGTTTTCAACGTAAGTCGTAGAGAATTTAATTGTGGAGAATTTAATTATTAAGTGAAACTGTTTGAATGTGTCAGATAATCTGCTTTTATTAACACCATAGCACACGTGAATTCACGTTAAACCGGAAGAAACAAAGCCCAGCCCAGTGTTATGAAGTTGTACACTGTACATACAATTTCACAATACATTCACAATAAATGTACAAAAATGTCACCACCGAATTCAATGCATTTACCTGCACGAATATGAATAGATTTTGTTGCTCGTTTCAGTTTCAAAGGATCGTTCTTAATTACGTCTGTTGCCTCACGTGTGTTGGCTTTGTCTTCATAAACTATGCGCTGCAGTCATGGACTGTATGGCTGGTCCCGGCAGAGGTTCGAATCCCCCCTCTGGCATGGGTGTGTGTGTTTGTCTTTAGGACAATTTAGGTTAAGCAGCGTATAAGCTGAGGGACTAATGACCGTAGCAATCAAGTCCCGTAAGATTTCACACACATTTGAACATTTTACATAAACAGTGGTGTTAAATCGGGAGATCTGTGTGGCCACAGAGGTGTAGCACCACGACCAGTAGATTTCTGTGGAAAATATTCATTTAAATGTGTAGTAACGGCGTTGGTGAAATGCGGAGGCGCGGCGTCACGTTGAAAATTACGAGGGTTGGAACTTTAATAGTGGAAACTATTTATTTGCAGCTCGTACAAAACAGATACGTGTTTCAAAGTTTTACTGACTTTCAGAGTAGTCACCAGCATTGTGTATAACCCGTTTCCAGCGATTTGGAAGTCGTAGGATAGATACTCTTAGCAGTGCAAGTTGTATTGTCAGTCCGAGCGGGGCGGTCTATTGCCCGAAGAATTTCTAACAGTTCTGAAGGGAATGCCGTGAAATATTTCCTTTAGCTTAGGAATCGATTTGAACGTACGAGGACTTAAGTCAGGGGAGTGCAGTAGGTGGTAAAGCACTTAGCAGCCCCATCAGTCAAACAAATCAGTAACAGCTTGCACTGTACATGCTTGACCACCGTCCTGGAAAATGATGGTCAGGTCCTGCAGAAAATGTCGTCTCTTCTATCTGTATGCTGTTCATTTTTGGAACACAACCTGCTACCAGCCTAGAGACAAAAGTGATGACACTTTCTGCAGGACATGACCATCATTTTGCAGGACAATGCTCAAGCAGGTACAGTGCAAGCTGACTTAAGCCCTCGTGAGTTCAACTCGATTTCTAAACTGAAGAAGACACTTCACGGCATTCGCTTCAGAACTGCTACAAATTCGTCGGGCAGTAGACCGCGCCACTCGAACTGTCAACATAACTGGCACTGCTAAGAGTATCCTTCAACTTCCACATCGTTGGCAGCGGGCTATACACAATGCTGGTAACTACTCTGAAGGCCAGTAAAACTTTGAAACACGTATCTATTTTGTACGAGCTGTAAATAAATAGTTGCCACTATATAAGTTCCAACCCTCGTATATTTGCAATCGCATGGCAAGTGGAACATCTTCGAGCAAGCGGGGCATTTCTTCTTGAAGGAATTGTAAGAACGTCTCGCCAGTTAGACGTCCTGGCAAAATGAATGGTCCAGTAAAGTTCCAAGATGCTACTCCAGGCGGGTGCAAAATGAATGTGCATAACGGAGGATAATAAACGTTAAAATGAAGATATGGCCCCATCTGACTACCCCCTGAAGCAGATCTGAGGATCTCTTAATTCTATAAATTACATAAATGAATGATGAAGCATCTAATCCTACTAAATGATAAACGTTATTCCTGCTTATATATTTATTTTAGATTAAAAAAAACCTTAGGGTAAACCTTGGTAATTTTGAGAGGATTTCTGTATTAAGTTAATTGAAAGTACATAAAAAATATTTTGTTAGCCTGCTAAATTACATATGTAAGCATGTTCTTAAATGCATTACTAAATATGTTGAATGTTACGATTAGTTGATTCTACATTGTCTCCCTTCTGATTTCATCAGCTAAGAATTTATTTTTCTTTATACCCCTTGGTAAGTTAGTAACATTACTTGGGTAATTTCGTGATAATGCATTAATTAAATAATGAAAGCATTGTATTTCTATAAAAGATTTTATTTTGACATTTTACGACATTGAGGCTTATTTATGGTAATAATGATAAAGTACTGACGAAGTAATGAGCAAAAACACCGAATTGAATTTACTGGTTAAATGAAAGCCTTATTTTAGTCTTCATCAGAAAGATTTTGACACTTGTTGCACATAAAAACTTCCTCACTCACTTCAAAAGTATGTTGACACTTCGAATGGTACCACATTAAATAAAAACTACACTGAATCCATACTGCCCCTGATTTTTTCCTCACGTCTTCTAAATAATTGTGGCCACAGAATCCTCCTTCGTCCTCTTCTTTGTCACTCCAGAAGTGCTGGGTTGTGGATTTACTGTATCTCTGTTAATGAAGCACGTGAGATAGTTTTTAGAAATTCCACAGGTCTACCTCTGGTTCTTTTGGGAGCTGCTTCTTGAATTGGAATCAGACATTTTGCCTTGCTATCTTTCTCCTCCGCTTGCGTTTGTTCCCATCATCTGTTAAGACAGACAAAGCAAGAAGTTCATTCACCTCTAAAAGACTTTCTGAATCATCTAATGCTGGTTGCAGATTGTCTTCTGCAGGTTTGTCTGTCAACTTTGATGTTGCTATTGGCTCATCAGTCACAGCGGAAGGATTAAATGGATATATCCCAGTATTTCTAAAAGCTGATGTGATGGTCTCAGGCCTGAAAGCACAATAGTAAGCAGGTTTGAACAATTTGTGGAAATTAGATCTGTTGGATTCTTGACCATGCAACTATTTAAAGATTTTCCCCATGATCTTTTATGTTGCCTATATACCCCTACATTCAATGGTTGCAGAATGTGAGCAGTTTGAGAAGGAAATGTCAGAATAAAGATCTGGTTATTCTTGGCCAGGTCAGTAACCACCTTTGAAATGTGGGATCTTTGGGAATCCATTACTAAAATTATAGGTCTTGCAGGAGGAATAGGTTGTATGAAATGATTGAACCATTCCAGAAAATGTTCTCCATTTATCCACTCTTTTGGTGATAGTTTCACAATGGTGCCAGGAATTACGTCTTTCAGAAGATCTTCTGACATTCGAACACCCTTAAATATCACCGTACTGGATAGTATCCAGTGAACACTAGCATTGAGACAGGCAATCAATGAGTGATTTTCACCTCGATCAGCACACGTTCTGCTGAGAGCCCTATATCATTGAAATTCCATACTAGATCTGGATGATCTAGATATGTGACTAATGCTTCTAATTTTTGATAAAAGTCAGTAATTATTGACCTATTTCCTATTGCAGACCTTGAAAGGGTACAGTACCGCCCAACATTGAAAATAGGTACAACATACTTCATTATTTTTGTCAGAACAAAACATTTTTTTTTTTTTTTGTAAAATTAACTCAATTTCAATTAATACAGCGAAGCCGGATACCAGTGTGTGAAAGAATGACAATTTATTTATGTAATTGATCACATATGTACTCCCACAAAATAAATCCCTACATCCAGTTTGGTGAGATCTGTGAAATGAATGAATGTATGGTCGTCTGCTAACCGCAGATAGTGAATGTGAATATATGATCATCTTTGAGTCGATCCTTTGGCCACCTCTGGTGGGACCAAAGAGATGAAATTTGCCTGAGCTTTGAGCGCCTGAAATGTGGCTGACCAATACGATAGCAAGGTGCTTCCCCCACCTCGACAGAGATGGGAGAGAACCTCAAGAACGGCCATGCTTCAGCACTCTGCCGCTGGATCTTGTGATGTTAAGACCTGTTTTAGTTGTGCTCCGTAATGACGAAAGAGTGGAGACATGGTATGCATGTGGAATATTTAAGAGTAGTTTGAAATATTAATTTCTC
The DNA here is from genome assembly GCF_021461385.2 of Schistocerca piceifrons. NCBI lineage: Eukaryota > Metazoa > Arthropoda > Insecta > Orthoptera > Acrididae > Schistocerca > Schistocerca piceifrons. The sequence continues at coordinate 744,500,600 of NC_060141.1, forward strand.
TATTTCAGGAACTTTTGTGGGGAGAATTAAATGTCAGGCAGGTAATATTAATGGGATTGTAGGAATCTTCAGAAGTGATCAACGGTTACAATGAAACCACGTGTAGCAATAAGTTGAAATACTTCCGTGTGCATAAGTTCAGCTGAATTACTAGCGTGTGTACAATAAGTTGAAATATTTAAGAAATAGCGCGTGTACCATAAGTTGAAATATTTAAGAAATGGCGTGTGCAGGACTTGAAATTAGAGACGAGTACTTCCACGTGGTGAGTACTGTGTGAGTCTCAATCTGTGTATGAGGCAAAGGATAAAGAGAAGTACTCGTCCATGGTATCAGTTGAGGACTGGCGTGTGTGATGTTCTTAATATTACTTTGCGTGATACGATTCCGTGTGACGCTTGATTCGAACTCTGAGAGAGAAGCAAGGTGAGTCGGCCGTCTATCCAGCAACGCCACTTGGCTTGCATTGCACAGAAAGACGTGCAAATATCTCCAGAGTTCATAGTAGGAAAGTAGAATTACAAAGTGGGGCAGTGTCGTGTGAAACTGGGATAAATATTAATTGAAGTGGGAAAGCTGAAAGTGATAATGTTGTGACCATTCTCTGTGTAGTATTTCATGTTGTAGTGTGGTGTATGTCATGTAATTTGGGTATGTGTGGTTTGCATGGGAGAGTAGCGAGGTAGTTTCAAAAGATTAGTGGGTTATGCTTGTTCCTTCGGTTCCGCTCGGTCTGGAGGAAAGTTTAATGATGATGATTGTGAGAGTCGAAGCGTGAGGTATAATAAAAGATCCACCATCCTATCCAGAAAGTGCACGGTAGCGTTAAAAGTAATTACGAGACCATAATATAGAGGTTCACCATTGTAAAGCCATGCCCACTGGGCGGAATTTCTCATGTGTTATTGTTGTAGGTTGCAGAATTTGTGTGTTTAGGTTAGAGAATTTATCGGAGTAAATAAGAAAAAGGACTGTTTCCTCAAAGAAACCAGTTGCTAAAATGTTATGTAATAATGCCAGTAAGTCCAGTTTAATTATTGCAGGTACTTAACACGTAATGTGAAAGGTCAACATGTGATCGAAGTTTTTAAATTAGCTGCCATCTGATCTATAGTATGTCATAGTCGTGGTGACAGTTATAATGAGGTGCTGTGTATGGTTGTTCGGAATCTGGTGTTAGGGAAAGAGGCCACTAGCACCTAAGTTTCTAACACTTGGGCTGCCCATTTCTCCCAGCTTGTATATTCTCTGCGCACATTTAATTTTCATGTAAGCTTAGATTCCTAACTAGCAAGTTCTCTACTGTGTATAGTGGACCATTCAGAGTGAGGCGGATTGTCCATGAAAATGCTGTACCGATTGAGACGATCAAGGGAAAAACAATCGCGTGGGCTTCATCACATTTCTAACATCAAATTATGGAAAAGTTATGGATAGATCGAAAGTAGGCAATTTATGGTAGATAGTCAGTGTATTTATTTGTGGTGTGTAACGTTGTGCAGGGTCAAATCGAACATAAGAATTTTCAGGCGGGATGTCAGGAAGTATGACGGAATAGACTGGTTGAATGAGTCATGAACAGGAGTCGACAGAGTGGTGTATGTACGTATTTTTTTGTCATACGAATAAGGATCAAGTAGAAACGACGTGATGGTTAATGAGTGGATAAAGATGGTAGATAGAGAAGCGACGTGATAAATAGTAGTGGATAAAGGTGATATTTAAGGAGAGAAGCGACGTGAAGCAGTGTGATTAATAAATAGAGATTCGACGTGATGAAACAGTGGTAAATAAAGGTGAGTAGAATTAATAATGTGGAGATGTCTTAGATGTATGTTACAGGGAGGCCTGTGTATGCTGCAATAGAGATTGATGCCAATGGCGAAGGAAGACCAGGAAATGATGGAGTAATGGACGGACGGAGAGCCGAAATACGAATGAAGAGATGAGGATAACTGCACAATGTGAAAGGACATAAAGGGAGTATGAGATCCAGATGGTGAACGTTGTGGAATACTGACGTAGGATGTAATATAAGTGTAGATCTAATTCTTAGCATAACATTGGCGATTTGGCAAAAATAATATTTGTTGTTGTTGTTGTTGTTGAAGCCTGGTACCAGTATAACTAATCAAAACGGTACCAAGAATGTGTACAGTTATTTTGCAGGTTGAATAATTTGTGTATTTTTGTTCTTAGATGAAATGTCGCAATTCTAAAGTGATATTTAGCAGGAGGAATAGTCGGTAAAGCGGACGCAGAGGTAAGCCGATGGAGAGAGGTGCCAGAGTGAAAGGACGAATTCGGAGACTGGAATGCTATCTCCGAAACAGCTTCATGTGTTATGTGGTTGAGTATAAGGGAGCAAAGGTATGGTATGTTGTGAGTGTGGTGATGTTATGAGTATAAGGGAGCAAAGGTATGGTATGTTGTCGTGAGTGTGGTGGTTTTAAGGTTATCTGACTTCTATACCTATTCTGTTAGTGTATTAATGGATTGAATGAGAAGGAAAATGTGATGTCTGGTGAGTGAGAGTCGTAGAGTAGTGTGATCAATGCACACACTCCTGTGAAGGGGATGCTACCGATCTGTAACTAAAACATTATTGTGTATTGTTTGATTTGGATGAACCTCGATGGCAGGTCAGGATCTGACATCAAGTGGATGGTTCATACATGTCCTAGAAATGTTGTTATGTATAATAAAATGTAAAATATATAAAGAGATACTAATTTCAGTCTGTCACAAGCACAAAGGTGCATTGTATGTTGTAGATTTAGTCATCAGTTTCTAAAAATGTTTATTGTGTTAGGATGTTAAAGTAGTTTAATATTTAATAACCTGTGGTAGGTAATTGTGAGCTGTGTAGATTATTTCTTATTTTTTTTGTTAGAACACTTTCAAGGGGTATTAATTTCAGTCTGTCACAAGCACAAAGGTTCATTGCATATTGTAGTTTTAGAATCAACAGTTTCTGATATTTTCACTGTGATAGGATGTTAGAGTAGTCTGCTATTTTATATTGGAATTATGAGTTGTATAGATTGTTTATTATTCCTTTTGTTTTTTTTTTCTACACATTCATGTTTTGTATGAGGGACGACAGGTACAATAAATAGCGCAAGTGTGGGCTGTATATAGAAAAGGGATAAATGTTGATGTATGTGTAGAAAACTAGGGTGTATAATTTTATGTTTTTTAGAACAAAGATTCTTTTATTACCAATGTATCTAATAGATCATACATGTAATCAATGAGTATTTAAATATATCCTTTTGTCTGTAATGTTGCGAGATGCACGGAAGGGACTGACTGATTGGGTGTCGTAACGCCCATACCGCTAGCGGGCCAAGCTGACGTAGCCATGGCGATGGGCGACAGAGCCGCGGCACTCCCCACTCCACTGCCAGACGGGGTACACTCCACGCGCCCGCTACAGCAGGTCAACGGCCTGGGGCGACACGCACGTACCACTGGCTGTCATTCATAAGTTCCGCCACCCTTACGACTGGGGAAGGTATCCCGCGGAGGCAACAGCGGGTGGTTTCTTCTGCTCAACGGCGCGCGCAGCGGCGCCACGGCAGAAAGGACGGCGCGCGGCAGAGCCCGGGGGGCATTTCTTACCAGCAACTATTAACTAGTACTGGACTGTGGAGCCGTGAAACAAGATGACTGCGACTTTCCATAAGGTGGAAAGTGAAGGACTGGTGTTCCCACATTGTGAGTGGTGGAAAAGATTTTGTCTTTAGCAGACAGGACGATCGTTTTGTTTTGTCTTGACCACTGAACGGTGGGATCCATAAACTTTTGGCAGTGATTTGTTAAGTGTGCTTTGTGAATTGCATGTGGGACGCTTGGTATTCTTGAAGAGGACAGTTGTCGTTTGGTGACTAATTATTGTATGAACGCAAGAAACTAGAGTGGCACATTGACATTTGCGTCTGTAGTAGGAGACATTTCTTTAATTGGTGCGGGAATAAGTGCTGTTTGTTGGAACTTACGAATTTTAATTACACTATGAACTGTAAGGACAGAACCGTGGGAAATAGTAGTGGTAGGGCCATTTCAGGACGACCAGATTCGTGTGGATGGTGCGCTGAGAGTGACTATGACATTTGTGTTTAATGTGAGATACAGTTTACTGTTCAGTGCGTGTTCAAAATGCCGATTTGAGTGACTTAAAGACTTTCGTCCGGGTAACCATGGGAGAGCTTTGACACCGAGACATTGTTTCTAGGGAACCTGTTGTAACACCACAGCTCTTATGCTGTATGAATTTATTTTGCTTTTCCTTTATTTAATGTTACGTTGTTGATTTTCTGTAAGTGTGATTGAATCGATAACATAAAATTGTGTACTCTTTTCTTTGTCAAACCTTTGATGTCGTGATTCGATTCTATGCAAAGTAGTGTATCTGTAATTTAAAGTTCTTTGTCCCATTTGGAGGGAACAATACTTACTGTATATGATTGTAATTTTGTGTGAATAATTTTTGTAGAAGTGTCAATATGTGAAAATGTTCTGTTTTATTTAATACATTTGGTTGCTATTATGTAAACTGCTGATCCTCACTTAGGGCTCTCAGTTATTCTGTATGTAAGAGGTAGTGTGGTTCCCCTCGGGAACGGAACTGTGTAGCGCGCGCAAATTGTGGTTGGCCTAGGTGGAAAAGGTGGAACTGATAGTCAGTCGGAGGCGAGCTACGAGTCGGAGACGAGCTACCAGTTTGTGCACTGTCAATGTAAAGGTGCATATCATGCTGATTCAGAGAGAGGCTTTTACTGCTTCTTTCCAATGCCTCGGATGGGTGGATAAATAGCTGGATCTATTCTGGAATTTGTATGAATCATCGCCATGAAGATACGATAAAGTCCGGCAATTCTGCCTGTAATTCCACCTACCAACATGCAGTTGCCACCACATTGCGCAATCACTGTAACGTAATACTATATTGATGTACAGTGAAGGATCAGCCTAATGGATGTGTTAGTGTGCTGAAATATAAGGTAATTCATATCGGAATTTATTTACCTACCTTGATTTTACTCCTCATCATAACACCTCTCAGGGTCCTCTCCGTTTGAAGTAAAGTGATTACCGAGTGTCCTTACTCAAAGTACGTTGAAGCCTAGAGCTTTGTTAAATAATGCCTCTTGAACTTATTTGAAAGATAGTTAAAGCTAATGTGGTAACAGAGTGAGTTAAAGCAAATGTTATTTGTCCAATAATAATTTTCCTATTGAAACTGTTATTTAAAGTGCTGTTACCAACTTCAAACTTTAGGCTGAGTCTTATAAAGTAAATGATCACGTTGTTGTCTGTAGTAAATTCTAAAAAGGAGAGTCAATTCCTTGCAATTTTGTCAACATTGTGTTTCGTTGTAGTAAAAGTGAGAAAGCTGCAGTTGTGAAACGTTACATTATCATGTATGCCAAGTGTTTGTCTCTCTTGTGTGCATATTAACAGTATAAAGACCACTCAGTTTGTGTAAACCCTGAAAGTGATAGTGTTTTTCTGTACCTGTTATAATTTTGAAAATAGTTCCTGCTGCTCTAACTGTTAGCTTCAATCTTAAAACATATGTGTGTTACGAGTTCATTGCACTCGCGTGTTGCTAAGTCTAGGTTGTGTCTGTTGTGTTGTCCATTATAGTTACTTATACCTACTTTCATAAACGAGAATGTTAATCTTTCTCTTGCCTAATTAGGCTGGCGACCGTTTCCCTTATTCTATAAACAGTATAGCTAGGTAAAATTTAGTTTGTCACTATTCCTATATTAACGTAATTCTGACTTTCATTTCCGATAAGCCACTTCCATTAGGAACAATACGGTCAACTTAACAAAATTCCTCTCAGGGGGTAACACTGCTCTGTTGCTTTGTGCCATAGTTACTTTTACAAAATTGTTTTATGTTACAACCTGCTTCTGGCATTGAGGTTATGGTACAGTAGTTAGCAGACGGGGAGTGTTATACGTGGCGCCGCGTGACAGGACGTTGTTCAGTTTGCACCTACAGACGGAAAAAATTATAAGTAGTTAGCATTTTACAAACATTGAGTGAACATAAAACGTCCAGCGGCACGAACCTGTACATTACTTGACAGAACTAGTAGTGAAAGTTCAGTTTAAATTAAAAATAAAAGGTATCAGTACTTAATAATAGCTAAAATGGACAGGAAATTAGAAATAAATTTAGACGCGCGAGAGCAGAATGCAACCGAGAGCAGTTCAGGCAGCACACCAACAGATGGCATGACGCGCGAGTTAAATTACGTACGTTATCACGCAGACGTTAATAAACAGATCGAAGCTATGTGTGTAGCGCGTACTAAGCAAGACAATGTAGGCGATGTTGTCGAAGACAGTGGCTATGCTGATGAATCGAGGGATATGTTTGAATCACCAAAACCAGAAAGGGGTGTAGGATCTGAACACGAAAAGGCAGTAGAATCTAAAAGTGAAAAGACATTAAATCTGACTGACTTGCTTAAAATACTGTCTGCACAAAATGACAATATTAAGGCACAAATTGCAGCACACAGTGACAATATTAATGCACAAATTGCAGGACAGGGTAGTGATATTAGTAAACAGATTGAGAAAGTTGATGTAAAAGTAGACATTGTGAGTAATGAAATTAAAAACCTTAAAAGCGAAATTACTGTCATCAATGGCAATATTGCCAACATGCAAGGACAAATTGATGACATTAACGAAAGATTTGACTCTGAAGTAATTAAAATTCAAGATCAAATTGAACCCTTAGTCTGTACTAAGGTTGACGAAAAGGTATTCGGTATTAAATCCGAAATACAAACCGAATGTAACGCGGAATTTGCACAGATTAAACAATCTGTAACAGAAACAAGCAGAGCTCTAACCAAACAGATTCTTACTTGCGAAAAGAAGTGTGAAGATAACACTTCACAAATCCAAGGCAAAGTGTATGACTTGGAAAGGAAAATACAAACCGGACCTACACATTTTACTGAAAGAATGCCTCTCAGTAAAATATTAGAGGGCGAGGAAAAATTCGACCCAGCGAAGAGACATAACGGCTGGCACCCCCTAGACTTTGTAAAGAATTGCGAAAGAAATTTTCCTGAATATTTGTCTGATCAGGAAAAAATTAATGTTGTAATTAGTGCACTAACGGGAGAAGCAAAAAGATGGGGGTTGAATCTGGATACTAACCAGATGTATTTTGAAACGTTTAAACAAAAATTTATTGACGAATACTGGTCAGAACAAAAACAAGACCAGTTGTGGCGCGAATTTCTAATGGCCAGGTTGTATGACATCAGAGGTAGGCAAACCATGAAAGAATTCTGCGAATCATGGTATAGAAAACTGATACATTTGAAGGCTAGAAGAACTGAAGCTGAGATCGTTTGGGTTCTTTGGCAGAAACTGCCTGAGGATTCGAAACGATATGTTGGGAGTACACACAGTAGTTTTTCTGCGTTCTTGGAAAGGGTAGAAGATGAAGATCACTGGCGAAGAAATCGCGAGTACCGTCCCCATAATAACAATAATTATTCGCGAGAAAGTAATGACCAAGCTGAACGACAGGAAAACGATAGATTTCGTGTAAACACGATTCAAAGAGGTCGTGCGAGAGGTAGAGGAAATTATACGACGCGCGGCAGAGGATACATAGCACGAAATTCCCAAACTAGAGACGAAATGGAAAACTAAAGACCGCGTGTGTTACGGGCCGGATTCACGCGGAAACCGGTTTTGGGCCCAAAGAAAAGATGCCAAATATTAGATTCGAGAAGGAAAGACGTGAACTACGGGGCAGGAAGGTTAAGGGCGCGCCTATAGCAGACGGGCGCGGAATGATACATAGTGGCGTTCCCAGTGCGAAGTCACGTGACCGTTCGTGCTCGGGCCAGCCGTTGCCGAAGCAGCGTACATTGCACTTGGCAGCAGACACAAATGGCAGACGTCGGAACAAGATGGCTGCCGTAGAGAGAGACAGAAGAGGCGGGATCGGACACTTCCGATGGCCGGTTTCAGTAGTAGATGAATGTAGAGATGAAAATAAAGTTAATATGTCATATGATAATGATAACTCGGTATCGGAATCGTGTGAAAAGACTTTTTTAAAGAATGAAAGGGAGCCAGAAAAGGCGAGTGGAAAGGAGAACATTTGTACTGTTAATGATGTGAATGAAGTAAAAGACGTAAATGTGGGGGAGGTTGTGATGAATAAAGAGGAAAGGGAGGTAGAATATGCCACGCAAAAGACGTGTGCACAATTAATAATAGGCAAAAATGAGGTAGAGGAGGACGTTAGTAATCATGACATTATGAGCAGTGCAGATGAAATTATTGTTGATGGAAAGGTGTTTAATAGTTTTGATGCAGAAGGGTCTAGTAGGAATTTCGCACGATTACCTGAAAATGACAGCATGGAAGAAAATGAAATGAAAGTTATCGAAGTACATGACGATTATACTAAGTATGAAGTTAAGGCTGAAATCGTTCAAAGTGATATAACAGAAGTGTCTGACTGTCCAAACGATGTGCATTGTGTAGAAAATGAGTCAAAAAACGAAGTGGCTGAAACATCTAGTGATAATATGCCTCATTGTTTAAAAGTTGCTTTCCTGCTAGAATCTGATGACGAAAATGAAATCAGTGATAGTTCAGATGATGAAGGGTATATGAATACAGATAAGAATCAATATTCTAACTTTCCCTATTATGCAAAGGTCGAGGTCTTAAGTGAATCTGATGGTGAGGAAGAGAGTAGTGATGACTCTAGTGAAGATGAATTTTCAGGTGTAAACGAAAGTGAATATACTTTTACTGAAAGAGGGTATGAGAAAATTAGTAACATCTTTCCAAAGCAAAATACAGAAAGTGAAACTGCGCCAAAACCTAATGAATTATTCAGTAATGTAACACAGGGGCATAATTTGCAGGAACCTCCAGATGATACTATACTGGGGCAAGCCTTAACAAAAGTTTTGAAGGAATATGAATTACAGGAACATAAAGAACCACATGATGAAATGATAGCAGAGCAGGAGATGATGTACCTTGCTAAAGACTTTGAAATTCCAAAACCTAAAAAGCCACCTGATGAAACAAAACGTTGGCAAGATCTGGATAAGTTAGTGAAAGATGTAGAAGACAGGAGGCTTAAAAAGCCACCAGATTTAAGTGACTGTTTTATGAACCATAAAAAACTGCCTTGTTAATAAAGAGACTGGGGGCAGGTTGTATGTATATATATTATTAATATTATGCATGACTTTAGTATTATTATTGTATCTGAGTGTTACCTGAAAGTTAATTATTGATTTGTTGACTTTGAGGCCTGGGGCAGGTTGTTTATTTATTGTAGTGTACTGTTTGATTTTGCTTAGGAGCTGTTTATTTTCAATTGAATACTTATTGTTGCCAGCCTTATTATGAAATAGGGCATGTAGTGTGGCAAACCTTATAACTTTGTGAATAATTATGCTTATGGTAACTTTACGAGAGTGCAAGGAACTCCATAAGATAATAATTTTTTCCTAATATACTTAAAGATCAGAAAGGGCTTATGTTTGCAATTTGTGGTTTACTTAAAGATACATGTCCTCAGGTGAGGGTTGTTCAACCCTCAGGGGGCAATGCACTCTTTGCATTGTCAGGTGCCTGACGAGCACCAGGGACCCGAGTCGTTGCTAGCACTACTTCCATTTCTTTTCATCCTGCCAACCTTCCTCTTCATCATTCAGAACTTTTACTATCTTCTTTCCTTCTTCTCTATCAGAGTGTATTGAATAGTGTGGCAATGGTGTAAGATATTGTGTATTGTTTGTGGACAAGTAAATGGAAAAATAATATGGGTACACTAGAAAATGGCAAAGAATAATGAAAATATAGTGGGTACTGTAAAGGAAAAATGAAATTAAAAAGTAATTGGAAAGAGAAATATGGATGAGAAAAGGTAAGAATATTGAAAGGAAAAGGTAAATGAATGCCATAATATAATTAAATGTAAAGGTTTTTGAAAAAGAAAGGGGCAAATATGGTGTTGAAAAACTGTATATGTGTTTAAAACTGAGGAGATGAACCTGGCTAAGGTATGTGTAAAGTAGATGTGAGGTATGTGTCTAGTGCCAGCAAAAGAGTTGGCAGAAATCACTTGCAATAGGATATGAAATTATTGTCCTGATCTTGATGTATGTAATGACCTAACTGTGTGTGGAAAAGCAATGATAAAGGAGTAGTAAGAAATACTTTATCCTAACTTGATCCTGAATATGACATTTAATTCTTTCTCGATTAATGTATATGTTACCTGATTGTGTCATTTGAAAAGAAATGGTTTTGTTACCAGTGTCTAATTGCTGTTTCAAAGTTACAGGTTTCATGTTTTATACCACTAATGAAAATTTTACCAAAAGTGTGTCAGAATGATAAAAAACCTGGAAATGATGACAATAAACTGCTCAAAAATATGTTGATGGGCAGTAAAACAAGACAAAATAATAAAAAATGCTGTGGTCCTGATGCTAAGGACTACAAAATATACGATGTGAGCAGTAACCAAAGGACTTGCCATTGTGGGGCAAGGAGCTGATAAGTGGTCATGAACTGCCAAACCTAGAGGATGGGGCAGTGTGTCAATTTAAAAATGTGTTTTTTGTGTATTCTTAATCTAAATTGTGTTTTTGTGTGTAAATGTGTATGTAAAAAGACTGCTAAACCAATAATGGGTAGAATGTGTAACATGGACTGCTAGTGCTGAGGCAAGCAGTGAATTAAGTTAGGTTTTTTGAGCAATATGTTATGAACTGACTATTCTTATTGAAGTCAGTGAAAAGTTATTATAAAATATATATGCAACTTATTTAAATGGATGTAGATGTTTTTGAGACTAAGTTTTCTTGGATAACTTAAAGTTTTGGACTGCCTTGTTTTAAAAACACAGCAGTGATGATTAAAGATAGGCTCTGAATATGTTAGTGTGTTTATGTGTAACAAATATTTTGGACTGCTATTAATGAAGAGCAGCTTTAAAGTTAATTAATTTGAAAAAACCTTGCAAAGTTACTTTGGTATTTAAGGAGTCAGTTGGAAAAGGTTTCCATAGCTGTTTGTGTAAATTTTTGTACATATGTGGATGCAAACTGATATTTTCAATATTTCATTAATTGCTGAACCTTGTAAAATGTACTGTGATCATTAATATACTTGTGTGTCTGTGAAATTTTACATTCTTTTAAAATTATTGAGAGACAAACTTCTGTTTTGTTAAGTTAAAATGTTCTGTGCTATTGTATATGTGTTTATTCTTTTATTTTATTTTGAACACTATACCTTTTCTACTAATATGTAGATTAGTTTGTGTACCGTTTGTCAATTATTTGAACTATGTGTGTATAAAATGAACATGTTTAAAGATATCTTGTGTAATGATGCAAAATTAGTTTCCTTAAACCAGTGTGAAATTGAAAATTGCTGTAGATGCCTTATTTTGAAACTCTTTTGGAAGAATGATACGAAGTTTCTTAGTGTATATACTGTATGTTTGTAATATGTTTTTTTTTCTTCCCAACTGAAGTTGGAACGGAATACATTTTTTTTTGCAGCCAGCACCACTTAGGTGTTATGGATGTTTCCTTGAAGTATCCCTGACGGGAAACTTCAATGAAACATGGGGCATGTGTAACACCACAGCTCTTATGCTGTATGAATTTATTTTGCTTTTCCTTTATTTAATGTTACGTTGTTGATTTTCTGTAAGTGTGATTGAATCGATAACATAAAATTGTGTACTCTTTTCTTTGTCAAACCTTTGATGTCGTGATTCGATTCTATGCAAAGTAGTGTATCTGTAATTTAAAGTTCTTTGTCCCATTTGGAGGGAACAATACTTACTGTATATGATTGTAATTTTGTGTGAATAATTTTTGTAGAAGTGTCAATATGTGAAAATGTTCTGTTTTATTTAATACATTTGGTTGCTATTATGTAAACTGCTGATCCTCACTTAGGGCTCTCAGTTATTCTGTATGTAAGAGGTAGTGTGGTTCCCCTCGGGAACGGAACTGTGTAGCGCGCGCAAATTGTGGTTGGCCTAGGTGGAAAAGGTGGAACTGATAGTCAGTCGGAGGCGAGCTACGAGTCGGAGACGAGCTACCAGTTTGTGCACTGTCAATGTAAAGGTGCATATCATGCTGATTCAGAGAGAGGCTTTTACTGCTTCTTTCCAATGCCTCGGATGGGTGGATAAATAGCTGGATCTATTCTGGAATTTGTATGAATCATCGCCATGAAGATACGATAAAGTCCGGCAATTCTACCTGTAATTCCACCTACCAACATGCAGTTGCCACCACATTGCGCAATCACTGTAACGTAATACTATATTGATGTACAGTGAAGGATCAGCCTAATGGATGTGTTAGTGTGCTGAAATATAAGGTAATTCATATCGGAATTTATTTACCTACCTTGATTTTACTCCTCATCATAACACCTCTCAGGGTCCTCTCCGTTTGAAGTAAAGTGATTACCGAGTGTCCTTACTCAAAGTACGTTGAAGCCTAGAGCTTTGTTAAATAATGCCTCTTGAACTTATTTGAAAGATAGTTAAAGCTAATGTGGTAACAGAGTGAGTTAAAGCAAATGTTATTTGTCCAATAATAATTTTCCTATTGAAACTGTTATTTAAAGTGCTGTTACCAACTTCAAACTTTAGGCTGAGTCTTATAAAGTAAATGATCACGTTGTTGTCTGTAGTAAATTCTAAAAAGGAGAGTCAATTCCTTGCAATTTTGTCAACATTGTGTTTCGTTGTAGTAAAAGTGAGAAAGCTGCAGTTGTGAAACGTTACATTATCATGTATGCCAAGTGTTTGTCTCTCTTGTGTGCATATTAACAGTATAAAGACCACTCAGTTTGTGTAAACCCTGAAAGTGATAGTGTTTTTCTGTACCTGTTATAATTTTGAAAATAGTTCCTGCTGCTCTAACTGTTAGCTTCAATCTTAAAACATATGTGTGTTACGAGTTCATTGCACTCGCGTGTTGCTAAGTCTAGGTTGTGTCTGTTGTGTTGTCCATTATAGTTACTTATACCTACTTTCATAAACGAGAATGTTAATCTTTCTCTTGCCTAATTAGGCTGGCGACCGTTTCCCTTATTCTATAAACAGTATAGCTAGGTAAAATTTAGTTTGTCACTATTCCTATATTAACGTAATTCTGACTTTCATTTCCGATAAGCCACTTCCATTAGGAACAATACGGTCAACTTAACAAAATTCCTCTCAGAGGGTAACACTGCTCTGTTGCTTTGTGCCATAGTTACTTTTACAAAATTGTTTTATGTTACAACCTGCTTCTGGCATTGAGGTTATGGTACAGTAGTTAGCAGACGGGGAGTGTTATACTGTCAGCAACTTATTTGACCCCGAGAAAAACACAGAATGAAATGTTTCCGTGTGACTCGCAAGATAGGGGATAATGTATTTGTAATTGTGTAAATGTTTTTTTTATATGTTTCTCTCCTGAAGGGACAGCAAGTGTAATTGTATTTCATTAACATTTGTGTTTAGAATAGTTAGTGTTTTTTTTGTTTGTTTGCTCTGGGTTATCAAGTTCACGTAGCATGTTTATTAGAATATTTGGTACAATGATGCTTTAATTATTAGCCAGTGGCGTAATACTAACGTAGCGGCTCTTGTAGCATTGATCAGTAAGGTTGTCAAAGGGGAGAAGAGTTTGCATTGCACATCAAATATCGGAATTAATTGATGCATTTTGATGTCGTGGACAGTAATGATCTTGTTGGTGTGTTGACTGAAGCCACTTACTTTATTATCACAGTGGTGATATTTCACATTAAAGTGTAACGAAGGCTAGTTGAAATGCAAGTTCTTGTCATCTAAATGTGTGACAACAGAGAAATGAGCACTTGAGTAAGATACGAGACCTACTGGTGGATTCAAGCACTTATTGCTAACTATTTATTGCGTGTATTGATATGGAGCCTGACTTCTATGTGTAACTAGTGTACGCAATTTTTTTTCCTTTTGTTGATTTTGTTTTGTATCTAGACATCGCCGTGTAAAGATTATTACAACGCAATTTATCAATGTCAGATTACTTGTTCTGTGTTTGGGCGGTGAGCTACTTAAAATCTCATGAGTACAATTAGTATTTTTTTATTTTGTCATAGAATTAGTGAAGTTTGGATTGCTCATAAAAATAACGAAGATCCCAGTAATTAAGCAAATTTTTATCTCAACATTATTTTTTATTTGTGTGATGTAATGTTTTATTTGTCATTTGGATTGTTCCATACTTGTATGTGTACGTTACTCCTGATTGTGGAGAGTACAATAATGGAACAATTGTGTCAATACTTTGGTAAAGTAACAGCATTTGGTCGTCTATTTGAAGTCACCAGGGGCTAAGGTCTCCTCCTGGTTATTTTGATGACTTGCTACGTTTGTTCTAATACAGCTTTCTTAAAAAAATGTTCGGAACTACCCTCGCATTGCAAGGATAGTACCGTGCCATTTTTTTCTGCATGGGTAGCCGGTGGTGAAAGGCTACAGTACCGCCCAACATTGAAAATAGGTACACCATATTTCATTATTTTTGTCAGAACAACACATATTTTTTTTTTTTGTAAAATTAACTCAATTTCAGTTAATACAGCGAAGCCGGATACCAGTGTGTGAAAGAATGACAATTTATTTATTTAATTGATCACATGTGCACTCCCACAAAATAAATCCCTACATCCAGTTTGGTGAGATCTGTGAAATGAATGAATGTATGGTCGTCTGCTAACTGCAGATAGTGAATGTGAATATATGATCATCTTTGAGTCGATCCTTTGGCCACCTTTGGTGGGACCAAAGAGATGAAATTTGCCTGAGCTTTGAGCGCCTGAAATGTGGCTGACCAATACGATAGCAAGGTGCTTCCCCCACCTCGACAGAGATAGGAGAGAACCTCAAGAACGGCCATGCTTCAGCAATCTGCCGCTGGATCTTGTGATGTTAAGACCTGTTTTAGTTGTGCTCCGTAATGACGAAAGAGTGGAGAAATGGTATGCATGTGGAATATTTAAGAGTAGTTTGAAATATTAATTTCTCTATTTCGGGAACTTTTGTGGGGAGAATTAAATGTCAGGCAGGTAATATTAATGGGATTGTAGGAATCTTCAGAAGTGACCAACGGTCACAATGAAACCACGTGTAGCAATAAGTTGAAATACTTCTGTGTGCCTAAGTTAAGCTGAATTACTAGCGTGTGTACAATAAGTTGAAATATTTAAGAAATAGCGTGTGTACCATAAGTTGAAATATTTAAGAAATGGCGTGTGCAGGACTTGAAATTAGAGACGAGTACTTCCATTTGGTGAGTACTGTGTGAGTCTCAATCTGTGTATGAGGCAAAGGATAAAGAGAAGTACTCGTCCATGGTATCAGTTGAGGACTGGCGTGTGTGATGTTCTTAATATTAACTTTGCGTGGTACGATTCCGTGTGACGCTTGATTCAAACTCTGAGAGAGAAGCAAGGTGAGTCGGCCGTCTATCCAGCAACGCCACTTGGCTTGCATTGCACAGGAAGACGTGCAAATATCTCCAGAGTTCATAGTAGGAAAGTAGAATTACAAAGTGGGGCAGTGTCGTGTGAAACTGGGATAAATATTAATTGAAGTGGGAAAGCTGAAAGTGATAATGTTGTGACCATTCTCTGTGTAGTATTTCATGTTGTAGTGTGGTGTATGTCATGTAATTTGGGTATGTGTGGTTTGCATGGGAGAGTAGCGAGGTAGTTTCAAAAGATTAGTGGGTTATGCTTATTCCTTCGGTACCGCTCGGTCTGGAGGAAAGTTTAATGATGATGATTGTGAGAGTCGAAGCTTGAGGTATAATAAAAGATCCACCATCCTAACCAGAAAGTGCACTGTAGCGTTAAAAGTAATTACGAGACCATAATATAGAGATTCACCATTGTAAAGCCATGCCCACTGGGCGGAATTTCTCATGTGTTATTGTTGTAGGTTGTAGAATTTGTGTGTCTAGGTTAGAGAATTTATCGGAATAAATAAGATAGTGAAAAGAAAAAGATTGGTGGACTTTCCTTCGAATTGTATGTTGTCATAATGTCCCGAATTTATAATGTGTGCGCCATTCATATTCAGTGCGGTGGCCACCTGTTGACAAAAGCCGTTAAATAAAAAAGGGAAGGAAAATTTGGTATTGCCAGCGCGTAGTGTACAGTCAGAGTTCTGTAAATTACTGTTAGTCAGATGCGTGTTTCCGTTGCGTATTAATCATATAGAAGGATAACTTGTAACTTAAGTGTGTGTACTAGAGTTCATGTTACTCGACAAATTAAGAATGAATCCACTCGCTTGGCAGACCACTCATCTTGCAGGCCTGACTGTTTGATGCCACAGTATGAGCAAGGCATGTGGGTGCCTCTCAACCTATAAGCAGCTATATTTTCAAGCACTGTTAAGGTAAGCCCATAACGTGTTTTAAAATCTTTCCACCACCAGTCCCCTGCAGCTTGTTCTTTTTCATTGAAGGGATGTTTCCTACCTGTTACTGTAGCTAGCTTATATGCCAGTTTTCGAATCTTAATTACAGTCAATCCGACTCCTAATTCCTGCATGGAAAGTATGTCATTGCATATTCTTTGTTCCATTTGTAAAGGTTAAGCAAACGGTTTCCCTAATTTAGGTAGGCCTACACATTCACCTTCAATCCTGCTAAGAAAGTCTTTCAGGGTAGACCATGGCACGTCACATTGCTTTGATGCCTTGTAAATTGAGTACTTCTCCTCTTTTACCAAACTTGCTGCTGTAGAAATATTTTGGTTGGCATATTTGCGATATTTTGGAGGCATTTAACATGCAGAAGAAAAACCGCTTAAGTTTGTGATAGCTTGGTTAATTCGTGATATGTAAATTTAATATATTATCTGGTTTAAAATGAAGTGCTCTATCTATACCACGGGAGTGCTACTACAAATAATTAAAAATCCGCTTTTAAATACGTTTATTAGCCAGTATTTCCGAAGACTGTCTAGGGTGGCGGCAAGATGGCAGTTAAAATGCTAAGATTTTCACTAGCGCAGCTAAGGCTATTACGTCTAAACTAACGAACGCAAAAACACAAACCTTAATCAGAAAAATGTATTTATATCACATAAACAACTGCGCAAAATCAAAAAATTTTTCCTTGTTAGTGTAAGGAGTAATCAGAAATTTGAAAACACTTGGGATTCTGCAGCGCGAATGCGAAAGACAACTACCCCCAACGGAAGAAAACAACTCTCTGTGCTGCCAAGGTCGCTGGTAGCGCAATGTGAAATGCCGCTCCAGGTAGGGGACATGTGCTGCTATCTGTGGGTCAGCGACTGCTCTTCTAGCGTGGTTGATAAATCCGTGAAGAGGAATCCACAAAGTATCACGAAATAAGCAATGCCACGAACTTACCAAGGTTTACCCTATATTACAAAGTTTACATTTCCTAAGTAAAATTACTAATCAGTTGCCCACCTGTGCCCCTTATTATGACTGCGCGATCTAATATCAATAACGCGAAATGACTAACATCATCTATGTCTCAAAAACTAGAAGACACTACTTTCAAAGATGATCTACGCTGGTGTGAAACCTCAGTGGAAATAAACTAACTTGATCACAGCTGTTTAGCTTTATAGCCCTAATAAGCCGAAGCAATTTGCAATATCACGGTATGTACCGCGTGTAGTGCGTCGACTTACTGGTTCTGGTACGCGTCTGCGTCGATGGAAGAACAGCCACAAAAATAAAAACTATTTCAAACACTAGGACTCCAGAAGGTGGTCCTCTGGCTAATATGTTCAAATATTGTCTTCTCTTCTCTGTGTTCTACAGACGAGAAACGCAAACTCCCAGCCACAAGGACGGAGTTCAGATAACGCCTCAACGTAGGTACAGGCAGAGGAAGTGCTTACAATTACTGAACGCTGCGTACACAACGACAACTTCCAACCCGGAGGTGAAGTCCAGAATCGTATAGGTTCGCAACAGTACAGTGCCTAACTGTTCTAACTATAAACTCTCCTGAGAGCAAAGACAACCAAGTCCGTCTGTCCCCACAAAGAGATATCGAGCGACGTCACATACGGGCGCTCACAACGGAAGACCTCGTTTCTCCAACACTGGCTTCCCAGCAAGGCTTGGCTCCCTACCATCGCAGTTCCGAAACGAATCATATTTCCGAAACCACGGAATATTCTCCCTCTCTACAGATTCTTCCGAACGCGAACCAACTATATTTTAGTCTTTTGTTGTCCAGCGCGGAAAGTTTGCGAGGAAAAACCTGTACTCATACAATGGTATGCTTCTGCACCATTGTACGAGTATTTGTTTTTCCTTGGAAATAACCCTGCCTGCCTGGTTTCCGAGGTGCCGCTTCTTCGTTACTCTCATCTGCGTCCAAGATTTTCAGCGTTCGGAAGTATTATCCGGTTATCCTTCCGGCCCCCACTACAATAGCGGCCGTCCGTCACCCTATTGTGCTCCAGAGCTCAGGTGCCAAGACGTCTGTCCTGCTACTTCCTGTATTTAGGCAGGACCAACACCTGTGTGGGCCTTCCACCCAGAGCTTGCGTTCTGCCTGCCGTTTCATCTCCACTGGAGTTCTAACCTGTACTAGTATACGGAATCATTCATTACGCCAGTTTTATAATAACGCCACTCCGTCACCTTTCATGCAATAAGCGTTAACAAATATTTACAAGATATACTTGACAATTGACAATGTCAGTCGCCTTTATATATTCATATATCCAATGTAAAACCTGTCACATAGTGCCTAATTGTGTTTGTATATCACGGCAAAGTATGTGGATGAGTTCTTGTAAGGTGCGAAATTGAAGCCACATTACAAAGTTTGTGTTGATTATACCACACCATTATTAACAAGAAGTAAACAAATTTATTTGTACAATAATCTTTCCTTCTCTGGATGCTCTGGAAAACCTCTGCAGATACACGCCTGGGACACGTTTTATTAGATTCACCAGGCCAATAATAACAAAATAAATGAAAATCGTGCCTTACTTTAACCTCGTGCAGTTTTGCGATGGCTTCATATCACCGAAGTTGCTAAATTTCAGGCAAAATCTTTTATTAGCCGTAACTCCGTATCTAAACATTAGCGGACCTGTGTTTACATGAACTTGTTTCTTTAGTTTTACTTGTAGAGGAACATACTAAAATATTTGCATATCTTTGTGAATCACCCTGTATAAGGGATGCTGTTCCGCTCGCCTCCGTGTAACACGGTTAAGAAAATTGCTCGTAAAATGATCACAACAGACAGGGACCAGAGACGAGTCTTACGTATTCTTTACGACAATCAGTTTCAAACTCATCAGCAACTGCATTTCTAACTGAGGTCGTTCTGTGTTTCTTGGGGCCATTTTTCGTATCGTGACTTGTCCACTATTAGGTTAACGTGAACATTAACCAGGATGTTAAAAAATATGTCGGCTCAACCACTTGTTTCTAGTGTAGAACACTAAGATTGACGCGTTTCGGAAGTCAAGTTTCCATCATCAGAATAATAAAATGTAAAAGAACCTGTTAAAACTCGTTAAAATGGAACATGCACCAGGCACAATAAAATTGATAATACAATTAAAACATCGTGGCTACTTTCCTTGTTGCAGCCGTGTCTTCCAAGGTGCATCTCCACATAGTCGTCAAAATATAAAAAACTCTAAAATGGTGACGCCTATGGTGTTCAACATCTGACCACATGGCTCTCTGCTCTGTCGTTGTAAACCGCCCGTGCGTCTTCGTTGATACCACACACCACGTAGCCAATCACGACACTGAAACACGAGTGAGCTCACGCGCAAGTAAACAAGGAAGTCACAGAGATGTCTATACAAACAGATAAAGTATACATGTTCCAAGGACCTCCTGAAATGATGGTATCCTGCCAATTGCTAAAAATGTAGTTACATGAGGTCCTTGGAACATGTATACGTTATCTGTTTGTATAGCCATCTCTGTGACTTCCTTGTTTACTTGCGCGTGAGCTCACTCGTGTTTCAGTGTCGTGATTGGCTACGTGGTGTGTGGTATCAACGAAGACGCACGGGCGGTTTACGACGATAGAGGAGAGAGCCATGTGGTCAGATGTTGAACACCATAGGCGTCACCATTTTAGAGTTTTTTATATTTTGACGAATGTGTGGAGATGCACCTTGGAAGACACGGCTGCAACAAGGGAAGTAGCCACGATGTTTTAATTTTATTATCAATTTTAATGTGCCTGGTGTATGTTCCATTTTAGCGAGTTTTAAAAGGTTCTTTTACATTTTATTATTTTGATGATGGAAGCTTGACTTCCGAAACGCGTCAATCTCAGTGTTTTACACTATAAACAAGTAGTTGAGCCGACATATTTGTAACATTGACATTCACAACCACGACCTCTCATCCAGTATGGATAAAATCGAAATTAACCAGGATGCCTTTTTCAGCATTCTCGCTGACCAGTTGTTGCCTTTTCCTTCACATATTCGTGGACAGTATGTTGTGAACACCCCGACTTTCCGTCTCACAACAGCCATGTTCTCAGGTTTCACTAACACCAGGCAACCTATCGCAACTCGTCTCGCCACAGAATCACCCGATTATCCAGAAATGCCTGGAACACTTTGCTACAGTTGTTGATTATAGCAATCAGCATCCATGCTACATGATAGTTCTACTTGGTTAATCAATTAGCGTCTTCAACCGGATGTTATATACGTTAAGGAGTTCGTATGCTCTTTTCGTCGACGAGTTGAAGCCATTATGAAGTCTAAAGGCAGCGTTACGCAGTATTAGCACGATGCTTCCTGGGGGTCACTAATTTTTCTGTCCAGCGTGCTTAAATCTGTATTAGAAAGAACTTCTCTGGAGGGAAAGTAAAGTGAGATACCATAATCAGTAGAGGCAAAATGACAATATAAAAATACGAAATGCGGTGCTACAGAAGGAAGCTGAAGCTTAAACGTGTAGATCGAGTAACTAATGACGTATTAAGGGAGAAAGAAATGTTTGAGGGTGAAGCTGACTAAACATAGGGGTCGGCTAATAGAACTCATCACGAGGTGTCAAGGAGGAGGGTAGTCTCACAATGGAGGACAGTGTGGGATAAAAATTTTGATCGGAGATTGCGGATTGGCTAGTGTAAGTAGATTCAGTTACATACAGGTTGCAGTACCTAAGCAATGACGAGTACCCTTTTCATGGGACAGGACAAGAGTAAAGAGCTGTATGAAAACAGTCCTTAGACAAATGATCACAACAGCTCTTTCAATGTAATTCTTTGTTAATGCTATTCCTCTTGTGTTTTCGTTGAAAGACTTGGTCACGAACAACTCCATTTTCAAATGAGAACCATTCCTACCAACAACAAAAAAATCGGTTGGTTTAACATATTTTTGACATAATGGCCATATGCTTTCTGCTCGCCCTTTCAGTCGATTACATAAAAGGACTGATGCAGTGACTTAGCATCGCCCAGCCCCTACCGCTACGGCTAAAATCTTTAAATCTGGAGAGGGAGTTGCTCTTATATTGTAGGGTTCATTTAAGAAGAGAATTTTCAAGATTCCACCCTCAAGCGTGTTAAATGGTGGATGAAAGATTTTTGAAAATATCTCGCTATTAATGCAATTCGAAGCTAGAACTACGAAAACTAGAGTCTAGTTTCTTGGTCAGAAGTAAAAAACAAATAAGCGTTTCAGCAATAGACTAGTAGAAGTTCAACTCCTAAAGTGGCGAAAGAGTGGGTGTATGTCTTTTTAATAAATCATTATTGAAGGATTACTAAAGCATATTTAAAATTACATCTACGAATACTGGTATTAGATTTCTTTGTTGGAAATAAAAAATACGTGTTTCAGTGTTTTTGGAAATTCGGCCCCTAGGGGAGTGAAATAGAGGGTGAAAATCGTTATGAAAAAAATTCGTTATTTTATAATATGTAAAGACCATGGTTTTATAGCCTAACTTAGAGTGAAAAGTTTAGTAAATGTTGCAATATGTGAACTAAACCAAAAAGATATTTCACACTCAACGCAACAAATCGGCTTTGTCAGAACTGCATAGAAAAAGACTCGAATCTTCGATACATACATTTTTCAGTACCCGTAATATACGTTAACAAAATTATTTTTGTTGTAATTACTACGCAAACTAATTACCACTGATGACAAAATAGATACCACGTTTAAATGTAATTCCATGTACAGGAGTATCGCTTTAGGATGACCACGTACACTGTTTCCTTGAGTGTTGATGTGTACATCGACAATGTGCGTAGGAATATACAATAACATTTTTTTAAAGTGTGCAAATATTATACGAACAATTGCTTTATTAATCTTAAAACTCTGTCCGCAGCTCAATCTGCGTAACAAGATATACTGTTTGCACATGAGCAACAGGGGTAACAACACGCAAATTCGATCAAACACAAACAAAAAATATCCAAGCAAATCGAAGTGAACCTAATTTATTATAAGTTCTACAGTTCCTGTTCGACATTTTTGTTTGGATCTATTCTGTAGTTCATGGTGGAATCTATTTTATTGGTTGCTGTTGGCTAGAACAACGTGACTGCTATCGGCTAGTGTGAAGCATTACATTAGATATTCTAAAGACCAGTGCCTAGTCGATGCCGCCACTCTCTTCTCTCACTCGACGTTCGTTTTAGTTCCAGGTAATTGTCATATGCTATCGTTTTCTGTATGACTTCCAGATACTTTATCCTAGGATGTCCTCTTCCTTTCTTTCCCAATACTTTCCCTTCAAGAGTGTTAACGATGACATGGCAGATAAGTTTTTCCTCTTTTTCATTTCCAGTAATGATCTTTTCTTTTCATTGACTTCTCTCAAGGCGTCCTGGTTGGTCCTTCTTCCCGTCCAGCTCGTGATTACCGTTTTCCGACGTATCCACATTTCAGAATCTCAAAGTCTATCCCTTTGCTGTTTACCCAGTGTCCAACTTTGACATCCATCCGTACGGATGATTTTGCAAAGGATTTTCTGACGTCTATATTCATGTGTTGGTAGGTTAAAATACCCTCTTTGCCAATACTGCCCTCGTCTTTATTTCCATTAAGCTGCTATTGCCTTCTTTAATGATACTACTGAGACAACAGAAGTGCGTCATCTCCTCATTTCTCATGTCATCAGCTTTGATATTGGTTTTAATTTTTCTCATTCTTTTCTGTACTAACAGTATTTTTGTTTTGCATTAGTTGGCTTTTGATTTCCAAAGTTTAAGAGTGTCTTATAGGACTTGCCATATTCTGTTCATTTCCTTCCAGAGTCTGCAACTATAACGATGTCATCAGAAAATCTAATGCAAAGGATATTTACACCATTTGCTTTTATTCCCTTTGTCTTCTCTGTTATGATCTGAGTAACTTCACCAATCGACACATTATATAAATATGGGAAAAGAGCACATCCTTGTCTTGGCCTGTTCCTCTATGTTATTTATGTTTATTTCTGCACTTCTGTTCTACTTTTTTCCACTGTCGTAAAGAGTAGCTCCCAATTCACGTTGTCACAAGCTTTCCCTAAGTCAGTAAAGATAAAGTCTTCTATTCATATCCACCCAAAACCACATCTAAGATAATTAAAAATCTGGGGCAGCCACAGCAAAAATACTTGTACATAACTGACTGTCAATTCATACTGTACAACAAGTGTTTAAATACAGATGTTAAGAGAATTAAAATATAAAACTGAATGAAAAGTTCATTATTCCCCTGTAGCTGTATTTGTTTAAGTCGACTTAACCCCCACACTACCGGTTTCTCAAACTTTAAGTTGCATCTTCTGGTGTATATAAATGCTGTGTCATATGGTATGGAGTTACAGAATGCCGCAGTGTACCAGTTGGCATGGCTATGCAAAATTGTAGCCCTCCTCAACTGATAGAACTGTTATTAATGAAGAATATTCATTCTGTGTTAAAATCACGAACTGTCATCACAATACGAACTAAAATATGTTCCTGTCGTCCTACGTCAAGGAACAGATAGTGGCCCTCGTAAACGATATCCAGAAATGTATTGGGTCGGTAAATTGATGACAGTTCGTGATTTTAACAGAGAATGGACATTTATCATTGATAACGATTTTTATCAATTGAGGCGGGCTGAGAACTACGATAGCCATAGCTATCGTTACACTACGGTATTCTGTAAACCCCTGTACCATATGACACAGCATTTACATACACTAGAAGTTGCAAATTCAGATTTGCGAAAATGATTGTGTGGGTCTTTAACCAATTTAAATGCAGCTACAGCGGGCTATTGGACGTCTCATTTAGTTCTATATTTTAATAGTTTCAAGACCTGTATTAACGCCTGTATTTAAACATCTGTTGTACGGTATTAATTGTCAATCATATATGTAGCATGTGTATTGTCAAAACGGCTACTCTTGTTCCTTGCCTTCTCTAAATCTAAACCGGTCCTCTCCAATATGCTTATCTACTTTTCCTTTTATCCTGCTTTTAAATAAACTAATGATATTTTGGAAGTGTGTAACAACACTGATAGTGTAATGTAATTGGGGCAGCCTACTGTCTTTCCTATTTTAGATATGGTAATGACTCTACATTGTTTGAAGTCTTTTGGCATTATCCCTCTATTGCAGCAGTCATTCGTTACTCTGAATAATTGGTCTTTCATGTTTTTAAAAAAATCTGCGGAAATGTCATCGGCACCAGTTGATTTTCCATTTTGAGACTCCAATGGGCATGTTCACATTTATTTCTCATTGTTGTAGTAATATGCAGTTCTCTTCAACATTCATTGATGTCTTTAGTTAGATTGCTTTCATTCCAAAAATCCTTATCATAGTACAGTTATTCTATGTAATCATAATGCGTATCTCGTCGTTGTCTGTTAGTAATATTCTCTCTTCATTTTAGACTACAACAAATTTTGTTCTTAATTTGTACTGAAGGTCTCTTAATTTCTTATTAACCTGGTCCTGTTTTCCCTTTTTTTCATCATTTTGTAACCCGTCAATAATGCTTTTTGTGCAGTTCTCTTTTTCTTCTCTGGTTTTGGTTGAGATGTGATGCAAGTCTTTTGCAGTAATTTACTGTCTTTTCCTTCCTGAGCTTATTTCTCTCCTGAATTATCTTAAGTGTTTCGTCTGGCATCAATAGTTTCCAAGTTTCTTTTTTCTAAAACTTCATTTCTTGCTCCAAAGTGGCCCATCTTTATATTACACCAATGCATTGGGTCATCGCTTCCATTGGCTATGTTATTGGTTTTTTCTTGAATAGCCATTTTTTATTGCTTCTTCTTTCAATTCTTTTACTCTCCATTTCTTTTTACAGATTTCTTGGTTCTTTTACCTGTCATGTTGCTCTTGGCTAACGCAAGTGTACGGTCACTGTCTATGTCTGGAACTGGACAGCTGTGGCACGATTTTATCTGATTTCCGTTCCTTCTATGTATTCTGAATGAAATCGTTTTTTAACTGGTGCCTCTCATACTCACCTTTTTCTAAGAGGAACTTCTCGTAATTAATTTGTGATGCTCATACCATTTTGATCGAAGAAATTTATCAAATGTTCACCTGTTTCAGTTATTTCCCTGTTGATTCCTCGACTTGCGCCGTAGGGTGGTGGGGTTTCGGGTTCCGCTGGATAGGTCAGGAGTCCACTACACCCAGCAAGCGGCTACACGGGTAGCAGGGGTTGTGTGGCGTGGACTAGGCGGTTTTTTAGGTTAGATGGCCTCAGGCAAGTACAGAAAGGGCAGCAGCCTCAAAGGGTGCGGGGCAAAGTCAGGACATGCGGAGGCCAAGCAACAATCGGTATTGTAATTGTAAACTGTCGAAGCTGCATTGGTAAAGTACCGGAACTTCAAGCGCTGATAGAAAGCACCGAAGCTGAAATCGTTATAGGTACAGAAAGCTGGTTGAAGCCAGAGATAAATTCTGCCGAAATTTTTATAAAGGCACAGACGGTGTTTAGAAAGGATAGATTGCATGCAACCGGTGGTGGCGTGTTTGTCGCTGTTAGTGGTAGTTTATCCTGTAGTGAAGTAGATGTGGAGCTAGGTTAATATTTGGCTCCTTTTACCGACCTCCCGACTCAGCAGCATTAGTGGCAGAACAACTGAGGGAAAATGTGGAATACATTTCACATAAATTTTCTCAGCATGTTATAGTCTTAGGTGGAGATTTCAATTTACCAGATATAGACTGGGACACTCAGATGTTTAGGACGGGTGGTAGGGACAGAGCATCGAGTGACATTATACTGAGTGCACTATCCGAAAATTACCTCGAGCAATGCAACTAAACAGAGAACCGACTCGTGGAGATAACATCTTGGACCTACTGATAACAAACAGACCCGAACTTTTCGACTATGTAAGTGCAGAACAGGGAATCAGTGATCATAAGGCCGTTGCAGCATCCCTGAATATGGAAGTTAATAGGAATATAAAACAAGGGAGGAAGGTTTATCTGTTTAGCAAGAGTAATAGAAGGCAGATTTCAGACTACCTAACAGATCAAAACGAAAGTTTCGGTTCCGACACTGACAATGTTGAGTGTTTATGGAAAAAGTTCAAGGCAATCGTAAAATACGTTTTAGACACGTACGTGCCGAGTAAAACTGTGAGGGACGGGAAAAACCCACCGTGGTTCAACAACAAAGTTAGGAAACTACTGCGAAAGCAAAGAGAGCTTCACTGCAAGTGTAAACGCAACCAAAACCTCTCAGACAAACAGAAGCTAAACGATGTCGAAGTTAGCGTAAGGAGGGCTATGCGTGAAGCGTTCAGTGAATTCGAAAGTAAAATTCTATTTACCGACTTGACAGAAAATCCTAGGAAGTTCTGGTCTTACGTTAAATCAGTAAGTGGCTCGAAACAGCATATCCAGACACTCCGGGATGATAATGGCATTGAAACAGAGGAAGACACGCGTAAAGCTGAAATACTAAACACTTTTTTCCAAAGCTGTTTCACAGAGGAAGACCGCACTGCAGTTCCTTCTCTAAATCCTCGCACAATCGAAAAAATGGCTGACATCGAAATAAGTGTCCAAGGAATAGAAAAGCAACTGGAATCACTAAACAGAGGAAAGTCCACTGGACCTGACGGGATACCAATTCGATTCTACACAGAGTACGCGAAAGAACTTGCCCCCCTTCTAACAGCCGTGTACCGCAAGTCTCTAGAGGAACGGAAGGTTCCAAATGATTGGAAAAGAGCACAGGTAGTCCCAGTCTTCAAGAAGGGTCGTCGAACAGATGCGCAAAACTATAGACCTGTATCTCTGACGTCGATCTGTTGTAGAATTTTAGAACATGTTTTTTGCTCGCGTATCATGTCGTTTTTGGAAACCCAGAATCTACTCTGTAGGAATCAACATGGATTCCGGAAACAGCGATCGTGTGAGACCGAACTCGCTTTATTTGTTCATGAGATCCAGAAAATATTAGATACAGGCTCCCAGGTAGATGCTATTTTCCTTGACTTCCGGAAGGCGTTCGATACAGTTCCGCACTGTCGCCTGATAAACAAAGTAAGAGCCTACGGAATATCAGACCAGCTGTATGGCTGGATTGAAGAGTTTTTAACAAACAGAACACAGCATGTTGTTATCAATGGAGAGACGTCTACAGACGTTAAAGTAACCTCTGGCGTGCCACAGGGGAGTGTTATGGGACCGTTGCTTTTCACAATATATATAAATGACCTAGTAGATAGTGTCGGAAGTTCCATGCGGCTTTTCGCGGATGATGCTGTGGTATGCAGAGAATTTGGAGCATTAGAGAATTGTAGCGAAATGCAGGAAGATCTACAGCGGATAGGCACTTGGTGCAGGGAGTGGCAACTGACCCTTAACATAGACAAATGTAATGTATTGCGAATACATAGAAAGAAGAATCCTTTATTGCATGATTATATGATAGCGGAACAAACACTGGTAGCAGTTACTTCTGTAAAATATCTGGGAGTATACGTGGGGAACGATTTGAAGTGGAATGAACATATAAAATTATTTGTTGGTAAGGTGGGTACCAGGTTGAGATTCATTGGGAGAGTCCTTAGAAAATGTAGTCCATCAACAAAGGGGGTGGCTTACAAAACACTCGTTCGACCTATACTTGAGTATGGCTCATCAGTGTGGGATCCGTACCGGGTCGGGCTGACGGAGGAGATAGAGAAGATCCAAAGAAGAGCGGCCTGTTTCGTCACAGGGTTATGTGGTAACCGTGATAGTGTTTAGCAAACTCAAGTGGCAGACTCTGCAAGAGAGGCGCTCTGCATCGCGGTGTAGCTTGCTGTCCAGGTTTCGAGAGGGTGCGTTTCTGGATGAGGTATCGAATATATTGCTGTCCCTACTTATACCTCCCGAGGAGATCACGAATGTAAAATTAGAGAGATTCGAGCGCGCACGGAGGCTTTCAGACAGTCGTTCTTCCCGCGAACCATACGCGACTGGAACAGAAAAGGGAGGTAATGACAGTGGCACGTAAAGCGCCCTCCGCCACACACCGTTGGGTGGCTTGCGCAGTATAAATGTACATGTAGATGTAGCTAAAATTTCCTTCTGTCTGTATTTCGTTTGTCTGTATGGGATCCTCTCCTGCCAGATCTTGGCTTCCGATTTCCAATAGTACGTCGTCAGTGCTAACTTCCATGGTTTCATTCTACTTGTGATATCCGTAAGTTATTTAACGGAGTGGTTTCCCGTTGCGTTCTGCATGTCAACGGAACTGCATTCGATATGATGATGGACACTTTTTTGTGTGCAATCAAATTTTAGAATATTTTTCGAGAATTAAGTAACTGGGAATGTATCTAAAAGCTTTTTGTTGCCAGAAAACGTAGGCCAGACATAACAATGCGATAAATGTGTTATTAAATATTACAACTGACCAGCTCATTCTGCGTAGCATACAGCCATACATGCCGCTTCTCTCAACATTCAGTGTACCCTCCAACCAGGTCCGTATTCTGTTGATGTGGATACGAGTGATATACTCGTTTTTCCTACGATAAAGATATGTGGCAGGCATTTCCAGAATAAGGATGAACTAATATTCAAGCTGGAACGTTTACTGAACAACTAAAATGCAGACTTCTACAATGAAGGTGGCCGCCAAATAGGACATCCTCGTGAAAAATGAGTCGCATTGAATGGTAAATACGTAGAGTGTCTCATGGACGCTGCATTATTTTTTTCTGGGCGAGAAAATTTTATTGCCCCCACCAGTTTATTTAAGTGTAACAGCTTTCTTATGTGGAACCAGACTGCGGTTTCTAGAAACTGTCTAAGTACTTTTTGTTTACGAGGGTCGTTCCGTCAATAATGCCTCCTATTTTTATTCATCGAAACTACAGTATAGCTAAACAGAACAATATTTCAGCTCATTTTTCCGCATAGTCACCACCATTCGTTACGCACTTCTGCCAACGATGAACCAGAGCCTGCATGCCACGCTTGTAAAAATCGGAACCAGTTGAGGCTAAGCGCTTTGTTACTGCTTTGTTAACAGCATCCAAGTCTTGAAAATGCTTGCCACATAGTTCATCTTTCAGATGCCCAAAGAGATGGAAGTCTGAACACACTAAATCGAGACTCTACGGTGGATGTGGTAAGACAGTCCAGCCGAATTTTGCAGTGAGTTACGTGGGCACAGAACTGATGTTGGGCCTGCCGTTACCATGTTGCAGGTGAAAGCTGGTCATCTTCTCCGGTCTTACTCTGGAAATTCGGGTTCTCAGCTTCGCCAGTGTCGTCTTGCAGCGTGCTGAAATGACAGTTTCTCCAGGTTACAGAACATCTAAAAGAACAACACCCCGGCTTTCCCACAAGACTGCTCACATCACTTTACTTGCAGACGGCTGTGTCTTCTGTGTCTTCTTTGACAGAGAATTTGCATGTCCCCATTCCGTGGTCTGTCTTTTGGCTTCAGACTCGTAGTGGTTACACCATATCTCGTCTCTGGTAGCGATGTTATCGGAAAATTATCACCTTCAGGTTCATACTGGTCCAGAAAGTCCAGACATATTTACATTTGATGGGTTTTTTGTTCTTCTATAAGCATCCATGGGCCCCATCTCGCACTGACTTTGCGAAAACCAACATGTTATAATAATGTTTCCAAGGCATTACAGCCGACATTCAGCTTTGCACACAATTCTGCCGTTATTCTTCGATCAGCACGGATGAGTTGATGAAGACGCTCTTCATTGCGAGGGATGACAGCTGTGCAGGGTCGACCGGGCCGTGGCTTGTCATGCACACCCATCTCACCACCTTCGGAATGCCGTACCCATCGCCTCACATTACTCACGTCCATTGTATCGTCTCCATACACCTCTACCTAGCGTCGATGGATTTCAATCGGAGCAGTTTCTTCAGTAGTGAGGATTTCAACCACGCATAGTTGTTTTATACGTTCGTCCATATCCGACTCTAGTTTGGAACACTCCTCTGCTGGTGCCAACTACCGCCACACATCGGAGCCACCTGCAAATGAAACAGGAAGGTTCAGGCATTAGCACTACACCAACGCCATCTGGCACGCACATCCAAAGTCACCACAAAAATTAGGAAGCATTACTTTCGGAACGACCCTCCTACAACAAGGGCGAAAGCATGTCATTAGCTGATAAATGAGGCGGACATGTCCAATGAGAAATTAATTCGATGATTTTCGCCGTTAAATAGTCGATTCTTTGACGCGCTGTTTGTCATCTGGCACTGCCATGATAAAAAGTGACCCAATTTATTCCATTGTTTTCACTTCTTTAACTGATGTCATTTGACAAACAAATTTTGTGATACCGTTTTGTATTAGATACTCCATACAGGAGAGTTCAATGACTTCGAACGTAGACCAGTCGTTGGACATCACCTCAGCAACACATCCACCAGGGACACTTCGACCCTTCTAAAGCTGACCAGGTCGACTGTTGGTTATGGGACTGAACTGGAAACGCGAAGATACAACCACAGCCAAAAAAAACACCATTCAGAACTCATGTACTGATGGACAGGGCCAGATAGCAGTGTGGAGGGTGGTCGTTTAAAATGTCACATGATATCATCAGAAGTAATCACTCGTGAGTTACAAAGTGCTGCCAGCGGACCAGCCCACACTGTACATTGGGAGATCAAAGACTGGTGTACAATGGTGGAGCACCTGGTCATGAGCCACACATTTCTGCAGCTACAGCTGAACGACATTTGAAGTGGTGTAAAGAGCACTGGACACTGAATCCGAGAGACTACTCATGCGATACTCTATGGCAATGCAGTGCATTGGCTTTGGTTTAATGAATACCCAGAGAAGCCAGTGAAGTCCCGAGGAGATGGTGTAAGATATGGAGACGTTTTTCAAGGTTAGAATGTAGTCCCCTTATGGCCCTCCAAAAAAAAAAAAAAAAAAAAAAAAAAGGATGACTGTTTGAGGCAACATGACAATGCACGCCTGCACAAAGCAGCATCTGTGAGGCAATTTTTTGTAGACAATAATGTTCCCGAAATTATGTGGCCTGCACAGAGCTTCGACATCAACCCAACTCTCCGGATGATTCAGTACTTGGACATCGCTCCACACCCAGGCGTCCAGCACCACTGCCCTCTCTGGCCTGTTCTCTCGAGGAAGAGCAGACTCCCGTTTCTCCACACAGATTCAAACTGAAAGTATTCCCAGGAGAGTTCATACCGTTGTAGAAACGAAGGATGGATGCAGACAACATTAATCTCTACTAGGAGATCTGCTCATAACTTTCGACGCATAGTGAAGTAGTGACAAGGCAATCTGAAAAATTCTGAGCTTCCTAATTTGGGTAATGTCGCATGTTTTGTAAAATTGTGTCATGGGCACGTTGCTTAATTCGAGGATAGTTTCGATAAATAGATCGAAACTTCAAGGAATGGTAAGCAAAATATGTAATGTGTCCTGTGGTAAGTCGCAAATGAATCATTCTGTTGAATACGTACTTCTGAAACCCTTGTGGAATGCAACACAATTTGAAAAACGTTCGCAAGCAATCCGATCGAGGCTGTTTGTGTAACAATTTTCGGTGTTTCAATAGGGCTTCCGTAGACCTACATAGGTAACATATTCTGATGACTTCTCTGCACTCGGGTGACACCTAACGTTTAATATGCTAACAGAAATGGGGAGTGTCATACCATGGACACCAGAGTGATACTCCACTGACGATAAAATCGTCTGGGTTTCTAGGTTGTGTCGTATTTCTTTTCCAAGACCGGCGCTTTGATCCTTCCGTTGGGATACTCATGAGGATCATATGGTGTTGACGGATAACTGAACACAGCTCAGTAACTGAACACATTTCAATAACTCATCACAGTTGGTAACTGAAAATACGAGGTGCATTCAAGTTCTAAGGCCTCCGATTTTTTGTCTCCGGACTGGAAAGAGACAGAAACATGCGCATTGTTTTAAAATGGGGCCGCGTTCATTGTCAATACGTTCCAGAGATGGTAGCACCGTACGGCAGATGGAATTTTACCGCCAGCGGCGAGAATGAGAACTGTTTTAAATACTCAAAATGGCGTCGTTTTCATTACTTGAACAGCGTGCAATCATTCGTTTTCTGAATTTGCGTGGTGTGAAACCAACTGAAATTCATCGACAGTTGAAGGAGACATGTGGTGATGGAGTTATGGATGTGTCGAAAGTGCGTTCGTGGGTGCGACAGTTTAATGAAGGCAGAACATCGTGTGACAACAAACCGGAACCACCTCGGGCTCGCACAAGCCGGTCTGACGACATGATCTAGAAAGTGGAGAGAATTGTTTTGGGGGATCGCCGAATGACTGTTGAACATATCGCCTCCAGAGTTGGCATTTCTGTGGGTTTTGTGCACACAATCCTGCATGACGACCTGAAAATGCGAAAAGTGTCATCCAGGTAGGTGCCACGAATGCTGACGGACGACCACACGGCTGCCCGTGTGGCATGTTGCCAAGCAATGTTGGCGCGCAACGACAGCATGAATGGGACTTTCTTTTCGTCGGTTGTGACAATGGATGAGACGTGGATGCCATTTTTCAATCCAGAAACAAAGCGCCAGTCAGCTCAATGCAAGCACACAGATTCACCGCCACCAAAAAAATTTCGGGTAACCGCCAGTGCTGAAAAAGTGATGGTGTCCTTGTTCTGGAACAGCGAGGGCGTATTCCTTACCCATTGCGTTCCAAAGGGCACTACGGTAACAGGTGCATCCTACGAAAATGTTTTGAAGAACAAATTCCTTACTGCACTGCAACAAAAACGTCCGGGAAGGGCTGCACGTGTGCTATTTCACCAAGACAACGCAGCCGCACATCGAGCTAACGTTACGCAACAGTTTCTTCGTGATAACAACTTTGAAGTGATTCCTCATGCTCCCTACTCACCTGACCTGGCTCCTAGTGACTTTTGGCTTTTTCCAACAATCTAAGACACTCTCCGTGGCCACACATTCACCAGCCGTGCTGCTATTGCCTCAGCGATTTTCCAGTGGTCAAAAGAGACTCCTAAAGAAGCCTTCGCCGCTGCCATGGAATCATGGCGTCAGCGTTGTGAAAAATGTGTACGTCTGCAGGGCGATTACGTCGAGAAGTAACGCCAGTTTCATCGATTTCTGGTGAGTAGTTAATCAGAAAAAAAATCGGAGGCCTTAGAACTTGAATGCACCTCGTACGTAAGTGAACACAGTTCAGTAACTAAACGCAAATCGTGGACATCACAAGATCGTGATGAAGATCCAGCAGAGGGGTCGAAACGCCGATCGTATAGAAGAAACACACTGAAGCGACAAAGATCATGGGATAGTGATATACACATCTACAGACGGCAGTAGTATCGCATACGCAAGGTATAAAAAAGCAACGCAATGGAGGGCTGTATTGGTGCTCAGGTGATTCACGTGCAAAGGTTTCCGACGTGATTATGCGAGCCCGATGGGAATTAACAGACTTTGAACGCGGGATGGTAGTTGGAGCGAGACGCATGGGACCCTCCATTTCGGAAATAGATAGGGAATTCAGTATTCCGAGATTCACAGTGTAAAGTGTGTCAAGACTACCAAATTTCGAGCATTGCCATACAACACGAACAAGGCAGTGGCCGATGGCTTTCCCGTAACGACTGTCAGCAGAGGTGTTTGCGTAGAGTTGTCAGAGCTAAGAGGCAAGCAACACTGGGTGAAATAACCATACATATCGATGTGATTTGTTACCGTTAGGATAGTGCGGCGAAATTTGGCGTTAATAGGCTTTGTCAGCAGACGGCCGACGCTGGAGCCTTTGGTAACAGCTATAGCCCCAGCAGCGCATCTCCAGGGGTCGTGACCATATCGGTTGGACGTAAACGACAGTTCAAATGTGTCAAGGCATGTGTTGATGGTGTGGTTCGAGTGTGGCACGAACCCCACGAAGCCATGGAATCACTGTGCAAGCTGGTGGTCGTTCCATGACTGTGTGGACTGTGTTTTCGTCGAACGGACTGTGTCCTCTGGTCCTACTCAAGCGACCATTCACTGGAAATGGTAGTGTTCGGCTACTGGGAGGTCATTTTCAGCCATTCATAGACTTCATGTTCCCAAATAACGACGTAGTTTTTTTGGATGGCAATGCTGCATGTCACTGGGCTACAACTGGTCGCGATTAGTTTGAAGAACATTCGGGGAAATGATTTGCCGATCTACATCGCCTGGTATGAGTTGCTGCGCTATGCGCTGTAAAAGCAGGTGCGACACTGTCTAACGAGGTACCCCACGACTTATGTCACCGCAGTGTGTGACGTGGTCCAACAACTCAGGCGATTTTACCTTCAGTGACAGTGGCCACGAAGGCATGCAGACTCAGGTGATACTCCAGTATTTCCATACCTGCCGGATGTGTTGATTAATATTTTATCACTGAGCGAGACGGCGCAGTGGATAGCGCACTGGACTCGCATTCGGGA
This sequence comes from Schistocerca piceifrons, assembly GCF_021461385.2. Lineage (NCBI taxonomy): Eukaryota > Metazoa > Arthropoda > Insecta > Orthoptera > Acrididae > Schistocerca > Schistocerca piceifrons. The sequence continues at coordinate 744,535,626 of NC_060141.1, forward strand.
GGACGACAGTTCAAACCCGCTTCCAACCATTCTGATTTAGGTTTTGCTTGATTTTCCTAACTCACCTGAGGCAAACGCCGGGATGGTTCCTTTAAAAGGGCACGACCGACTTTCTTCCCCATCCTTCCTTATTCCGATTTGACCGATGACCACGATGTTTGGTCCCTTCCCCCAAATCAACCAACCAATATTTCATCGCTACGTGAGATTATCTTCAGTACAAAAATACCATAACCTCTGTTAGCGACTGGTATGAGGACAGAATAGCTTTCTGGTGGAGACGCAACACAGCATGCTCAGAGGACGTGCCTGTGCAACTGATAGTCGTTTTACGTACTTTGTGAAAGGTCAGATTGAAAGGTTCCTTCTGGTTAGTTGTGCATTGTTACGTTTTTGTATCTCTCTTCCTCTGTTTCCTTCTATCTATGCTAGAGCGTGCTGAACGTGTGTCGCCTCATTTGACACGTGCTTGCCCGCTTGATACATTGCTCGGAAGGATTGAACTTAAGAGGCCGGCCCGACGTTTAGATAAATGATCTGATGATTATTATGTTAATATTGCGCAACGGATAATGCGGGGGTGCTCAAACAACCAAAGGGGCAAGTCAGTAAAGGCCACGCCCTAACGTGATGTATAAGGACACCACTTTGTTGGTAACATTGCTCTCTTCACAGGACTGGGGTTTGTAATGACCACTAAATCCATGACATCAAGTTTATAGGACATTTATTGTCTAGATTCCCAGAAACTTTACAAACTTAATATGACATTTGTTATCCATATCCCCCAAAACTTTACAAATTTAGTAACTGCAGCAAACAAAGTCAAGTCAAATAACTTCTAGTTTTGTCTCTCACTGAAGGTGCGGCATCGGGAAAGAGGATGGGACTACGTTGCTGCCCTTGTGGTCCGTGTGCTGGGACAGTGATCGAAATTCGCACCAAAGATTACTACTAGGACCGAATAACAAAAATTCTCTTTGGCGGAAAAACGGGGTAACAAAGCAGACACAAACATCTCCCATCTTCACGAAAGAAAGCAAATTCTAACAAAATAAAACATCCTGCGAAATACGGCACAGGCAAATAATCAATTAACAGCACTTGTAAGCATCCTCACCTTAACTAATTTCCAAGAACGAACTGGTAGCTCGCTGGTAGTGCAATTCGGCACCACGTGGGTGACCGGTACCAACAGCTGGTTTCTTTGTATTCACCCTCTGTTCGTTCTTGCTTTCTGTGGTGTCACCGCCAGGCACCACACTTGCTAGGTGGTAGCCTTGAAATCGGACGCGGTCCGTTAGTATACGTCGGACCCGCGTGTCGCCACTATCAGTGATTGAAGACCGAGCGCCGCCACACGGCAGGTCTAGAGAGTCTTCCTAGCACTCGCCCCAGTTGTACAGCCGACTTTGCTAGCGATGGTTCACTGACAAATTACGCTCTCATTTGCCGAGACGATATTTAGCATAGCCTTCAGCTACGTCATTTGCTAGCAAGGCGCCATTATCATTTGCTATTTGTCTTGTGATGCATGTACCGTCAGACCGATGTTCACCAAGTATGGAATAAAGTTAAGTATTCCAGAAGCTACGTACCTTTTTTGCTACTATAATTACTTTACCTGTGCCAGACCTCACGCGAGCCTGCGTGAGCTTAAACGCGTGCCTTTCGGCTACCTCCTAGTGGCTTGGCTGTCTTGCCAAGTCACAACACTTTCCATTCTATACAACCATTCACAAGCTCAACCTATTCTTTATCAAAGTAATTAGGACGTGCTGCTTGCAAATGTGGGGTTAAAACGGGACCGTCAACACATACTTAGAATCTTAAGTGTGTCACACACGCATCTCCTACCAGGTTTCACACGGAATCGTCATCCAAATTACTCGTCAGCCGTTGCGACCACGTGTTAACTAAGCGGGTTGAGGCCCCATGTTACTTTAACATTGCAAAAAAACGCTGCTTCTAAAAGTGAAACTATACGATTCTTTTTTAGAGCTATTGCTGCTCTCGCCTCTGAAAAAGAAACCCTATCTGAAAACTTTAATTTTAAAGGCGAAATTACTCAAAAATGAATTAATGGCCGTAACGACACACCAACTAATACATTCCTGAAAAAGAGCGGATTAGTAACAGTGTAAAACATAATACCTCATCCCACGGTAAATGGAAATGTCGTGTGGCTAGGGCCTCCCGTCGGGTAGACCGTTCGCCTGGTGCAGGTCTTTCGATTTGACGCCACTTCGGCGACCTGCGCGTCGATGGGGATGAAATGATGATGATTAGGATCCCACGGTGAAATTGGCAGCAAAGACGCCCTCGATTTCGTCCGCTCAACTCAGCCGCTACCCCAAGAGTGACTATCCCACTATGGCGGGTCTCAACGGCCGTTCCCTTACATGGAGGGGAAAAAAAAATGTGTGTGAAATGTTATGGGACTTAACTGCTAAGGTCATCAGTCCTTAAGCTTACACACTACTTAACCTATCCTAAGGACAAACACATACAACCATGCCCTAGGGAGGACTCGAACCTCCGACGGGACCACCCGCACAGTCCATGACTGCACCGCTTAAGACCTCTCGGCTAATCCTGCGTGGCATGGAGGAGAGTGGGACGTGTTACCAACCCCGGGTTACCCCCTGGCAAACAGGTGCATCATCTCTGTCTTTACTCTAGGCTTAGGTTGCCACTAACCGACCTACAGGGTGACCACATCTCTGCCTTGGCACTACCAGCAGACGAACTCTTAATACAAACCCGAAACTTAATCAACCCAAGGCAACGTAGTGGGATTAGGGAAAGGAAGTGCATTTATGTAATTATGAATTGAATTAAATAAACAGGTAGTCCACTTCTTCACTCGAGATATCACACTATTTAAATTTAAAAAATGTTGGAAGTATATTCAATATAATGCAACAAAAAACTAATTGCAATGAGATGGAACAAACTGTCCTCTCTCAAGATCTTTGACAAGAAGGACGTGTGAACACTGTACCAACAGCGAGTACAGACATTTGGAGTTCAAGGCTCCAGTCTGGCAAGAGAAGTAGGTGCGGCTTGATCCGGACGGACCAGACCTCGAGAAGGTCGAATTAGTCTTCGACTGGCTCTGATAAAAAGACAAACGGCTTCAACTGTACTCCGCTACACAGAGGATGTCTACTTCACTGGATGCCGATACTGTGATGAACAGCTACACCGAGGTTCGTTAAACGAAGATGTGGCCCTTCGCGCTGTAACGCGGCAGCTTTCGGTGCCCCACAGTGGCGGTGCCTCCCTCCCACTGCCGGCCACGCCCTCTCCCGCCCGTCAGCGCGAGGCGCTATCAGCGGGAGCGTCGCACGCACACTGCCTGCGAGATGCGCGCCCACGCGTCACGCACGTGCGTGGGCTGGCGCGGCCGGGTTAGCTCCATGCGAGTACTGTAGTACTGCAGCTCACCGCTGCCGCCCTGTTTGCCGTATCAACACCGCCGCTGTCGCCCCTGATGACGGGGGACGCCGCTGCGCAAACACCGAAACGGGCGTCGCTTTTCAGCACTAACGTAGTCCCCTGTTCGCTACAACGAGTTGCGCGAAAGACGCAACAAACGTCGCACCGCATAGCGCCAGTTGTGTGCTTGCTTATCTTCCCTCTTCTCTGTTTACCAGCGTTATAAGCTTTTGAATCTTCCAAGCTTTACCTGACCTTAAAGTGCATGAGCAGATCGTGTATGCTGGAGGAAACGTTAGCCCTCCAACCCAGTAGTGTAAACATTGCCAAAAGCGTACACGTGTTTCAAGAAGGTAAATGAGTTGTAAGCCTCTACAGTGTACAAACTGCAACGCTTTTTGGTTGTGGTGTACAGTCCAGGACATTCTGTCCTGGTTCATCGTGTGCATACTTCGTACGTACTCTTCGCATCTTCGCCAGCTTACCTTTAAAAACATTCACACACAATGCAAAACGGCGGTACGAAATCGCCACCGCTGATGATTCAAAAATTGAGAAATCGAAATACATTTGTAAAACAGAAAAATACTGAAAGTTTTGAACATGATTGCGTAGTCAGCGACCTTTTACAAACTAAAATTAAAGCAATAGCAGCCCTCGGTCGCAAAAAAGGGGTCTTTTTACGTGTGTTTTGGCACTGCTATGAGTGCCTTCATCAGAATTAAAACTCTCAGACTGGCATGTCACATATAAAACCGAATGCCAGGCGATAAAAATATTAGGCACAAAATTTTAGAAATAGCGTACATAGAAGGCAAGCCACTATGGGCTGCTCACACGCGTCGAGCTACGGTAGCATCAGCTTTATACTGTAGCTTGATGTTTAGTTTTATAGGTGTCATGCCATTTGAAAGTTTTACTTCTGGTTAGGGCACTCATAGAAACTCCGAGAGCTAGGTCAACCATTTTTTGTGACCAAGGGCTGCTATTGCTTTAATTTTACGGAAAAATATCTTTAAGTTGGTCACAGAGGCTATGACGGTACTGTTTCCACATATCGTCCGAATATCTACATATATAGACAAGCGTAGTGAACAATAGTATCGTGAGAACGAGTAGCCGGCCGGTGCGGCAGAGCGGTTCTAGGCGCTTCAGCCTGGAACCGCTCGACCGCTACGGTCGCTGGTTCGAATCCTGCCTCGGGCATGGATGTGTGTCACGTCCTTAGGTTAGTTAGGTTTAAGTAGTTCTAAGTTCTAGGGTACTGATGACCTCAGATGTTAAGTCCCATAGTGCTCAGAGCCATTTGCACCATTTTTTGATCTTGCTGCAAATAATAGTAAATTAACGAATCCACACTGTCCAATATCAAATTCCTCTTAAAGTTCATGCCGACATTTTGCAGTCCTAGGTACCACATCAGTTTAGTTTTAGGAAAGATAAAGGCAGTAGAGAGGCAGTTATGGCGCGTGGTTACCTAGAGAAAGTATGAGAACAAATATTAAAACACTTCTACAGGATCTGTCGACCTAACAAGAGTGCTCGGCTATGTAAAACGATGCGAGACGTCAGATATTAGGTGCATCCAAGTTCTATTACTCCAGCCAAATGAAAGAGATTCAGGCATTACATTTTACTTTCCGCATTCGTTTGCCTCCCACTACATACATCATCTAGCACCTTTGAAATTCTCACTCATCTACTCCCTCGCAGAAAACCTCCGAATATCATACACTGTGTGCAACCTAGAGGCATTGCTCCATCTCGTATTACCAATCCTGCTATGCTGCCACGCTTTTACGAACACATCACACATTCCTTCACCTACACACTAACCATACCATATCCCAAAGCTACTTCATTCACCTTTGAATGCAGTGACATCCGTCCGATATTTAACACTCGTATTAACTATTGCTGCTTCCCTCACCATCTCTCTAAATCTCTTGCATTCCTGATATCAGGCCCTGCCCGACCCTCTATAAACCCAAACACCTGTCCTCGCCACCTTAGGTAATAAGCATCGCAACGGTTAAACTCTTTTGGAAACTATGTTAGGTGTCTGAGTGTCTGCGGAGGAATGCTACAGTATTTTTCGTAAAAATATGCCATTTCAGTCTTTGATCGCTATTTTTTATTTTCAGTGACCGGTTTCAGGCCAGCTGCCCATCTTCAGATCATATATTGCAGTTACAGAGTAACCTGTCAGTACAGAACTATTGATTCGTTGTCATACTTTGACAGCGAACCAATAGCTTTGTACTAACAGGTTACTCTGTAACTGCAATATATGATCTGAAGATGGGCAGCTAGCCTGAAACTGGTCATTTAAAATAAAAAATAGCTATCAAAGACTGAAATGCCATCTTTTTATGTTAAGAACGATTGCGGCAATCACAATAAGACAATCATGTCTAGTTTTGATAAACAGTATTTTCCATTCAGAGATGAAACCACAGAAGGTAGTGATGGTGGGCGCTGGGGCTGGGAATAAAGTCCATGTTGTAACTCATTCCACGGTGATGCAATGGTTTCACGTCCGACAAAACCTTTGTCTCACAGATGCTCCTTTATGATAGCGTGGATTTTCATGCTGACACAAATAATCATCGTGTCCGAACTGTTGCTCCATCTTACGCAGCACACAACGCTGTGAAATATGCACATATGCTTCCGCATTTAGAGTTTTCTAAAGCTCAATAACGGGACCAGATCGTAACCAGGGTCAACAGCCGTGTCGATGTGAATATAACGGTTCCCGTCGGATTCTTCGAGTGTGACCAGTACCTGAGATGGGTAACCGTCCAGGTAAGCCAAGCGCTATTAACGGTTTTCCCTTTGCCTTTACTGCAGAGGAGACAGGAGGGCTTGTGGTGGAAAGTCCCTCATCAACCAGCGTCATTTATTTTTATTTTATTATACGTAAAGTTCCGTAGGACCAAATTGGGAGCAAATCTCCAGGGTCATGGAACGTGTCTGTACATGAAATTACAACACAAAAGTAATAACAAATAAAAATAAAATTTTTATGAACAAAAAACGTCAAGCCGTAAGGTTAAGTAAACGTAATCAACAATATAAAAAGAATCAGATAAGTTTTCAAGGAACCCCTCAACAGAACATAAGGAGTGACCCATGAGGAAATTTCAGTTTTTATTCAAGAGCGTGTGGATTACTGCTAAGATTTTTGAATTCATGTGGTAGCTTATTGAAAATGGATGAAGCGGTATAGTGCACACCTTTCTGCACAAGAGTTAAGTAAGTGTGATTCATATGAAGATTAGATTTCTGCAGACGACCGCTGTGGCCGAGAGGTCCTAGGAGCTTCAGTCCGGAACAACGCTGCTATTAGGGTCGCAGCTTCGAATCCTGCCTCGGGCATGGGTGTGTGTGATTTCCTTAGGTTAGGTAGATTTAAGTACTAAGTCTAGGGGACTGATGACCTCAGATGTTAAGTCCGATAGTGCTTAGAGCCATTTGAACCATTTTTTGGATTTCTGTCGAGTATTAACTGAGTGAAAGCTGCTTATTCTTCGGAATAAGCTGATATTGTTAACAAGAAACGACAGTAAGTGGTACATGTACTGAGAGGCCAATGTAAAAATTCCCAGACTAGTGAACAGGGGTCGAGAAGAGGTTCGCGAACTTACACCACTTATTGCCCGAACCGTCCATTTCTGAGCCAAAAATATCCTTTTAGAATGGGAAGAGTTACCCCAAAACATAATACCCTACGACAGAAGCGAATGAAAATAAGCAAAGCAGACTAATTTTCGTGTCGAACGATGACTTACTTCAGGTACCGTTCGAATAGTAAAAATGGCAGCGTTAAGTCTTTGAACAACATCCCGAACTTGAACTTACCACGACAGTTTACTATCTACCTGAACACCTAGAAATTTTAACTGTTCAGGTTCACTAATCATATATGCCCATTCTGTGAAATTAAAACATCGGGTCTTGTTGAATTATGTGTTAGAAACTGTACAAACTGAGTATTGGTATGATTTAGCGTTAGTTTATTTTCTACAAGTCATGAACTTATGAACTGCACTATTTGAAACCGAGCCAATGTTGCACACAACATCCTTTAGTTCCAAGCTAGTGTTATCAGGAAACAGATATATCTTAGAGTTACCCGTAATACCAGAGAGCATATCATTTATGTAGGCAAGGAACAGGAGTGGCCCCGAAACTAATCCCTGGGGCATCCCCATTTGACCATACCCCACTCAGACGCCACATCACAGCCATTTTCAACACTGTGAATAATGATCTTTTGCTGTCTGTTGTTAAAATAAGGCGGGGTCTAGTTTTAGATGTGTATGTTGCTTCGCGTTTCCACTTCACAATTACGACGTCAAGAGTGGACTTGGGCCCCTCTAGAAGGGTCGAAACGACTCTTACGAATCAGTTACTGACAAGGGAAACTCCCCATCGCACCCCCTCTGATTATTGGTAAGATGGCCCAGTGAATAGACCGTCACAACGTGAGGTGTACTGAACTGTGAAAAAAGTGTAAAATAGAAACAAGTGAACGGTCCAAGCTTAGGATGTGCAACATCGAGCGAATTTGGGGAGACGTGGCGTCGTCCTTACGTGGTGACAGTGTTGCACTGCGAAGGGCTCCTTTTTTTCCTCACAAAATTATGAACTGTCCGTCTGGCCACTGACGCGTCTGTTTGCCATTTTCAGATTTGTGTCTGTGTCGTGGTGTCACATCCGTTTTGCACCAGCGAGGTGCAAGGAAGGGACCTCCAGACGTACGTCCCTCCTATTTCTTCTACTCAAATACCAAGTGTTATGACTGCTGCGTTCCGTTTTAGAAGTGTTGACTGTCCTTTTCCTTTGTTGTAACATGGTTGACACAACTTTATTTCCTGTTTTCGTTTCTGTGAGAGGTCTATGCAGCATCTCGCCTGCTCTTACTAATGGAGGACGGTGAAACATCCCCTTAGAAAAATTAAGAATCAGTGTGCCGGTAAACCTCTACGTTATTTGATTTTCAAACAGCTAAGCAAAACTCAACCTACTCAAACATTTCTCTCTTTACTTATTCTGATCAACAGTAAACTGACAAACAATATTTTTAGCGCAACGCAATCTGACTTTCAATAATCCCTACAAAAGAATGGCCCTGACTGACAATAACCTATACCTTTCATGAATCACTTGCCTCACAAAAATCTTCGTTACTTGAACTACTGCAATACAGCGAGCGCCAATATTGCCAATTAAATGAAAGATTCTAACTACTGAAGGCATTAACTACTCATAGGCAAAGTTAGCAAATGAAAGATTTTGATGGAGAACAAACAATGTATTTACCTTAATAATGTTCAAAAGTTTTTGACGGGCTGTCCACTGGGCCGTTTTACCAATATATGATATACAGTATTACAGATATGCTCTTTCTGATGGACACACGTCCAGATCGTCCGCTCTCAAAATTCTGCCATCTCTCTCCCCACTCCCCGCATCCACCACTGCTGGCGGCTCACCTCCAACTGCACAACGCTACGCGTTGTTCACATCCAACTGGCCAACACTACAATAGCGAATATTTCAACAATACAAACGAGCCACAGACTGCACACAGCACAGTCAGTGATTTTCATGCAGAGCGCTACGTGGCGTTACCAACATAAAACCTAAACAGCCTACTTACAACTGTACTGCAGAGCAAATTCCAAACTTTGTCACCGATGGACGCTTATTTATTCTTATCACATGATTCGTATTCTCTAACCTACGAATAGTATGATACGACTACAGAAAGAGAACAGAAACGGCAATGACGGTACGAAAAGTTCGTAGTTCTGTGAAAAAAAGAGGCAGCATCGAATTTTGAACACGGTTCTTCCGGTTTGCAGTCCAACACCATGACCATGACCAAACAACCACAACATTGTGGTACTTCAAATTAGCTTGCTGTTACACACCTTGACCTTGCACCGTTCGATGTTTCTATTTTGCCAGTTCTTCCATAGTCCAGTACACCTTCTTCCTGTTTTCATGGTTGATCTTTGTTCAGGTTTTGACGGGCTGTCCACCGGGCCGTTTTACCATTATAAATCAGAGAGAAGTACGATGGGGAGTTCCCCTTGTCAGGTGAATTCCAGTGACAAGTCGACATTCTACTCTACTGGCCGTTAAAATTGCTACACCAAGTAGAAATGCAGATGATAAACGGGTATTCATTGGACAAATATATTATACTAGAAGTGACATGCGATTACATTTTGACGCAATTTGGGTGCATAGATCCTGAGAAATCGGCACCCAGAACAACTACCTCTGACCGTAACAACGGCGTTGATACGCCTGGGCATTGCGTCAAATAGAGCTTGGATGGCGTGTATAGGTACAGCTGCCCATGCAGCTTCAACACGATACCACACTTCATCAAGAGTAGTGACTGGCGTATCGTGAAGAGCCGGTTGCTCGGCCATCATTGACCAGACGTTTTCAAATGGTGAGCGATCTGGAGAATGTGCTGACCAGGGCAGCAGTCGAACATTTTTTGTAATCAGAAATACACGCGCTGGGCGTGCAACATGCGGTCGTGCATTATCCTGCTGAAATGTAGGGTTTAGCAGGGATCGAGTTAAGGGTAGAGCCACGGGTCGTAACACATCTGAAATGTAACGTCCACTGTTCAAAGTGCCGTCATTGTGAACAAGAGATGACCAGGACGTGTAACCAGGGGCACCCCATACCATCACGCCGGGTGATGTGCCAGTATGGGGATGACGAATACACGCTTCCGAAGTGCGTTCACCACGATGTCGCCAAACACGGATGCGACTATCATGATGCTGTAAACAGAACCTGGATTCATCCAAAAAAATGACGTTTTGCCATTCGTGCACCCAGGTTCGTCATCGAGTACACCATCGCAGGCGCTCATGTCTGTGATGCAACGTCATGGGTAACCGCAGCCATGGTCTACGAGCTGATAGTCCATGCTGCTGCAAACGTCGTCGAACAGTTCGTGCAGATGGTTGTTGTCTTGCAAACGTCCCCATCTGCTGACTCAGGAACGAGACGTGGCTGCACGATCCGTTACAGCCATGCGGATAAGACGCCTGTCATCTCGACTGCTAGTGATACGGGACCGTTGTGATCCAGCACGGCGTTCCGTATTACCCTCCTGAATCCACTGATTCCATATTCTGCTAACAATATTTGGATATCGACCAACGCGAGCAGCAATGACGCGATACGATAAACCGCAATCGCGATAGGCTACAATCCGACCCTTAAGTCGGAAACGTGATGGTACGCATTTCTCATCCTTACACGAGGCATCATAACAACGTTTCACCAGGCAACGCCGATCAACTGCTGTTTGTGTATGAGAAATCGGTTGGAAACTTTCCTCATGTCAGCACGTTGAGGTGTCGCCACCGGCACCAACCTTGTGTGAATGCTCTGAAAAGCTCATTTGCATATCACAGCATCTTCCTCCTATCGGTTAAATTTCGCTTCTGTAGCACATCTTCGTGGTGTAGCAATTTTAACGGCCAGTAGGGTAAGTCACCGAGGTCCACTGAACGACCAATTCCGATGTTATTGCTACTCCGCTGACGTCACAATATTCCCCACCTCCTTTCACTCTGACGGGACAGCTTTTCGTGACCCTAGTGATGAATTCCCCTTTGCATAACAGGTACTGTGTGTTGCTGTTTTGATACGTGACCTGCAGTAAGCGTCACGTGACACAAAACTGACAGGTGACCATGGTGTGGGAGCTTTGTGCTTGCGAGTCGCACGCTACGGTGGCGCTGATAATGGTCAAAGTTGACGGTGAAAACTGATCAGGCCGGGTTCGGAACGGCCGCTTTGCCGCCTTTGACGAGCAACGGCGCGGGCGGTCAGAGGCGGTCTGGGGGCAGGATTAGCTTCCTGGCGGCGGCTCGCCTTCCAGAAAGGCGCCCGACGCCGGGTAACGCAGTTACCAAAACTGCGCAGCCGCCGCCGCCGGGGCCGGCGAGTTGTCCGGCGTGGCGCCAGCAAACTGGCGCTTTGTCAGCACCCGCCAGTAATTATTCGCCCGCGGCCTGCCGCCCCGCCCCGCGGCCACTGTATGGGGGACGCCGCCACCCATCAACTTCCAAACTGCCGGCGGGAGCGGCTGGCCGCGGCGCGGCGCTGCGGTCGCCTTACCAACGACACGGACCATTCCGCACGATTCAAAAAGAAGGAATACATTTCAGTAGTTCATTACAGACTGAACAGAGGCAGGTTCAAAGTTCGGGCGCAGCTGCGTTATTGTTGTGTAAGTAGGCTGTTTAGGTTTTTATGTTGGTAACGCCACGTAGCGCTCTATATGAAAATCACTGTCTGTGCTGTGTGCAGTCTGTGGCCGGTTTGCATTGTTGGAACTAGTCTAGTGTTGGGCAATTGGATGTGAACAGCCCGTTGTATTGGGCAGTGGAAGGTGAGCCGCCAGCAGTGGTGGGTGTGGGGAGTGAGATGGCGGAGTTTTGAGAGCGGATGATGTGGACGTGTGTCCATCAGAGGCAGTAAATTTGTAAGACTCGATGTCATGAACTGATATATATATATATATATTATTTTATTATATATTATTTTAAACACCATTAAGGTAAATACATTGTTTTTCCTCTATCAAAATCTTTCATTTGTTAACTATGCCTATCAGTAGTTAGTGCCTTCATAGTTAGAATCTTTTATTTAGCTGGCAGCGTTGGCGCTCGCTGTATTGCAGCAGTACGGGTAACGAAGATTTTTGTAAGTGATTCATGAAAGGTATTGGTTATTGTTAATCAGGGTCATCCTTTTGTAGGGATTATTGAAAGTCAGATTGCGTTGCGCTAAAAGTATTGTGTGTCAGTTTAGTGATGATCAGAATAAGTAAAGAGAGAAATGTCTGAGTAAGTTCAGTTTTGCTCAGGTGTTTGTAAATCAAATAACGTAAGGGGTTTACCAGCACAGTAATTCATTAAATTTTCAAAGGGGATGTCTCAGTTTGTTTGTAGCAATATGGCGACTACACCACAAGAGAAATCATTTTGAGTGTTGGAATGTGAGCGAAGTAAATCATTGTTTAAGTGCAACGTTTATTCGGCAAGAATTTGCTTCTGCACAAGCAGATTTACAGGGCGACAGTTATCGAAGTTCGTGGAAAAAAATCGTTAATTAGTTACCAACTACAGCGTAAACACACTTTGTTCAACATGTCACTACAGATATTCGGTGTTAGATTACGACATGTTCGACATGCCTGCCATCATTGGCGATGATGTGGAGCAGACGAACAGCGAAATTCGGCATGATCTGCTGAAATGACGACCTTCTGAATGGCTGTTTTCAGATTGGCAATGGTTTTTGGGTTACTGCTCTATAACTTGTCCTTAAATAGCCCCACAAAAACGAGTCACATGGGCTGAGATCCGGAGAATATGGTGGCCAAGCGAGGCCCATGCCAGTGACGTATGGGTACCCCAGGGCCAGAATGCCGTCTCCAGTGTGCTCCTCCAGGACATCAAACACTCTCCTGCTTCGGTGGCCTCGAGCTCTGTTTTGCAAGAACCACATCCTCTCGAAATCAGGGTCACTTTGGATAATGGGGATGAAATCATCTTCCAAAACCGTCACGTACCGTTTGGTAGTCACCGTGCCATGGACGAATATCGCACCGACTATTCTGTGACTGGACATTGCACACCACACCGTCGCTCGTTGAGGGAGAAGAGACTTCTCGGTTGCGAAATACGGCTTCTCAGTCCCCCAATTGCGCCTATTTTGCTTATTGACAATCCCATCCAAATGGAAGTGCGCTTCGTAGCTAAACCAAAGCATTCACTCCATACTGCTTCCCACCATGCTTCGCGACAAATAAGGCAGTTCAGAAGTTTTGACGATTTTATTTTATATTGTTTAATACACTACTGGCCATTAAAATTGCTACACCACGAAGATGACGTGCTACAGACGCGAAATTTAACCCTCAGGATGAAGATTCTGTGATATCCAAATGATTAGCTTCTCAGAGCATTCACACAAGGTTGGTGCCGGTGGCGACACCTACAACGTGCTAACACGAAGACAGTTTCCAACCGATTTCTCATACACAAACAGCAGTTGACCGGTGTTACCTGGAGAAACGTTGTTGTCATGCTTCGTGTAACGAGGAGAAATGCGTACCATCACGTTTCCGACTTTGATAAAGGTCTGATTGTAGCCTATCGCGATTGCGGTTTATCGTAACGCAACATTGCTGCTCGCGTTGTTCGATATCCAATGACTGTTAGCAGAAAATGGAGTCTGTGGGTTCAGGAGGGTAATACGGAACGCCGTACTGGATCCCAGCGGTCTCATATCACTAGCAGTCGAGATGACAGGCATCTTATCCGCATGGCTGTAACGGATCGTGCAGCCACGTCTCGATCCCTGAATCAACAGATGGGGACGTTTGCAAGACAACAACCATCTGCACGAGCAGTTCGACGACGTTTGCAGCAGCATGGACTATCGGCTCGGAGACCATGGCTGCGGTTATCGATGACGTTGCATCACAGACAGGAGCATCTGCGATGGTGTACTCAACGACGAACCTGGGTGCACGAATGGCAAAACGTCATTTTTTCGGATGAATCCAGGTTCTGTTACAGCATCATGATGGTCGCATCCGCGTTTGGCGACATCACGGTGAACGCACATTGGGAGCGTATATTCGTCATCGCCATACTGGCACATCACCCGGCGCGATGGCATGGGGTGTCATTGGTTACATGTCTCGGTCACCTCTTGTTCCCATTGACGGCATTTTGAACAGTGGACGTTACATTTCAAATGTGTTACGACCCGTGGCTCTACCCTTCACTCGATCCCTGCTAAACCCTACATTTCAGCAGAATAATACACGGCCGCATGTTGCAGATCCTTTACGGGCCTTCCTGGAAATAGAAAATGTTCGGCTGCTGCCCTGGAAAGCACATTCTCCAGATCTCTCACCATTTGAAAACGTATGGTCAATGGTGGCCGAGCAACTGGCTCTTGATGAACTGTGGTATCGTGTTGAAGCTGCGTGGGCACCTGTACCTGTACACGACATCCAAGCTTTGTTTTACTCAATGCCCAGGGGTATCATGGCCGTTATTAATGCACGACCGCATGTTGCACGCCCTGCACGTGTATTTCTGGATACACAAAATGTTCTACTGCTGCCCTGGTCAGCACATTCTCCAGATCTCTCACCATTTGGAAACGTCTGTTCAATGGTGGCCGAGCAACTGGCTCGTCACAATACGCCAGCCACTACTCTTGATGAAGTGTGGTATCGTGTTGAAGCTGCATGGGCAGCTGTACCAGTAGACGTCACCCAAGTTGTGTTTGACTCAATGCCCAGGCGTATCAAGGCCGTTATTAGGGTCAGAGGTGGTTGTTCTGGGTACTGATTTCTCAGGATCTATGCTCCCAAATTTCGTTAAAATGTAATCACATATCAATTCTAGTATAATACATTTGTCCAATGAATACCCGTTTATCATCTGCATTTCTTCCTGGTGTAGCAATTGTAATGGCCAGTAGTGTAAAAGGCAGAGTCTTTGTCTCACCTGTTTCAGCTACTCTGCACGAACTGAGAAATCAAAATGTTGAAGTTGTCTTTTTAATAAAGAGGACCTGTGTGTGGTATGAGATGGACTATGTTTCCGATGTTTCTCGAGTGACGCATGGTCCTCAAGTTGTGTGTACGACATAGTGTTTGTGTGAACATAATAGTCTGAACCTTCCTCTATCCAGTGCATGCGCAAATGCCATTCTATGTTTCACAGATTGTAATAAACAGTTAATATCTGTTCTTCCTTTTTGAATCAACTTGCAATATTTTGCTGAACAGAAGATTTTTCATAAACTGTAGAAACAGAGATAGACTTCTCCATAGGTTCTACAATGTACTGTGCACTTTTTCAGGTTTTGGGCAACGGCCTTGCATCAGTGAACAAATCACTCTTCTCCAAATCGTGATGTAAATTGATCCCTGTCTTTCCTTTAGAGATCTATTTCAAAATTATTTTTTTTTCTTCTATAGGCTTTCCTATCTTCTATGTACCGTAGGCTGGGGGTCTAGGCTTAAGAGGTTTTCCAAGGTTTCCCTGCTTAAGAAAGTTCCCGAATGGGTAGACCCTGATAACAGTTTCATGAAAGATCATCTTCCTTGGTTGTGCACAGCAAACATAACACCTAGATGCACGTAAAAGCAGTACAGCCGCGGTACCTGTCTCTTCATTTCTTCTGTTTTCAACATTTCTTTTCTTCGTCTGTCTTAAACATAATTTTCTTTTTCAGTCGGAGGACTGACAATCATCACTTCCGGGTTATCCACACTAATAGATAGCTCGCGAAGTGTGTTCGGTAAATCAAAATTGAGCTCACAAACTTCGCTCGCTGCGAGGGGCATTTTAATCTCCCCACGGAAAATTACCCTCTACCACGCAATAATTAATAATGGTCAATCAAATCATCCACATCTATTCACTTTTGAAAAGTATCTGATCGGATTTTCTAGTAATATATGCGCCGACAGCTCGTCGACGCCAAGGTATTTTTCTAGTACGTTTATTCTTTGGAATAACAGAGACACATATATGTATTCTCCATGGTTATTATGGACGGGTAAGAAGGACAGCTTCGGAAATATCTGTTGGAAGATTGACGGGCTTCTAAAAGAGACATATTTGCTTTTCTTCTTGCTAAAGCGAGCAATTAACGTTTGTGCCGCTAGCGGGTTATTTGAAGAGAGAGAAAGACTGTAAACGCAAATTAAGTAAGACTTGGAATCAACAGAAAACGGAACATGTAATGGAGATGGATTGAATATACAATTTTCCTCAGAAATAAGGTTTGTGACCCTTTTATTCTAGAGTGAATGACGAATGAGTTCTCTGTCTGAATCATTGACGATCGCCTTGGCCCTGTAATTAGTGGGGAAGTTTCAGCTGTGACGAAGAGAGCCTGCAGTCACCGAGTTTTTATAAAATCGTCCAAAAAGGCTTCGTCCACATCTGAAATTCTAAATCTGTCGTAAAATGAACGAATTGTTCAAACTATCGATTTTCCCAACTGAATGCAGCGCTTAACAATAATAACAAATGCAGAGATCTTTTCCAGCAAGCCAGCCGCTGAATATTAAGACGAAGGGCTCCACCAGAGATTCTATTGGGCTGATTTCACGTAAATGAAATATTATATTTAAAACTGTACATAGATAAAGGACAGAGAGAGAGAGAGAGAGAGAGAGAGCGAATGAAATTCGAGAAAATACTCAGAATCCTCCATTAGTATAATTGTTTGCCTGGCTTATCACGGATCAGCCTAAAGATAAAACAGGAGGCCCTAACTTTATTGTACCGATTTATGTGTGAGAGTGAAGGGGTAATAAAGGCGACAGATACACCTCTGTACAGACAAAACATTACACCAAGTTAGCGGCAAGCTGCATTCACATATATTCATCAGTCAGTAATATAGATATAAAGATATTCTCCCAATAACATTATATAATTCATTATAAGTGGACACCCTGATTCCCATCTGGTCACCGAAGTTATGAGCTGTCGGGTGTGGCCGGCACTTGGATGGGTGACCATCCGGGCCGCCATTCGCTCTTGCCGTTTTTCGGGGTGCACTCAGCCTCGTGATGCCAGTTGAGGAGCCACTTGATCGGTCACAGAAAACCATCGTCACGACCGGGAGAGCAGTGTGCTGACCACACGCCCAGCCTATCCGCGGCCTCATTTGAGGACGACCAGGCGGGCGGGTGGTCCCTATGGGCCACTTGCTGCCGGAAGACGGAGAGCTTTACTCAGATTTTGCTACTCGCTTTGATAGGCCTTTAATAACAGTCGTTAATATTTTCTGAAGATCAAGCTTTACGTCGTATTAACAACCACAAGGACATAAGACATCAACACATGCTATGATACAATTCCTCGTTAAAAGAAGGCTACTATCGTTTGGGTGATATCAACGTGACACCCCTGCCCTCGACGTCAACGTGAAATTACCACCCACAGATGGCTGGTGGCAGGATTAGAAATGGAGGGCGTGTTAGACGTGTCCGGGGATACAAAGAACAGTGCAGCCGTTGTCGCAATGCGGAAACGGAGCGATTTATCTGACTTCCAAAAGTACATGGTCATTGGCCTTCGTGACAGGGATGGAAGCATTTCCAATCAGGCAGAGTTTGTAAACTCTTCGCTTGCCGCCGTGGTTAAAGCATACAGTGCGCAGCAAAGTGGAACTATCCACATCCGGCGCATAAGCAACTGTGATGCACCAGGACCCATTGATGACAGGGGTGAACGCCGGCTGCACAGATGTGTACGAGCGAACAGACGTGCAACTGTTGAGTGACTGACCACCCAAATGAACCAAGAGGCTACTAACAGAGTCCCCTCAGCGACCGATCGCTGAACGTTGCTGCTTATTGTCCCACACAGCAAACGCCTAGTTCGTGCACACATACAGACTGTACTTCATCGGCGACAAAGTTTGGAATTTGCACTCCAGAACCGCAACTGAACGTCAACTGGCTGACGACAGGTGACCTTTTCAAATGAATCACGTTTTACGCTCCAGCGGACAGATGGATGCACAGTCCTGCAACAGTCGTAAGGACGGTCGAGGCTGGAGGAGGCAGTATTATGATCTGACGAATGTTTTCGTGGCATCCTCTGGGTGATTCCGTCGTTGTGGAAGCCGCAGTGGATCAACGCAAGTATGCAGCAGCCCTTCGAGACCATGTCCACCCCCATATGCTGTTTGATTTTCCTCAGCACGATCGCATCTACCGGCAGGACAATACAACGTGTCACACAGCTCGCAGAGTACGTGCATGGTTCGAAGAGCACCACGCTGCTTATACAATACTCGGCCACTAAACTCCATAGATTTAAACCCATTCGAGAATATGTGGGACCACGTCAATCAGGCTTTTGGCGCCTTGGATCCCCAACACTGAAACCTAGCTTTGTTGGCCACGGCACTGGAGTCTCCACGAACATTATTGACTCTCTACCTGTACGTCTCGTGGCGGTCCATGCTGTGCAAAGTGGTTATTCAGGCTTCTGACAAGTGACAGCTGGTCACATTAATACGACAGTACAGTGTAGAGGAATACATATGGCGCAATTTAAGTTTGGAGCACGGCATTGTATTGAAGTTAATCATGGACGGCTCGGTACCGGGAAAAAATATGCAGCGCTAGAGAAGTGGTTTTTCAGAGGGAAGTAGTCGATCAGACATGGAAGCAGTAGGTGTTCCACAGATTCGGTGAGAAAAGGAATTTTGTACCATCTTCCAGCATGCTATGTTACGAAGATCTGGAAACTGGCCTCGGCCCGAGATTGCTCATCGAGTGAATTAAAAAAACAAGTGAAATTTGCTACTTTTGAATGGTTTTTTGATGTACTGAGAAAAGAGATGTCGGAAAAATGCTAAGAATGTGAGGAGGATAGACGTGTGAAAACCACAGCGAGCCATTTCCACAATTTGAAGTTTTGTATTCCGCCTGGAAGGCGGCGAGTGGGGCTGCTCCTGTAAACAGAAGGGTAGGCCAAATTCAGGAAGTGAGTAGGAACAGGAGAAGGTGAAAATCTCTCGGTACTGCAGTGTGAATTACGTGGTTTACTGATGAATGAATATATATACAAAGGCATACATAACTTTGTTCAGATGAGCACGTAGGTGCGAAGCCTTGTAAGTAGTGCAAAGTCTCTGTATGAAGCGAAGCTGAAGCGAAGCGTCCCGGCCGTCTGCTCTTGATCAAATGGGTAGAATCTGCAGCGGCGCTCGATGAGATGAACAGTGCCTGCTAGAGGGCACTGTCGTCGGTGTCTGTGTCGTACTGCCAACCTATGAACTTGCACCTACGCCGTGGCATCGCAGCCATCGATCGAAGGAATTTCAAAAACTACCTTATATTTTATTTCGTCTGTGCAAGTAACTTTTATTGAATGCTGTACTACGTTCCAAAGTGACACCGATAAGTGGCACTATTTACCAACACAGTCACCAAGCCTCTGTCAACAACGGTCTGATCGGGCTGACAGGGCCGGCCACAGTGGCCGAACGGTCTAGAACCACGAGACCGCTACGGTCGCAGGTTCGAATCCTGCCTCGGGCATGGATGTGTGTGATGTCCTTAGGTTAGTTAGGTTTGAGTAGTTCTAAGTTCTAGAGGACTGATGACCTCAGAAGTTAAGTCCCATAGTGCTCAGAGCAATTTGAGCCATTTGGGCTGGCAGTGGTTCAGTTCCTCAACGATACATATCTGCTTCTTGGTCACGGACCCATTGGAAAACTGCTGAGTGAATTCCATAGACGGAAGAACGGCAATTGCAGCGAATCGGTTCCTCTATTGCACGGGTCCTGTCGCCTGTGGCAGATGCCGATTGCCTCCCTTTCCGATCAGCAACACCCACTCCTGTGCAGCCTTCATCTGACTGCTTCTGGACGCGATGTACCATCCGGTCCATTTACCGCCAGAATGTCACGGCCTTTTTGTGTGCGCACAAGAATAGTGCTGCCCCACGTACGTTGGAGTATGTACTCAACTGCAGCGCCACCTCATTTCCACTCTGAGAGCCGAACTGGATCTGCGAGACACCCGGAACATGTACTCTTTTTGGACAATGCGCCTCACTTGCTGCACAACGATTTTAGCGTAGGACGAGAGATGTAAGTTATTTTCTGTAGTCTTGTGGTACTAGAGCAGTACTTCCCGTAGTGTCTGTAATAGCCCTGAGAGGTAAAATGAAATTTTCTGAGGGATAAAAACAAAAGCGTTCGATTGTGTTTCGGTCATGTAACTAATTATTAAAAAAAATGTTGTTACTATTAATACTATTCCATCAGACTGCAAAACTGATAACGTAAGTTATTAATAATTACATTTTTTAAGCAGTAGCATTAGCTTGATCCAGAATGCAGTGGAGTTCAAAGCTTCTGCAACGAATGTCTCAACATCATCTTCCTCACATAATACACTCTGTACAGACATAACTTTGTACCAAGCAGCTATAACAATAAGACTGAGATATATGCGTAATACATTCTTAAAATTTCATGAAAATGCCTTGTCCGAGTTGTACGCCCAGGCAGTTTTCGCAGTGGCCCGGAAACTGCTTCATTGTTCATTTTGTAACAAATAAACGAATTAACTAACAGCACAACACAACAGTAACTATGAAATGCTACTACACTGTCGTATGGCCTACAATATATTTCTGTTATTACTATTATTATTGTTAGTGGCAGTGTTCTTACACGAAGCATTGCCAACTGCTGTCAATTCAGAAGTAAGATATCCAGCAATTACAAGACTTTAAAAAAGTTGGCTAAAAATAGTGCACATAATTTAAGTTGTTCGATTTTAAATGCGGGTGTAGGGTAGCAAGTGGCTACCCTCAATCCAGATGCTTCGCTTTCTTTTTATTAATATTTTTAATATTATTTTTTTAATTTTAATTAAATTATTTTCATTGTAAAATTTAGTTAGGCGCTAATTTTGATGATAGTGTTTGTGTCTGTATGTCTGTGTGGGGTGAAGGGTGGAGGAGGCTGTCGAGAGAGCAGTGGCACTCGTGGGTAATGGTCTCAGAACGGTTGAGAACCATTATACCAGGTGTCGATCAACACGTTATTAACTTGCTCAATTTGTGAAGCGGTTTCTCTTGAATAAATCCTGCAGTTTTTTCTGAAACTGTAATCTTTCGTTTGTCTGTTAATATAAATCCATCTAACATTATCCATTCCGTTCAGATAATTCCTCTCTCTTAGGACTCTTTTATATACTCGCCCTGGTTCCGTCCCCGAGTCGCAACTGAAACGACGAACGTTCCTTCGTTGTGGGTGCCTGTTAGATCCGACGGCGTAGTGGCTTTGGGGAATGTGTGTCCACCACTTTGTGAGTGTAGAATTTTTACGGCTGTTTTTATCCGCCTGTTTAATATTTTTTATGAGATTCCATGATGTTTTCCCTTCGACCTAACAAAACTAGAATCATGTACGTTCTTTTCAGTGAATACGTTCACAGTAATATGTAGCCCTCCAAGTAGCACTGGTGTTAGCATGACCCCATAAGCATATAGGAAATATGATACTTCCCTCGTTTTCAGAACTATTGCATTCATAATGTATGAGGATATCTCCCTCGTTTTGAAAACTATTGTATTCTAAATGTATGACGATGGATCAAATCTCCGTTTGGCTATCCAGATTTAGGTTCTTCGTACTTTCCGTAAATCGCTCCATGTGAATACCAGAACCTTGCGTTTGAAAAGAGCCCTGCCAATTTCCTGCCCATTCTTTCCTAATCTGAACTTGTGCCCCGTCTCTAATGACCTCAATGTCGACGGGACGTTAAACTCTAAGCAACCTTCTTTCCTTCAAAATACATAACTTTCTCCCGCGGAGTCGACTGTATCCAACAATATTTTGTTAACTTTCACATTTACAGCACATTGAATTTTATTCATTTTTTCTGCACTGATGGACAATGACATAAATCCAACCCCAATTGAAATTGTTTGCTGTTTTATTGAATGTAATACTTGTGAAAATAGAATGATGAATGTTGCATTGAACAGCTGCGATACGAAACACCTGCAACATTGAAAATAAAATTTCCCGCTTATTTTTGTACCCACTGTCACGGTCTCTTGCCTCAGCTGTTGCTGTACCGTTCCTAGTACCACTGGGAATAATATCACCCCACAAGCAAATTGAAAATATGTATCTTACTTGTTTCCAAAGCTATTATTTTCAAAATGTGTCACTATCTCCTTCTGAGTGAATTGTATACCATGATATTATGCCAGTTTTTTATTTGAAACACACATTAAAAGTATTTTGATGGTTTCTTGCACTGAGTACCACCTGCGAAGATTACTGTTATCTTTGTACTCCTTTCTTACTAACAGCCTCTAGAACTGTTCTTTGGCAACAGTTATCCAGCAGTAGTGGTCATGCACCATCTTAGTGTGTGAAAAGTGACACTTGTACCCGTTTAATTAGTGTGTAAATGCAACGTAGCAATGGTTACTCCAGAGTGAATGTGATAGGGTATAACTGTACATAAAAACGTGTATGAACTTAAGCGTTGTTCGGAAAGTGTGTTATGTACTAAAGGGATAATAAATCAAAGTAATTTGAGCTGTACTGATATTATTTCAAAGTAACAGTTCTAGTATTCAGACGAATATTTTTAGTATTTGATACGCGTAAAAGGCACATACAAACATCAAGCCCACTGCTCAGGTTCATTTCATAACAGACTTTGGTCTCTATCAACATGTGGAAACAGTTTCTTGTTAGTGAAGAACAGTGATCTGAAACCCACTGTGAACAATAGAGATACGAGTTTACGCGTAGAGAAAGCAATAAGAGTGCGCCATCGGCCACAAAATATTATGTAAGGCACAAATCTACAGCATCTTGGGTTGAAGTGCAAAAAGAGGAACTCTACAATATTTCAGAAATAAAAAAGGGCCCAGTTTCCACAATGACACTACAAGACACCAATTAATACTCGCTGTAGTAAACGTAAGTGTGGCAATAATGTCAACTGCAGGTCGTTTGAGACTGCTCCTGTAAGCTACATTTATTCGGTGTATGACGAATTTTGTTTTGAGAAAGTTGATTAAACTTGTGGTTTCTATTTTCCTTTTTCTAATTTAAAAATGTCTTCAGAGAAGTAACAAGTTCCGGTACTTAGTGTTGCAGGAGTTTAGTTTCATAGTAAGGAAGAAAAGGTGGAGGTAATGGAGAAAATCAATACTCAAAATAAATTGTTGTCAATAGTAAGGGATTAGGATCTGTTCTTCCTCCAGGATGTTCGATACAAACGCGGCCAAGCTGAAAGCAACACTAGACATAGAACTACTGGTTGAGGTACAGAATGAGAAAATGGAGAGGAAATAGCATACGAAGTAAATTTAGAGGGTCAAGGAGAATATAGAAGAAACAATGAAGTGAGACAACCTCATTGACGTAGGTAACAAGACAGAAAATACAACTATTTTTCCAGAATGTTGACATCTTTGGAACGGCAGGTGGAAGTAACGTCAAACACAGATTTGCTAAAGTAGAATTTAAGATGTCAGATAGGAGGACGTGACTAAGAGAGAATTTCTAAACATAGAACTAATACTTGCTTCGTAAATAAAATCTCCTTTTCTTGCTGCAGTTTATGTTTCCCAGACCCGTTTTGCCTTTCTCTTGCTCAAAGGCATCTTCGGTGGGATCTATGACGATACAGTTTTGTTATTTTTAGATTATCAAACAGTTCACTTCTCGTGTTTTATGTAAATACGTAATTACTTACAGTTTTCTGTGATCTGCGTTTTTTCTCATCTGGTCTGGAGGTCGCAAAACTACATTTATTTCCGACACATAAGCACAGCTTTGTATTCCGAACTTTTTCACACCATTCACCACGTTTCTCCTTCTTTTTTGCGGTGTGTTTGTATTCTTTTACCACTAGATACAGCTGTTTGTTCGAACACTGTGTTTACCTACGTGTTGCCAACCTAACGATTTATATGTTCAAAAGCAACTTCTTTTCATTATGTTTATATCTGTGTGTGTGTGTGTACGTGAGTGTTTGTGTGTGTGTGTGTGTGTGTGTGTGTGTGTGTGTGTGTGTGTGAGAGAGAGAGAGAGAGAGCTTAAGAGTGTGTATATGGTTTTTTTTATAATTCTGTGTGTGTGTGTGGGGGGGGGGGGGGGGGTGAGTTTAACTAAATCCTCAACGCCACTGATACAAAAATGGGAAGAATTTAGAAGGGCCCACTTAGCAGTAGAACCGAGCAACCAGTCAACTCCAAGTAGCAGACAATGTGATATGATTGCAATACTCAAAGCGAGAAGGGAACATAAAGAAAAAATAGAAAAGCTTGTAAGGAGTATGCTTCGCCGGCGATGGGCGAAGCATGACAGAATCTCTGACCAGAGACTAGGTTATTGTTAGTTGTTGCTTGTCGCTTGTCTGCGCTAGTCTGCGCGAGTCGACAGTAGTAGTCAGTCGGATACAGTAGAAGTGAGTCGACAGTAGTAGTCGGGCGGATACAGTAGCGAGTGGACGGTAGTAGTCTGCGGGAGTCGGCATGCGTCGGCTGTGTGCTCTGCTCGCGACTGTGGTCAGGACTCTGGACGATGAGTATTGTTGTAGAAGGTAAAGAAGCAGCATTGCGCATATCTAATAATGTATGTTAATTGTAATTAATTTGTTCAAAAATGCCCCAATAATAATTTTTTTTATAAAGTAACTCTTTTAAAGAAAAACATTCATTTCAATTTAAAGAATATTTCTTATGCATTCCCTCCAAGAATCAAATATATATATATATACACGCCAGCATTGCACGAAGCTGTGTCGAAGAATGTACGAGGCCTGTTCAGAAAGTAAGCTCCGATTGATTGCCAAATTGAAACCACAGTGAACATCAGAAATGTTTTACTTGTAACAATTAGCTACACTTTTCAGCTACTTCTCTACGTAGTCGCCGTTCTGACTTAGACTTTTCTCACAGCGTTGTACCAACTTTTCAATAGCCTCATCATAGAAGGCAGCCGCCAGTGCTTTCCGCCAATTCTCCACGCTGGCCTACACCTCGTTGTCTGCGTCAAAATGTTGTCTTCAAAGACAGCGGTTCATGTGACCAGAGATGAAACTCAGGGGGAGACAATTGCGGACTGTATTGTGGGTAATCTCACATTTCCATTTGAAAACGATGCAGGAGCATCTTCATTGCCCCTGCAGAATGTGGCTGAGAATTGTCTTGAAGAAGAAACAGCACGACAGTTATGTAATGTTAGCTGCATAGCTTCAGGCGAAATTTCTCACCAGGCCCTCGTACTTGGCGGCAGACACTATTTTCTAGACATCTTTACGCACTCACTGCGAGCTCAGAAATGACAAGAGCGACGTGATGCTAACTGGGGTTATACTAGAGACACTACCCAACACATCTGTGCAAAGCTTTATCGGATTTTCATAGTCGTTTCCATTTCGCGACCGATCGGAGCTTACTTTCTGAACGCCCCTCGTATAATTAAGAGCAGATATAGATGCAGTTTTATTGAGGTAAGAATTTTTGCTTTTTTATTCAGAATACAAGCCGAAGGTCAGTGCTGCTGCCCTTATAAAATTTACCAGATATTATTATTTCTGTTGAGAGGTTACATTTGGTTCATGGTTCAATATTTAATTAATATCATTGTGTGGTTTAATGGTCAATTATCATTCCTTAATTTTTGTGTGGGGAGTTTATGCTTGGCTTCATCTCCATTATTATTAAACATTAATTTTCTCTTGGGAGGTTACACTTGGCACCATTTCAAATTATCATACATTAATTATTTTGCTGGGAGGTTACACTTGGCGACATCCGGCCAGGATCGTATTTCTTTGTGAATCTCCTGAGAAGTAATCTATTCTTATTCACTTAAATGTAGTTTGCATCTGGCGCAACGCATTTACTAATTTGTCACTCTTTCTTTCACAGATCATCGGCAATTTTTTGCTCTTTGTTGTATTTGTGTTTGTTGCATTTTTGCATTGTGTTTGTTTCATTTGTGAATAATTTTGATTTTTTGATCTGTGAAAAATGCTGCGAAAAACTTTTAACAGTACGTCGCGATGTACAATGAGTGAAATAGCCGACTCAAATAACTTGACCGATAGTACTTGCGACACTCAGTGTCTTAATGACAGTCCTATAGTTACAGACAGTCAGAGTGTGCAGATTATTAATAATGATTTTGATCATAACGATGAACAAATAAGTTCAATTGTGTCCTCTGTTAATTTGACGACAATTGATGATGCGGGACGTTCTGTTACAATGAACGCTGCCCAGCTTGACACACCCAATTTGCTAAATTTACGTAGCAAACAGATAATTATTTCTAACGAAAATGAACAGTGTACTCAAAATACGGAAGATTTATTAGATTCCGAGGTAGTGACTAACAGTACACATCCGATTGGGAAACCTTTTCGAGAATCACAGAATGACCAAATGGTTACACAAAACGTGACAATTGCAGGTATACCATCACACAGTACGGAGAATACAGCGGCTAATATTAGCATGGATCAAGTTATGACGTTATTGGTACAACTTAGTGAAAATTTCAAACAAAAACTTAATGAAAATTCCATACAACAGAATGAAAGACAAGACTACAATAACAAACAGCTTAGTGAAAATTTCAAACAACTTAGTGAACAGAACAAACAACTTAATGAAAAACAAGACAACCTTAATGAAAATTTCAAACAACTTCGTGAACAGAACAAACAACTTAATGAAAAACAAGACAACTTTAATGAAAAATTAGACAACAATTCCAGACAGCTTAGCGAACAGATTACAGCCGTTGCCGCGCAGTGTCATGTTACTAAAGAACAATTACGTGAAGAAATTAGATCAGTTGCTCAAGAATTAAGGGATATGCAAACAGCTACAACAGAATCACTTAGAGGCGAAATTAGTGCAGTCGGTAAACAATGCTCTGAAAAAGCAACACAGTTACGCGACGAGTTTAAATTGATGACAGCAGAACTTTCGCGCACACTGGATAAAAAAATAGACGCGAAATTCGACCAACTGAACAGTCAAACTGACGAACGTTTTAATCATCACCTACAAAACAGTGAAACGCGTTTCCGTAAATTTATACAGGAACAGAATAAAGTAAAGCGACAAGTCATGGAAACAATTACCGCACAGAGACAGGAAGATAAACGTAAATTGTTTACAAAAGCAAAAACATACGTAGACAACAATATTGCTACTGTATCAGACGAAATTAACACTATCAAACAGTTGAACACTGAATTGCGTGATGAAATTTCCGATCTAAAATCAAAAACAGATACACACACAGTAGACTTTCAGACAGTGACCGACAGACTTGAACAATTAGAACTAATTCAGGATCCTGAAGTCATCAAATCAGATGTTAAAAAATTGAACGAAACCACACGTAAAATACAAAAACAGATTAATGCTTCTGACACTAAAAACGATGATCAGGTAAAAATACCGACTGAAAAATATGATGAATTGGCCAGTCGTATTGACGTTATTGAAAGTAATGATGACAGCAAATCAGATTATACTTCACCGATTTCGTTTAATCAAACACCTGAATTCCAAAATCTACAGCAGACGATCAGTGAGATAGATTCATCTAATAATACATTACGTAGAAAATTGTCATCTTTACAGCAAGAAGTGACAGAGATAAAAAATATTTCAGTTAATAACACGTCACAGCATACGGCACATTCCGAACATTTCTCACACTCACACAGCCAGTACAATTTGGGTAATTTACAGAGAGTACGTGACTTAGATTCTGAACAGTCACTGGCAAATAGATTCTCATACAATCCTGAACCTGTTCAGACGTACAGAGACGATAATTTTGATTATAAGCATTTTCTATCCGTGAGAAAATTTAAAGTATTTAAAAATGACAGAACACAGATTCACCCCCTGGATTGGATACAACAATTTAGCTTTGCTCTTCCACCGACTTGGCCTGTAACGCACAAACTTGAATTTATTTGCAGTTTTTTTGAAGGCGAACCGGCAACTCATATGAGACCGATCGCGAGACAATGCTACTCAGTAGAAGAATTTCAGAATGCTTTTCTGTCAGCGTACTGGTCGAAGATGACACAGCGCGGAATTAAAGATCAACTAATTAGTTTACCAAATTATGAGAACTCAAATTTTCGCAGTGTCACACAATTTTTTGAACACGTGGTCCAACAAAACCAGTACTTAATTGAACCATACAGTGAATCTGCACTTATTCAATTATGGATTTCTAAATTACCACGGTCATTAAGAGTGTCACTTTTAGCGGGTCAGCAAAAAGAAAATATTTCGGCATTCAGAGATCTGTTACAGCTTTTGGAAGTGCAACAATCGGATTATTCCTTCATAAACAAAAATTTTTCATATAATAACCAAGGTCACCAAACATATAGCAATTACGATCAGCCACGTAATTTCAATAGCAAAGCCAATAGACGCTTCAGGAACGAAAACTACCAGAACTTTAATAACAGACAAAATTTTAATTATCAGTATCGTCAAAATTATCAGCAAGAGGAACCACATTTTGGTAACAATAGAGTTTTTTCCCAACAACAGCAACAAAACCAACCAGTTAGCATACCTAACCAACAATGTAGTGCACAAGGTCAACCAAGCTTTAATGTTTCGCCGCGTACGCGTATAGCGTCGCCCCCAACAAATAGTAACGCACAGCAACAAGGGAATAAGTATGTACAGAAAACACACTATTTCAATTCCTATCGCAGTGCACCGTATAGAAATGACTATCACGACAGACGTAAAAGTAATGAGCACAATTTTCAGCGTACATTTAATAACAGTCGGTCTTATCAGCAGCAAGAACATCCGCCACAACATATAATCATGAATGAACCAGACAGTAGGTATCATCCAGAACGTAATACGTCTGGAAGAAATAACAGAACAGTTCAAATAGTCGAAATGCCACAGCATCCTCCTGAAAATAATAACACGTCAGATAGAATTTGACTAGATACTGTACAGGTTGCATCTTCCAGCAACACAAGCGCTACTTTTGACACGCAGAATGTTGTTCATAAAAATGTTATTACTTTTGACGACATCCGAGACTCTCTTTTGCAGGAAAGACCAGTTGTTCAAAAAACCATTTCACACCCTGTCATCGAAGTTAAAATTGGATCATCGAAATTTTCAGCAGTAATCGATTCTGGATCACCTATGTCAGTTATAAATGAAGAAACTTTCAACGAGTGTAACAAAGAGAATACCTATCCTACGTTACCATTAGGTAAAACGAAAGTAAAAGGAGCAGTACCTAGTAAAGGAGTAGATGTAAAATTGCAGACACATTTATCATTTTGTATTGCAGGTCATACATTTCACTCAAATTTTTGGATTATTCCGTTATTGACGACAGACATTATTTTAGGTACGAATTTTCTGGTACAACACGATGCCATTATTGACTTTCAAAATTCCTATTTAATGTTGAAGGATGAAAATGTACAACTGGCTTTAGAATTTCAGCACTCTTTATCTGCGGAAGAACAAACAATTAACCGTACAGAGGTCATTTCCGCATCACGTAACATAGACTGTCATTCCACATTGTTCACAGATACGTACGTACACAACTATAATACTCCAGACGGAGCCGACTATGACGTAATACAGGTAATTTCTGATAAAGTTAAACAGAGCAGTGCAAATAAAGACGACGAACGCACGCAACTACGCAAAATTCTTTTACAGCAACCTCCAGTTTTTGACAACGTTCCTGGTACTATGTCCGGTTTATGTATGAATTTCAAGTTAAACAGCACGACATATTTAAAGCCAAGCATTATCCCATTCCGTATATTCATAGAGAACAAGTTAAGAAAGAATTGCAAGCTATGCTTGATCAAGGAATTATTGAATCGGCAGTTAGTCCGTACATAAACCGCTCCATGTTGTTAAGAAAAAAGATGGTTCACTTCGCCTCGTACTTGATTCGCGTCACATCAATGACATTATTATTAATGAAACAGATCGCCCACAGACACTAGAAGAACTTCTACAGAATTTTCATGGTACTGCTATTTATTCCACATTAGATTTGAAATCGGGATTTTGGCAAATTCAGCTCCATCCGAACTGCAGAAAGTACACAGCATTTCTCTGTTTTGGTGACTGTTATCAATTTTGTAAATTACCATTCGGTTTAACTATTTCTTCAGCAGCGTTTATTCGCGGTTTGAATACAATACTTCCGACAGAACTTAAAGACAGAATTACAACGTACGTAGACGACATTCTTATTGCAGAAGCTAACTGGTCTGAACACAATCTGATTCTTGAACGACTGTTGCAAACTTTTCGTACACAAGGACTCTCAGTTAATCTCAGTAAATCGCACTTTGGCAAAACTTCTATAAAATTTCTTGGACATGTAATTTCAGCAAAGGGCATTACGCCTGACCCGGAAAAACTTCAAGCTTTACGTGACATTACTGTTCCGAGGACGATACGACGAAGAAACAACTACGCAGTTTTTTGGGTTTAATTAACTTTTTTCGTAAATTTATTCATTACTCTGCTTTAGACACCCCTAGATTATGTCAACTGACAGGTAAAAACACTATTTGGTCCATTCTGAATTTGTGAACCTGAAAGAAGCCTTGTTGAATGCACCACTTTTATCGCACCCAGATCTTACCAGAAATTTTTCCATTGCCACAGACAGTTCTAACACCACTTTAGGCGTACATATTTTTCAGGAAATTGAAGAAGATTGTTGTACAGTAATTAAAAACATCGCTTTTGCAAGTCGCATTCTGTCACCTGCTGAACGAAATTATTCTGTTACAAAACTTGAAACATTATGTGTTGTATGGGCTTTTACCAGATTTAGGCATTTTCTTTATGGAAGACCCACTACAGTTTACACAGATCATAGAGTGATACAATTTTTACTTTCGGCTAAATTTACACACGACAGATTAAGTAGATGGAAACTTTATTTGCAGGAATTTAATTTTACAATTGTTCACATTCCCGGTACACAAAATATTGTAGCAGATGCACTATCCCGTTCTCTCAGCAACAATCAGCAAGACATCGCAACCAACTTCTGCAAAGCAAATTTCAGCGTCATGTACATTCAACAAGTTGCATTTGAGAATTTCATTTCGTCGTCATTACAAGACATAGCACAAGAGCAGAGTAAAGACAACGTATGGAAAGAAATTAAATACCTTTGGCAAGATAGGAATAATGTTACCATTAGAAACCATTACACTGTACGCAATGACATTCTGTTTCGCCGCTCTCACCCTGACAGCAACAATTGGTTATTATGCATTCCTGACGAACTTGTTAACAAATTAATCTGGTATACTCATTTAAGTTACGCACATTACGGAGCTAGTAAATGTTTTCTTATACTGAGACAGAACTGTTATTTTACCAACATGGAGAAACGTTTTCGACGAGTTTTAGCGTCATGTAAAATCTGCCAGAAAGCTAAATCAGATACGACTTCACATATTCCTCCAATACATCCCATTGTACCTGTTAAATTAAGACACATGGCCGCTGTAGACATTTTTGGTCCGATTCCCAGAACTAATAGAGGTTTTTGCTACATCTTTGTCGCTGTTGGACTCACTTCAAAATTTGTTACCTTCATACCGTTACGCAAAGCTACTGCTAAAACTGTTTCGAAAGCATTTGTAAAACATTTTCTATTTCATGTAGGGCATGTGTTGAAAGTAATTTCCGACAACGGATCACAGTTTCGATCTGCTACATGGACACGTACGTTACGAGCTAGAAACATATCTCCTGTCTATATATCCAGGTACCATGCTTCTTCGAACCCTTGTAAACGATTAATGAAAGAAATTGGTAAACTGTGTGGAATATACTGCCATAAAAGACATATTGATTGGGACACACACATACTCTCATTCCAAGATGTAATTAATTCCATACCAAATGAATCTACTATGCTATCTCCGTCTGTTATACCGAAAAATGTTGAACCACCTAACAAAATTAAAGAACTAGCAACATTTCCTACATCTCGTCGACTACGACACTATGAAATAATTGACATTGCGTTGAACAACATCAAACGTGCCGCAGAGCGCCGAAGAAGACAGCAAAAACAGGTTTGTACACGCCGTGACTTTCATATTGGACAGAAGATGTTAGTACGTACACACTATTTATCCAACAAAGGAAAGAGTAGATGCAGTAAATTTGAGCTTCTATACGCAGGTCCATATCGGATTCGCAGCATTCCTCACCCCAATGTAGTACACGTCGAAAACTTTGAGAACCAGAAAAACCAAAGGGAACCACCACGTGTCGAACGTCAAAGCTTTTATTGAATGAAGATACTTTATGATTTATCATACTGTAATGCCATTTCCTAACTTTTTTTATGACGGCTTATACAATTATATTTACATGAACACCTACTGATGATTATCGTAATTTTTTCTTGGCAAGTTCCCGGCGAGGTAAGGTTAGCAGGTCGTTCTTCTTGTCGTTACAAATCAGACAGTGCATATTTTCCAGATAAAATTACGTATCTTACGAATAATTATGCAATTCTATCTAGTGATATATTAATTTTATCAAATTTTTCTCTCCATTAAAGTCTTCAATTCTCGCCTCCATTAACTACACAACATACAAGCTGTGCACAAAGAAGATCACATTTCTTGTCGCTACACATCAGACCGTGCATATTTTCCATTTTTTTTATGTATGTATGATTGTTTTCCCGTTTTATTTGTATGCACTATGAAATACTTAAGATATAACAAACACCAGTTGCCTTTAACATTTTGCCTTATGATATCTCAACATCGTGACTACTTTACTTTTTTTTTTTTTTTTTTTTTTTTTTTTTTTTTTTGCTGCTACAATGTGATACACTGTGTACATTTTTGCTTCTGAACACTGTCGATGTTTTTGACATATTAAGTTTTCTGTCATGCTATGCTGTATGCTCAATTATGTTACTATAAACCAGTTTTTATCTAATGGGTATATGAATTAAATGCAAGACATTAATCCTTGTTCATCATTTTCAGAAAGAAATAACGTGTAAACGAAATAAATTAAACAGAAATGGGAATTTCGCCTTCGGAATGAACGAAATAGGATGCAGTACTTCGTGATGAAGAGTAAATAGATCAGAATTAACAAGCATTAACAAGAATATACTATACACATCGTATGATAGCTGTCTTAACTAATTTTTTCTTTCAGAATACGAGGCTATTGATGCTGGCTGTCAGACAGAACTACACATCTTAGTTTTAGTGATGAAATATTCTAGAAATAAGGAATAGTTGTATAATGAATAATGAAGTGATTTTTTTGCAGATGGTAATGAATGGTGATGAATAATGATGAAGAATATGCTACTATGGATAATGAAGTTTTTCTTTACAGGTGATGATAATAATGGAGTTATGGTGATATGGATAATGAAGTTTTTCTTTGCAGATGAAAATAATGATGAAGTTTATATATATACTGTTAGTTAAGAGAATCTATGTAGTTATTTAAGTATTTGTTGCAGTTCGTTTTGACAGTATGTCTTATATTGCATGGTATGATGACTGAAGGTTTTGGAATGGATAGCTAGAGAACATATATATTTTTATACACATTTCACTACCTGTTAATGCGAAGTTCACTACTTTTCAGCGTAATATGTGTTTCTTTTTTCAGTTTCATAATCCATTTTGTATATTTTGCAGGAGAAATTATTCATGAAATTAATGTGGTATAAATAGTTGTTTATTAAAGCTATGTCGTTTATGAATGTGATCACATATACTCTACTTGTTTCATAACCTTGCTACAGCTGACTCATGACGAATGACGTTACACATCTTCATTTGCAGCAATAACTCAAAGGCAAACAAAGTAATTACCAGTCCCAAATAATGCTACAAGTTTAAGAGAGTTCTGAGTAATACTGATCAGCTCTGAATAGTATGTCACTTCAATAATAACTTCTGAATAATACATACCAAAAAAAAATGTTAAAACTGACCAATGAATGCCATTGATTATTGTAATAAGATGACCTATGATGCCAATGATTACTATAATTAGATTAATGATGTATAAATGGTATGCCAATAATTAACTAATTTTGAATAATGACTTCTGAAAAATACAAAAAAAAGCTTTGTAGCTGGCCAATGAATGCCACTGATTACTGTAATAAGATGACCTATGATGCCAATGATTACTATAATTTAGTGAATTATGTTAATACTATGCCATTCCTTAGCTTCTGTTTTGAATGATGACTTCTGATGGTTTGTAACTAGGCAATGAGTGCCAATAATTACTATATTCAGGTAATTTATGAACATTATTCTGTAATACTACATACATGGTACAGAAATGTTCAGTAACTGGGCGATGAATGCCACCAATTACTCAAATCAGTTGTTAGACTAGTGTAATTCTCAATTAAGACTACTATGTGAACTAATGTCCTTCACCTTCTGACCTAATTACCAGAAATTACTGCAATATCCATTTGTCCTGTCTATCCTCATGATCATGGAGCACTATATTTGGTTTTTGCACTAATTCTACGTTGGTCTACTTTGCAAGAACATGGTGTTGACACGACATGCTGTCCACCACCTTGAATGATGGAGATGTTATTATGGTCCCACTGTTTGGTGTACCTAGTGTACTACCAAAATGATAGCATGGAATATTATTACGACATTTCAGTGTCTTGGCTACACTGATTAATACTTCAAGGAAAAGAGCTTCAGATTGTCTTACTTGGTGTTGTGCTTCTGTAGAAAGATATGGACTTTCAGTGCAGCTGCATGCAACCTAAGGTGCTACAACCATGACGCAATCCTTCCCATTCCTTTCCTAATTCTTGTAAAATGATAAACACATATACAGTGCATGTGCACTCTATGCCATTTGTTAATATGATTTGTACTCATTATGTATACATTTTTTTTTTTGTGATTCCTTGATATGTTCTGTATTACAGTGCGTGTGCACTTTCATCATTTTGTTAACATGATTTGTATTCACTGCATTTTGTGATTTGCTGATATGTTCTCAACTACAGTACCTGTGCACTTTTACCAATTGTTAATATGTTTTGTACTCATTGTATATACATTTTGTCTTTACTTGATATGTTCTGAACTTCAGTGCATGTGCGCTTTTGTCATTTGTCAATATGATTTGTACTCATTATGTTTATTTGTTGTAAAAATATTAAGAGTTTTACAGTGCATGTGCACTTTATGCCATTTGTACTCATTACGTATACATTTTTTCTTGTGATTCCCAGATATGTTCTGCATTACAGTGCATGTGCACTTTCGTCATTTTGTTAATATGATTTGTATTCATTGCATTTTGTGATTTGCTGATATGTTCTGAACTACAGTGCATGTGCACTTTTGCCATTTGTTAATATGTTTTGTACTCATTGTGTATACATTTTGTCGTTGCTTCATATGTCTGTACTCAGTGCATGTGCACTATATTTTATTTCGTGTTCTACACCTATATATATATATATATATATATATATATATATATATATGTATATATTCTGTGATTGTAAAGTTAATTAATTATGAAAAATTTGTTGCTCATGGCAAGTCCAACTGACTCACCATCGCTGCCAAAATTTTGCCCACCCCCCCCCCCCCCCCCAGTGGAGGGTTATGTAAGGAGTATGCTTCGCCGGCGATGGGCGAAGCATGACAGAATCTCTGACCAGAGAGTAGTTTATTGTTAGCTGTTGCTTGTCGCTTGTCTGCGCTAGTCTGCGCGAGTCGACAGTAGTAGTCAGTCGGATACAGTAGAAGCGAGTCGACAGTAGTAGTCGGTCGGATACAGTAGCGAGTGGACGGTAGTAGTCTGCGGAAGTGGGCATGCGTCGGCTGTGTGCTCTGCTCGCGACTCTGGTCAGGACTCTGGAAGATGAGTATTGTTGTAGAAGGTAAAGAAGCAGCACTGCACATATCTAATAATGTATGTTAATTGTAATTAATTTGTTCAAAAATTGCCCCAATAATAATTTTTTTATAAAGTAACTCTTTTAAAGAAAAACATTCATTTCAATTTAAAGAATATTTCCTATGCATTCCCTCCAAGAATCAAATATATATATATATATATATATATATATATATATATATATATATGCCAGCATTGCACGAAGCTGTGTCGAAGAATGTATAATTAACAGCAGATATAGATGCAGTTTTATTGAGGTAAGAATTTTTGCTTTTTTATTCAGAATACAAGCCGAAGGTCAGTACTGCTGCCCTTATAAAATTTACCAGATATTATTATTTCTGTTGAGAGGTTACATTTGGTTCATGGTTCAATATTTAATTAATATCATTGTGTGGTTTAATGGTCAATTATCATTCCTTAATTTTTGTGTGGGGAATTTACGCTTGGCTTCATCTCCATTATTATTAAACATTAATTTTCTGTTGGGAGGTTACACTTGGCACCATTTGAAATTATCATACATTAATTATTTTGCGAGGAGGTTACAAGCTTTGAAAATTAAGAGAAAATTGTGCATGAATCAAGGGATAAAAATGAAAAAATAGAGGAAAATTAGAAATAAATGGAAAATTAATTAAAGGGAGAAAATAAATCTAAATTAAAGGAGCCTCAAGAGGATATGGCGAAGACATTTGAAGAGAAACAAGAAGAAAAATGCACAGACGTTGTGAGCATGTGGGATTGATCTGCTATTTTGTTATTCTGCGCAACGGATGGATCTGAGATGTACCCTTTACCCTGTGGCTCCTACAAGATGCAATTTCCACCCCCACACTACTACACAAGTCAGACAGACGCTCCTAACGTTCTAAAGAGAAATGCCTGAAAAACTTTCAGCAATAAATATCTTCTGGAGTCGTCCGCTGTAAGGAAATGATATAAAAATTCACAAAATTTCTTACATAACTAGTGGGATACTTGAGTACTGGAGTAGTGCTAGTTAGTGTAAGAAAACCATGAAACTAACTAAAATTATTATTTATTTTGCAAAAATTCTGAAAAATCTCAGTGGCACTTTTAGTTATGAATTGAACAAGTTATATCCTGGTTCTTTTCGGAATGTGAATTTACCTCTCAAGGATAGGATTTGCTAATGAAATTTCTATACAAAGTTTAAGATTGTTATTGACTTGGCAGAATGGCTGAGATGCGCGCCTACTCAACTTGAAAAATTATCCTTTAGAATGTTGCTAGGTACGGTCGAGGTTGTTGCATGTAAAATGCAGTGAAGTATACTGTTGTGGAGGAAATATGCGGCTTGCAATAGCTGTAGCGCAGAATACCGTAAGCTGCGATGACTGCTGTCTGCGCCACTCGCTGCTGACAAATAAGATAACTCTCGTTCTATCTGGATTGACCTTCGCCAATCAAACTCTCCCTACGCCTTGATGAAGTCAAGGACTCCCATTTGCCCCTAGTCTAACTATTGGCATGGTACACCAGTCAGATAACCAGTCCACCACGATGCCACTCAAAAATTTAGTCGCAGGCATTTAGCTATAACTCTGTCCGTTCAAACCGCACAATAAGTGTGTTGGCCAACACAGTGAACAACGCTTAATTGCAAGGACTCAATACAGAGTTGCACTTCGATTCGCTCTCGACAGAGGTGCTCTCCCAGTGAAGTACTGAGGAAAGACTTGTTCCTCACTCCAAGAGCGACAACAGAACGGCACCTCTCCATGCCAGACGTGAAGGGGTATATCTTTTGGTCTCTTCCATTACTCCTTCAGCTCAAGGCGTCAGAAATATCGTCTGCCAATCAGCACTGCTCTTCTAAAACGGGAGAACGACGTTTCGTTTAGGGCAACCAATCCGGAAATCTGTAGTATCAGCGTTTGGCGTTTAAATGGTTTAAATGGCTCTGAGCACCATGGGACTTAACATCTGAGGTCATCAGTCCCCTAGAACTTAGAACTACTTAAACCTAACTAACCTAAGGACATCACACACATCCTTGCCCGAGGCAGGATTCGAACCTGCGACCATAGCGGCCGCGCGGTTCCAGACTGAAGCGCCTAGAACCGCTCGGCCACAACGGCCGGCTTTGGCGCTTGCTGTCTCCCTGTGAAAATCTCTGAAACTGTGTGCTATGTGTAAAGAATGCATAGGTTGGCCGCTCCCACACAGTGTAGCGGAATTTGCTTTTAAGCCGAACATGGGGTCGTTCCCCCTTTCACTCGGGCACACGCTGACTGCTCCACGGGAGGCCGAGATTGACTCATCCTCTGAAGGGGCCAGCCTCCCAGTGTGTGGTCTACCTCCCTCGAACTAAAAGCTCCTGTGACCGACATGTCGGGAATGTATGTGTGTACGCCAGCCTCGAGTATTTCAACCCAAGTGCGCACTTGTTATTTGCATATCATTTACATGAATTATACATCTTTGATTTTATCTTATCGAGTTCGGGTTCGAATGAAGTGTTTTGATGTGCGGAATATGATTGTGAGGGCGGAATATGTAAGCAATGAAGGTCAGGAGACCACGACGTCTTACAACGTATGTGAACATACGCAAAATGCACCAATTCTAACTGAATGTGCGTCACCTATGGAGTCAGAGTTGTAAGCAACATCGTATACGGACTTGTTAATTCAGACACCCAGCTGTGAGCTTAACATGTCAAGCTAATGCTATCCCAGATGAAATGAACAAAACATGCATAGACCATGATGGTATCTTATTGGACGCACATATTCTCAGATTGGAGTGTTGTCAGTGGATAAGGAATATACTTTGATTCGGAACATTCCGGCAGAGGATGCGAAGATTGTTGCTGCAGAGGAGCTGAAGCAGACTGTTACGAAACGAAAAGCAGATTCAAAAGAAAATATCCGAATTCCTTAAATCGCGAGAAGATACTCGAAGATATGTTGTTTGGCAGGCAATAAGAAATAAATTTGTCATACAACCAGGTTGTGGAGCTATTCTTAGACAAATACCAGTTTAAAAGCATAAAGGTGTGAGTTTAAATTTTGTTTTTATGGATCCATGCTATCAGAGATATGAAGAAATGTACAGAAAATATTTGGAAAATGAATTAGGAAGGAATCAGTGTTTTAAAGAACAGTACAAGGAAAATAACGAGATACGCAGGGTGATGTAATGACCATTGTGCCAAGTTTCTGTTCATGTAACTCGTGCAATAATTAAAACTGTAGAGCAAAGTATGATAAAGATGCACACAAAGAGCGAAAGAGGAGAAGCAGTTAGAGCTAGTATAAGAAAGCACAAGCGAATGGAACAAGAAAGAGCATGATTAACGCCGCGAAGATGCACAACATAATTAAGGCTCGCCTACAGAGTTAGGAAAATACAAGAAGAAGTGGACTGAGAGAGGAACGAATGCACAAGGTCAAACATATGCACAAAGAACGGTGTGAAGCATTATAAGCAGAGCCAAAACGAGTTACTGTCGTTTGAACGTTTACGGTGATGTAAATGTTGCACAGTCGAATAGGAGGAAAAAGGAGAGGCCGAAAAACCGGCAGTTGTATTTCGTACATGTTGCACAGGTGCGAAAAGACTGAGTTATACTAGCCTGTAATAGAGCTGTCAGATATTTATGGACAGTGATTTCTTTGGTATTTCGTATTGTTAGGGTTAATTTGCTGTACATGTGTTAAGCTAGCAGCAGTGAAGACTGTTGTTATACGTAACCGTGAAATTTTCTTTGTTTGGCATTTTTCCACTGCAACCCTTACAAATGTATGAAATGAGAACGGAGGAGTACCACATACATCACGTGTTTTATTTCATTGTCGTGAACATAGGCAATAAGATGCATTGTTGTTTCCATATTTGCTACAATTCGACGTCATGGAGTGGCGGTTCCGGTTATGTAATCATCCAGTTATCGCTATCATCACACCGCGTCTCCTCTGCAACCTAGAATGCGAGGGACTGTACAGGAACTCCGTCCCTCTGTTTTTGACAGGGGAAAGAGCAGGATTCCATGCAGAATTTAAGTAAAAACCAACATCTAAATTTATAAGGTAGCTTGATAATTTAATTTCAACAGTTCCTTTAACAACGCTGTCCAATACCAGGACATGTATGCCAGAATCTCCGTGTTCTCACATTCCACAGGACGTCCGGTGCCAACACAACGTTCAGAAATGCCGGATTTGCCCACTTGTTGAAACGTGTGCCGCTTATGCTCAATAAACAGGTCCTCCACAGTTCTGATACTCCGACCACTATATGACATGTCACAACTGCAAGAGATGTGGTAGACACCAGCCTTACCCAAACCTAGATCTTTACGGAACCTAAAAGGACCCTGATGCTTGACGGTGGTCGAAAAACACACTTCACATCACATTTCCATAAAATACAAACGATCCAGTTCAAAATGCTTCCTGCGGAAGGCAAACAGGCAGTAGACTTTGTGCCGTCTCGGTATTATCATTACTCACCTGGTGATCGATAGAGCAATGCACGTCTGATATCTCTTTCATTGTAACCATTCTGACGAAAGGTGATTTCGAGATGCGCTAATTCAGTTGGCAAACTCTCAGGGTCCGAGTTGACACGGGACCTGTTAACCAAAGTACGAAGTACTCCTTCACGTTGACCCAGATGGTGACAACTATCAACCTGCAGATACAAGTCAGTGTGAGTAGGTTTCCTATAAACGATATGTCCCAACGAACCCATCCACCTTCCTCTTGACCAGCACATCAAGGTAGGGAACACAGCCATCTTTTTCACCTCCATCGTGGAACAAATATTCGCGTGCATTTAACTCAGGTTTTCTAAAAAGTCATTCGAATTATCACTTCCATGTGACCAAACGACAAAAGTATCGTGTGCATATCTGAAAAAACACGCATGTTTCAAAGCCACCGACTCCAAGGCACGTTCCCCAAAATTCTGCATAAAAAATTTGCAATAACAGGTGACAACGACCTTCTGTCTGCTCTTAGTTCTGATCATGAAATAAAAAGTAAATGGTAGGCAACACATGTCAAAATAGGTTCGTTATTTCAGCAGCAAACCTAACCTCAGTCAACCGTAACTTATCAGACATTTTTGATTTATGATGGCGCTAGTGTTTACATGGAGTGCGAGAGTGTTGGAGTGATATCTCGCAGCAGTTTCTCTGGAAACAGAGATTATAAATTCCCTCATACGATCGCAGGTGCGAATCCTGCCTCGGGCATGGATGTGCGTGATGTCCTTAGGTTAGTTAGGTTTAAGTAGTTCTCGGAGACTGATGACCTCAGATGCCAATTCCCATAGTGCTCAGAGCCGTTTGTACCATTTTGAACTATACTTTATTTGAGTATTTATGTATTTGAACCTGAGCTCATTTTGTTTGCTGTAGATGTATAAACTCCTATTCTTTCCCAAAATTTGATTATCACCCAAGTAATAACGCTCCGTTTGGTGTACAATCATAACACGCTGTACCACGTTAGGTACGCTGTTGGTCACTAATTAGGTTCCAGGTTAAGGAAAGTTTGCACTTCCTTGATTTCTTCTACATGCTGAGTAGCGGATTTAGTATAACAATATTCCTTTCGCATACAGTGATCAATGTTTGAATACAAAAGAGAGTTAAGATATTACAACCCATGATTTTATGGAATTATCGTTAATGGAGGTGAAAAGTCATGCATGAATACAGTCAAAAAGTGTCTTCAGAAATGTAGGGATAAAGAAAAAGAAAACCATGTCGTTTAATGAAAACAAATCCTTGATTACGATAAGTCGTATGCTATAGAGATCTAGCTCTTTGAATTCTGTAGACGTGCTCTCTACATTCCGTGATGAGAACTGCTTTGTCGTTACTATTATTGCTTACCTAAGGTTGCTACCTGCGCTGAGACGCGGCATTCCGACCGATATGAGATATAGTGCGTCCGCAAAATCTCTCCGCAACGGCGAGCTCTGTGTGTGTCTCTCTCTCTGCTGGGCGCTTAAGGATCGCTGCACATTCATGTCGCTGGATGAGCTAGAGGCCGTGATTCACTTACGGGATTCAACGTCATTACCGTTAAAAGAATGAAACTTGGTACTTATATTAATTACAATTAAACAGACTGTACTCAAAAATATCACGGTAAGTGATGTTTTCCCCTTTCTTAAATGCATAGCTCAACACTTTTACATTTACTTGCGAACAAATTGACCATTGCGATCTGACACAGTGTATACAGACACAGTGTATCAGGAAACCTACACACACTGATTTGTACCTAAATGCCTTCAGTTGCCACCACAACTCCCAGCGTGAAGGCGTTTTGCGCACACTTGTTCACAGGGCACGATCGATCTGCGATCAGAAGAGCCTTCCAGCAGAACTGCAGCACGTCGAGACAATATTTCGAAAAAATGGGTACAACCAGAAGCAAATAAGACACGCACTCAGACAGACTGCGCCAAGAGAACAAGAAGAAGAAACAGAAGAACACAAGTCATTGGCGTGCATTCCGTTTGTCGGAAACACCTCATGAAAAGTTGGTAGAATCCTGGGGAAACACAATGTGAAATGTGTATTCCGACCCCCTGCAAAGTCCTTGACTACTGGGTTCAGTGAAAGATGACCTAGGCCTTCGAAAACCAGGCGTTTATCAAATTCCCCGTCAGTGTGGAAAATCATACATTGGGGAGACGGTCAGCACTGTAGAAGAGAGGTGCCGCGAACACAAGCGCCATACCGAATTACGCCAGGCCACTGACCATTGTATAAAGACTGTCCATACTATGGACTATGAAAAAACAAAAATACTCTGTCAATTCTCCGACCTCTGGGACTGCGTTACTAAAGAGGCTATCGAAATCCGACTATAGGACGATCTAATTAATAAAGATAGCGGCCTTCAACTTAGTCAGGCTTGGAACCCTGCACTCAGCCTGCAGAGAAATATGCGGTCCAAGAGATCGAGGACCGCCCCCGACGGCGGCAGCAGGGAGACTGCAGACCCCAGTTCAGACCCAGGTGCCGCTTCCCCCACCACCTCCAGTAGCCGCCGCGCCGACCGCACCGAAGACACCAGGAGAGGAACGGTGGAGGAGGTAACGGATAGTATATATAGGGCGCCGAGAGGAACAGCACAGCATTCGTCAGGAACCACCTGAAGATGGCAGCGTGTACGTCTGCCGAAATATTGTGGAGAAATTACGACGCTGTTCAAACATTTACCATTGTTTCACGTGTAATCGAATGCAGCTAACCAATTTCCACTGTCTTCAGTTAGTGAGTTGTCTTCGGGTTATTTTGATACATCCCAAAGGAAATAGTCAGGCTGGAAAAGATCCGGTGGGCGCGGGAGCCAGTGGCTTTTCTTAACTACTCTGCCTCCAATGATTTCATCTAGATGTCGTAGCGACTAGTGTGCCGTAGCTTTTACTAACTGGAAAAATTACTGATTGTGTTAATTTTCATTCAGCAAGGCAATAAATTCGTAAATTATCAGGGAACAATAGACCCCGGAAGTGACTATGTAATCGAAAAATTCGGCCCTATAATTCGCGCTCGGATTA
Organism: Schistocerca piceifrons; assembly: GCF_021461385.2. Lineage (NCBI taxonomy): Eukaryota > Metazoa > Arthropoda > Insecta > Orthoptera > Acrididae > Schistocerca > Schistocerca piceifrons. Next base: position 744,579,257 of record NC_060141.1, read on the forward strand.
CGGCAATCCACATTCTGATTTTCTCTGCATGGAATGACGTTTCCCTTAGGCATGTAGATTTTCTGGTGGCCAAATTCATGAATTTTTTGGAATTAATGAAGCTATATAGGTGGCACTAAGCCTCATCAGTGAAAAAGTTTCGATTAAAATACCAACTCCACATCTGCTAACAAATCGCTGAAACCATTCACAGTACGCTATTCGTTCCACGTGGTCCATACCATGTAACTGCGCACAGCAGTAATTTTATGCAGATAAATCCCCAGTTCTTCGGTTACAGCCTTACGTTCTGCCGTACGAGAGACTTTACCCTCTTACGATAATGTCCTCACTGATTTTGTTAGACTCCACAACATGATGGCGGCGCGGTCTTAGACGCCTTGCCACAATCCCGCGGCTCCCCCCGTCGGAGGTTCGAGTCCTCCCTTGGGCATGGGTGTGTGTGTGTTGTCCTTAGCGTAAGATAGATTAAGTAGTGTATAAGCCTAGGGACCGATGACCTCAGTAGTTTGGCCCCACAGGAACTTACCATCTACCACCACCACGATGTCCAAAGTGCCGTCAAGTTTCCGTACTGTTAAAATTGTGGGCCTACAAGTTAATGGTCGATCGTGAACTCAACCTGTCGTCTGTAATTTGCGATTTAAATCGCGCACAGTGTCGCGATGTAGACAATTCGAAGCAGGAAAACGCAACCGGAATTGCCACCTCACACGCTCCATGAAGTTTCTTGCTGCACGGAAAACCTCTTCCACTAAAAACGGTCTCTTTGAAATAGCAGGCATTCTCACTACACTCAGCTTCCACTAGAACTAGACAATGACACAACTAACATCTGCAACGCATACACTATGCTACCACCCCCACCCTGCCATTGCAGGTGTATGGAAAACGTGCAGGCGAGACTTGAATGTGCTGCCAACCTTACGTGCTCCATACGGCAATATACGAGCGGGTCACCGCTGCAAAGAGACTTCGCGAACTCACGGTAGCTGTTACCCGATTTTAAGAAAACTATTCCGTGAAAAAATTTGCTTTTCCCTCATCTTACGGTCTAATATCTTCATTCGATAAAGGACTGAAGTTCTTTTCGTTATTAATGGTAGTTACTTTGCAGCCCAGATCTTGGAGTGCAAAGGAATTGTAGGCCTCTCTATGAGGGAGGAAATCTGAACCAAGTGTTCGCTGAATGGGAAACTCCCATTTCCACGTTTTTGCTCTTTATTCTATTCGGGTTGGCTAGGCCACTGATTCTCTGTGCGTCAACTAGTAAAAATATTACTTGGAAAATGCTGCTCCCTTACCATGGGCTATTCTTTAGGCGGTTACCCAGTAAAATGTGTCTTACTATTTAACACTGAAGACAGACGTCTCACTCTGTTTCCATCTCCCTCTTGGTCAGTGAGATAGGTCCTCATTGGCACAGTCAAAATTCCCTGTCTCATCTCCAGTTTATTCATATTAGTCGGCCCTGGCAGTTCAGATGTTGCATGAACAATTGGTTTTTGTGAAGTCAACGTTCAGCGGCGCGCACGCCTTGAAATAATCCCAAAACTGATGACCTCTACTTTATTTTCCGTTTTCTATGTTTTTGCACCTTGGTGCCTTCTTCGAAGTCCCTATCATTCCACTTCTGGGGCCGTGCCACAGGAAATCTTAGCTGTATTTGCGGTGCCTCAGCCACCCAAATTCGGCCCTAAAAAGAGATTCTTCGATGGCCTGGGGGACATCTGCACGCCTCCCAGCTCTCCTTTGCGTAGATAGGGGGCTACGAAATTCACGGCACCCCATGGCACTCCACGGCTGTGTCGCCTCATCATACATCGCTATCCCCAGCATCGGTTAAGAATTCCAACGGGATGACTCTTTCCATTATGATTTTAATCTGCTATGGGACTGTGTCCGAAAAATATAGGACAGCACCAATCTGTGTTCTTTTAAGCCTGAAATGCTTTTCTCATTGCTTCTGCAATGGAGTCCTCACGTGTTTCTTTACTATGAGTATCTGTTCTGTCGCTTATTAATTTACTTGGTATGAAACTCTCAAAAGTCAATACCATTTCTTTGAGTTTAAGCCTTAACTGATCAAGACTTACAGTCATATCACTTGACAATGGCCAAGGAGTGCTTGGCCGAAAGCTCGTGTAGTTTTAAGCAATTGATGTGGTTGGAAACCCGAGAACATTTTATTCAAGACTTAGATAGTTTGGAAGACGGGAAGGGCTCACTAAATGGGCAGCTCATCCACACAATACTGGATTTAGTTAGCAGTCAGATGATTATGACGCCAGCTTCCCTGACGTCAATTTTCTACCGAAAATATGTACAGGACGAAATTTTGACACTTGTTTTTTTTTTTTTTTGGGGGGGGGGGGGGGGGTAGTAAGGAAGAGAGGAATGGCACTGTGGCATCTGGGTGCACGAATTTTGATTGATCCTGTATATACATGGCCCAGTCACATTAATGTGACTAACACATAGTTTGTCGTCAAAGTGCAGTAGCCACTCCCAGATGGCAGGTGGCAGCAGTAGTAGTGGAGGGTATATAAAGCATGCTGGGGGATGCGGGAAACAGTGCAGTCATAGTCATATCATAGAATAGGAGCGTTTTATCTTGTGTCTAAAACAGTACCATCGTTACTTTTGGGCCAAGGGTGCAAGGATTTCTGAAACAGTGCCAACGGCCTTGCTTCAGCGGTAACAACAGTTCCTGTCAGATCATCGAAGACAAAATGTCAGGCTGTGCTAGCACTGAAGAAAGGCGTCTCACTCTGTTGCTAAGCGGGGTGCACTCACCCCTTGTGAGGCAAACTGAGTAGCGGCTCCGGTTTCGTAGACTGACATACGGCCGGAAGAACGGTGTGCTGACCTCATGTCCCTCCATATCTGCATCCAGTGACGCCTGTGGGCTGAGGATGACACGGCAGCCGGTCGGTACCATAGGAACTTCCAAGGCATGTTCGGATGGAGTTTAGTTTGAAGGCTGTTCATTTGTCACAGTACTTAAAGTACGCTGTGCACAGCAAAATGGCATTATCCAAAACTGGCACTCAGGCAATTTTTGCTCATCTCAAACCACAGATGACAGATGTGTATTGGCGAAGAGACATGAAGCTATCGAGCAGGCGATCGCCCAGATGAACCAAGGGGCCACCACCAGTGTCTCCTCAAGGAGCGTTCGGTGAACAATGCTACGTATGTGCCACCGCAGCAGGTGCCTGTTCCATGCTACCACAGTTACTGCTGTTCATTGGCAAAGGAGGCTGAATTTGGGCCCCAATGCCGCAACTGGGCGTCCAGTGTGATCTTTTCAGATGTATCACGGTTAGTGCTCTATTGGCATAAAAAATTTGAAAACAAACACCTTGTAACAATTGTCAGAAGGGTCCAGGATGGTGGAGGGAGTGTTATGGTCTGGGTATGTTTCTGTGGCATTCCCGGGAGGTCTCTTCATTCTGGAAGAGACAACAAATCAACACAATTATGTGTATCCCTGGGGTCCATGTTTGTTTTCCACAGCGCTACGGCATCCACTAGTAGGACAATGCAATATGTCACACAGCTTGGAGTTTATTTACATGCATACGTTTACCATACTTTCGTGCCCACTAAACGCCCTGGATATAAACCAGATCGAGGATCTGTGCTTCCACCTCAGTCGCGCTGTCGGCGCCATCGACCTCCAACCGAGAAACCTAGCACCACGTGACTTGGAGTCGCATGGCCTCAACATCCCTGACAGTACCTTCGAGAATCACAATGACCCTCTTGCAACATGTCTCGCAGTGGTCCATACAGCATAAGGTGGATATACAGGCTTTTGACAGATTGGCACAGTAGTGTGACTGGCCAGTGTAATATTGAATCCCACTCTTTCTTCAGTATCCTGTCCACATGCTGAGAGTGAAAGGTCATATGAAGAGACATACTTTGCTTTGCTGAAAAATGCTGTCGCGATGGTATCTTATCCTGGCCAAGAACAGAAAGTACTGGCAAATGTCCAGCTTCAGCGCCCAATGTAGGGCATATTTCGGAACAGTATCCCTGCAGGATGAAAAGATGCATTGTGGGAAAATGTCTTACACTGAGTGAGCAGTTTCTCTTCCTTCTGGCAAGATTTTCGTTAACCTGTCTCCTCCTGTCGAACTTGGACTCCTGTATTCACTGCCAACATCTGTATACCAACCGTAGCTTCCTGCTGTATTTTTGTTAATGTGTGTAACCTGTAGTGATAGGACTTTTGCTGCTGAATTCCATGTAGCGCCATTGCCATAGGGTGGAAGAGCTGCAGGTTGCAAATAGTTCTCACTTCGTGGTCGCTGTTGAGACCATCAAACTTTGTCCACCAGGAGGACAGTGCCATCTCTCCGCACTGCTGTGGAGCTGGTGGTGAGCCGTGCGAGCTAATCAGCAATCAGCAGCGGCCGGCCGCTGTGGAACTGTTATGCGGCAGGCCATTAATCACGTGGCCGGCCGGAGGTGCCGCTGGCGCCGTAACTTGCTTAGCGCCGACACCCACGCCTCGGAAATGGAGTCATTACTGTAGCGCGGCGCTGTCCAGGACCAATATGCGCCTGCGTGCGTGCCACGCACCGTGCGTGGTTCATGCTGTCATGGTCCTGCGTCAGTGACTGGAAAGCTTTTGTTAGTTCATACTTTTCCCATTTTCTGTGCGCACACGCAGTTGTGTGTGTGTTTGTCTCTGTTTACGTGTCTGTGTGAAAGTGTGTCATAGCATCCATGTTACACTGCTCAATAGAATTAACGAATCACTTTTTCGAAACCCCATAATTATTTCCCATTGCTAAGTCATATGTTTGAAATGATGCAGAACAGTGGCGAACTGTGGAGTCATTCTGGGCATGGCAACGCTTCAAACAGCAAGTTGTCGACACTTCTGAAGAAAGACTCGCAGCTTCATCTGAGGTGTAGGGTCAGTTAAGGACATAGCCACCAAATTTCGCTACTATTCTGCTCAGAACGACAAAGCACATGTCACGTGATAGGAAGGCGTTAACCTGCACCTTTTTTTAGATTGAAGTCAGCTGATAGCTAAACCCACTTAAAGGAAGTGCCTCTAACTAAGGAATCATCTTCAGAGGACGCCGAGTTTCCAAGTAGAGAAAAAATTAGCATATTTCTTCAAAATATAAGAGGTATTACAGATAAATTTAGTGACATGCTAGTAGATGCTGACTCTGAAATTAATGGTATATCGGAGCACCACTTAAATAATTTGACCGTTCAGAGGCTTCCTTTTATCAGGATACAGATTAGCTGGTCATTTTTCAAGGAGTTCCTTGTGGGGTGGTGGAGTGGCCATGCACGTAAAAAACAATATTCCTTTTAAGCCCATAGACATATTACGGCACTGCACTGAATAGATATTTGACTTGTGCCGGGTCAGTTGGATGTAATGAACTGAACTTTTAATTTTTGTTGTTTATAGGTGCCCTAACTCTCTGACTTCAGAGCATTTCTGCTCAAGCTAGAGAAGGTTCTTGATTCACTTTATAGGAAGTACCAGAAATTGGTTATATGCGTTGACTTTCCAAGATGCTACTCAAGGAGGGTGTAAAATGCAGCTGCGCAATGGAAAATATTGAACGCTAAAATGATGATTTGGTCCTGTCTGACTACTCCCTGAAGCAGATCTTAGGATCTCTTAGCGCTTTTTAACGTATATATTACAACCTCAACATAAATGGATAGGGCAACTAATACTACTAAATGGTAAAGGTTGTTTCTTATTATACATTTATTGTACATTAAAAAACAACCCTTTATATTACAATTGTCTACATTTCCTGCCAAAAATTACTGATCAATTGCCCAACTCTGCCCTTTTTATGGCCGCTCGATCTAACATAAATAACGCGAAATGACTGACATCATATACGTTCCAAGCACTAGAAGACACTACTTTCAAACATGATCTACGGTGGCGTGGAACCTCAGTGAAAATAAACCAGTGTGATCACAGCTGTTTGCCTTTATACCCCAATAAGCCCAAGCAATTAGCAATATCACCATATGTTCTGCGACCGGTTCATCGGAGTGATGGCTCTCGTACACGTCTACGACGACGGAAGAACTTCAGCCACAAAATAAAACTCTTTCAAACACTAAGACGGCAGAAGGCGGTTCTCTGACTAATACACTCTGATACTGTCTTCTCCTCTCTGTGCTCTACAGATGAGAAATGCGAACTAACAGCCACAAGGACAGATTTCAAATAACGTCTCAACGTAAGTATAGGCAATAAAAGTGCTCTGAATCAAAGAACGCTGCGTACTCAATGACCACTTCCAACCCGGAGGCCAAGTTCACAATCGTATAAGTTCGCAACAGTGCAGTGCCTACCGTTCTAACTACGAGTATAAACTCTCCTGAGAGCATAGACAGCAAGTCCGCCTGTACCAACAAAGCTGATGGTTCAAATGGCTCTGAGCACTATGGGTATTAACTTCTGAAGTCATCAGTCCCCTAGAACTTAGAACTACTTAAACCTAACTAACCTAAGGACATCACACACATCCATGCCCGAGGCAGGATTCAAACCTGCGACCGTAGCGGTCGCGTGGTTCCAGACTGTAGCGCCTAGAACCGCTCGGCCACCTCGGCCGGCACAAAGTTGATACTGAGCGACCGTCACACATGGGCGCTCAAAACGGAAGACTTCTCTCCACCGCTGGATCCCCAGCAAGGCTCGGCTTCCCACCCTCGTAAGTCATAAAACAAATCATCTTCTCACAAACCACGGAATATTCTCCCTCTCTACAGATTCTTCCGAACGCCTACCAACGTCTTTTGTCCTCCAGCGCGGAAAGTTTGCGAGGAAGTACCTATACTCATACAGTGGTACGCTTCTGAGCAAAATCCGCCGAAATAACCGACGATGCGTGATTTCCGAGGTGACACTTCCTCGTTCCTTTCAACTCGGTCCAAGAATTTCATAGTTTCCGAAGTATAATCTTTCCGACCTAGCTACAATATCGGCCAGCCGCCGCTGTATTGTGTTTCAGTGCCTAGGCGTTCAGACTATCTATCTTGGCACTTCCTATGTCAAGCAGGACCTCCATACCTATGCTGGCTTTTTTTTCCATCCAGGGCTTGAGTTCCACCTGCCGTTTCATCTGCACTGGCGTTCCAACCTCTACTAGTACAGCCGATCATTCATTACGCCGTTTTGGTAATAAAGTCACTCCGTCACCTTTCATGCAAAAGGGTCAACAATTATTTACAAGGCGTACGTGACAATGTCAGTCTTCTTTAAATATTCATATATACGATGTACAACCTATCAAATGATACCTAATTGTGGTTGTAGACCACGGCAAAGTGCACGTTTGTAGATGAGTGCTTGTAAGGTGTGTGTATGATTGTGTAAGACAAAGGATGTTGGTAGATCTCCTAAATTCATATGATCTGGTGCAGACTGTGTTTTTCCAACTAGGGTGCAGGGGAGCAGCAGCACAGCCATAGACAATATTTTTATTCATTCTTCATTATTAGATTGGCATTCTGTTAGTAAAAGGGTGAACGGCTTTTCAGACAATGATGTACAAATTTTATCACTAAAAGGCTTTTGTACTCAAACAGATGTCACAAATAATTACAAACTATGTAGGAAAGTTAATCCAACAGCAATAGAGAGTTCTTTAAAACTCGTCAAGGAACAAGAATGGCAGGAAGTTTACAGTGCCGATAACATATATGACTAATATAATGCTTTCCGTAAAATATTTCTCATGCTTTTTCAGAGCTGCTTTCCATTAGAACGTTCTAAACGGGGTACTAGCAGTAAAAGACAGCCTCGGTTGCTGACTACTGGGATAATGATATCATGTAGAACAAAGCTGGAATTATAATGTTAGAAGTAGTCAGCCAAGCAGTATTGTAAGGTGCTTAAAATATTATTAGAAAGGCAAAGAGTGTATGGTACGCAAAAAGAATAGCTGATTCACAGGATAAATTTAGATCCGTATGGTCAGTTGTGAAAGACGTGTCTGGTCACCAGCACAAGGTCGACGGCATAAAGTCAGTTCATAGCAAATGTATTTCTGTCGCTGATAAATCAGAGATATGTACAGTATTTTAACAATCATTTTCTGAACACTGCTGGTGAAGGAAATAAAATTTTAGTTTCTACAGTGAATCATATAACTCTCTTGGCAAATGCTTTTCCGAGATTGAGCCTGAAATATTATTTCTGTGATACAGACAAGACGGAGATTGGGTCAATAGTTAAAACACTGAAGACTGAAGACTCTCATGGATATGATGGAGTGCCTAGCAGAATATTAAAAGTACTGTGCTGCACATGTTAGCCCTGTACTTAGCCATATTTGTAATTTTTCCTTTAGGAATGGTCAGTTCGATGAACGATTGAAGTACTCAGTAGTAAAGCCGTTTTATAAAATGGGAGAAGGGGATAATGTAGACAATTTTAGACCTATTTCCGTGTAAACAGTGTTTTACAAAGTTACTGAAAAGGCTGTCTATATAAAGATAATTGGTCATGTTGTATCACATAATTTGCTATCAAATGTACAGTTCGGCTTTAGAAGTCGTTTAACAACTCATTTTTCTTTGAGGTAGTGGATGACTTAAACAATAGGTTTCCAATGCTAAGCATATTTTTTTTTTATTTAACTAAGGCGTTTGATTGTGTTGATCACAAAATATTGCTCCAGAGGTTGGAACACTACAGAATACGGGGAGCAGCTCACAATTGGTTCACCTCTTACTTTAATAACAACAGACAGCAAAAGATAATTATTGACCTACTGAGAATGGCTCTAATGTGGGGTCTGAGTGGGGTATGGTCAAATAGGGGGTGCCCCAGGGTTCAGTTTGGGGCCACTCCTGTTCCTTATTTATATAAATGATATGCCCTCTAGTATTGAAGGTAATTCTAAAATATTTCTGCTTGCTGTTGACACTAGCTTGGTAGTAAAGGATGTTGTGTGCAACATCCGCTCGGTTCCAAATAGTGCAGTTCATAACTTCATGACTTGTAGAAAATAAACTAACGCTAAGTCACGAGACTCAGTTTTTACAGTTTCTAACACACAATTTAAAAAAAAAAACGACATTTTAATTTCAAAGAATGGGCATTGGATTAGTGAAACTGAACAGTTCAAATTTCTAAGTCTTCAGGTAGATCGTAAACTGTCGTCAAAAGCCCTTGTTACGGATCATGTTCAGAGACTTAATGCTGACATTTTTACTATTCGAATGGTATCTGAAGTAAGTGATCGCTCGACACGAAAATTAGTCTGCTTTGCTTATTTTCATTCGATTCTGTCATATGGTACTATATTTTTGGGTAACTCTTCCCATTTTAAATAGATATTTTTGGCTCAGAAACGGGCGGTTCGGGCAATAAGTGGTGTGAGTTCACGAACATCTTGTCGACCTCTGTTCACTAGTCTGGGTAATTTGACATTGGCCTCTCAATATGTATATTCTTTACTGTCGTTTCTTGTTTACAATATCAGCTTATTCCCAAGAATAAGCAGCTTTCACGCAGTTAATGCTCGGCAGAAATCCAACGAGGATTTCGATCGGACTTCCTTTTATGCAGAACGTTGTGCAATATACTGCTGCATCCATTTTAATAACCTACCACTAGAATTCAAAAATCTTATCGGTAATCCACGCGCTTTCAAATCGAAACTGAAGAGTTTCCTCATGGGTCACTCCTATTCTGTTGAGGAGTTCCTTGAAACTTTAAGCTGATTAGTATGTGATATTGTTGTCTGCGTTTCCTGAAACTTATGACTTGATTTTTTTGGTTCATAAACATTTTATTTTTATCTGTTATTTCTTTTATGTAGTAATTTCATCTACTTATACGTTCCATGACCTTGGAGATTTGCTCCTCAATTTGGTCCTACGGAACTTGACGTGTAAACAAATAAATGCACTCTTACCCACATTTCACATCTTTTGATATGAATGGTAGAACTTCTCCGCCCAGCATTGAAATCACCCGGCTTTCTTATATATCTCTAAGGATAATATCTCAGACACACCATCTCTCAGAATATACACGAAGGCCTCAGGGGGTGTACAGCATGTTTCACATCCTCAGCTGAGGATGAGACGGCGGTCGGATGGTCCCGATGGGCCACTTGTGACCTCAAGCCGGAATGCTGTGAGTGCCACCTCCTGCTTGGGAAACTTATAGCATCAATTTTGATCTCATGCAAAACCAACCATTGCCAAAGACCAATATAGATGAAGCACACTATACCCGCCAATTATGCTATTACACATATTCATACAGCAGAAAAATCATTGAACTAGTTGAAACGTCCCCTTTGGTAAATTATTAATGACTGTGCTGGTAAAATTCCACGTTATTTGATTTTCAAACAGCTGAGAAAAATACAACGTACACAGACAGTTTTTTCTTTACTTATTCTGATCATCCCTAAGCTGATACACAATATTTTTAGCACAACGCAATCTGACTTTCAATAATCCCTACAAAAGAATGGCACTGGCTTACAATAACCTATACGTTTCAGGAATCACTTACCTCACAAAAATCTTCGTTACTCGAACTACTGCAATACAGCGAGCGCCAATACTTCCAGACAATGTGTTTACCTTAACAATGTTAAAAGTCGTCATATATATATATATCTGTCAATTCATGACATCCATCTTTACAAATTTCCTTTTTCTGGCGGACACACGTCCAGACCGTCCGCTTATAGTAACCTCGCAAAACTCTGGCATCTCTCTCGTCATCTACCACTGCTGGCAGCTCACCTCCAACTGCCCAACGCTGCGCGCTGTTCACATCCATCTTCCCAACACTGCACAAGCGAATATTCCAGCAATGAGTCCAACCAGCCACATACGGCACACACCACAGTCAGTGATTTTCATGCAGAGCGATACGTGGCGTTACAAACATAAAAACCTAAACAGCGTACTTACATAGTACAGTCTTCTCCTACAGATGGCTGGAGAGAGGACATGGTAGGGGCTACAACGAAGTAATGTCCTGTTTGAATTACTTCCTCAGCAGTACAGTAATTAAGTAATTAATGTGAAGGGACATCGCTTCTTTTCCTACACTGTACTAACATTCCTGATTCGATTCTGCACAGCTGAAGAAACTTAAGTTTGAGTGGTTTTCCCCATATATAGCCACTCCTGCATGCCTGCAGACTGGGAAGGCAAGGAAGAAAACAATTATTCTATATCCATCGCAATATGGCGATATTTCTTCAACAGTGGGAACTGTGTTTAAAACTACAGCTTGTGGATTGGAAATCAGGATGTGAAAAACACTTGAAGACAGAAGGAGGCTTCAAAACAAGAGAGGCAAAAAAAAAAGTCTTAGAACTTCCTGTTACTTCACCCACCAGGCTAACATTAGTACTGCGTACTTTTCTGCAGTCACCACAACATATTCAATCATATGTTTCCCCTCGAGAACTTATTTTTCTTTCTGAAGACTATGAACTGTTCGGACAGGTGTGCAGCAAAGCCAACTGGAACCCATTTCCATTTTGTTTTCTTATTTGCCTCCTTAAATGATATTTTTTGCTTTCTTAACTATCATTAGATGTGCCATAAAATAAAGCTATCATTCTGTAATTCCGAGTGTAACATCAGGTGCAACATTCCTAAATTGCATTAGTCAGAATAATTTCCTAATTAATTTGAACCATTTTGCTAAAGCTCAGCTCAGTTAACTAACAGTAATTAATTCCTATTACAGTCACACTGTTGATATGTAAAAAGATGTAACTTCTATATTGCAGATTAAGTTAGGACATTAATCCATAGAAATCCTTAAACTACTGTTGTAGTAAATTTCCGAAACATAGTAGGAACATCATCAATTAATTAGTTCCTAGGCAATTAACACTTTTATGTATGGTATTGTTTATTTAGATAATTTTGCAGTTTCGTCATCAAGAATGCTATTTCAGTCGAAACTCTATTTCTAATATTAAGTTCATGCCAGAACCAATTTTTCTACACTATTCAATTAATTTAAGATGTAAAATTCTAATAGTAAATTATCGAAAATACGTATTTAACAATGTGAAACCTTAGCGGCCATTTTTAAAAGCTATTTATGCACTGGACATGAAGCCGTTTTTAGGTCAGCCTGTTCCGAAATTTCGAGCGTGTAACACTTGCCAACCAAAACAGCCGTAACGTACTTGTGCAATAATGCGTTTAACTTAATATGAAACCGGTTCGTGTATTACAACTGTTAATTATGTATGCGGATCAACTTGAATGTGAAAGACGGTCGGTGCCTAGATTCCGAGCGGGAAACCCATATCAGTCTGAACCATAATAATGTAATGCTGCAATGACCTGTTTTTGTAAATAAGAAGACAGTGAAGTAGGGCAGTTAATAATGATTGCTGATTAACTTTAATATAAAAATGCTATAGGTTTTGTTCATCTGAGTGAGACTGTTGTTGGTTGATTAGGTTACATTGCACAGTGACTATTGTCATACAATTAGAAGGTGTAGTATGTGCATACCTGGTAAATGAGACTTAATTACATACTGGCCATAATTAATTCAGTGAGGGGTCCTACTTTTATTTAAGTAAAACCTGTGAAACCAAATGTGTGTGTCGCTCACATTACTGGATGTAGTCAATGCTACCACCAAGTAACTACAAGCTGATATATGACCAGGTATGTCACAAGGGCCAGTTCAGCTAAGGTGTCAGACGTAAAAGAAAGCTGCTCCTTACAAGGGGGCATCAATGGGACCAACTGTATTTCTGCATAGAAGCTTTGGGGGCCCAGCCTGTAGACTATGATGATGATGATGATGATGATGATGATAATAAGGCGGCATGCAAGACCACACTCAACTTGTGAATGAAGAAGTTGTAACCTTGTAAACAAGCATTTAAACTGTCATAATTATTTCATATACATACCTTTAATATTGTACAAAATTAAGTCTATGATGCATGGTACTATCAAAACATTTTATGCCTCGGACTAGGTGTGTTATTGTTGCCAAAGTTGCTATTTTCAAGGTTAATTACAAAAATTACTATTCTATATTTTTAAAGTCAAATTTTCCCAAAGTAATTTTTAATGACAGATATACTTTTATAAACAAAACAATAAAATCTATGAGTGACAATTTGACCCTTTTGTAAAATTTGTGTAAACTAAAATATCAGGTTATGGAAAAAGGTACTGATACTTTGTGTGCCTTTCATACACACCAAGGGAAAGTGTATGATATTTCATCTTCTATGGCTATTGAATGTGTGTTCAAATTTTCGTTGGCTTATTGATGCTGAGGGTGAAGTACTCTCCATGAAACCAGGTTAGATGTAACATTGTTATGTAACATAGATGAAAATGCCAGCTATTTAGGATTTTGCAAAGTTCAACCTGTAAGTAGAAGAAATCGATGTGTGTGTGTGTGTAAGCTCATTAGTGTAAGTGCAGAAATTGTAATCTTTGGTACCTTAATATGTACCGACGTCACTGTGTTATTTTTTCTCTACTTCTAACGATGTTCCCACGTTCACGTCACATGATTAACTACTCGATACTTTCTGCATGGTAATCACTGTACCACTAAATGGAATACGCCTGGCAGTATAAAGGAATCGTTGTACGTACATGCATCCACACGTAAATACCTGCTCTGTTGCCCAGGGGAAATACACACTAACAGTCCAATTGCTTCAAATGGCTCTAAGCACTATGGGTCTTAACTCCTGAAGTCATCAGTCCCCTAGACTTAGAACTACTTAAACCTAACTAACCTAAGGACACCACACACATACATGACCGAAGCAGGATTCGAACCTGCGACCGCAGCAGCAGCGTGGTTCCGGACTGAACCACCTAGAACCGCTAGGTCACAGCGGTCGGCCACTACCATTTCGGCCTTGCCATATGTACTTAGAGCTACTGACTAACACTGAAACATACTATTCGTAACAGCTATAATTATTTGTCTGCAGATGACGTAAATACTGTTATAATGTTGTTCAGTACACTGTTCTCAGTCAACAATACAAATATCTACACCTATACCCGTAACACCTTGTGTATGTACAGGCTATTTCAAAAATATTCGTTCAAATTAAAACAGGAGTTAGAGAACACGAAAACAAATATTTTTTGACGATAAACATATGGTCTGTGAAGTCAACTTGCAATTTTAGGTGACATTTTGTCAGTGATGCTTGTGGTATCATGTGTCGCCACCACCCTAAAGGACTCTTAGGAACGGAATTGCAAGTTTCCATACGATGCCGATAGCTATCGCTCGGTAACCGATGGACCAAAGGATGCACAACTGCTGAGCCACATCTCAACGAGGGCCCTCTGCCGCCGCAATATAGGACGCCCGGAAGCAGCCACTCAGCCCATTTGCGCTTAAAGCCATTCGCCATGTGACACTATGCAGATGCCGTCTAGTTGTGGCTCTAACACCATAGTTCATGCATAGTACAGCGAGACTCTTCCTCGTTAACATTGTGGTGGCTGGACTCTGTTCCTTGCTTCGTTATTTGCAATTAGTCCGCATTCGCTTGGAGAAATACGGGTCCACTAAGTCTTCTGTTACTGCGATTAACTTATTTGGTAATCATTTCTGCTCCTTTCCAGATACCCTTCAATGATAGTTTCCACATCACTCTGTAGCCCAACTCTCCTTACAATTATATATGAAGTCGTACACAACAAACCATGGCGACCAGTATTCGTGCCTACGTGAGCCCATCTTCAAATCTTCAAGTTTCCTGCTTTCTGCCCTCTCGACTTGTTGATTGGTTTCTTGCTGTTTCTCATTGTCCTTGGGTACCCAGAGTTTGCCTCGCTCGTGCTCTTTATGTTCTAGATTCTGTGGTTGCTGCTTCTGCATCCCTTTTTTCTCTCTCCGTGCTTCTGTTGCTTTTAGTTGCTTGTATTTATGCGTTATTTATTACAATATGGTTGCCAGCCACAATGCCTGTTGCGCTGCCTGTAGCTGGTTTAACTCGGTTTATTCAGTTCCAGAGTCAATAAATGGCTTGAAGTAATGAATCGCTTCATAACGGCGCAGATGAATTGACACAAGACACTGCACCCAACGGCAGCGCCACCGCCTGCACTGCCTGCGTATGTGCCGGCATTTCCTGAGTTTGACGTGGCGAAGGAGGTTCAAACGGTTCAAATGGCTCTGAGCACTGTGGGACTTAACATCTGTGGTCATCAGTCCCCTAGAACTTAGAACTACTTAAACCTAACTAACCTAAGGACATCACACACATCCATGCCCGAGGTAGGATTCGAACCTGGCGAAGGAGGAGTGGACAGTGTACCTCGCAGAGTTCAGTGCGCACATCACGGAAAATCACATACAGGGTACAGACAAACACACTATTCTTATTACTGATCAATTGTGGGATTCTCTAAATCCTCGCACGAACGGAATAATGGCTGACATCGAAATAAGTGTACAAGGAATAGAAAAGCAACTGAAATCACTCAACAGAGGAAAGTAGACTGGACCTGACGGGATAGCAATTCAGTTTCACACAGAGTACGCGAAAGAACTTTCCTCCCCTTCTAACAGCCGTGTACCGCAAGTCTCTAGACGACCGGAAGGTTCCAAATGATTGGAAAAGAGTACAGGTAGTTTCAGTTTTCAAGAAGGGTCGTCGAGCAGATGCGCAAAACTATAGGCCTATATCTCTGACATCGATCTGTTGTTGAATTTTAGAAAGAACATTTTTTTTTTCTCGCGTGTCATGTCATTATTCGAAACACAGAATCTACTCTGTAGGAATCAACATGGATTCCGGAAACAGCGATCGTGTGAGACCCAACTGGCTTTGTTTGTTCATGAGACCCAGAAAATACAAGGGCGGTTCAGAAAGTAACCTCCGATTGGTCACAGTGCAGGTTGTGGGGGGAGTAGCGACGCCATCTGTGCTTTCACGCACGCAACAGGTCAGTCGGCATCAAGCCGTGGTCGAGTGAACGTCGTACCTGCGCTAGTTTAGTTTTTGTGGCAGTTTGAAATGTGTGCCGCAATAGAAAACCCCGCCAAATGTGAAGTGCGTGCTGTCATAAGGTTTTTTACAGCCAAAGGATATTCTGCAGCAGCTATTCATCGTGAGCTTTGTGCCGTGTACGGACCAAGAGTTATGAGTGAAGGAGTTGTCCGTGAATGGGTACGTTTATTTAAAAGTGGACGGGAAAACGTTCATGATGAAGAGAGGAGTGGTAGACCATCATTGGTGACTGACGAACTCGTTCAACAGTTGATGCAAAAGTTCGTGAAAATCGACGTTTCTCAATGTCGGAGTTGTCTACTGGTTTTCCACAGATTTCTAAGACTCTCTTGTACGAAATAGTGACAGCAAGATTGGGTTACCGTAAGTTCTGTGCACGATGGGTGCCCAAAATTCTTACCGACCACCAGAAAACTCAAAGAATGGCCTCTGCATTAGACTTTCTGTCACGTTATGAGGACGAAGGAGAACCATTGTTAAACAGAATCGTGACCGGTGACGAAACCTGGATTAAGTACGTGAACCCTGAGACAAAAGAACAATCAAAGATGTGGGCACATTCAAATTCGCCTACCAAACCAAGAAAAGCCTCGCAAGATTTTTCTGCCAGAAAACTGATGGCAACGGTGTTTTGGGATGCCAAAGGGGTGTTGTTGGTTGAATTCATGGAACGTGGTACGACCATTAATCAAGACGTGTACTGTGAAACAATAAAAAAGTTACGACGGGCTATACAGAACAAACGCCGTGGTATGCTGACTTCCGGTATCGTTTTTTTGCACGATAACGCCCGTCCTCACTCTGCTCGCAGAACAACGGCCCTTCTTGAGTCCTTCAAGTGGGACGTTATCAACCATCCACCTTACAGCCCAGACCTGGCGCCAAGTGATTATCACCTCTTCATGCATTTGAAGAAATGGCTCGGGTCACAGCGGTTTGATGACGACGAAAAGCTCAAAGATGCGGTCACAGGCTGCCTCCAGGCACAAGCGGGTGATTTTTATGCAGAAGGAATTTCAAAGCTTGTGAAGAGATACGATAAGTGCCTCAATCGCTATGGAGACTATGTAGAAAAATAGTGCAAAGATGTAGTTGTAAGATGTATATATTAAAATATTTTTATTTATCTTGGTGTATTTTTTTAAATCAACCGGAGGTTACTTTCTGAACGGCCCTCGTATTAGATGCAGGCTCCCAGGTAGATGCCATTTTCCTTGACTTCGATACAGTTCGATACAGTTCACCTGATAGACAAAGTAAGAGCCTACGGAATCTCAGACCACCTGTGTGGCTAGATTGAAGAGTTTTTAGCAAACAGAACACAGCGTGTTGTTCTCAATGGAGAGACGTCTACAGACGTTAAAGTAACTTCTGGCGTGCCACAGGGGAGTGTTATGGGGCCTTTGCTTTTCACAATATATGTAAGTCACCTAGTAGATAGTGTCGGAAGTCCATGCGACTTTTCGCGGATGATGCTGTAGTATACAGAGAAGTTGCAGCATTAGAAAACTGCAGCGAAATGCAGGAAGATCTGGAGCGGATAGGCACTTGGTGCAGGGAGGGGCAACTGACCCTTAACATAGACAAATGTAATGTATTGGGAATACACAGAAAGAAGGATCATTTATTGTATGATTATATGATAGCGGAACAAACACTGGTAGCAGTTACTTCTGTAAAATATCTGGGAGTATGCGTGCGGAACGATTTGAAGTGGAATAATCATATAAAATTAATTGTTTGTAAGGCGGGTGCCAGGATGAGATTTATTGGGAGATTCCCTAGAAAATGTAGTCCATCAACAAAGGAGGTGGTTATAAAACACTCGTTCGACCTATGCTTGAGTATTGCCGATCAGTTTGGGATCCGTACCAGGTCGGGTTGACAGAGGAGATAGAGAAGATCAAAAGAAGAGCGGCGCGTTTCGTCACTGGGTTATTTGGTAAGCGTGATAGCGTTACGGAGATGTTTAGCAAACTCAGGTGGCAGACTCTGCACGAGAGGCGCTCTGCATCGCGGTGTAGCTTGCTGTCCAGGTTTCGAGAGGGTATCTTTCTGGATGAGGTATCGAATATATTGCTTCCCCCTAGTTATACCTCCCGAGGAGATCACGAATGCTAAATTAGAGAGATTCGAGCGCGCACGGAGGCTTTCCGGCAGTCGTTCTGCCCGTGAACCATACGCGACTGGAACAGGAATGGGAGGTAATGACAGTGGCACGTAAAGTGCTCTCCGCCGCATACCGTTGGGTGGCTTGCGGAGTATAAATGTAGATGTATATTTAGATGTAGAGTGATTACTTCTAGGCTGTGCACCAAACTTTTTTCAAAGTCCTGCCTTGAATAAGTACCGTACGAGGACATACTGCAGGCGCTTACAAAGTATTATAAGGACAGGGTCCAAGTGGCAGCTGTCCGGTACAGATTCTTTAGGTTGCACAAAAAAAGGACAGACAAAAATACCGTCATGGGCGACTGAACTGCAGGGCTTCTTCAGAGGGTGTGCATTCAAATGTGACTATGGTAAATGTCACAGTGACGCAATGATTCGTGACCCCATCACGTACATCGTAGTCTACTCTCGAATTTGGGAAAAGATTCTTAACTACCCGGATCTCTCCTTGCAAGAGATCCTGCAGATTCCAGACCAGTACCAGTGGTGCTCATCCGGTCGGCAGCGATCGACTACTTAATCGCTATGGATTTATGAATGGATCTTTCAAAACGTTAGTCCCATGTCTTTTAAAATGAGCTACTTTTGTAAAATACTATTTCGTTGCCAAACACTTTCGTACGCTATAGACGGCAAATCTGACAACAGTGTCTCTGCCACTTTCGCCTGCATCTGCGGTTGCTGGTCTTTCATGTATCGTACTTTGGTCTTTTTAAGGCCTTTTGATGCTTGCTTTCGGGCTTCTTTTAGGGAGTTCCTATTTTTATCATTTTTATTTGTATTCCATATGTTCCAAACTCGTTGTCTTGTTAGGATTAGTTCGTCGCACTCATCATTCCACCAAGCGTGTTTCCACTTTTTGGTAAGGAGAATGGTTTCACCACCTTTAACACTCTCGCGAAGCGACTGTGTTACCACCTACAGGGTGAGGACACTATCGCGAACAGGAACTTGGCAACGTTTCTGCTGCGTGATGAGGTCGAGTGCGAAGAAGCTCCGGCTCCAGTAGGCAGCAAAACCTTGTGTTTTATGCACGACGGAGGTAATGATCAGTTAAATAGTTTGTGTAACTGAACCGGGATTGCTCTTTGTCAAGATACCGCCTTATCACTTTTTTATCGAAACAGTCGCAATCAAAACAGCGCAACGATACAGACCATTGTTACAGTACTGCTTAGCGGAAGTGCAGTATCAGTATTGTGCAGTCTTCCGACTGCTGACGAATGCTACCGCTCAGAACTAGACAGTCTACGCCCAAAGTTTCAGTTCTCACTCAGTAACGTGTTCGTGAATAACAAGTGTAACTAAACACTTGGAAACATACCACTTACATGGTGAATGGGAAGAATAATTTTTTTGTTACAATGCGTAAAGGTAGGTGTATATGTTTGATATGTAATGATGCTTTAGCCGTACCTAAAAAGGGAAATATTTGACGCCATTTTAGAACAGTTCTCAAAGACTTTGCATAGGAAGCAGTGAGTTGAGAAAGATGAAGCCTTTTCTTCTTAAAAGTAAATTACAATCACACCAGTCGCTTTCGTAAACGTTGTACAAAAGAGTCTTCCGTCAAACATAGCCTCATTTCGCGTATCGAAAATACTGGTGAAACATGCAAACCCATTTGACGATGGAAAGGAGTGCTTTCTGGCAGCCAGTGAGTACCTGTTTTACACATTCAGATACAAGTCAGATATAATATCGGCCATCAGATATACGCCTCTGTCAAGACCTACTATAGTAAGAAAAGTGGAATCGCCCATCAATGTGGCCGAGCGGTTCTAGGCGCTTCAGTCCTGAATCGCGCGACCGCTACGGTCGCAGGTTCCAATCCTCCCTCTGGCGTGTGTGTGTGTGTGATGTCCTTAGTTAGGTTTAAGTAGTTCTAAGTTCTAGGGGACTGATGACCTCGGATGTTAAGTCCCATAGTGCTCAGAGCCATTTGCAAAGTGGAATCAATAACAGAAAACATAAAAGGCACTGCAGTTAGACGAGCCAGCACATGGAATTGGACGGCCAGTATAGAGACCTGCTGTTGCACGTTGAAGTTCGATGGCTGAGTATTGGTATAGCTCTGAATGGATTGAGAAAACTTCTGCCAGCAACAAAATCTTTTGTGTTTGAAAGAGAGGAATGTTACTTCCAACTTTGTGATTTGAGCTGGTTGTTGCATCTATCATTTGTACCTGATATGACAGTTACACTACGTCAGTTAAACAAAGAACGTGAAGCAAAAAAATAAACCATCATACCATCTATGTCTTCCATAAAGTGCTTCACACAGAAAGTTCAATTCTGGATACCATAGTTACAGAAATTAAACGTGAACTCTTTTATGAAATGCAGTTCGCACTGTCAGATCAACAAAAATTATTGGATCAAGAAGTTGCAAGAAGTAGGGCCAATATGGAAACCCTGACAGCACAGAGAACCGATTCACAGATTTCAAGACAATGGAATCTGTTCGAGCTGTCATACTACACCCTTTAAGAAAGTGGATATGGAAGATATTTCAAGTAAAATGAGCACTCCTCTCTCTTGTAGTGAGATTAAATTCGAAGAGAAAATAATTCGCATTCAAAATGATATTAAGGTCAGAATACGCTGAAGATAACTTTTTCGAAACTAGTCAGTATAAAAACCTAGCCCAATACTGTAAAAGACACATTGTATGTTTTATCGATTTTCAGGTCAACTTATTTATGTACTTATTTCTATTTTCTCTATTACTTAATGATCGTTTTATTAATGTGATTGTGTATTATTATTAATTGATTTTTTAATGGTTTGATTTAGCGACTCCTTTTTACTGTTTGCTCCTTTTACTTAAATTGAGTCCTTTTAATTATGTTTGCGGTAGTTATGAAGTCCATATTGCTTACTGTTCTCGTAAGTTAAAGAATACGGTAATACCATATACGTTTCGCAGCAGCAGATCTCCTTGCTGGAACTTCTCCTCCTGTAATCGCTAAAGATAATTTATCGCTCTGGGGAAATCGAAGATAATTTATCGCTCTGGGGAAATCGATCGGTAGAGCCAAGTACTACGATGTGTCATGTGTATGGAATGTGACGTCAAACTTTAGTTCGTGAAATTATTTTGGTCTTCGAAGCAATATTCTCGACGAATCGCAAAACCGAGTAAAAACTGCAGGTTCGCACCATCGAACCACACAACACTTCCGAACGACTTGCGTCTTTACAATCACTGAAAATTTCTTTTGAAATGATTAACGGGTGTGAACTCTACACACCTAATACTCCTTTTGTGCTTTTATATGTATGTTCTCTTCAATACCATAAAACGTAGATTACTGCCTTAATGGCGCCTTCCAACATTCTCCTCTCAGTCCAACATGGAACTTCCCTCTTCCAATGAGCAACATGGAATAATTATCTCTTTGCCGTAGTTTAATACAGTCTGTATATCATTGTAATCGAATTCGCATGGAGATGCTTAAATTCCACAGAGTATTTATCTCTCGCTCAGGTATTTTACATATACCGTCGTATTAATAGTCCGTCCAATATATGTAGGGGCTTTTGCATCACAAGACGTTACACTAGGTAGGTTACTTTTGCTCCAACTGCGTGTTAAGCTAGCATACAACTCTCAACGATATGGAAACACACATTTCGAAATGTGACGACAGTTTCAGAGTGCTAGCTTCTGCTTCCCTCAGCTTATCGACGGCAGTTCGCAAAGCTTAATTCACTGCAAATTCTTTGAACAATGGGCAGTGAGTTACCCAACTTTAAAGTATCGTAGTAAATATGACCAATAACGAAAAAATTACCACCTTCTCATTATGCTGCGATGTAAGAATTATGATCTGAAATGAGCAAATATTTTTAACCAGTCTTTCCTTGCAATTGTTTGGAAACAGTACACTAGCGAAAAACGTGCGGAATTAAAATGTAACATTCTGATTTAATTTTTTATCTCGTCTCCATTTATACACTCCTGGAAATGGAAAAAAGAACACATTGACACCGGTGTGTCAGACCCACCATACTTGCTCCGGACACTGCGAGAGGGCTGTACAAGCAATGATCACACGCACGGCACAGCGGACACACCAGGAACCGCGGTGTTGGCCGTCGAATGGCGCTAGCTGCGCAGCATTTGTGCACCGCCGCCGTCAGTATCAGCCAGTTTGCCGTGGCATACGGAGCTCCATCGCAGTCTTTAACACTGGTAGCATGCCGCTACAGCGTGGACGTAAACCGTATGTGCAGTTGACGGACTTTGAGCGAGGGCGTATAGTGGGCATGCGGGAGGCCGGTTGGACGTACCGCCGAATTGCTCAACACGTGGGGTGTGAGGTCTCCACAGTACATCGATGTTGTCGCCAGTGGTCGGCGGAAGGTGCACGTGCCCGTCGACCTGGGACCGGACCGCAGCGACGCACGGATGCACGCCAAGACCGTAGGATCCTACGCAGTGCCGTAGGGGACCGCACCGCCACTTCCCAGCAAATTAGGGACACTGTTGCTCCTGGGGTATCGGCGAGGACCATTCGCAACCGTCTCCATGAAGCTGGGCTACGGTCCCGCACACCGTTAGGCCGTCTTCCGCTCACGCCCCAACATCGTGCAGCCCGCCTCCAGTGGTGTCGCGACAGGCGTGAATGGAGGGACGAATGGAGACGTGTCGTCTTCAGCGATGAGAGTCGCTTCTGCCTTGGTGCCAATGATGGTCGTATGCGTGTTTGGCGCCGTGCAGGTGAGCGCCACAATCAGGACTGCATACGACCGAGGCACACAGGGCCAACACCCGGCATCATGGTGTGGGGAGCGATCTCCTACACTGGCCGTACACCACTGGTGATCGTCGAGGGGACACTGAATAGTGCACGGTACATCCAAACCGTCATCGAACCCATCGTTCTACCATTCCTAGACCGGCAAGGGAACTTGCTGTTCCAACAGGACAATGCACGTCCGCATGTATCTCGTACCACCCAACGTGCTCTAGAAGGTGTAAGTCAACTTCCCTGGCCAGCAAGATCTCCGGATCTGTCCCCCATTGAGCATGTTTGGGACTGGATGAAGCGTCGTCTCACGCGGTCTGCACGTCCAGCACGAACGCTGGTCCAACTGAGGCGCCAGGTGGAAATGGCACGGCAAGCCGTTCCACTGGACTACATCCAGCATCTCTACGATCGTCTCCATGGGAGAATAGCAGCCTGCATTGCTGCGAAAGGTGGATATACACCGTACTAGTGCCGACATTGTGCATGCTCTGTTGCCTGTGTCTATGTGCCTGTGGTTCTGTCAGTGTGATCATGTGATGTATCTGACCCCAGGAATGTGTCAATAAAGTTTGCCCTTCCTGGGACAATGAATTCACGGTGTTCTTATTTCAATTTCCAGGAGTGTATAATTTGAAGTCGTCTGTATGTTTCGGCTATTCTCAGAAGACTGAACAGAATCTCAGTTGGGTCTGATGGTCAAGTGGTAAAGCGTGTGTGTGGAAACCGAGGGACAAAAGGATCGAAACGAGGTTACACCATAGATTTTTCACTCTGTCTTTAAATATAGCATTCGCCTCTCAATGAGAGAAGAAAAGAAACAGGGTTCGGATTCCACTTTCCACGTTTGGATAATTGGCTAGGGAGACTCAAGTCGCGGAACTGACGTCCAGTTCAAAGATTTGCACCAGGCCATTAAGTCACACGAAATTATTATTAGTAGAAACTATATATACATACATTCCCCTTCTATACATGTTACAGATCCCTCGCCACCTTTATCAGCTGCCTATGGGGGCTAATCTCAAGTGCTGCTGTAGGAATTTTCGTATGGTTTTCTCTAATACATACATTGATTCATTTGAAAAGTTCATGTACGTAAATTATAAATATCTGGTGCAAACTGGATGAACTATGATGAATTACAATCCACCACCACTGTTTGACGTCTGTATGTGATGCGTAGGGTCAGAAACAACCGAAGAAAATTTTATACTCTTGGCAGACTGTCGCGACCACCCTGCCAACATATGGGTCGGTTTTGTTGCACGACTCTCACTGAGAGTGGGTTACGTTCATGCAGTTCGCTCACGCCTTTGGGAGATGCAGTATACTGGCAAGTGGTGTGTGCTGCTTAGATCGAATAATTTATAGCAAGATGTAGATAGACAAAACGTCATTTTTTCGGATGAATCCATCTTCTGTTTACAGCATCATGATGGTCGCATCCGTGTGTGGCGACATCGCGGTGAACGCACATTGGAAGCGTGTATTCGTCGTCGCCATACTGGCGTATCACCCGGCGTGATGGTATGGGGTGCCATTGGTTACACGTCTCGGTCACCTCTTGTTCGCATTCCTGGTAGACGTTACATTTCAGATGTGTTACGACGCGTAGCTCTACCCTTCATTCGATCCCTGCGAAACCCTACGTGTCAGCAGGATAATGCACGAATGCAAGTTGGAGGTCCTGTACGGGCCTTTCTGGATACAGAAATTGTTCGACTGCTGCCCTGGCCAGCACATTCTCCAGATCTCTCAAAAATTGGAAACGTCTGGTCAATGGTAGCCAGGCAACTGGCTCTTCACAATACGCAAGTTACTACTCTTGATGAACTGGGGTACCGTGTTAAGCTGCATGGGCAGCTGTACCTGTGCACGCCATCCAAGCTTTGTTTGACTCAATGCCCAGGCGTATCACGGCCGTTATTACGGCCAGAGGTGGTTGTTCTGGGTACTGTTTTCTCAGGATCTATGCACCCAAACTGCGTGGAAATGTAATCACATGTCAGTTCTAGTATAATGTATTTGTCCAATGAATACCCGTTTATCATCTGCATTTTTAGTGGCCAGTAGTACATACTAGAGGTGAGGAAGGTGGAGAGGAAGGACTAACAACCTCATTAAAAAACCAAGGTTCACCTGTCCCAGGTGATAGTACCTTGTAATTGCTCCTTGCTAGGACTACAGTGAAGACCTCAAAGGTAGTGATGGCGGAGGGAATAGTTCTCGGTACGGCGGAAGAAAAAAATCCACTTGGCTTCTGTCTTGAAACAAACAGCTAAGTGGTTAGCGTTTGTCCACCAGTGGTGCGGCTGAAAACCGTTCCTCGGAGCCAACTACCTCAAGTAGAATCCTTGGGCGACTTGTTCCCCTAATCCAACAAACAATCAACAATGGATGCGCACCTTGTGTAAAAGAGTTCGTGTCGGGAAGGGGGGATATAATTGTTACATCCCACTTTTAACATCAATTGTAAAGTTTGGGGAAGTTTACGAAGGACTTCTGCAACCGATGTTAATGTATAAAAAAAGTATAAATGTATAAATAAAGTGTCACTAGAAGCCTCCCTAAGAGACAATCTCCATTCCTTCCGAACTGACTATGCAAATGTAGACGAGATGTGGCTCAAATTCAAAGATATAGTAGCAACAGCAATCGAGAGATTCATACCTCATAAATTGGTAAGAGATGGAACTGATCCCCCGTGGTACACAAAACAGGTCCGAACTCTGTTGCAGAGGCAACGGAAAAAGCATGCGAAGTTCAGAAGAACGCGAAATCCCGAAGATTGGCTAAAATTTACAGACGCGCGAAATTTGGCACGGACTTCAATGCGAGATGCCTTTAATAGGTTCCACAACGAAACATTGTCTCGAAATTTGGTAGAAAATCCGAACAAATTCTGGTCGTATGTAAAGTTCACAAGCGGCAAGACGAAGTCAATACCTTCGCTGCGCAGTGCCGATGGTACTGTTACCGACGACTGTGCCGCTAAAGCGGAATTATTGAACGCAGTTTTCCGAAATTCCATCACCAGGGAAGATGGATGGAATATTCCAGAATTTGAAACACGAACAGCTGCTAGCACGAGTTTCTTACAAGTAGATACTTTAGGGGTTGCGAAGCAACTCAAAGCGCTTGATAGGGGCAAGTCTTCAGGTCCAGATTGTATACCGATTAGGTTCCTTTCAGATGACGCTGATACAATAGCTCCCTACTTAGCACTCTTATACAATCGTTCGCTCACCGATAGATCTGTACCTACAGAATGGAAAATTGCGCAGGTTGCACCAGTGTTTAAGAAGGGCAGTAGGAGCAAATCCATCTAACTACAGACCTATATCATTTATGTCGGTTTGCAGTAGGGTTTTAGAGCATATACTGTATTCAAACATTATGAATCACCTGGAAGGGAACGAGCTATTGATACGTAATCAGCATGGTTTCAGAAAACATCGTTCTTGTGCAACGCAGCTAGCTCCTTATTCGCACGAAGTAATGGCCGTTATCGACAGGGGATCTCAAGTTGATTCCGTATTTATAGATTTCCGGAAAGCTTTTGACACCGTTCCTCACAAGCGGCTTCTAATCAAACTGCGGGCCTATGGGGTATCGTCTCAGTTGTGCGACTGGATTCGTGATTTCCTGTCAGGAAGGTCGCAGTTCGTAGTAGTAGACGGCAAATCATCGAGTAAAACTGAAGTGATATCAGGTGTTTCCCAGGGAAGCGTCCTGGGACCTCTGCTGTTCCTGATCCAGGGCAAGGTTCCTGAATTACTATCTCTTACTGAAGGAAATAGTGCGCATATAGTATTAGGAACGGAAAGTTGGTTAAAACCGGAAGTGAACAGTAACGAAATCCTAGACACAGAATGGAATATATACCGCAAGGATAGGATAAACGCCAATGGTGGAGGAGTATTTATAGCAGTAAAGAATTCAATAATATCCAGTGAAGTTATTAGCGAATGCGAATGTGAAATAATCTGGGTTAAGTTAAGTATCAAAGGTGGGTCAGATATGATAGTCGGATGCTTCTATAGACCACCTGCATCAGCAACCGTAGTAGTTGAGCGCCTCAGAGAGAACCTGCAGAACGTCGTGAAGAAGTTTCGTGATCATACTATTGTAATAGGGGGAGACTTCAATCTACCAGGTATAAAATGGGATAGTCACACAATCAGAACTGGAGCCAGGGACAGAGACTCTTGTGACATTATCCTGACTGCCTTGTCCGAGAATTACTTCGAGCAGATAGTTAGAGAACCAACTCGTGAAGCTAACGTTTTAGACCTCATAGCAACAAATAGACCGGAACTTTTCGACTCCGTGAATGTAGAAGAGGGTATCAGTGATCATAAGTCAGTGGTTGCATCAATGACTACAAGTGTAATAAGAAATGCCAAGAAAGGAAGGAAAATATATTTGCTTAACAAGAGTGATAGGGCACAAATCGCAGAATATCTGAGTGACCACCATCAAACGTTCATTTCTGAGGAAGAGGATGTGGAACAAAAATGGAAAAAATTCAGAAACATCGTCCAGTACGCCTTAGATAAGTTCGTACCGACTAAGGTCCAAAGCGAGGGGAAAGATCCACCGTGGTATAACAATCATGTACGAAAGGTACTACGGAAACAAAGAAAGCTTCATCATAGGTTTAAGAGTAGTCGAATCATAGCTGATAAGGAAAAGCTGAACGAAGCGAAAAAGAGCGTAAAGAGAGCAATGAGAGAAGCATTCAACGAATTCGAACATAAAACATTGGCAAACAATCTAAACAAGAACCCTAAAAAGTTTTGGTCATATGTAAAATCGGTAAGCGGATCTAAATCCCCTGTTCAGTCACTCGTTGACCACGAAACCACCGAAACAGAGGACGACCGAAGAAAGGCAGAAATACTGAATTCAGTGTTCCGAAACTGTTTCACTGCGGAAAATCGTAACACGGTCCCTGACTTCAGCCGTCGCACGGACGCCAAAATGGAAAATATTGAAATAAACGATATCGGAATTGAAAAACAACTGCTATCACTTAGTAGCGGAAAAGCATCCGGACCAGACGAGATACCCTTAAGATTCTACAGTGATTATGCTAAAGAACTTGCCCCCTTTCTATCAGCAATTTATCGTAGATCGCTGGAAGAACGTAAAGTACCTAGCGACTGGAAGAAAGCGCAGGTCGTTCCCATTTTCAAGAAGGGTCATAAATCAGATGCGAATAATTATAGGCCTATTTCGCTTACGTCAATCTGTTGTACAATAATGGAACATGTTTTGTGTTCTCGTATTATGACGTTCTTAGATAATACAAATCTCCTTCATCATAACCAACATGGATTCCGCAAACAGAGATCATGTGAAACTCAGCTCGCCCTATTTGCCCAAGAAATTCACAGTGCCGTAGACACTGGCGAGCAGATTGATGCCGTATTCCTGGACTTCAGGAAGGCATTTGATACGGTTCCGCACTTACGTTTAGTGAAAAAAATACGAGCTTACGGAATATCGGACCAGGTTTGTGATTGGATTCAGGATTTCCTAGAAGAAAGAACACAACATGTCATTCTTAACGGTTCAAAATCTGCAGATGTAGAGATAATTTCGGGAGTACCGCAGGGAAGCGTGATAGGACCTTTATTGTTTACAATATACATAAATGACTTAGTTGACAACATCGGTAGCTCCGTGAGGCTATTTGCAGATGACACGGTTGTCTACAAGAAAGTAGCAACATCAGAAGACTCGTACGTACTCCAGGAGGACCTGCAGAGGATTAATGCATGGTGCGACAGCTGGCAGCTTTCCCTAAACGTAGATAAATGTAATATAATGCGCATACATAGGGGCAGAAATCCATTCCAGTACGATTATGCCATAGGTGGTAAATCATTGGAAGCGGTAACGACCGTAAAATACTTAGGAGTTACTATCCGGAGCGATCTGAAGTGGAATGATCACATAAAACAAATAGTGGGAAAAGCAGGCGCCAGGTTGAGATTCATAGGAAGAATTCTAAGAAAATGTGACTCATCGACGAAAGAAGTAGCTTACAAAACGCTTGTTCGTCCGATTCTTGAGTATTGCTCATCAGTATGGGACCCTTACCAGGTTGGATTAATAGAAGAGATAGACATGATCCAGCGAAAAGCAGCGCGATTCGTCATGGGGACATTTAGTCAGCGCGAGAGCGTTACGGAGATGCTGAACAAGCTCCAGTGGCGGACACTTCAAGAAAGGCGTTACGCAATACGGAGAGGTTTATTATCGAAATTACGAGAGAGCACATTCCGGGAAGAGATGGGCAACATATTACTACCGCCCACATATATCTCGCGTAATGATCACAACGAAAAGATCCGAGAAATTAGAGCAAATACGGAGACTTACAAGCAGTCGTTCTTCCCACGCACAATTCGTGAATGGAACAGGGAAGGGGGGATCAGATAGTGGTACAATAAGTACTCTCCGCCACACACCGTAAGGTGGCTCGCGGAGTATAGATGTAGAAGATGTATATAAATGACCTGGGTGACAATCTGAGCAGTTCTCTTAGGTTGTTCGCAGATGTACCGTCTAGTAAGGTTATTCGAAGACCAGTATCAGTTGCAAAGCGATTTAGAAAAGATTGCTGTATGGTGTGGCAGGTGGCAGTTGACGCTAAATAACGAAAAGTTCATGAGTTCCAAAAGAAATCCGTTTGAATTCGATTACTCGATTAATAATTAATTCTCAAGGCTGTCAATTCAACTAAGTACCTGGGTGTTAAAATTACGAACAACTTCAGTTGGAAAGACCACATAGATAATATTGTGGGGAAGGCGAGCCAAAGGTTGCGTTTCATTGGCAGGACACTTAGAAGATGCAACAAGTCCACTAAAGAGACAGCTTACACTACACTCGTTCGTTCTCTGTTAGAATATTGCTGCGCGGTGTGGGATCCTTACCAGGTGGGATTGACGGAGGACATCGAAGGGGTGCAAAAAAGGGCAGCTCGTTTTGTATTATCACGTAGTAGGGGAGAAAGTGTGGCAGATATGATACGCGAATTGGGATGGAAGTCATTACAGTAAAGACGTTTTTCGTCGTGGCGAGATCTATTTACGAAATTTCAGTCACCAACTTTCTCTTCCGAATGCGAAAATATTTTGTTGAGCCCAACCTACATAGGTAGGAATGATCATCAAAATAAAATAAGAGAAATCAGAGCTCAAACAGAAAGATTTAGGTGTTCGTTTTTCCCGCGCGCTGTTCGGGAGTGGAATGGTAGAGAGATAGTATGATTGTGGTTCGACGAACCCTCTGCCAAGCACTTAAATGTGAATTGCAGAGTAGTCATGTAGATTCAGATGTAGATGTAGATGGCAGGGAAGGGAGAAGAAGGTTGTTAAACATGCCTCGTGGCGGTAGTGTGCAGGAGGTCGAGCGGTCAGGATTTGATAGTGGGCATCCGGAGCTGCCGTTAAATGACAAAACAGGGTATTAAGTTCAACAAAGAGGATATATTTCAATATATGGAGTAAAAAGGGCGCGCCTAGGGTCGGAAGTTGGAAGGTTTAGTCCAGTCCAGGAGATCGAGGACTTAATTAAAATGGGCAAAGGGAGAGGAAGTGGTTAATGTTAACATACGTTGGTGGCCGGTCGTGAAAAGCAGAGCCAGAGGCTCTGCCTTCCAAAAAGACGTCTGTTCTGCTCTTGGTCTGGATTACAAGAGAGAGAAGCAAGTGTTCTGCACCGCAGAACGCTCCGGCGCCCATACCGGTATCCCGCGCACGCTATTGGCTAAAATCAATGGCACAAATTCGCTAGCAGTTTCAGCAGAGGGCTGAGGGGGTATCCTGTCAGCAGCTTTAACTGTACAGAACTGCCTCGGTTTTGAAATGCGAGCGACTTGTGGCACGTAGACACGGCGTGAATCACTCTGGAAGAAAATTTGTAAAGATTCCACTGGGCCTTTGAAATAAATTTCTGTAAACTAATTCCCTAAAATATTCCTTGACTGGTTGCCATCCTGTACACTTGTAAGAGATTTTACTCCAGGAAGTAACCAAAGTCAAATTTCTAAGGACATTAAAAGTAGGTATTCGGATTCTAGGGGCCTACAGCAATGTGTGAAGGATGAGGCAGAGCATCCTGAAACCTGCCTTAAGCAAGCAACAAATATATTTAAACACCAAAATATAAACTATTTGACAACTTTCGACGTAAACTCACTTCTAAAAACTGGAAAACTTAAAATGTTAATTAATTTTATAAAACAGAAAAATATAATAACAGCACTCTAAGAAACAAGGTGTACTAATGAACATTCATTTGATTCATAAGGTATTCAGAATCTTCAAACGGAAACTGTGAAGAATGTACTCCCATTTGGAACAGGATCAATTGTAAACCAAAATATATTAAACTCAATAGTAGAATTTAAATCTCTCAATGAAAGACTTTCAACATTAACCTTCAAATCAATAAGCAAACCGTATGTCATTGTAAATACGTGTGCACCAACAAATGAGAAAAACAGGACGCAAAAAGAAGAAATAGAAATTTTTGGCAGGAACTGTCAAACACCTTAGACCAGATTGCATCCAAAACCACAATATTATTGCTGGGAGGCTTTAATGCTCAAATCGGCAAAGAACATAATCACCGATCCATAGCATGCAAATTTCCTGCACATAAAAGAACCAATGCAAGACAACATGAGAACATGACGTAGTTCTAAAACCTACATTTCTCAAAAAACTCCATAGGAAACAAATCACACGGGTATCCCCGAAACCAGTCTGTGGGGAGAAACATCTTGACCATGTTGATTTAAGCAGACAATCCACATCCGAGATACTCAATGTAAAAGTTTCTAAGGTGCAGGTTTAGATTCAGACCACTATCTATCTACCATTAAATTCAAAATTAGGCCAGTATATAAACGAAAGAGCCAATATCAACTTAAAAAGTTAGACACTCAGAAATTAACTAAGGAAGATAATGTCAGGACACTTTTGCAAAAGAGAACATCTAAAACGTGAGAACAACTTCAAAAGGACATAGTACAGACGGCAGAAGAAACCATTCTCCTTACCAAAATGTGGAAACATGCCTGGTGGAATGATGAGTGTGACGAACTAATCCTAACAAGACAACGAGCTTGGAACATATGGAATGCAAATAAAAATGATAAAAATAGGAACTCCCTAAAACAAGTCCGAAAGCAAGCATCAGAAGGCCTTAAAAAGATCAAAGTACAGTACATGAAAGACCAACTGGCGTCAATACACTGCAGCTTCAAACATAACTATGCTAGGGACTTTTAGAAAACTTTCAAAAGTTGCTTAAAGGAATACGCTCCACCTAGTCTATTTTTTTACGAACTAAAAAAACGCAGAAAACTGCATATAATAGCACAGAGAACTGTAAAATATTGCTGAATACTTCGAAGAATTACATAACTGTGATCTACCGAAAGAAAAATTTAATTTGCAGTTGTAAGCCCAACACCACCGGACTAAAAGCCGATAACTACAGAAGAAATAAAAGAAATCATTAAAGACCTTAAAAGTAATAAAGCTCCTGGAGAAGATAGTATAGTTATTGAACTATAGAAGTACTCTGGTGACAACATGATACAAAGTCTATCAAAAATACTCAAATAAATCTGGACAACACACAGCTTACCAACAGAATGGACATCTGCACTAATATATCCACTACTTTAAAAAAAGGGAAGAAAAGAGACCGTAGCAACTATGGAGGAGTCTCCCTCTTACCAGTGACCTATCAGATCTTGTCTAAAGCATTTTTAAAAAGAGAAGAAGAAATACTTGACAACAATACAAGAGTATCAGGCTGGAATTAGGAAGGGAAGGTCACGTGCACAACAAATATTAAACTTAAAGAACACAACAAAAATGAGGAAAATCAGAAACGTAGAATATGTAATTATTTTTGTGGATTTTAAAGAAAGCTTATGATTCAATTGACAGAAATACACTGTTCGATATCTTAAAAGAATTCGGACTCGAGACTAAAACAACTGAAATAATTAAAGCAGCTTTGGCAAATACAAAATCTAAAGCAAAATTTAGGGGAGATCTCTTAAAATCGTTTGAATTAAAGCCAGGTGTCCGACAGAGAGATGGTTTGTCACCCCCGCTTTTCAACTGTGTTTTAGAGAAGGTAGTTCCAGAATGGAGGAAGACCATCAATACTAAAAGGATTCAACTAGGAAGAAATCCAAACAAGATCACTGTCGACTGTTTTACCTTCGCAGATGACGTGGCATTGCTTACAGATTCTCTAGATAATGTTCAAGAACAATCAAGAGAACAGCGAAAACAAGCAGCCAAAGTAGGACTAAAAATATCCTGTGAAAAAACGAGCCGGCCGGGTGGCCGAGCGGTTCTAGGCGCTACAGTGTGGAACCGCACGACCGCTACGGTCGCAGGTTCGAATCCCGCCTCGAGCATGGATGTGTGTGATGTCCTTAGTTTGGTTAGGTTTAAGTAGTTCTAAGTTCTAGGGGACTGATGATTTCAGAAGTTAAGTCCCATAGTGCTCAGAGCTATTTTTTTTTTTTTTGAAAAAACGAAGTTCATGACAAACAACTGTAATGCTCCTCAAGAGAGTGCAGTTGATAACAATACAATACATAATACAGATTTGTTTAAATACCTAGAACTGTGGATTACATACAATGAAAAGAAAAGACAGCTATAGAAACTAGAGTGCACAAAATGGAAAGAGTGTTTCCTATGACCAAAAACGTTTATAGCAGAAAATACTCGTCCTGGAACACGAACTTAAGATATTACCAAACAGTGGCAGACCTGAAGCTCTGTATGCGGCAGAAACACTTAAACTAATAAGGAATGGAGACCTTGAGAAGCTAGAGAAGGTTCAAAGAAGAATTTTAAGGAAAATACTGGGAGCTAAAAGAAACGATAACGCCGAATACCGGTTAAGACCAGACAGACAACTATACTTGAAAACTGAAAAACTAACTGATGTAGTGAGTGAGAGAAGATTACTGTTTTTTGGACATTACATTCAGAATGAATAACAACAGACGAACCAAGCGGATATTCACATTACTCAATAGCTACAAATCAAAGCCCACATGGTTCATAGAGACTGAAAAGGACATGGAAAACGCTTGATTTACAATAGACACAATAGAAAACAGAACACATTTCAGAAAGGTAGTTCAAAAGGCAGAATTTCAGGAGAGAAAGAAAATAACTAGACGAAAGTGGACTCAAGAAGGAAGGGAAAAACACTGTAACAGGATGAAGGAAATTTGGAAACTAAGGATATATATATAAACAAAAGTTAGGAATGCCTCCTAACATCGTACCAGACATCCTTCTGCCTGGTGTAGTGCAGAAACTCGACATGGCATGGCTCCAGAGAGTCACTGGAGGTCCCTTCAGAAATATTCAGCCTTGCTGCCTCTATAGACATCCACAATTATGAAAGTTTTGCCGGTGCAGGATTTTCTGCGAGAACGGATCTCTCGATTGTGTCTCATAAATGTTCGACGTGAATCAGTCGGTCGATTTGGGTGGCCATTTGCTCTAATTGCCCAGAATGTACTGCAAACCAATCGCTTACGATTGTGTACTGGTGAGATGCCACGTTGTCATCCACAAAAATTCCATCGTTGTTTGGGAACATGAAGTCAATGAATGGTTGTGAGTGGTCTCCATCTTATGTTAGAAGAAGAGCCAACACCGTGTTACGAGTGGAGGCCGAAATGCACGCGTTTTAGCACACGCAGGCTGGCGTGAGGAGGGAAGAACTACACTGACGTGAGGTCTGGAACATGACAAGGAATGAGAATTCAGAAAGCGGACGTAATTAGTTTGATACTTAACTTTAATCCATTAATGATGAACGTCGCTCTTGACGGTACATGATTCACAATATTATCTGTTCAGAAGACATAGTAACTGAATATCGCGCCTTGCTAGGTCGTAGCAAATCACGTAGCTGAAGGCCATGCTAAACTGTCGTCTCTGCAAATGAGAGCGTGTGTAGACAGTGAACCATCCCTAGCCAATTCGGCTGTACAACTGGGGCGAGTGCTAGGAAGTCTCTCTAGACTAGACCTGCCGTGTGGCGGCGCTCGGTCAGCAATCACTGATAGTGGCGACACGCGGGTCCGATGTATACTAACGGACCGCGGCCGATTTAAAGGCTACCACCTAGCAATTGTGGTGTCTGGCGGTGACACCAAACTCCACGTAGCCGATAATAACCGTTTCCATTCTGTGATCGGTGCAATTCCACGTAAACACAGCCCACATTGTTATGGAACCACGACCAGCTTGCACAGTGCCTTGTTGATAATCTGGGTCCGTGACTTCATAGAGTTTGCGCCATTGGTGCACGCAGCACGGCTCTCAGCGCTGGTGTCACTGCTGGAGTACTGGTTATTCTTCGTGTTTTACTGTCGCTGTTAATACTGATCGGCAATATTAATATCGCACTGCCTAACTGAGGTCAGTTGATAGAATTGCGGCGTAAAATTCCGTTTTAAAAATAATTTTGCTCGTAA
Organism: Schistocerca piceifrons; assembly: GCF_021461385.2. NCBI lineage: Eukaryota > Metazoa > Arthropoda > Insecta > Orthoptera > Acrididae > Schistocerca > Schistocerca piceifrons. Next base: position 744,614,770 of record NC_060141.1, read on the forward strand.
CGGAAAACAAACTGACACTTTCCATCGACACTGCGCTTGGCATGATAGACGTGCTCAACATTATTTGTTTAGGCTGGCCCCATCTACACACTGGAGAAGATAAATTGTATACATCTGCCAAAACACCAGAGAAAATTCAACTGACGACCCAGAAAATTTTCCTTGAACAGAGTGCTGAATCTGGTTGCATTCAGCCTCGTGGTGTTAACAGACGAACTGCTTGAGTGACAACTAGCTGCTACAGTGTATACGAAGATAAGAACATGAGGGAGAGCGGTGTGTTGACTACATCCTGGTCTCCACTCTATCCCACTGACAGAATGTGGCACTAGATGACACAGCGGCCAAACGGCACTAATCGATGAGTAACATCCGGAACGCAGAGCTAGATATACATATAGAGTGGTACCCTAACACCACCGATAATTTTTTGGATGTTCTTCAAGGCTATTTTCTGTAGATTTTTCATAAAGGACAAATGTTCCTCTCTGGCTCGTTGCAGGGCAATGATATCATTTGCTGGTTTTGTTAACCCAGTTAGCTTTGTTTTGTGAGAATACACTCACAAGGGTGAATGAGCGTGTAATATGTAATTAGCAAATTTTGTAATACAAAACCCAGAATAATGTAGCAATTCTCAGGCAGAACATGTACAGTTTCAGTGTCGTGTTTCTGTTTGTTCTTTCAGTGTACAGTATGTGACAAATGCAAAACTGCTGCCTTGCAGATATTATTCAAAATATCGACCACCATCATGACAGCAGAGAGCACAGAAACTCACATCGATTATCGCTTTCACTCAAGTGTTCCAGCAGTTTGGCGACTATTTCCGCGACACCGACAACCCTAGAAAAGAGATCTCTGTGGGTGTAGACTGGAGTCCCGTAAAAGAAGCCATGTCTGGTGAGCGAGCAGCGACCATTTCAGTGTTGTCAATTGAAGTGCGATTGTTATGCTATGAGCCACTGGACGCCACGGGTCCCTAATACCTAAATACTCGGAAATTATCCCTGTTAAAGCTTCCGGAATTATGTCGACAGAGTTTGAGTTCGCCCTGTATCAATCAGCTGCACAATTTGGGGAGGGCTAAGTACCAGGTGAAAAAAATATGACAGTGACGATAACAGGTGTGTATAATGGCTCGAAACCTATCGTGGGAGTGAAATAAACCTTTTTAAAAGTACGAGGGGTAGTCAAATCAGTACCCTACACCCATAATATTGAGACCATTGATTCGTCCCATCCAAAAGTAATCACCACATTTAGCCCACTGGAACAGGAGACGATCAATTCCTATTTCGTAGAACATGGTCGGCCACAGACGGCCCCACAACTGCACTCACTCTTGTACTTCCTTGTCTTACTGAAACCTACGTGAACCCATGTCTTTCTCCGGGTCGCCAAAGATGTGAAAATCACATAGTGAAACACACAGGACATATGGGAGATACTTGAGTATTTCCGAACCAAATTGCTGAAGTGTAACATTTGTCTGGTTGGCAGTGTGGGAATGGCGGTTATCGTGCTGCAGGATGATTCCATGCCGGCCTCGGTGGCCGAGCGGTTCTAGGCGCTTCAGTCCGGAACCGCGTGACTGCTACGGTCGCAAGTTCGAATCCTGCCTTGGGCATGGATGTGTGTGATGTCCTTAGGTTAGTTACGTTTAAGTAGTTCTAAATTCTAAGCGACTTATGACCACAGATGATAAGTTCCATAGTGTTCAGAGCCATTTGAGCCATTTTTTTGATGATTCCATCCGACAGCACAGCGAATGCCCGAGGGCAAATAGCAAGCCCAATAGTAGAAACATCCCACATCTCCCCTGCCAAGGATATCTGAGGCTATTCAAGTACGTTCCGGTAAGGTGGTGATGACCTCCTTCTTCAATTGCTGGGGCCCTCTGCTCGTCGAGTTCCTCGAGTATGGAAATACAATCACAGTGCAGCACTATGAAGACAGTTTGCAGAAACTGGGACATGCCATACAGTCGAAATTCCCTAGAATAAAGTCGGACAGAATTATCCTGTTGCACCATAGCTCTCGCCCCAACACTGCAAATCAGACGAGGGCTACGCTCCACCGATTTGGTTGACAAACACTGCAACATCCTCCGTGCACATTTTTAACAACGTGATTTTCACGTTTTACAGCTACCTGAAGGAAAACAAGCGTGGATGGCGGTTTCATTCAGACGAGGAATTGCAAGAATGGGTGACGCTGTGGATCCATCAACAAACGACCGCGTCCTATGGAATCCTAGTGGGATAAATGTCTTAACGTGTATGGTGATTTCATTAGAACACAATCACTCCAAGCTCCTACAGAGGCGACTATACGCTTTTCGTTTAACTGCCGCTTGCTGCAAGTTGTGGTCTACATCTACATCCATACTCCGCAAGCCACCTGACGGTGTGTGGCGGAGGGTACTTTGAGTACCTCTATCCGTTCTTCCTTCTATTCCAGTCTCGTACTCTACGTGGAAAGAAAGATTGTCGGTATGCCTCTGTGTGGGCTCTAATCTCTCTGATTTTATCCTCATGGTATCTTCCCGCGATATACGTAGGAGGGAGCAATATACTGTTTGACTCCTCGGTATATTCTCGAAAGTTCAACGAAAACCCGTATCGAGCTACTGAGCGTCTCTCCTGCAAAGTCTTCCACCGTAACGCTTTCGCGATTACTAAATAATGCTCTAAAGAAGCGCGCTGCACTCCGTTGGATCTTCTCTGTCTCCTTTATCAACCCTATTTGGTACGGATCCCACACCGGTGAGCAATATTCAAGCAGTGGGTGAACAAGTGTACTGTAACCTACTTCCTTTGTTTTCGGATTGCATTTCCTTAGGGTTCTTCCAATGAATCTCAGTCTGGCATCTGCTTTACTAACGATCAACTTTGTATGATCATTCCATTTTAAATCACTCCTAATGCCTACTCCGAGATAATTTATGGAATTAACTGCTTCCCGTTGCTGACCGACTATATTGTAGCTAAATGATAAAGGATCTTTCTTTCTGTATATTCGCAGCACATTACACTTGTCCACATTGAGATTCAATTGCCATTCCCTGCACCATGCGTCAATTCGTTGCAGATCCTCCTGCATTTCAGTACAATTTTCCATTGTTACAACCTCTCGATATACTACAGCTTCGTCCGCAAAAAGCCTCAGTGAACTTCCGATGTTATCTACTAGGTCATTTATGTATATTGTGAATAGCAACGGTCCTACGACACTCCCCTGCGGCACACCTGAAATCACTCTTACTTCGGAAGACTTCTCTCCATTGAGAATGACATGCTGCGTTCTGTTATCTAGTAACTCTTCAATCCAATCACACAATTGGTCTGATAGTCCATATGCTCATACTTTGTTCATTAAACGACTGTGTCTATGGCCCTCTGAGTCTCGTGGATGAATAGCGCGAGCTGGGTTTCACATGACCGTCTTTTTCGAAACCCAAGCTGATTCCTACAGAGTAGATTTCTAGTCTCCAGAAAAGTCATTATATTCGAAAATAATACGTGTTCCAAAACTCTACAACTGATCGACGATAGAGATATAGGTCTTTAGTTCTGCACATCTGTTCGACGTCCCTTCTTGAAAAGTCTGCAGCTCGTGGTCGTGCGGTAGCTTTCTCGCTTTCCACGCCCGGGATCCCTGGTTCGATTCCCGGCGGGGTCGGGACTGGGTGTTGTGTGCTGTCCTTAGGTTAGTTAGGTTTAAGTAGTTCTAAGTTCTAGGGGACTGATGACCATAGATGTTAAGTCCCATAGTGCTCAGAGCCATATTTTTGAACTTTCTTGAAAACGGGGATGACCTGTGCCCTTTTCCAATCCTTTGGAACGCTACGCTCATCTAGAGACCTACGGTACACCGCTGCAAGAAGGGGGAAAGTTCCTTAGCGTATTCTGTGTAAAATCGAACTGGTATCCTATTAGGTCCAGCGGCCTTTCCTCTTTGGAGCAATCTTAATTGTTTCTCTATCCCTCTGTCGTCTATTTCGATATTTACCATTTTTTCAACTGTGCGACAATCTAGAGAGGGAACTACAGTGCAGTCTTCCTGTGTGAAACAGCTTTGGAAAAAGATATGTAGTATTTCGGCCTTTAGTCTGTCATCCTCTGTTTCAGTACCATTTTGGTCACAGAGTGTCTGGACATTTTGTTTTGATCCACCTACCGCCTTGACATAAGACCAAAATTTTGTTAGGATTCTCTGCCAAGACAGTACATAAAACTTTACTTTCGAATTCGTTGAACGCATCCCGCATAGCCCTCCTCACACTACATTTCGCTTCGCGTAATTTTTGTTTGTGTGCAAGGCTTTGGCTATGTTTATGTTTGCTGTGAAATTCCCCTTGCTTCCGCAACAGTTTTCTAACTCGGTTGTTGTACCACGGTGGCTCTTTTCCATCCCTTACGATCTTGCTTGACACATACTCATCTAATGCATGTTGTACGATGGTTTTCAACTTTGTCTCCGGAGCTGAGCATGAAGTCTTATCTAGAGGTTTTGACCTTTCTCCCTCTCTCTCTCTCTCTCTGTCTCTCTCTCTCTGTCTGTCGCTCTCACTCCCTCTCTCTCCCTCTCCGTGTCTCTCTGGCCGTTCGGCAGTTGGCACGAAATTGCTACAGCAGCCAACAAGGCGCGCGCCACTGTTAAGCGGTCCGGGTTGCGTAATCCATCTGGTTTCGCCGTGACCGCCAACAGGAGGGAGCCCTGAGTGGTTGCGGTAAGCGGATGACCCGCCTGGACTCTGGGCGCACAAAGGGTCGCCGCGCAGCCAGCCAGCCAGCCAGCCAGCCAGCCACGCAGCTAGCTAGCTGGCTGGCGGCCGTAAAGTAGGGCGGGCGCGACCGCAGTGCTTAGCGTACTCGCAGCCGCGCCGGCGCTCCGTTGTTTATCAGGGCTTGCGGCTGGCCGCGGCCGGCCGTTCGCACTGCGCCTGAATTACGCGGAGCGCCGTTTAGCTGCTGGCGGCGCAACACCGGGGCCGCAGCCGCAGCGCCGCCACCGCTCGATTCGCGGCGCTTTGTCTCGCCCCGTGTTTACCACTCGCGCCTTGCGAACTGCCGCTCCTAAAGGACCCTTGTGGTACCGGAACAATCCCCTGCAAGGCTGCGCTCCGGTTAATCCCGATATGGCAGCTGCCTTCCCGTCTCGTGGCGCACCCAATGGCGCCCACAGAACTGGGGGAGACGGTGGAGTGCAAGGGCCGCCTCTTGTGAGAATTCATTTCTCACTAATTGTTCTGTCTCAGTAGCATATTTTACGTAGATTGTTTGTTTCGATCACTCAGGATGATCTTCAGATCTGAGTAGTCTGGTCAGCAGCCTAGGATGAACGATATTTCCCAACCGCGGCGAAAACTTGATAGTGACCCCCCCTCGAGTGTTTGCGATACGACATCAAATTAAAAAAAAAAAATGATCAGTTTGTGGCGCACAGCTTTTTGAAGAGTCTGATATATAAAACATATATAATGTCAGTGGAAATGTAAGACATGTTATTTGGTCTTAAGTGTGTGAGATACCGGCCAACCATAATAACTTCTCTTCCCTGGTACAATCCTGGTGGCGACGAGGATAATGCAGTGGAGATTGAAAATAATCAACTTGGACGAAGATTTTGCTTCCTTTTCTCGTGTTTTTGCCTGCAGGGGCGATCGTGTTCAAGTTGCTAATTTGTTGTTGGGTTTTTGCATGTAATCCAGGAGCAGAGCCGCAGAACTAAACAAATTTCTCTTTTCAGAGACTTTGCTGCCCCCGCGCCTCAGCCACAGATGGCCAATGTAATGGATCTAGCATTAGTTTTTCAGTTGATGAACCAACAAATCACTACCTTGCTGACGACGGTACAACAGTGACCACATCTTTTATTCATTACCTCTCGATCCTCAGTCCTTTGTCTTTTATTACAAACAATAACTGCATCGGCCACACAACCGACGAACGAACCTGCCTAACAATCGCCACCATCCAGCACACCACGATTCCTGCAATTTAACAACACCGAAGAGCAATGGCTCGAATACCTGACGCAGTTCCAGTCACATTGTCAAGTAAATCGTGTTGAAGGTTCTGTGGAAAGGGGCATCTGGCGTCAATGGCCGGGAGGCCCTTGCGGGGCAGCTCCGGCCGCCTTGGTGCAGGTCTTATTACATTCGACGGCACACTGGGCGACCTGCGCGCCGGATGGGAATGAAATAATGATTAAGGCAGCACAACACCCGGTCTCTGAGCGGAGAAAATCCCCGACCCAGCCGGGAATCGAACCCGGGCCCGTAGGACGGCAATCCGTCACGCTGACCACTCAGCTATCGGGGCGAAGGTACTGTAAAGTTACAATACTTCCGTGTGCCCGACCGAGACTCGAACTCGGGACCTTTGTCTTTCGCGGGCAAGTGCTCTACCATCTGAGCTACCGAAGCACGACTCACGCCCGGTACTCACAGCTTTACTTCTGCCAGCATCTCGTCTCCTACCTTCCAAACTTTACAGAAGCTCTCCTGCGAACCTTGCAGAACTAGCACTCCTGAAAGAAAGGATATTGCGGAGACATGGCTTAGCCACAGCCAGGGGGATGAGTAGTAAAGCTGTGAGTACCGGGCGTCAGTCGTGCTTCGGTAGCTCAGTTGGTAGAGCACTTGCCCACGAAAGGCAAAGGTCCCGAGTTCGAGTCTCGGTCGGGCACACAGTTTTAATCTGCCAGGAAGTTTCATATCAGCGCACACTCCGCTGCAGAGTGAAAATCTCATTCTGGATTACAATGCTTCCTTTCGGTTGCGGGGCCCCCAGTGTTGAGGTTAATACAAAAACTATTGCCAACGGCGTCTCCCGCCTAACGCAGCTATGACCAAGTAATCGCTGCATTAACCAAGTACTATGACGAGCAAGTTCATGTAGCTGCAGCTAGAGATCACTTCTTTTGCTTGCAGGAAAAGCCGGAACAGACGTACAGCCAGTGCTACACAGAACTAATGGGCATGACTAGGAAGTGTAAATTTAAGTTCAGTTGTGGCAGCTTTTACAGTGATTTAATTATTAGGGATGCAATAATATTGAATGTCGAATACGAGAACACATCCTAGAGTACTCTGATCTATCACTCCCCCAAGTATTACATCTTTTACAGCAATACGATTCGGGTTCCATAGCGGCCGATAAGTTTGACCAGGTCCCAATTTGTCGGGTCGGGCCGCCTCTTGCTCTCGACCGCCCCAAGCAGCCACAACAACGAGAGCGTACACAGCCACGTAGACATATAACCAGGCCTGTGGATTTAGTGAAGTCTTGCCCTACATATTTTTCTCGCCATAAAAACAGGATTACCCATCAAGTAACGCAACGTATTACACGTGTGCAAAAATAGTAGTATCCAAGCAGTTTGTTTGCAACGGCACAAAAACGCCAATTTCGCCTCCTCTCAGCAAAAAAAAAAAAAAAAAAAAAAAAAAAAAAAACAAAAAAAAAGCAGGCTCATGTACATACAGTGAACACTGTGTTTTCAAAGTCTAAAACAGGTTCTGACAAAAGTAAGATTAAAGCTGTGCCTCCTTCTCGCCCTAGTGCAGTGAAGCGACGTTCTAAAAGACTATTTGTCTCGTTAGGATTGCTGGCCGTCGTGTAAACTTTCAGTTAGACACAGGAGCCTCAGTAATTTTCCTCAATCTTTCCACGTATGATCAGTTAGTCCCACCACGCCTTTATAAATCTAGGAAGCACCTCACTGCTTACTACGGACAGGAAATTCCAGTGCTTGGACATTGCAAATCTCATACTGGGACAGTGAATTTCACTGTGTTGAAATCAAGAGACAGTGCGAACATATTCGGTTTAGATGGCTTTGTTTTGTTTGGCCTTAGCATCCAAGATAATGTACTTTCAGTATCGGCTTTTGACATAAAAGATAATACAGCTAGCCTTCTTAAGGAATTTCCTGAATCATTTTCAGCAGGAATGGGAAAAGCTAATAACTTTGTAGCGCATGTCACACTGAAATACAATGCACAACCTACGTTTTTCCTCACCCGCCCCGTTCCAATTGCTTTGAGAGACAATGTAACCAGTGAATTGAAAGAATTGCTAGATAATAGTGTAATTGCTCCCATTCAAGCTAGTCAATGGGCACGTCCTCTCGTTTTGTTGCCTAAGCCTTTTGGTAGCATTCGCATTTGTGTTGATTTCAAAATGGTTCAAATGGCTCTGAGCACTATGGGACTTAACATCTGAGGTCATCAGTCCCCTAGAACGTAGAACTACTTAAACCTAACTAACCTAAGGACATCACACACATCCACGCCCGAGGCAAGATTCGAACTAGCGACCGTAGCGGTCGCGCGGCTCCAGGCTGAAGCGCCTAGAGCCGCTATGCCACACCGGCCGGCTGTTGTCTTCAAGTCTACAGTCAACCCGCAGACAGTAGTTGACACTTATGCGTCACCTCGCAATGAAGAACTCATGGACAGGCTTGATGTAGAACGTAACTTTCTTAAGATAGATTTGCGTAATGCCTACTTGAAAATTCCATTGGATGAAGAACCACAGAAAGTGTTCATTGTAAATACACGCTTAGGACTGTTCAAATATTCGCGTTTCCCCTTCGGCAGTGTTTCCGCACCCGCCATTTTTCAGTGTTACTTGGAACAGTTGACTGCAAAAGTTCCATTTTGTTCAAACTACCTTGACGATATTGTCATCTCCGGTGGTACACAAGAGGAACACATTGTCAATTTGCGCGCACTTTTTCGAGTGTTGTCAGAAGCAGGACTGAAGTGTCGTCCCGAATAGTGTGGCATTTTTCAAACTGAATTACAGTACTTAGGTCATGCGATAAAAAGTCATGGTGTGCACCCCCTCCAATCTCATTTGCCTGCAATCCGTGACCTGCCTGTTCCTCGCAATGTGTCTGCATTACAGTCAGTACTAGGCGAGATGACATTCTACATTCGGTTCACACCTAATGCTGCTCAGATCGCGGCTCCATTGCATCGTATGCGTCCAAAAAATGTGCCTTTCGTGTGGGCTAAAGAGTATCAAAACGCATTTCGTAAACTCAAAAATGCTTTGTTTACTGACAGATGTTAGTGCATTTTGACCCTGCCAGGCTGGTAGTTTTTTAAAACGACGGTATGTTTTTGCACAGAATAGGTGCACAAGACAGAGCTATTGCTTTTGCCTCACTCAAACTCAGTGCAAGTATTCATAAATCGAAAAAGAAGATCTCACTATTGGGTAGGGTGTTAAAAAATTTCATCACTATTTGTATGGTCGCAAGTTCTTTTTAGTGACGGATCACAAGACTTTGCAGTCCTTGTTTCATCCGTCAAAGCTAGTTCCTTCAAACACTGCTCAAAATTTGCAACGTTGGTTTGCACTGCAATGTTGGTGTGCACAGACCTACGGGAAAACACGGCAATGCAGACACCCTATTTCGCCTTCCGATTGGCCCAGATTCTGATTTTGATGCATCTGCGGCATCTTGTTGCCAAATCGATGCGCAGGACTATGATTTGCTGGGATATTTTCTCCTTGCACTACAGAAAAATTGAAAGACCCTGGTCTCAAGATCTTGTGGTATTAGATTCGCACGTCTTGGCCTCGTTTATTGAACAATATCCAGAACTCAGTCGTGGGCCAATATTTTGCACGTCGGCGTAACCTTTCAGTTCAACAGGGTGTGGTTCTAGTTCAAAATCGCGTGTGCTTATTCACAAAGTGTTGTACAAGGATGTGTTGCAATTGCTCCACCAAGGACATGGGGGAATTGTTCGCACTAAACAGTTAGCGCGACGGCAAACTACTTGGCAGTGCATGGACGCACATATTGAATAGATAACGTCACAGTGTCGCACATGCACGGGAAACCAATCCGCTCCGCAACAGACCCTCTCAGCTTGTCCTCAGACTGAATCGCCGTGGCAATGAGTGCACATAGACTTTGCAGGACCATTTTGGAACACTCGTTGGATCATAGTAGTAAATTCTATTAGTAAGTTCACAAAAATGGTTCAAATGGCCCTGAGCACTATTTGACTTAACTTCTGAGGTCATCAGTCCCGTAGAACTTAGAACTAATTAAACCTAACTAACCTAAGGACATCACACACATCTATGCCCGCGGCAGGATTCGAACCTGCGACCGTAGCGGTCGCGCTGTTCCAGACTGTAGCGCCTAGAACAGCTCGGACACCCCGGCCGGCAGTAAGTTCACATTTCTGGTGCCTATCGCTTATGCCAAATCACGTAGCACCATGAAGCGTTATCCTCCATATTTTGCATAGAAGGTTTGCCAGAAGTACTTGTGTCTGACAACGAATCATAGCTCACGTGATTTTGAACAGTTTTGTGACAGAAATATTCGTCATCTGAGAAGTGCTCCGTTTCACGCCATCGGAGAATCCGAATGCTTCGTACGTACTTTTAAGCAACAGATGGCCAAACTTCGCACCACCCACACGCAGGAAAAGGGGCTGTAACTCTATTTCGCCTCCTATCGCTCCCACCCACGAGACGGACCGTCACCGGCGGAACTTCTGCATGGCCGCCGCCAGACGCTGCTACACTTGTTTCACCCACCGCAGTATCTGGTTCGGCCAATGGTCCACAAGTATCGCTTTGCGCCGTGAGATCTCGTTTTCTTCAGGGTTTATGGCAACCGTGGGCGCTAAGAAAGGGGCGTGATCCAGGAACGGCTTGGCTCTTTTTTGTACTTAACTGTACTTCCCGATGGTTTGCAGCGCCGCCACGAGAACCAAATTCGTATTTGTAATTTACCCCGTGTTCCTGTTGCTTTTCTTCCCCCACGGGACTGTGCAGCCTTCAGGAGGAGCGGATGGACGTTGCGCCCTCGCCGACCCTATTGACCAGGACACGGCATCGCCGTCACCGTCGCCGCCATCGCCGCACGACGCGGCCTCAGGCCTGCGCATGTGGACTGGCAGCAGTTTTCTGGAGGATGTTTGTGTTACCTGGCTAGGCAGATGGTTGGGTACGCTTGGAAGTACGACGTCCTGCACAGTCGCGGCTCCCGACCCATCCATACTTCCAGCGTCCTGCCTCCCTCCCCTTTGTCGTTCGCATCCTCCCTACACGAAAACGGTGTGGCATTTCTGAAGGATTCGGGGGCAGGAGGGGGGAGGATTGTGCTGGCGTAAGCTGTCGCCAGCACACCGGTGGGCAAAGATGTTGCCCGAAGATGGACAGTACGCACTCGATCAAGCGCACCTATCACAAGAGAGGCCAGAGAGAGTCTCGCAAGCAACACGCCGCCAACGCCCTCTCGGCAGCAAGTATTTACATCGCCGCCACTGACGACAGGGTTCAGTCACTCAGTCTTTAGCTCAGTCTTTAACGGTCTAACTCACTGTCACTCCCATTCTAGTTTGATGTCTGTTATTCATTAGCAGAGCCAGCTTCAGCGACGACCATAGCGGGATAGTACTAGCGATACTAAAGCTTTTAATAGCTAGAATACCGATATTGTCTGCAAGAGGATTATTACGGAAGAGCTTGTGAATTTGTGTTGTAAAAAGAGAATACTGGCCACCCATAATAATACCTCTTCTTCCTTCCTTGGCACAAGACTCATCTTGCTTCCTTGGTACAAGACTTGACTGAACACAGACGGAGCTATGATTGAAACAGTGTTCTTATAGTAAGGAGTGAGTTTCACGATAGAGCCCCTGCATCCCTAGTCTACAGATTGATAATCCATTGCTGTAATTGTTTAACAACAATCTATTTAGTAGGCTCGTGGTTTAGTTCACAAAGAAAGGTATTAATAATGTCGTAAATTCCCCAAATAAACTAATAATTTTTTCGACGACTAAAAACTTACGACTGACTCACAACTGTCACGTAATACAGCTATGCAGACAGTAGCTGCAGCGTCGAAGTTCCACGCAGTGGCCTTGAAAAAGGACCGATAGCTTTCGTAATTAAGAATGAAAGTTTTGGCTATAGTTGGCGCATTTATACTGTATTAACATAGGGAAAAACAATATCAAGAAGAATTAATTTTATAATAACTGTCAAATAAGAAACTTGAAGTGATTGTACCAATTTCTTGTCCCTTATAAGCAAGAACTGAATTTATGTAAAATCGTGAGGTTTCTGTTGTGGTTGGCCGGAGAGCCAACAACGTGTTACTAGAAGAGGCCGAAAGGCACGCGTTTTAGCTCACGCAGGCTGGCGTGAGGTCTGGAACAGGACAAGGAAATTAGAATTTAGAAAAACGGACGTAGCTGGTGGAATACTTAACTTTAATCCATTAATGATGAACGTCGCTCTTGACGGTACATGATTCACAATATCAATAGTAACTGAATATGGCGCCTTGCTAGGTCGTAGCAAATGACGTAGCTGAAGGCTATGCTAAACTATCGTCTCGGCAAATGAGAACGTAAGTAGGCAGTGAACCATCGCTAGCAAAGTCGGCTGTACAACTGGGGCGAGTGCTAGGAAGTCTCTCTAGACCTGCCGTGTGGCGGCGCTCGGTCTGCAATCACTGATAGTGGTGAGACGTGGGTCCGACGTATACTAACAGACCGCTGCCGATTTAAAGGCTACTACCTAGCAAGTGTGGTGTCTGGCGGTGACACCACAGTTTCGCTCACAAGTGAGAGTCTCACAAGCAATGGTTAACAACTGGATATCGAAGTTTTGCGTACCAGGCGCGATAATTATGGACCAGGGTACGAATTCCACGTCGACCTTATTGAAGGAGATGTGTCGGTTATTGCATGTAAAGAAGCTAAGAACAAGTCCTCTTGATACACAGAACAGTTGGGAAAATGAAAAGTTGGTATGTGAATGTAGGTCGTAATGACTTGAATACACGTCTAACGTATGTCATGTCGGTGTATAAATCACACAAGAATGCTGTTTAGTCCCTATATGAGGAGGTGTAGGGTCGGAAATGCCTTCACCGTTCGATTTGATAAAGCCAAGGAAAAGTTAAGCTGGAGAGTCGGTACGCGACTTTGCAAAAACAATACAGGAGAAGGCCAATATGAAGGCCTTAGAAAAGCAGTAGGATTCAGTGAAATGTACAGCGAGTTTACCACAGTATAAAGTAGGAGAATGGGTGATGTTTCCAGTCTGTATACGCTGAAAGGGATGACGAAGAAATTCATCACGACCCTATCAACTGGTGGGTACTACTTCGCCAGTCAACGTGAAGCATCAGTTAGAATCAAGAATGATAATAATACACGTTGAGCACGTATGACTTTTTCGATGCGGTCCAGAGTCGATTCCAGGAGTTTCAGCGACGGAGCCGGCGAAGAACGCGAGGAAAACGAATCAAAGGTATTGACAAGAATATATGGTTGAGCCTGTGCACGAAGAACCGTATGCGTGAAGGTCAAGAAGACGAGGGTACTGCAAAGGATTTCTTTAATTTTTGCATATAAAAGGTGTAAATTTTAAGTTGACAAACCAGAATAACTCGAAAAATAAGCTTCACACGAAAAAATGTGTAGAATCCAAAGTTGATCATTTTCGAGGTGGACATTTGCTGGTACTAAAATTAGCCAGCCACCCCAACCCCCTTGGTGCTGTAATTCAAGAAAATCCACGTTATCATTTTTGCGTGGAAAACGGTTACGGATAAATAACAAATACTTATTTACTTCGTAAATTTTGGTTCGCTAAAACTAAAACTGTCCCTCTCCCCCCATAGTGTGGGGTTTGACAGAGAGGAATTAGTGTCTTACAAATGTTGACCCAGATATTAATTTTTGAGTCAACATTTGTAAAACGCTAATTCCTCTCTCTCAACCAGACTTATTCCATTCTCCGGATCGATTCATTGCCACAAAAGAAGCAGATAATGTAGCACACAGAGCAGTTCAGAGAAGGGCAATCCTGACAGTGAATTTGAGTCCAGTAATACCAAGTACCACAGTGGCTCTAACTCTGCTATGCGTAACTTTTAATCTTTTGAGGCGGAGAGGCGACTGTCAGCGTGTAGTGTGAACGTGAGCAAGATGTAAATTTAGGGTACAGTGGAACAAAAGTGAAATGTGCCAAGCTACGTAAGTTAAGTTACCAGAAGCACAAAACAGCTGTGATAAATAGACTCATAGGTAGAGTAGCAATAAACAATGTAGTACGCAAGATTCGATGCAGTACTGTATTCAGCTGTTTTGGTTACAAATTTTGTCCGTATTTTGTATGGACATGTCCTGTAATATGAAACTTGTTGTTATGGTCGACTCAAGGGACCGGGTCTTGGTCATGCAGGGCGGTAGTGTAGCGTACCGACCATGTGTATGTACACTGAGCAGTGTATTGTAGCAGCGCCGACAGAAGGCGAGTGCGGTATGCTATTACTGTAATAGTTCAACAAGGGCAACGTAATGTCGATAAGTGGGTTACCTGCTAGAACAACAGACTCAGCGTTACTGCACTGTCTGAGGCGAGGCAGATTTCCACAACGATAGTGGCGGTGGTGTTTTGGAGTACAGAAGTAGTAGTTACGCATATGCAAATCGAGTGCACCGCTGGCAATTATAAATTCAGGACAATTTGCAATAAAATTATTCTTACTCTCACAGCCCAGCCAGGGCGATGGAGCTGTACTGGATTAGGATGTCACCTGGGACTGCTAGCAGAAGTCAGTGGTTTGAGATCATGCGAGGGCAATAGATCCACACACCAAGTCTCTCCCCAGACTTAGTGCCACGGTGCAGTTGGCCATCTCAGATCATCTCCAGGAGCATGTCTGACTCCTGAGCAAGGGACAGCGGTTTGCTACCTGTGCACACCAGCCACCATCCCCCATCTACCACTGCCCCATCGCCCGGCGAATGTCTCAGCAAGGCGGGCATCCCACGCTGTGAAGATGCAGGGTTTCGCCCAGGGCCATAACAGATGTTCCAGTGCTGAGTACAACCGCTGGCGTAGAAACTGCATGGATGACTGACGTAGTCAGGCCGCTGGTGTCCAGTGCAGTACCCATGCCAACATCACGAGGCATGCGGGCTGTCAGTTCATCAGAAGTCAGAGGCCAGCCGGCCACTGTCCAGTGTATTAGGCAGTGCAGATGCGTCTATAAAGAACTTGTAAAACTCGCAGCTGCCTTATTCTGGAGCTGCCTGGGCTCCCGCCTCATCTCCAAAACAAGCTCACACAAACCTGGCTCATATTCTCCACCCAACAATAGCGGCACTACAATTTGGTGCCAGAATTTGTGGTATCGTCTTCACTCAGCATGTCGTCTGGAGGACGAACTACGGTGTCAGCACACTGTAGTCGATGGTGAGCCATTTGCGTATATTAAAGGCGGGTGTAATAGACATGGAAATGAGCCGTTAGTGGAGGCGCCTATATAATATTTTCTGGCAGTATGATACGGCGTGATGGAATTTTCACGAAAATGTAGCATTATTGGAATTTGTTTGTCATATTGATGATGAGAAGTCTGAAGTTTTCACTATACTAGGTGCCAGAACACGTTTGACATAATATTTTAAGCTATGAGAATGGTGTTTTGTGTAATTGAAAGTCTTGACGTTATTGTTAAATGTGTGTACTTTCCAAGACGTTGAAATTAAATGAGCATATGGCATCATTGGCCGGGAGGCCCTATCTGAGGAAATTCGGCCGCCTAGTGCAAGTCTTATTTCAGTCGACGCCACATTGGGCGAGTTGGGCGCCGGTGATGAGGAAGAAATTATGATGAGGGCAGCACAACACCCAGTCCCCGAGCGGAGAAAAGCTCCCACCCGGCCGGCAACCGAACCCGGGCCCACTTGCATGGGAGGCGAGCACGTTACCACCCAGATAAGCAGGCGGACTCCAAGACGTTACGTTGCCTGAATTGAATTTCGCGCAATGAGCAGACGAAAATTTCACAGCGAAGTTGGGATACGTGGAAGCATATGGAAAGCCTTTCTTCCTGCACACCTCTTGGGCGAAAGATAAGAAGAGGGTAAAATCGTACCAGTATACCCACTGCACGCCACATCGCTGTCTGTGGAATAGAGGTGCACAAGGGGCGTTCAATAACGAAAAACATTCTTTCTCGGGAAATTTCGGTTAAAAGAAAGCGGAATTTGTTGTGGGACGTCGTGGAATATTCCCACTTCAGCGCTCGTAGTTTCATGAAGTTCCGGTAGGAGAAGGTGCTATACATAGCCTTTGCCTTCAAAATGAATTCTTTAAATTCAGGTGAATTCAAAACAGTGTACTTCATTGAGTTTCTTTTGAGGGGAAACCAGAGTATCGTAGATGTTTATGAGCTCCTGCAGAATGTCTACGGAGATCTGACAGCGAGCAAAAGCACGGCGTGTTGTTGGGCGAGGCGTCTGTCGTCATCGCAACAAGGTCCGACAATCCTACCAGATCTCCCACCTGCCAGCTGTGACTCCTGCGGTGTCAAAACGTGTGGACACTCTCAGTCTAGGTGATCGACGGACCACAGCCGAATAACTCGCTGCTCGTCTGGATGTCTCTTTTGGTAGTACTGACACACTCGTCCACCAGTTGGGATATTCAAATATGTGTGCCCAATGGCTTCCTCGGTACCTAACAGTAGACCGATTTCCATCTCTCTGACTAAATAAAGAACACACTCCGGATAATGGGAGGTAGAGTGCTGCAACGCTCAGTGTTTGACCGGTCACGGCTCGCCTGTTGACGGGGGGACCGAGCAGCTCGTGTCCGGTCCCATACGACTCGGCTCGGTCACGTACTCGCCCCATGTCTGATGTCCGGAATCCGGACACGCGGATAACCGAGCGCGACCGGTCACCGCTGACGTCTCACCTCGCCTCGCCCCGGCTCGCTGCACTGTACTTTACTGTACAAATCCAACGCCTCTCTCTCTCTCTCTCTCTCTCTCTCTCTCTCTCTCTCTCTTTTAATACAAAATTAACATTTCCAAGAACGGGTACGTGACACAGGTAAATTCATAAAGCACCTGGAAAGTAAAATGATATTTCAATACAATCGTGGATAGAAGACGAGTCTCATTTCCAAACAAAAGAGATATTTTTCCTTTCATTTACAGGAAACATTAAATAAGTGCTTTCCCTGTAATCTAGAAGACAACCATCTTCATAAAGAAAGCATATAAAGAACATTAAACATTTACAGACGTAACTTGTCATACGTTTCAATTGTTTGCAACATAAACAAAATTATAGTTATTGTTGATCAGCAGGAAATCACGAACGCGTTCCGGATTTAATTGTCTGCGGCAATTTGTTAGTAACATGCCGGCTTTACTAAAGCACCTTTCACTAGGTGCGCTTGTTGCTGGGATACATAAAATACGTCTTGCAACTGCAGCCAAACCTGGCAGATCTGTTTCATGTCTGCTCCACCACTTTAAGATGTCATCATCATCTCTGGGGTGCATTAAAATGTACAGATCTACTTCATCTGCTGCGGATGATCTGTTGTTCCTCCGTTCCTTGAAACGAGCTCTCTTTCTGGGTGGTGATGACACAGTACTTGAAGGATCTATGATAATAAACAAAAGAGACAAGTAATACAGAACTGATGTGGAAATCATCGAAACATTCCCGTAAGAGACCGATGACTTCGCTGTTTGGTCTCTCCCCCCAAACAACCCGACACCCCGTTCCCATAAAAACGAGATGTTTTATGTTAATGAAATATTATACGAGTCACAACATTCCCGTTTCTCTATAATACATTTTCCACTAACTATGCAAAAACGATTATGTTAATCATTGAATGTTGTACCTGCGTACGTAACACACATTTGTCGCACATTGTTAAGAATTTCCTGCTTTTCACTTATTTCAAGCCATATTAAGATAACGGAAGGACGGCCAAAGAAACGATCTTTGTGAGGTTTCTTGCAACTGTGTTTCTTTAAATTAGTAGTTGCCGACTGGAAAAACAATAAAGTGGAGCAGTTTATGCACGATACGTACCCAGTAGACGCAATGTTTTCATCTACAACCAACAGAAATGTACTCCATACTTGGCTTCTTAGACCTTCCCGTTTCTTTAATGTGTAAACATTGGTTTCAATCTTACGTCTTACTACACTGGCTTCCTCGCGCTGCATGATTACAGAGAGACACACCGCAAATAAGAAGCCCGTACTGGCTGTGGTGTCACACGGATAATAACACGTGTAATGTGTTTGAAGTTATGTGCTACGCATTCGGTCACGGCTTCTATACTCGGTCACAAGATCTAGTGCGGGTAGCCTATCCAGTTAGGGTGTGCTCGCCCCACCTCGTATTTTGTGCTCGCTTACTCGGTCATGCAGGACTCTAATGGGAGGTTATTGCTGCGGCAATCGGTTGACTCCGTCGTCGACCACTACAATGGTGCCGGATGGGCTTACAGCCCCTCCCAGTAAGGTAGGGTAACGCCGTTGCATTGAAAAGAGATTATTGAAAAATAGAGTTTTGTAGCCAAACCATTCAGTAATTGTATGGTGCTTGGAATTCTGAATAAAATCAACCAGCTTACAGAAATAAAGTGTGGCGCTATTTATTGAACGTCCCTCATAAGTTACAGGAGCTCACCGCTGTCCACTACGTCCAAATAACGATGTCCACTACGTCCAAATAAATGTCAGAAACTATACGGATTAGACATGCAGGTCAGAAGGAAGACTGCAGTAGTCTATGTATTATCTTCAGAGCATAAACCTGCCATTTCTAGGTTAATTTTAATTGAGTAATATTACTTGTTGATGTATTCACTGTATTACTTCAAGTAAACTCATATTTACTAATTACGTTTTGGTATTTTCTTCTCTAATATCTTGTCATGGCTACAAGATGAATAGTCCTGCCCCTTCTGGTTTCACGGCGTATATGTTTATTGATGAATTGCAGGGATTGCAGCCGTGGCCAGTTTGTATCCCTTTCAGGTACTTCAGTTGCTCAGAAGCTGAATGATCTTTAAGTCGAAATATCAGAAGAGGAGAGAAAATGATCACAGATGAAGTCTCGAAATATTATCGGTTACTGATTATGTTCATCAAACAAATTTGCCTTAGAGGTTCATAATTTAATTTTTGCAATATTTAACTGCAATATTCCGTTGGTTTCCTGTGGTCCAAATATTTTTTACTGCTGATTTTCTGAAGCAGTTAAGAGCTGTGAATACTAATTATGAGCAAACCCCACTGTTTGCTGCATGAAGTATCAAAGGTTATTACGAGTCATTTTTATAGACACAACTCTGTGAAAAGTAGGTCATTGTTACATTTTACGCTGTGTAACTGCATCTGATGCTGTTGTTTCAAGAGATATTACTAATCTGTGGCAGTCAAGTCACACATATAAATGTTCTTCATCTTATGATGTTGATTCACAGCTGTTATTCTTGCAGCAATGTTCAGCGCTATGCCAACAGTCTAAGAGGGTTCGCAACGAAAGTGAGAGATTGAGATATTTCGGCGTGTGCAGTGTGATTTACTGTGCCTGTCCCTTGTTTTATATCTTATCCAGCTGACAGTAAGAGTATTGTAAGAGTATACGTGTCGTGCTAGCTGTTCTCTAATGATTCTGTAACACACTCGTGTTCAGCATTGGTCGACTGATCTTCCGTTTTCCTTTTGCTTTTTAATTTAATTTGAAAAACAAGAAAACATTTTTGCGCCATCAACTGCACAATCGTATGTTTATTCTCTATCGGTTTCGATTATTACAATTATCTTCACAGTGAACAACTGTGTACATCAATGGATCAAACATACATTTTCGACACATGTAATTGTAACAATCGAAACCGGTAGAGAACAAACATACAAAGGTACAGCTGAAGGCAAAAATACACTTCTTTTAAATCTATAGACAGTCACTTACGACAAGGTCTGTTAATTTAATACCAACATTACATGAATTTTGAGACGCAGATGCTATAAATTAAATGTTACTGCACTGAACGTTACATTTTCTATAATATGTTGCAATACCAGGTGCAGAAGTACGAAATCGGAATTTCCCTATAGATGGTGCTAGCCGTCAGTGTGGAGCCCGTGAGGCCGCGTCTGCAGCGCCATCTGCTTCCTGCAACGGCTGATGACGAATGCCAACATACAGAAACCCAAGTTCCATACATCAAGTTCTGCCTCAAACCAGTAACCACGTCGAGATTGTGACAAGGAACTACGATTTGCGGACAGCATTGGTTTTCTGTCATCATTTGAAGAAAATTGCTGCAGAATCGCTTCGAATGCTTGTCGAACCTTTCGGCGGACATGGTATTGGGAAAATACAGTGTTTCGAGTGGTTCAAAAAATTCAAAAGTGGTGATTTTTACGTGAGAAAAGACGAGCGCGGGAAACCCCCCAAAAAGTTCGAAGACAACGAATTGAAGGCCTTATTGGATGAAGATGATACTCAGACTCAACAGGAACACGTGGAATAATTGAATGTGACGCAAAAAGCTACGGGAAAGGTGCAGAAAGTGGGAAAGTGGAATCCGCATGAACTGAATGAAAGACAGCAAGCAAATCGAAAGACCACTTGTGAAATGCTGCTCGCCAGATACAAATGGAAGTCGTTTCTCCATCTAATAGTGGTAGATGATGAAAAATGGATATATTTTGAGAATACTAAACGTCGTAAATCATGGGTGAATCCAGGTAAACCATCGACATCTACTGCAAGACCGAATCGCTTTCGAAAGAAGACAATGCTCTTTGTTTGGTGGGGTCAGAAGGGTATCGTCTATCATGGGCTTCTAAAACCTGGTGAAACCGTTTACGCTGATCGCTACGAACAGAAAATGACCGATTAAAATCGAGCATTGAGTGAAGAACGACCGGAATACGAAGAAAGACAACGCAAAGTCATATTGCTCCATGATAACGCCCCATCACACGCAGCATATCGGGTCAGGGAAACGATCGAGGCGTTCAGCTGGGAAATACTAGGGCATGCGGCTTATTCTTCAGACTTGTCTCCGTCCGATTATCATCTATCTGCGTCACTGGGACAAGATCTCGCTGAACAACAATTCAGTTAGTATGAAAATGGACGAAAATGGCTCGTTGATTGGTTCGCTTCAAAAGAAGAACTGTTTTTTAGGCGTGGCATTTATATCCTGCCGGAGAAGTGGGAGAAATGTGTAAACAGCAGTGGCGATTATTTTGAATAAAATATTGCTTATCAATTTCAAACAACAGACGCGTAATTATTGCAACCAATTCACGATTTCATACTTCTACACCTGGTATATGTATAGGGTGGACGGGAAGTCCTTAACCATATTTGTTAGGAGCACTTTAATTCAAATGAAATGTTTATGGTAGCATATGGAAATAACATGGTAGAAGACAACGTAAAGCAATGAATTACTGTCATTCTACATGACTGACCTCTACATCCAATCAGGGTTGCCACCTCTCCTCGATAAACCTGAAGACATACTGCAATATTTCTGGAGGAGTTGTACGCACCGCTGCAGAAATAGTTTCACCAATGTGCTGCAAAACCCTAATGGTCGTCTTGTTCACCTGATTCTTGATGAGACATGACGCAAAGACGGCCAAGGACGGCAGATCAGGCGAGCCTCCTGCCCAGAATCCTGCTGAACCTCGACCAGATCAACTTCTTTAGTAAGCCTTGTTGAGGTAATTACGCGCAATGCGTGTACAAAGTGCGGTGAGGTGCCGTCCTGTTGAAAACCGCCCAATCCAGAATGTTATCGACAGACAATTCGGGCAGCAGGAATTGCTCAAGTACGTCTAGACACAATCTTGATGTGATTGTTGCTCCAACAAAATATAATGTACATAAACGCTCTGTTGAGTGAGACCCAACCATACATTTACCTTTCGGGTATTACATACAAATTCCATGGCAGAGTGTGGTTCATCATCACTCAATATCTTGCTGTTGTGTCGACTGACGAAGACACAGGTATGAAAGGTATTAAGTCGTAGCTCATCGCCATACGTGTTGTGTAGTCCTCTATTTAAAGGCAATGGAGCACCAGGTAAGCGTTTTTCTTCAGCAGGAAGCGCAAGGCCTGTCATACAGGCACTTTGGGAAGCCGTGCTCCCGGCTGAGACGAATTTTCTATGCTTTAGGACTCTGACTGATAGCCTGTCATATGGTCTCCATAGCGTCTTGCAACGTCGACAGCCGGCCAGAATGTTTCTCGTCATAAACATTCCCATTTGGCTTCAACTTGTCAACCAAACGTCTAATGGTAATTTGGAATGGGACACCTGTACAGTAAAGCCCATCAAAGCCTTCATGCACCCCAACGAAGAGCAGTCCATTGAGTGACTTACTTACGACGCTGATTCCTTGCTCGTTGGTCAAAATTATATAGACTACCCGCAATAAAGAGTGAAAAATTAGCGTTGTCCTAGAAATATTTAGTGACATCTCTGACACTCTGTATTAAGAAACATACAACATAAAGCACGCAAATATAAATTTTTCATTTAGGCCCGAACTCTCTTTTTACTAAACTTCCCCAATTTTCGACAGGAAATTCCCAAAATAATATGGAAATAGCACCTCCATTCCCTTAAGCGTTGAATTCAACAGATACATTTTCTCTGTCTTTTACTGTGTGTTTAATGACAAATCAAGATACGCTGCAGCAAAGATAAGGTTGCTCGGACGGGTTAGTAATCGGTCACAAAACAGTATGAAAGCAAGTATACCAACACTTCAGTGAATCAGGTAAACAAACGAATAAATTTACGTCCCAGCTGGGTGGGAAAAATATGGCACATGTCTGGGTCACATAATGTTGCAGGCAAGTTGATACTCGCAGTAGTCTATTTTGTGTAAAATTTCGTTGCATGTGCGCTGTTGTACATTTAATATGTATGTATGTTGCTTTTTCGGAACAAGTCAATAAAAATTTCGGAAGTGTAACACAATTTTACGCAATTGTAATACCTGCAGGGGAGCAAAAGTCTCCAAGGCCAGATAAAGAGGCGTTTACAGTAAACCCTTTCGTTATTGATGGGACACGTACGTCCGTCTAAAGTAACAGATTGTTGTAAACATTGGGACTTCTACCTCACATACTTGTCTACTGCTATTATCTAGTTAGGCGTTTTCAAAACTTCGGCGAAGCTACTACACGGGATTGGCTGGATATATATATAGAAGCGAGCAAGTTGGGATGCGTGTGTTTACAGCTCGGCCAGTGCATCTTTTCCACGAAAATCCAATATACTCTACATCTTCTACATGCCAACAATGTCTGAAGTTAGTAATTGTTTTCCCTTATATATTATAGGGTATTATCATCATTAGTACCTTCATATTAACCAGCTTTAGTTTGCAAGTTGGGCCGGCCCGATGGCAGAGCGTTTCTAGAAGCATCAGTCCGGAACAGCGCGACTGCTACGGTCGCAGGTTCGAATCCTGCCTCGGGTATGGCTGTGTGTGGTGTCCTTAGGTTAGCTAGGTTTAAGTAGTTCTAAGATCTAGGGGACTGATGACCTCAGACGTTAACTCCCATGGTGCTCAGAGCCATTTGAACCATTTGCAAGTTGCTTTTTTTTGTGTGTAACAGTCTTCCTGCAAACACATCGCCTAATTTACTACCTGATGCTTTCTGCATGTTCGTAACAACACCTCGAAGTGGACTACGCCTGTCAGTACACACTATCCTTTTGCCTCCACACATCCACACTTAAATACCAGACCCGCTTCCAAGGCAAAATGAATTTTTATAGCTTGCTTCTGACACACACGCATCTGTAGTCACTAACCAACCAAAAAGTATACTACTCGTAGTGGCTACAATGTTTTAGTCTGAAAATGAAGTAATTATCGATGAAATATTGTTCAGTAAACTGCACTCAGTCATCACTAGAAATACCTGTACCTATACCCCTGACATCCTATATATTGACATAAAGAAAGGTAGTCTTGGGATCGAGTTCCATACCTGTTGTGCTTGGTCGGTCTATACGGGAGAGTTAATGCTGGTTGCAGATGACGCGGGAGTTATAGGCTAATGATGATGTGCCATATGTGCTCGGCTGGAGAGAGATATTGTGACTGAGAGGGCCAAGGCAACATGTTGATACACTGTATAGCACGTTGGGTTACAACAGCGGCACATGGGCGAGAATTCTCCTGTTGGAAAACACAATCTGGAATGCTGTTTATGAATGGCAGCACAACAGGTCGAAGCACCAGACTGGCGTACGTACATGCAGTCAGGGTGCACGCGACACTCACCGCCAACCATAGTGCCAGCTGTAGGTCCAATGCGTCTAGAATGCAGACTGGCTGGTTTCAGGCCCTTAACTGGCCTCCAACCAACCAACAAACGGTCATCAGCGCCATCGAGGCAGAACCAGCTTTCATCAGAAAACACAACAGACGAACACCCTGCCCTCCAATGAGCTCCCAGTTGACACCACTAAAGACACAAATGGCGAGGGTTTGGGGACAGTGGAATTCACGTTACAGGGCGTCTGTCCTTGAACCAACAGGTTTGTAAGGGTTCGTTGTGTCGCTGTGGTGCCAACTGCTACTCAGTGCTGCGCCAGTCGTAAGCCCTGACATGATCGTCTTCCCTCTCGGTAGTCCACGTCGGCGTTGAGAGCGCTCTTCTTGTGACGCTACATTCACGTGACCACCGCTGTCAGCAATCACGCACTGAGGCAACATTCGTCCCAAGTCTTTCTGCAGCATGGCAGATGGAACATCCAACTTCTCAGCCCTGTTACACGTCCTCGTTCAGACTCAGTGAAGTGTTGATAATGGCATCTTTGTCGTCTTAAATGCATCCTTGACTAATATCAACCCACCACGACCAACGTCAAAAGTAAATAACAGTCGCAACCGTTACAGCTTGTATTTAAAGTAAACATGATTTGCTACTAGCGCCGTTATATTGAGACAACAACAAAACTTGAGTATTCATCACGTTTCAGATGTAGAAACACGCCTATCAACTTAACTAGCACAAATTCTTCCCACTGTTGTGATTATTTCGTGGGAATAAATATGTTTCAATACTGATTTTTTACAATCTTCCAGTATTTGCTATCACTAAATAGACGCTCTCCAAATATCTTGTAAATACTGGAGTCAACGGAAAATATGAATCTAGTTAGGTTCTTTCGCGCTCCACAATTTTTTCTGTACACTGGTTTACTTTGGTTAATTGTATGTTGCGAACAAATGAGATTAATTATTAGTATACTGGAACTGACTTCTTATTAAATGAACAGTATTGTTACTGTAACTCAATAGAATGCACAACATATCCATCTCTGCTACAACTATCGTAAAAAAGTTCTGAAATTATTTCTGTTATCAAAAATAATGGAGTTACCGTAAGCAATGCTTAAAGATCCTCAAACCTTGCAGTGGATTTTTCGTCAACGTTAATTATTAATCAGTGCCACGGCTAACACTAGAGAATGAGACTATCATTATTAACCAGAAATTGATTTTTCTATAACTTTTACCAGTCCAGAATTTTTTCATAGTAAGATTTCCTTTTGAAACATGAAAGAATTTTAACTTTGACACTGTCAAAGTTTACAATATTAGCAGCCCGCGTCCACCTGTGAAACACAACGTAAAATCTGCTGCTTTGTACTCCGATCTCGTGCTGTTGTAAGAAATAATTTTAAATGCACTTTTCACCTGACTGCTTATTGCGGTCTGATTGCCCTACGTGACTCATAGAAGACGACAAACACATTATTATTCTTACACTACTATTTACACAATGGCTTATTGTCATGAAATCTTCTTTACTAATTCTTTTCTGTGGCGATTTCAGAACTCGCCGACACAGATGTTATTTCACAAATCCAGTACTTAAACCTTCACAAATACAAAATATAACATAATTGTCTCTATTCTATTATTATTCAGAGTCCATACACGTAATCAGTGCCTATATAAAATTGAAATTGTAATTGCGTAGTTATAAAGCATGTTTTACCAGTAAACGTTATAGTTCGCTGGACATAATTGTCCCACCACACAGATTTTCAAAATCGCCCAACATAATTTTTGTTTGTTCGTGAATGTGTGACATTGATCGTAATGCTAGACAGAATTTGACCTTCTATCCTGGAAATACGTGTGGAATGGGTCTTAAGGACACAACGGTGAAGTGAACATTTCTAAGAGAATGCATTAAACTTCAAATAGGTACGTTATTTGAGATGCTGCGAAGTAGGAAAAAATTATCTTTTGAATGGAAATTTCACGACACGTGTTATCTGCTGTTTAAATGAGATACATAAAAATTATAAAACAGCGCGAAATCCAGTCATGATGAAAAGTAAATTACGTTCTCTATAAGACTCTGGCTTCAAGAATAATCATTGACTGCTGGACGCTTTGGGCGTAAACTGAAATAGACGTTGTAATTTTCTTTTCTTACTTAGTGTTCTGGAAATAGAGTTTCCAGATCATGACCTTGTGTAATGAAAAATCTAAAAGCTTATGCTAGACATTCGTGATGTGTCCCCGGTGGTAATAATGCTTGTCGTGATGAGGAAGGTTTCACTAAACAACGTGTCTGACAGCCAAGCAGTGTGAATCCTTTGACTCGCGCGTCGCTTTCCGTTTCTCTGCAGAGTTGCAGGGTTCACCGCCTAGGAATGCTGTCTCTGCAGTGCCCGGTGAATAGGCTTACGGAGAGTCGCCACTGCCCCGCCGGACGAGCCATTGTTATTTCTGAATTGTTTATTTGTTTTAGAGCTGGTGCTTCATTCGCAGTGATTCAGCGAGTTTTATATATATGTATATATCTATTTGTCCAGTTGCGGAAGCGGTTTCTCGCCTAATCCGCTTACTTTTAATTAAAACGGCCGGCAGTGGGTGTTTTCGGGCGCATTGTGCGCTTGATGAGCTGGTAGCAGGCCATTGTGCTGTGCGGGTAGCCGAGGGTGAGGGAGGGGGCTGGCGGCAGACTGTGGGGTCCACGCAAGGGCTTCCTGCACCCCCGCTCCCTCCCCCAACCACGCGCAGTCCATGCGTCAGCCAGCCACACACGCTGCTGTGTGACGTCACAATGCAGTCTGTGCTGAGGCGGGACTGCGAGTCGGCAGCCAACAGGGCACTGGCAACTGTCACAGCCGTGAATCTGCAAGCAAACCTGTCCTTTATTTCCCTCTATTTTCTACGTTTCACTGGGATCGTTTCAGTGATATGGCTATCTTCCTGTTTGGCCGCACACTCTAAGACAAAAAAAAAGAAAAAAGAAAAGAAATCGACACACCACGAAGGAGTAAGGCGCGTTGGTCACAATTTGATATTCCTATGGATATCGATAGATATCGACGGAAAATTCCAAACTGTAAACTTTGACAGCCGATGGACTAAGGCGTGAAACTGCAGGGCAGTTTCACTGCGCATCTGGCAAAGTTAGTAAACAGGAACTGTCGATACCATGGCACAAAGTCTTCGAGAGTTTCATTCCGTGTACTCTATTGGGCAGTAGCTATGCCTCGCAAACAGGCGCGTGAAGAGTGCAGGCATTGCAGAGTGGACTTGTAGTTGGGCTCAAAGAAGCAGATTGGAGTAATCGGTGACTACGTTTGAACAGAAATGACACCGCTATTCGATGATGTTAGCAGGAATGGGTAAACTGTAGTCGAACACAGCGTCAAGAAGGAAGCAGTCGACCTAGAGAGACGACAGAACATGAGGACCGGGAAATCGTCAGAGGGACACTCAGAGCCCCGGACTCACTGTTACCATCGATCCGACGTGACGCTGGTGCTTCAGTGACCACAGGGGCGTTTAACAGGCGACCCACAGAAAGGACGCTGAGCTCACGGCGACCCTCGCCCCGTCTACCATCGACCTCTGTACACCAGCCTGGAATCTCACTGATTGGACTAGAACTCTCTCCAGTGATGAGTCCCGCCTCGATCTGAGTCCCAACGAGCACCGGAGACTTGGTTGGAGTCGCCCTGGACAGCAGTGGGATACTAACCTGAGTGTCGCATCTGGGGTGCCATTCCACTTCATAGCAGGATCCATTCGGAGGTCATCTGTGGCACCCTTGGCGAGTGGCAGCTCTTCGATGATATACTCTGCATCATTTCGTTGTCCTTCATGAGAAGCCATCCTTAGCAAGATAAAGTCCGTCTTGTATGGCGACCGCTTCAACTGCATGTCTTCGTGCTTGCCAAACCATACCTCGGCCAGCAAGGTCGCCAGATCTCTCGCTAATTGAGAATGTTTGGAGCATTACGGGCAGGATGATCTAACTAACTCGGGACTTTGACGATATAAAGCGCCAGTTAGAAGGAATTTAGCACAATATTCCTCAGGATAACGCGAAACAACCCTACAAATTAATGTCAAGATGAATTACGGCTTGCATAATGGCTTGTTCAGTTTGTGAAATCCTTTCTCTTGAAAAAATCACTTAATGAAACATTACATGATTTAATCAAGAGAATTTACTTGTTTTTCTGTACATGTACATAACATCCACCGATGTCTGTACCATTCGGATAGTTCTTTCCTTGTAATTTGTACTTCAGACTGGTTGCTCTATCCACTATGCCAGTTGCATGCTCACTCACCAAATGTTACAAGCATTAAATAATAAAACAGCGCCGGTTGGTATTTTCTGTCTAAGACATTTGACTGTGTGAATCACAATATTCTCCTGGATAAACAGAAGTTTTGTGGATTTAATGGTAAAGGCAATGAATGTGTAGTGTCGTATCTAACCAAAAGAATGCAGAGCTCAGCACGTAGGAATTCAACGAATATAGTGTGGGGACATTATTCCTGATTCTCGGACGGAACAGGACGGGCGAGATCACTTCACCCTTCAGCCCCTTATTTTTTACTGTAAAGTCACCTCAAGAACAAACCGTTTTCATACCCATCATACAAAATTTTGAACTGAAAGCTGCAGTCTGGAAAGAGACAGAGGTCTTTCCTCAAGAAATGGTTCCGGAAGTAATGAGGATCTTCCGCGAATATCATAAGTAGTCCATCGCCAACAGTGGAAACCATTTGCTTGATGGCTTCTTGTAAGTTGGCTGTTTAGGTTTTTATGTTGGTAACGTCAATTAGCGCTCTGTATGAAAATCACTTACTGTTCTGTGTGCAGTCTGTGGCTGTTTTGCATTGTTGGAATTTGCTATTGTAGTGGATGTGGGGAGAGAGATGACGGAGTTTTGAGAACGTGTGATCTGGACGTGTGTACATCAGAGACAGTAAATTTGTAAGCCTGGATATCATGAAATATATATATATATATATATATATATATATATATATATATACGGCCAACATTCCTCACACACAAATAAAGAAAAGATGTTATGTGGACATGTTTCCGGAAACGCTAAATTTCCATGTTAGAGCTCATTTTATTTTCGTCGGTATATACTGTACTTCCTCGATTCACCGCCAGTTGGCCCAATTGAAGGAAGGTAATGTTGACTTCGGTGCTTGTGTTGACATGCGACTCATTGCTCTACACTACTAGCATCAAGCACATCAGTATGTACCATCAACAGGTTAGTGTTCATCACGAACGTGGTTTTGCAGTCAGTGCAATGTTTACAAATGCGGAGTTGACAGATGGCCATTTGATGTATGGATTAGCACGGGGCAATAGCCGTGGCGCGGTACGTTTGTATCGAGACACATTTCCAGAACAAGGGTGTCCCGACAGGAAGACGTTCGAAGCAATTGATCGGCGTCTTAGGGAGCACGGAACATTCCAGCCTATGACTCGCGACTGGGGAAGACCTAGAACGACAAGGACACCTGCAATGGACGAGGCAATTCTTCATGCAGTTGACGATAACCC
This sequence comes from Schistocerca piceifrons, assembly GCF_021461385.2. Classification (NCBI taxonomy): domain Eukaryota; kingdom Metazoa; phylum Arthropoda; class Insecta; order Orthoptera; family Acrididae; genus Schistocerca; species Schistocerca piceifrons. Next base: position 744,644,517 of record NC_060141.1, read on the forward strand.
TAATGTCAGCGTCAGAGAAGTTACTGCTGTACAAGGTAACGTTGACCACGTCACTGTATGGAGAGTGCTACAGGAGAACCAGTTGTTTCCGTACGATGTACAGCGTGTGCAGGCACTATCAGCAGCTGATTGGCCTCCACGGGTACAATTCTGCGAATGATTCATCCAACAATGTGTCAATCCTCATTTCAGTGCAAATGTTCTCTTTATGGATGAGGCTTCATTCCAACGTGATCAAATTGTAAATTTTCACAATAAACATGTGTGGGCTGACGAGAATCCGCACGCAATCACGTCATCAACACAGATTTTCTGTGAACGCTTGGACAGGCATTCTTGGTGATGTCTTGATTGGGCCCCATGTTCTTCCACCTACGCTCAATGGAGCACGTTATCATGATTTCATACGGGATACTCTACCTGTGCTTCTAGAACATGAGCCTTTACAAGTACGACACAACATGTGGTTCATGCACGAAAGAGCTCCTGCATATTTCAGTCGAAGTGTTCGTACGCTTCTCAACAAACAGATTCGATGGATTGGTAGAGGCGGACCAATTACATGGCCTCCACGCTCTCCTGACCTCAACCCTCTTGACTTTCATTTATGGGGGCATTTGAAAGCTCTTGTCTACGCAACCCCGGTACCAAATGTAGAGACTCTTCGTGCTCGTACTGTGGACGGCTGTGATACAATACGCCATTCTCCAGGACTGCATCAGGGATTCCATGCGACGGAGGGTGGATGCATGTATCCTCGATAACGGAGGACATTTTGAACATTTCCTGTAACAAAGTGTTTGAAGTCACTCTCGTACGTTCTGTTGCTGTGTGTTTCCATTCCATGATTAATGTGATTTGAAGAGAAGTAATAAAATGAGCTCTAACATGGAAAGTAAGCGTTTCCGGACACATGTCCACATAACATATTTTCTATCTTTGTGTGTGAGGAATGTTTCCTGAAAGTTTGGCCGTACCTTTTTGTAACAGCCTGTTATATATATATATATATATATATATATATATATATATATATATATATATATATATATAATGACTTTTGAACAGTATTAAGGTAAATACACTCTTTGTTCTCTATCAAAATCTTTCATTTGCTAACTATACCTATCAGTAGTTAGTGCCTTCAGTAGTTAGAATCCTTTATTTAGTTGGCAGTATCGGCGCTCGCTGTATTGCAGCAGTTCGAGTAACGAAGATTTTTGTGAGGTAACTGATTCATGAAAGGTATAGGTTATTGTTAGTCAGGGCCATTCTTTTGTAGGGATTATTGAAAGTCAGATTGCGTTGCGCTAAAAATATTGTGTCGGTTTAGTGATGAAAAGAATAAGTAAAGAGAGAAATGTATGAGTACGTTCAGTTTTGCTCAGCTGTGTGAAAATCAAATTACCTAAGGGCAGGCCATTTCGGTAAATATGAAAGAAATTGGCAAGGCGCACTGAATTTTGAGATGGAACCGCTGAAACGAAGTAACAATGACCGATATGCCACTCGCTGACATGATGATTTTGACTATAAGCTGTTCATTACTACACGCAAAATTCAAAACATTTAAGAATTCTGACAACGACATTCATCCACAAGCATGGCTTCATCAATTCTTTCATTGATTTCCTCCCAACTGGTCATTGGAGCACAGGTTAGAATTTATGTGTGGCTACTTAGAGAATGAACCTGCTGTAAGAATGCGATCGGTCATTCACGATTGTTACAGTGAAGGAGAATTTTATCATGGCTTCCTCTCAGCATATTGGTCTCAAGCTACACAAGACAGAGTAAAACATAGAATCATAATGATGAAACATTTTGAACAATCTGAATTTTCCAGTCTTGTAAAATGTTTTGAAGACATGTTGCACAAGAATCAGTACCTGTCAAACCCATACAGCCCCTCAGAACTCATCCGCATTTGCTTAATCAAATTTCCTCAACATTTACGACATATTATTTTTGCAGGACGTTGCAAAGATGCATTGAAGCTTTTCAGAGACTGTTACAAGAATTGGAAATTGACACTGACAATCGCTGGACGCGAAAACAGGAACACAGCAATTACAGATCACATCCGTCACAGTTCCGCGATGAAAGAAATCATAACTGGACGTGACAAGGCTATACTTTACAACACAAATCGTGACCAAAACAGACACAACCTGATGACAACCATTGGCAGAATAATTGTTACAGAGAAAGATCGCATTTCCGTAGTAATGAATATGACAGAGATAACCAGAGAAACAGACAATATGGGAACCAAAATAAATATTATCATGGGAGACAGAATCACTTCAGACGCAACAGTTCAGCGCGCAGTTACGATTCAGGGAAAAATTCTCCACCACGTGACCGACCAGAAAGAAACTATGGAATCTACCGAAATGATGACAGACGATACAATCGTAACGACAGACCTGATTTTCATCAGAACTGGCAGGATTCAAACAGGGCAGGGACCTCTCGACAAGATGAATTTGTAGAAGTTTGATCTTCAAATCCCAATAACGACGCGCGCCAACAAAGACACAGACAATGACTTGCACAGCAGGCAGCCACGTTCTCTGACTGGCTCAGGGAAAAATAACATAGACGCTAAACTTGAGAAAAATTTTAGCATTCCTTACCGACGTATACCACATGATAACTGCGTTGAAGTTGAAACTCTGCGTACTAGGAAGAGTAAAGGATTGCACCACATTTCACATGTAAAACCGTTTATTGTGAGATAATACGTTTTTTACTTAGTCTTTGCTATAAAATTTTTCACTTAACGTTACTAGTATGCTTTGTCACACTTACAAACTGTTAACATACAGCAATGTTTTGAAGTTAACTATCCAGTCTAGAAGCTAGAGAACATATTTAGACAATAATTATGAATGCATTGTTATAGTGAACTGAGGACACCGTGTTATTGTGTGTGTACATTCTTGCTTGTTAGTTGCACGATTACATAACGAATATAAGGCTTACATACTTAGAACATATACTGCTAATGAGATTTTAATGCAACATTTTGGTTTACTTGAACAGACATTCTTTATTTGAAGTACATTCTGTGAGATGAAAGATGACTTAGCATTTGGTTTCTTTGACAACTACACGATTATATCACGACGCTACTAATGAGTGACACAATTTATATTATTGCTTTTGCGCTGTAGCTGTTTTATATCTGCACACTTTTTCTGAATTCTTCTGGATAATAAAACATGATTTAGTAGTAACATTTGTGGTATAGCTACAATGAGACAGCTTTTCCGTAGCACAACAATACGTTACCGTACAATACTTACTTCATCACGGCAATAAGCGTAATAACGACGATATCTATACTCATAGCCTTCACTTTGTTTATTACGAGGTAAGTACATTGACTTCTACAGAACCTTGCTTACGGACGACGATAATTACGACATTGGCACATTTTTTACCCTTGAGTAATGACAGAGATCATAACAAGACGCTCAGTTTAGCGCTGCACTACACGTATTCGAGTGATTAATTTTGTACTTAATCCATTTGTTTTTAAAGATTTTTGAAATACAAAGATACAAAGGCTTTCCATGATACATTTCATTCCATTGCTGTAATCGGTAACACCTGAGAGTATAATTAAATTAATCCTCAAGGGGTACACGCTTACTTTGTGTACCATGTGTTTGGCAAGCACAAGGAACCCTAGCTAATATGGTATTTGCTTATACAACTTTACACATAAGTACCATATTTCTCTAACACATAAATTACACAGCTATCAGATCATTTAACTGAGAGAGACAAACATTTTCTTTTACTACGTCAGTGACACATGTTTATACAATACACACTTGGATAAATTCACATTAATGAAATTGTATTTTGTCGGTGCTTTGTGAACTGTTCATATTTTTTCAGAACCATTGTGATACTATGAGACCTTTCAACGATGTATTTGGTATGGGATCATAATTTTTAAAGTACGTTTGAGGTAGATCACACAACTGAAATGAGCAGAGACTATTTTTAGGTTTTGAAATTATTGCAGAAAGCTACGACATTTTTGTGCTTTGGCTGAGGTTTTATTATGTTACTATTACTATGATGATGTATATTATGCTGTTCAGGTATGTTTATGATCAATAAGCTGATGCTATATGAGGAATTTGATTACGCTACATATTTATTATGATGAAATATAGAAGACGTGTCGGTGAATATGTATATGTGTAATAAGGTAAGGACTAATTAATAGTGGTTAGGGTCTCTGATATGTGAAAAAGGATGTTGGAAACCAACAATCGTACTTTAAGATTTATGAAATATGTGTACTTGCGTGAATGTATCACAACGGCACCTAAAACTTTTTGGAGACTGTTATATTTATAGGATTTTGTTTCCACACATTTGTAACGTAAATTCTCGACCTGTGAAATTTTTCTATATCAGACTGTCACTGTAGTGCAAACAGCTGTCATAAATATTTCGGTAAGAAAGATAAGTGACCTTGACACAATGCGTTGTGGGCACCCACCTATTCCAGTCGCCTGGAGAAAAAGCCATTAGGTGGAGAAGAAAGAGGCCATTAACCTCGCTATTGACATTCGTTTGTAGAAAGCATCGCAAATAGGACACGCTCATTTCTTGGAAACATATGATTATGTTTTGGAGTGCATACTTTGTGCTGCTTACAGAAATGCTTATGAAATGATGAGAAATATTCTTACATCTGCACACCTGATTATGACATGTGTCTTTCTACGAGAGCTGGGAGAATTTCTGCCAACTTATGAAATGGTACATGAGTACTGAATTATGTTTTAATGCTTTGCTTTGTACATAGTTGCTTGTTTCATTTTATATCTGTTTTCCAGCTGTGTTGCATCATTGGTTTTATAAAATAAAATTAAATGCATTTGCTAATGTGAACACTTTCTGTCAACAGATCTGTTAAATAATAATTTTATGATCCACATTCTTAAAAAAAAAGTAGCACTTGGAAACGAAAGAACAATAAGAGTGGGACTAATAACAGTAACTCCATACATAATTTTATTTCAAGTACTTGGTACTTTTTATGGTAGAATAAGTTATTGTGGTGCACCACTTTAATGACATAGACATTAAGATGTGAATAGACATTTTCCGTATCTGCATAGTAGTCTTTAGTGTACAATTTTTTCTGATTGTGGGTTTGTCATGTTTAGATATGCGTTATTGCATTTGCTGCTGCTGTTTGCCAGGCATAATGCTACTGAATTTCACTTAGTATTACTCCATTAAGCCAGTTTTACTACTGATTCACTTTTCTTGTTTTTGGGGAATATTTAAAATGTGTACGATAGGTTCGACGTATTCTAAATAATCCCCCTCTTCCACACTCTATACTTCTCTTTGAACGTTAGCTAACTGCTGGTTCATTGACTTTATTGACGCTTATTCTGTCCCTGAATATGCGGCAAACAAACGCGTTTCCTTTGCTCGTTTCGCTTCTAATCTTTGCCATGTACTACGAAGGCTGCCTATTTCTGGCTCAGAATGTGCCCTACCTGGAATTTCATATTCTGGAAATTCGATGTTCTCATCCCTTCGATTCCCATCTCTCTGATCTGTCTCAATTTTATCCCAGTCTAACTGATCCTGATTCTCTGATTCATCGTCAGTCCTATTCTCAGGTTCACCTTCTGTCCTGTCCTCAATAAGCTCGTTTACTTGCTGTCTATCTGGTTGATTCTACCCCATCTTGTCTACTTGCTGTCCCTCACGTAACGGGGTCGTTCCCCCTTTTCACTTAGGCCCACGCTGTCCGCTACGGGCGGACACCGGCCGACATGGGCTTGGTCGTCCTCTGACGGGCCTGTCGTCCTGTTGTGCGTCCTCTCTCCCGAACTAAAAGCCTCTGTGACCGTCGCCAGTCTCGAGTATTTCAACCACGGTGTGCTCACTTGTCAATTGCATATCATTTACATGAATTTATACAACTTTGACTTTATCTTATCGAGTTTGGGTTCTAATGAAGCATCTTGATGTGCGGAACATGATTGTGAGGTCGGAATATGTAAGCAATGAAGGTCAGGAGACCACGACATCTTACACTTTCATGAATCACTTACCTCACAAAAATCTTCGTTCCTCGAACTACTGCAATACAGCGAGCACCAATACTGGCAGTTAAATAAAGGATCCTAACTACTGAAGGCACTAACTACTGATAGGCATAGTTAGCAAATGAAAGATGTTGATAGAGTACAAACAATGTATTTACCTGAATAGTGTTCAAAAGTCATAATATGTATATATCAGTTCATGACATCCAGTCTTACAAATTTACTGTCTCTGATGGACACACGTCTAGGTCACATGTTCTCAAAACTCCGTCATCTCTCTCCCCACATCCACCACTGCTGGCAGCTCACCTCCAACTGCGCAACGCTACACGCTGTTAACAGCCAACTGCCCAACACTACAATAGCAAATCCCAACAATACAAACCAGCCACAGACTACACACAGCACAGTCAGTGATTTTCATACAGAGCGCTACGTGACGTTACTAACATAAAAACCTAAACAGCCTACTTACATAGCCCCCATGATCCCCACAAAAAGGTTTTACAAATTGTTTTAGGCAGTGACCAATACAGATCTGAAGAAATTTTTCATAGTTACAATAACAAAGAAATCATATGCACACACTTATTGATACAATGTTGGTCAAAAGCTAAAATTTTCTCACAGTCCATAAAGACAGTCCTGATCATTCATCATAGTAAAATTGCAGTTTATTTTCCCTCAAAGACTGAGCAGTAAAAGAAAATGCACACGGAGGTAGTGGATTTCCATGCAGTCTTGTAGAAGTAGTGTTGTCTTTCCAATGGAAAGACAATGCTGACTCTTGGCATGCAGCAGCTAATGTGTCACAACAGACCAAACCCACAGCAGAGTCACTCAAAGTTTTGAAGAATATTGGTGGGTAGATCATCACAGAGCAGACCACTGTAGTCCTGTTAGAGATTACGGTATTCGTGGGCCATCAAAGATGGAGACCCACTGTAGTCCTTGTAAAGACAGCCTGCAGCCATCTGTTGCGATTGTGTAGATGCACAATCACCATCAAAGAGTATTGTACTATATAGCAAGTCCATAAACCACCACTTGTGCACTCACAAAGTTTTTCGAATTGTCCTTAGAACCAGCAATGCTCCAGTCCCTTGCTGAATTATTAACACACGTGCAGACACTAACAGTCCCAACTTATCACATATTGTGCATAAACTATGACCAACAGAACTGTGTGCAGTGAAATGAATGTTTACAAGATACTTAATTTGATGAACTGGTGTCAATTACAATTTTATAACATGCGAATACAATTACAAACGTACAAAATACATCATTAAAGAACATAACAGTACACATAACATTTGTAGTAGCACAGGCTTTACAAAAGAATAGAAATAAACAGATACATCAGTGTTACACGAATTATGACATAAGTAAATAAATAAAATAACGAGAATAGTTTTCGAAACGTTAATTTAACTCATGAGCATTGAAACAGAACAGAATTAATAATGGCTAAACATCTTTACAAAGTAAATAACATAGGATTAGAAAAATTCTACAACATAAATCTCATTAGCTAAACACATAAAGAAAGGAAAAACACAAATACACAAATGTACACAAACACATAGCGGAATAACACAAAAGGAAAGGACAGGGTTCGTTTTTAGTGTAATATTTGGTTCTGCAGTCCAACCCAAAACTTCATTCCATAGATCTTTCCTGAAAAAAAAATAAAAAAATATCCCATCTAACCCTGTTGTCCCTAAACCCTACTGTTTTGTTCGTATCCTCTTTCAAAATAAATATTTCTCATTGTACAATACTCATTTTTGCCCAAATCTTTTTCATATAACTTCTCAATGCATTCTTTCTCTATTCTTCATAGTCAGTTTCTTATATAGTATTCCCCCTCTTAAGCTAACTTAAATCTACTGAGGTCAGATATATAAACTAAGGGACGAGGCAATGCAGCAGTACAAAACAATTAACACAAACACCAATGACAAAGAAATGGAAATTGGCAAAGCAAACAGCAGTATATCTAAATTAGCAAAGCACATGCAACATTACAACTAATATGAGCCAATGTGCAGCAAGAAGAAAATTGAATCAGTAGCAAAACTGGCTTAATAGAGTAATACTAAGTGAAATTCAGTAGCACTAAGCCTGGCAAACAGCAGCAGCAAATGCAATAACGTATATCTAAACATGACAAACCCACAATCAGAAAAAATTGTATACTAAAGACTACTATGCAGATAAGGGAAATGTCTATTCACATCTCAATGTCTATGTCATTAAAGTGGTGCACCACAACAACTTATTCTATCATAAAAAGTACCAAGTACTTGAAATAAAATTATGTATGGAGTTACTGTTATTAGTCCCACTCTTATTGTTCTTTCGTTTCCAAGTGCTCCTTTTTTTTTTTAAGAATGTGGATCATAAAATTATTATTTAACAGATCTGTTGACAGAAAGTGTTCACATTAGCAAATGCATTTAATTTTATTTTATAAAACCAATGATGCAACACAGCTGGAAAACAGATATCAAATGAAATAAGCAACTATGTACAAAGCAAAGCATAAAAACATAATTCAGTACCCATGTACCATTTCATAAGTTGGCAGAAATTCTCTCAGCTCTCGCAGAAAGACACATGTCATAATCAGGTGTGCGGATGAAAGAATATTTCTCATCATTTCATAAGCATTTCTGTAAGCAGCACAAAGTATGCACTCCAAAATATAATCATATGTTTCCAAGTAATGAGCGTGTCGTATTTGCAATGCTTTCTTCAAACGAATGTCAATAGGGAGGTTGATGGCCTCTTTTTTCTCCACCTAATGTCTTTTTCTCCAGGCGAGTGGAACAGGTGGGTGTCCACAATGCATTGCGTCAAGGTCACTTAGCTTTCTTTCTGAAATATTTACGACAGCTGTTTGCACTACAGTGACAGTCTGATATAAAAAAATTTCACAGGTCGAGAATTTACGTTACAAATGTGTGGAAACAAAATCCTATAAATATAACAGTCTCCAAAAAGTTTTAGGTGCCGTTGTGATACATTCACGCATGCACACAGATTTCATAAATCTTAAAGTACGATTGTTGGTTTCCAACATCCTTTTTCACACATCAGAGACCCTAACCACTATTAATTAGTCCTTACCTTATTACACATATACATATTCACCGACATTTCTTCTATATTTCATCATAATAAATATGTAGCATAATCAAATTCCTCATATAGCATCAGCTTATTGATCATAAACATATCTGAACAGCATAATACACATCATCATAGTAATAGTAATATAATAAAACCTCAGCCAAATCTCAAAAACGTCGTAGCTTTCTGCAATAATTTCAAAATCTAAAAAAATTCTCTGCTCATTTCAATTGTGTCATCTACCTCAAACGTACTTTAAGAACCATGATCACATACCAAATACATCATTGAAAGGTCTCATAGTATCACAATGGTTTCGAAAAGATATGAATAGTTCACAAAGTACAGACAATATACAATTTCATTAATGTGAAGTTATCCAAGTGTGTAACTGCGTAAACATGTGTCACTGATGTAGTAAAAAAAAAAAAAAAAAAAAATATGTTTGTCTCTCTCAGTTGAATGATCAGATAACTGTGTAATTTATGTGTTAGAGAAATATGGTACTAATGTGTAACGTTGAATAAGCAAATACCATATTAGCTAGGGTTCCTTGTGCTTGCCAAACACATGGTACACAAAGTAAGCGTGTACCCCCATGAGGATTAATGTAATTATACTCTCAGGTGTTACCGATTACAGCAATGGAATGAAATGTATCATGGAAAGCCTTTGTATCTTTGTATTTCAAAAATCTTTAAAAACAAATGGATTAAGTACAAAATTAATCACTCAAATACGTGTAGTGCAGCGCTAAACTGAGCGTCTTGTTATGATCTCTGTCATTACTCAAGGGTAAAAAATGTGCCAATGTCGTAATTATCGTCGTCTGTAAGCAAGGTTCTGTAGAAGTCAATGTACTTACCTCGTAATAAACAAAGTGAAAGCTATGAGTATAGATATCGTCGTTATTACGCTTATTGCCGTGATGAAGTAAGTATTGTACTGTAATGTATTGTTGTGTTACGGAAAAGCTGTCTCATTGTAGCTATACCACAAATGTTACTACTAAAACATTTTTTATTTTCCAGAAGAATTTTGAAAAACTGTGCAGATATAAAACAGCTACAGCGCATGAGCAAAATATGAATTGTGCCACTCAATAGTTGCGTCGTGATGTAATCGTGTAGCTGTCAAAGAAACCAAATGTTAAGTCATCTTTCATCTCACAGAATGTACTTCAAATAAAGAAACGCTGTTCAAGCAAACCAAAATGTTGCATTAAAATCTCATTAGCAGTATATGTTCTAAGTATGTAAGGCATATATTTGTTACGTAATCGTGCAACTAACAAGCAAGAATGTACAAATAACAACATTGTGTCGTCTGTTCACTATAACAATGCATTCGTAATTATTGTCTAAATATGTTCCCTAGGTTCTAGACTGGATAGCAAACTTCTGACGGTATACTTGTTATATAGCATAGCTAACTGAATAAGCAGTGACCAAAAGACATTGCAGCTCAAGTTTTTCCCATGTCCGATATTGCTAGAAGTACGTTAGTGTGACATTCATAGTCTAAAGATTTATCAGGAAGTATGCACAAGCATTTTTCGGTAAATTCATTGATGCTATGTTGTTCAGTTTCTCTTCAACGAAGTTACTCCAGAGTGCTGCTCTCTGTGCAGTTATTTTGTACAATGCAGGCCTTCTAATTCCAGGACCTCTGGTAACACATACCCTTTGCCTTTCCGCCTGGGGACGCAAAATATATAAAACGCTGTTAACGCAGATGTATATTTACTGAATAAATGATTCGAGTCTCACTAGGAAGATACATTTGCTTTCTTGTGGCTAACTCCAACATGATCCGGTAAAATCATTATGGAGCACTATCTTCATCGTTACCTTTGCCATTCCTAATTGCAAGTTCATTTTCAGTTCCTGCTTTACTTGAAAATTATCTGTTAGCCCACTCTGATCTCGAAAGTCTCTGCAGATCGAGTACTCACAGAGTCCAACGTCAAAGGTAGTCGCAGCTTTCAGAAACATTTGTTGCTTACCCGCGCCTTGTAGTACAAAAAGTTTATATTGTGCTAGTGGTGATGCTCAGGAATCCAGTTTGGATTTGTGAAACAATATTTCCCTTTTCTTATTTTTTGTAATGAAATTTGGCATAGCTCAAGACGAAGACAACATTTTTCCAGCACACAGGCTAAATGACGATGTACAAGAGAGACATAAAGCTGTAAAATATAGAGAAGTAAAAACAAAAGATTAAATACAACGTTGGTAAACTGAAGGATAATTTGTGAAACGTGACTGTCTCAAAAGAGGAATAAACAGCAGATACCTATGGAGAGTACAACACAGGTGTTCATGATGGAGGAGTAGTGTCCAAAGACTACAAAGGAGGGTTAATAATGTGAAGCGAACAACAGATCCAACATTGCGATCAATCTAATGGAGTACTCGAATGTGAAGCGAACAACGGATCCAACATTGCAATCAGTCTAATAGAGTACTCGATGATATGAGCTAAAGGCAGAAAGAGTCACTGACGCGTTATATGTGTTTGTGAGATCGGAGGAAAGGTTATGGTGAGTATATGTAATGGCAAACCTTGAAATGAATCACTGATCATAAAAATTCTGTACGACGCTCTTGCGTTCCACATGGTGGAAACTACACTGCACTTCATTATGCAGGTTTGGCAGCGTAGCGTTATTCTTCTTTGTAAATTCCACTGAAAAAAATTCAAAAACTGTCTCTGCCTTTCGAGTGACAAAGAAATAAGATTTTAAATCTGTTAGAATATTGATCAGGTATTGCTATCAGCCAGTGGTCGTTCGTATCTTACATAGTATTTCGAGTTATTTTTAACGCAGAGTGTTGACGTGCATTAATCGATGCAGATATTTTTACATGGGCTATGAAACGACAAAATAAATAGTGACCTGTGAAACTGAAGGATTTGAAGTTAATCTAAAATTGGTGAATTTAATTATGAAATACTAATAATGATTTGTATGTAGTAATACTGTAAGAGAATATTTCTTACACACATTTCAGCGAATTTCTTGAAATCATTGTGTGTATGGATACTAAGGGGATTGTTGTAACAGCATTTCTATATTGTACTGGACGCAAAATTCAAAGATGTTAATGAACCTTGCCCATCGAAAGTACCTCTTTGTATCCAGTATGTAAGAAGCATCGAAAAGCCAAACAGACATAACCGGAAACAGAGGAGTTGATTAGAGTAACGGATGTTAAAAAATAGCAGCCATATTTCTGTCTCCTCTATTTTACTTACATTTGTTATGTAATAGAACAGGTGGATTTGACAAATGTTCACAATTATAGCATTATTTCATAAAATAAATGCCCAGAAATAAGTCATTAATATTTCATAGTCAGTGATAAGACTAAAACTTCAGTATGTAATCCTTTCTGCTCTATTATGAAATACTTTTCATATATCTAAAAGCTTGATTTTGCCACCATCTCATAAGGTACCGCAGCAACGAAATTAATTGTCCCGCGACTTTTTAGAAGGCTACACCAGATAACACTCGCAGTGAAAGTGTTATTTTTCTCCTTCTGATATTCCGGTCAGATAGAATAACAAATAATCAACTGTAATGCGATGAAGGAAGTCGCTCGGACACCAAACGGTCACGCCAAGGACTTTAGGAGAAGCTAAAAGATAATGTGCTAAGTGGCTGCTTCTATTTCTCTCTGTCAGTGAAAACTAGAATATCATGGACTCAAAAAGTAAGAAACGTCGAAACCTTGGCCACTTCATAAGGAATCAAAAAAGATATGAGCTGCTTCAACGTATCCTGCAAGAAAAAATCGAGGGAAAGAGACTTCCGGGACGAAGAAGAATTTCCTAGCTCGACAACCTTAGACCTTGGCTTAATATTAGCCCTGAAGAACTGTTTTGCATTGCAACTGATGAGACAAAATAGCCATGATGATAGCCAACATCCGAAGCGGACAGTCACGCTAAGAAGAAGAAGAAGAAGATGAAGAAAAACACGTTTTATAGTGAACGAAAATGCGTATGTGTACTGAGGTGCTAATAATTAACAACGATGTTACGTATGTACATGATCAATAGACGGATTAAAATCTGCTTTGTCGGGTTAGTGCTTAGCTGCAATCATGTTGACGATACTTTATTAAGAACATTTTAAGTAAAATTGTGAGAGGAACAAGTTCGTTAATGTGCATTTTATACAATACAATATTACCATGTCACATTGAGGAGAAAGTTAACTGTTTTAATTGTCTCCGTAATGTGTAAGACTACATATACGTGGTAATGAGTTATTTTCAATCTCGTTGTGGTGTTCCATTGGAGAATTATGTTAATGGTGACATTGTGTGTGGAATCATCATTCAGTAACGGAGCCATCAAGGGAGTAGGAGGGCTCGATCCTGGGGATACACAGTTGTCAGCTGTCTTCCGTAACACGAATTTTTAATAAACAATAAATCGATGCAGCGTTTGGCAAATCTCTTGCGATCCATCAGTATTACGTGATAGCTTTACAAAAGTGTATAGTAAAATAACGTGAAGAAGAACGTAACAATCGGTTCAATTAAGTACCGTATCCAGAACGCTGTCAGCTATAGTTCGTGCAAGGTGACTACTTGACAGTAGGAGGAACACTGAGGTGGAGCAGATGAATACAGCAAGACTAACTGAGAAGCTACAGCAGTCTCACTTGCTCTCCAAATTATGGTGAGAACTTCGCTCTCTGCAACTGCAGTATTCCAGGAAACGGAAAAAATTAACTTTCAACTTTGCCAAACGTGACAGTAATTACATATCATCGATTCACCAAATCATTCAAGTTTATAATTTGAAAAATGTTTCAGCTGTGTCGAAGTGCATAATCTTGTAACAGAAATTAAGCATAATGCGATCGTCAAATTTTAACGACTGTCAGGTTTACTGAAAATAACTTAAGAAATCAAATTTTGTTAAACATTATCCGAAATGTCTGATAGGTTCCACTGTCTCACATAATGTTTTCGGTAGGTAGCACAACACATAAAAGATTGAGTACTTTTCCAAGTTAGTTTCACCATGCCGGATGAAGTGTGAGGCTGCAGTTTATGGCGAAATATTCTGGGAAATGGACCCAGGAGTAACATTCATAACGCACCGCTTCCGATAATTACCGTGGCTAATCCTTGAATTTATGTGTCGCATTAAAAACTTTTCCAAAAGACCAGGAAAGTTACAAGCATTTTAAACTCACTGGACTGTGGCATTACAAATACAAAGATTTTCTCGAAACAATTACAATCTTTATCAATACACAAATATTTTAGCTTCTTGACATCACTAATCCAGAGTATCAGGTTACAATGAACAACTTGTAATCGTCGGTAATAGTTTCAGATTGTTACCTACGTCTCTGTCGTATGTAATGTAGGGCCTAATGCAAAAAATCGATACCTGGGTCTGTCTGACGTTGACACGCTAATATTCTGACAGATAGGAGAACGTTGGCTGTAGAACCAGTACTACATTTTACACTTATGTACAGCGTAAGGGCGCGCTATTTGTAAACATAAGAATACATCATGCTAAAACAAAATAACCGTGGAATGGAGAATTTTCATTTTAGCCTAGAAAGAGGCAAAATAAGTTACGGTGAAATTGAAAGTAATGGCGTGAAAAAGAGGAGTAAGAACGGAAGTTACTGGGAAAGAGTATAAGAACGGCATCTGTGACGGGGAAATACCTCCTGCTAACATGATAGAAGAAATGGGTGTCCGATTGTAAGGCATAGGGTATACAGTACTAGAGTCTGAGTTTGAAACTAACTTGTTATGATACAACACAGGGACACAGTAACATTCAGCCAGATCTGCTAAGACCTTTGGGAGAAGCGTTAACCAATTAATTAATTAATCTCGTTCTATGTAAAATTTATGAAACTGCAGGCATTTTAATTTCGAAACAATAACTTTTACACGGTCACGAAGATATCAAAGGCAGATAAATGCAGTAACTACTGTGCAATCAGCTTTAACAGCTCATAAAACCGAGTTGCTAACAAAAATGACGCAGATGAAAGAAAAAAAAATATCCGGGAAAACGTCAGAGTAGCTTAGCGTCCACAGCTTCGCCCACGTTGACTGTATGGTCTGCACGGATTTATTTCCTTTATTTTAAATCGGATAATTATGTTGTTCACAAATCGTAACACATTCTAAAATATTCACGCTAATGAAAGTCATAGAAGCATGGTTTTTTCTGAGTGTATATCTGACCAAAAAGCGATTCTGGTACCTTGATCCTAGGGTTTTTTTAACATGCCTTTTGCTTTCTTTTGGTGATGTTTCCATAGAAACCTGACCACATATTTCTTTATATCTAATCGAGAACTGAAATACCAATTTTCTTAGCTATAAAAATTATGTAATGTAACACAATGTTTTCTTAAAATTTTCATCCCCTATTTCACCCCCTTACATTCAGTTTCCAAAAGCACTTTAATGCGTTTTTTTTCAGTTTCTAATCGAGAACCTAATTACACATTTTCATAGATTTAGCTTTGAAAATACTTTCATAATGTATTAATTTCATAAAACTTTTAATCTCCTATTTAACTCACTTGGAGGGTTGAATTTCCGAAAGCACTGAAACTTTTTTTTAATTATTTTTGCTTCCGGAGAAGAAGTCAAATACCAGTTTTCACACGGTAGCTTTACAACTGTTTCATTAGTTCTTTGACAGTGATTCATTAAAAAAGAATTCACCCACTGTTTCACTCCCCATACAGATTATACTTCCAAACATGCTCAATCATGTACTTCTTTATTTCTGATCGACAAATTATACACCACTTTTAACGTGTCTAGCTTCAAAATTGCCTTAATAACTGTGGTGTCTAGGAAGCCTGGGTACTCGGTTCACTAGACAAACATTCAAACAAATCGTATTAATGAGTTTTATTACAAAAAGATATGTAACTTTTGTAATAACACAGATGTGTCGTCCCCAAATAGTTCCTCCACTGTACACAGTGTACAGTGTTGTAAAATGTCTTCGTATCCTTCCGCATTTAACGTTTTCTTAGGCAGAATAATGAGAACACATCCTAACCCCAAAAAACACCCCTGTAACTGAACACTGCCTCCTCTGAACTTCACTGCTTGCTCTTCACATGATAGCTGGTAACGTTGCCCAGGCATTCGCTAAACCCAAACCCTTCCATAGGTATCAAGGGAGGGGATGTTGTTTGGTGGCCAGTATTCTCTTCCTAGAACATTACTGCACACATGTATTAACAGGGTTGCTCATTTACACCAACAGGAAGCTTCTTACCTTTAAGAGGCCATGTGTTGTGCTACAAGCTCTTCAAATAATACAGTAGTACAAGTTAGCCTCACTGCTGGTGAAGTACTAATCCCGCTATAAACACTACTCCAGTCACAATACACTATCATAGCCAGTGATGTAAGCTGACCGACACCAACTCAGCTAGTGACCGAGACTCAGCTAGTGACTGAGACTGAGTATGAGCCCTCAGGTCCGCGGTCGCGATCTAAATATTTGCGGTCGATAGGTGGATTTGATCCAGCTCGTACCATCGATCTTCTTGCTATGTTTTTGCCAGACGGTGTGCTGGCGATAACTTACGTCAGCACAAGAGCAGACCTGGATTAGGCTATTGCATTATTACTTTTATCTGTCTGTACTAACAAGGACAGTAAGAAACGTAGAATAACTGCAGCAATGACAGCACCACTCTGAACCGTGCTGACTGCTGGGGCCATGGGTTGGCGCTGCTCTAGTTCTAGTTTATTCTTCCTGTTTCACTGTCTTTGCTAACAAATGGCAATTAGACAAATATCCCACTATGCTAGTCTGAGACTGCTCTATCGAATGGGCACGTATAATACCGCTTTAAAAATGTCTTTTTTGTAACGGGAATCAAACTGACACTTTCCGTCGACTTGTCCCTCGAAAGACATGATTTGCAGTAAATGTTTGGGCCGATTCCAGCTATACAATGCAAAAGTAAAACTGAATACATCTCCCGAAATACCAGATCAGAGAAAGAGCTCCTCATAGGTCAGTTATCATCAGAAAAGTAGTTATAAGATTTTATTGTAATCAGATACGAAACTTAAAAGAAAACAATTTTTCGATATAGTTTCCTTGCGTTCTAACGCACTTTGTCCATCGTTCTACAAGCTTCCTGATGCCCTCATAAAAGAAGGTTCTCGGTTGAGCTGCGAGCCAGGAATGTACCGCTTCTTTCACTGCTTCGTCCGAGGCAAATCGACGGCCCCTTAATGCCTGTTTGAGTGGATCAAGCAAGTGATAGTCAGAAGAGGCAAGATCGGGACTGTATGGAAGATGATCCAGTGCTTCAAATGTGAGTTTCTGGAGTGTTTCAACAGCGTGGGTAGCAGTACGCGTATGAGCATTGTCGTGCAACAACACGACACTTTTTGACAGAATCCTCGGTGTTTGCTTCGAATTGCAGGCTTTAGCCTGGCAGTAAGCATCTCACTGTAACGTACACTGTTTGTTGTTGTATCCCTTTCCCCAAAATGTTCCAGTACTGGACGCTGTGTTTCCCAAAAAAGAAGTAAGCATCAGTTTTCCTGCGGACTGTTGGATATTGAACGTTTTCTTGCACGGCGAATTTGGATGTTTCCATTCCATACTCTGCCGTTTACTCTCCGGCTCGTAATGATGGATCCATGTTTCGTCCCCAGTAATGATCCTGTCTAAGAAGTTGTCCCCTTCGTTACCATAGCGATCCAAATGTTTTCTGCAGATGTCCAAGCGCGTTTGTTTATGCAACTGTGTGAGTTGTTTTGGGACCCACCTTGCACAAACTTCATGAAACCCAAGTCTGTTGTGGATGATTTCGTAGGCAGAACCGTGACTAATTTGCATACGATGTGCCACTTCGTCTGTACAAGATAATCATTTCACGTGAACGCTCAATGGTTTCTTCACTTGTGGCGGTAAACGGTCGTCCGGCTCTTTCATCGTGCGTAACACGTGTCCGACCATTTCGGAATTTTTCAATCCATTCATAGACACTCCGTTGTGGCAAAACACTGTTCTCGTACTGCACCGAAGGTCTTCGATGTATTTCGGCCCCTGATACGTCTTCCGACCACAAAAAACGGATCACTGAACGTTGCTCTTCTTTGGTGCAAATAGACAGTGGAGCAGCCGTGATTAACAGCACGGCAGCCATAACGAAAGCAACCCAGCAGCTTGAAAATTTCAAAGATATAACAAATAAACAAAGCATACGTCATCAACGTAAACCGATAGTACTACCAAAATAAACAAGAAATATAACTAAATTGCGGATAATAATTAACTTACCGTCGTAAACATCAACTTCTGTTCGCTGTAGAATCCTTGAACATATTCTCAGTTCGAATATAATAAACTTTCTTCAGACTGAGAAGTTTATGCTCACGAATCAGCATGATTTCAGAAGGTATCGCTCGTGTGAAACTGAGCTAGCCCAGGGCAACAGAAGAATTCAATATTTGTAGATTTCCGGAAAGCATTTGACATGGTGCCCCATTGCAGGCTCTTAACGAAGGCACAAGCATATGGAATAAGTTCAGAGACACGTGAATGGCTCGAAAGCTCCCTAGATAATAGAACCCAGTATGTTGTCCTCGACGGCGAGTGTTCATGACACGCATCGGTATCGTCCGGAGTGCCCCAGGGAAGTGTGATAGGACGGCTGCTGTTCTCTATGTATATTAATGACCTGAAGGACAGAGTGGGCAGCAATCTGCCGTTGTTTACTGATGATGCCATTGTGTACGGTAAGGAGTCGAAGTTGAGTGACTGCAGGAAGATACAGGACCACTTACACAAAATTTCCACTTGGTGTGACGAATGGCAACCGGGCCTAAATGTGAAACAGGTTGACGCGGATGGGTACCAAGATCAAACCTGTAATGTTCGGATACAGTATTGGTAGTGATCTGCTTGACACAGTCATGTCGTTTAAATACCTGGTCGTAACCTTAATATGAGATGGAACGAGCACGTGAGAACTGTCGCAGGGAATGGGAGTGGTGGATTTCGGTTTATTGAGAGTATGTTAGGAAAAAGTGGATCACCTGTAAAAGAGACCACATATAGCACGCTGGAGCGACCTGTTCTTGAGTACTGATCGACTGTTAGGGATCCGTATCAGGTCCGACTGAAGGAAGACATCGAAGAAAATTAGAGGCGGGCTGCTAGATTTGTTACCGGTAGGTTCGAACAAAAGTATTACGGAGATGCTTCAGGAACTCAAATGGGAATCCCTGGAGGGAAGGCGACGTTCTTTTCGAGAAACACTGTTTAGAGAACCGCTATTTGATGCTGATTGACGAACGATTCTACTGATGCCAACTCAGTCTGCGCGTAAGTTTCACGAAGATAAGATGCAAGAAATCAGGGCTCATACGATGGGACATAGATAGTCTCCTTTCCCTCTCTTTGTTTGCGAGTGGAATAGGAAAGGGAATGACTAGTAGTGGTACAGGGTACCCTCCACCACGCACCGTACCGTGGCTTGCAGAGTATCTATGTAGAAGAAGATGTAGATATGTTTGTTTAATTACTGGATAATTATGATTTCCTGTTATTGCCTCTTGATGACAGCGTTAGTATGCCTGTTTTATGAGTGGTACGTGAGGAGGCGCTGGCGCCAGTCGATTTCTCCGTTCGATTCAGCCGGATCGGTTGTTGCCCTGTGGCGTTACTTATCTTTACCTCTTTGCCCGGTGGTGGTGCTGGTGGGATGGCGGGCAGACTGGGTTTTGGCTTCGGAACGGCTGGTACGTGTCGCTGCTTGTGTTTGCGTAGAGTTAGCTGGACTTGACCGGTGTATGTGGCTCGGAGTGCGGAAGCGGGCCTGTTATTGCATGTTCTTGAGGCGTGACTGGGCCATGGTCTTCTACGCAGGACGCTGAGCAATGTGTTACTCATTTTGGCTAGTGGAGTTGAACTATGTACCAAGCAGCTGTAGACATTCAGGCTTTCTAGTTTTGAACTCGGGCCTACCCGTGTTATCACTAGCTTCTACCCTTTTCTTATGAGTGTCAATATGGTATTGGAACTGCGACGTACTGGTGTAATAATATTATACTTTGTCTTATCGTTGCCCTTTTAAAACTAGCTTGTTTGTGCTGGGACAATTTTACATATTTTGAAATTTGAAGTCTACAGTTAATTCTTTTAACCATTTTTAATTTGGCTTTGTCTCGATGTGATCTGTCTCTGCAGAATTTTATCTTATTATATTCTGGGGCTGTTAACATTGTTTATTTTGGCTGTGGCTGTGTGTTTGTGCTTTTCTGTTGCAGCACTGCAGCGGACACCTAGTCCATGTCTAAATCGATGTCCGGAGTACGACGCCTTGACCGACCAGTACCGGAGGGAATGGGAGGTTCTTTTGGCCGCGGGGAAAATGGCAACCGATACGGCAGCCACTGAGTTCTTCGGGTTGCAGTGAGTGGGGATCTTGCATTAAGTTAAGTTGCCTCTGCATTGAGACGCCAAGGCGTCTGTTCCGTTTGCTATACTGCTTATATATTTGCCTTCAAAACTATAAAGGAAGGAGACTAGTGTTCTGAATTATACCTTACGTGCAGCGGCAGTTGAACTTATGTACATGTTAAAGAGAAATTCTTGATGTGTAGCGGAAATTGGAAATTATGTGAATTGTCCTATTGCGCTTGCCCAGGTGACTTATTTAAAAGAAACATATTTCACCTTTATTATTCAAGTGCCCTTTGTTAAATGAAACTGATTTTAGCTTTTATTATTAAAGTGGTTACAGTTAGTATAGAAGTTATAAGAAGTTCTTGTTTGCACCTAATTCAATTAGAAAGGTATTGTGTAATGTATTTTTCTGACTTGTGAATAAGAGACACTTGTAGAAAAATTTCGGTATATACTGTGCCCTTTGGGTTAAACCGTAGATCAGTTATAAATTAGTTGTATTTTGCAAATCCTCTGTACTTCTTATTATTTCACTTGTCACCGGTTTGCGCATAAACTCCACGTTGCAATGAAGGCCGGTTCAGGGAATTTGTGTAGACTTTTTTAGGCTATGTAAATTGATTTCATAGACGTACGTCAATGCTGATTCATTTCAGTAATAAATTTTTCGTATTGTATTCTGTTTCCTAAGATGATCTATTGGAATCCCCTGTGGGTAGATACGACACCAGAAGCTTCCCATGGTCAAGGCAGAAAGTAGCTGGTGTCCAACAGAAATTGTGAGAAAACTAGACAGGCAGAACAACACTTCGCTCCCATACACGCGCACACACACACACACACACACACACACAAACATACACACTCGCGTCGTTGTATTCGTGCAGGCAACAGTAAGCTCTAGGACACGGGTGGCGGATGACGGCGCCTTGGCAGCCGCCGCCGTTCATTCAGAATTCCACGGTGAGGAGGACCGCCATTGTTCCACGGTGTGTGGGAGGGAGGGAGGGCAGCCGGCGTGTCCCGGAGATGAGTCTGCCCGGCCGCCGGGTCCTCTGTGGCCGCGGGGGCGCCACCTGGCGCGGCCGGCTGTGTCTGGACCCGAGGGAAATCTGCGGCCGGAGAGGTGAGAGGCGGAGCCACCTCCGGCTGTCCGCCGCCGTTGAAGGCGCCCCTCACCTGCAGCTGGGGGGCGCGCCGCAGCCGGCCCGGGCAACACAGCGCACTGCTCTGCGCGGCTGTCGCAGTTCTGTTTAAACAGCACGAGGGGGGTGGTGCAGTGCGGCAAGGCCGAGTGTAAATCACGGATCAAGTCCTTTATCCGATCTGGAACTTCCCAGGAGTTGTATCCTGTAGGCAAAAAGGCACGTCTCGTAGTAATCATTGGATAGCACATGGAGTAATGAAATTAATGTACGAAAAGAAAAATTTCTGGAAATTTGTGGTAAGGTCTTATGGGACCAGTCCGCTGAGGTCATCTGTCCCTAAGCGTACACACTACTTAATCTAAATTAAACTACATCTACATCTACATTTATAATCCGCAAGCCACCCAACGGTGTGTGGTGGAGGGCACTTTACGTGCCACTGTCATTACCTCCCTTTCCTGTTCCAGTCGCGTATGGTTTGCGGGAAGAACGATTGCTGGAGAGCCTCCGTGGGCGCTCGAATCTCTCTAATTTTACTTTCGTAATCTCCTCGGGAGGTATAAGTAGGGGGAAGACATATATTCGATACCCAAATAAAAGGTTCTCGGTTTTCCAGCCCCGTCAATTCGAACTGACGCGGCTGGAAAACCGAGAACGTTTTATTCATATATGCCGTCGCGAAAGACTCCGAGGACATATTCGATACCTCATCCAGAAACGCACCCTCTCGAAACCTGGACAGCAAGCTACACCGCGATGCAGAGCGCCTATCTTGCCGAGTCTGCCACCTGAGTTTGCTAAACATCTCCGTAACGCTATCACGATTACCAAATAACCCAGTGACGAAACGCGCCGCTCTTCTTTGGATCTTCTCTATCTCCTCTGTTAACCCGACCTGGTACGGATCCCACACTGATGAGATAAACTCAAGTATAGGTCGAACGAGTGTTTTGTAAGCCACCTGCTTTGTTGATGGACTACATTTTCTAAGGACTCTCCCAACGAAACTCAACCTGGTACCCACCTTAACCACAATTAATTCTATATGATCATTCCACTTCAAATCGTTCCGTACGCATACTCCCAGATATTTTACTGCTACCAGTGTTTGTTCCGCTATCTTATAATCATACAATAAGGGATCCTTCTTTCTACGTATTCACAATACATTACATTTGTCTATGTTAAGGGCCAGGTGCCACTCCCTGCAAAAAAATGGCTCTGAGCACTATGGGACTCAACTGCTGAGGGCATTAGTCCCCTAGAACTTAGAACTAGTTAAACCTAACTAACCTAAGGACATCACAAATATCCATGCCCGAGGCAGGATTCGAACCTGCGACCGTAGCGGTCTTGCGGTTCCAGACTGCAGCGCCTTTAACCGCACGGCCACTTCGGCCGGCCCCACTCCCTGCACCAATTGCCTATCCGCTGCAGATCTTCCTGTATTTCGCTGCAATTTTCTAATGCTGCAACTTCTCTGTATGCTACAGCATCATCCAAGAGAAGCCGCATGGAACTTCCGACACTATCTACTAGGTCATTTATATACACTCCTGGAAATTGAAATAAGAACACCGTGAATTCATTGTCCCAGGAAGGGGACACTTTATTGACACATTCCTGGGGTCAGATATATCACATGATCACACTGACAGAACCACAGGCACATAGACACAGGCAACAGAGCATGCACAATGTCGGCACTAGTACAGTGTATATCCACCTTTCGCAGCAATGCAGGCTGCTATTCTCCCATGGAGACGATCGTAGAGATGCTGGATGTAGTCCTGTGGAACGGCTTGCCATGCCATTTCCACCTGGCGCCTCAGTTGGACCAGCGTTCGTGCTGGACGTGCAGACCGCGTGAGAAGACGCTTCATCCAGTCCCAAACATGCTCAATGGGGGACAGATCCGGAGATCTTGCTGGCCAGGGTAGTTGACTTACACCTTCTAGAGCACGTTGGGTGGCACGGGATACATGCGGACGTGCATTGTCCTGTTGGAACAGCAAGTTCCCTTGCCGGTCTAGGAATGGTAGAACGATGGGTTCGATGACGGTTTGGATGTACCGTGCACTATTCAGTGTCCCCTCGACGATCACCAGTGGTGTACGGCCAGTGTAGGAGATCGCTCCCCACACCATGATGCCGGGTGTTGGCCCTGTGTGCCTCGGTCGTATGCAGTCCGGATTGTGGCGCTCACCTGCACGGCGCCAAACACGCATACGACCATCATTGGCACCAAGGCAGAAGCGACTCTCATCGCTGAAGACGACACGTCTCCATTCGTCCCTCCATTCACGCCTGTCGCGACACCACTGGAGGCGGGCTGCACGATGTTGGGGCGTGAGCGGAAGACGGCCTAACGGTGTGCGGGACCGTAGCCCAGCTTCATGGAGACGGTTGCGAATGGTCCTCGCCGATACCCCAGGAGCAACAGCGTCCCTAATTTGCTGGGAAGTGGCGGTGCTGTCGCCTACGGCACTGTGTAGGATCCTACGGTCTTGGCGTGCATCCGTGCGTCGCTGCGGTCCGGTCCCTGGTCGACGGGCACGTGCACCTTCCGCCGACCACTGGCGACAACATCGATGTACTGTGGAGACCTCACGC
Source organism: Schistocerca piceifrons (assembly GCF_021461385.2). Lineage (NCBI taxonomy): Eukaryota > Metazoa > Arthropoda > Insecta > Orthoptera > Acrididae > Schistocerca > Schistocerca piceifrons. Next base: position 744,668,974 of record NC_060141.1, read on the forward strand.
CCCACGTGTTGAGCAATTCAGCGGTACGTCCACCCGGCCTCCCGCATGCCCACTATACGCCCTCGCTCAAAGTCCGTCAAGTGCACATACGGTTCACGTCCACGCTGTCGCGGCATGCTACCAGTGTTAAAGACTGCGATGGAGCTCCGTATGCCACGGCAAACTGGCTGACACTGACGGCGGCGGTGCACAAATGCTGCGCAGCTAGCGCCATTCGACGGCCAACACCGCGGTTCCTGGTGTGTCCGCTGTGCCGTGCGTGTGATCATTGCTTGTACAGCCCTCTCGCAGTGTCCGGAGCAAGTATGGTGGGTCTGACACACCGGTGTCAATGTGTTCTTTTTTCCATTTCCAGGAGTGTATATTGTGAAAAGCAATGGTCCCATAACCCTCCCATGTGGCACGCCAGAGGTTACTTTAACGTCTGTAGACATCTCTCCATTGAGAACAACATGCTGTGTTCCGTTTGCTAAAACTCTTCAATCCAGCCACACAGCTGGTCTGATATTCCGTAGGCTCTTACTTTATCAGCCGACAGTGCGTAACTGTATCGAACGCCTTCCGGAAGTCAAGGAACATGGTATCTACCTGGGAGCCTGGACCTAATATTTTCTGCGTTTCATGAACAACTAAAGCGAGTTGGGTCTCACACGATCGCTGTTTCCGGAATCCATGTTGATTCCTACAGAGTAGATTCTGGGTTTCCAGAAATGACATGATACGCGAGCAAAACACATGTTCTAAAATTCTACAACAGATCGATGGCAGAGATATAGGCCTATAGTTTTGTGCATCTGCTCCACGACCCTTCTTGTAAACTGGAACTACCTGTGCTCTTTTCCAATCATTTGGAACCTTCCGTTCCTCTAGAGACTTGCGGTACACGGCTGTTAGAAGGGGGCAAGTTCTTTCGCAACTAACACACGCTATGTACAACACATACACCCATTCCCGAGAGAGGACTCGAACGTCCGATGGGGACCGTGACAAGGCGCCTCAGATCACGCGGCTACCCCGCGCAGCTGTACGAAAAGAGAAAATGTCAAAATTTCAGCAAGTGCAGCAGTCAAACGGTAATACAGCCGTCACAAAAATAAGACTATAAGACTCACAGAAAGTGCAATACCTCTACGATGCAAGCCAAAAGACACATGTGTGACTAACAATGAGACCTCACAGGAATTGGATTTTTATATTTTTTAATACTCCCATTGTCATAAAAGTTCCAGGACAGCTTTTTCTTTTTGCATTTACGAAGGAATATCTGGGTGTAACGTTGCAACGCGATGTGAGATGTAACGAGCATGCGAGAACCGTTGTAGGGAAGGAAAATGGTCGACTTCGGTTTATTGGGAGAATGTTAGGAAAGAATGGTTCACCTGTAAAGGAGACCACGTACAGGACGCTGGAGCAGCCAGTTCTTGAGTTCTGCTCGTGTCTCTGGGATCCGTACCAGGTGGGATTGAAGGAAGACATCGAAGCAATTCAGAGGCGGGCTGCTAGATCTGTTACCGGTAGGTTCGAACAACACTTAAGTGTTACGGAGATTCTTCGGGAACTCAAATGGGAATCCTCGGAAGGAAGGCGACGTTCTTTTCGAGAAACACTGTTGAGAAAATTTAGGGGACAAGCATCTGAGGCTGACTGCTGGACGGTTCTACTGCCGCCAACATACATCGAGCGTAAGGTCCACGAAGATAATATATAATTAGGTCTCATACGGAGGTATATAGACAGTCGCTTTTCCCTCGCTCTGCCGAAGTAGTCTCGTTGGCTACCTATGCACAGTTGCCAATGTCTCTTAAGACCCTGGAAGTGAGCGGGGAAATTTCAAAATGCGATGCTTAGCAGCTCATTCGTCACAGGCCATTGGATGTCTGTGATACAACGAAGAGGCTTCCCTTTCAGTCGCGTTTTCAATCGCAGAAACAAGGAAAAATGCAAGAATATTGCGGCTGTGGGATGGCTATAACAGTATATTTGCCTAGATATTCGATAACAGATAAAGCGGTATGACCTTGTGCAATGTAGTGCAGTGAGAACCAGTCCCGAGAATGCCACAAATTGCTTGTCGCAAACGTTTCAAAACTTCGCTGATGATGATTTTTGGTTTGTGGTGCCCTCAACTGCGCGGTCATCAGCGCCCGTACAAAACCCAGTCTTTACACAGTCCAATATAGCCACTTTCATGATTGATGATGAAATCATGAGGACAATACAAATACCCAGTCGCCAGGGAGAGAGAATGAGCAACCCAGACAGGAATCGAACCTGGGACCTCGCGATCCAGAGGCAGCAACGCTAGCCACTAGACCACGAGCTGCGGAAAAATGTTCCGTGTAAAGAGTTTGGTTCACTGTTTGACTTGGAGGAACATACTAATGGTGAAATAACCCATTACTACCAGAAAATGCGATCTGAATTGTCTTTGCTCTAAGAGGTTGTCGTTTGACTTTTTTCGAGGCTGGTGATTCAGAACTCCGCCAGTCAGCACTTTGACGCTTCGTGTGAAGGTCATACTGGTAACACCAACTTTCCTTGCCATTAACAATCTGTCACAGAAATGTGAGATCACGTTTGGCTCCTTCGGGTGGTTCAACAGAAATTCTTTGTGTTTCCCCTTTCTGTTGGTTGGTGTATGAGGGACGAGTTTCCGTTTCCCTAAATCTTATGACACACACAGGACTCAAATTAAGTTCTTATGATATCGCACGCATAATTACATGACGGTCTTCTTGCAACAACTGTGATACAGGCTCCACATTTGCATCATTATGTACCATAGACGGGCGACCGGCTCTGAGACATCTTGCACTAAATCTCTGTCTTGACGAAGCTTTTAGCGCCACTTGAAAAGCCGATTTCTTGATAGTTCTTAGCCTGTATATGCTTGCTTAATCATTGTCCGTGTTTCGCTATGGGTTTTCCCAAGCTTAAAGCAGAATTTATGTTCTTTCTTTGCTCACAATCAACATCTATTGCGACACCTTTGCTAATGGGCCAAGAACTGAAACAGTGTGTTGCGAGGCACAGCCCTGCCACCTAGTGAGTTTCCGCGGAAACATGATCAAGGTCATTTCAAGGATGCACACATACTAGGAACCATAAAGACAACGTTTATTCCTTTCTTTGATTGCAAACTCAGAAATGAAAATACCTGTCCTGGAACTCATCTGATACGCGAAGTTAAGAAGTCAGATATCAATATGGCAAAGGAGTTCCAGACAGCTCTCAAGAATTCTCAAGAAAATCGACCTTGAATTTTTTCTGACCAAACTTAATACGCTACAGCAATGTCTTGTTTCTGATGGTTCGTATGTCTATCCAGTAGAATTCTTGTCTACTATGTGGGAAGCCTGACTTCGATTCCTGAGTATGGTATAACCTTAAACAAAGCTGCATGTTTCAGGAACGTTCCTGTGAACCATAATAAAATACATGTGTTGTTGTTGTGGTCTTCAGTCCTGAGACTGGTTTGATGCAGCTCTCCATGCTACTCTATCCTGTGCAAGCTTCTTCATCTCCCAGTACCTACTGCAACCTACATCCTTCTGAATCTGCTTAGTGTATTCATCTCTTGGTCTCCCTCTACGATTTTTACCCTCCATGCTGCCCTCCAATGCTAAATTTGTGATCCCTTGATGCCTCAAAACATGCCCTACCAACCGATCCCTTCTTCTAGTCACGTTGTGCCACAAACTTCTCTTCTCCCCAATCCTATTCAATACCTCCTCATTAGTTACCTGATCTACCCACCTTATCTTCAGCATTCTTCTGTAGCACCACATTTCGAAAGCTTCTATTCTCTTCTTGTCCAAACTAGTTATCGTCCATGTTTCACTTCCATACATGGCTACACTCCATACAAATACTTTCAGAAACGACTTCCTGACACTTAAATCTATACTCGATGTTAACAAATTTCTATTCTTCAGAAACGCTTTCCTTGCCATTGCCAGTCTACATTTTATATCCTCTCTACTTCGACCATCATCAGTTATTTTACTCCCTAAATAGCAAAACTCCTATACTACTTTAAGTGTCTCATTTCCTAATCTAATTCCTTCAGCATCACCCAATTTAATTTGACCACATTCCATTATCCTCGATTTGCTTTTGTTGATGTTCATCTTATATCCTCCTTTCAAGACACAGTCCATTCCGTTCAACTGCTCTTCCAAGCCCTCTGCTGTATCTGACAGAATTACAATGTCATCGGCGAACCTCAAAGTTTTTACTTCTTCTCCATGAATTTTAATACCTACTCCTTTACTGCTTGCTCAATATACAGATTGAATAACATCGGGGAGAGGCTACAACCCTGTCTCACTCCTTTCCCAACCACTGCTTCCCTTTCATGCCCCTCGACTCTTATAACTGCCGTCTGATTTCTGTAAAAATTGTAAATAGCCTTTCGCTCCCTGTATTTTATACCTGCCACCTTCAGAATTTGAAAGAGAGTATTCCAGTTAACATTGTCAAAAGCTTTCTCTAAGTCTACAAATGCTAGAAACGTAGGTTTGCCTTTTCTTAATCTTTCTTCTAAGATAAGTCGTAAGGTTAGTATTGCCTCACGTGTTCCAACATTTCTACGGAATCCAAACTGATCTTCCCCGAGGTCCGCTTCTATCAGTTTTTCCATTCGTCTGTAAAGAATTCGCGTTAGTATTTTGCAGCTGTGACTTATTAAACTGATAGTTCGGTAATTTTCACATCTGTCAACACCTGCTTTCTTTGGGATTGGAATTATTATATTCTTCTTGAAGTCTGAGGGTATTTCGCCTGTCTCATACATCTTGCTCACCAGATGGTAGAGTTTTGTCAGGACTGGCTCTCCCAAGGCCATCAGTAGTTCTAATGGATAGTTGTCTACTCCCGGGGCCTTGTTTCGACTCAGGTCTTTCAGTGCTCTGTCAAACTCTTCACGCAGTATCTTATCTCCCATTTCGTCTTCATCTACATCCTCTTCCATTTCCATAATATTGTCCTCAAGTACATCGCCCTTGTATAAAGCCTCTATATACTCCTTCCACCTTTCTGCCTTCCCTTCTTGGCTTAGAACTGGGTTTCCATCTGAGCTAGTGATATTCATACAAGTGGTTCTCTTCTCTCCAAAGGTCTCTTTAATTTTCCTGTAGGCAGTATCTATCTTACCCCTAGTGAGACAGGCCTCTACTGTGGTGTCACCGCCAGACACCACACTTGCTAGGTGGTAGCTTAAATCGGCCGCGGTCCATGTAGTACATGTCGGACCCGCGTGTCGCCACTGTGATCGCAGACCTAGCGCCACCACCAAGGCAGGTCTCGTGATACGAGAGAGGACTCGACCCCAGTTGTACGAGAACCTAGCTACCGCCCAGTTGTACGAGAACCTAGCTACCGCCCAGATGTATGAAGCCTTTCTCTCTCATTAGCCGAGAGACAGAATAGCCATCAGCTAAGTTAATGGCTACGAACTAGCAAGGCGCCAGTTGTATCAGTGCCTATAGCTTACGAGTATTCAAGAGAGATGTATTCCAAGGAATAATAAAAAGATAAGTAATAAGCATCTACATACTTTTCTTCTTATTCATTTATAAGTTCTCATGTTCCAGACTTCACGCCCGTCTGCTTTAGCCTTGCGTGCCCTATCGGCTACAGCGTTAGTCTAGCATTCCTTTTCAGCCATCAACTTCACGGTGTCGGCCCAGCTACCGACACAACATTTATTGGCGACGAGCAAAAGAGTTTGTATTAATTCGTTTGCCACATTGGCGACGATTTAAAGTGTTCTGATTGCTTACATTTAATTGTGTCATGGCTTCGCCACATTCTCCAGATGTACTGTCCGAATTTTATCGCTTGCAGAATCAGCAGACGCAGGCGTTACTGGATGCCCTTGGACAGCTCGTCCAGGGTCAACGTACCATTCAAACCGATGCGGCCGCCGCCGCTTCTTCGCTACCGTTGCCACTAAACGCTGTTGCACCTCCCTTTCGACCATACGTGGCAGCCGATGAGACGTGGCAAGAGTGGTCTCGCCAGTTCAACTTCCACCTTGCTGCCTACAGAATTCAAGGTAATGAGCGGCAGCCGTTTTTGCTTTCTTGTGTCGGTGTGTCCACATACCGTGTGATAGTGAAATTGTTTCCCAGACGCGACGTAGCAACTCTGTCCTACGAGGAAATTTTGTCTGCTTTAGATGCCTATTTCAAAGAAACAGTTAATGTGGTTGCAAAACGGTATACGTTCTTTCGTACAAAACGTCCGGCCGGTCAAACTAATAGGGAGTGGGTAGCAACATTGCAAGGACTTACTAGGGACTGTGCCTTTGAATGTGACTGTGGTCTTTCTTATTCAGATACAATGGTGCGTGATGCAACTGCACAGAATGTTTCTGATGTTCGCATACAGGAGCAAATTTTGAAACTGGTTAATCCCTCCCTTCAACAAGTGATAGACATATTGGATAGACAGGACACCCTTGACTGTGCTCAGGAATCTTTTGAAACTTCGCCAGCTGTGTGTAACATTAACCGGCCCGCCGGGCGCGCTCGCGCAACGCGGCCCGGTCAACTGCCCTCGCGGCCGTCCGCACAGCTGCCGCCGCGTGCTAACCCAGGTGTGCCGCGCCAGCCCACAAATGCAGTGAAATCATGCCCGCGGTGTGCTACTAGACATTCGCGTGAACATTGCCCGTCACGCCAAGCTATTTGCTTTTTCTGCAATAAGAAAGGACATGTTCAAAGTGTTTGCCAGAAAAAGCTCAGATCAGACAATCACAATCATTCCAGGCCCTTTGCTTCGCGCCGGAATCGAACCAAGGACACTCAGGCTCGTGGACCTTCGCCTATGGACATTCATGTCGTTAATTCCACTTCGTCCAGTGCCACTTTCTCTAACTGTAACTGTGTTCGTCCCACAAAAACTGTGCGTCGACGTCGCCGGAAATCACGTCAATTAGCAAGTGATTCTGTACCAGTGTCTGTTCCAATTGTACAAAACAGTCGCTCTTGTCGTCAGCAGAACAATAAACTTTTTGTGGACTTAGACTTTGACGGCCAAGTGATACCATTCCAGCTCGATACCGGAGCTGCAGTTTCATTGCTCAATCACGACACGTACAAACAACTGGGCAAACCTCCGTTGCGTTCCGCAAATGTTAAGCTAACTACATATTCCGGACAGAACATTCCTGTGTTAGGACAGTGCAGCCTTCTTGCAACATACAAGGGACAAACAAAACTTGTGTCATTTTACGTTCTTCGTTCTTCTTCTGCAGTGAACTTGTTTGGTCTAGATTTATTTAAGTTGTTTAACATGTCTATTGTAAATCAGGTCCTATCAGTGAATCAGACTGTGCCTACAGACAGTGTTTCTCGGCTGTGTGACGAATTTGCAGACGTTTTTGCACCGGGCTTAGGTTGCGCTAAAAACTATGAAGCACATTTAGAACTGAAGGTAAACGCGCAACCGAAATTTTTCTGGGCGCGCAATGTTCCCCACGCATTGCGTGATGAGGTCGCAAGAACGTTACACGATCTCGAATCACAGGGTGTCATTGAACGTGTGCAAGCTTCTCTCTGGGCCTCACCCTTAGTAATTTTGCCAAAACCTTCCGGAAAATTGAGACTTTGCGTGGACTTCAAGGCCACAGTGAATCCACAGCTAGTGACTGCTACTTTTCCTTTGCCCCGCCCGGAAGATCTTTTTGCTAAACTGTGCCCGGGAAAATATTTTTCAAAGTTGGACCTAGCCGATGCGTACTTGCAAATACCGGTGGACGACGAATCCCAGCGCGTATTGGTGGTTAACACGCATCTTGGATTGTACCGCTTCAAAAGACTGCCTTTCGGGTGTGCATCCGCCCCTGCCTTGTTTCAGCAATATTTACAAACTATTTGTGCGTCGGTCCCTACTGCAGCAAACTATCTGGACGATATAGTGATCTCCGGACAGACAGAAGAAGATCATCTTGCGAATTTACGAACATTATTTCAGGTCTTGCGGCAAAATGGTCTTCGCTTGAGGAAGGACAAATGTGTGTTTTTTGCTCGTGACTTACCATACCTGGGACATGTCATTAATGCCCAAGGCATACATCCAAGTCCGGAGCACCTCCGTGCCATACACGATTTGCCTTCCCCTCAAAATCTGAAACAGCTACAGAGTGTGTTGGGTAAAATTAACTATTATCATAAATATGTGCGCAATGCCTCTTCCATTTCAGCTCCGCTTCATCGCTTACGCCGTAAAGGTGTTCCGTTCGTCTGGACGACGGAATGTGAACGCGCCTTTCGCCAGTTGAAATCGGCGTTGCTTTCTAATACTTGCCTTACGCCATTCGATCCCCAGAAACCCCTTTTGTTGATGGTAGATGCATCCGATTTCGGGATCGGTGCTGTGCTTGCGCACAAAGTTGGCTCCCATGATCGCCCTATTGCCTTTGCGTCCAAATTGCTCTCGTCTGCGCAAAGAAATTATTCACAGATAGAGAAAGAAGCTTTGGCTCTCGTGTTTGGTGTTACTAAGTTCCATGATTTCTTGTATGGTCGTCACTTTACCATCATCACAGACCACAAACCTTTGACATCGCTTTTTCATCCGTCCAAGCCTGTACCTCCACGTACAGCGCAGAAATTCATTCGCTGGTCTATTTTCCTCTCGCAGTACCGCTACGATATCTTGTATCGGTCCACTGCTAAGCACGGAAACGCCGATGCGTTGTCCCGTTTGCCTGTTGCTGAGGATACAGCATTCGATTCTTCCGAACTTGCTTGCATGTTCATTGATTCGGAAACCGATGAAGTGGTCGAATCGTTTCCGATTGATTTTCGTCGTGTCGCTACAGCCACAGCTGCTGACCCTGTCCTTGCTACTGTTTTACGTTTTGTTGCTACGCAATGGCCTTTGTCAAAGTCTCGGATCGAGGATCCGTTGGTTCGCCGATTTTTTGCTCACAAGGAGAGACTTTTTGTTCGACGTGGTGTTTTGTTGTTGCGTTCTGATAATGATCAGTCCAGAGTCGTGGTCCCACGTTCGTTACAGTCCTCTGTTTTACGGCTTCTTCACCAAGGACATTGGGGTATAGTGCGAACGAAACAACTTGCTCGTCAGCACTGTACTTGGTTCGGAATCGATGCTGCGATTACGAATATGTGTTCTTCGTGCCCGGCGTGTGCCGAACAACAGTCCGCACCGCCGCGGAAAGTCTTTGCGTGGCCAAAAGCCACTTCCCCTTGGCAACGCTTGCACATTGATTTTGCTGGTCCATTCTGGAATGCTCGATGGTTGGTTCTGGTCGACGCCTTCAGTAATTTTCCTTTTGTTGTCCGGATGTCTTCCACGACGTCCTCCGCCACCATCCAAGCGTTGTCTGCTATCTTTTGCATTGAAGGTCTTCCGCAGACTATTGTTTCCGACAATGGCCCACAATTCATGTCCGCAGAATTTCAGTCTTTCTGCCAGGCCAATGGTATTCAACATCTGACATCCGCGCCGTTTTCGCCTCAGTCCAACGGTGCCGCTGAACGATTGGTCCGGACTTTCAAGTCACAGATGTTGAAATTGAAAGAGTCGCATTCTCGGGAGGACGCATTGTTGCTCTTTTTGTCTTCGTATCGCTCTCAGCCCCGAGATGGTCGCTCGCCGGCTGAGTTGCTCCACGGTCGTCCTCATCGCACCTTGATGTCTTTGCTGCATCCGCCGCATCAGTTTCCTGTGCAGCGGCAGACTCCTGCTTTTGCTCCAGGCGACGTTGTATTTTATCGCAACTATCGAGGTTCACGGCGTTGGCTCGCAGGGCGCATTCTTCGCTGCCTCGGCCGCGCGATGTATTTGGTTTTGGGGGCCTCTGGTGAGGTGCGTCGGCATCTCAATCAGCTGCGCCTCTGTCGTCGCTCGGGTTCTGCCGCTCCCCGTCTGCTTTCAGCGACGGTGCCGTCCGGTCAGCGCCCTGGGGACCCATCTACTGGCTCGCCTCATCCCCAGGTGTTACCGACGATGCCTTCCATTTTGCCCCATGGCGACGCGCCGCCGCCGCCGCAGCAGCAGCAGCAGCCGCCGCCGCCGCCGCCGCTTGTTCTCCCGCCGGCGCCGCCAGCATTAGACGCTTCGCTGCAGCCGCCAAGCGCCTCCCAGGGTCACGCGCCGCCGATCGCTTCCCGTGACCAGCTGTCCTCCGCCATGGAACTCCCGCCCGCTCCGGACCACATGACGTCATCGCGCGTCGGCTACCCCGCCGCCATGGAAATCGACCCTTCGGTCCCTCCTGTCTTTTTACGGGCGCATACACCGCATGTTGACGTGCACCCTGGACTAGTTTTGCAGGCGTTTCCTAGCTCCCCTCGGACCGGATGGCCGGGTGCGGGTGGCACAGCCTCGCCTGTTGTTAGGCTCCCCACCTCATCGCATACGTCAACATGTGGTCCTCCCCACGGCGGGCGGAAGCCTTATCTCACGACCGTTCGCCGATTTGCGGGGGAGGAATGTGGTGTCACCGCCAGACACCACACTTGCTAGGTGGTAGCTTAAATCGGCCGCGGTCCATGTAGTACATGTCGGACCCGCGTGTCGCCACTGTGATCGCAGACCTAGCGCCACCACCAAGGCAGGTCTCGTGATACGAGAGAGGACTCGACCCCAGTTGTACGAGAACCTAGCTACCGCCCAGTTGTACGAGAACCTAGCTACCGCCCAGATGTATGAAGCCTTTCTCTCTCATTAGCCGAGAGACAGAATAGCCATCAGCTAAGTTAATGGCTACGAACTAGCAAGGCGCCAGTTGTATCAGTGCCTATAGCTTACGAGTATTCAAGAGAGATGTATTCCAAGGAATAATAAAAAGATAAGTAATAAGCATCTACATACTTTTCTTCTTATTCATTTATAAGTTCTCATGTTCCAGACTTCACGCCCGTCTGCTTTAGCCTTGCGTGCCCTATCGGCTACAGCGTTAGTCTAGCATTCCTTTTCAGCCATCAACTTCACGGTGTCGGCCCAGCTACCGACACAACATCTACATCCTTACATTTGTCCTCCAGCCATCCCTGCTTAGCCATTTTGCACTTCCTGTCGATCTCATTTTTGAGACGTTTGTATTCCTTTTTGCCTGCTTCATTTACTGCATTTTTATATTTTCTCCTTTCATCAATTAAATTCAATATTTCTTCTGTTACCCAAGGATTTCTACTAGCCCTCGTCTTTTTACCTATTTGATCCTCTGCTGCCTTTACTACTTCATCCCTCAAAGCTACCCATTCTTCTTCTACTGTATTTCTTTCCCCCATTCCTGTCAATTGTTCCCTTATGCTCTCCCTGAAACTCTCTACAACCTCTGGTTCTTTCAGTTTATCCAGGTCCCATCTCCTTAAATTCCCGCCTTTTGGCAGTTTCTTCAGTTTCAATCTGCAGTTCATAACCAATAGATTGTGGTCAGAATCCACATCTGCCCCTGGAAATGTCTTATTGTTTAAAACCTGGTTCCTAAATCTCTGTCTTACCATTATATAATCTATATGATACCTTTTACTATCGCCAGGATTCTTCCAGGTATACAACCTTCTTTTATGATTCTTGAACCAAGTGTTAGCTATGATTAAGTTATGCTCTGTGCAAAATTCTACAAGGCGGCTTCCTCTTTCATTTCTTAGCCCCAATCCATATTCACCTACTATGTTTCCTTCTCTCCCTTTTCCTACTGACGAATTCCAGTCAGCCATGATTATTAAATTTTCGTCTCCCTTCACTACCTGAATAATTTCTTTTATCTCGTCATACATTTCATCTATTTCTTCATCGTCTGCAGAGCTAGTTGGCATATAAACTTGTAGTACTGTAGTAGGCATGGGCTTTGTGTCTATCTTGGCCACAATAATGCGTTCACTATGCTGTTTGTAGTAGCTAACCCGCACTCCTATTTTTTTATTCATTATTAAACCTACTCCTGCATTACCCCTATTTGATTTTGTATTTATAACCCTGTAATCACCTGACCAAAAGTCTTGTTCCTCCTGCCACCGAACTTCACTAATTCCCACTATATCTAACTTTAACTTATCCATTTCCCTTTTTAAATTTTCTAACCTACCTGCCCGATTAAGGGATCTGACATTCCACGCTCCGATCCGTAGAACGCCAGTTTTCTTTCTCCTGATAACGGCGTCCTCTTGAGTAGTCCCCGCCCGGAGATCCGAATGGGGGACTATTTTACCTCCGGAATATTTTACCCAAGAGGATGCCATCATCATTTAATCATACAGTAAAGCTGCATGTCCTCGGGAAAAAGTACGACTGTAGTTTCCCCTTGCTTTCAGCCGTTCGCAGTACCAGCACAGCAAGGCCGTTTTGGTTAATGTTACAAGGCCAGATCAGTCAATCATCCAGACTGTTGCCCCTGCAACTACTGAAAAGGCTGCTGCCCCTCTTCAGGAAACACATGTTTGTCTGGCCTCTCAACAGATACTCCTCTGTTGTGGTTGCACCTACGGTACGGCCATTTGTATCGCTGAGGCACGTAAGCCTCCCCACCAACGGCAAGGACCATGGTTCATGGGGGGAGGTAAAATACGTAAGGATAAAAAAAATAAAAATAAAAAAATTTAATTTCTATTGTGTCACCGCCAGACACCACACTTGCTAGGTGGTAGCCTTTAAATCGGCCGCGGTCCGTTAGTATACGTCGGACCCGCGTGTCGCCACTATCAGTGATTGCAGACCGAGCGCCGCCACACGGCAGGTCTAGAGAGACTTCCTAGCACTCGCCCCAGTTGTACAGCCGACTTTGCTAGCGATGGTTCACTGACAAAATACGCTCTCAATTGCCGAGACGATAGTTAGCATAGCCTTCAGCTACGTCAATTGCTACGACCTAGCAAGGCGCCATTACCAGTTACTACTGATGCTGTAAAACATGTACCGTCAAGAGCGATGTTCACCATTTATGGATTAAAGTTAAGTATTCCACAGCTACGTCCTTTTTTTGCTAGTCTCATTTCCTTGATCTGTTCCAGACCTCACGCCAGCCTGCGTGAGCTAAAACGCGTGCCTTTCGGCTTCCTCTCATAGTGGGTTGGCTGTCTTGCCAATCCACAACATATTGTTTTAAAATTTAAACAAATTTCTAAATGATCCGTACTTCAGAATTTGAACTTTCAATTAAAACTGTAGTTTCGTGTGTGATATGTAAAAAGAAATAAGAAGGCAGGCTTTTTTCATAAAAATGACAGATATGTGTTAATTAGCATATATAGCATGAATTTTATAATTAATGACGAGGCATTCGAACTGAACGGAAAAACAGAAGAAAGAGATAATTGAAACGAGAATCCCATTACCAGTCTCCAGTGCTACTGATTTTTTTTCATCTTGTATTTTACGCTTCACAGAAATGCTAGTGGAACATGCACCTCTGTTTAAAAATTTTCATCGGTTAGAAACTTGTTTTCTATCTGCTGTTGCTCCGTCGGTTTTCATTATCTGTACTGTGCAGCAGATGTCACATGACTCCTTTCAAATTCCATCTATAAAAACCTCAGTTTTTTATGTTTAAATATTTATATAACAGATGGTTGTCAGTCCTCTGACCCAACAAACTGGGATACCATGCCCACACTTATGAATGTAAGATCTACACGTGGAAGGCGAGCACTCTACCGCAGAGTCACGCTCTCTGTCGAAAAAAATCGACCTTACGTTGTGTATTAAAATCCGTTGGAAAACTTCGAACCCTATTTGTTGCGAGTCGCATCGGAATTTTTCTGGCAATTAATATTCTAGTTCGGAATTTTGGGTACGAGAAAGATAAAAAATTACAAATTCCGACTGCTCCGTTCTCTCCTCGTAAGGGAAAGATATATATTGTCTACAGGAAAGTTAAAGAGATCTTTGGAGATAAGAGAAGCAGTTAGGATTACAAGTCACTGCTAAGCAAAAAAGGGAAGGCGGGAAGATGGGAGGAATACATACACGGTCTATACAAGGCAAACAGACTTCATTACTATTGAAAGAGAAGAGGAAATACATGTAGATGAGGCAGGAGATACGACACTGAAATAGAAACTACACAGAGTCGAACCAAGTCCCCTTTAGTGACGAGAAGCTCGGTGAATTATTAAGATCTTTGCAAAACCAATCCACCTTCTACGCAAGGTTCATCGAACAGACGAAGTATCCTCAGACGGCGGAAAGAAAGTAATAATTGCTGTTACAACGAAGGCTGGCTCTGACGGGCACCAGTATTATCGTACTAACACAGTCCGAGCTTAGGCTCCCTCTCTGACGACCTCGATGTCGAAGGGACGCTAAAACCAATCTTCCTGCCTTCTTTCCGAACTATTTACATATGAATGGAAAAGCTGTTAGATGGTGACCTCGTGGAAATTCAGTTTGGCTCCCGGAGAAATTTGGGAACAGAAAAGACAATGTTGACCCTACGACATACAGGAGAGCAACAAAATAATGGGAACACCACTTTCAATTGAAATTCGTTTACCCTTCTGTCATTTATCGCCATCTGTGTTCGTGCAGTGACGTGCAGCTGAGAGTCGGCCTGAAATATTTGGAATCTAGCAGTATGGAAGTTCATCAAAAATAGAAAAGTACAAAATCAAAAACTAGAAGGAAATTTTTAGGAAAGTAATATACGGAAGTACGCACCTGAATGAAGGAGAGGTGAATGGGACACCTGTGCAGCATTCAGGCGTTGTAAGATGAAGCAGAGGATAAAAACTGCAGGGAGAGAGAACATCAGAATATGCAAAACTCACTGCAGGTTTTTTAGGGTAGAGCAGAAAAATAGCCAAGAAAAATTAGCACAACAGACGGAAAGTTCCAGGACAGTATCAATTTAGATATTTTGGCAAAGGTACAATACGAAAAGCTATATAATTTGTAACGAGATGGTTGCAGATAATTTTTAATTCCACACAGTCAGAGATGTACAATGATAGTGACGCACCCTAATCAGACCAGGTTCAAAAACTGGCTCTGAGCACTATGAGACTTAACTTCTGAGGTCATCAGTCCTCTAAAACTTAGAACTACTTAAACCTAACTAATCTAAGGACATTGCACACATCCATGCCCGAAGCAGGATTCGAACCTGCGACCGTAGCGGTCGCGCAGTTCCCGACTGTAGCCCCTAGAACCGCTCGGCCACCCCGCCCGGCTCAGATCAGGTGCTCAAAGGTCCATTTACAGTAATCGATATTCCATAATTAGACAATGCTGGCTGAGGCATTCTTTCCAGTACTTCGTTTCTAGACATGATGTATGGTCTACATGTCGACTTACGTGCAAGTACTTCATAATGAATCTTGAAACTGGCCATTAGCAAATAAAAGTATTGCATGACATATAGTGGAAACGTGTCTTCATTTAGCTGCTGGTTGATGGCTGTGGACCCATTTATGACGAAAACAACTGACAGACGACCAAGTTACCGTGCCACGTGAAAAAGAAACTTCGCATGGAAAACTCAAATAAGTACATGAGATTTAAGTCCACACTATATCCGTCACAAAAGAAACGAAATGCATGCATTACTGCCAGTCACGAGGTAACAGAGCGAGACTTTAATTCCACTCTGAAAGGCCTGCTTGTGATGTAGTAGTCTTCGCTACACTTAGCTGCAGTGGACGAACATATTGTGCATTAAAATCGAACATCGACTGACATGTGGAACTGCACAAGCAACAACAAACGCATTTCGGATTTTGTCTGTAGTTTATGAAGATGACTGTTTTTGAATTGCATAAGAGGTTTTCTGAACACTTGGAATATGTGGAGTGTCTCGAGTCGAAAGCAACATGGAAAGACGGAGGACTGGAAGTTAGTAGTACGTTTTATTTGCAACACACGGGCTGTGAAATTAGGCGACACATTTCAAGAAATGAGATAAACTAAGGTAACGAGTGACAAAAGTTTATCAGTTGGAACGGGGAAAGGAGAGAAGTTGTAGCATTTAGGACGAATTAATGGTGAACGTATTTTATTAAAGACAATTAGTCTGTGATGCGTGCATTTCACGTACAATTGAGAAACCAAGCGGTAATCAGTCTAATGGAAATCACAATATCCATCATTGGCGGAAAAACCACGCATGTGCTGTTCCAAGTAATGCTAATTATTGTTGCGGGGGTGTTGATGGTCGAGCCCGGGACTCCAGATGACCAAGCTGAAGCCAGGACCCACCACGCCGCTTAGGAGGCCGAGCAAGTTCAATAGCGTCAAGGGGTAGTGCAGAGTGAAACAGCGGTATTTGGAAACATCGCTTTATTCAGCTAGTTTACAGAAGCGTGATGTCGGTGCGCCGTTCACGCACTGTTCCGCGAGTCCGGCCGTCTCAGCACTCCTCGACTGCTGACACCACTGCTGTGGTCATAGAGACCCCCTGACGATAGAAGTCAGCCGTGCTCGTCTTGCCTCCGCTCGCCGAGGCGTAGCGACTGCCGCCATTCCGTCCGCGATTCTGGAGACTGTTACAGTCCCTGGTCCCCACCACCCTCCACCCTTTTTGGCCTGCTCTGACCAACCATGGGACGAAGGTGGTTTTACTGGTCACCTGTAGCCTCGGGCCGCCGCTGCTCCCAGGACAGGACCGGACTCGAACCCGCGCCCTCCTGGATGCTGTGCCGCAACTTGCCGCTATTGGTGCTTGCCGGATGGCAACACCAGCCGCTGTCTCCGACGCTGTTTCAGCGTTGCTGCGCCTCCCGCAGCATACGGCTCGCTCAGACCTTGGTACGCCAGTTGGGAAGCGAACGTGGCCCATCCTGGACCCGCTGCAGACTGCTGTCCCTGCCCTCCTTCAGGCAGACCGTGCAATCTCCAAGTACCCGGCTGCTGTTCCGTCCCGCCCCGGTGCTGCCTCCCCGGAGGAGGAATACAGCCTGAACAAGTACATAGAAATAAAGAACAGGTTTCACAAAATATTTAGAACATCGCTGCCAGACTGGCCCCTGTAAGTGTAGACCAGCACAGCTCTGATCCGACTCTCGACTGACCTGGCACACACTTGCCTCTAGCTAAAATTGCCGCTCTATTTATACTGGTTTTCCCCTCGCTTCCGATGTAGTGTCAGAGAGAGACAGAAACTATGGTAGGGGTAAATTCCCATATGTCAGCCATTTACACATCGCCCTCCTGGCTCTGGCCTAGTGCCCCCGCCTCATACATCGCAATAACTTCAAGCAACGCTGCAGTTCCCTGCCTCGCTGTTGCTTCACACCAAACATATCGTACGTGCAATATGCCGCTACAGCTCCGCGCCATGTTTGTCCTGTCTGGCCTACTGGCTGACGACTATTACCACACACTGCCAGCGGCTCCAGACTTCATCGCCCAACCTCGCCTTTACTGAATTTTTGCAAAATTCCCCTTTTCTACGACTAAGACTAATACTATCGCAGCATTATACTCATAATCGTGCAACGAGGAATTAGAACATATAACCATTGCTCGTACAGTTCACTAAAACTGTTATAGAAATTACGGGAATACAGCGTGAACGTCTCTAAAAGAAGTGTCCATCACTTTGGAAGATCGGATGGATCTTACTCTAGAACATCGCTCACGACGCATTACCAGTGCAGCATTTTTTTTTTCTCTTGTGAAAACATCAAGGTCATTAAATATTAAACTTAAGCAGGAGATTTTGCATATTTGTTTTTTATATTTCCAAAAATTGTATATGGGAGCTATTTTGATGCGATCAGAGGCGAAAAAGAGGGAATACTGTACAGTCTGCTCGAAGTCAAAGAGTAGACATTGGAGTGAAGATAGGAAGTAGGTCCTATCTTGTAGACGACCACCGGTAAATAGGCGCGGACACACATATTTCTCGTTCCTTTCTACCAGTCTCAATAGCTCTACACCTAGAACGAATAAATGGGGAACACATGCATTTCCTCTTCAGTGGAGCGTGTTGCAAGTTAAATGTGTGTTTCACGTTGGGACATGAACCAGAACCGTTGTCACTCTCATATGTAGTGTGACACTCAAACTTGTCACTTGGGTCTCTACATGGCTTCGAAGTCTTCCAAAAACCTCAAAAGTCGAGGATTCGAAGTTGAAGTCTGACCCAGTAGGTAGTTTCAATTTGATACATATTTTTATAAAAGAAAATTTCAGGAGTAGGGCGTATATTTAAAGTACTTCTTCTTTCAATGCGTGTGCATGTGTCTAGCTAGGAATATTTACGAGGTAACAGACAACGACTTTAAATAGCATAACATGGCTGAGACACGCTGTTTTTGTTTAGGAGGGAATTCTCGTGAGGTTTTTTTATAAACTTAACCAGAACACGAGGGAGAACAACTTCCTGTCCATGAGGGCCAAAACGTGGCTCATCTATGTCAGTTTCCTCTACTTTCAAGGAAGGTATGTGCACAAGCATTGTAATACGGGATTTCTGAACGATGAAAGGTAGGTCTCTATATTTGACTTCACTTTATTAACATTTACGATCTACACATGTAATTCGCCGTACCTTTTGGGGTGAGCAATACTAAATGATGCAGAGTAAGATAAAGATCACCCCAAGGTGCTACTGAGTTTAATTGAAATAGAAGAAACGGGTAAACCGAGCGGGGTGGCGCAGTGGTTAGCACATTCGACTCGCATTCGTAAGGACGACGGTTCAAACTCGCGTCCAGCCAACCTGGTTTAGCTTTTCCGTGATTTCCCTAAATCGTTTTAGGCAAATTCCGGGATGTTTCCTTTGAAAGGGCACGGCCAATTTTCTTCCCCATCCTTCCCTGATCCGAGCCTGCGCTGCGTCTCTAATGACCTCGTTGTCGACGGGACGTTAAACACTAATCTCCTCCTCCTCAGACATGGGTACATGATTTCACGGGCATCGAGTATGAAGATGCTGTTGAAGCTGATATGCATGTTAGCTCGCTCGCATTCGCGCGAGGAAACGGCGTGAGACAGGCAAGTGTGCTACACATTCTCCATCTGCTCAGTTTCCACCCCTATGACATTTCTCTGCATCAACAGCAGCGCAGAAACAATTATGAGAGTCGCTTTAACTTCTGTACATGGGAGGATACTCCTACAACAAACAGGACTTATATTCTAATTTACCCTACTTTTCGTTTTTTGATGTCAATAGGCACTTTTTCATTTAAAAAAGTGAATGTTTGCACAAAATATACACTTTCTAAGTATTATTACAATCTGTTTGTTGGCTAACAATACGAGCCCCTGACTGCCAATCGATATCGTGTTGCTTCATTTGAGAGGTATAATCAAGAAGATGCAATATTAACGCACACTAGTTATAGATCTTCATCTGATTTGTGACAGAGATAGTGCAATAAGAAGAATTGCTGTCATCGATTAGCTAAACAAGCAAGTAAAAGCACGAAAGTTTCAAAAATGGGGAAGAATTAAGGGACAAGTTGAACATAAAGAACGTATAATGAATACAAGATATGGATTCAATGTAAATTTAAAAAACGCCAAAGTAGTGAGGAATAGCAGTTATTCCCTTTTGGAAATCTTCCTACCCAACTCCGAATATTTGTCTGAAATGAACAAAGTTCTGCAGCAGTTAGCTGTACTGTTATTACTAAGAAATGAAGAACGAAACAAAAAAATGAAAACATACTGCCACTTTGCTTCCAACCGCTTATTAGATTTTCTTCCATTATCTCAAGAGAAACTATTGACTGCCATGTTAGTCTTATTCTTCATTTCCTTCGCCTTTCGCACTCATTTGGCGTCTATGTTCCTGGCATGCCTGCTTCTTTCCCTCTGTCCCACAATTAGCCTTCTCTTAGATGTTTCCCCCCTCAAATCCTTACGTATAGAGTAGATACATCTTCTTCTTTGTCTTTCTCGTACCAGTACCATTTCTATCAATCTCTAATCAACCAAGGTCTCGTCCCTTCAAAGTCGTGTCCACACAATTGCAGTCACGTCTTTTGAACCTGTGATATGTCTTTCAACGCTGCTTCTTAGTCTCTCGTTCCTGATCCTGTCGGCACCAGTAACGCCCCAGATTCTTGTTAACATCCATTGTCGTGCGATGTACCTTAGCTGATGTCCATGTCTGTGCTCGGTACACCATTGCTGCTCTCACTACTGACTTATATATCGTTCCTTTGGTCATCATATTTTATTCTTCCCATTTATTCTTCCAACGCACAATATACCTTTTACCAGATAATCCAATCTATCTGCACTCTATGGGTTATTGCCACATATCACCTAGCATGCCGAGGCACTATTGTTCCTAAGCTGTTAATGCTACAGATTTTCTTCAGTTTTTCCCATCCATTTGGACTGCTTCTGCTGCTTGTCCTCTTAGGCAATGTGGAGAAGATCCGGGCAAAGCCGTCACGGGGCCAGAGAGGCCACCGGGGCACCGTTGCTATGAGATGTCTGCATCGCGTGGGAGAAGCCTCAACTTATTCTCCCTGCAGGGTCCAGTCGCCCCATGAGGTCTAACCTCTCTGCTGTGCATCTCAGCGTAGCTGTAATAGCTTTTGTGGTTTTCAGATATCCTGATGTAAGGCAGGTAGTCAGTTTGTTCTTTTATATGGGGAATTTTAACGCAATTGTGTTGGAAGTGTGTCATATCCTGACTCAATAATCTTAATTTAGTTATTGAAATTTCGGTCACGCTGTTAGAGGGTAGTGGCGTCAACGTCGACAGTGTGGCCAACTCGATGGTGGCCTCTGCAGCGACCGAAGGAAGGGCGATACGTACAGCAGGTCCTGCTAACAGTGACCCAGAAGCGTAAAATAAAAAAGAGGAAGAGGGGCGGAGAACAGGCGAGGAAGAGGAAGACTAAGAAGAAGAATGCGAAGAGCAGCAAACCCAACTGCAGAGGAGCACTTTTTGACGACAACGATGAAGACATAGAGTCCATGTAATGCGCACAAAAATTTCCAAGTTCAGTTCCAACAGGACAGCAGTGGTTTTAATGCCAGCTGTTCTGTCCTTCATTTTTGAGATTAAAGATAAATCGGCACTTCGAAAGCTCATGTCAGGCAAAGTGGGCGTTTTGCCATTTTATGGAAACTGAATTGTCTAAAGTACTTCATATTTTCCTAAGATGATGACACTAATCTGAATTATAACTCAATAGTTGCTGATTATAACCACTGATTTCTATGCAATTCAGCTTAAAAATGCGACTACCTTAGCCTGGTCACATTGC
This sequence comes from Schistocerca piceifrons, assembly GCF_021461385.2. Classification (NCBI taxonomy): domain Eukaryota; kingdom Metazoa; phylum Arthropoda; class Insecta; order Orthoptera; family Acrididae; genus Schistocerca; species Schistocerca piceifrons. The sequence continues at coordinate 744,690,123 of NC_060141.1, forward strand.
CTGGCTCTCCCCTACTCCATTTTCTTCCTATCATTTCTCATTCCCCTGTCTTCCAAAGACTATCTCCAACTTTCCGATCTCATTTCCAGCTCTTCTTTTTTGTGTTACGAAACATTAAATCACCTCCAAATATACACTGAAGCGCCAAAGAAACTGGTATAGGCACGCGTATTCAAGTACAAAGATATGTAAACAGGCTGAATACAACAATGTGGGCGGAAACGCCTATATAAGATAACAAGTGCTTGGCGCATTTGTTAGATCAGTTACTCCACGTACAATGGCAAGTTATCTAGATTTAAGTGAGTTTGAACGTGGTGCTACAGTCCGAGCACGGGAGATAGGACACAGCAACTCCGAGGTAGCGATGAAGTGGGGATTTTCCTGTACGACCATTTTACGAGTGTACGGTGAATATCAGGAATAGGGTAAAATATCAAATCCTGGACATCGCTGAGGCCAGAAAAACATCCTGTAAGAACAGGACCAACGACAACCGAAGAGAATCGTTGAATGTGACAAAAGTGTGCCCTCGATGAATGCACGACACAAAGCTTTACGCGTCGCCTGGGCCTATCAACACCGACAGTGGACTGTTGATGACTGGAAACATTTTGCCTGGTCGGACAGTCTCGTTTCAAATTGTATCGAGCTGATTACGTGTACGGGTATGGAGAGAACCTCATGAATCCATGGACCCTGCATGTCAGGAGGGAACTGTTCAAGCTGGTGGAGGCTCTGTAAAGGTGTGGAGGTGTGGGGAGTGTGCAGTTGGAGTGATATGGGACCCTTGATACGTCTACATACGACTCTGACAGGTGGTACGTACGTAAGCGTCCTGTCTGATCACCTGCATCCATTCATGCCCATTGTGCTTTCTGAAGGATTTGTGCAATTTCAGTAGGACAATGCGACACCCCACACGTCCAGATTTGCTACAGAGTGGGTCCAGGAACACTCGTCTGAATTTAAACACTTCCACTGGCCATCAAAAAATATATATATAAGGAGCAAATCTCGGATGTCTTGCTGTTCAGAAGATTATCCTCTCCTACTCTTAACGATTTATGGACAACCCTGCAGGACTGATGGTGTCCATTCCCTCCAGCACTCCTTTACACATTAGTCGAGTCCATTCGCGACCTTTTTCGGCACTCCTGCGTGTTCGCGGGGGCCATACACAATATGAGGCGGGCGTACCAGTTGGCTCTGAGTGTATAATACCTTCTGATAATACACAAATGACCAAATTGAAAATACACCGCATTAGTGCAAACACCAAGAAAAATTCTGCGATAATGTTAGTCGCAAATGGCCATTAGTAACAATTTTAAGTCGGGATAATTTTGTCTGTTGTTCCAGACCTAATTTTAAAAATCTTGTTTTGTGTGTGTGTGTGTGTGTGTGTGTGTGTGGTTTGTGTGTGTGTGTGTGTGTGTGTGTGTGTGTGTGTGTGTGTGTGTGTGTGTGTGTGTGTGTGTTATATGTGGAACGCACGAGGGGATCACTCGGCTTGCGAATTGCTGTGTCACATCCTGTTTTGTCTTTGAAGTAGGCTGCGTACAAAATATTATGATCTTCAGGGCAAAGGGGCACATGAAAACAAAGTGAGACAATGAATGAAAACAATATGAAATGGTTAGAAAAGATTGCAGTTCCAGTTCCTGGATGCCATTTCACATGTGCTAATCAACGGTCGCACCTCCTGGTTAAATGTATCAACAGACCGTGGTCTAAATCCATTGACTGTAGTACCTTATCGCTTCCCACATTATCTAAGTGTGTCATAAAGTGAGGGAGAGTTAGAAACAAAAGAAATGTAGAAGGAAGATGGATTAAAAGAAGTGACTTAAAAAATGTTATAGCTACAGCCCAGTAACGGATGGAGTGCAGCGTGCCCCATTGGTAAATGTTTCCCGTCTTCATAGCAGGCCTAGGAGGTCTCAGATCCTCCGGCGAGTGGATAACGACCGCGATTTCTCGAGGTCAACACACTTGTTGTCACAGAAATCTCCCTTAATGCGAAATGAAATATGAAACGGCGACTAATATGAATTTATAGGGTGGCTTTCCTGGGATCCAGCTATTTACTTCACGGCCATTTATATCAGCCTGTCCCCGGGGGATTTGCGAGTTACTATTTACGGGCTTGGCCAAGGACGTTCCTAGGCAACGTTCTGGAGAGAAACGTGTGTGTAACACTAATATATCAGAAGACTATGTTGCTAATGCGAACTACAAATGGAGAACATTGTGATGCTGCTGATATTTATCACGGCATTTAGTTATGAACACTACGGCACTTAAAAATGCAGGGCAATTTAAAATGAATGTAGCACTCGCAAACGGCTATAACTATTTAATGGGTAGCGCTCCACATAAATCGTAAAAGAAACAAAATTTTCAAGTACTACACAGGTGTCTGCATGACTTTCCTTTGTCACATGGACAACTACTGAAGGATAATCCGTTTCACGCCACATATTTTGTAACATATGTGGAGCCACCGACACGAGCGTGTTAGACTGGACATTCCGAGTTCTCGAATTTTGTATCGGAAATGACGCACATACAAGAGATACGTCACGCAACCCAGTAAAAAAAATCCATGAGAGGCAGTTGCTTTAGATCTAGGTGGTCAGTAGCGGAAGACAGCGTCATCAGTCCAGTACGACCGATCTAAGAGCCACGAAGATGTCCATTACAAAATGTGCGGAACTTCACACACACTTTCCGGGAAGATGAAATCCTCGAAGTCCGTATCAGTCTGTGATATCGACAATGGTTGCAGCTTGTCCAGCTAAATGTCTGTAGAGACATTTGGCTCAATGAAGAAAAATACGTCGTGCAATTTCAATGTTTCTGCTGACATCACACAGAACACACAAGCTCTCAATAAGTTAAGCTGATGTTCAGACACACAAATAGATTTCTGTATCCCGTATTTAAATGATCCAGTTAAACTTGCCTCCAAAGCTCAAAACTTCTTCTCACCAGAAGTGAGGCAGGCAGTAAAAAAATGTGTCTTCCTTCATGGCTCCCAATATAATCGTAATATGCTCAAGCTTCCGATTCACTGCGCTTGCACAATGATCGAAATTTAAGTTTACCTCACATTCTTGCTAATTCGTTTCGATGGATCAATATACATTAATTAAATACAGACCTTTGTAATCGTCATATTATATTCAGTCTGAACTGCCTTGTAGAGTACTACAGTGAACCATATTTATTGTGCTGAATTAAATTTCCACCAATTTAAGTTCTGTGTAGTATTTATTGACTGCCTAGTTTGACCGCTCGGAACTCGTTCAGTACTAGAAGAGTTTTATAGTAACCATTTAGTATATATATATTCTATACACCACCCGACATGGAAATTCATTTCCGTGCATGCACAGAAATATACAGCTCCAATAGTTACACAAAGATGCCAATGCACCTCTCGATCAATCAAGGTGGCAGTCGGAAGATATAATTTATACCTTTCCGATTAGAGGTTAAAACATTCCTCATTGGTACACCAATTGCAGTATGAACGTGAGTAAAATGATAAAATTAATCAAAATCATTTAGGACGACAAGCGCGATTTATATGTTTGCTGATTGACGCTTCCAGATAACGGAAGAGAGACAAAGATCATTCCAGCTTTCCTACTGCATCTCAGACACGAATTTATAAAATAAAAATCCGCTTTAGTTACCAGTAACTTCCTTAATTTATTCCACGACCGGTTTCGAGGCTTAAACCTTCATCGTCAGGTGCCAAAAAACAAATATGGGAAGATAAATGTATGGCGGTCGGGGTAGTCGATCGTGAGGAATCACACCCACTTCAAACAAACCTATTAGAGCATAGGACCAGCAACCCCAGCGGGAGCGCCCACCTGGACAGCACGTGCCGTGCTGCCAATTTCATTTCGGCCATTTTGTACCACCCTTCTTTCCAAGACGCTTCTTTGTTATCAGAGAAGCCTTTTTCTTTCAATTGTGCCTGCAATAGTCTTTTCAATTTCCATTTTCCTCCGCATTTCCTCATTTCATGTGTGTTCCGCCTTTACATTTCGCTTCTACTCTTCCAGTGGTTCATCTTCTTAGCAAGAATCTGTTTATTAATTTTCAAGGCTTCTAGACCATACGTCGCAATACTTTCTAGAACTGAATGGAATATTGCTTTTTTTTGTTTTGTATGTTAGCTTTTAGTACCAGAAGGCTAAATGTAACTATCAGATTGCTGTCTCGTCATATTTTATGTTATTAATTTTTTTTCTTATGTGCTCATTCCACGAGCGGATAATTCCATTCCAAGGTATTTTCTTCCTTTTATGTTCCCAACATCAGTTTCCAGACCCATTGCCTCATTCTCTCCCATTGCAAGATATTCAGTTCTGGCAAGTTTTATTGAAAGACCCCATTGCTCATACTGAGCTACTGCAATTAAATATTGCACATCTCCAGGATCTGATGCTGTTGCAACGTTCTATCTAGAATGCTCATGCTTCAGCATTTACTTGTCCGTTCTTCCAAAAGTTTTCTCTGAAAACATTTGGAGCAGAGTAGAAGTAGCAGAGTAGAGTAGTACATCTTTGTGAGAGTTCTTTCGCGATTTTTAGTTCAGCGGATACCTGTTTACCTATCTTCACAAAACTGGTGTTTCCATTATGTAACTCTTTGACAAAGAATACATAAGTCTTACAGGCATCACTCTTCAACATGCATTCGCACAACTTGTCGTAGGGTGTACTTACAACCACGAATATCAAATGGATATTCTGATTTCCAGACGTTCTCTTCTGTGTTAAGTTACGTAAATATTTCACCAATATAGGAACTTCCAAATCGAAACGCATTTTGCTCTCCTGTTTCTACTATTTGTTCCTCTATCCGCATTTTTAGTACTCTTCAATACCCTCTGGGTACTTAACGCACCAGGCTAATATCTCTATCATTTTTACATTCTCTCCAGTCAGGTTTAAAACTCCTTCATTGTAGTATACACAACTAAGAAATGGAAGAAAGATTGAGATGCGATGTTGCATGTTCCTCGTGGGAACGAAGTTTTCCCCAGATTACATTTCGTTACCACCTAGTTTTCGAACTTGACACATGTTAAAGTAGCCTAATATCGGTCTTTATTTCATTCATAAGAGATTTATCAAACACCGTTGACAGAACCTTGCAAAGATCAGTGGGTGCAGCTTTGGTAAGCTTAGTACTAACATATCCTGGCTCCAGGGCTTTATCAGCCTTTGTTTTGCCTCAGCGCACATACCATCGCATCATGACGAATTGCCAGTACCTCGTCAGATCACTCAATTTCCTGCCCCTGTATTCTACAGTATTCGTGTTCAACTTTTTCTTCTCTCAACAATTCCTGATTATACCGCACCTAGCGATCCATACATACCGTGCGAGCACCAGACCAACCTCTTTAATGCATCCTTAGTTGTGGGTAAAGAGGTAAAACACTAAAGCGTCATACCAGATGAAGTGTTGCTACATGAATAGCGTAAATGTAGTCAGTGATAACCTCTTTTCCCTTCATTATTTTGTAAAGGGGTCATTAAGAAAATGTTTCGAAAGGGTTTGAAACCTTGTGTAAGGTCTGTCGGAAGTCACTAAGTGCTCAAGTTCTCAAATACTGGGTGAATGGCATATTTGCGCTAAAATGTTAAGCTGTTAACGATGAGATCCCATACTCCGAGGAGCGTAGGAGACGATGCAGGAGACCGGCACTGCCGAACTAGGCAAGGTCCTAGCGGAGGTGGTTTGCCATTGACTTCCTCCGACCGCAATGGGGATGAATGATGATGATGAAGACGGCACAACACTCAGTCAACTCGAGCCAGGAAGAATTTCTGACCCGCCGGGAATCGAACCCGGGACCCTGTTCGCTTGAAGCGAGAACGCTACCGCAAGACCACGCCATGCGGACGATAAACTGATACTGTAGGATTATGTTTCTTAGTCCGGAGATAATGACAGCTCTTTAAATTTGTAAATTTGATCGATACTTTCACGGAACACCGAAAATCTAATTTTTGTTGCCCCTGGAACCCATTCGACAGGTCAGCTGCAAGCGCGACTGAGCGTCCACGTGCCTCTTTCAGCCATATCGTAAAATAGATGCCGGAACAAAGAGTATTCAGTCAAGAAGGGACTGTCGCACAACATCCAGTTCCCTGTCTTATCATGACTCATCACTAACTATGCTTAACAGAAAGCTCGGTAATTTCCGATTTCCTGTGTTCTCTGGTACTCAGAAAAAATTATGCATCCAGCATTGTGTGGTTTCAAATGTGTCATGAAATCATGGTATGTTGAAATCTTACCTTTTCGGATTTTCTAAACTCAAGGAAGTTGTGAAAAGCACGACAACACTTAGAACCTTATCTGCTAAAATGAAATACTGTTTGGTTATCTGGTTGATATGCGGGAGGGAACCAAACAGCGAGGTCATCGGTACCAACGGATTAGGGGAGGAATGGAGAAGGAAGTCGGCCGTGCTCTTTCAAAGGAACCATCCCGGCATTTTCCTGAAGTGATTTAACGAAATCACGAAAACCTAAATCAGGACGGCATAACGCGGGTGTTGAACCGTCGTCCTCCAGAATGGGAGTCCAGTAGGCTAACCACCGCTCCACCTCACTCGTTGTGAAATTGTGGCTACTCTGTTCCGAACCAACGGTCCAGCAAATGTCTATCGTGAGCATCAACTCACAGGACAGTAAAATGTCACTCACATGCTTCCTCGTCAATAAGCAGTCGCCAAGCAATAATGGACTTCGGGTGATGGTTACATACAGAGCAACAGTATAACATCTGTGAATCCACTAGTTACATATTATACGCCATTTGGAAATTTTTGTTGCTTAACACAGTATCAACACAGGAGAAAGAAAACTGGCGTTCTACGGATCGGAGCGTGGAATGTCAGATTCCTTAATCGGGCAGGTAGGTCAGAAAATTTAAAAAGGGAAATGGATAGGTTAAAGTTAGATATAGTGGGAATTAGAGAAGTTCGGTGGCAGGAGCAACAAGACTTCTGGGCAGGTGATTACAGGGTTATAAATACAAAATCAAATAGGGGTAATGCAGGAGCAGGTTTAATAATGAATAAAAAAATAGGAGAGCGGGTAAGCTACTACAAACAGCATACTGAACGCATTATTGTGGCCAAGATAGACACAAAGCCCATGCCTACTACAGTAGTACAAGTTTATATGCCAACTAGCTCTGCAGATGATGAAGAAATTGATGAAATGTATGACGAGATAAAAGAAATTATTCAGGTAGTGAAGGGAGACGAAAATTTAATAGTCATGGGTGACTGGAATTCGTCAGTAGGAAAAGGGAGAGAAAGAAACATAGTAGGTGAATATGGATTGGGGGGAAGAAATGAAAGAGGAAGCCGCCTTGTAGAATTTTGCACAGAGCATAACTTAATCATAGCTAACACTTGGTTCAAGAATCACAAAAGAAGGTTGTATACTTGGAAGAATCCTGGAGATACTAAAAGGTATCAGATAGATTATACACTCCTGGAAATTGAAATAAGAACACCGTGAATTCATTGTCCCAGGAAGGGGAAACGTTATTGACACATTCCTGGGGTCAGATACATCACATGATCACACTGACAGAACCACAGGCACATAGACACAGGCAACAGAGCATGCACAATGTCGGCACTAGTACAGTGTATATCCACCTTTCGCAGCAATGCAGGCTGCTATTCTCCCATGGAGACGATCGTAGAGATGCTGGATGTAGTCCTGTGGAACGGCTTGCCATGCCATTTCCACCTGGCGCCTCAGTTGGACCAGCGTTCGTGCTGGACGTGCAGACCGCGTGAGACGACGCTTCATCCAGTCCCAAACATGCTCAATGGGGGACAGATCCGGAGATCTTGCTGGCCAGGGTAGTTGACTTACACCTTCTAGAGCACGTTGGGTGGCACGGGATACATGCGGATGTGCATTGTCCTGTTGGAACAGCAAGTTCCCTTGCCGATCTAGGAATGGTAGAACGATGGGTTCGATGACGGTTTGGATGTACCGTGCACTATTCAGTGTCCCCTCGACGATCACCAGTGGTGTACGGCCAGTGTAGGAGATCGCTCCCCACACTATGATGCCGGGTGTTGGCCCCGTGTGCCTCGGTCGTATGCAGTCCTGATTGTGGCGCTCACCTGCACGACGCCAAACACGCATACGACCATCATTGGCACCAAGGCAGAAGCGACTCTCATCGCTGAAGACGACACGTCTCCATTCGTCCCTCCATTCACGCCTGTCGCGACACCACTGGAGGCGGGCTGCACGATGTTGGGGCGTGAGCGGAAGACGGCCTAACGGTGTGCGGGACCGTAGCCCAGCTTCATGGAGACGGTTGCGAATGGTCCTCGCCGATACCCCAGGAGCAACAGTGTCCCTAATTTGCTGGGAAGTGGCGGTGCGGTCCCCTACGGCACTGCGTAGGATCCTATGGTCTTGGCGTGCATCCGTGCGTCGCTGCGGTCCGGTCCGAGGTAGACGGGCACGTGCACCTTCCGCCGACCACTGGCGACAACATCGATGTACTGTGGAGACCTCACGCCCCACGTATTGAGCAATTCGGCGGTACGTCCACCCGGCCTCCCGCATGCTCACTATACGCCCTCGCTCAAAGTCCGTCAACTGCACATACGGTTCACGTCCACGCTGTCGCGGCATGCTACCAGTGTTAAAGACTGCGATGGAGCTCCGTATGCCACGGCAAACTGGCTGACACTGACGGCGGCGGTGCACAAATGCTGCGCAGCTAGCGCCATTCGACGGCCAACACCGCAGTTCCTGGTGTGTCCGCTGTGCCGTGCGTGTGATCATTGCTTGTACAGCCCTCTCGCAGTGTCCGGAGCAAGTATGGTGGGTCTGACACACCGGTGTCAATGTGTTCTTTTTTCCATTTCCAGGAGTGTATAATGGTAAGACAGAGATTTAGGAACCAGGTTTTAAATTGTAAGACATTTCCTAGGGCAGATGTGGATTCTGACCACAATCTATTGGTTATGAACTGCAGATTGAAACTGAAGAAACTGCAAAAATGTGGGAATTTAAGGAGATGGGACCTGGATAAACTGAAAGAACCAGAGGTTGTACAGAGTTTCAGGGAGAGCATAAGGGAACAATTGACAGGTATGGGGGAAAGAAATATAGAAGAATGGGTAGCTCTGAGGGATGAAGTAGTGAAGGCAGCAGACGATCAAGTAGGTAAAAAGACGAGGGCTAATAGAAATCCTTGGGTAACAGAAGAAATATTGAATTTAATTGATGAAAGGAGAAAATATAAAAATGCAGTAAATGAAGCAGGCAAAAAGGAATACAAACGTCTCAAAAATGAGATTGAGAGGAAGTGCAAAATGGCTAAGCAGGGATGGCTAGAGGACAAATGTAAGGATGTAGAGGCTTATCTCACTAGGTGTAAGACAGATACTGCCTACAGGAAAATTAAAGAGTCCTTTGGAGATAAGAGAACCACTTGTATGAATATCAAGATCTCAGATGGAAACCCAGTTCTAAGCCAAGAAGGGAAGGCAGATAGGTGGAAGGAGTATATAGAGGGTTTATACAAGGGCGATGTACTTGAGGACAATATTTTGGAAATGGAAGAGGATGTAGATGAAGACGAAATGGGAGATAAGATACTGCGTGAAGAGTTTGACAGAGCACTGAAAGACCTGAGTCGAAACAAGGCCCCGGGAATAGACAACATTCCATTAGAACTACTGACAGCCTTGGGAGAGTTAGTCCTGACAAAACTCTACCATCTGGTGAGCAAGATGTATGAGACAGGCGAAATACCCTCAGACTTCAAGAAGAATATAATAATTCCAATCCCAAAGAAAGCAGGTGTTGACAGATGTGAAAATTACCGAACTATCAGTTTAATAAGTCACAGCTGCAAAATACTAACGCGAATTCTTTACAGACGAATGGAAAAACTGGTAGACGCGGACCTCGAGGAAGATCAGTTTGGATTCCGTAGAAATTTTGGAACACGTGAGGCAATACTAACCTTACGACTTATCTTAGAAGAAAGATTAAGAAAAGGCAAACCTACGTTTCTAGCATTTGTAGACTTAGAGAAAGCTTTTGACAATGTTAACTGGAATACTCTCTTTCAAATTCTGAAGGTGGCAGGGGTAAAATACAGGGAGCGAAAGGCTATTTACAATTTGTACAGAAACCAGATGGCAGTTATAAGAGTCGAGGGGCATGAAAGGGAAGCAGTGGTTGGGAAAGGAGTGAGACAGGGTTGTAGCCTCTCCCCGATGTTATTCAATCTGTATATTGAGCAAGCAGTAAAGGAAACAAAAGAAAAATTCGGAGTAGGTATTAAAATTCATGGAGAAGAAGTAAAAACTTTGAGGTTCGCCGATGACATTGTAATTCTGTCAGAGACAGCAAAGGACTTGGAAGAGCAGTTGAACGGAATGAACAGTGTCTTGAAAGGAGGATATAAGATGAACATCAACAATAGCAAAACAAGGATAATGGAATGTAGTCAAATTAAATCGGGTGATGCTGAGGGAATTAGATTAGGAAATGAGACACTTAAAGTAGTAAAGGAGTTTTGCTATTTAGGGAGTAAAATAACGGATGATGGTAGAAGTAGAGATGATATAAAATGTAGACTCGCAATGGCAAGGAAATCGTTTCTGAAGAAGAGAAATTTGTTAACATCGAGTATAGATTTAAGTGTCAGCAAGTCGCTTCTGAAAGTATTTGTATGGAGTGTAGCCATGTATGGAAGTGAAACATGGACGATAACTAGTTTGGACATGAAGAGAATAGAAGCTTTCGAAATGTGGTGCTACAGAAGAATGCTGAGGATAAGGTGGGTAGATCAAGTAACTAATGAGGAGGTATTGAATAGGATTGGGGAGAAGAGAAGTTTGTGGCACAACTTGACTAGAAGAAGGGATCGGTTGGTAGGACATGTTTTGAGGCATCAAGGGATCACAAATTTAGTATTGGAGGGCAGCGTGGAGGGTAAAAATCGTAGAGGGAGACCAATAGATGAATACACTAAGCAGATTCAGAAGGATGTAGGTTGCAGTAGGTACTGGGAGAAGAAGAAGCTTGCACAGGATAGAGTAGCATGGAGAGCTGCATCAAACCAGTCTCAGGACTGAAGACCACAACAACAACACAGTATGCTGATACCAGTACAATTTGAGGAGCAAAACTCACGAGTCCAAGATAACGAACAAGTTGCTCTAGTACTACACCTTTATATTTGTTCTGTGTGGTTCCCTAACGGTTTTCCTTGATGACATTGGAAACATGGTTACGCTGTCCTGTGAATAAAGCTATATTCATCGAACTTATTGACGCGATCCACTCACGAATATGAAAAATATTTATTATATGCAGATAAATGCAACCTCTAAAATGATAATCTACAGCTCACAATATGTAGCGGTGACTTCGGCGTTCGAAAATGGTTACATCGAGCACAATACGCAGTATAAATCTCTTACTAATTAGAAGAAACTTCATGCTGCGCGAACGATTTCTGACATTTCAATAAAAATTCAGTTCAAAATAGGTACATACGTCCAGGCACCGCCATGCTATTTGGCTTTTTTCAGATATGTTTCTGAATATGAAACTAGAACAGTTAAATTCCCGAATTAGGAAAAAAATTGCAAATTATTATACTATTTACCTACAGGGAAAGAGCTCTCTCTGCCGAGTACAGCTGGAACATACAAAAAAAAAAAGTAAGTACTTGGCTGGATCTATCGCACTATATCATGCGCTACTCTAGTACACTACTTTAAAACAGGCAGGAAAAAATACTTTACTGAAATAATAAAAATATAGTCAGGAAAGGATGTTGAAATTAACTCCTTGCTTAGCCGACCCGTGTAGCCGTGCGGTCTAACGTGCTGCCTCCCGATAGGGAAGGCGTGCCGGTCCCCGGTACGAAGGCGCCCAGCGGATTAGTGTCGAGGTCCGATGTGCGTGCCAGTCTGTGGATGGCTTTTAAGGCGGTTTTCCACCTACCTCTGCGAATGCGAGCTGGTTCCCCTTATTCCACCTCAGTTGCACTATGTCGGCGATTGCCACTCAAACACTGTCTTCGCGTATGCAGACACCATCATTACTCTACCACGCAAAAATATGGGGTTACACTCGTCTGGTATGAGACGTTCCCGGGACGGTTCACTGGGGGGCCGAACCACACAACAACCCTGGGTTCGGTGTGGGGAGGCAGTGGGGTGAGTGGATTGCTTTAGCCTGTTGTGGGGCTGTGAACAACTGAGGGCTGCGGCGAGGACGGAGCCTCTCTATCGTTTCTAGGTCCCGGTTCAATACACAATACACATATACTCTTTACTTTACTTTACTATAGTCAACAGAGAAGGAAGTTTTCAACGCTATAACAATGACCATTACATTAATATACAAATGTTCCACTTCTTTTATACTGTTGTTTTGGAAGAGACTATCAGCACTGGATCCATATAATATATGATGATTAACATTAATATATCTCTTACACAACTGTGCAATGCAAGAACTGTTCATATCGAGCAATTTAGATTAATTAAGTACGACCTAAGGAACTCTTTCACTGTATAAGTACATGATGATCACAGAACTTCTTTCTTTATTGTTATTTCACCCAACTGGCCTGACATGGATTGGGATGGGCTGTTGGTGGTACAGTGCTCTGTTCTTTGGGCAAGAGTATCCATAAAGAGATGACAAAGACGATATAAAAATAAAAATATAAGGATTCTTTACGTTTTAAATGAAAAAGATTAATGACAGATCGCTGAAATGGTGAAAGATATACCTTAAAAATACAGTTGCGATGAGGTGATATTCTTCTATGGAAAAAACGCTGGAGCACTGCACTTTCACTTAACATCTGAAGGACCTGCACTGGATAAGAAAGTATTCTGGGAGGAGAGAATATGTTCCACAGAGATTGGGGGTGTGTGGGTAAAGAGATATAATGTGTTGGGTGGGGAAACAATGGAGATAATAGGTAAGTGAAGCAGGCAGAGGGAATACAAACAGTGGGAAGGACAGTGTGTGAGGAAGAGAATTGTTATTTGGGGATGATAGTGGTGCTAGGAGAAAGGGTGGGGTTGGGTGTAAAGGGCAACGCAGAGAGAAGATCTGATATGGACTGGGATAGGTGGGGAAAGGTTAAAGTTGGTAGGACAGATAAATATCGGGGCGAATCTCATTGGACTGTGAATTTACGTTAAAAATTTTTTCGTAGTGTGGTAACTGATGAAATCAAAATGAAATTGCTCTTAACAAATGCGAATTGTATTCCTAAAAGCTTTTTTTTTTAAAGAACAGATTTAAAATTATAAGCAGAAAGCACCCTCTAAATATCAAGTTACAATTTATTCAGAGACAGAAAGAAACAAGTTTTTGAGTCTATGAGCTTTCGGGCTGAGAACCTTGCCACTCCATTTTGACATGGCCATAGTCACGACAACTCACAACAACCTATGAAAGACTACACTGGTGCAAATCTGCAACACACCAGATTACCTTAAAGTAAAAGTTTCAACAATTCACACAAGCACACAAACTATGCACCCCGTAGGAGGGATGGAAATGGTAGAAAACACTAAAATTTACCACCGAAGATGCAACTTGATTTCAGCTTCTAAGAAAAGTCTTACGGTGGAACGGTGGCAAATTTATTTACTAAAATGACCATTTAAATAAAAGCCCATGAAATGCAATCTTATACAAGGTTGGCCAAACATGCTCTACAGTACACATACACCGCCTCTCAAGATGATAGGCAAGATAAAAACATATTTCAGGAATTAGGCCGTTACACTTCAAGCAATAAATTCGTTAACACACCGAATCCGACAAATATGGCAGAGGTAGCTATTAACCTACGGCAGATTGATAGCGAGATTACCGAACAACCCGAACCGAAGGTTGCTCTAACCCGCCCCTACTCCACAAGGGAAAAACGGACCACCCAATTCATAAATAACCACCTTCCCACGAGTGAGCAAGCGGAGAAGGATGGTGGGACGACCCCAAAACAAAGTGGCTGGTGACCTCACCAAGAAAATAAGTAGAACAAGTAAATGAAACAACATATCACCAGTCACTTAACTTCTAATACACTGTGATTTCTGGAGAAGACCTGGCGAAGCACCCCCAAATCGCTCTCCCGAACCGTCCGCTGCCAGCCGCTTCAACGGACGCAGGAAGACGCGCCGATCTCCGGTCTCACGGCGTCGCAGCTCGCACCGGCCAGACCGATGTCGTGGGTTGACTCCTGTTGCTCTCGTGTCGGCCGCGAAGCCACTACCCCTCGCTATACGGCGCGGCCCACTGGACTCACGTGGCGACCTCACATGCGCCGACGCTCAAGGCGGACAAGTCATCTTGTGTCTCAGTGCGCGACTGACCAACCGATCGATCCAACCGCCAATGACCGTTGCCTGAGCAACTCGAGCAGACTGGCGGCCTAACGCGCAGACGCAGATGCAGGAACTAAGCTCCTGACCGGGTGACCACTCGGTGACTTCTCTCACTGCGCCACAAACTCGGACAAGAGAGAGACTAGCAAGCTGGGGAAGAGAGACTGACCCCAGACTGACTCCAGAGTCACACAGACAGACCAGCTGGCGATCTCATAGCGCCCCTTAAATGCACGTGAACAGGCAACCTTTCCCCTTTCCCACCAGAGGGAGACACCAAAGCTGCGATTGCCACAGCGGCGCCACAGCCAGAAACGGAGGGTGACTGCTTCACACAACGCGCTGCGGCGCGCTCTTCAAAACAGCAATTTTTACCATGGCTCACTCATTGTCTGCGAGAGGGAGTTGGTTTGAGATGAGGTAAGGAATGTGTGTAGGTATAGGGATGGAAAGATGTGTTTGTGAAGGCGCTGTAGCATATCGGGGTTGCTGATCAGAGGTGAGACCATGGAGTTGTCAGAATCCAGTTTATGAACAGTATAGGAGATGTGTACGTGTTTGAGGTAGGTGAGGAGGGGGTGAGAATGTTATAAGATGTTAGAGGATCAATGTGGGGGAAGTTGGAGAGATTCAGAAAGTGAAACGAATTGCATGGCGTTCAAGGACCTGGAGGAACTTACAGAACATTGCTGCAGCAGTTATGTATTAAATATTGGCACAACAGAGACTTGGTCAAATTAGGATTTTGAAGGTATGAAGAATAATGTAGGGGTGTAATCCTCAGTTTCAGCCTGTTCGTAGTTTTAATTGTTTTAGTCTATTGTTAGCTTTCTATTGGATGGTTAGTATGTGAGGTTCCCATGATAGATGCTAGTCGAGAGTTAGTCCAAGATATTTTAGTGTGTTAATTAACTGCATAGGATGGTCATATATGATAAGATGGCAGTCGCAGAGGCAGGAAGTATGTGTGGTTCGAACTATAAATAGTACTTGGGTTTGGAGAGGTTTGTATTGAGAAGCCAATGGTTACACCAGGAGATAAGCTGATTGAGGTGCGTTTGAAGGGATCATTGTGATTTCTGGAGGGTATGGTAGAGGGTGAGGAAATCTGTGTCATTGGCGTACTGAAGGGGGTGGACTGCAGGGGATATTTTGAGCACGTCAGCAGATAAAGGAAAGAAGAGAGGTCAGAGCTTTGGGGCACACATGCTGTGGTGTGGAAGGTATGGAAATTGTTATTGTTAACAATGACAAAGAATGGGCGATAGGATAGGAAGGATGCAATAAGGTGAGTGTAATTAATTGGAAGTTGTATGTCTTGAATTTACAAAGGGGAATGGAGAGCATTACATGGTTGTAGGCTTTCTCTAGGTCAAGGGACAAAAAAGTAGCAGAATTACGAGAGTTGTGGGATAGGAAGTGGATAAGGTGCAGAACCAGGTCATCACAGGTAAAATTGGATCATAAACCACACAGGTCAATCGGAAGAAGGTGGGTGTGGTTCAGGAGTTGATGGATGCATTGAGAGAGGATGGATTCAAAGACCTTATAGACCAGTGAGGTGAGGCAGGTGGGGCAGCAGGAGGAGGCGTCAGTAGGAGGTTTATGCAGTTTGAGGGAAAGTAGGATTTTTCACACATTCCAAAGCTCAGGATAGTAACCTGTGGAAGTGGTATAATTTTAAAAGTGGCAATAGGTGATGTGGCCATGAGCAGTGGATGTGTTGTGCTTTCTGTGAGCTTTATTTCACATGCTATGATTGGTGTATTTGATTCTGTATGTAGTATGTTACCCAGCTACTGGAAGCTGAGACCCAAGGACAGGACAGCTGTGTCAGTAAAATTGTGGATGGTAGGAAACAAGGAGTAATCAAAATGAGTGTCATCAGGGATGGAGAAAATGTCAGAGAACTAGGATGCAAAGTGGCCAGCTTTACTCAAATTATCAGGAATGGGATGACTGTTGTTGATGAGTGGGTAGTGAGGTGTGGGTTTATTGCCTGTGAGTCAACAGAATGCCTTCTGGTACTTGGAAGACTTGATGAGGTGTGTAGCGTTGAGTCTGGTGCATGTCTGACGCCATAATCGGTGTTCTTTTGCATTTAATAAATACCTGATGTGTATTTTCCTATATTCCTGCTTCTTCGTGAGTGTATCCCAATCACGAGTTTGCAGGAAGGATCAGTATATGCGACAGGATACTCGAAGGAGTAGTAGGGCTCGTTGGAGAGGGGGGGGGAGGGGGTTGAACACTGAGGATATATGATCTTGGTAGGGATTTAGGTGGATATACCGTCTGAGAACGTCTACTGCAGGAAGGATGCAGTGTGACGGATTCTGTCAGGTTTTTGGAAGGTTCGCGAGTCTTGGTAGGCATTCCTGTTGGTATGGTAGTAGTCCTGGTTAACTCTTGGATGGAGATTGGAATGGGTTGTACAGGCATGGTGTTGTGTGTAGGAGATGGTGATGAGTGCAAGTAGGTGGTCACTTCCAGTTGAGTCAAAGACTTCTTCAATGAGGCATGGAAGGAGGTTGGGAGAAGCTAGGATGACATCAAGGATGCTGTTGCTTTCAGGATTCATGTGATGTGGAATGGGAACATTGTCATCTAGCAGGGAGCCAGTAAACTGACGCCACCGTTGGAATTCTGCTGGGGGTCTACAATAAAATTTGAGGTTAGTGGCAATAAAATAGGTGTAAACGGTGCAGCTGTATGGGCGAACAATTGGGGTATGGGGTGATTAGGTCAGATGTAGATGGTTGTACAGGTAATGATTAAGGTGTGGAAAAGCGAGTAAGGATGTAGTGTTTGGTGGGAGTACTGTATGAGGATTTTTGCTGAACAGGGATCTTCTTGTGGTGACCAATTATATCTCCACCTCTCGCCAGGGATAGGGAGTTACTGATGCAGTGGAGGATATATGGACATGTCCAGATGGTATGATAAGGTTGGAGGAACATTTCCCTAAGGGTAAAGTTGTGGGTGTTGTGTTGGGACTGGGTATGCATTAAAAGATGTTTATTGGTGGGTACGGAGTAGGTGTTGTGCTACAAAATTTTATATTGTGGCCACACCATTGCAAGGAAATTACCAGTAGTGTGTGTTGATGAAGACTAGATGGACCTTAGACTAGGATGTTGAGGTGGGTGAGGAAGAAGCGGACCTGGTTGCCAGAGTAGGTGGCTTGGGTGTTGAGATTAAACATGGAGTGAGCAACAAGCGAGATTTATTGAGTGGTGTGTGGATGCTGGAATGAGTGATAGCTTTGGAGGACAAATGATAGGAATTTGTTGGTGTCTTCAGCACTCGGGGTTGGGCACAGGAAATTGCTGTGATGAGTGGATAATCAATGGAACTGTGAGTTCTGTTTCGGTTAACAGAGGCTTGGCCTTGCATTTGGCAGAATAGGCAAGGTGAATGTCATTGCAAGTGTTGTAGGTAGGAGGGGAAGCTATGTTAAATGGAAATAGGAGGCTTTGCATTGCGGACAGGTAGGTGGGTTTTTACAATCTGTCGTTAGGCGATGATTGTAATGTAGAAACTATCGATAGTGGTAGGACTTGGGATGGGATTGGGAAGGTTCAACCTTGTAGTGGTGGTGGTATAGCGGGACTACCTCTATAAGCAGAAAGACTATGGTGGAGGTGGTTCCAGTAAATACACAGATAAGGTGAGTGGAACTGTGATCATTGCCCATCTGAAGGGCTTTTAGAACTTTTAAATTTGGGTTGGTGTTCAATTCGGATTCCATTTCCACATCCTTGATCTGAAGATCAACCTTGGTGATCACTAAAGTGAGGGTGGAAGGACAGTGAGGTGGTTGGAGCCGTGTGGCACGTGTTGTTGTGGTAATGGGCATTAAGAAGGCTTTGGGACCAAAGACAAAGTGAAGAATTTTGGAGAGGTGGCTTCTGTCGAAGCTGGGACGGGGGGATTTAAGTAATACAGCGAGTTTTTAGGGATGATATATTGGATGTGGTGGCTAGGTAGGTATTTTATGATCTGGAGGATGAGTGATTTAGGTTTGAGGAAATTTGGATCTGGGTTGGAGAGGACAAAGGTGTGATTGGTATGGGAGGATGTTGTGGGGGTGGGGGGGGGCAGGAGTTATATCCATATGCTGTGTGTGTTCAGCATCAGCTATTGGTTTTTTTGGTGACGGTGTAGGACTAATGTTGGTGTTTTCTTGTTTTGTTAGTTTTTTACAGACTGTTTGTGGAGATGGGTGGTGTGGAATGTGACGTTGTAGGGTGTTACCTTTGAGTGGTGCAGGTCCTTCAGCGTCATAGGTGTTGGTTGGCATGATGAGGCTCGATGAGGTGATGGTGGTGATGTCATATGAGGCCACTGTCACTCAGTGGGCTTTTACACATGTTGCAGTGGTGGATGTGGTGGCAAATGAGTTGTAAGTGAAAGAGAAAATATGCGTGGGTTATGATTGTTGTGGGAGAGGATACTGTAGGTAAGGGCAGACAGAAATAGAGGAGTGGTTGAGAGGACGTGCTCCATGTGGTTATTGTGGGAGCAGGAGAAGGAGAGGTACAGGTAATAGCTGTTCTAAGATGATCGATGGTGGCGGCGGTGACGAGTGACGTTGAGTGGGGTGAGCGGCCGCTGAAGCAACACTGAGACGACGGTGACGAGCTGTGGTGGTGTTGCGAGCAGTGAGAATGTCTTCGATGTGATACGGGGTAACAGACAGAGGTGGCAGTGGTGACAAGCAGGCGATGAAACCGCCATGACTGGCTGATGGAGGTGAAAACTGGCATTGAAGATGTGGGCTGACGATGACCATTGGTGAGAGCGAAGTGGGGATTCGGGGATGACGATTAGCAGCGTACGCGATGACAGGTAGCTAGCACTGGCAGCGAAAACGATGAGTGGCAGAGTAGATTGGCAGCAAAGGTGATGGCGATGACGATGACGATGACGATGACGATGATGTAAACGTAGGTAGCTGGAAACTTATCCCTGTCGGAGCTGTAACCCTGCGAGCAGCTCAGTCAGTTGTTATTCCAACCCGCGATTGCGTTATGTGCACACAGTGGTCTAGGCGAATATTGACGTTCTTGAACGTGTTGCATTTCTCTCCAAGTTCATGACCTTCATGTGTCAACTATTCAATTTTATTCGCAGTTGACTTTCGTTTAAGAAGATTAGATATTTATCCATAGATAAATTTCCAAAGCTGCCTGAAATTGTCAGACCACCGTAAAAAGGAGTTATATGGATGTTAGAATCAGTGGCTGGCGCTGGAGTCGGACGGAAGGCAAGTGGCACTAGACTGTGCGAACTCCGTTGCTGTCAGATGGACTGCTCCTTAATGACACTGCAATCGAGCGCCAGCAAATGGTCGCTGGTCGCGCATATTAGCGCCGCAGCCGGTCTGTGGAGGTTCCACGGTGGTCCGCAGGCCCCATCAGTGGCACGACATGTTGCTTCAAACGCCAGTCGAATATGGAACAGCTAACATTCGTACCTCCTGCAAACTTCTGTGGCACGTGCTTAATAGATTTCACAAGTTACAATAAAGTGATGATACTCAGTTACTCTAACTTTGTTCTCTGAATTTTAATCATGATTCTATGCAGTGGCACTTAAACAAAATTATCACTACGCCGATCACGGGTACTTGGTGCTACCCATGCAAAACCTGCTGGGTTGAATGTTTGTATTATAAATCGGCTGCGCGTTTACACTTGGATTCTCGCTTGTAAGTTACATCTGGAGCATCTGTAACAACAGTCAACCAGTACGATTGTCAAATTACCAGGACGACACTTCCCCAAATCGCTATTTTGCATTACTGTCATATCCTAATGAGACTCTTTCCATGTTCGTCTGAAACTGCTGTGCAGTTTTCATGGGAGAAGGCGTGAAGGGCTTCAAAGAAGTGTTACTGCCAAACTTTTCATAACACGACATTTGACAATTCACCTTCATGTAACTTTTAACTTTGTACTCTCTTATTTCGTGATAAATTGAAATAAACAGTTTTTAGAAGTTTCCCAGCAAGCTACATATTGTCGTGTAATATTTGATAAAACTGTCTCTGAGAAGCCTGGAATCTGTGGGGGCTAATGAACATACCTACTCTGCCTTCTGCCTTACAACCGCCACAAAACAATAAAAGGAAAAAAGTTTATTGCTTACTACATTTTCTATACTCATGCGGAAAAACTGCAGCATCAGGCACGGTGAACTAAATTATTGTCTCTTTACTATTAATTCTATTCACAACACATCTTCCGTACAGTATATCGATATACCAGAGAATGTACCTACAAAACTATATCACTCTACGACATATAATTCAGGTGAAATAACGTCATAAATGTTCGGTTGTGTGAAAAGGCAGGTAACTTTAAATCGAGGCACATATTACCTACATTGTAGTGCATCCATCTTTTAATATGGGAGCATTTCACAACTTTCAGCATATTTCAAAGGTAATTTGAAGACGTTTTCTTCATGGGAGTGGAGGAGAGTAAATGTAGAGTGATGTTTTTGGTTGATTAGAGTTATCTTGTTTCTTGTAGGACGGTGTTGCACACTAAAGTGACAAAAGTTGTCGGATAGCGACATACAAGTTTACAAAGGTCGTTATTATCGTGTACATTGGCGGAGCTCTCATTGGTACTCAAGTGATTAATTTGAAGTTTCCGACGTGATTATGACAGAGCGACTTTGAACGCGGCATGCGGCACTGCATTTCGGAAATCGTTTGGAAATTTAATATTCCGAAACCCACAGTGTGAACGCAGTGACCGAAGGCCTTTACTTAACGACTGAGAGCAGTGGCGTATGCGTAGAGTTGCCGGAGGTAACCACAAGCAACTCTGTGTGTAATAACCACATAAATCACTGTGGCATGTACGACGAACGTATCAGTGCGGCGAAATTAGGCGTTAGTGGGCTATGGCAGCAGATGACCGACGTGTGTGCCTTTGCTAACAGCACTACATCGCCAGCAGCGCCTCTGCTGGGCTCCTGACCATATCGGCTGAATCTTAGATGATAAGAAACCGTGGCCTGGTCAGATGAGTCCCGGTTGGTAAGAGCTGATGGCAGGGTTCGACTGTGGCTTAGACCCCACGAAACCATGGAACCAAGTTGTCGACAAAGCGCTGTGAAAGCTGGTTGCGGGTCCATATTGTTTTGGGCTGTGTTTACGAGGAATATCCTTAACATCGGTTCGTTGCAGGATTCTCGAACATATTCTCAGTTCTAATATAATGAATTTCCTTGAGACAGAGAAGTTGCTGTCCATGCATCAGCACGGCTTTAGAAAGCATCGCTCCTGCGAAACGCAACCCGCCCTTTCTTCAGAAGATATCTTGCGAACCATGAATGAAGGGTATCAGACGGATGCCATATTCCTTTACTTCCGGAAAGCGTTTGACTCGGTGCCCCACTGCAGACTCCTAACTAAGGTACGAGCATATGGGATTGGTTCCCAAGTATGTGAGTGGCTCGAAGACTTCCTAAGTAATAGAACCCAGTACGTTGTTCTCGATGGTGAGTGTTCATCGGAGGTGAGGGTATCATCTGGAGTGCCCCAGGGAAGTGTGGTAGGTCCGCTGTTGTTTTCTATCTACATAAATGATCCTTTGGATGGGGTGGATGGTAATGTGCGGCTGTTTGCTGATGATGCTATGGTGTACGGGAAGGTGTCGTCGTTGAGTGACTGTAGGAGGATACAAGTTGACTTGGACAGGATTTGTGATTGGTGTAAAGAATGGCAGCTAACTCTAAATATAGATAAATGTAAATTAATGCAGATGAATAGGAAAAAGAATCCTGTAATGTCTGAATACTCCATCAGTAGTGTAGCGCTTGACACAGTCACGTCGATTAAATATTTTGGCATAACATTGCGGAGCGAGATGAAGTGGGACAAGCATGTAATGGCAGTTGTGGGGAAGGCGGATAGTCGCCTTCGGTTCATTGGTAGAATTTTGGGAAGATGTGGTTAAAGGAGACCGCTTATAAAACACTAATACGACCTGTTCTTGAGTACTGCTCGAGCATTTGGGATCCCTATCAGGTCGGATTGAGGGAGGACATAGAAGCAGTTCAGAGGCGGGCTGGTAGATTTGTTACCGGTAGGTTTGATCATCATGCGAGTGTTATGGAAATGCTTCAGGAACTCATGTGGGAGTCTTTAGAGGAAACGAGGCGTTCTTTTCGTTAATCGCTACTGACGAAATTTACAGAACCAGCATTTGAGGCTGACTGCAGTACAATTTTACTGCCGCCAACTCACGTTTCGCGGAAAGACCATAAAGATAAGATTAGATAAGAGAGATTAGGGCTCGTACAGAGGCATATAGGCAATCATTTTTCCCTCGTTCTATTTAGGGTGGAACAGGGAGAGAAGATGCTAGTTGTGGTACAAGGTACCCTCCGCCACGCACCGTATGGTGGATTGCGAAGTATGTATGTAGAAGTAGATGTAGATGTAGAGTGGAGTGGGTCCTCTGGTCACACTGAACCGATCATGGACTGGAAATGGCAATGTTCCACTACTTGGAGACCATGTGTAGCCATTCATAGAGTTCCCACAGAACTATGTAATTTTTATAGATGGCACTGCACCACGTCGCCAGGCTATAATTATATGCGACTGGTTCGAAGATCAATCTGAAGAATTAGAGCAAATGATTTGGCCACCCAGCAAACCTTTATGGGACGTTATCTGGAGATCAGTTCGTGCGCAAAACCTTTTGCCGCCAGCGATTTCGCAGCTATGGATGTCAATAGAGGCAGCATGGCTGAGTGCTTGTGCAGGGGTTTCGAACGACTTGTGGAGTCTATGCCACGTCGAGTTACTGCACAAGCCGGGCAAATGGAGGTCCGACACCATATTAGGAGGAATGCCCTGACTTTTGTGACCTCAGTGTAAGGGAAACGGTCGCTACGTACAGGGGTTACTGGTAGCGTGTGGTGGGTGCCGACCTCAGTTCGCGGAAGCGGCGCCACAGCTGGGAGCCCTGAAGCTGCGGGCGGCAGCCGCGGCCGACGTTTACGGCGTTTGCACAAGTGACGTTTACGCGCAGCCGCGATTTACGCCCCTAATTTCACTCAAGGTAACATTTTATAGATCCCCTGCGCCGTTCGTTCCCGCCGGCTGACTAAACACACAGCGGGCGCGCGCGGGACTCCCCGCCGGCAGCGAACATACGTTTCCCGGGCAGGCGAGCCGGCTTACCTGTCAGACCCCACACGTCACTGCGACACCGCGGGCCGGCTAGCTGCTGGAGTGTTCCACTAAAGCTAGAGTCTGCCTGCCCGCGTTAATATACAGCAGGGCAGCCAAGTGTAGCGTCCCTCCAGGGAGGATCGCCTATGACATGATAATGACATGTTCTGTATTACAACCTTAGCAGAATGCAGAGGTTGATGTGGTAAATTTCTAGAGGTTAGCTTGTACGGTTAAATAATTTAACACTGGTTAGCGACCTTACTGCGACGGTTTTGTTAAAAATTTTAGAGACTGGGGCAGTTTTGTATTGACAAGCTATGGAAGTAACTTGTCACATACGTACACTGGTGTTCAAAATTAAAGCAACGACGGGGAATTTTGCAAGGTTGCGTTTATTTTGCCACAATACAGTGTAAACAAGTGACAGTTGAGGGGGGTAGGACGTCAAACTGTCCGACTTGGGGCAGGAGTGGCATCACAGGATATTTTAATTTCCACTGTCTATACTTTTACACATAAATTCATAACATTTTGTCAGAATGACCAGGAAGGATTCAGAATTTACACTCATAGCAGTGGAAGTTCGAAAACACAACAAAATAAATTTTTTTTAGATGTGAAATTTCATGATTTTTTGCACTTACTAATGGCAGCATTTGTTGCTATAGGTACACTTTTCTTCATAAGTAAGAGAGATGGTTCGATGAATTTTGCACAGCATACAAACCATACTCAAAGGTGTACGAAACTCTAGAATTTTACAAATCTATTAAAAACTACAGAATGACCAGGAAGGATTCAGAATTTACACTCATAGCAGTGGAAGTTCGAAAACACAACAAAATAAATTTTTTTTAGATGTGAAATTTCATGATCTTTGCACTTACTAATGGCAGCATTTGTTGCTATAGGTACACTTTTCTTCATAAGTAAGAGAGATGGTTCGATGAATTTTGCACAGCATACAAACCATACTCAAAGGTGTACGAAACTCTAGAATTTTACAAATCTATTAAAAACTGTGGTAAAAATTGAGGTAATTAACTAGCAAATTTGTGTTTTTTCTAAACATGAAGTTTAATATAACAGCTCATTCGTTTTTTCATAAATTAAATAAATTCTAGAGTTTCATACATCTGTAAGTATGGTTTGTATGCTGCGCAAAATTCATCGAAGAATCTCTCTAAATTAAGAGGAAAAGTGTACCTGTAGCAACAAATGCAGCCACTAGTAAGTGAAAAAATGAGGAAATTTCGCACTTAAAAAAATTTATTTTGTTATGTTTTCGAGCTTCCACTGCAATGGGCGTGAATCCTGAATCATTCCTGGTGACGCTGACAAAGTTTTATGAATTTATTTGTAAAAGTATAGACACTGGAAATTAAAATGTCCTGAGATGCCTCTCCTGCTCCAAGTCGACCCGTTTGACATCCTACCCCCCTTAAGGTAGAAACAATGTAAAGAATACAGAACGTAATCAACTGCAACATGCATAACGGTAGATAAAAATGTTCGTTCTTTTTCCAACTTAACGGATTTGCGCATACATTCTGACAATAGTTTAATATGCTCAGTATGTGGTGTGACAACTTGTGGCACCATTACAGGCCTGACAACAACGGGACATGCTGTGAATGATGTCATCAATCTCATGTCGAGCTGTAACGCCCACTCTTCCTGCAGAGCTGCTCACAAGTCTTGAAGAGTGGTTAGTGGATGCTGACACGATGCAACCCATCTGCCTAGTGCATCTCAGACATGGAATTCAAATCGGGAGGGCACGGAGGTCTCGCCATGCATGCAGTGTCTTCTGTTTCCAAGAAAACATCAGCCACTCGTGCTCTATGAGGTCGAGCATTATCGTCCATCAATACAATCAGTACCTGACAGCAGTTAAATCTTGCGGTTTCACCTCTACAATTTCATGAAGAGGTGTTCGAGGAGTCAACATAATCCGTGCCTACACCATTAGTGATCCATAGTGTTTGGGTTCAAAACTCGTGTGGCCTCCAGATGCGAACCCGTCGAGAATCACTCTCTAGACCAAATGGGCACTCATGTGTGGAAAGAACTTCTGTAAACCGTTCCACCGTCTACATGGCATGTTGACAGCTCCACTCTACACGTTCCCTTCTGTGAAGAAACGACAGAGGTAAACAGACAGCAGGTCACCAAAAATATAGCCCACTCTGCTGAATCCTTCTGTACACCGTTTGCCTCGATACAACACGTCCAGTGGATGCTACGAGGTCACATGCCAGTTGCCCGAGCAGTACGGAGGCGGTACCTTCGTGCACTTACAGCCAGATAACGGTCCACCCTTTCTGATGTGACTCGTGGCCGGCCCTGTCCTGGTCTCTGGGATACAGTTTCGGTCTCTATAAACTGTCACCTCATCCGAGCAACAACAGAATGATTTACATTAAGCCATAGGGCCACATCGGTTTGCGACTTTCCTGCTTCCATTCTTCCTACGGCCCTCAACAGGAAAGTGCTGGTAGGCGTCTTCTGTGTGCCATAAGGCACAGTCTGTGACTGTGTACACAGCTATTGTAGATGTGGCACAACCCCGCAAACACTACCCCGCTTGATAGGTGCCCTGTCGCCATTGCTGGCGTGGTTGTCCGTTCATCGGAATGCCATTTTCCGTGCAGAACACGATCTTAGGGCCCTCTGTTGACAGTTTGTATGATCGTATCGTGAATTATACACAGGATGGAGATATAGCAGTTTGTTGCTTTCATTTTGGGCACCAGTGTGTTTGGTAGAGGTGAGTAAACATCTGTATTGTACAAGATGAGATATACTTCCTAATACACTACTGGCCATTAAAATTCCTATACCAAGAAGAAATGCAGATGATAAACGGGTATTCATTGGACAAATGTATTATACTAGAACTGACATGTGATTATATTTTCACGCAATCTGGGTGCATAAATCCTGAGAAATCAGTACCCAGAGCAATCACCTCTGGCCGTCACAACGGCCTTGATACGCCTGAGCATTGAGTTGAACAGAGCTTGGATGGCGTGTACAGGTACAGCTGCCCATGCAGCTTCAACACGATACTACAGTTCATCAAGAGTAGTGACTGGCGTAGTGTGACGAGCCAGTTGCTCGGCCACCATTGACCAGACGTTTGCAATTGGTGAGAGATCTGGAGAGTGTGCTGGCCAGGGACGCAGTAGAAAATTTTCTGTATCCAGAAAGGCCTGTACAGGACCTGCAACGTGCGGTCTTGCGTTATCCTGCTGAAATGTAGGGTTTCGCAGGGACCGAATGAAGGGTAGAGCCATGGGTCGTAACACATCTGAAATGTAACGTCCACTGTTCAAAGTGCCGTCAATGCGAACAAGAGGTGACCGGGACGTGTAATCAATGGCTCCCCATACCATCACGCCTGGTGATACGCCAGTATGGCGATGACGAACACACGCTTCCAATGTGCGTTCACCGCAATGTCGCCAAACACGGATGCGACAATCATGATGCTGTAAACATAACCTGGATTCATCCGAAAAAATGACGTTTTGCCATTCGTGCACCCAGGTTCGTCGTTGAGTACACTATCGCAGGCGCTCCTGTCTGTGATGCAGCGTCAAGGGTAACCGCAGCCATGGTCTCCGAGCTGATAGTCCATGCTGCTGCAAACGTCGTCGAACTGTTCGTGCAGATGCTTGTTGTCTTGCAAAGGTCCTCATCTGTTGACTCAGGGATCGAGACGTGGCTGCACGATCCGTTACAGCCATGCGGGTGAAATGCCTGTCATCTCGACTGCTAGTGATACGAGGCCGTTGGGATTCAGCACCGCGTTCCGTGTTATCCTCCTGAACTCACCGAATCCATATTCTGCTAACAGTCATTGGATCTCGACCAACGCGAGCAGCAATGTCGCGATACGATAAACCGCAATCGCCATAGGCTACAATCCGACCTTTATCGAAGTCGCAAACGTGATGGTACGCATTTCTCCTCCTTATACGAGGCATCACAACAACGTTTCACCAGGCAGCGCCGGTCAACTGCTATTTGTGTATGAGAAATCGGTTGGAAACTTTCCTCTTGTCAGCACGTTGTAGTTGTTGCCACCGGCGCCACCCTTGTGTGAATGCTCTGAAAAGCTAATCATTTGCATATCACAGCATCTTGTTCCTTTTGGTTAAATTTCGCGTCTGTAGCACGTCATCTCCGTGGTGTAGCAATTTTAATGGCCTGTAGTGTAAAAGAGTGAAGCGCCCGAAAGACGTACCATTGTAGTCGCACACACCGTAGGTATTTTTTTTTTTAATGAGCAGAGCTGTAATTCTCTATGGCAAGTAGAATGAGCACCCAGTGAATTAGCGTAGTAGGGATATGACGGGAACGATTATTCAATGTAAAGAAGTCTAGTAAACATGGGCCATAAAACGCTTACCGTAAGAGCTATGAGCACGTTTTCATCTTCGATATTGTGAAACAAATCTCTTCTACTACAAGGTCTTCCCTTCCCATGTTTTGAGAGGTGGTAGTACAGAAGAAAACAACACAAAATTCCCAGTAAAAGTTGGACTCTGAAGCTCATACATAGAAAACTACAGCCGAAACGGCGTAAGAAGATACCTGACTGCACGCTGCGCTCATGTCAGCTTTAAACTGAGAAGTCCTAACGGCCGCTGGCGAAAACAGTAGTCGTCTACAGACCTGTGACAACACTGAGGCGTAACCACTGGGACGTTTACAAAATCCCGTTACGTTATTGGTTGAGGTAGTCCCGCGAATCTGCCATGGCAAGGCCACTGCTCCTATCAGGAACGAGCTTACACCAGCTCTACCATGCCAGTACTTCATCTTCGCTACCTTGAAGCACATCATTTCTATTGAACAGAAGCTTATAGCTCGTAAGGTATGAATTTTCGAGCTTATGTTTCCTAGACATTTTCCTCTTGTTTTGATCCACACCAACTCCTCCCAAAACATGGAAAGCAAAGGGCTTGCGGTAGAAGAGACCCTTTTTTTCACAGTATCGATGAAGAAGTGCTCGTGCCCCTTAAGGTGTGCCTTTTAGAGACACATCTACAAGATTTTTTGCTTCTGATAATCGTTCCTGTCATATCCACGGAACACCTTGTATAACGGGCCTGTACAGAGTCAGATGTTCAGTTATCATTGTTATGATCACGGAGATGCCGTTTCCTCGTGTGCTGTAGCATTATCAGACCTTGAATGTCTTTGAAATGGGCCTCACTGTAGATTCCCGTACGTCCGGCAGGTCGAAGTGTTGGATATCCACATTTGTGTGTGATTCGCATGTCACATTGGAGATTGCATGTGAACGTGAGGAAAGGCATAGACTACACGTCGTCAATGTTCAGGTCCACCACACATGGCCACCGGAAGAGAGATCGCCATACTGTACACCAAGCACATCATATCCCGTTTCTTATATTTGTTCTGCTGCAAACATACGGATTGTACGTGAGCTTTCTTGCCATAAACATAATATTGTACTTTTTAGTACTTTCAACATTGCAGCCCAATCAGCAATCGTGGTAATCTAATATGTAAGAAACTATCAGCCTCGATTGTGGTAATGAAACCAACATTTACCTAGTTTTCAGCTCAAGTAATTCAGCCTGTTTTAGTTTTATTTCTAGACCATGCCCTCGTAGACATATTATAGAATCAGGTATATCTTCTGAAGAAGGCTCAATCACTTGGGCTGAAACCTAGGTAAAGTTCGGTTTCATTACCGCAATCGAGGCTGGTAATTTCTTATATATAATATTCTGCTTGTCTGGCTGAGCGTTTGTGCCGTGAATAGCACCGAAGGTATGACTTAATTTTGTTCGCCTGTTTGGAGAGCTGTTTATACGTCATGGCGTGTGCAAGCTGCCGCTGACTAATGGGCCTGTCGTAAGCAAGGGACGACTCTACCCAACAAATTGGTGGCTGCTCGAATTTATCGGCTGACGTGAATCGTACTGACCTAGAATTTGCACAACATGCTGAAATGATGGATATGACTGTTTCAATATCTGTTCTCGAACTCGGACATCAGTAACATTGTACACAACCGCATCACGCAACATAACATCACAAGCACATTTGAATTTGTATTTCCTCGTCATGGCGTGCAAATCATCCACTGCCGATAAGTTTGTTCTCACCGTTTCTCGCAACGAAAAAATTGGTACCTAGCTGGCACCAAATCCACTTATTGGTCATAATAATTAGTTAGCGAATCTACAACAGGATCATACGAAATTTCAGTCAGGGGCGCGTTAGGGAACAATTTCTGAAGCGAAACATTCCACTTCCTACCGTTGACAAAAAGTACTGTAGTTTCACGGTACCTGGTACGTTGTGAGCGATTACGTGGGCCTCAGACTGTTGCAACCAGTCGAGCCAATCCTATTCTTTTTCATTAAACAGGGATTTTTCAGGAGCTGCTGAACCAAGTAGCATAGCGATTTGTTGGGTCTGATATTGATACGTCTGTCTTAGCTGTGCTGCATCTATCGCTTGCAGGTGAGGCACCTGAGCGGGGGGTGAATGAGATGGGTTGCTCATTACGGAAGAGACAAATGCATTAAACAAGCAAGACAAGTAATAATAATAAGTACACAAGCAAAGAAAATTTCAGCAACTCCACATTAAAATTCTGATTAGCAAAAATACTATAAGAAACACGGTTAAAACATGTAAACACACCCCTGCAAAGAAAAGACAAAGTAAAATTAAGGCACCAGAAAAACAATAAAGAGAATCCGTGGCCACCAAACAGTGGTTCTTGTTAATACTCGTCGCCGATATTGAATCCTGCGTAGTTGTCGAATATGAGATGTTTACTAAACCTACTTTTTCGGATCGCTAGACAACAATTCAAGCAAATCATATTAATGAATTTTATTACGAAATGAACAGTGACGACATTTAACTTTGACAGTAAGACATAAGTGTAAAAATTGTCTTGTAACTTTTTTTTTGTTTATTTATAGACACAATTACATGTTTATGACACAGCCATAACCGGTTTCGGCCATACAATGACCATCTTCAGATGTTATGACTGTGTCATAAACATGTGATTGTGTCTATAAATAAACAAAAAAGAATTTTCACGAAATAATCAATCATGCTCTCCATAGACATAATGATTTTTCCAAAATCACTGCCTAGACAGGCTTATGGAGAAGTTAGGGCCTTTCTGAATCTGAGATCTGAAGATAGGCATTGTATGGCCGAAACCGCTTATGACTGTGTCAAAGACATGTGATTGTGTCTATAAATAAACAAAAAACTTTTTTACAAAAGAATCAATGACGCATTCCATAGACAAAATGTCTCTTTTCCAAAAACACAGAAGTGTCGCAAGCAAAGGGTGACATGCAAATAAGAAATCTCTTCACTATATACAATTTCTAATGCAAGTGAAGAAATACAGTTGACTCTTCTATTTAGGTCGCTATTCATGAAGCTTTCGTAGAACTGGGGCGCGACCAGTCGAGCGTGGTGCTTATGTTCACGTAGAGGCCGCTGCTGTCACGTTGTCGTCCTGGAGAGGAGTCGGTCAGCACGCTATTGGCTGACGTCTTGTCACAGCCCTCCCCGCTCTATCGTTCCCGACTGGCGTGCCGGCGATTGACTTTACGCCGGAACACCATTCACACCTGAGCCAGACTTACTGGAATAAATAATGGAAGCCCTGAGACATTCTGTGTCACGCCACACCTCTGGTTGGAGTCTAGCAGCAGGTAGACTAGAGAATTACCATCCCATCCGTCAGCTGCCGTTAACTCTACAACATCTGTAGTTTCTTTTAGAATAGTGCCACGACAAGGAAGCATGCGCTGCTTGTGAGTCGCGTCGCGACGTGTTAACAAATGAATCGCGGTGGTAGACTACCCTGCATAAACACCTTCGGCCAGTATATCTACGACCTGTGGAGGAATAACAACACTGCAATGTTTTGGAGAGCCACAGCACGGTCACTCCTGGCGTCGTGGTGTGGGGACCCATCTGATGTGACCTGAGGTCACGGCTGGTAGTGAGTCAGGTAACTCAGACGGCTCAGTGGTGTGTCACGGACAGACTGTGTCCTCATGCGGTACCTCCCATACGGCGGTATCACTGTGCTATTTTTCAGTAGGGTAATGCTCGTTCACACATGGCATTAATCTCTTTGAGGACAACTTAAAATTTTTACATCTAGCAGATAAAGAAGCCACTATGAATATATTAGAAGGAATAGAAATACACACAGACAAAAACAGCAGCCCACACTATATCCTTAATGAACAAACAGACTTAGCTAACACCCCTTTCCTGAAAAATTTCCAAAAATTATTTTCCAACCTCCAAAGCAAATAATATTAGTACGCCTATCTGCAGATCAAGTAGCAAATTTTTATGTTACTATAATTCTCATGATGCTAAATGTAATTAAATAATGTTCTATTTTACCTATACAGAACTATCTGTTTAAAAAACTTTATAATTAATGTAGCAATATCAATTCAAAAAAACAATGTCTCTGTATTAGTGTAAAAGGCATTACAGTTGCGTAAATGAATATATGATCCTTTCCAAACATTGGACATCATCGTCAACTGTTACGATATATCACAGCATCTTCGATACTCATATGTTTGTAAGCTCTTTGTATGTATCAAAACGTGTGGTGCGTGATAGAAATCTTCTCAGCGACAAATCTAAAGTGTTCAGTGAGAAACATTTACATGTGCAACAATAAGAATGCAGTGCGAATGTATTCACATCTGTTGGACGAAAGTTATGAAAACAAACACTCCAAACCGACATTTCACGTAAGTCACATGCAACGAAAATCTGTAACGCAACAATCTGTGTGTCCCATGTTTATAATTATGTATTATTTATATTTTAGGACACTAAATCTGTAAAAAGCACACCATATATCATAAAGAAAGCGTGTAAACCGTCTGAGGATGAATCACAACGATTCGAAACCGGTAACGCTACCCTTTGAATAAAGGAACTGAAAATAAATTTGTGGCTGGTTGCTCTCCCAACACCATCAACATTTGTCTCTTTGAACTGTCGGTCTGATACTGAGGTGGTGCCATCGCCCGCAAGATCCTCAAATCTCTGCCAAGTAGCACATGTGTGGGCTCAGCTCTAAATTCAACTCTGTTCCGATAGCAGTTACCTGGATGTCAAGGACCAGTTACAACAGTTGTAGACCAACATGCCTCAGGAGAGGATGCGACGACCTTAAGGGACACTCCTCAATGCAGTCAGCAGATGCATCCAGGTCATACCCACCAACGTCATAATGTTCAATGAGTCAACGCTGCGATGTGTACTGCGAATTTCGCTCGACTTTGATCACTGGAGTTTCATGAACACATCCTCAGGTCACGAAGTTTGATTTCGTTTCCTCATCTCCTTCTGAGTACTTGTTCTGTCAGATACAATATTTAACAGAGGTTACCGTCATTACTGCACGGTTTTGGTCACATTTGCAGAGACTACCAGCAGCAGCAAAATGAGATAATTCTGTTTCAGTATATATTAATTTGAAATAAACAGACTTTACAGATTTTATTGAAATTCTTCTGAGAGCGTAATCGCTTCATACATAATAAAGCTAACGACGTTTCGACTCTTACCTCAAACATCCCTCATCAGGTTGAATAGGCAGATGATCATGTGCCCACGCCATTAGCAATAAACAGCATATTTTGAGGTTTAAATAAATTTCAATACTGTTGTACCGACAATGACGTAATATACAAACTTAATTTCACAGCCTTCAGATCCCTAATAAAGAAGCAACCAAGAAAAAGCAATTGTTACATGAATATAGATAAACGCTCTTAGATTTTGATACAGTGTAATAGTTTTCCTCTGGTGTAGATGAACATTAACAATAAATTTTATACAACGTGGCGTGAGTTTGATACATTTTTGAAGCTAAGTTTCCAATGCGTCTGAATGAAAAAACTGTAAACAGTGTATGTTACCAGATTTGCATTATTGTTGTGAAACATATCTCTGTCAACACAAAAATAGAAAAAAAAGACTACTGCGCTCAGCTCATCACGCAATGGGGATATGAATTTCGGAGACATTAAGAGAGCCATAACTTGTATCAAAAAATGAAGGAAAATCTTTTCTGAGTTACAAGCTACACTAAAAGGCCGAAACAACGTTCTAATAGAAAGTAATTAAACGACATCAAAAATATCCACATAGGTGCGTATGGCATAAGACCTTAGTGTACAAATCTTTGTGGAATATGTCTTTGTCCATTGTTGATGTTCAGTGTTTGTTGTAGGCGGTGGTGGTGGTGTCGATGATGATGATGACATGTTTGCTTGTAATAATCATTGTGCCTTTCCTTACTATTGTGCAGAGTATTCATATACGCTCGGAACACGATACATCAGAAGTACACGACTAAATGTTGCAAATATTTACGTCACAGATTAAACCCATGCTCACACATTCATGTTCAACTCTACTATGTAAATTAGAGAAGGAAAATCGCAGTAACAGGAAATTTTGATAATACGATCGATCGGACAGTAACGATACGTTCTTGTTATGGTTCAGTATACTAGTAGAGATGGTAGATGACATTAGAAAACTCCTGGTGCAACATGGATGCGAATAAGCCATAGAGCATGGAGACAGTCATGTTTGAGTAGTGGATATCAAGTTTTTGATGAACATGGTAATAGCTTAGCAACACAGGTCCAGTACGTTCCGAAAGTGAGACTGAGGTTCCTTTCAAACTAATAATATGAACTATTTGCATTACTGTAAAACAACACTCCCATTCGATAGATTGTTGAGACAGCAGGAAACTAAAGTGAACCTAAATAAATATGTTTTCCACATGAAAAAGTGGGGTACGGAGATAGTTGCTGCTTTTGCTCACCGTAAACATTAGAGGGCGTTTCACATATTACACTCGCAAACTTTTTAATCTGTCAGAGTTGCAACGCTATATAGGTAAGATTGGTACGCCATTATATGTCCCGAGACGATTGGCCGATGAAGATAAAAAGCAGTCCAACAAAACCGAAAACCATCTTACCTACCAATAGTAGAAAGAACTCAAAAAGTATCATCATAATTCATTATTTCTCAAAAGGTAGAATAGTTACTACATCTTATTGCAAAATTTCAACGAAACTTTTCTACAAACTGTTGAAGGAGTTTCTAACATTACAAAAGTGCTTTATCCATGGGACAATGTGCCTGTTCATATATCTTGTACTGCGACTGATTGCCGCTATCACAATTTCTCATATTTCTCAAAAAAATGGTTCAAATGGCTCTGAGCACTATGGGACTTAAATTCTGAGGTCATCAGTCGCCTAGAACTTAGAACTACTTAAACTTAACTAACCTAAGGACCTCACACACATCGATGTTCGAGGCAGGATTCAAACCTGCGACCGTAGCGGTCGCGCGGTTCCAGACTGTAGCGCCTAGAACCGCTCGGTCACCCCGGCCGGCTTCATATTTCTCCCCATGAAGTGGGTGTTACTGTGACGGAGATTGTATCCTCTGTAATATCTATGCAAGTACTACCTTTTTCATTTACTGCCTATGATTGAATATTGAATTAATGTATATTTTTTGCAGATTTTTCTTGTAAGAGTCCTAGAAAGGATTTAGTATTTGACTGAATGTAATCATATCGGTAGATGTTTGTATGCTTTTACATTGAAGTAATTTTAAAGAAAATTTTGTGTGTTATGTGTGAGAGCTATGCTTATAAAGAGAAAGTGTATATCTGTATAATCAAAGACGAACAGGAAGATAGTAGAATCTGGAAAAATGGTGTATGTCACGGAAGTGCATTAAAGGAAGTACTGTTTATGTATTGTGGGAAGAAGACTTTCGAGCCGAGTTACGGACTGTGATGTGTGAAGCAGAAGGCAAAAGAGGTACGGTCACAAGGAGAAGCTAAATGGAAGCAGTTTTTGGAAGGTCATTAGATGCAGCGAAGGGTTTTGGCAGAGTTGGAGCAATAGCATCTTGGATGCACGCATTGACGAAATCTTAATCGAATTTCAAGCGTACGAAATATTCAGAGGCAGTTAAGACGGCTAATTAACATAAGAGGCTGATCTGTTAAATGAAAAAAAAAATAATTTGTCAGCGAAGATTTTATGACCCAGAAAAGAAACGAGCGGAAATAAGGAATCACTAATGGCGGATGGCAGTTGTGGCAATGTTCTGGATTCTGACGTGTGACTATTCAGCTGAAGGTGAACGAACAGTTTTATAACGAGAATGGAGCTATGCACTTTATTTGATGATGGTGTTGAGACAGCAACCAGCCAAAAATATAATAACAGCCACTGTCTCCAACCATGTCATCATATGACAAAATTGCATACACTTCATTATTCAGGAAGATTTAAGACCAACATTGACTGTGCAGTCATAAGAGTTTGCAGCAATGTTACGTAACATTTTTGTCTGAATCAGCGAAGGTTACATGGACATACATTATTAAGATACAGTTTCGACCGGTTTAATACTCTCAATCTGCGACATCGTCGCGAAAAAACACAGTGACCCTTATATGTAATAAGTTTCCTTTAATTTACGTCTATGGTCACAAACTTTTTGTTAACAGATTACCGGTTTCGGTCTTTAATGTCCATCATCAGATCTGTTTCATAAAAACAAAGTCCTAATCTGTTAACAAAAAGTTTGTGACCATAAATATAAATTAAAGGAAACTTATTACAGTTTAATGCTATAGTTTGCGGGAATAGTACAGTTGAGCGAAACTTAAGAAATGACGTTCACTTTTCTCGTGCAGATAAATCAGGTACTGAGAGTTTATTATAATACATCAAGTGTGATTTTACTCAGAGACCATATCTAAATTCCAGCTCGCAATGTTTTATGAACAGATTGCAGCATTTCATGGTACCCTGTTTAATTTTAAAGTTAAGTTTAGTCAACCAGCGAATTTACGTCCCTGGAACCGTCATAATTATGCAAAACAATAACAAGGAAATATATATAAGTCAGTGCACTACGATGAAACCTCCGCCATATTAGTAAAATTTAGAGACTTAGTGAAATAGAAGAAACAACTGTTAAAAGCAGAAACTAAATAACAAAATTTATATTAGCTGACATTTCAAAATTGTCGGGATAAATTCATAACTCAGCAAACATGTGCTTGCATGCGGAGCAGTAGTGAGTTTCTCGCAATTATTACAAGTACAGTTTCAAAATAAATGCGGTCTGTTATGCTCAAAGAGTTTTGTGAATTTAATTCATGTAACAGTATATGTCCGATTCACTTGAACGTAGTTAAATCGCAATGTCAACGTTTTGTCCTGTTGCTTAAATTTAACGCAGACGCTGTGCAATACTCAATCCTATGAAAGGGTACAGTACCGTCCGACACTGAAAATAGGTACAACATTCTTCGTTATTCTTGTTAGTACAACATATTTTTTGTAAAAATAACTCAATTTCAATTAATACAGCGAAGCCGGATACCAGTGTGGGAAAGAATGACAATTAATTTATTTAATTAATCACATGTGCACTCCCACAAAATAAATCCCTACATCCAGTTTGGTGAGATCTGTGAAATGAATGAATGTATGGTCGTCTGCTAACTGCAGATAGTGAATCTGAATATATGATCATCTTTGAGACGATCCTTTGGCCACATTTGGTGGAACCAAAGAGATGAAACTTACCGGACCTGTGAGCGCCTGAAATGTGGCTGACCAATACGGTAGCATGGTCTTCCCCCACCTCGACAGAGGTGCGAGATGACCCGAAGTATGGCCATGTTTCAGCACTCTGCCGCTGGATCTAGTGTTGCTAAGACCTGTCTTAGGCGTGCTCCGTAAGGACAAAAGAGTGGAGACATGGTATGCATGTGAAATACTTAAGAGTAGTTTAGAATAATAATTTCTCTATTTCAGGAACTTTTGTGGGGAGAATTAAATGTCAGGCAGGTAATATTAATGGGATTGTAGTAACCTTCGGAAGTGACCAACGGTCACAATGAAACCACGTGTAGCAATAAGTTGAAATACTTCCGAGTGCTTAAGTTAAGCTGAATTACTAGCGTGTGTACTATAAGTTGGAAATATTTAAGAGATGGCGTGTGCAGGAATCCCACTGAATATGAATGGCGCACACATTATAAATTCTGGATATCATGGCAACATACAATTCGAAGGAAAAGGCCACCAATCTTTTTCTTTTCACTACCTTATTTATTCCGATAAATTCTATAACTTAAACACACAAATTCTATAACCTACAACAATAACACATGAGAAATTCCGCCCAGAGGGCATGGCTCTACGTTGGTGATTCTCTATCTTATGGTCTCGTAATTCTTTAACGCTACAGTGCACTTTCTGGATAGGATGGTGGATCTTTTGCTATATCTCACACTTCGACTCTCACAGCCATCATCACGAAACTTTCCTGCAGACCGAGCGGTACAAAAGGAACATGCATAACCCACTACCTCTGAAACTACCTTGCTACTCTCCCATGCAAACCACACATACTTGAATTACATGACATACACCACACTGCAACACGAAATACGACATAAGGAATAGTCACAACATTATAATCACATCACTTTCAGCTTTCCCACTTCAATTAGTATTCATGCCACTTCCACACGACACTGCCCCACTTCGTAACTTTTCTTTCCTACTACGAGCTCTGGACGTTATATGCACGTCTTCCTGTGCAATGCAAGCCAAGCGGCGTTGCTGGATAGACGGCTGACTCACCTTGCTTCTCTCTCAGAGTATTATAGTTTGAATCAAGCGTCACACGGAAACACAACACGCAAAGTAATATTAAGAACATATTCATCACACACGTGAGTCCTCAACTGATACCATGGACGAGTACTTCTCTTTATCCTTTGTCTCATACACAGATTGAGACTCACACAGTACTCACCAAGTGGAAGTACTCGTCTCTAATTTCAAGTCCTGCACACGCCATTTCTTAAATATTTCCAACTTATAGTACACATGCTAGTGTAGCTACCCTTAGCAAAGCTACTGCTTCTCAGGCGAACGAGGTGAGCGCGTCGAAAGTAGCAAATGACAAAGTGCTACTGCAGTTTTTATAGAGGATGGATAGAGATAATAAGGAAAGATTGGAAGCGATGGATAGAGATAATAAGGAAAGATTGGAAGCGATGGATAAAGATAATAAGGAAAGAGATAGGGAGACTAAGGAAAGATTGGAAGCGATGGATAAAGATAGTAAGGAAAGATTGGAAGCGATGGATAAAGATAGTACGGAAAGAGTGGAGGCAATGGATAAGGGAAATAAAGAGGCAATGAGGAAGCTACACACAGTTATCGATGAGCGTCTGTCCACAGTTAATAATCGGTTAGATGAGGGGAAAAAAATCTGGATGCGTTGAAGCAAGTATGTGATGCCGTGAAAGAAAAAGCCAATAATTTGGAGGTACGAATAAGTGCAATAGAGAGTGATATTACAGAACGTAGGGACGTGTTGCCGGATGAGAGAATCAAAGAGATAGTGGAGGACTTACTTACAGATAAACAAGGGGCATTAGAAAGCGTGGAAGCTCAAGTCACCCGGCAGGAAGTGGCGCTAAATAAACACAGGGATGAAGTTGCGGAGGTAGTGATCAGAATGAATACGATTAGCGCAGACGTAGAAAAGATCAGTATAAGAGGTGAAACGGGCTCAGACAGTACGCAGCGAGAGGTTTATGCCGACCAGGAGGAGATACAATCACTATTACGGTTTAAAGAGGCACAATTAGAAATAAATAGGAAACATAGGGAAGAGCTAGCACTGTTGCAATTAGCGTGCAGTAGCGAAGGTGAAACACCACCAAGTTGAATGCAGAGGGAGAGTGAGATAAATTCTAAAAAAGAAAATAGGTAGAAAGAGGAAGACGAACTCAGAGAGTTAGAAGAACGGTTGTGTCGGATAAAACAGGTGGCAAACCCAACTTGGTATAGTCCAAGATCGGAAAACATAAATGCGGATGAAGAATGTAGGAGGCACTTCGTGTCGGTACAAACGTATACTTGTTTTCCGGATCCAGATAACTACCAACATCCATGCCTGTGGCTGTCTCAATTTCAAGATTCATTACCTTCATCGTGGGGACCGCTCCTCAAAATGAAGTTTGTGTGTAACCATTTGAGGGACGAGGCTAGAGCAAAAATGCATGAAGTTATTAAAGATTGTAGTAGCTACAAGATATTTTGTGACAAGTCTTTAAATGAATTCTGGTCGAAACGTAGGCAGGACCAGGTTAAGCAAAGCATATTGATGATGCCAAATTGTAACAAAGGTGGTATAAGAGATCCAGTGGCGTGCTATCAGGAAATGCTGAGACGAAATAGGTATTTGGATGTGCCATACGAAACTGGGGAGCTCATTAGGATCTGTATAACGAAGTTGCCAGTGAGATTGCGCAGAGATATGGCGATAGCAGGCAGAGGCTCAGACGATTCGGCGTCATTTCAGCACTTGTTACAGGAACTGGGTAATGAGAGGAACATCGTGAACGGAGACACGACTCATATGTCAGACAGAGTCGAGGAAAGGAACGGCAGAAAGTATCAGAATGACAGGAGAGCATGGAATCAGAGGAATGACGGAAATGGAAGATGGCGAGGAAATAGGGGGCAGAATTCGTGAGGATATCGACCGGCAAACCGGGAAAATAGAAGATGGGACAGAGATGGAAGAAGAAGGGAAAATGAAAATGATGGGCGAAGAGAGGATAGGCAGTCATTGGGTTCACGACAGGACAATCACTGTCACAGTGACGGAGGGACAAGAAGATGACTACATGATGGACGGTTACAAGCCAGGACTATTAATGATCTAAATATTAGGTATATCGATATCGGAAAACTACGGGAGAATCTGTTAGAGGAGGTAGGAGATGTGGGGAGTGAAGTCCACCCAATAATTAGCGTAGAAATAAATAATATAACCGTACCTTGTGTCATCGACACAGGCAGTGTAATGAGTGTTTTGAAGGGAGGATGTGTTTAAGTGTTGTAGTCTTACAAAACCATGGCCAACGTTTCCATTGCAAAGGACAACAGTGAGAGGGGCAGTTACAGGAAAGGGAATTGAGGTGAAGTTACAAGCGCAGGTTGACTTTGTGTGCCAGGCGAAGAGGTTTAGTACAATGTTCATGATTGTGTCGTCTCTAACTGTTGAAGGGATACTAGGCGTTAATTTTTTGAACCAATATAAAGCAGTCGTTAACATGAGAAATGGTTCGATGGAGTTGAAACGAGATTCGGAGGAAATTGCATTAAGATTCGACGATTGCTTATGTGCTAAAGATAACGCACACTTAGCATTATGTCTCGCGGTAAACTCCGGTAAACAGGCACAGAATAAGGGGTTCGAACAAGAGAAGGAGGAAATTCATAAATGTTTGGAGGAGGAGATCAAGGAGAAAATATGGCATTTACGAGGGACCACGGTCTACAGCGAATTGCAGAAATTTTTTTACGAGAATAGAAAGGTATTTAAATATGCTGCGGGTACAATAAGAAATTTTGTGTATAGATTCAAGGTCAAGCCTCATAAACAGTTTAGGGCCCAAGTGTACCCAATACCTGTTGAGTACAAAGAAAGGGTAGAAGCTGAGATCGAAAGCATGCTACAACAAGGGATTATCGAACCAGCATCCAGTCCGTACAATAGCCCTTTAATTTGTGTTGAAAAAAAGGGTGGGTCAATTAGACTAGTTTTGGACGCAGGAAGGATTAATAGGATAATAGAGCCAGAGACAGATCGGCCACTCACACTTGACAAATTGCTACAAAAGTTTCACAGGATCATAGTCCTCAGCTCAGTTGATTTGAGACTGAGTTTCTGGCAGGTGGAGTTAGATAGGGGATGTAGAAAATACACTGCTTTCTTGTGCTACGGGAAATCGTATCAATTCCGGAAGCTACCATTTGGGTTAAATATATCATCCGCGGCATTTATCAGAGCGCTAAATACTGTCATTCCTAATTAAATAAAAGATAAGGTAACACATTACGTGGATGATGTCCTGATAGCAGAAAGAAACTGGGGAGACCACAATAGAACGTTAAGCATATTGCTCGGTGCATTGGAGAGACATGAGGTAACCGTGAATTTGGGAAAGTCAGAATTTGGACGAAAAGAAATCGAGTTTCTAGGTCACATTGTGACACCAGAGGGAATAAGACCAAATCCAGACAGACTCGAAGCAATCAGAGATTTTCCGGTGCCAAAAACGAAACGTCAGCTACGGGGTCATTTAGGATTAATCAATTTTTACAGGAGGTTTACTAAGATTGGGGGTGCAACGACACCCAGACTATGTCAGCTTACTGGAAAGAAAACGGTATGGAATTGGGACCCTGTCGCGCAGGAAGAGTATGAGGCGTTAAAAAGGCACTGCTATCGGCACCTCTTCTCGGGCATCCAGACCTAGGGAAAGAGTTTTGTATGGCCACGGACAGTTCCTGTAGCGGACTTGGGGTAACACTGTTCCAAGAGCAAGAGCAAGGAGGAGAAGTGATACAACAATCTATTGCATTTGCGAGCCGAGTGCTTAGCAAAGCTGAGAGAAATTACACGGTAACTGAGCTTGAAGCTTTGGCAATAGTATGGGGGTATATCTATACTGACCACAAGTCACTACAGTTTCTGATGTCGGCCAAACTTAACCATAGACGACTCGCTAGGTGGGCACTCTGTTTACAGGAGTTTCAGTTTACGGTCATGTACACTCCTGGAAATGGAAAAAAGAACACATTGACACCGGTGTGTCAGACCCACCATACTTGCTCCGGACACTGCGAGAGGGCTGTACAAGCAATGATCACACGCACGGCACAGCGGACACACCAGGAACCGCGGTGTTGGCCGTCGAATGGCGCTAGCTGCGCAGCATTTGTGCACCGCCGCCGTCAGTGTCAGCCAGTTTGCCGTGGCATACGGAGCTCCATCGCAGTCTTTAACACTGGTAGCATGCCGCGACAGCGTGGACGTGAACCGTATGTGCAGCTGACGGACTTTGAGCGAGGGCGTATAGTGGGCATGCGGGAGGCCGGGTGGACGTACCGCCGAATTGCTCAACACGTGGAGCGTGAGGTCTCCACAGTACATCGATGTTGTCGCCAGTGGTCGGCGGAAGGTGCACGTGCCCGTCGACCTGGGACCGGAGCGCAGCGACGCACGGATGCACGCCAAGACCGTAGGATCCTACGCAGTGCCGTAGGGGACCGCACCGCCACTTCCCAGCAAATTACGGACACTGTTGCTCCTGGGGTATCGGCGAGGACCATTCGCAACCGTCTCCATGAAGCTGGGCTACGGTCCCGCACACCGTTAGGCCGTCTTCCGCTCACGCCCCAACATCGTGCAGCTCGCCTCCAGTGGTGTCGCGACAGGCGTGAATGGAGGGACGAATGGAGACGTGTCGTCTTCAGCGATGAGAGTCGCTTCTGCCTTGGTGCCAATGATGGTCGTATGCGTGTTTGGCGCCGTGCAGGTGAGCGCCACAATCAGGACTGCATACGACCGAGGCACACAGGGCCAACACCCGGCATCATGGTGTGGGGAGCGATCTCCTACACTGGCCGTACACCACTGGTGATCGTCGAGGGGACACTGAATAGTGCACGGTACATCCAAACCGTCATCGAACCCATCGTTCTACCATTCCTAGACCGGAAAGGGAATTTGCTGTTCCAACAGGACAATGCACGTCCGCATGTATCCCGTGCCACCCAACGTGCTCTAGAAGGTGTAAGTCAACTACCCTGCCCAGCACGATCTCCGGATCTGTCCCCCATTGAGCATGTTTGGGACTGGATGAAGCGTCGTCTCACGCGGTCTGCACGTCCAGCACGA
This sequence comes from Schistocerca piceifrons, assembly GCF_021461385.2. Lineage (NCBI taxonomy): Eukaryota > Metazoa > Arthropoda > Insecta > Orthoptera > Acrididae > Schistocerca > Schistocerca piceifrons. Next base: position 744,733,694 of record NC_060141.1, read on the forward strand.
ACGCTGGTCCAACTGAGGCGCCAGGCGGAAATGGCATGGCAAGCCGTTCCACAGGACTACATACAGCATCTCTACGATCGTCTCCATGGGAGAATAGCAGCCTGCATTGCTGCGAAAGGTGGATATACACTGTACTAGTGCCGACATTGTGCATGCTCTGTTGCCTGTGTCTATGTGCCTGTGGTTCTGTCAGTGTGATCATGTGATGTATCTGACCCCAGAAATGTGTCAATAAAGTTTCCCCTTCCTGGGACAATGAATTCACGGTGTTCTTATTTCAATTTCCGGGAGTGTATATTCCTGTGCCACAGAATATAGTGGCAAATGCGTTGTCAAGGAACCCAGTAGGTCATGGTCAATGCTTTGATGAGGAGGTAAACGACAACAGATATGACATATTGTGTATGCAGGGCGTGCCGTTCGAGAAATACATAGGGGCAGCACTCACAAATATCGCGAAAGATCAGGATAATGACGCGTCATGGAGAATGGTGAAGAACAGAGTTAGAGCGAACTTAGATGCCAATATAGCGCGATTTTATACAATTCAGAACGGGGTCCTTTTCTACCGTAGAAATCCGAGCACACAGGACTGGGTGTTGTGTATACAAAAAATGGTTCAAATGGCTCTGAGCACTATGGGACTCAACTACTGAGGTCATAAGTCCCCTAGAACTTAGAACTACTTAAACCTAACTAACCTAAGGACAACACACACATCCATGCCCGAGGAGGGATTCGAACCTGCGACCGTAGCGGTCGCGCGGTTCCAGACTGTAGCACCAGAACCGCTCGGCCACCAGCGGCCGGCTGTTGTGTATACCAAATGAAATAGTCAACAAGCTGATCTGGTACACGCACCTAAGTTACGGGCATTACGGGGCAAGGAAATGCTGTAAGAAGTTAAGGGAATCAGTTTATTTCATTAGTATGGAGAGGAGGATCACGAACGTGCTTGGTAGTTGCAAATTGTGCCAGAAGGCAAAATCGTTAACTATCTCAAGCAAAGCACCGCTTTTTCCGATAGTGCCAGGGTAGATTGAGGGAATTCGGAGCAACAGATTTGTTTGGCCCGCTACCTAAGTCAGTGCAAGGATATAGATATGTTTTAGTAGCAGTGGAATTGGTGTCAAAGTATGTGACTTTTACCGCATTGAAACGTGCGACGGGAAGGACAGTAGCAGCAGCGATCGTTAAAAACTTTTAGCGAGAAGTAGGAACTGTAGAAAAGTTCATAGCTGACAATGGACCACAATATAGATCCAGATAATGGCTAACCACACTGAAGAGAAGAAGCATAAAACCGGTGTTCATATCCCGATACCATACTGCAAGTAACCCCAGTGAAAGAGTGGTAAAAGAACTGGGAAAGTTGTGTAAGATCTATTGCCATAGGCAACATACAAGTTGGAGTATTTTTCTCAAAGATTTTCAGGACATCCTCAATGAGCTACCACATGGAGCAACGGGTTTATCACCAATTACGGTACTAATGAATGAACCACCACCAGATCGAGTCAGGGAGCTGGTACATTTTCCGCGATCAGGAAAGCAGAGGCACACAGAAATTGTCAAGGTTGCGATAGAGCGTATTAAGAAAGCAGCTAAGGATAGGCAGGAGAAACAGAAAGGAAAGATCCGTAAGATCGAATTGGCAGTAGGAGACAAGGTTCTAATTAAAACTCATCGATTATCAAAGATGCACAGATTCCTAACTAGCAAATTCATTACGGTGTATAGCGGACCATTCAGAGTGAGGCGGATTGTCCATGAAAATGCTGTACTGATTGAGACGATCAAGGGAAAACAATCTCGTGGGCTTCATCACATTTCTAACATCAAATTATAGAAAAGTTAAGGATAGATCGAAAGTAGGCAATTTATGGTAGATAGTCAGTGTATTTGTTTGTGGTGTGTAACGTTGTGCAGGGTCAAATCGAACATAAGAATTTTCAGGCGGGATGTCAGGAAGTATGACGGAATAGACTGGTCGAATGAGTCATGAACAGGAGTCGACAGAGTGGTGTATGTACGTATTTTTTGTCATATGAATAAGGATCAAGCAGAAATGACGTGATGATTAATGAGTGGATAAAGATGGTAGATAGAGAGAGAAGCGACGTGATAAATAATAGGGGATAAAGGTGATATTTAAGGAGAGAAGCTACGTGAAGCAGTGTGATTAATAAAGAGAAATTCGACGAAACAGTGGTAAATGAAGGTGAGTAGAATTAATAATGTGGAGATGTCTTAGATGTATGTTACAGAGAGGCCTGTGTATGCTGCAATCGAGATTGATGCGAATGGCGAAGGAAGACCAGGAAATGATGGAGTAATGGACAGACGGAGAGCCGAAATACGAATGAAGAGATGAGGACAACTGCACAACATGAAAGGACATAAAGGGAGTATGAGATCCGGATGGTGAACGTTGTGGAATACTGACGTAGTATGTAATATAAGTGTAAATCTAATTCTTACCATAACATTTTCAATATGAAAAACAAATAATTTTTGTTGTTGTTGTTGAAGCCTGGTACCAGTATAACTAATCAAAACAGTACCAAGAACGTATATAGTTATTTCGCAAGATGAATAATTTGTGTATTTTTTGTTCTTAGATGAAATGTCGCAATTCTAAAGTGATATTTAGCAGGATGAATAAACGGTAAAGTGAATGCGGAGATAAGCCAATGGAGAGAGGTGCCAGAGTGGAAGGATGAATTCGGTGACTGGAATGCTATCTCCGAAACAGCTTCATGTGTTATGTGGTTGAGTATAAGGGAACAAAGGTATGGTATGTTGTCGTGAGTGTGGTGGTGTTAAGGTTAGCTGACTTCTAGACCTATTCTGTCAATGTATTAATGGATTGAATGAGAAGGAAAATGTGATGTCTGGTGAGTGAGAGTCGTAGAGTAGTGTGATCAATGCACACACTCCTGTAAAGGGGATGCTACCGATCCATAACTAAAACACTATTGTGCTTTATTGTTTGATTTGGATGAACCTCGATGGCAGGTCAGGATCTGACATCATGTGGATGGTACATACATGTCCTAGAAATGTTGTTATATATAATAAAAGGTAAAATATATTAAGAGATACTAATTTCAGTCTGTCACAAGCACAAAGATGCATTGTATGTTGTAGATTTAGAGTCATCAGTTTCTAAAATGTTTATTGTGTTAGGATGTTAAAGTAGTTTACTATTTAACATCATGTGGTAGGTAATTGTGAGCTGTGTAGATTATTTCTTATTTTTTTGTTAGAACACTTTCAAGGGGTATTAATTTCAGTCTGTCACAAGTACAAAGGTGCGTTGTATATTGTAGTTTTAGAATCAACAGTTTCTAATATTTTCACTGTGATAGGATATTAAAGTAGTCTACTATTTGATATTGTAATTGTGAGCTGTATAGATTGTTTCTTATTCCTTTTTTTTTGACACTTACATGTTTTGTATGAGGGACGACAGGTACAATCAATAGCACAAGTGTGGGCTGTATATAGAAAAGAGATAAATGTTGATGTTGTATGTGTAGAAAACTAGGGTGTATGATTTTATGATTTTTAGAACAAAGATTCTTTTATTACCAATGTTTCTAATAGATCATACATGTAATCAATGAGTATTTAAATACTGTAAGAATATCCTTTTGTCTGTAATGTTGCAAGATGCACGGAAGGGTCTGACTGACTGGGTGTCGTAGCGCTGAGGTGTCCACGCAGAACACGCCGGTACCTACATAAAAATGAAGGAGGCCAAGCTGACGTCGCCATGGGAGAGGCGACAGTCCCGCGGCGCTCCCCACTCCACTGCACTCCACTGTCGGTCGGGGTACACTCCACGCGCACGCTACAACAGGTCAATGGCCTGGGGCCACATGCACGTACCACTGGCCATTCATAAGTTCCGGCACCCTTACGACTGGAGATAGTATCCCGCGGAGGCAACAGCGGGTGGTTTCTTCTGTTCAACGGCTCACGCGGCGGCGGAGTGATGGCAGAATGAACGACGCGCGGCAGAGTCCGGCGGTCATTTTTTACCAGCAACTATTAACTAGTACTGGACTGTGGAGCCGTGAAACAAGATGACTGCTCGTATGTCTCCATAAGGTGGAAAGTGAAGGACTGGTGTTTCCACATTGTGAACGGTGGAAAAGGTTTTTGTCTTTAGCAGACAGGACGATTGTTTTGTTTTGTCTTGACCACTGAATGGTGGGATCCATAAACTTTTGGCAGTCACTTGTTAAGTGTGCTTTGTGAATTGCATGTGGGATGCTTGGTATACTTAAAGAGGAGAGTTGTCGTTTGGTGACTAATTATTGTTTGAACGCAAGAAACTAAAGTGGGATGTTGACATTTGCATTTGTAGTAGGAGACATTTCTTTAATTGGTGGAGGAATAAGTGCTGTTTGTTGGAACTTAAGACTTTTGATTACACCAGGAACTGAAAGGACAGGACCATGGGTAATAGTAGTTGAAGGGCCATTTCTGGACGACCAGATTCGTGTGGATGGTAATCTGAGAGTGACTATTACAGTTGTGTTTAATGTGAGATACAGTTTACTGTTCAGTGCGTGTTCAAAATGCCGATTTGAGTGACCTAAAGAGTTTCGTCCGGGTAACCATGAGAGTGCTTTGAAAGCGAGACAGTATTTCTGGGAAAACTGTCAACAACTTTTTGACCCCAAGAAAATCACAGAATGAAATGATTCCGTGTGACTCGGAAGATAGGGAATAATGTACTTGTAATTGTGTAAATATTTTTATATGTTTCATTCCTGAAGGGACAGCAAGTGTAATTGTATTTCATTAACATTTGTGTTTAAAATAGTTAGTGTTTTTTTTTCTGGGTTATCAAGTTCACGTAGCATGTTTATTAGAATATTTGGTACAATGATGCTTTAATTATTAGCCAGTGGCGTAATACTAACGTAGCGGCTCTTGTTGCATTGGTCAGTAAGGTTGTCACAGGGGACAAGAGTTTGCGTTGCACAACAAATATCGGAATTAACTGATGCATTTTGATGTCGTGGACAGTAATGGTCTTGCTAGTGTGTTGACTGAAGCCACTTATTTTCATTATCACAGTGGTGATATTTCACATTAAAGTGTAACGAAGGCTAGTCGAAATGCAAGTTCTTGTCGTCTAAATGTGTAACAACAGAGAAATGAGCAGTAGAGTAAGATACGAGAGCCATTGGTGGATTCAAGCACTTACTGCTAACTATTTACTGCGTGTATTGATCAAAGTTGATGAATGACTAGCTCAGCAGCAGGAATTTGTACTGGTGGACAAGGATAAGGTTAAACTCACATTCGAGTAGTGGTGGCAATTGCTTAAGTGAATATGGTTAATGAGGTATGACATGATGTCTTAGATGAACTATATTACGTAACCAGAATGTAACTTGTGGTGTATATCATTGTTTTTCTTCTCAATTTTATTTCTCTGTAGGTCTGATGTATATTTCACAGTAATGGTATGGAGCCTGACATTATACATGGAACTAGTGCACGCAATTTTTTTCTCTTTTGTTGATTTTGTTTTGTATTTAGACATTGCCGTGTAAAGATTATTACAACGCAATTTATGAATGTCAGATTACTTGTTCTGTGTTTGGATGGTGAGCTATTTAAAATTTTATGAGTACAATTAGTATTTTTTTATTTGTTTTAGGATTATTGAAGATTGGATTATTCCTAAAAATAACGGAGATCCCAGTAACTAAGCAGATTTTTCTCTCACCATTATTTTTATTTGTATGATGTAATGTTTTATTTGTCATTTAGATTGTTGTAAATTTGTATGTGTACGTTACTCCGGATTGTGGAGAGTACAATAATACAACAACTGTGTCAATAATTTGGTAAAGTAACAGCATTTGGTCGTTTATTTGAGGTCACCAGGGGCACCAGGGGCTAAGGTCTCCTCCTGGTTATTTTTATGACTTGCTACGTTTGTTCTAATACAGTTTTCTTAAAAAAATGTTCGGAACTACCCTCGCATTGCAAGGATAGTACCGTGCCATTTTTTTCTACATGTAAAATTGTGGAGAGTACAATAATACAACGACTGTGTCAATAATTTGGCAAAGTAACAGCATTTGGTCGTTTATTTGAGGTCACCAGGGGATAAGGTCTCCTCCTGGTTATTTTGATGACTTGCTACGTTTGTTCTAATACAGTTTTCTTAAAAAAAATGTTTGGAACTACCCTCGCATTGCAAGGATAGTACCGTGCCATTTTTTTCTACATGGGTAACCTGTGGTGAAAGGGTACAGTACCGCCCGACATTGAAAATAGGTACAACATTCTTCGTTATTCTTGTCAGTACAACATATTTCTTGTAAAAATAACTCAATTTCAATTAATACAGCGAAGCCGGATACCAGTGTGGGAAAGAATGACAATTTATTTATTTAATTGATCACATGTGCACTCCCACAAAATAAATCCCTACATCCAGTTTGGTGAGATCTGTGAAATGAATGAATGTATGGTCGTCTGCTAAAGCAGATAGTGAATCTGAATATATGATCATATTTGAGACGATCCTTTGGCCACCTTTGGTGGAACCAAAGAGATGAAACTTGCCGGAGCTTTGAGCACCTGAAATGTGGCTGACCAATACGGTAGCATGGTCTTCCCCCACCTCGACAGAGGTGCGAGATGACCTGAAGAACGACCATGTCTCAGCACTCTGCCGCTGGATCTAGTGTTGCTAAGACCTGTCTTAGGCGTGCTCCGTAAGGACAAAAGAGTGGAGACATGGTATGCATGTGAAATACTTAAGAGTAGTTTAGAATAATAATTTCTCTATTTCAGGAGCTTTTGTGGGGAGAATTAAATGTCAGGCAGGTAATATTAATGGGATCGTAGTAACCTTCGGAAGTGACCAACGGTCACAATGAAACCATGTGTAGCAATAAGTTGAAATACTTCCGAGTGCTTAAGTGAAGCTGAATTACTAGCGTGTGTACTATAAGTTGGAAATATTTAAGAGATGGCGTGTGCAGGACTTGAAATTAGAGACGAGTACTTCCACGTGGTGAGTACTGTGTGAGTCTCAATCTATGTATGAGACAAAGGATAAAGAGAAGTACTCGTCCATGGTATCAGTTGAGGACTCGCGTGTGTGATGAATATGTTCTTAATATTACTTTGCGTGTTGTGTTTCCGTGTGACGCTTGATTCAAACTATAATACTCTGAGAGAGAAGCAAGGTGAGTCAGCCGTCTATTCAGCAACGCCGCTTGGCTTGCACTGCACAGGAAGACGTGCATATAACGTCCAGAGTTCGTAGTAGGAAAGAAAAGTTACGAAGTGGGGCAGTGTCGTGCGGAAGTGGCATGAATACTAATTGAAGTGGGAAAGCTGAAAGTGATGTGATTATAATGTTGTGACTATTTCTTATGTCGTATTCCATGTTGCAGTGTGGTGTATGTCATGTAATTTAAGTATGTGTGGTTTGCATGGGAGAGTAGCAAGGTAGTTTCAGAGGTAGTGGGTTATGCATGTTCCTTTTGTACCGCTCGGTCTGCAGGAAAGTTTCGTGATGATGGCTGTGAGAGTCGAAGTGTGAGATATAGCAAAAGATCCACCATCCTATCCAGAAAGTGCACTGTAGCGTTAAAGAATTACGAGACCATACGATAGAGAATCACCAATGTAAAGCCATGCCCTCTGGGCGGAATTTCTCATGTGTTATTGTTGTAGGTTATAGAATTTGTGTGTTTAAGTTATAGAATTTATCGGAATAAATAAGATAGTGAAAAGAAAAAGATTGGTGGCCTTTTCCTTCGAATTGTAAGTTGCCATGATATCCAGAATTTATAATGTGTGCGCCATTCAAATTCCGTTGCGATGGCCACGTGTTGATCAAAGCCGTTAAATAAAAAAGAAAATGTGGTATTGCCAGTGCGTAGTGAACAGTCAGAGTTGTGTAAATTACTAATAGTCAGAGTGTGTTTCCGTTGCGTAATATTCATACAGAAGAATAATTTGTAACTTAATTGTGAGTACTAGAGTTCATGTTACTTGATAAATAAAAAATGAATCCACTCTCTTGGCAGACCACTCATCTTGCAGGCCTGACTGCTTGATGCCACAGTATGAGCAAGGCATGTGGGTGTCTCTCACCTAAATACATTATTTACGTTTGTAATCAGTAGTATTCGTTTTCTGTATTTATGCCCTACTGTATGGTATAAATTAGTGCTACTAAATTGCCAAGTTGTTATCAGTTTTTGTTTTTTTTTGTCATCAGTCTACTGACTGGTTTGCTGCGGCCCGCCATGATTTCCTTTCCTGTGCTAACCTCTTCATCTCAGAGTAGCACTTGCAACCTACGTCCTCAATTATTTGCTTGACGTATTCCAATCTCTGTCTTGCTCTACAGTTTTTGCCCTCTACAGCTCCCTCTAGTACCATGGAAGCCATTCCCTCATGTCTTAGCAGATCTCCTATCATCCTGTATCTTCTCCTTATCAGTGTTTTCCACATATTCCTTTCCTCTTGGATTCTGCGTAGAACCTCCTCATTCCTTACCTTACCAGTCCACCTAATTTTCAACATTCGTCTATAGCACCACATCTCAAATTCTTCGATTCTCTTCTGTTCCGGTTTTCCCACAGTCCATGTTTCACTACCATACCATGCTGTACACCACACGTACATCGTCAGAAATTTCTTCCTCAAATTAAGGCCGGTATTTGATATTAGTAGACTTCTCTTGGCCAGAAATGCCTTTTTTTTGCCATAGCGAGTCTGCTTTTGATTTCCTCTTTGCTCCGTCCGTCATTGGTTATTTTACTGCCTAGGTAGCAGAATTCCTTAACTTCATTGACTTCGTGACCATCAATCCTGATGTTAAGTTTCTCGCTGTTCTCATTTCTACTACTTCTCATTACCTTCGTCTTTCTCCGATTTACTCTCAAACCATACTGAGTACTCATTAGACTGTTCATTCCGTTCAGCAGATCATTTAATTCTTCTTCACTTTCACTCAGGATAGCAATGTCATCAGCGAATCGTACCATTGATATCCTTTCACCTTGTATTTTAATTCCACTCCTGAACCATTCTTTTATTTCCATCATTGCTTCCTCGATGTACAGATTGAAGAGTAGGGGCGAAAGGCTACAGTCTTGTCTTACACCCTTCTTAATACGAGCACTTCGTTCTTGATCGTCCACTCTTATTATTCCCTCTTGGTTGTTGTACATATTGTATATGATCCGTGTCTCCCTATAGCTTACCCCTACTTTTTTCAGAATCTCGAACAGCTTGCACCATTTTATATTGTCGAACGCTTTTTCCGGGTCGACAAATCCTATGAAAGTGTCTTGATTTTTCTTTAGTCTTGCTTCCATTATTAGCCGTAACGTCAGAATTGCCTCTCTTGTCCCTTTAATTTTCCTAATGCCAAACTGATCGTCACCTAGCGCATTCTCAATTTTCTTTCCCATTCTTCTGTATATTATTCTTGTAAGCAGCTAAGATGCATGAGCTGTTAAGCTGATTGTGCGATAGTTCTCGCACTTGTCAGCTCTTGCCGTCATCGGAATTGTGTGGACGATGCTTTTCCGAAAGTCAGATGGTATATAGCCAGACTCATATATTCTACACACCAACGTGAATAGTCGTTTTGTTGCCACTTCCCCCAATGATTTTAGAAATTCTGATGGAATGTTATCTATCCCTTCTGCCTTATTTGACCGTAAGTCCTCCAAAGCTCTTTTAAATTCCGACTCTAATACTGGATCCCCTATCTCTTCTAAATCGACTCCTGTTTCTTCCTCTATCACATCAGACAAATCTTCACCCTCATAGAGGCTTTCAATGAATTCTTTCCACCTATCTGCTCTCTCCTCTGCATTTAACAGTGGATTTCCCGTTGCACTCTTAATGTTACCACCGTTGATTTAATGTCACCAAAGGTTGTTTTGACTTTCCTGTATGCTGAGTCTGTCCTTCCGACAATCGTATCTTTTTCGATGTCTTCACATTTTTCCTGCAGCCATTTCGTCTTAGCTTCCCTGCACTTCCTATTTATTTCATTCCTCAGCGACTCGTATTTCTGTATTCCTGATTTTTCCAGAACATGTTTGTACTTCCTCCTTTCATCAATCAACTGAAGTATTTCTTCTGTTACCTATGGTTTCTTCGCAGCTACCTTCTTTGTACCTATGTTTTCTTTCCCAACTTCTGCGATAGCCTTTTTTAGAGATGTCCATTCTTCTTGAACTGTACTGCCTACTGCGCTATTACTTATTGCTGTATCTATAGCGTTAGATAACTTCAAACGTATCTCATCATTCCTTAGTACTTCCGTATCCCACTTCTTTGCGTATTGATTCTTCCTGACTAATGTCTTGAACTTCAGCCTACTCTTCATCACTACTATATTGTGATCTGAGTCTATATCTGCTCCTGGGTACGCCTTAGAATCTAGAATCTGATTTTGGAATCTCTGTCTGACCATGATGTAATGTAATTGAAATATTCCCGTATCTCCCGGCCTTTTCCAAGTATACCTCCTCCTCTTGTGATTCTTGAACAGGGTATTCGCTATTACTAGCTGAAACTTGTTACAGAACTCAATTAGTCTTTCTCCTCTTTCATTCCTTGTCCCAAGCCCGTATTCTCCTGTAACCTTTTCTTCTACTCCTTCCCCTACAACTGCATTCCAGTCGCCCATGACTATTAGATTTTCGTCCCCCATTCAATATCCTCATACACTTTCTCTATCTGTTCATCTTCAGCTTGCGACGTCGGCATGTATACCTGAACTATCGTTGTCGGTGTTGGTCTGCTGTCGATTCTGATTAGAACAACCCTGTCACTGAACTGTTCACAGTAACACAACCTCTGCCCTACCTTCCTATTCATAACTCAATGCCCAGTACATGTACTTATTATTTCAGCCGACGTTAGGAGAATAATGGAGAGCCCTTAAGTGTTTGCGTGAAATCGGTAGTAGAAATCGCTTGTCATCGAACTGGCGAGACACTGCACCGGATTAGAACATAGTTGATAGCTGTGTAGCAAGTGTAAAAACAGTAATTTGAGTCACTCCAGTTCTAGTAAAGTTACAAGATGCAGTTTAACAGATATTTGTCCAGGACATGGCGGTCTCACCTTGACTTTAATTGATTACTCATGGCACTGACTGCATCTTTGTGGTTAGCTGAAATAACTGCATGACGTACGGTCGCCATATTAACGTCACTCAGCGATTCCGCCGAAAGAGTAATGCATAAGTGGAAATCGGTTCGATACTACCAACGGGCCGATTCCAGGCGGGCAAAGTGGATGCGCGTACCAGCACACCATCCATTATTTTCGTTGGTTATGAAAAAGAATTTATAAACACAGGTATATATCCTTAACGTATCTCAATACACAATTTGTTACAATAAAACTCACTGAAATCCGAGCGCCACGGTTCGCTACCCACGGGATGTTCAGCTTTCATGCTGCAGCCTGGGTTGCTGTGCCGATAGTGACACGGTGGAGGTGGCCTCTTTAACATTATCCGACTACAAGTGGGCTCTTGTACTATTTCGAAAGTCATTGGCTTTCCTTGAGCTGCTGGCTTCAGAGAATCTGCTGTCCTGTCCTCTCCCAGGTTTCCAACCCGATTGATGAGGTTTGCACGGTCCTCCCATAGGAACGACAGAACAATTTGTCAGATTCCATGGTTACGCTTTTTTTGCTAGAGGTCAGCGATCGACATTACCTTTATGTTCTCAGCCAATTTTCAATTTAAAGGCGTCGCTCTCTGTTACTGTTACAAGAAGCGGCCATTTACATAAAAGTCCTCCAATACGTGACCAAGAGCCATGCAGTGCCAACGCGCAGTGCTGTTCAGATGCTACCTTTATCTCTCAAGCCACTGACTGATTTAAACAAAAGCTACATTCTCGGATCAAAAGTATCGTGTCACTCCTATGTAATGCGGAATTGGGCACTAGGTATCACGAGAGGTGAACCTGCTGGTACAAAAAGAGTCAGGGAATATTTTGTTACTAGTTGAGAGGAAGCGACAGCAGAAAGGGTCGATTACGACAGACGACTGACTTCGAATGTGGACTGGTCTGTGGATGTCACATGAGTCAGAACTCCATCAGCGATATTTCAATCATTCTAAAGTTGCCCAAGTTCACTGTTTGCGAAGTTTTGCTGCAGAATCTTTAAATATATTCTCAACTCGAATACAAAGAACTTTCTTGAGACTGAGAAGCGTATGTCAACAAATCAGCAAGGTTTTAGAAAGCATCGCCCGTGCGAAACTCAGCTTGCCTTCTCTCACATGATATACTGCGAACTATGGATAAAGGTCAACAGGCAGATTTTCGGAAAGAATTTGACACGGTGCCCCATAGCATGTTGTTAAAGAAGGCGTGAGCGTACGGAGAAATTTCACAGATGTGCTAGTGGCTGGAGGATTTCGAGAACGTTATTGTCAGGAGTGCACAGGGAAGTGTGATAGGACCGCTGTTTTTGTTTACATATATACACGATTTGGCGGACAGGGCGGGCAGCAATCTGCGATTCTTAGCTCATGATACTGCGGTGTGTCGTAATGTGTCGCAATTGAGTGACTGTAAGAAAAGGAAAGGCGACTTAGGCAACATTTCTAGTTGATGAAGTGAATGCCAGCTAGCCCTAAGTATGGAAAAATGAAAGTTAATGCGGATGAATAGGAAGAGAAAACTTGTAATGTTCTGTTACAGTGTTACTAGCATACTGCTTGACACAGTCAAGTCGTCGCAAAGAGATGTGAAATGGAAAGAGAATGTGATAACTATGACAGGGAACGCGAATCGTCGAATTCGGTTTAATGGGAGAATTTAAGGAAAGAGTTTTCCTGTAAAGGGGTCCGCATATGGGACACTGGTGAGAGCTATTCTTGAATACTGCTCGAGTGTTTGGGATCCTTACGATGTCGGACTGAAGGAAGACATCGAAGCAGTTCAGAGGCGGCGGCCTAGGTTTGTTACCGGTAGGTTCGAACAACACATTAGTGTTAAGAAGATGCTTCGGGAACTCAACATACGCCACTGGCCATTAAAATTGCTACACCAAGAAGAAATGCAGATGATAAACGGGTATTCATAGGACTAATGTATTGTACTAGAACTGACATGTGTTACATTTTCACGTAATTTGGGAACATTAATCCTAAGAAATCATTAACCAGAACAACCACCTCTGGCCGTAATAAAGACCTTGATACGCCTGGGCATTGAGTCAAACAGAGCTTGGACGGCGCGTACAGGTACAGCTGCCCATGCAGACTCAACACGATACCACAGTTCATCAAGAGTAGTGACTGGCGTATTGTGACGAGCCAGTTGCTCGGCCACCATTGACCAGACGTTTTAAACTGGTGAGAGATCTGGAGAATGCGCTGGCCGGGGCAGCAGTCGAAAATTTTTCGTATCCAGAAAGGCCCATACAGGACCTGAAACAATGGGTCGTGTATTATCCTGCTGACATGTAGGGTTTCGCAGGGATCGAATGTAGAGTACAGCCACAGGTCGTAATACATCTGAAATGTAACGTCCACTGTTGAAAGTGCTGTCAATGCGAACAAGAGGTGACCGAGACGTGTAACCAATGGCACCCCATACTATCACGCGCGGTGACGATGACGAATACACGCTTCCAATGTGCGATGTCGCCAAACACGGATGCGACCATCGTGCTACTGTAAACAGAAAATGGATTCATCCGAAAAAAATGACGTTTTGTCATTCGTGCACCCAGGTTCGTCGATGAGTACACCATCGCAGGCGCTCCGGTCTGTGATGCAGTGTCAAGGGTAACCGCAGCCATGGTCTCCGCGCTGATAGTCCATGCTGCTGAAAACGTCGTCGACCTGCTCGTGCAGATGGTTGATGTCTTGCAAACGTCCCAATCTGCTGACTCAGAGATCGAGACGTGGCTGCACGGATAAGATGCCTGTCATCTCGACTGCTAGTGATACGAGGCCGTTGGGATGCTGCACGGCGTTCCGTATTACCCTCCTGAGCCCACCGATTCCATATTCTGCTAACAGTCACTGGATCTGGACCAATGCGAGCAGCAATGTCGCGATAGAATAAACAGTAATCGAGATAGGCTACAATCCGACCTTTATCAAAGTCGGAAACGTGATGGTACGCATTTCTCATCCTTACACGAGGCATAACAACAACGTTTCAGCAGGCAACGCTGGTCAACTGCTGTTTGTGTATGAGAAATCGGTTGGAAACTTTCCTCATGTAAGCACGTTGTGGGTGTCGCCACCGGCGCCAGCCTTGTGTAAATGCTCTGAAAAGCTACTCATTTGCGTATCACAGCCTCTTCTTCCTGTCGGTTAAATTTCGCGTCTGTAGCACGTCATCTTCATGGTGTAGCAATTTCAATGGCCAGTAGTGTGCATTGCATGCTAGAACTACGATGATAAAATTCGAGAAATCAAGGCTCCTACAGAGTCATATATATAATCGTTTTACCCTCGCTCTATTTGCGAGTGGAACAGGGAAGCAAGTGACTTAGTAGTGGTACAGGTTCCCTCCACCACAAACTGTACAGTGGCTTGCGAAGTATCTATGTTCATGTATATGTAGACGTACAAGTGACAGTAAAGTGTAAATGCAAATGAACAACCACAGCTAACCCAGGAACAGTCATATATCACTAACTGGCGGACGAACACCGTCAAGCACTGCGGAGCGTTGTCGTAAAAAATGCATAAAATCAACGGAAGGAAACACTCGTGAGTTACAAACTACTATCAGAAGTCAAAGAAATACTGTTCGTAAGGAGTTAAAAAGAATGGGGTACAATGATTGAGCAGCTGCATATGTCTGTAGTTATGACCAAGTGACGCTTGAGGGGGTATACAGGGCGTTGGCGCTGGTCAGTGGATGACTGGAATGATGGCTCGCACTATGCCTTGTGGAATTCCAGTGGAAGGCTTTGGAATTCGCCGATGTCTAGAGAACATGATCTGCCATCATGAGTGGTGCCAACAGTGAAGTATGGAGAGTGTGATGTTACAGTACAGGGGGGTGTTTTTCGTGATTATGGTGTGGTGTCATTTGACCCGTGGTAAAAACTGGTTTTGAAGAGCGCGCCGCAGCGCGTTGTGTGAAGCAGTCGCCCTCCCTTTCTGGCGGTGGCGCCGCTGTGGCAATCGCAGCTTTTGTGTCTCCTTCTGGTGGGAAAGGGGAAAGGTTGCCTGTTTACGTGCATTTAAGGTGCTCTAAGAGCTCGCCAGTCGGTCAGTCTGAGTCAGTCGGGTCAGTCTGGTTCAGTCTCTCGTCCCCAGCTTGCTAGTCTGTCTCTCGCCCGCATTTGTGAGGCAGTTAGTGTCTGTCTGTCGTTCGGAGTGCCAGTATGTCTGTCGTTCGGATCAACCTTTAAAGCCGGTTGGGTCGATCGGTTGATCGGTCGCGCACTGAGACACAAGATGACTTGTCCGTCTTGAACGTCGGCGCATGTGAGGTCGCCACGTGAGTCCAGTGGGCCGCGCCGTATGGCGAGGAATAGTGGCTTCGCGGTCGACACGAGAGCAACAGGAGTCAACCCACGACAGAGTCTGGCTGGTGCGAGCTGCGACACCGTGGTGTAACTGGTTCTCCGAGCGCTTCTGCGCCCCTTCACTTACCATCTTGTGGAACTTGACTCGGTCCTTTCCTGGGATGTCGTTTTGCCAGTAGGCGTGTTTCCTCTACATGGTTGGATCCGGGCCAGTATTTCCGCCGTCGTGTGTCTGGAAGTGAGTGGGAGACGCACCAGCACGGCAGTCGCGACGGAGCAGCAGTCGCAGATGGAGCAGCGGGCAATTGGTCGATTGGTGAGATCGGCGCGCCTTCCTGCGCCGTTGAAGCGGCTGGCAGCGGACGGCTCGTGAGAGCGATTTGGGGGTGCTGCGCCAGGTCTTCTCCAGAGATCGAAGTTTATTATAAGTTAAGTGACTGTTCATATGTTGTGTGATTTATTCTTGTTAAATTTTACTTGCTTTCTTGGTCAGTCTTGTAGTGTTGGCAGAAGAGCCAACACTGTTTCTCTAGAGGAGGCCGAAATGCACGCGTTTAATCACACGCTGACTGGCGTGAGGTCTGGAACAGGACAATACCTTGAGAATTGTAAATAAAGTACTTATATGATGTAATACTTAACTTTAATTCACAATTGTAGAACATCTCTCGTTACGGTACATGCTTCATAATATTAATTATCAATTGAATACGGCGCCTTGCTAGGTCGTAGCAAATGTAGCTGAAGGCTATGCTAACTATCGTCTCGGCAAATGAGAGCGTAGTTGTCAGTGAACCTTTGCTATGAACGTCGGCTGTACAACTGGGGCGAGTGCCAGTACGTCTCTCTAGACCTGCCGTGTGGTGGCGTTCGGCCTGCTATCACTGACAGTGGCGACACGCGTGTCCGGCGTATACTAATGGACCGCGGCCGATTTAAAGGCTACCACCTAGCAAGTGTGGTGTCTGGCGGTGACACCACAAGTCTCTCGTCCCTAGCTCGCTCGTCTGTCTCTTGTCTGCATTTGTTAGGCAATTAATTTCTGTCTGTCGTTCGGAGCTGCCTCTGTCGTGTCTGTCCGATTTGGTGTGTTAACGAAATTTTTGGTTGGAGTGTAACGGCCTAATACCTGAAATATGTTTTGATCTTGCCTATCATCTTGAGAGGGGGTATCTGTGTATATCTGCGTACCGTAGAGCATCTTAACCTTTTGTAGAATTTCATATAAGATTGCATTTTATGGGCTTTTATTTGAATGGTCATTTTGGTACATAAAGTTGCCACCCTTCCACCGTAGGACTTTCCTTAGAAGTTACAATCAAGTTGCGCCTTTGGTGCCAAGTTAATTTTATAATTTAAGTGTTTGTACGATTTCCATCCCTTCTACGGGGTGCATAGTTTGTGTGCTTGTGTGAATTGTTAAAACTTTTACTTTAAGGTAATCTGGTGTGTTGCAGATTGGCACCAGTGTAGTCTTCCAGAGGTTGTTGTGAGCGGTTATGACTACGGCCATGTGAAAAGGGTGCGGCAAGGTTCTCAGCCCGAAAGCTCATGCACTCAAAAATTTGTTTTTTTCTGCCTCTGAATAAATTGTAACTTGATATTTAGAGGGTGCTTTCTGCTTATAATTTTAAATCTGTTTCATTAAAAAAAAAAAGGCTCTTAGGAATAAAATTCACATTTGTTAAAAACAATTTGATTTTTATTTCATCGGTTACTCCCTGGCAACTACTTCCACGCTCACATAGCGTGATTAAATGTGTTAATGTTCTTGACGAATCGCTAGTAAATAAAAAAAAAAGTTTTGAAAGTAATTTCACGGTTCATTGTGCTCAAGTAGGCGATAATACAGAAGGATGTGAACTCATTTGCTACAATATGCACAGTGAAGAAACAGTACAGAGTCCATACCTGTTTGTGTCAACTTGACAATATACACTTATTATCAAAAGGAAAGTTGCTACTCACCATATAGCAGAGATCCTGAGTCGCCGATCGGTACAACAAAATGTCTGTCACAAGCAGAGCTTTCGGTTATTAAGGCCTTCGTCAAAAATAGATGTAGACTGTAGACACACACACATACACACACACACACACACACACACACACACACACACACACATGCAAGCACAGTTCACTCACACGACTAGAGTCTTAGACAACTGATGCCATGCTGCGAGCAGTAGCACCAGTGGATGATGGGAGTGGCGAGTGGTAGGGGGAAAGAGGGGGCCGTGGCAGGGAGGGGGAGGGATAGTATGGCGGGGGTGGCGGACAATGAAGTGCTGCAGGTTAGATGGTGGGCAGGGGAGAGGTGGAGAGGGGGGTGGAAGTAGCGGAAAAGGAGAGAAGTAAAAAAGACTGAGTGTGATAGTGGAATTAATGGTAGTAACTATCCTTTTCATTATATCTACATCTACATTTATACTCCGCAAGCCACCCAAAGGTGTGTGCCAGAGGGCACTTTACGTGCCACTGTCATTACCTCCCTTTCCTGTTCCAGTCGCGTATGGTTCATCTACATCTACATCTACATTTATACTCCGCAAGCCACCCAACGGTGTGTGGCGGTGGGCACTTTACGTGCCACTGTCATTACCTCCCTTTTCTGTTCCAGTCGCGTATGGTTCGCGGGAAGAACGACTGTCTGAAAGCCTCCGTGCGCGCTCGAATCTCTCTAATTTTACGTTCGGGATCTCCTCGGGACGTATAAGTAGGGGGAAGCAATATATTCGATAACACATCCAGAAACGCACCCTCCTGAAACCTGGCGAGCAGGCTACACCGCGATGCAGAGCGCCTCTCTTGCAGTGTCTGTCACTTGAATTTGCTAAACATCTCCGTAACGCTATCACGGTTACCATATAAGCCTGTGACGAAACGCGCCGCTCTTTTTTGGATCTTCTCTATCTCTTCCGTCAACCCGATGTGGTACGGATCCCACACTGATGAGCAACACTCAAGTATAAGTCGAACGAGTGTTTTGTAAGCCACCTCCTTTGTTGATGGACTACATTTTCTAAGGACTCTCCCAACGAAACTCAACCTGGTAGCCACTTTACCAACAATTAATTCTATATGATCATTCCACTTCAAATCGTTCCGTACGCATACTCCCAGATATTTGACAGAAGTAACTGCTAACAGTGTTTGTTCCGCTATCTTACAATCATACAATAAAGGATCCTTCTTTCTATGTATTCGCAATACATTACATTTGTCTATGTTAAGGGCCAGGTGCCACTCCCTGCACCAATTGCCTATCCGCTGCAGATCTTCCTGTATTTCGCTGCAATTTTCTAATGCTGCAGCTTCTCTGTACGCTACAGCATCATCCAAGAGAAGCCGCATGGAACTTCCGACACTATCTACTAGGTCATTTATATATATTGTGAAAAGCAATGGTCCCATAACAATCCCCTGTGGAACGCCAGAGGTTACTCTAACGTCTGTAGACGTCTCTCCATTGAGAACAACATGCTGTGTTCTGTTTGCTCAAAGCTCTTCAATCCAGCCACACAGCTGGTCTGATATTCCGTAGGCTCTTACTTTATCAGGCGACAGTGCGTAACTGTATCGAACGCCTTCCGGAAGTCAAGGTTCAAATGGCTCTGAGCACTATGGGACTTAACAGCTGTGGTCATCAGTCCCCTAGCACTTAGAACTACTTAAACCTAACTAACCTAAGGACATCACACACATCCATGCCCGAGGCAGGATTCGAACCTGCGACCGTAGCAGTCGCACGGTTCCGGACTGCGCGCCTAGAACCGCGAGACCACCGCGGCCGGCGGAAGTCAAGGAAAATGGCATCCACCTGGGAGCCTGTATCTAATATTTTCATGAACAAATAAAGCGAGTTGGGTCTCACACGATCGCTGTTTCCGGAATCCATGTTGATTCCTACAGAGTAGATTCTGGGATTCCAGAAATGACATGATACGCGAGCAAAAAGTTCTACAACAGATCGATGTCAGAGATATAGGCCTACAGTTTTGCGCATATGCTCCACGACCTTTCTTGAAAACTGGAACTACCTGTGCTCTTTTCCAATCATTTGGAACCTTCCGTTC
This sequence comes from Schistocerca piceifrons, assembly GCF_021461385.2. Taxonomy (NCBI): domain Eukaryota; kingdom Metazoa; phylum Arthropoda; class Insecta; order Orthoptera; family Acrididae; genus Schistocerca; species Schistocerca piceifrons. Next base: position 744,753,310 of record NC_060141.1, read on the forward strand.
CTCTAGAGACTTGCAGTACACGGCTGTTAGAAGGGGGGCAAGTTCTTTCGCGTACTCTGTGTAGAATCGAACTGGTATCCCGTCAGGTCCAGTGGACTTACCTCTGTTGAGTGATTCCAGTTGCCTTTCTATTCCTTGGACACTTTATTCAATGTCAGAAATTTTTTCGTTTGTGCGAGGATTTAGAGAAGGAACTGCAGTGCGGTCTTCCTCTGTGAAACAGCTTTTGAAAAAGGTGTTTAGTATTTCAGCTTTACCCGTGTCATCCTCTGTTTCAATGCCATCATCATCCCGGACTGTCTGGATATGCTGTTTCGAGCCACTTACTGATTTAACGTAAGATCAGAACTTCCTAGGATTTTCTGTCAAGTCGGTACATAGAATTTTACTTCCGAATTCACTGAACGCTTCACGCATAGCCCTCCTTACGCTAACTTTGACATCGTTTAGCTTCTGTTTGTCTGAGAGGTTTTGGCTGCGTTAAAACTTGGAGTGAAGCTCTCTTTGCTTTCTCAGTAGTTTCCTAACTTTGTTGTTGTACCACGGTGGGTTTTTCCCGTCCCTCACAGTTTTTCTCGGCACGTTCCTGTCTAAAACGCATTTTACGATTGCCTTGAACTTTTTCCATAAACACTCAGCATTGTCAGTGTCGGGACAGAAATGTTCGTTTTGATCTGTTAGGTAGTCTGTAATCTGCCTTCTATTACTCTTGCTAAACAGATAAACCTTCCTCCCTTTTTTTATATTCCTATTCCATATTCAGGGATGCTGCAACGGCCTTATGATCACTGATTCCCTGTTCTGCACTTACAGAGTCGAAAAGTTCGGGTCTGTTTGTTATCAGTAGGTCCAAGATGTTATCTCCGCGAGTCGGTTCTCTGTTTAATTGCTCGAGGTAATTTTCGGATAGTGCACTCAGTGTAATGTCACTCGATGCTTTGTCCCTACCACCCGTCCTAAACATCTGAGTGTCCCACTCTATATCTGGTAAATTGAAATCTCCACCTAAGACTATAACATGCTGAGAAAATTATATTGTTTCATTCAATCCTGGATTTTCCATTTTTGACAATACACTCTGTCGTAAGGTTGCATCTGTGGGACAGTGATTTGTAGACACTGAAATGGACTGCCCTGCACCGAGTCCAGGCCTGAACCTGTTGGACCACCTTTGAGATGAATTAGGAAGTCGACTTTGCTCCAGACTTGAGCGTCTCACATCACTGTCTTCTCTGATTCCGACTGTTGAAGAATAATGGGCGGCCATTCCTCCACATACGTTCAGGCACCTCACTGGATGTGCCCCCAACAGAGTTTAAGCCCTCATAAAGGCGAGGGGTGGACAGACCCCACGCTAATGTCCACTCCGAATGTCCAGATATTTTTCGTCCGATACTTTATAAATATCAGCGCTCAGAATCACACGTACAGCTTTGTAGTGACGTATCACTACACTGTGACCTTGCTTAATTTCTCACACATAGCAAAAGGAGGACGTTTTCATTGAATGCTGAGGTCTCGTCTCCTGTAAGAGAGAATTTTGCAAAGTTAGCAACAAACTCTAAAGTCCAAGAAGTTTGTCATCGTTATTAGTTAACCGTTGTTGCCCTACATTTCTTACCTTTGTTTCGTTGTCTACACTAAGGAAATGGCTATCTAATGTTTCAGTACATGGAAGAATAGATAAGCACAGAACTGTTCGCTGGGAGCAGGCCTCATTCTCCTTGATGAAAATTATTTCTTCTGTAACGCAATTGCCGGCCGGAGTGGCCGAGCGGTTCTAGGCACTACAGTCTGGAACTGCGCGACCGCTATGGTCGCAGGTTCGAATCCTGCCTCGGGCATGGATGTGTGTGATGTCCTTAGGTTAGTTAGGTTTAAGTAGTTCTAAGTTCTAGGGGACTGATGACCTCAGAAGTTAAGTCCCATAATGCTCAGAGCCATTTGAACCATTTTGTAACGCAATTGGGAACTCTCGGTTCACCAAGCGGATGCACTGTGTACCTAATCCGTTAGCTTAAGGTCCGTGTGCTTAAGGTACGTGACTGTCATAAGTAGTGAGTAGTTTCGTGCATGAGTTGACGATGTCGACGCACAGGTTCTAATTTCGTGCTAGACCATACAAAACTCCTCTCGGATGTCGTCAAGTACCGTTGTAGTTTATACGACCATTATTCTGCCAGGAATAATACGTCCACTAAAATACATTGTCCGTAAGGCAGACGCGGTTAACCATAATCTCTGCCAGACACAATCAAATGCACAGCATTTACAAAATGTATACGCGTCCGTATATGAATACATTACGATACAGCAGATAACACATGAAAAGCATGCATTAAACAAAGTCTTCGTAATACGCAAAGTGAAAATCTGTAACTATTGAATAAGTCTTTCCTTTTTGATGTCTCGGAACCATTATTGGAGATCAATCCACTTCCTCTGGGTCAGCTGCAAATCTCTATCGATTTTGTAGAACATTTTAAAGCGATGGCCAATGTGCTTACTCTATATACATTATTACACTGAAGGCATTGTTCACGAAAGTGTCTTGTTTCACACCTTCTTTGGATGTGTGCTTTTGAAACTTAGAATGGTTTCTAGGATGATAAATATATTTATTCCTTCATTCTGTCGACAGTGCACTTTACATTAAAGCAAAACTCAGATTTTCATTTGAAATTCTATGAATGTATCTCACAAACGTCCCTACACTCTCTCTCAATTCAGAGCAGAGCAAATATATCAGTTAATCATTGAATGTGCATGCCCCAGAGAAAAAGTGTGTGCATCTGAAACCGAACCATTACCAAACTATTGTCTTCATATTTATGCAAACCTCAGCGGCTTTATTGTCACCTACACTGCATTATTTTCTCTGTATTCACACTGCCTCATCCTAAAGGCTTATGGAGAAATATTTCGCCCTCATCACGTATATTTAAACTCTCTTTTTATTCTTGCTCTTTTATGCTAGAAGCACTCCGAAGTTTTAGTAGTTGTAAGGAAATGATATCTAAATCAAATCTTGGGAAAGATAAGCTCTACGCGATCTGTAGGAATATTAGGTGATACGGAATAAATACATTTAAAAATTGTACGTTAAAGCACATTGACTTATGTAACAGTATCATGGTAGAAAACTTAGTTCAGCTGCGAACTAGAAACACAAACATTTCATATCAGACTAGGAAAAATACAGAGATCGTTGACAACTGCATATCTGACCTGTAAGGTACAAGAACCGATAGCCAAGAGAATTTGTTGAGCACATTTTCTCTTTTATTTACAAACTTTGCAATCAGTTACCATAACAGACACATGTACATTTTCTGCATTTCGTCACACATGTTTTTATAGACTGTGATAAGGTGAATGTTTGTAAATGTAGAAAAAATAGCTGAAGTGGGTGCAACGATGTAAGCTGTTCTCTTGTTGAAAGGACTTCATCTTCATAGGACGGTTGCTTCTATCGTCTAAATCGAACTGTTTTTACTGAGTTGGTTGCTTTATAGATTGGTATTAGCTATGTGTTTCCATATTAAAAACATGATACTTAGCTGAACTGTCTGTGGGTTCATGGTGAAACAGTCTGTGGGTTCACGGTGAAACAGGGTTCTTATTACACAAGTGGATACACAGTCTACCGTATTTCACAAATTTTTACGTGACACGAACTATCTTTCCGGTTACAATTCCATATTCTAGTGGCCTAAAATAGTTATTCAAGGCCTTCGGTTGTACTTGGAATAGAGTCTTTATTAAATATTACATCTAAAAAGATGAACTGTGTTTTTAGGACTAGTGCAAAACGGACTTTAACATTCTGGCGCCGGCCGCTGTGGCCGTGTGGTTCTAGGCGCTCCAGTCCGGAGCCGCGCTGTTGCTACGGTCGCAGGTTCGAATCCTGCCTCGGCCATGGGTGTGTGTGATGTCCTTAGGTTAGTTAGATTTATGTAGTTCTAAGTTCTAGGGGACTGATGACCACAGCAGTTGAGTCCCATAGTGCTCAGAGCCATTTGAACCATTTGAACATACTGGCGTTAGCCCGCCATGGTAGCCGCGCGGTCTAACGCGCTGCTTCGCGAGCTGGAAGGCGTGCCGGTCCCCAGCACGAATCCACTAGTAGGATTAGTATCGAGGTCCGGTGTGCCGGCCAGCCTGTGCATGGTTTTTAAGGCGGTTTTCCATCTGCCTCGGCGAATGCGGGCTGGATCCCCTTATTCCGCATCAGTTACACTACGTCGGCAACCGCTGCACAGACAGTCTCCACGTACGCGTACACCATAATTGTTCTACATTTGGGGTTACACTCGTCTGGTATGAGACGTTCCCGGGGGGGTCCCTGGAAGTCGAACCGCACAGTAACTCTGGGTTCTGTGTGGGGCGGCGGTGCGGCGGGTGGACTGTTGTGGGGTTGTGAACCACTGAGGGCTATGCCGGGACGAAGCCTCTCGGTCATTTCTAGGTCCCCGGTTCAATACACAATAACCAATACACAATACTGGCGTTGATGATTTTCTTTGTTTAAAGAACAGTCGGTACAAGGTAAGTGAGGAAGTTCCATGAATGTGACAGCATGTCATTACCCTCCAACTAAACTAGTTCGTCCTCTTACGTCCATACTACTGATATACAAGTTGATATTTTCCACCGCGTACAAACAGTAGGGATTGATCTATAGTAGGATACAGAACAAAAAAATGTCTAATGAACTTCGGCAATGCACGGTTTCCATGCTAGAGACCATTTATTCAGTAATATTTTGTTACAGAGACTGCGGTCTAATATGCATTGTACTATGCAGCCACAGTTACAGTGTGCATGATTTCCTCCTAGAAGGTCGTACTGTTCCTCTACGTCATGTCCTAGCGCCCTCTCCGGCCATGGCAATTGGTAATGTTGTGTCCGATTCACTTGTCTTACTACTCATCTTGCAGTGAAAGTGATACAGCGTTGTACACAATGTTTCCGTATTCGAACCGAGAGTTTGCCGACATGGTTTCTACTTACGAAAAGGCAAATGGCAACAGACGACGGGCAGCAAGGTTGTATCAGGAGACCTATCCCCACCGACAACAACAACAGCATTTAGTGTTTGCAACAGTGTTTCGCCGTCTGCCTGAGATATGGTCGTTTCAGGAAGCAGGAAGTCATGAAGGACGTACCCGAAATGTTCGGACACTAGGCTTGGAGGAAAATGTGATTAACACTGCAAAGGGCGACCGCCGTCTCAGTACCAGGGAGTTGGCCCGCCAGCAGAGGGTAAGCCAGACGAGCGTGTGGAACATTCTTCATGACAATTGCTACTACCCTTACCACTTACAGCATGTGGAGGGCTTACTAGCGACAGACTTTCCACATCGGGAGCAGTTTTATCACTGGTTTCTTCACAAGGCAACCGCGATTCCGGGATATGTATTATCCATCCTATCCACAGACATCTTTACGCTGACAGATATCTTTAACTTTCATAACAGTCATCTGTTGAATAGTATGCAGAGCCCCCATGGTATAGTGACACTGAATGATCAGCATCGGTGCAGCCGGAATTTTTGGGCCGGGATAATGGGCGACCGTATTTTGGGACCGGTCTTCCTTCCACGTCTCAGGACGGAACTATTGACGTTTCTCGCTGCGAATTTGCCTCTCCTGCCGGAAGAAGTGTCACTGACGATTCGAAGGGTTACCTGGTTGCTACATAATGGTTCTCCAGCCCACTTGGCCATTAATGTCAGGACGCATCTCCACCATTTCTTCCTTGGTCGATGGATCGGACGACTGGGTCCAATTGCATGTCCTGCTCGTTCACTGGATCTGAACCCGTTCGATTTCTGGTTATGGGGTCATCTCAAAAGTATCGTGTATTCAGAGCCAGTTCCAGACGTGAAGACAATGGAGCAGCGTATTCACTCCGCCTTTGACACTGTTCTTATGCTGCCTGGCCGTTGTGAACGTGTGAGACAGAACATCCTACGGTGCGTACACGTATGCGTTGAGGTACATGGAAACCATTTTCAACTGACTGTAACGGTGGTTGCATGGTACAGCGCGTATTATACCGCAGTCTCTGTAGCAATGTGTTGTGTCTAGACAAGACAGCCTAGACACAATGAGAGGAAGCCGAAAGACACTCGCTTAAACTCACGCAGGCTGGCGTGAGGTCTGAAACAGGATACGTAATGAATGCTATAAAGAAAAGTACGAAGCTTCTGGAATACTTAACTTTAATCCACATTTGTAGAACATCGTTCTTGATGATACATTAATAGAATCTCAATATCAATTGAATACGGCGCCTTGCTAGGTCGTAGCAAATGTAGCTGAAGGCTATGCTAACTATCGTCTCGGCAAATGAGAGCGTAGTTGTCAGTGAACCATTGCTATGAACGTCGGCTGTACAACTGGGGCGAGTGCCAGTACGTCTCTCTAGACCTGCCGTGTGGTGGCGTTCGGCCTGCTATCACTGACAGTGGCGACACGCGTGTCCGGCGTATACTAATGGACCGCGGCCGATTTAAAGGCTACCACCTAGCAAGTGTGGTGTCTGGCGGTGACACCACACAATGTGTGATTGAATAAATGGTCTCTAGCATGTAAAACAACCATTTCCGGATAAAATTTACAAAGAACTTGGCGGCATGGGCCCACTTATGAACATGACGTCGAACCCTCTGGCCAGAACGCACACACAGGTTTGGTTGGGAAGGGTGTCATACAGACAATGTGTTCTCTCCTGCAAGACTGCCAACAACTGTTGTTTCTCTTCTTTGATATCCTAGGCGAGGAGTCCAGGAGTCGAGGTACGAGCTGGTCACACACATGTTCAATCGTGGAAAGATCTGAGGGTCTTGTGAAATATCGTTGTGCCCTCAGAGTTCCGTCAAGCACAGCGAACCATGTGGTGATGCCATACCTGTTGGCATGACACCACCCAACACGATGACACCAGGAGTGATCTGCGCCTGTCCAGAACGCTGGAAGAATGGGACCTCTCCCCAGGTAACCACCATACTCGCCGATGGCGGTCATCTGGGCCAGTTCACAACCGTGATTCATCGCTGAACACAATATGTGGCCATTCATCAACAACTCGCGCTTGCAAGTCATGGCACCACACCAACCGCAGTCGGGTTTGTTGTGATGCTAACGGCTTTCTAGACATGGGACAGTTATCCATAGTCCGGCTGCCGATGGTCAGCGCGGAATGACCAGAGAGTTACGTCTAGTCCATTACTTGTTCTCGGACGTCAGACGTAAATGTGAAGCGGCTAACATATGGTTGATGCGCAGGCCCTCTCCCTTGTGGTGGTGAGGGTTTGGTGACCACATTCATGGCGACGAGTATGCAGGCCGTCGCGTTCACATGCAGTCCAGCATCAGTCCACAGTCAAACCCTAATACCATAAAAATCAGGATATTGCACGATTCAACCAAACGGGCATCCACAATGAAGAACCTCTCAAACTCTTTCACCAGGTGGTGATAACGCTGTCTCGCACCAGTGCGCTGCAGCTCCGTGCCCTTCACAGCAATAACTCAATATCTGACGCTGTTGATATCTCTAATTTATCCCACCAGTGATTTTGGTCGGTCAGTGTAAAATGTTGTAAGTTTTCTAATCAGGGTACACTAGAAGTGTGTGAATATACTGAAATATTTTGGAAATGGTGTGTATTGTACCTCCTGATATGACTGTTTAGTCAAACACTCTTTACGGCTTATTTGAAAACGATCTCTGCGATCTCTGAGGAAGGTGCCTCGAGTTCCCAAATGGCTCTGAGCACTATGGAACTTAACAGCTGAAGTCATCAGTCCCCCCAAAAACTGGAACTACTTAAACCTAACTAACCTAAGGACATCACACATATCCATGCCCGAGGCAGGATTCGAATCTGTGACCGTAGCGGTCGCGCGGTTCCAGACTGTAGCGCCTAGAACCGCACGGCCACTCCGGCCGCTCTCGAGTTCTCAGAACATCTAAAATGAACATCAGACGGCCTCCATTAAGTAATAAACATAAAATTTCCAGTGCGTTAGAGGTCGGAAGTCGGAAAGTGGATTGGCTTGCCTCGGTCTACCTTTAATAACACCATAAAATACAAAGTTTCCATAGTATTTCAATATTCTGCAGGGCACTGAATTATGTATAAGAACTTTGAGAAGTGTCACGGCATGGATCAAACGAATTTCGGTTAAATTATTCCTTTAGACATACGATTATTAAAAAGAAAAGCTCGTGCCTTTACCACAAAGCTGGGAATAAAACATTTATCAACTAGAAAGGGTTTTTATTGGTTTCCAAAATGCCAAATAGCCCGGTACTTTTTAAAATGCCCGAGGAAAGCAAAACTGCAGATCAGGGTGTGTACAGTTAGTGGACTGATGATATTTACGCAAGAATAAAATTCAGATGACAGTTTGCAGTACTAAAGTGGCTGGTTTGCTTCTCACGTGCCTTGTGGGTAAAACCCTAACGCTAAAGTGAGAAGACTGCCGTAGAGGTAGACAAAGCACTGTTCTTCTCTGCACGAGCGTGACGAAAGCAAATAAACTGCTTCTTCTCGCCGACGGAAAACCATGATGACGTTTCATATGTGACTATGCTATTCTATTGCACGTCCGTTTAATGTACCGTGGGTCTCTTTCCATACGAGACTACGAGTACGCCCAACTTGCAGGCTCACACAGTCCGTGACTAACACCAAACCAGTAACTATGTTCTCAGTCAACAGTAATACTGATGCTAACAAGCCCGACCTTGTTGGTAAGGCAAACGTCCAATGATACACTTCCCTTGAAAAATATTCACAGACACTTTCTCGTTCATTCGCAAAATCTGTACACTCTCGATTCACGGTACTGTGATTAATTTGTCGCCGAAACATCCTTGACTAATTAGATAGCCACATGAATTTTTTCTCGTCCTTAGTTCTCTGTTAAAATACGTTTGTCTCATTTACATATTTTGGCTTTAGTATTACCTTTTTTATGATAGTTTTTTCGTTGCAGTAGATACTACGCTGTAAAATATATAGCAGTATCCTGAATAAGAGACTTTCTATCTTTGATACAATTTTATCAGACGGTCGAATAGGTTCTAGAAAAGGACCACCTAGTACTGATGATACTTATACAATAGGACAACTGGTAGAAAAGGAGAGGATTTAGCTTAGAGACGTACACAGCGTTTGTAGACTACGAAATAGCTTTAGACAAAATTAATAGCCACCTGTTGAGGAGAGTATGAAAATGTGTAGAATATGAAGAAAAAGGCTTCGCAATGGAACTAATTATCTCTGTAAACCGTCTTCGCAAAAAGACAAAAATTTTAATCGCAGGTGGAGATAACCTGTATCAGTAATTAGCGACAACATAAGGCACTAGGCAGGGATATAGCTTGCCTCCAGTTCCAATCAACATCTACACAAATGACCCAGTCAGTGCTTGGAAACAAAATATAACCTACGACATAAAGATAAACAGGGAAAAGTATTCGATACGGTATGCTTACTATCAAATAAAACGCGTGCCTTTCGGCTTCCTCTAATAACCCGGTGTTGGCTCTCCTGCCAACCCACAACAGTAGTGATGAAGTAGGGATCTTACCTTACGATCATTTCACGAGTATAGCGTGAATTTCAGGAATCTGGTACAACATTAAATCTCCGACACCGCAGAGGGCGGAAAAAGATCCTGCAAGAACAGGTCCAAAGACGACTGAAGAGAATCTTTCACCGTGACGGAAGTGCAACCCTTCCGCAGATTGTAGCAATTTTAATGCAGGTCCATCAACAAGTGTCGGGCATAGTGGTCGTTTTGCCATTTTGTGGAAATTGAATTGTCTGAAGTACTTTATATGATCCTAAGATGATGACACTAATCTGAATTATAACTCAGTAGTTGCTGACTATAATCACTGATTTCTATGCGATTCGGGTTAAAAAATACGATTACCTTAACCTGTTAACATTGCCTGGCTCTCCCCTACTCCATTTTCTTCCTATCACTTTTCATTCTCCTGTCTTCCAAAGCTTATCTCCAACTTTCCGATCTCATTTCCAGTTCCTTCTTTTGGTGCTACGAAACATTAAGTCATCTCCGAATATACACTGAAGTGCCAAAGGATCTGGTATAGGCACGCGTATTCAAATACAGATATATGTAAACAGGCAGAATACGGTGCCGTGGGCGGCAACGCCTATATAAGACAACAAGGACCTGCTACAATGGTAGGTTATCAAGATTTAAGTCAGTCTGAACATGATGTTATAGTAGGAGCGCGAGCGTAGCTATGGAGAGGGGATTTTGCCGTAGGACTATTTCACGAGTACACCATGAATATCAGGAAAACGGTAAAACATAAAATCTCCGACCGCCGCGGCCGGAAAAAAATCCTGTAAGAACGGGACCAACAACGACCGAAGAGAATGGTTCAACCGTTCCGCAAATTGCTGCTGATTTCAGTTCTGAGCCATCAAGTGTCACCGTGCGAACCATTCAACGAAACATCATCGATATGGGCTTTCGGAGTCGAAGGCCCACTCGTGTACCCTTGATGACTGCTCGACACAAAGCTTTACGCTTCCCCTGGGCCCGTCAGCACAGACGTTGGACTGTTCGTGATTGGAAGCATGTTGATTGTTTGCACGAGTCTCGTTTCAAATTGTATCGAGCGGATGGACGCGTGCGGGTATGGTGACAACCTCATGAATCCATGGACCCTTTATGTCAGCAGGGGACTGTTCAAGTTGGTGGAGGCTCTGTCATGGTGTGGGGCGTGTGCAGTTGGAGTGATATCGGACCCCTGATACGTGTAGACACGACTCTGACAGGTGACACGTACGTAAGCATCCTGTCTGATCACCTGCATCCATTCATGTCCGTTGTGCATTCCGACGGACTTGGGTCATTCCAGCAGGAAAAAGCAACACCCCACACATCCAGAATTGCTGCAGAGTGTCTCCACGGACACTCTTCTGAGTTTAAACACTTCCGCTGGCCACCAAACTCGCCAGACATGAACATTATTGAGCATACCTGGGATGCCTTGCAACGTGCTGTTCAGAAGATATCTTACGCCCCTCTTACGAATTTATGGACAGCCCTTTAGGATTTATGGTCTCAGTTCTCTCCAGCACTACTTCCGACATTATCCGAGTAGCATCTACGTCGTGTTGCGGCACTTCTTCGTGCTCGCCGGCGTCCCTACACGATGTTGGGCAGATGTACCAGATTCGTTGGCTCTTCAGTGTATAATAGGTTAAATGATCTACTTAAAAATTTGAAACAGTGTACGTAACTATGTAGTTTTCACAGATAACATGAAGACGGCGATCACATCGAAATAAGCCTATTGTAATAAATAATAAATTGAAACATAGCAGTGTCTTTGGCCTCACAGCGTAATGTAGCAATGCCTTTATACGTCAGTGAACTTGATAACAAGATCCTAAAATTTAAGGCAATCCGTGGAACGATAAGAAATTCGCTGCAGAAAGACATACAGACGAAGTGTTTCAAAGTCATAGCAGTACCTACTATACTCTATGGGTCTAAAACCAGGGCGCCATCGCAAAAGATATGACCAGGATCTACGCTGCGGAAATGAGATTTTCCCGCTGGTGTTAAAGGACATTAGGTTTGAGTTACAACTTGGTTCACTCCACAATAAAATGTACATACACAAAAACAGATGGTGAAGAAGGCAGAGGTTAAGACCGTGGAAAAAATATCTGGACCCTATTGACTGGAGATAGCGAAATAGCCTAATCCATGAAGGGAGGAGAAGAGGATGAAGAAGAAGAAGAAGAAAATATCATGGGTCTCCAACATCATGTCGCCTGGCAACTATTAGACTTCTGACCATTGTTGTATGGCAGGATAAAAAATATTTTTGTTAAGTTTGGCTAAGAATGCCTGTCGTGTAACTTGAGATCATCTGTGTTGGCTAGACCTCGTCGGCATTGGTATGTTACATGCTACAGTGAAGCAAAGAGCAGCCATTTGTTGTTACTGCTGAATTTGTCAGTGTTATACGCTTAATTGATTAATCATGATTTATTATCATCTTGCTTCGAGAATATTTTGAAAGGTGACATCAACATCCGAGCATCAATGGGACTACAGCTACTATTTTTTGTTAATTCTTTTACTTGCCAAGTATTTGTAATCAATGTTGTTGAACACAGAGTACAGATTTTTCAAGTAAGGACAGAAGATTTTATGATCCTCAAAACGATATTGTGGTGAACTCCAATGTTCTTTGTGAGACTTATAGATTATAGTTGGCCGAAACTAATTTCTTTAAAAACAACTATTTTCTAGTTTTATAGATTTCCAGAAGACATTTGACACCGTTCCTCACAACAGATTTCTAATCAGATTGCGGGCTATGGAATATCGCATCACTTGTGCAACTGGGTTCGTGATTTCCTACCAGAAAAACCACAAAATTTAGCAATCAACGGAAAAAGATTGCATAAAAACAGAGGTGATATCTGGCAATCCCTGAGGAAGTGTAAAAGGCCTTTTCCTGTTCCTAATCTATATAAACGATTTAGAAGTTGAGCAGACCTCTTAGATTATTTGCAGATGACGCTGTAATTTACCGTCTAGTAAAGTCATCACAAGATCAAAACCAACTGCAAAATGAATTAGACCCTAGACTTGTACGTTGAAAAGTGTGACAGTTGTCTCTGATTGAGAAAAAATGCGATGTCGTCAACATGAGTAGTAAAAGAAATCCGTTACAATACTTAAATTGGAATGATCACATAGATCTTATTGTAATGATGCCAAACCAAAGATTACGTTTCATTCGCAGAAATCCTAGAAGATGCGACAGGTCTGCTAAATAGACTGCCTACATTACTATCGCTCGTCCTCTGTTAATGTACTGCGGTGCTTTACGGGGGGAAGAGATGAGATTGACGGAGAACATCGAAAAAAGTGCAAAAAAGCGCTTTTTATTATAGCGAAGTAGGGGCTATAGTATCATGCTTATGATAAACAAATATATATATTACGAAAATATACCTATTCAAAAAAGCACATAAAGATTCACTTAACGCCTTCCTGAGAGACAATCTCTACCTCTTCCAAATTAATAATGTAAGTGTAGACCAGGTGTGGTTTGAATTCATAGAAATAGTATCGGCAGCAATTTCGACGTTTATAACAGATAAATTAATAAACGAAGGAACTGGTCCACCTTGGCACACAGAACGGGTCAAAACACTGTTTTAGAAACAACGGAAGAAACATGCCACATTACAGAAGCTCGAAACTTAGCGCGGACTTCAATGCGAGATGCTTATAACAGTTTCCACAACGAAAATTTGTCTCGAAACCTGGCAGAAAATCCAAAGAGATTCTGGTCGTATGTGAAGTATGCTAGCGGCAAGACACAATCACTGCCCTCCCTTCGCGGCAGCAATGTAGATACTATCGAAGACAGTGTTGCCGAAGCAGCGTTACTAAACACAGCTTACCAAAATGCCTCCACAAAAGAAGACGAAGTAAATATTCCAACATTCAAATCAAGAACAGTTGCCAACATGAGTTATGTGGGAGTAGATATCCTCGCAGTAGTGAAGCAACTTAAATTGCTTAATAAAAGCAAGTCTTCTGGTCCAGACTGTATACCACTCAGGTTCCTTTCACAGTATGCTGATGCATCAACTCCATAGTTAACAATCATATACAACCATTTGCTCGACGAAAGATCCGTACCCAAAGACTGGAAAGTTGCACAGGTCACACCAACATTCAAGAAAGGTGGTAGTAGTAATCCAGTAAATTACCGGCCCGTATCATTAATGTCGATATGTTACAGGATTTTGAAACATATACTGTGTTCCAACATTATGAATTACCTCGAAGAAAACGGTCTATTGACACACAGTCAACACGGATTTAGAAAAGATCGTTCTTCTGAAACACAACTAGCTCTTTACTCGCATGAAGTTCCGAGTGCTATTGACATGGGATTTAAAACTGATTCCGTATTTCTGGATTTCCGGACGGCTTTGACCACATAAGCGACTTATAGTGAAATTACGTGATTACGGAATATCGTCTCAGTTACGTGACTGGATCCGTGATTTCCTGTCAGAGAGGTCATAGTTCGTAGCAATTCACGGGCCCTTTGCTGTTAATTATCGATATAAACGATTTGGGAGACAATCTGAGCAGCCCTCTTAGGTTGTTTCAGATGACGCTGTCGTTTATCGACAAGTAAAGTCACCAGAAGATGAAAACAAATAGCAAAACGATTTAGAAAAGATACCTGTATGGTGCGAAAGTTAGGAATTGACACTAAATAACGAAAAGTGTGAGGTCATCCGCATGAGTGGTAAAAGGAATCCGTTAAACTTCTGTTACACGATAAATCAGTCAAATGTGAAGGCCGTAAATTCAACTAAATACCTAGGAATTACAATTACTAACAACTTAAATTAGAAGCAACACACAGAAAATGTTGTGGGGAAGGCTAACCAAAGACTACGATTTATCGACAGGACACTTAGAAAATGTAACAGATGTACAAAGGAGACTGCCTACACTACGCTTGTCCATCCTCTTTTAGAATACTGCTGCATGGTGTCGGACCTTACGAGATAGGATTGGAAATTTGTGGTAAGGTCTTATGGGACCAAACTGCTGAGGTCAACGGTCCCTAAGGCTGCGTTCACACTGCCGGCCGGGCCGAGCCGAGCCTGGCCGGGCCGCCGCCCGCTTCGATATCAAACACATGGTTTTGAATTGCGGTGTTCACACTGGCGGCCGGGCCGCGCCGACACGGCGTGAGCCTCCCGGAGCCGAGCCGACGACATTCCGAGTGTTTAATATTGCCGGCGCGAGCCGACCGCAGGCGCGAGCCTGTGGAGCAGCACTACAGCTTCTGCACTACACGCATCACACGTCTCCCTTCTGCTTTCATCACAAGTGTGACTCCACACGTCTTTTGTTTTAAGATGTTACCTCACATTTCACAATCAGTGAGGAAAAATTACGTTTATTATAATGATACATGCGAAATTACTTTTATTTCATTTATTTAATCTACATGCATTTACAACAATAGCTTGGCAGCGATCGCGGCATTGCCGCCACTGAATAGTTCGCATTTACTTGTAAACGGAGGCAGATATGAGTGTCACTGAGGGACGGAAATGTGTCCCTACCAGATGACAATGCATTGTAAAGTCATGTTGTGGCACGTTACTGTAAGCTGTTGTCTGTGACATCTTTTTGCGATGTTCTTACTTTAATGGATGCAGAATAACGTATACATGACATTAACTTGTGTCCATCAATTTGGTATCAGAAATTCTGCTAGTATGACAGTAATGATGCAGTTTCCAGATTATGGAACGAAGTAACCAAGGAGTGTGTTTCAGATAGTATGCACAAATATAAATTATTTTCCTTTATAATTTTATTTGTTTTATTTACAGTGAAATGAGATACAAAAAAATACAGTAAATAGCTAAGTACTTTCAATTCCAAAATTTATTTTTGAAAGGTTTTTTAATTATTTTACGTTGCATTTTTAACGAAATATTCAACAAAAGTGTTCCTGACAGTTTTCGAACGTAATGTGGAATTTCTGTGGAATGTGGCACCAGCTGTCTGCATATCAGCATTGGTACAAAACTTTTCAGCTTCAACATTGCATCCTTCTCTGTCAATGACAATATTATGAAGTAGACAAATGCACTTGACTATGTGATCAGCTACATCGACGGGTGTTTCAATTTCCTTCCTCAGTAGTCTCCATTTATTGGTCATTATACCAAATGCACATTCAACAACTTTTCTTGCTCTGGAATGCATATCATTGTATAGAATCTTCTCGTTGTCCAAATTTCTGCGAGGAAAAGGTCTCATCAAATTCTCTAATAAGGGGTAAGCTTCATCTCCCAAAATGACGTACGGTAGTTCCTGACACATTCCTTCAAGTCTTGTTGGTGGCGGTAATAACAGCTCCCCATTTATAAGTTTCTTATATAACATACTTTCTTTAAACTCGCCTGCATCAGACTGTTTACCTTAGGCACCAACATCTACAGCTATAAATTTGTAATTTGCATCAGCAACTGCTTGGAGTACAATCGAACAATACTGTTTGTAATTGTAAAACATGCTGCCAGAAAGTTTAGGACATTGGACACGTATGTGCTTCCCGTCTATACATCCAACACAGTTTGGAAATCCCCATCTCGTATGCATTTCACTGGCAATTTCTTTAAATCGAGAAACAGTTGGCGTTGGTAAATGAATGGGAGCAAGTGACTCCCATATGGCCATACAAACGTCTTTTACCACCACTGATACGGTGGACACTCCTAATCGGAATGACGATGCTAGTGCATGAAAGGAGATGCCAGTGGACAGATACCTGAGAAAAAAAATCGTAAAATGTGTTACTCAAGTGTGGTGTTGGGCGAAATTTTTACAGTTTTGTTTGCACAGTAGATATTTACTTAGTCCATGTCATTTCATAGTTGTACAACAATAAATAATTAAAGAGACATTTTCTTGCACCCTTCTACATTCTTTCAATTAAAATAATGAAATCGAAATGCAAAGATCTGAGAGACAGTTACAGAGAATAACTTGTATAACTTGGCAAAATAAAGTCATGTGATCCAGGGAATAGTATATTAAAATGCAATTCCACTCGGGCTTTGTTCTGACATACGATTTTCCTAAGTTCCAAGAGCTATGCACAGTTCCTTACCAGTGGAAATAGAACCACTGAGTCAAAGGGCATATCAGTCTGTCTATCTTACAAGGTAATGAAAAGAATTCTGTGAGGTCATCAGTGGGTCCACATGATGAACCATCACCACTGCATCATGAAGAAAAAAGAAGAAAATAGTTGGAAAATTCTGAAGGAGTGTATCTGCGATTCTTCGTTGAAGGCAAAGCAAGACATTACCCAAAATGACGAAGCTAATTACTTACTAATGATTCTCAGGAGTCCCATAAACTCTCTTCCCTTCAGACGTAAGCGTTTGTGAAATTTAAAATACAAAAGCATGACTACAATTAATTGGAGGTAGTGAATGCTGCACAAAGTTCTACTGCAAACCAAAAAGTGTGTACTAACGAATCTTACCTTATCGTTATACACAATTTCTCTTCTGCTGTTATACTTCTGCGAAAGTTTGTGTTCTGTTTCGAAATTTTGTCTTGAATGTTCTGCAGCACATACTGAAATGTATTATGATTCATTCTGTAATATGAATAAAATTTTTCAGGATAGTTTTTAAGTTCTTCATGTAAAGAAAAAAACTCTCCTAAATGTCTGTCGCTATTTATGGGATGAATCCATAACCTCCTAGTTCTTCTGTACTTCAAAACTCGACGAGTTACTGCAGAGTCAAAACAATACCAATAAAAGAGTGAAGACATTGTTCTACACGACAGCACAGACTAGCTAAAGGCGAGCAACTGTTGACTGCAGCTGCGTTTTCTACTGACTTGCTTGTCAGCTGTCGAAGGGTGGGGATTTTTTTCAATTTATTTATTTGGCCTTCGGCAACTAACAGCCATTTAGCCAAAAGGGATTACCTTGACGGTGCAGCGCAGCCCGCCAAGGAAGGAAAAAAACAATGAAGAACAATGAAACGCACATCTGTGTCGATCTACAGTAGTTTCATTAACTCTCCATTATTTTTTTCTGTCAAAGTAGACAAAGAGACTACAGAATTGCGCTTCAGTTTCTGCAGTAAACGTATGACAAATCTCCAGTTTGTTTTTGTGATTAGTTTTACACCAAATTTTATCAGACCTGTGTCATTGACGCTTCTAACTGTACATGTACTAAACCAAGCCGTAACCGCGCGAACTCCGTGGCTTGCGGACGCGGCACAGACGCCACTGAATAGCTCGCATTACTTGTGACCAGAGACAGATATCAGTATCATTATCATTTCAAAAACTTTTTGGTACTTTTAGCTACATTTCATTCCCAACAATGTATGGTCCAAAACGGATCTAACAGTAAGCTACCCGCTACATAACTTTTTCACTGCAAGATTTGTAAATCAAGTGCACAACGTTGACAAATAGCATCATTTCACAATGACTGTTAAGAAATATGGAAAGATAAATGATTCAATACGAAGCTAAGATGTTATACTACCACGTGTACAAAAATCAGATTTTTTAGTCGCATACTTTCTTCAAAATCCGTTGGGAAGCGTTACGAAACTAAGAAATCACGCGAAACGAAAAGTAGACTTTTTCTTTTTCCACGACGTAAGTAACGCTTTTAAGGAGAAAATAAGTTCATAAAACGATGTGGCGAAGTCTTATATACCGCTGAGAATTTTTAAAACATGAAAATCGGAGAAGTGGATGCAGAACCATGAAAAACACCTACGAGTCCTTTTGTATAAAAAAAAGAAACCGGGTGAGTGAGTAAAGTTTACAAGCGAGAAAAATTTCCTGGTATTTTCAGGTCTCGCTTATCTAGAGTCGACTGCAACCTAAAAGAAGCGAATACCATATTGTAAACAGTAACGTTTTGAATGGAAATATAACCAGAACCCTAGGCCACGTAAAATAATACGTTGTGAAACATAATGCCTTTCCAGTACTTTCTTTTGGTACGAGCGCTGTTTGCGCTGCAACACAATGAACTTATTACTCTAATAAAACTTAACATTAAATGAACGTAGCTGACTATACGATAAGTCTGTAAACAGAAGTGGTAGAGCAGACAGCCCATTGCCGTTGCACAAGGCTTGCGAGGGTTTCTGTTAGTTTAGTTTTACCTGCACCCCAGAAGCCTGAGTTTAAAAACACGTATAGTATCTGACTCTATTGTGTGTTTCACATAAACACATGAATTTTTCGTTCATTGAATGTTAATAAACATTTCCAGAAGACACAGATGTTGTTCCACGAGAATAGCAAATATTTTTATCTGTCGTTCCTATATTTTCGTAGCGCTTAACTGTTGCGGGACTATTTCAATCTCGGACTCTAAATTAACTTTCGATTACTGAATTAAAAATTCCAGCTTTCATTCCGTTGTCCTTTGTTGTGGTATTTCAGTGAGTGACAGGTGAATTGATTCCAATATATTTTTCTAAAGGCCTTTTGCTCGCATCTGCTGCTAACCGGAGTGGAAAGCTTCATATATTTGTTCGTTGCTTCGAATCCAAGTGGAAAGTTTCATATATTGGTTTGCCACTACAAATGGGCAACACTGTACTGTAAGATATTTTTCATTGCGCTCCTGTGTGCTATGTACTCAGAATCCACAATGAGTTATATCCATTTATGAAACACAATGCAAGTATCTGCATCTAGTTTTGTACGCAATATTGTCTTTTAGCATTACACGTATGGAATTGCAGCGTGTTAAAAATTCAATTTTGTAACCATTGCTATGAAATTGTTCCTTTTGTTTACATCACGCAATACTTGGTAGATTCTCTTTCAAATATTATACGCGCCAGCGAAACATAAGGCAATAACACTGTGTTCATGATAATCCAGCCTTCGAGTCCTGTGTCAAGTATATATCGTGAAGTATGTCGAGCAGTGTAAGCGAAAATGCCATGTGTCTATGTAGGGAACTTCTCTCGCAGAAATCCATATGTCAAGTAGTTATCCAGTTCTTTCGTATGTTTCACGATCGTTTGGGATTATCGTACACTGAAATACATTTTTGTCTCCTATGATCGACTACTGATGCTCTCTAACGTGTAAATTCAGTTGTGCAATGAAGAATTCACAACGTATGAGGAGATACTTTGCCACTCGCACCGCTACATTAAATTTTACTCACAGAGATTAGATGCTGCTCACAGTATTAGTACATTTCTTGTGGACAATGATTTCGTATTCTCTTCTAAGCTTTTTCTCTGTCATTCACCAACTCTAATTGTCTTTTTCTCTCAGCCATTAAAATAAATTTGTGGCATCCATTCATTTCTTATCGCCTTCTCAAATTTCACCTGTTATACCTCTCCCCAACGTTTTCTCTATTTTTCATTTTGTTTCAGTTAATCGGTATTTTCACCGTACACCAATATGCTACGTGTAAATCTTGTGCAAACTGCATTCCTGGGAAGTTTTACTGAAAGTTATCAACCTTTCTCCCTATCATTACAATTTCTACTCCTTACCGCATACTTTTTTTTCAGCATTGAGTTACATCCTCACATAGCTGCATTTCCACATTCATATAGTCCCAGAGTATGTTAAAATCCATAATCCTTGTGTTATTTCTGCGACTGAGACAGAGGAAGATGCACATTTTGGAGGAATTACTTTTGAATATTGATCAATGAGAACATAGAAGCAGACCAACAATAAACGGTATTGTGAGCGTTCTGAGAGAAAAATTATATGTGACAGTTTACAATATCTTGCTTCTTGGAACATGTGCCACGTTCAGCGCGATCTAGCCAGTGTTACAAAAACTTATGATAGTGGAATGCAAATGAAAGACTTGCTTGTTTCCGCGCCAAACGCTACCAACGTAAGTTATGATCCTCTCATTTCTAATATGATATCTAACATTCCAAATGAAAGATAATTTCTATATGTTTGTTCAACTTCTGCTCTACAAGACGTCATTATCACGTGGTTGTAAGATCTGTTGCCATTTATTACTTTCTGTAACTCTTCGTAAAAGTCCGCCATGGGACACCTATTCTTCATTTTTAAAATTTTCTTGCTGTTAAATGTGAGGTTACTTTAACCTCAGTACTGATGTTTTTTTTCTACAATACACGTTACACCTATAGTTAGCCCATTTTGTTTATCCTTTATTAAGGAATAAGCCCTGGTTTGAATTGTATTTCGTCTTCGTCTCTTGCGAGAAGTTCTGATACACCGGTGTCTTCCGTACAATGTGAAACGTGCCTATTAGTCAACACTGTCTGTTTCTCACAGTACATCGTGCCTTGTATTTGTTATAATCTATGAAATCTTGCACAAACCAGTTTTTCTCACTATGAGGAACTAACATATTTGGCGAGTCGGTTTTTCCGTCAGCCAGAAGCAGTCATTCGTGAGTCTGAATGCAGTTCCCCATCACTCGTGCTCACTTCTTGTCTAGAGTTTGTATGGTCTAAACAAAGAGGCACTTTGTACTGCGTTTCTGGTGATGAAGGAGCAAGCCCTTTTTGTCTGGCCCAGATCGACACCTTTGAACCAACATTGCAGAGCATAAGGACTTGGTGAGACCAAGACCTGGTACCGAGCGCCGCGGGTTTCGAATACGCGCCAGACGGCATGGAACTTGATGACCACTAGAAGTCTCTGCAGCAGTCCCGCAGTACACCGTGGTTGTGCGCGCTCCTGGCCCCGAGTCTAACGTAAGGGCGCCAATATGGAGGACGTGGTCCCAGCTGCCAATAGCGACATACCATGTCGTGTATTTAGGCGGCTGCCTCTCACTCAGTGAGGTTCCCTCTTCATCTCCCGCTCCACGTGTCTTCTGCCTCTTGGTGCACCCACTGACTCTTCATCCTGCCGCTTCCCCTGCTGCCCCTTCCTCTCCCCTGCTTTTCCACCTTCTCTGACCTTTCCCTCGGCAGGTCCCACCTGGCAGTTTTATTCTTCGTCGTGTGTGCTTCAAGTGGGTTTTAAGTGTGTTGTTCCGGAGTATTTTTAATACTATGGCCGACTTTTAACCTGTGCATCCGCATTCATTGTGTTCTCTGTGTTTTAAGAATCGCCAACTGTGTTTTTTAACTTTCTGGTGACTTTTTTAATTGTCCCCCATGAATATCTCCACGGCAGTCTATTTTTGCCTCCATTTTATCCCATTACTCTGTTTTATGTTCCCCTTTTTTATCGCCTTCTGTATGTAACATTTTATTCTTATTTTAGTTGTCATGTCACTCGGCTGAAGAACGGCGGATTGTGCAGCTGACAGCCCTCCCCTGCCCATATGGGGCAGGGGAATGAAATCACAATAAAGGAAAAAAAAACCCTCAGTGAGGCATTCCCCTCCTCTGCCTTTCCCCGCTCCCTCTCGCGTCTGCCCAGTCCCCCCCCCCCCCTCCACACCCCCGGCCTCTTACGAGTCCTCGTCCACCGGTCGGCTCCTTCCCCCCCACCCCACCACTTCGTTTTTCCTCTCCTTCCCCCTTTTCTTTCCCTTTATCTGTCCAGGTTCCCCCACATCTGCCCTCGGCTGTGGTGTGTCATATTTGTGCCAACTTTTTAGTGCAGTGTTGAAGTGAGTGTTCAGTGTTGTCTATTATTTCACTTGTCTGCTTCCTGTGTATTTTATTAGCATCGCCAACCCTTGTTTTATGTTTTAAGTTCCACAATTTTCCGCCATTTTACCATTTAAGTCACCGATTCTATTGCCTGTTTTTATTATTTATCACCTTCATTTTTTAAAAAAAGTTCTGTTGGCTGAAGAACGGCGAACTAAGCTGCTGCCAGCCCGCCCCAGTCGGGGGGTAATCGAATCTCAATAAAGGAAAAAAAAAACTCAGAGAAGCAGTCTGGTACTCGTGTTGAGTCGGTTGATATCTCGCTTACAGACATCGTGTTTACGTTGCATACGCTTGCTTTCCGCTTACGAGTACACGTTTTGATTTCGTGAGGTTATCTCTTGTGACCCCGTTGCTTAATACTTTGTTCTTGATATTGGTGTCTTGCTCGGTTGTCCGTCGTCGTGCTTGTCCTTCCATTCCCATTTGTCCGTCTTGTTTGTTCGCGGGCCGCTCCTGTTCGGTCCCACCACGTTTTCGTTAGCGGCAACCCTGCGACCGTTCCTGTCGCGGTTACAACACAACCCATTGTCTCTTCCTGTGAGGAGGCGAGATTAGTTCGGGAAGTATTTTGTGTATTACTTCGCATGTAGGTAGCCGATAGCGTGATCCCGCACACTGCGATAGGTACTCAAATATTGTCACTAATGCTTGGAAGCTGGTTATTGTATCACTGCGTTATTCAGTTATCTGCTGTTATAATTTCATCGATGTTAACTGTTCACGGAGTGTAAGTCAAAGTTTTAGTCAAGGGATCAGGATTACATATCAGATGAAGTTGGTTAGCAAAGCTGAATGCAGATTGTATTATCCCTAAGTTTTTGTAATCTTCTGTCTTTACGATTAACATTTGTCAAGTTCGCGTTTTATGGACTGATTTACCATATTATTCTTTATACTTGATACATTTGAATGCCCCCCGCTGGTGGACCGCATTTTGTGGTGGCCACGAAAGTCAAATACGCTAGACACAGCCATGCTGATGGATCACTTGTCAGCCATACAGTCGGCGCTGAGAATTACAGAGAGTAACAAGTAGAATCGAACTGCTAGCTAGAAAGGTTTGAGCAGGTGGTCCTATGCTGAGCTGCTGCCTGTCGTAACGAGAAATTGTCTTGTATTGCCTATTGCCATGTTACGTACGAAACGATTCAGAGTTGTAAGTGGTCGCTCTGATAACTGTTTCCGGTATTCTGAATGTATGTATTCACTACCGCCGGCTGGAGTGGCCGTGCGGTTCTGGGCGCTACAGTCTGGAGCCGAGCGACCGCTACGGTCGCAGGTTCGAATCCTACCTCGGGCATGGATGTGTGTGATGTTCTTAGGTTAGTTAGGTTTAATTAGTTCTAAGTTCTAGGCGACTGATGATCTGGGAAGTTAAGTCGCATAGTGCTCAGAGCCATTTGAACCATCTCCCCCTAAACCAGATCTCCTCCTAAACCAGTGGACAGATCTCGACCAAACTTGGTACACAATTCCCTTATTGCTAGGAAACAATCTCTGCGAGAATAAGAACCATTTACCTAGCATAGCTCAGGGTATATGATATCATAAACATTGTGATGCCTGCAAAACTGCCGTATTATGCATGATGTTTAAATTTATTACATTTGTGCTACTAACTACATTCGTAGAAAATTTCGCAGACGATATCCACATATGTCACTAAACGCAGCTACGAAGTTATATCACGGTACCACAAATAGTTCGAGAGATCATGATTTCAAGAACACTGAGTTTCTTGAATAACTGTCACATTGTACGTGGCGTATAAATTTATTACTTCTTTGCCACTAACTCCGTAAGCAACATATTTCTCAGACAGTATCCACATACGCCGCTGAATGTACCTACACAAATATAGCATTTAACGACACGTAGTTCGAGAAATATGACGTCATAAACACTGAGATGCGCGAAAAACTGAGCATCGTGCATTAAGTTTTAATACATTTATTCTATAGTACTAAGACATTCTGTGCTACTAAGACAGTATTACAGACGAGTCAGCTTAAGGAGACCCCTGAAACGTTGCTGCGGTTTCGATAGCTCTCAGCTTGGGAGGCACAAACGACTGTAGATGGCAACACAGCCGTCTGCAGAGTTATGAAGAGGCATTGTAATAGAGACGATTACAAAATCACGTAGAACACAAGTGAAATAGATGAGAGCAGCGTACAGAAACTGTTTCATAATTTCAAAAGTGGTTTCAGGAATGCATGGAAACTCAATTCATTTTTTTTCGTTTGTGATAAACAACTCTCAAAGTGAATACATAGGAGAAGTTTTTGCAGCTTTACCGTTCATGTTGATTTTGACAACACTGTCCAGTATAGGCTTGCCTCCTGGAGTCCAGAGAGAATGGAGAGACATGTGAACAGCGGCATAGGTTGGCAAAGCTCTGCTGGTAGCAGGCGGGTAGCTCTGGATTTGTTTCTGAATCTTTGGTACTGGTGTAGGTACACTCATGACGTGGTAGAGGAGATCTCAAATATCCAGTTATCCACTTTTCCACCTAAATGCTTTAGAAACCACCGTGAAGGGCATGGCAGAAGCTAATTAGTATAGCGTCAGAAGGTAGGTCGTCTTCCCTTTCCAATCACATATCGAGCGCGAGGAGAATCACCGCTTTAATGTCTGTGTGAGTTTAGTAATTGGTCTAATCTGGCTTTCACGGTTGCTACGAGAACAACATGTAGGGCACTGTAGTGTATTCCTAGGTCATTTCCGTAGTGTGGGTTCTTGAAGCTGTGTAAGTAGACTTTCTCAGGATGATTGTCTTTATTTATGTGGCTGCCAGTTCAGATTTCCAGCATTTCAGTGCAAAGCCGTCATTTGACCAACGGCCTACGTTAGTCCTCTGATACATTCGTAATTTACACTGCGATGTCAGCAGTCAACAAATAGCAGTTTTAATATTTCCAAGTTTCACCTGTGGTCGATTACAGTTTCAAAGCATTTGCGTAGCTAATTAAAGGTTTTGTGTCTTTGAGTATTGAAACTGTGCTACGCTCACGACGAATTTCACTGACAAGAGGAGGCCGCCAATTGTGAAATTCAGATTCGATTCATACTGCGCATAATAAAAGCTCATGGCCAGAGGTGTAATGTGGCAAAGCGCCAAGATGCACTTCTCAGCCGTTGTCGAGAAAAATCGACAGTTAAAATAAACTGTTCCAGTGAAATACTCTCTACGATTAATTATTTTCCACAGCGTCGTGGCGCAGCGGTAAGCGCTCTGGTTTGTAATCCGAAGGTCGACGGATCGAATCTCGCACCATACAACCTTTTTCTTTTTTTTATTTGTTTTTTGTAATTCAAATGTGTATATATACACACACACACACACACACACACACATATATATATATATATATATATATATATATATATATATATATATATATATATATATATATAATTCCCGGCAATCAGTTGCAACAATTATGCATGTAATAAGTTGTTGAATGTCGTTTGTCGTGGAAAAACTGGCGACTTCGAACATCATTATGTTTTCCGCAAACAAAGTTGTATTTCACAAATGCTATTAATTGTCTTCATAATGTTAACCACGTATAGTTAACGGAAGACGTAGAAACGATATTCCGAAACGAATACGTATAGCGTAAGTCAAACGTTCGAATTAGAATAGAGACCCCACGAACACAAATTCGCTGTGGCAGGTATGAAATATAAACTCCGTTACTCGCTCGTTACACTTGAAGGACAGATGTTGAATGGGCCGAAACGAGTCGCCGCATAATAGCGTAGTTGCCTGCTAACTTCGAAAGAAGATAGATGCGGTCCCTAGCGCAACTTATAACATCGTCGAAAATCAGTGCGGACGGGAGATCTGTGGTACACCCTGTTAAAAAAACGGAAAAATGGAGGCGGTACAATTGGAGAGCGATCCGCCTTCACCAATATGCATATATGAATCACAAAAAACTAAT
Source organism: Schistocerca piceifrons (assembly GCF_021461385.2). Classification (NCBI taxonomy): domain Eukaryota; kingdom Metazoa; phylum Arthropoda; class Insecta; order Orthoptera; family Acrididae; genus Schistocerca; species Schistocerca piceifrons. Next base: position 744,779,525 of record NC_060141.1, read on the forward strand.
AATAAAAAAAGTTGCATGGCGCGAGATTCGATCCGGCGACCTTCGGATTACGAACCCATGCGCTTACCGCTGCGCCACGACGCTGTGAAAAGTTGTTATTCGTAGAGAGTATTTCACCGCAACGGTTTCTTTTAACTGTCGATTTTCTCGACAACGGCCGAGAAGTGCATCTTGGTGCTTTGCCACATTACACCTCTGGCCATGAGCTTTTATTATGCGCAGTATGAATCGAATCTGAATTTCACAATTGGCGGCCTCCCCTTGTGAGAGCTAAAATCCATTTTTTTAACACGTTAGGTGCAACAGAAAGGTAAAAGCAGAAATTTGTAAAACATGTGATGGAGAAAAATTTTTGAAGTACTCCCCCTCTTGCCGGTAGTACACAGGTTGTTCCATTTATCTTGATCACAAAATAACATTTAACTAGAAGCAAAATAACAAATGTGTGAAACAAATATTGTTTAGCTACCAGAGGGACATTAATCAGCATGATTCCCTTCCTTGTAAAGTGAACAGATGTATACCTTTTTTACAGGGAGCCGCTTATTCTTCATTCAATAGTCCCGTTCCTCCGCTCAAGACATGTCCGAAAACATCGGTCAGTGTACCACTCACACAAATATGACGTTACTAGAAACCTAAAACCACAAAACTGACTGTAACTCTACTGTACTACCACGCATTGCAGGCAGCCGAAGTACGTAGGGTAATTCTTCCACTTGATGAAACAGGCACTAAACAAATGGAAATGAGAGAGAGGTGTACCGATCATTAAGTCAACACTCTTTGGTTGAAAGGATTTTCGTACAATCGTTACCAACGAAGAGAATGTAGAAGGGCTACCCATATGTGAATAATGTAAGTTAGCAGAACACTATTTGCACCAATGTTTCCTGATATACAGTACTGTAGTTCTTCCCGAAAGATATTTCATTGATGAGCAACATTTCTACCACCTCTTCCTTGGTGTACATTGTACTGACACAAATCTTCAGCTAAAGACTGGTTACTGGACGACCGGCGCGGATTTTGCTTCTTTTACTGTCGTCTCCAGCAAGTGGACACATTAACAAGCATATCTGAACTTTGTCTCAGTACAGGAGAGAAAAATTCAGCTCTGTGTTTCGCTTTTAAGAACATCATTTTTGCGTCAATTATACACTGCGATACGTTACTGAACAGGTCTTGAGGAGAGGACTTGGATTACCGAATAAAACGTATAGGGATCTGTTTAAGAAAGCCGTAGTGTTATTCATATCTTCGAAACAAAGAAAGTTGCAAGAGAGGCAGCTATGATGGTTAATGTCTCCCTGATTGCTAAACAACAGTTGCTTCATACGTTTCTTTCATTTTGCTTGTGGACAAAAAGTTATTTAGTGTCTTCAACATAAATGGGACACTGTGCACTCGGCTTGTAGATAACTGCGAATCAACACTAATAGTTTTCCATTACAGGATCAGTTTTTAGGCCGGCTTGAAGGCGTCATCTTTTCTACCTCCAATGTAATCTTTCAGTTCATCCCTGCAGACATCACGCTCATAGTCAACAACAACCTCTTTTACATATTGTAATACTAGTTCTGTCTATGGTTTTATCCTACAGCTCCTCATAGTGGTTTGAATAGTTTTTTGTAGACTGTAGATTCCGTTCCACAAACGAGTCAAGCGCACATGTTTATTTCAACGCCTACTTTTACGTATAAAGTTTCACTAAACACTTATGTACACAACTTTCAACATCCTTATCTGTAGTTATACAGAGTGGGTAAAGCGAAGATGACTGGGAAAATACCTACCGTGCACTTTAAGATAGGCAATCCAGCTTTTACCATGTCTATCTTTGCCCACACTTCTTCTTGTGTCTGGTTTATCCCACCATTTACTTTTTCCATTCTGTGATTTTTTCGCTGCATACATAGATTTTCCCGTATTTTTCCAATAATTCAATATATTTTGACTAAAGTTCAGTCTTCATCACACCATTTATATTTCAATGACATATGTAACCGGTTTCGGTTATTTTTACATAACCATCATCAGACCCATGGCTCCCTTAGGATGGTAGGCGGAGTCCTCCTCAGCTGCTACGAAGTCAACTTCGTAGCAGCTGAGGAGGGCTCCGCCTGCCATCCTAAGGGCGCCATGGGTCTGATGATGGTTATGTAAAAATAACCGAAACCGGTTACATATGTCATTGAAATATAAATGGTGTGATCAAGACTGTAGTCAAAGTATAATAATCTATTGATCACTGTATTCCAAAAATGTTTACCAAAAATAATTCAATATAAGTTTTCAGGGGATAACTTGAATTCCATCGAAAGCATTTAGGAGGTTATTCAAGATGATTTCTGTCTAATCTCTTCTCTCTATATATAAATTGAAGTCGCCTCCTGCATCCATCTGTATGTGCAGGTTAATGTCAGGAACTGCCGTAAGAATTTTGATTTGGTTTTGATTAATGGATACAGTGATTCATGACGAAGGTTTTTGTATATAATTTACAAATATTTCGTAAAAATATTCGGAATTATGATGCCATTGCCACCTAGCGAGCAGTTTCCGTAATTCAAGAGAGGAGCAGTTACTTGCGACAGCTGAGAGTCACACAATTTCACCTGGTGTGGCGATCTAGCTGAAAATCGTTTGACTAGAAACCCAGCTGGGTCATTTTTTCCAGTCTGCCTTTTAACTTGGCGTTCACCTCTCAATCGTCTGAAGATTTGCCAGAAACGAAGCGTGTCTCGGATTCCACATTACGTACCCTGTAGTTCCCCTTTTCCCGGTTGGATAACTGGTTTTGGATAAGCAAGTAGCCTAAGCGACATCAAATTGGTTGCAGTCGTTTCAATAAAACTGCATAGAGGAAATAAAACGCGAATTCAAAACCTGTAGTTTCCAATTCTTGATGCATAAATTAAAACAGCGCATGGGATGCAGCTTTGAATCGTTTATATAAAGTTTTGGAGCAGCTCATCGTATGACTCAACGTTCAGCTATTTGCTTTTCGTGACTTAGTCATAGTCGCGAGCACGATTCTCTCTGCGATGTCTGGCGAAAGATACTGTTTATTTGGACACTTTTAAATTATGCAGGAGACTGGTGAACGAATCTGCACTGGCGACCCATTTCGAAATGTGAGGACAATTTCAGAGAGCCAATTTGTCCTTCTCTCACACTAGAAATCCCACTATTAGCATGCATAATTCACAGTAAATCCTTCGATCAGTGGGTAGTGACTTACTCAACTTCCGACTATTCTAATAAATATGACCAATAACGACAAGATAACCAGCTCTTTCATGTGAAGTGAGACATTCAATTTGAAATAAAGAAATATTTTTAACGAACAGATTCCCTGCGATGATTTCTGAATAATTGCATAGTGAAAAATGTGCTAATCCAAAATATGTGTTCTAATTTTTTATACATCAACTAAAACGTTTTCGAAAACTTACTTAAGCAACTTCGCTTCGTTTACAAACAGTACGTTCCATCAGCAGCGCAGCAAGTGCCTCAACTTTCAGCTGTCTCCTGCCTAACTTCTGTTTGCTGTAGCATCATTGAACATATTCTCAGTTCGAATATAATAAACTTTCTTCAGAGTGAGAAGCTTATGTCCACGAATCACCGTGGTTTTAGAAAGCATCACTGGTGCGAAACTCATCTTGTCCTTTTCTCACATGATATACTGCGAACTATGGAAGAAGGGCAACAGGCAGATTGCACATTTCTAGATATCCGGAAAACATTTGACACGGTGCCCTGTTGCAGGCTGTTAACGAAGGCGCGAATGTATGGAATAAGTTCACAGATATGTGAATAGCTGTAGGACTTCTTAAATAATAGAACCCAGTGTGTTGTCCTCGACGTTGAGTGTTCTTCGGAGACAAGGATATCGTCAGGAGTGCCCCAGGGAAGTGTGATAGGACCGCTGTTGTTCTCTACAAGCATAAATGATTTGGCGGACAGGGTGGGCTGCAGTCAACGGTTGTATGGTGATGATGCCGTGGTTTACTGGAAGGCGTCGAAGTTGAGCTACTGTAGAAAGATACATCTTATACAATATTTCCACGTAATGTGATGAACGGTATCTAGCCCTAAATTTGCAAAAATGTAAGTTAATGCGGATGAATAGGAAGATCAAAAGTGTAACATTCGGATGCAGTATTGCTAGTGCCCTGCTTGACACAGTCAAGTCGTTTACATATCTGGGCGTAACGTTGAAAAGCGATATGATATGGAACGAGCATGTTAGAACTGTGCTATGTAATGCGAATAGTCGAGTTCGATTTATTGGGAGAATTTAAGGAAAGATTGGTTCACCTCTAAAGAAGACCGCATGTAGGACTCTGATGCGACTTATTCTTCAGTACTGCTCGAGTGTTTTGGTTCCTTACCAGGTCGGTTTGAAGGAAGACATCGAAACAATTCAGAGGCGGGCTGCTAGATTTGTTACCGGTGGTAAGTGTTGCGGAGATGCTTCGGAAACTCAAAAGAGAATGCCTAGAGGTAAGGCGACGTTCTTTTCGAGAAGCACTATTCAGAAAATTCAGAGAACCGTTATTACAAGTTGACTGTCGAACGATTCTGCTCCCGCCAACATACATTACGCATTAGGACCACGAAGATAAAGTGCATGAAATTAGGTCTCGTATGGATGCATATAGATAGTCGTTATTCCCTCACTATTTGCGAGTGAACAGGAAAGGAAATGACGTGTAGTGGTAGAGGGTATCCTCCGCCACACACCCTGCGGTGGCTTGCAGAGTATCTATGTAGATGTAGATGGAGATGAATCGTAGATGTAGACACTATTCATTGCGGGGCATGATGATCATGTCTGCCATAAAGAGTCCACGACAAAGAATTGCGACAAAGAGTCGCAACAATACATCAGAGTGCTTGCTAAGCTTCACAGGAAAGGTGCTTTGAATGACCTAACTATGTGCTTCATGCCTATTTTTATTTTATTTTATTTTATCTTTTATTAGTGCCATTTCAGCCAGCCTCTGATACATATTGCATCACTCACAAATACATACATTCATGATTTGCATACAATATTTTTTAGATTGTGTCTACGTAGACTTTCCCGGTGCAATAACTGATGATATTCTTCTCGGGTCAGTAGCCGGATCATGAAGTCATCTTGACACGTTTCCGCAGTCCGCCTGACCACCAATTTCAGGTGAGTGTGCTGTTGTGCGAACTAGCGGAACTGAATGCAGACCGTGAGCGGCGACTCCTTTATATGTCGCGGAAGGCCAATAGCGCGTGCGCAAGAAATCTTCGTAACGGCCCTATAGTGCAAGTGAACATATACCGCTTCAGTGGCAGAAGCTGGATAAATCGATAATTGCATTAAAAAACTACTCTGATGGCTGTTATATAATGTATGAGAAAAGAGGGTTCCAAATCTCACTTAAAGGGCAACTCTTGTTTGTATTTATATGATTATCAATTCAATGGATTAGTTTAAAACACATTCCCAATAGCGAGACGCAGGGGAAACTATTTGTGTCTCCTCATTCACAGTTTTAGATCCCTCGGTAACGCAGTGCTACGCCACCGATGATGTCTCAGTCTGAAACACACGTATGAGGCGCTGGTGGTCAACACGTCGATCCCGAATGGAACAAATTTATTGACGAAAATAAGGTTTCCCAAAATGGCAGGGGATCCTAGGCCTATGCACATCGAGCTACCTCAATTCCAAGTCCTCTATTACTGAGTCAAGGACAGATCTAATCTTGGCTGGCGGAAGAAAAGTACCTTTTATCTCACATTGTGAACTTGATGGTGGGATGAAGGCAGTTAACTGAGGTTTCAAAAGGTAAGCAGCTTCCGTTTCTAGTCTTCTTGGTCCACAGAAAGAATGATCAGACACAGGGACAGAATATATTCGAAAGTACATGTACACGGACCGTTATATGCAAACATCAAACTGACATCCACCGTTCGAATACACGAGGGTCCTGTGGAGCTTATGCCATTTCAGACATAGAAGTCTTGACACAAGACCTCGATCAAGCAGAGTGGCTATATAGACAAACAGATCAAGCAGAGTGGCTATATAGACAAACAGATCCGTCATCCCCACCAGTTTGGATCTTCCTGGAAACCATTAGAAGACACATGTAAATCGGTGACTTTCCATATGTTCGAAAATAAGAAGAATTTTTAAAATGTATGATATCGAAAATGTTTTTCGCCCGATAGGGAAGATTAGAGCACTCCTTGCCTCAGTAAAGAATGACTTGAAATTGAGGTAGCCAGGTGTGTATAGGCACCCAAAGATCCACTGCCACTGTTTGGAAGTTTATATTACTTAGAAACAATTGGTACCATTCAGTATCGTTGAAGACCAGCACAATACACGCTTGTACCAGGCTTAGAAATCTACGGTGGCAGAGTCCTGTCTTACGAAGGGATATAAAATGGTGTATGAAGAGACACAAATGATTGCCCATGCGTCTCGCTATTTGGTCCGTGTTTTAAAATAATCAATTGAAATTCGACTCTCTGATAATTTTATAAATAGAGACGGACGGTTACCCTTTAATTTAGATTTGGAACCCTGTTTTATGAGACCCTGAAAAACAACGGTATTTGATTCAGCCATCAGAACAGTTTTTAATGACGGTTTCTCGATTTCTACAGCTTCCACTAATGGGGCTCTACATGTTCACTTGCGCTAGAGGACAGTTACGAATATACGATTATTTCTTGCGCACACGCTATTGGCCTTCCGCAACGTAAAAAGGAGCCGCCCTTCGCTGACTGAATTCACTTCCCGCGAGTTCGTGCAATAGCGCACTCATCTGAAGATGACGGCCAAGTGGACTGCTGAAACGTTGTGTCAAGATGACTTCATGATCACGCTTTCTTGTAAACATATTACTTACATCGTGATGTGCTCCCATCACCGCCATGAGATGTCACTCGAAACGCCATTTCTACATGGAACACATTTCCTTCATGGATTACATATAGCTTACAGGATTACAGGGATTACATATAGCTTACAGGACAAGAAACACACTCCAACCACATTTAAAAACAACAGACAAACCAGATAAATACAAAGAGTGCCTAGAGCGTCAGTCATTATATCTGGGGATGACAAGCAGGAACTTCAAAACTAGATGTAAAGAACATATATAAAATGTGAAAATAGCTATTCTACCTTCGCCGAACACCTGATAAAACATGGTCAGGAACCATGCAACATGGAATGTGACATGACAGTTATCAGAGTGAATAATCACAACAAAAAGCTCCTGACATTGCAAGAAAATTTTCACATACAAGAAGCCATTGCAATGGAAAAGAAGGTACTCACCCTCTAAATCCATATAAGCAGTAACGCTCTGATGATGTTAGCCACCAAAATAATAACAAACCGAAATTTAACAAGCATAAATAATTAATGAATCTCCTTCCCCCCCCCCCCCCCCAGCCACACACACACACACACATACACACACATAAACAGTTATTTATATTTAAAAAACGCATACACGTTTACGTACAGCAAAATACACACTCACACAATTATCCACACAAAAATATTACCCTCTCAAGAAAGAATTACACACAGGAAATACACACACACACACACACACACACACACACACACACAGCCGGCTGGAGTGGCCGAGCGGTTCTAAGGCGCTACAGTCTGGAACCGCGCGACCGCTACGGTCGCAGGTTCGAATCCTGCCTCGGGCATGGATGTGTGAGATGTCCTTAGGTTAGTTAGGTTTAAGTGGTTCTGAGTTCTAGGGGACTTATGACCTCAGCAGTTGAGTGCCATAGTGCTCAGAGCCATTTGAACCATTTTTGCGCGCACACACACACACACACATAACAAATGAAAAATATCAAACCACAACACAACGCAAACAAAAGACAGATAAAAACACAACAGTTGGCAACACTACAAACCGAAGACACATATATGTCGGTCACAAAATGCAAAGTGCAAGTGAAATATGCGGTGCCACAAATGTTTGTGAAACAACGTCAGAAATCGGCCATCTGGAGTATGGAAACTAATGAAAATATCTCCAGAACCACACACAAGAGTTATCAGCACTGTAATTCGTAACACCCAACGATGATAAGTTCACATTACGACATGTGTGCTACAAAAGTTGATTCTAACCTAAAAAACAAGAGAAACACACCACAAAATGTAATATAGCAGCATGTTATATCTACCACATAGTGCGTTTATTGTATGTGTAAAAGGAAACATATATTACAGGTCACTGATGATGCTTCCCAAATAAAAGAAGCTAAACTGGTATGGCAATAAACAAACTGCCTTCAGTTAGCTACATAGACGGCATATACCTCCACGATAATTTATTTCGTTTCCTTTCTGGGAAAGTTGGTTTCCTTTCTGGGAAAATTCCGTCACAACAGTGTAAAATCAATGACCAAAATGACCATAAGAAGATGGAGTGTAATGCAGTAAGTCTTAGACAGATGAAAAAGTATTGTGAAGAGGTTGCCGTCGCTGTGGTATTAGCTCAGCATAGCGTAGTTACACCAATTTTCCATTGTTTCCAGTGAATACGATGTGCATATTGGACTACTCTTCACAAGTAAACCTCGTCATACTGCTGTATATCACCGTTAACTTAGTACAAACACTACAAGAAAAACAATATCCGGACACAGCCAAGCAGTACTGTATGAACGATCGTGGATCGAGAATAAAATGGGCCTTGATGTTATCAACAGCAAGTACGGAGTCTCAGTAGAACAAGTGTGTTTCCAAACAAGAGCTACTGCTTACGGTGTCGACACCTGCGCTGTTCCACACGCATTTCTAAAGTAGTACGGGTGCACACGCCAACTGGCGCTTACGAGTACTACAGACGACGGGTTCCTTACACCCAAACACTGAGGAAATGCCCGTAACAACCCATAAAGGTCCTTCGGCGGACTTGGTGTTCTCTCGATATATTATTACAGCTATTTTGTGTAAGAAATCTGTCTTCCATTTTGTCAGTCTCCTTCTCTCCAGTCACAATCTTCACTCGAAATTTCCTGTTCATTTATTTTATCTATCATACTTGTAATATGATACGATAAGCTGTAGTTCTTTTGTATCCTACATAGCATATTCTTGTATAAAGGTCCACTTACATTCGTCATTTTATTCCCCACTAAAATACTAAATTCAAACGTAAAGCTAGAAAAATGACAAACTGTTGCCGAGTGACAGGAGAGAGGCGAGAGGCTGGCAAAAATTCTGTTATTAATGGTTTTGAAAAAAAAATTGTTTCATGTCTGATGCTAAAAGTCGGAGCCAGCGCCCAGCTTCGAGGTCCAGGTAATGCAGTACCAAGGGAACTACTGGAAGTGCAGAGACATGGCATATACAACTCGCCTTTTTCATGAAGAAATAAAAGACGAAATGCTCAACGTAGAGGTCTGTCACTGTACTGTACTCGTTCTGGACTTATGCTCTACGACTGCGTAAGAGCTATTGCAGTTATCATTTATATTTCTTCAAAGGCAGTTCGGAAGTTCCTTCCACGAGGCTCAGCGCCGGTAATATTATTTACAGACTACAGTGTGATTCCGTATGGTGTTACAGTGTGATTCCGTATGGTGTATGATGGCGGAAGGTAATTTATCAATTTTAGGTAAAGGGCACTAGTCTGGAAACGACCGAGTCGAAAGGTATCAGCGACGATCTTTTTAGGTGTCACCATTGCCTCGCACATCGATCGAGGTAAGGGCCTCAGTTTCCGAAACGTGAAGATCCCTCACTGAGTACTCTACAATATCGTTGGATAATTTCCCTTGTTGATGGACTAGTAATGGCGCACGTTACTTGATGTCAGTGGGACCGAAAATCTTTAATCGACAGTACGTATATGACGAATTCAGTTTACCTGCGCAAGCTTCATAAGCTTCTACATTTAAAACCCTAGTTCATAGCGGCGTCCCCTAGCGTCAGTGAGGTTCTGGTATATCCGTTCCAATATCCCATATTGCCGTTTGAACAGTTTAGTGGGCAGCGAGAGCTCTTATATGGATATCCTCTTCACTCTCAACACGCATCTCGTACACAAGACTTTTCATACGGCTCCACAGGAAGAATTCAAAAGAGGCGAGATCACATGAACGTGCTGGTCACAAGACAGGACTTTCCCTCCCTAACCACGCTTAAGGGCATGTCTGACCCAGTGATCATCACGAATCCTCAGTCCAAGGTGGGACTGCACGATGATGAAACCACATGGGTTGACGAAAAACAAGTGGGGTATGTTCCACCAATCTGGGTCGTGAGTCTCTCATAAGCACTGTGTACAATGGTGCATTGAAGCTGGGAGGACGAAGAAGTCAACCCAGTAAGTGATCATTCACTGTTTCTGCCCACATGACTGACAATCTGTGTCATCTGCAGTGTGGGGATTGTCATCGGCCCAAACATAACTACTGCGACTATTTAGGCCTCTGGTGAAACAGGCTTCATCTGTGGATAGAACGTATGCAGAAAAGTGAGGGTCGACTGTAAGACGCTCCTAGAACCATTGGCATGAGATCGAAAGTCAGCAGCAGTCAAAGCATGCTCATTCTATGGATGGTAGGGTGTAGCCGCCTTTTCAGTAATACTCGCCACACAGCACTCTGTGAAACATGCATTTCACGTCTAAGTGATTTATTGCTGACTGCAGACGCCTCATCCACTCGAACTAGCACTGCATCTTCCAAGTCAGTAGTCCACGTGGTTCGTTGTCCACCTGGTCCGTTGTACTGTACCATTGCACTGTTTCACTTAATCGTTGTAATAGCCTTGGAATCATGGTGTGAACGGATATTTTGTCCTGTACAACCTTTCCACTACTCTTGTGCTTCCATTTGCTTGCTCATACGCGAACATCCTGTATGCAAGTTGCGCCACAGAGAACAGATCCATTTGGTTAGATATAGTACAGCTTGTCAACACAGACTGCTGTCGATTGCAGACAGGCCTTGTACAACAAGATCTCTCGTGGCAGTACAGTGTATGCTCTATTCATTGGATTGGTTGAGTTATTATCCCAAAGTCTGCAGCTAAATGCTCATTTGGATTGGCTACCCCAGACCTCAGTAAGTGCAAGCCACTGTGAGAGATACCAGATTGACTTTCGCTTATAACTTTGGACTCGGTCATTGTTGGACGAAGGTCCCTTACCCCACATTGATACATTTACCCTTCTCCATTATCCCTGAAAGTGTGTAACATCAACACAGAAATACCCTATATATTATGATTTTAGTTATGTGACCAGTGGTTTACTGTATACAGTGAACTGATGTGAATGTACGAGGCGCATCCAGAAAGTAAGTTTTTTTATTAAAACAAAGACGACATAAGTAGTTACATGAAAAACTTTAATCGCAATAGGTACAGCAATGTTTGGGATATTTTTCGACACCAAAAGAAATGAGACACTGGTCATAACGTGGGATCATCTTTTGTACATCTGTATCGTAGAAGTCTACCGCCTGTGAATGTAACCAGCGTGTGATAGTTGTCTTTAGATTTTCATCGTCATAAGAACGCTGGTCAAACGACAGGAATTTCTTGAGGTGCAGGAAAAGATGGAAACCTCTGGCAGCAACATCAGGACTTTATGCTGGATGATCAAACAGCTCCCAGCCGAATTTCTGCAGAACAGTTGGTGTGCGCCGGGCCATATGAGGACAACCATTGTCACGGAGCTAGACAACACCTGCAGTAAGCATTACAAGCCTCTCGTTCTGAAAGGCACGTCGCAACATCCGCTTTGTTTCATAGGAACGGTGAGCGTTCACTGTTTCACCCCTGGGCAAGAAGTCAGTGAGCAAATTGACATTCCTGTACCGGAACACCATGCACGTCACTTCTTGCATCGACACAGCCTGTTTGAATTTCGCCTTGTCCGGAGAACCATTGTGACGCCAATGCATTGACTGCAGCTTGGTTTCCACGGTCAAGTGAGGTATCCACGTCTGACCGCCCGTGACGATTGTGTAGAGGAACTCGTCCGCAACATCATGACACCGCTGCAGAAATGTCAGTGCTGCTCCAGAGCGTTTCGTTTTGTGCTTTCGTGTCATGTTTTCCGGCACCCGTCTGGCAAGTGTGCAGGTGAACAGCAGGTGCGCGACAAGGATCGCCAATCTTGGAAAATGGCTGCCGAGCTCCGTAATCGCGCAGCGACAGCTGTACAGGATGTGCTGTCGTACCTGCTCAAGCAGGTGAGGGATGGTGACCCACTGCGCTCTTCGTCATGGACAATTTGACGACTTTCGGGACAAAGACTACAGCAGCAGATGCACCGTCAGTTTGCTCACGATGTTCTGCCCGTATACGTGACAGAGCTGAGGAGGACACTCGACCGGCGCTGTGTTTTGTGCATTAAGGAACCTTATCACTGACCGAGCCTCGCAGGCAATGGGAGAACGAACGAGTGACGTCGTTTGGGGTCGCTGCTGCCGCGGTATTGGCACCGGTATCTGTCCGGCCGGCATTTGACTATCACGTCATTGATCTGACGCGCATGCACAATTTTCCCGGCTAAACGCGTCTGCTTTAAAGCGAGCAGCACCGGGGAACTTACTTTCTGCGGTTAGCGGTTGTTTGGGGAGAAGGCCAGACAGCGAGGTCATCGGTCTCATCGGATTAGGGGAGGATGGGGACGGATGTCGAGCGTGCCCTTTCAAAGGAACCATACTGGCATTTGCCTGGAGAGATTTAGGGAAATCACGGAAAATCTAAATCAGGATGACCGGTCGCGGGATTGAACCGTCGTCCTCCCGAATGCGAGTCCACTGTGCTAACTACTGCGCCATCTCGCTCGGCTTACTTTATGGGTGCGCGTGGTATTTTCATGTTGTTCTCAACAATTCTGCGCAGTTTGCAGTTTCTTTTTAATTGCCGTGTCAAGCTGAGATAAACTGTTACTCTGTGATTGATCATTTCGTCGTGAATTGTTTCATGTGAGGCGCCATTTGGGGCAAAAGCTTTTTACCATTTCCAAGCAGTCAAGAGCTAAATCTAGGGCCAAAGTTATGATTTTTAAACTGGTGTCGCGTTTCTGCTATCGTAAGAGTCTCTCTGTAGTACACAGAGAAGATGCAGCATTAGAAAATTGCAGCGAAATGCAGGAAGATCTGCAGCGGGTAGGCACTTGGTGCAGGGAGTGGCAACTGACCCTTAACATAGACAAATGTAATGTATTGCGAATACATAGAAAGAAGGATCCTTCATTGAATGATTATATGATAGCGGAACAAACACTGGTAGCAGTTACTTCTGTAAAATATCTGGGAGTATGCGTGCGGAACGATTTGAAGTGGAATGATCATATAACATTAATTGTTAGTAAGCCGGGTGCCAGGTTGAGATTCATTGGGAGAGTCCTTAGAAAATGTAGTCCATCAACAAAGGAGGTGGCTTACAAAACACTAGTTCAACCTATACTTGAGTATTGCTCATCAGTGTGGGATCCGTACCAAGTAGGAGCTAGAGAAGACCCAAAGAAGAGCGGCGCGTTTCGTCACAGGGTTATTTGGTAAGCGTGATAGCGTTACGGAGATGTTTAGCAAAGTCAAGTGAAAGACTCTGCATCGCGGTGTAGCTTGCTGTCCAGGTTTCGAGAGGGTGCGTTTCTGGATGAGATATGGAATATATTGCTTCCCCCTACTTATACCTCCCGAGGAGATCACGAATGTAAAATTAGAGAGATTCGAGCGCGCACGGAGGCTTTCAGACAGTCGTTCTTCCCGCGAACCATACGCAACTAGAAAAGAAAAGGGAGGTAATGACAGTGGCACGTAAAGTGCCCTCCGCCACACACTGTTGTGTGGCTTGCGGAGTATAAATGTAGATTTATAAGAACGTATTTTAAACTGTCTGCTCACACTCTTTCGATCCTGAGCGCTTTTAGAATTATTAAAATTCTTTCGCTCAGGCGAAACGTCTGGAAACGGGGGCCTAATATTAAAGCCACTTAACACGAGTGACGGATAGTTATTTGTAATTATCTATACTTGACCCTATATATTTGTATGACTGAACTTTAACATCATCTTGCTCCCTGCACTTAATTGAAAATTATAGTTCTCTCAGAGAATAAATTCCAAAATCTTTCACTACTTCCGGTAATTATTTTGAAATAAAATTAGATACGTAGGCTAGAAATTAATCATAAATAAAATTAAACGTTTCACTGATTACTAGTCACGAGTCCCATTCTCAGTTCTTGGCCGATACACAAATGTTTGCAAACTGCAAATCAGAACAGCTAATCTTCTTCATCACACCTTAAATATACTTTCTTGGTAACTTCACACGCACTGCTTCTTAAATTCCCCGTCTGTTATTAAACGTTTCAAGTAATTGTAACATTTACTGCAATAAAATATCTGACCCAGGGGAACGGAAAGGTTTCACGTCAGTCACTCTGTTATGCAAGGGAGACAGTGGTGGTTGGTTCAAATGGCTCTGAGCACTATGGGACTTAACATCTGGGGTCATCAGTCCCCTAGAACTTAGAACTACTTAAACCTAACTAACCTAAGGACATCAAACACATCCATGCCCGAGGCAGGATTCGAACCCGCGAACGTAGCGGTCGCGCGGTTCCAAGCTGAAGTGCCTAGAACCGCTCGGCCACTTCGGCCGGCGAGACAGTGGTGTCACAGAATTTAATTTTGTCATGAACAGCAGCAATGGAGTCCCAACTCTCCACGGTGGCAGGAGTGTGTCTGCCTGCTGTCGCTACACACGTAGTCAGGGGCGGATACTGCAGCACATATCACCCAGCATACTGGATGGCGTCGCAGATGTTCATTTTAAAATATTTTTATAACAGAATAGCTTAACATCCGCTGCTTCGCACACATAGACTGTATGCCCTACAAAGGCTTCTTTGATTCTTGTTTCCTCTTTCTTTATCGAATTTTTGTGTTGTTATGTCCATTGCTTATGCGTAAAGCTGCAAAGTCCATGCGTCGTGGTGACTGTTAAACAGTATTCTTTGATTTAGTTCACAAGTTGCAACACCTCCTAAGCCTTTCACGGTAATTAAGACCATGCAAACATGGCATTTTCCGACCGTACTTCTGACCGAAAAGCGATTCTGGCAGCTGAAGCCACGGTTTTTTTTTTTTTTTTGGTGTTAATCCTGCCCTTTGAAGTCTTGTGACAATATTTCCATACGAACTTTCATCCCATAGCACGTATTTCTTTAGTTCATAGATTTAGCGTTAAAAATGTTTTAATACAACGAAATATTATCATAAATCACAGGTGAATGCGTCGTGTCTGTACGCTCGGACATATAACTTCTTCAGTGTAGACAGACAAGTATGTCTGACCTCCAGCAGGAATCTCAGAGAAGCGAGCATGGAAGAAATGGGCAGAGACTGCAGACACGTGGCGGTGGGTGGGAATTTGGGTCGGCCGTCAGGTGCGCCGGGATAGTTCGTGCAGTTGCGATGAACTCTGTGTCGTGGATGTCGCAGAAGTTACTGCACCTCCATAGTGTGCAGGAGATCCCGACTTTGAATCCTGGGGCGGCACACATTTTCACTCGTCGCCGCTGATTTCGTGTAATGCCCTGATGCAACTGAGACCAGTAATCCTTTCCCTTTCCTGTCTACTCTCCTCCCCCCCTCCCCCCACCATCAGTTTTCATCCCCTTTTCAAGTGTTTTAGGGATTGAATTTTCAAAAATACTTAAGGGGGGTAGGACGTCAAACGGGCCGACTTGGAGGAGGAGACGCACCACAGGACATTTTATTTTCTACTGTCTATACATTTACAAGTAAATTCATAAAACTTTGTCAGCATGACCAGCAAGGATTCAGTATTGACACTCGTAGCTGCGGAAGTTCAAAAACATAGCAAAATTGTTTTTTACGTGTGAAATTTCATCTTTTATTCACTTACTGTTGGCTGCATTTGTTGCTATAGGTACACTTTTCTTTACACGTAAGAGAGACTGATGAATTTTGTATAGCATACAAACCATACTTACAAGTGTCTGAAACTCTAGAATCTATTTAATTTATGAAAAAAATGAATGAGCTGTTGCGTTTTAAACTTTATGTTTAGAAAAAAATCAAATTTTGTAGTTAATTATCTCAATTTTTACCACAGTTTTTAATAGATTTGGAAAATTATAGAGTTTCGTACACCTGTAAGTATGGTTTGTATGCTGTGCAAAATTCATCAAAGAATCTCTCTTACTTGTGAAGAAAAATGTACCTGTAGCAACAAATGCAGCCAACAGTAAGTGAAAAAAATCATGAAACTTCATATCTAAAAATAATTTATGTTGTTATGTTTTTGCAGTTGCACTGCTATGAGTGCGAATCCTGAATCCTTCCTGGTCATGCTGACAAAGTTTTATGAATTTATTTGTAAAAGTATAGACGGTAGAAAATATAATGTCCTCTGCTGCCTTTCCTGCTCCAAGTCGGCCCGTATGATGTCCTACCCCCCTTAAACACATATTTTCTTATTTCTAAGCGAGAAGCAGAACAGCAATTTTCATAGCTGTGATTTTAAAAATCTTTTAATATAACGAAATACTTTCATAAAAGCTTCCATCCCCTGTTCTCACCCTCTCAGGAATTGAATTCCGAAAATCATTGAAACACGTATTTCTTTAATTCTGAGAAGTTTTGCAAGTTGCAGCTTTAAAACGGTTTAGTATTTCTTTAATAATTTATGTTAGAAAATTCACCCACTATTTCACTCCCTTATGTGCTGAATTTCCAAAAGTGCTTAAACACGTAGTTATTTATTTCTGACTGAGAAACAAAATATTAATGTTCACAGTTGTAGCTACAAAATTGTCTTAATACTGACATTTTTCTGAAAAGCGTTTCCACCCCTATTTAACCACTTAGTGGTGGAATTTCAAAAAAATTGTTCTTGTACCATGCCTACAGTGTAAGATATCAAGACATTCTCCAAATCTCAAGACACTATCCTTAGCAGTGCGATGATGAGTTAGTTAGTCGGTCAGGACATTTTCACTCGAATATAGAGATTAGCACGTGACGAAACCCATACTTGTGACTCCGTCCGATGATTCCCTATCATTACAAAGGAGTAAAACAAACGTAATAAAAGACGTCATAAGTAAACCATTGAAGTGTCAACTTAAAATTCTTCAGAAGAATTTTATTTTTGGCACCATATTGTGCTGGTGCATCAGAGACAAACTAAAATAACTTTAATTATTGGTCAACTTTATCTGGATTAAAGGGATATCTTAAGATACTTTTAATCAAATTCAGGCATGAAGTTTAAGAAAGGTAGCCATCTCACCGTTCATTTCGTTTATCAAATCTGAAAGATAATCGTCGTGTCTCTGCACTTTCATGTCTTTTTGCAGAAATCTGTAAAGCTTTTTGCACATGATATAATGAATGAGGAAAGAAAATTTCTAGTTGCGTATCCTTTTGTCATATAGCTCATCACAGCACAATGTCAGTCTTTATCAAGGATGAGTTTCGGAACTGGTTGTAACCTTATCTAAGGAACTGTACTGATACTCGCCTCGACCGATGCCGCAAAATCGTCGGAAGCACACATTTTGGTGGACTGGTCGAAACTCGAGAACCAGTTCGTATGTAAACAAAAGAAAGGTAGTTATGATACAAAGTCCCATCAACGACGCTGCCGTTAGATGCAGATGATCTATTTTCTCATTATTTTCGTGAACAGTTTGCTTCTTGTTGCTCGTGATTGTCCACATGGTCAAACATTTCTTGCCTCTTCATACATTTTCCAGCGTTGAAACTAGAGTTTCTCGGCAATTTTTCGACCAGCAAGTTTTCAGTCGGTGTCCATCCTAGAGTTTGTTTCTGGTCGATCCTACAAGATAGCAAAGTAAGGAAGGAAGACAGAAAAGGAAACTTCAAGAACATCTTAAGAATATGAACTTTCCCAACACAATAAACAGATTATAAATAATGCACTCGAAAGCTTTTAAATCTGTTACATTTCCTCATTTAGCCATTCACAATACAGCTATTTCTAGTAAAATTTGAAGTAAATTCTGAGAAAAATGGTGTCTTTTTCTGTACAACTATTGCAGTTTCTGTATGAGATCAAATTTTCAAACGGACCAGTAGTTCAGAGGCTATTTCAAATGGTATTTTTAGGGAGTACTTGATCAATACCCCTGAAATTTACCTATATTCTAGATTCTTTTTTTTTTAAAAAAAGGTTGGCATTCTACTAAACCTAACATGGCTGAGAGGTACGTTTAACAATATGTCGACTTGGAATGAAGAAAGTATTAAGTTCTAATTGTGATACACTAAAAATAAAATATAGTCATTGGGATCAAATGAATCTAAACAGTAAAATACGATGGTATGCGTATATCAAATAATAGGAACGAAAAGTAAAGCGGATATTAAATGGGGGAAACATGCGGGTAGATCAGGAAGGTAGCAAATACAAAGATATAACAGATTCTAAGTAATTACAATAACTTCAGGGAAAGACCGCGCTGGAAACAAAATGAATAAAGCGATAAAAGAAGCAATATGTCTGCGAAAATATGGAAATGGAAGAGGACGTAGTTGAAGATGAGACGGGAGATATGATACTGGGTGAAGAATTTGAAAGAGCAGTGAAAGACCTAAAAGAAACAAGGCCCCAGGAGTAGACAACATTCCGTTAGAATTGCTGACAGCCTTGGGAGAGTTAGCCATGACCAAACTCTTCCATATGGTGGGCAAAACAGGCAAAATACCCTCAGACTTCAAGAAGAATATAATAATTCTACATACAAGGAAAGCAGGTCCTAGCAAGCGTGAAAATTACCGAGTTACCGTTTAATAAGTAACGGCTGCAAAATACTAAAACGAATTCTTTACAGACGAATGGGAAAACAGGTAGAAGGCGACTTCGGAGAAGATCAGTTTGGATTCCATAGAAATGAAGGAACACATGAGGCTGTCTGACCCTACAACTACGTTAAGGAAAGGCAAACCTATGTTTATAGCATTTGTAGAATTAGAGAAAGATTTTGACAATGTTGACTAGAATACTCTATTTTAAATTCTGAAGGTGGAAGGGGTAATAAACAAGAAGCGAAAGGCTATTTACAATTTGTCCAGATACCAGAAGGCAGGTATAAGAGTCGAGGGGCATGAAAGGTTTGCAGTGGTTGAGAACGGAGTGAGACAGGTATGTAGGATGTCCCTGATGTTATTTTACCTGTATTTCGAACTAGCAGTAAAGGAAATCAAAGAAAATTTTGAATCAGGAATGAAAGTTCATGTAGAAGAAATGAGAACTTTAAGGTTTGCTGACGACATTGTAACTCTGTCAGAGACAGCCAAAGACTTGGAAATACAGTTAATTGAACTGAATGGACAATGTCTTGAAAGGAGGATATAAAATGAACATCAACAAAAGCAAAGCGAGGATAATGGAATGTAGTCGAACTAAATCAGGAGGTGCTAAAAGAATTTGATTATGGAATGAGATAGTTAAAGAAGCATATGAGATTTAGTATTTGCACAGATAAATAACAGGAAGGTCAAAGTGGATAGGATGTAAAATGTAGACCGGAAATGGCAAAGAAAGAGTTACCAAAGAAGAAAAATTTGTTAACATCGAGTATAGATAAAAGTGTTAGGAACTTTTTCTTAAAGTACAGGGTGTTTCAAAAAAATATACGTATTACAAAGTGTTATTTTGTCCAAACTGTCGATCTCTGCGCCTCGGCTCGGCTATTGGAGGAACGGAGACATAGTCTAGTCTACATTAATAGTCGCTAGCTGTCAATTGCGTTCTGTTTTGGTTGATAACCGTCATATGTTCAAAATGGATACCCCAAAGCAGAAATCATTTTGTGTTCTTGAGTTGGCGAAGTGCAATTCCGTGATTACAGTGCAAAGACGTTTCAGGTTGAGGAACCAAAATGATCCTACGAATGGGTGGAACATTCGCAGATGGTATCAACAGTTTCTAGATACAGGAAGTGTAACTTAGTAATCGTCATATGTTTAAAATGGCACTTTGAAGCAGAAATCATTTTGTGTTGTCGGGTTTGTTAAGTGCAATTCCGTGATTACAGTACAAAGAGGTACCAAATTGATCCTCCGAATGGGTGGAACATTCGCAGATGGTATCGACAGTTTCTAGATACCGTAAGGGAAAATAAAGGAAAGACTCCTGGGCACCCTCGTGTTCCTGAAGAAAATGTTGTATGAATTTAACTGCTTTCCAACATGGTCCTTCAAAATCAACTCGTCGTGCCAGTCAGGAGCTACAACTGCCTACAACAACAATTTGACGTGTTTTGAAACGTGGGTTGGTTATGAAGACGTACAAGTTACAGCTGTTAAAAGCTCTAGGTCCAGATGACAAATGCAAATGTGTGGCATTTTGTAACGAGGTTCTTGACGCTACTGACAATGATAACATTCTCGCACAACGCAATTTGTTCAGTGATGAAGCGACTTTTCATGTTAGTGGTCAGGTAAACAAACACAGTGTTCGAATTTGGGGCCTGCAGAACCCACATAAGTCATTAAACATGTACGAGATTCGCCCAATGTCAATGTGTTTTGTGCGATATCACGATCATTTCTTTATGACTCATTCTTCTTTTATGGGAACACAGGTAACACTGACTTCTTCCTGTGGGGTTTCGTTAAAAACAACGAACCTCGTAGACTTGAGAACCGAATCTGTACTGCCATAACATCAGTGACGAAGGATACGTTTGCAGGAGGATGAGAGAAATTTGAGTGTAGATGTGTTTTGTTCGTATCGCTGATGGAGGACATATTGAATGTGTGTAAAGTTGAATATTCGTAAGTTTAATAAATATATGGATTCGAAATTTGAAACACCCTGTACTTCTATGGAGTGCAACCATGTGTGGATATGAAACATCAATGATAAACAGCTTAGGCAAGAAGAGAACAGAAGCTTTTGAAATGTGGTGCTGCAGAAGAACGCTGAAGATTAATTAGATGTGTAGATCATGTAACTAATGAGGAGGTACTGAACTGAACTGGGGAAAAGAGGAATTCGTGGCACAAAGTGAATAGAAAAAGGGATCGGTTGGTAGGACACGTTCTGAGCAATCAATGGATCACCAATTTAGAACTGGATGGAAGTGTGGAGGGTAAAAAATGTAGAGGGAGACCAAGAGTTGAATACAGTATGCAGATTCAAAAAAGATGTGGATTGCAGTATTTACTTGGAGATGAAGAGGCTTGCACAGGATTGAGTAGCATGGAGACTTGCAGCAAGCCAGTCTTTGGAGTGAAGACCACAACAACATCTATGAAACCCTGTTGCGAAATTCTTAACACATACTGTGATAATTATGTCTTTGCTTTAGTAAAGTTGGTGTCAACCTAGTATTAAAATCAGCATAACCCTCTCATAAAGAAGCAACCAATAGCATACGCTTAATGACTGGGTTCACAGGAATTTGTTGATTATGGCTACTGACTGCCTCAAACACAAGATCCTCATGTGGCAGAAACTTCCAGTTGTCATTATATATTTTAATATTCAGTGTTTCTTATCTGAATTTCAGTAATACAAGTTCCTGTCACTTTATTTATTAATTCCCATAGTTTGTATTGATATTGTGGAAGAAAATTATGTACCAGTTGTACTGTGTACAAAGATCCTCCTTAAAACTTATCTCCTGAAGGTGCTATGCCACAATAGGGAGAAATTCCGTTTCTTCTTTTTTTTTGTACAACAGTGAAAAAATTAAGTGACAGTGGATATTATTTCCACAGGCACACACAGATGGCCATATTGGATAAAATGACTGATCAAGTAAGACACACGTAGCCCAAGAATGTTCATTTGTCGCATGTCTGGAACATATTCAAGTAATGAAGAGTTTCTCGAAAAAGGATTACAAATGTACAAGATTTATGCAGAAAATTAATCCTGCAATTGATATGACATGATTGAATGATATCGTTTTACATTCAATAGTGTGCTCAGGAAGAGATATAGCATTACAGAAGTGAAGCAAAAATGGAACCCTATTTCATAATCACTACACAAAAAAATAATTTCAGTAACATAATTTAGTAGGGAAGTCCATCATGTGCTGTGAGAGAACCTGAGACAAAGAGACTGAGATATTTGAGATGCTTTATAAATGGATGTTGAAAATAACTTGATTGGCAAGTAATGTCAAGTTTCTATTCAAAACAAATGAGGAAAGAAATTACAATCAGCACAAACTATAAGAAGTCGTAGGCTGATAGGGGATATGTTATGAAGATCATGGGATCTACATCCATGGCACTGGAAGGAGCTGTAAATGTCAAGAATTGTAGGGTAAGAGAGAGATTAGAATAAGTTATTGAGATCCCGGGGTGTATGTGTTAATTATGAAGTGAACAGATCGTTGCAGGATGAGAAATCAGAAGACTGATGATGGGAAAAAACTAGATTGTGGGCAAACACTGGATATTTTTCATATATTAGTAAATACAAAGGGGATAGGAAAATAGTATTACCACTCTTGTCACATATCAAGCAATACCTAAGTGCATCTAGCATATACTTTTCTTTTGTGTTTCGAATAATTTGCAATTACAATTGGTCTTTCACACAGAAGAATCGTGACAAGGTCTATGGAGTCGAAAATAATAAATATCTTAGGTTTTCAAGCACTTGTCACTGTTTCAATGTTCCTATCATATTTTACAAAACAGTAGCATTCCATGAATTTCAGTATACTTTATTTTATTTTGTAAGCAACATCTTCACTGATAACTGGGTAAATATTTTGAATTTTGACTAAACTGCATGTAACAAATATATCAAAAACGATAATACACTTCTAGAACATGGGATAATTAGGAACAGAATTGTCAAATGTGAAGAACTAGAGATAATGTCTTCTTTGTCAGACCAAATTATTAAAATAAATATGAAAAAATTACGCATATTAGGAGAAAACATATACTATCAGCAGTTATGCTTCATTCAATTCAAATATATGCTGGGGGCAACATCAGAATATGCAGTTATTGTTTGAATTTTACATTGTTATTTTAATTTTCAGCATATCAAGTAAGAATGACACTATTTAATTAGAAACACAGACTGACTAATGCTAAAGAAAGTTGATTTAATGTAAAATTTATTGTTGTACATATGGCAGGACCAACATTATGAAGTTAGGTTATCCGAAAGAGGGAAAATCTTTTTTGATCCTCCTAACAGACGCGAGATGTTACTACAGTAAACTTTAAAAATGGTTTATTATGAGAAAATTGCTACACTTCTCAGTACAACAATGATGTAATATACAAAACAAAATTAGATACATATTTTAGCAAATACCCGCCCTGGAGTAGTATAGACCTATAGTATTTATGCAGCTAGAAAAATTACATTTCCAAACAATTTCAGATGTTTCAATAAAAATGCTGGGATTCTGATTCTGCAAGTCAAATGTGATGAAAAATGTACTCTTTCACAATTCCTAACGTACTTTGAGTAATACAAAATGAAGCAATTTATACATCACAAGTGCAAGTCTCATTCTACAAAGTAAAATTAAGAAATAATGGAACACATACATAATCATACAAATTCAAACAAATTTAAGTAATGCATATTAATACATTATGAGGACTGCTATTAACTGAACAAGACTTCATGGGATGGTTTAAGGACAAGGTAATGCACTAAAACGTGCAAAAGTGATATGTGTAGCTTTTAAACTTGAATTACACAAAACTGTCTATGACGCTAGCAAGTGGCAGTAAAATGTTGCTGAGAGCTTCATGTAACAAAAGTTCTCATTTTTAATTTTATAAAACTAATAAGCTCTATCAGTTTCTCTCATGTAATATATTTCCATGAGTAATGATTGATATAAAATTTTAAATTACACAAGGTATTATATGCAACATCCCTTTTCTATATGGGGAGTAACAGCAATATATATAATTTAAAAAAAATTGGATTTAGAAACTACAGCACAGGTAACAGGCATAAATCTCGAAAAATCGGCATCCAACACATCTTTAGTCCATCTACCTGATAAACTAGAGGAAAAGTAGCTGGATTTTCTTTTTCTGCTGAGAACTAGAAGGCTAAAGAAATTCTTATAGCAAACACAACTAATAGATGGTCAAGCAATATGATGGAATATATCTTTTCTGCAATTCCTTGTCATTTAATGAAATTATGAAAATACTATTGTAAAATATATGTTCATAATTTTATTTAAAAGTTGGGATATGTGTGACCATAAGCTTATTTAATGGCACTTTTCAAGTTCCTTCTCTTGCCCTTTTCGCACCCAGAGACACATTGACAAGAAGAGTTGGACACATTTGTTGCTGTGATATGTTGTTTCTGGTACTGCAGAACTTCTCCTTAAGGAGAATCAGCCACTCCCTAAAAAAGAAGTAAATTATTGATGAGCTGATTTGTTACATAGCAGTAAGTAGGTAAAAAACCACAATGACACTTAAGAAAATTTGATTCACAGATACATAATACAGTTCAATGGTGGAGTATAAGACAGCTACAGTAACAATAAGATGACAGTCAGTGAGTATGAAACTAGTGGATATAAACAGTATAATGACAGTGGTGTGCATATTCTCTATGACTGACTTATCTGGAAACTCTGTATATTCATAGAAACATATTTAAAATTATTAATAATAATATGATAATGATAATAGAAGTAGTTGTAGTAGTCAGTGTTGTGGTGGTAGATATAAATGAAATATACCAAAGAGGAGACTGAGAGGAAATGAAAGGAATATTCTGAAAAGATAAAAAACTGATGGATCACATGGTAGGATACAAGAAATGAATAATTATTTATGAAAGGATGGAAGCCAACAAAGTAAATTTTTGCAAAATGAGAAAATAACATTTTTTTCCACCTCTTAATGAGAAAAACTTCACATTTCTCATTTTATTTGTCCATGTAAGTATAATGGTTTTATGCGAAGGTTTTTTGTATGGTGAACACAGTGTAATTATAAAAAAATAATAAAATTTTGAAAATTTTCTCGACTTACACCTCTACATAAACAAAAGCACATATTTTAGAAAAAACGTAATAAATAATATTGAATACCCATTAACAATATTTTACTTTCGCTTCTCTTAGAATAAACAAATGACATGGAGAACACATAATATCTGAGTAAGATAATTAGCCAGAAGAACTATTTGTGAGCCAGTGTAGGAGAGACATATGAAAGTCACCTGGTAAATATTTCTTGCACTTAGATGAGTCTTTAATTTTATCATGATTGATAGGCAGTTTTTCATCATCATATACTCTCTCAATTGTCACTACGCATGAGACATCTGTACCAAACTTGTTACTTAGTAGAAAAATGTTTTTTCTTTAAGCCCCTATGTATTATGAAGCCGTAAGTGTGCATTTGGTGGCTTAGTGATACACAAATTACATGGAACATGCGGTGGTGAAATTTTGTTTTTTTGGACTGTGCAACTGCACACAATTTAAATTCTACTGAGAAGTGTACAGTTTTGACCACCACTTTTTGAAACTTAGCATTTCCTCTGGTGTAACCATGTGAACATTAAATTTACCAGGACTGCAGCATAACAAATGATTTCACAAACTTCTGACAGTCATACCATCTATATATCTTTCTGAAAATTTGCTTAACAAGACCAAAATCTCAGTCACACGCTAAGAATGAGTGACGATTGACTGGAAAGCGATAAATTATTTTGTCAAATTTCCCTCAGTCTCTGGGGGCTAGTGAAATCTTATCACACAGTAGTTCTTGTTCTGACCATCACAGGTATCACTAAAAAGCTGAAGTTCTCTGATATTTGAGGAAACATCCTCACTTAAATATATGAAAAGGGAGGAACACGTTTCATTATTAATTTGGGCTTTTCTTCCTTTGACCTCCTTGGTATAAGGAAAAGATCAGCAATACCAGTGCTGAGATTATGTACTGCAAGCGGTAAATTAGAAATTTGCCTGTAGTAATACATCTCCTGAAGAGGACTGCATAGCAGGTATAAGTTCTGTATGTAATAAAATGAGATATCAATATGGCTGTCACTGCTTTTACGTAGCTGATCAATCTCTCGCACACTCTGTAAAACTTTTAGATTTTCAACGTGTGCCACATTGCCACATGTTTTGCAGTGTCATTTAACACTAGAATGGTCGGACGAAAAATAGTTTCAAGAACTGTCAGGTTGGGTATGTGGGACCCAGTAAATAAAATACTTCCAACAAGTGACAAACGGTATATTTACATTAAATGATTAATTTTTATTTTGTTCAAGTAGTGCTAAATGCTATAGTGAGATTACTTTAACTTTCTGAATTACAAAATAACAGTAAAAAACTGAGAAACGCACTTAATTGTAGTACTAAATGTAAGTAAACAGGAAGTACAAGCCAGTTTGATTGAAAGACCAATACAAGTGAGAATAAGTTGTTGAACAAAGAAGCGAAAATTTTGAATTTTCACTATATAAGTGGAAACTGTGAGTATACTGAATAGTTTGTGAGATATCGCCCTCTAAAGTCTTAGATTTTACAAACAGTCGACGCAAATTATTTCAGCATGTACCAAGCATAAGCACACCTTGCAAACTTTGCAAAAATGTTAGTTTTGCTGTCCTTGAATGCGTAGCACCTTTCCTGTTTCCCTGATAGTGGATCTTCAACTATTCTTTGTTCTCGGGTGCCGGAGAGGTTAGAGGCAACCCTGGTTGCACACATTGTCAAATGTGGTGTTCTGAGAGACTTTCCTAGGGTTCACACTTATTCTCTTCTGGATAAAACGTTTTTGTTTCCTTTAAATACAATGGAGACATCGAGAGCTGCAATGTTCAACAACTGAGAAAAGGAACAGAGAAGCTTGCATTGTCCCTCTGGCAATAGTACATTCACCACACATAGCTTCAACGACATCTACACCTCACTTGTTTTGCTATATTACGTTATTATATTAAGTTTTCTCTTTTCGCCGCTGTCACTGTTAATTTCATCATCACTGTTCACTGACGAAATAATGAGTACTGAGTGTTTCGTTTCAGTTCATATGAAAGTAATGTGACGTCTTGCTGAAATCCAAACATACTTGAGTACTCTTTTTTTACATTTTCTTGATAAAAACTCAACTGGAATTTCAGGCTTATATTTAACGTACCAACAACAGTAACATTCCTTCTTGTAGTACTTTTTTGACGACTGGATAAGAAATAAACCAATTGTCTAGGGTTAGATTCCTGCCAGATCCTTTTACTGGGTCTACATGATGCAAAACAACATCTGCCGAATTACTGCCTCTGTTCGGTCGTTGTGGTTGTGTACCTGCATAGACTTCCAAATGTTTTACATAGCACGTTTTAGAACAAGTCAGGAAGAAAACCACCATCCCTTACTTGACCGGTTTATTAATGACATACATCCTGAACCTGCCCCTTCCTCTGTGTGGAACGAGCATTTCGTCCAAAGTAAAGTTTTCTGACGAAGCAAAATAAGCAGTGAACTTGGAGACAAACATATCAAGAATGGATCTTATGGCAGCAAGATTATATTGTGGTTTTCTTCCATCCCGCGTATGAATGTTGTCAAACTTGATACGAGTCAAATATAAGAAGTTTTTCAATGACATAATTTCTCGAAATATTTCTATTCCGGTCCCATCTGTATTCCAAAAGACTTCAGTATTCATTTTACCCCCATTCGATGTTCCGGCTAAGTAAAGTGGGCAAAATATCCCTTCAGTTCATCAAAATTTGTAGGCCTAGCCAAATTTGGGTCACTTGTATTTTTGTTTCGAACTGATATTGGTTGATTCAGAAAGTAAATCAAACAACTGATCGTTGAAAAGTAACTCCCACGATTCTAAAGGTGAATGTACATCCGTCGCAGCTCGGTCGCTTCCAGGTAAATGCCTGGAAATTATGTTGTGACGTTTGGTTCGAACGCTTTGGGAGAACAAGTTTTTGTCCATTTAGTTGCTCTGTTCCCTCCTTTATGAAAGCGCACAGGTGCGTCAGTTACAGAATTTGTACTTGAATCAACAACAACTAGTTCATCAGTGTGCTGGCAGAAGGCTCAGTATCTTCCTCTTTACCACCATTCATTTCATGATTACTGTTTATTTCGAAGTCTGGATGTACGTTAGAATCGTCTACTTCACTCTCATCATCATTTAAAATTCTGCAAATTTCACTGTATGAAAGACTCTCTTGCCATTTTGTATTGTAAACTATTGACAATGATAATACGGCTTTAGGACATCACAAATCGTTCGCATAGTAACTCAGTAGCAAAGCCAAAATAAAAATAGGATCGCACTGGCAGAAATCAGTAACGTAAAAAGTCGGGCTGGGTCTGACAGACTAGCGCGCTTTTTTGGAAGACTGCCAGATAATGACTAAACAAAGAAAAATCTCACTCACGATGTGAGCGCCTTCTCTTGGATATTTCAGGAAGCCAGCAACGTACTCAAGTCAAATCAGCAATAAAAATGTAAATACAGTGAAACAAAAACTAGTGCTTCTCACAGACACAGCCCGACCGCTATAGGGTTAAAGTAAGACTCTTTAATCGAACAGTGAGCTGTTCACAAACAGCACACGTATCTATTTGGGATTTAGCATCACGTATAGCAAAGCTGTCTTTTAACATCTTGTAACAGAATGAATATTTCAAGTGAGAGTCTGGAAACTTTTGCTTGAAAGACGATACATCTTTGTAATATCCAGAGCTGAACAAACATATTTAATTTCCCTTGAAAATCAGTGACTGGTGCTTGCAGCAAAGGAACGTATATGCTTTTTAATTTTTCACAATTTCTGTTTAGACTGTGCTGTTGCCTTGTTGACCCCGTCCATTGCCGTCCACTGGCGCTTTTCCGAACAATAATAAAGCCTGTAGTCTTTTCAGTCTCTTCTTAGTTGCAGTATACAGTTGAAGAAACCAATTTTCCCACACTTCCAGGCTGCGGTCTTTATTGATTACATGGTACTTGAAAGATTAAGTTTTTTGTTTATTTGTGAAGGATCATAAGTTGACTGACTTAAGGTGTTACGTAAATAAATGAAAATAAGACCAGGCTCGTCCGTGGCATTCTGAGCATCAGATTTAAGTTCCTTCATTCTCAAACTATACGTCTACACTGAATACGACGTTTTCCACTACTATTATCATTTTCACAAAAAACTGACTCATGTTCTTTCACAAATAAGCGATTGAATTATGAAGTATAATACTCGCCAGCAAAACTTTCTCTTAAGCCCTATTCTGCTAATGAATGGCAAGTAAATTCAAAACATAATTCTACATTACCTCACTCCCACAGGATTAAAGTGATGTGTTTATATTGTTCTACACTAAAGAGGCAAAGAAACTGGTACGCCTGCCTAATATCGTATATGGCCGCCGCGAGCACGGGGAAATGCCGCCACGCGACGTGGTGTGGATTCAACTAATGTCTGGAGTAGTGCTGCAGGGAACTGACACCATGAATCCGGCAGGGTTGTCCGTAAATTCGTAGACGTACGAGGAACACCACGTTGCGAGGCATTCCAGATACGCTCAATAATGTTCGTGTCTGGGTAGTTTGGTGGCCAGCGGAAGTGTTTAAACTCAGAATA
Organism: Schistocerca piceifrons; assembly: GCF_021461385.2. Taxonomy (NCBI): domain Eukaryota; kingdom Metazoa; phylum Arthropoda; class Insecta; order Orthoptera; family Acrididae; genus Schistocerca; species Schistocerca piceifrons. Next base: position 744,809,187 of record NC_060141.1, read on the forward strand.
GTGTTCCTGGAGCCACTCTATAGCAATTATAGATATGTGGTGTGTCGCATTGTCCTGCTGGAATTGGCCAACTCAGTCGGAATACGCAATGCACATGAATGAATGCAGGTGATCAAACAGGATGCTTACGCAAGTGCCACCTGTTAGAGTCATATCTAGGCGTATCAGGTGTCCAATATCACTCCAACTTCACACGCCCAGAGCCTCCATCAGGTTGAAAAGTCCCCTTGTTATATGCAGGTCCATGGATTTATGAGGTTTTCTCCATACCCTTACATGTCCATCATCTCCATACAATATGAAACGAGACTCGTCCGACCAGGCAACATGTTTACGTCATCAACAGCCGTATGTCGGTGGTGACGGGCCCAGGCGAGGCATAAGGCTTTGTGTTGTGCAGTCTTCAACGGTACACGAGCAGGCCTTCGGCTCCGAAGCCCCATATCGATGATGTTTCCTCGAATGCTTCGCATGCTGACATTTGTTGATGGCCCAGCATTGAAATGTGCAGCAATTGGCAGACGAGTTGCACTTCTGTCACGTTAAACGATTCTCTTCAGTCGTTGTTGGTCCTGTTCTTGTCAGATCTTTTTTCGGTCGCAGAGATGTCGGAAATTTGATGTTTCACCCAATTCCTGATATTCACTGTACACTTGTGACACTATCGAACGGGAAAATCCCCACTTCATCGCTACCTCTTAGATGATGTGTCCCATCCCTCTTGTGACGACTAAGTAACCGGTCTAACATCTGCGGCAAACACTTATTGTCTTATATAGGCGTTGCCGGCCGCAGCGAAGTATTCTGCTTATTTACATATTTCTGCATTTGAGTGAGCTTGCCTATACCAGTTTCTTTGCCGCTTCAGTGTAGTTCCAATATAAGGCAAATTAACTGTGGATGGTGAACTTCGAGGTCCTCTTTGTCATCTGTTGGTTTCAGGTGACTTAGTTTGTTCTGCGTTTCTTATCAGTTTGTCTTCTCTCCTTATACAAATCTGACTTAAATAGATATATTTGCCGGCCGCTTTGGCCGAGCGGTTCTAGGCGCTTCAGTCTGGAACCGCGCGACTGCTATGGGCGCAGGTTCGAATCCTGCCTCGGGCATGGGTGTGTGTGATGTCCTTAGGTTACTTAGGTTTAAGTAGTTCTAAGTTCTAGGGGACTGTTGACCTCAGATGTTGAGTCCCATAATGCTCAGAGCCATTTTTTGGAAATATTTGTGGACAGAGATGATGGAACTTAACTTCTGAGCTCATCAGTCCCCTAGAACTTGGAACTACTGATAGCTAACTAACCTAAGGACATCATCACACACATCCATGCCCGAGGCAGGATTCGAACCTGCGACCGTAGCGGTCGCATGGTTCCAGACTGTAGCGCCTAGAACCGCTCGGCCACTCCGGCCGGCTGTGGACAGAGAAATCTTAGGTTTCATTGCAGCAGCAGTCAGTCGATGTAAAGGACAGTCAAATGAAAACCGAACACATGTCGCAAAGGAACCATGGAGTGCTTCAATTCGAAGTTGATCACCACACGCGTTAAGACATTTATCCCACTGGATCGGCCGCTGTCGGATTCACAACCGCACCCACTATTGCACAGCCCCGTCTGAATGATACCGACACCAAAGTACGTCTTTCTTCAGGTCGCCAAAGATGTGAAAATCACGCAATGAGAGACCACAAGCTGTACGGAGATGCAGCGTAACCTTCGATTGGAAAGGTTAGGGCGAGCATTATCGTGCAACAGAATGATTATGCCCTACAGAATTCTGGGTGTTTTGACTGTGCGGCGCTTCGCAGTTTCTGCACAGTGTCTTTATAGTACCGCCCGCTGATTGTGGCTCGAGGAAGAACAGGAGGATGGAGTAGACTTGGGATTTAATTCTAGACTTTGTTGCAGACAGAACTCAGGACGTATCCGGAGTACCAAAGGGAAGTGTCATAGGACCGTTGCTGTTTACAATATACATAAATGACCCAGTAGAAAGCGTCGGATGCTCTTTAAGGCTATTCGCAGATGATGCAGTTGTCTATAAAAAAAGTAGCAACGCCAGAAGATAGTAAATATTTCTAAAACGACCTGCAGGCTCTGGCAGTTGACCCTGAACGTAGGTAAATATATTATGCATACACAGGAAAAGAAATCCACTACTGTACAGCTACAATATTGATGACGAACACCTGGAGACAGCATCTACCGTAAAATATCTAGGCGTAACTATCCAGAGCGACCTTAAGTGGAATGACCATACCAAACAGATAGTGGAAAAAGAAGACACCAGACTAAGATTCATCGGAAGAATCTTAAGGAAATGTAACTCACCCACGAAAGAAGTGGCTTATAACGCGCTTGTTCGCCAGAGTCTTGAGTACTGTTCATCTATCTTGGATCCGTATGAGGTAGGGCTGATAGAGGAGATAGAGAAGATCCAACGAAGAGCGGCGCGTTTCGTCAGGGGATCGTCTAGCTGGCGAGAGAGCGTTACGGAGATGCTAACTAAACTCCGCAGCAGGCGTTGCAGGAGAGGCGTTGTGCATCACGGAGAGATTTACTATCGTCATTTCGTGATAGTACTACTTCCCTCAACTTACACCTATATTGAGCAGGAGGAGAAAATTCGAGATATTAGAGCCAACCGACAATCATTCTTCCCACGCACTATTCGGAAGTGGAACAAGTTTGCAGAAATCAGATAGTAGTACCGAAAGTATCCTCCGCCACACAACATTAGGTGGCTTGCGGAGTATGATGTAGACGATGTAGATGTAGATTGTGTTGCAAGATAACACACTTTCCTGCGCTGCCAACCGGACAAAGGCTATGCTTCAGGCATATGGCTGGAAAACTCTGCAATATCCACACAGCCTGCAGCATACACTTGCGATTTTCACATATTTGGCAACCTGAAGAAAGTTGTGAGTTGACTTCGGTTCCAGTCTGATGCGGATGTGCAGTAGTGGGTACGGTTGTGGATCCATCAGCGGCCGACCACGTTCTACGAAATAGGAATTGGTTGTCTCGTCTTCCAGTTCGATAAATGTCTTAACGAGTGTGGTTTTTCCTTCTGGATGGAACCATTCCGTGGTCCCATTGTGGTGGGAGTTCGGTCTTCATTTGACTGCCCGACAGAGATCGTTTTACATACCGCGAAAGCACTGTCATTGCAAAGTGACATCTGTCGAAGACTGAAAGAGCATAGCAGCCTTACAATCACAGGCAAATTTTAGAATAAACTGTGATTATATCGATTTAAGATTTGTTAGTAATGTGATGAGATGAGCTAGTTTTTGCTAGCCGATAATGTCGGAAACCGTTTTAGTTTATTACAGTTAATCAAATGAAAAGAACAACTCTCCACATTTTAGACGTGTTTTATAACTTGATCGTATCAGCGTTAGTGCAACGATGATCTTCGGGGGGGGGGGGGGGGGGGGAGAGGAGGGGGGGGAGGTAATATGAGTGTGGGTGTACGAGGTGTGAACAAAAAGTAAACGAAATTTTCGTTTTTCTGAAATAATTTTTTTATATTCGTCAAGATAGACTTTGTCCCCTTGAATGTAATCCCTCTTAGATCTAACACACTTGCGTCAGCGCTTTTTCTAATCTTGGAAGCATTTCCGAACTCAATTTTCGTTATGGTGCTGAGCATTGAGATGTGAGCGGGAGCATTATCGCGATGGAATTTCCACAAATGGTTTTGCCATGGTTCGGATCGTCTTTCTTTGGGCCGCTTCACGCAGACGGCACCTGACTTTCAGGTGGTATTCCCTATTGACCGTACGACCACAAGGCAGGATCACATGATGCACCATCTCACTGTAATCGAATAGAAAAACAGTGAGAGGAACCTTCACATGTGATCGAACTTGTCGAATTTTTCCGATCTTTGGTTTCCACGTCATACCTATATACCCATGTTACGTCACCCGTTATAGCCTTCTTCAGAGGTTCTGGATTATTGTCGACTTCATTCAATTACTGATCGATGTCTATGCGACGACCTTTTTGGCCGAAAAAAAAAACAGTTCCGAAACAAACTTCGCTGCTACGCGTTTCATGACCAAAACATCCGAAGGAATTGCTTTTTGTGGGCCAAAGTATATGTCAATACCATCGGCAAATTCCCTGGTGGTGATTCAGCAAATTCCAGAACGATGTTCTTTAGTTCTTTCACACTGTCCTCAGTAATTGATGTGCTTAGGGCGTCCAGGGCGACCGTTGTCTTCAATGTTTTCTCGACCCTCTTTTAAAAGTTTATAATACTCGTAAATTCTTGTCTTACTCATAGTAGATTCGCCAAAAGCCACAGTCAACAATCGTATCCAGTGCTCCACTTCATTCCATTTTTCAAGCAAACTTTAATGCAAATTCTTTCATGCATCTTTTCCGTAAGTTCGGTGTGCATTGGAAAACATGTATATCCTTTAAGACTGTCAACAATAAACCATATCTTCAACACAGCTGAAAATGAAACTCCCTGGAAGATTAAAACTGTGTGCCCGACCGAGACTCGAATTCGGGACCTTTGCCTTTCGCGGGCAAGTGCTCTACCAACAGAGCTACCGAAGCACGACTCACGCCCGGTACTCACAGCTTTACTTCTGCCAGTATCTCGTCTCCTACCTTCCAAACTTTACAGAAGCTCCCCTGCGAACCTTGCAGAACTAGCACTCCTGAAAGAAACGATATAGCGGAGACATGGCTTAGCCACAGCCTGGGGGATGTTTCCAGAATGAGATTTTCACTCTAAGCCATGTCTCCGCTATATCCTTTCTTTCAGGAGTGCTAGTTCTGCAAGGTTCGCAGGAGAGCTTCTGTAAAGTTTGGAAGGTAGGAGACGAGATACTGGCAGAAGTAAAGCTGTGAGGACCGAGCGTGAGTACTGCTTCGGTAGCTCAGTTGGTAGAGCACTTGCCCGCGAAAGGCAAAGGTCCCGAGTTCGAGTCTCGGTCGGGCACACAGTTTTAATCTGCCAGGGAGTTTCATATCAGCGCACACTCCGCTGCAGAGTGAAAATCTGATTCTGTAAACAGCTGAAAATGTCAACAAACATCAGGAACCTGTGTACGAACATGATACAAAAACGTTTTTAAAATCGGACGAATAAAACCTGCTAAATTAAAAAATTCCTAATACTTCTTGATCACACCTCGTAAGCGTATGCATATTAGTTTATCGACTACACTGGAAGTATACAAATTTAATTACTGAATATACTTTTCAACATCAACTGTACACTGATAAGCCAATACATATGACCACTGCCCACCGCGAGGTTGGACGCCGCCTGCTGACGTTACGGGCACGAGACGCGCTATGAAAAGTACGTAAGCGCAGCAGACACGAATGGGGTTCACCCTAGCTAAGATATGGGTTGCAAATGCGGAAATGCACTGAGGTAACAGACCGTCAGAAGACAGGTTACTATTACGCAATTTCTGTGAACGAGTATCTCGAAAACTTCGAAGCTGGTCGAATGTGCACGTGCTACTGTTGTGAGCCTCTATGGAAAGAGGTACAAGAACAGTGAAATTACCACTAGGTGCTAAATGGTTGGACGTGCATGACTCTTCACAGAACGTTGGGTTCGGAAGTTTTCTGTTAAGCATGCGGGTTCCCGGGTTCGATTCACGGCGGGGTCTGGGATTTTCTCTGCCTCGTGATGACTGGGTGTTGTGTGGTGTCCTTAGGTTAGTTAGGTTTAGTAGTTCTAAGTTCTAGGGGACTGATGACTAAAGATGTTAAGTCCCATAGTGCTCAGATCCATTTGACCATTTGTTAAGCATGATAGATGGTGATCTGGGCCATCTCTGCCGAAAGGGTACAACGCTGGTGCACACACAAATGTTTTGAAGCACACCGTTCAGAGTTGTTGAACATGGAGCTCTGCAGCAGAGCACGTCTACCTATTCACATGTTGACCCAACGACATCGTTAGTTACGATTGCAATGGGGACGGGATCATGGGGATTTGACCTTCGACCAATGGGAATATGTCGACTCTTCGGATGAATCACGTTTTTGCTACACTAGGTCGATGGTCGTCTCCGCAAACGCCGTTATCCAGAAGAACGGCGGCTCCAAACGAGCAGCGCGCCACTGACGCAGACTGGCGGGAGCAACGTTATGCTATGGGAGACACTCTGCTGCGTTTGCACGCTACCTGTCGTAGTAATCGAATACAGCTTCGAACAATCTGCATTGCTTCCCCGATGGCGATGTCATCTTTCAGCAGTCTAACTGTCTGTATCTCGGAGCCGGACCACTGCTACAAAGGTTTGAGGAACATTATAGTGAACTCATGTTGATGACTCGGCGACCATACTCGACTGATGTAAATCCCAGTGAACCCATCTGGGTGACTATCTGGTGGCATCACTGCGTACGAAAATCAGCGGCCTGTTATTTAAGAGAATTACAAGACCTGTGCGTAGACATCTAACACTACGAGGGTCGTTCAATAAGTAATGCACCACTTTTTTTTTCTCGGAACTTATTTATTGCTAAGAATGAGAATTTGGTGACAATATGCATCAACATCTCCAATGCCCTATTTTTCTACTTCTATGGCCGTACGCCAACGTTGTGGAAGAACATGTATTCCTTGCTTGTGGTGGTAAGTTCCTACGGGACCAAACTGCTGAGGCCATTCGTCCCTAGGCCTAGACGCTACTTAAACTAACTTACGCTGACAACACACACACCCATGCCCGAGGGAGAACTCGAACCTCCGCCGCTCGAACTGTGGCAAGGCGCTTCAGACCGCTCAGCTACCCCGCGGGTCATTCTCTTCCGGTAAAGGTACGCGTAGCCACGCTTTCACTGCATGACTGACAGTCTTGTCATCTCCACACTGTAGAGCCAGTGGTCGAGTTGTGATGCGCCGGTCGGCACGAATAATGGCATCCGCACGATTCAGCACGTCTGGAGCAGTGGCTGTGACAGGACGTCCCGAGCAAGACTGATCATAGAGTCTGTATCTGCATTTCCTAAGGCCGTAACTTTCTTTACCCATCGCCCAACTGTACTTCTATCAACTACAGGAACACCATGTTGTTTTGTGGTCTTCAGTCCAGAGACTGGTTTGATGCCGCTCTCCATGCGACTCTATCCTGTGCAAGCTTCTTCATCTCCCAGTACCCACTGCAGCCTACATCCTTCTGAATCTGCTTAGTGTATTCATCTCTTGCTCTCCTTCTGCGATTTTTACCCTCCACGCTGCCCTCCAATACCAAACTGGTGATCCCTTGATGCCTCAGAATATGCCCTACCAACAGATCCATCCTTCTCTCCGATCTCTTCAATACCTCCTCTTCAGTTATTAGGTCTACCCATATAACCTTCAGCATTCTTCTGTAGCACCATATTTCGAAAGCTTCTATTCTCTTCTTGTCCAAGCTATTTATCGTCCACGTTTCACTTCCATACATGGCTCCACTCCATACAAATACTTTCAGAAACGACTTCCTGACACTTAAATCTACACTCGATGTTAACCAATTTCTCTTCTTCAGAAACGCTTTCCTTGCCATTGCCAGTCTACATTTTATATCCTCTCTACTTCGACCGTCATCAGTTATTTTGCTCCCCAAATAGCATAACTCCTTTACTACTTTAAGTGTCTCATTTCCTAATCTAATTCCCTCAGCATCACCCGATTCAATTCGACTACATTCCACATCCTCGTTTTGCTTCTGTTGATTTTCATCTTATATCCTCTTTTCAAGACACTGTCCATTCCGTTCAGCTGCTCTTCCAGGTCCTTTGCTGTCCCTGACAGAATTACAATGTCATCGGCGAACCTCAAAGTTTTAGTTTCTTCTCCATGGATTTTAATTCCTACTCCGAATATTTCTTTTGTTTTCTTTACTGCTTGATCAATATACAGATTGAATAACATCGAGGATAGGCTACAACCCTGTCTCACTCCCTTCCCAACCACTGCTTCCGTTTCATGCCCCTCCGCTCTTATAACTGCCATCTCGTTTCTGTACAAGTTATAAATAGCCTTTCGCTCCCTGTATTTTACCCCTGCCATCTTCAGAATTTGAAGGAGAGTATTCCAGTGAACATTGTCAAAAGCTTTCTCTAAGTCTACACTCCACAAAAACGTATAGGGTGTGGTGTCACCGCCAGACACCACACTTGCTAGGTGGCAGCCTTTAATCGGCCGCGGTCCGTTAGTATACGTCGGACCCGCGTGTCGCCACTATCAGTAATTGCAGACCGAGCGCCGCCACACGGCAGGTCTAGAGTAGAGAGACTCCCTAGCCCTCGTCCCAGTTGGACAGCCGACTTTGCTAGCGATGGTTCACTGCCTACATACGCTCTCATTTGCAGAGACGACAGTTTAGCATAGCCTTCAGCTACGTCATTTGCTACGACATAACAAGGCGCCATATTCAGTTACTATGTCTTCTGAACAGTGACTCATGTACCGTCAAGAGCGACGTTCATGGATTAAAGTATCAAACTAATTATGTCCGCTTTCTGAATTCTCATTCCTTATCATGTTCCAGACCTCATGTCAGTACAGTTCTTCCCTCTTCATGCCAGCCTGCGTGAGCTAAAACGCGTGCATTTCGGCCTCCATTCATAGCACGGTGTTGGCTCCTCTGCCAACACAACATATGGATGTTAAGCATGGTTTCTTTTTCTGCACACAACAATTCATTAACAGGAGTCTACTTGTAACCAGACTCGTATATACACTCCACTTTGAGGCTGCACTAAGGCGCTGCCATCTGCCAGAACGGTACAAAACTTCACCGGCGCACAGAACAAACATCAAATGTGAAGCACCAACAAGGACGTTTGTCTATATATACTAATAGCTATTTTTTTAAAAAAATGTGGAACATTACTTAATGAACGACCCTCGTACATAGCTCCACAAACCTACCAACAAACTGTCGGATCCCTGATATGCAGAAGCAGTGATGTATTTCGTTCCAGAGACGGACAAACAACCTATTAAGCAGGTGGTCAGAATGTCTGAGCTCATCAGTGTACAAGACGCCCTAGACTGCCACAATATGTACAATCTGATGTGATAACGTTTCACCGTTTAGAGCGATTTTGCAAAATACGAGGGCTATCCACAAAGTACATTACGTTTTCGTTTGTGTCCGTTAGGGGCGGGGTAGCGCGGCCATCTTGGTGTCATGGCATTCCGCCGCTCAGTCGGCATCCTGCCGTGCTAGTGAGAGGTTCGTGCTGTACTCCGTTGAGTTACTGTGACAGTGTGAAATGTCAGCGTTAATTGAAAATGCCGCGAAGTGTGAAGTGCGTGCTGTAATAAGGTTTCTGACTGCAAAAAACTGTACACCGATAGAAATCTATCGGCAGCTTTGTGCAGTATATGGGGACAACATAATCACTGAAGGTGGAGTGCGCCAATGGGTCATAAAATTTAAAAATGGCCGAACTAACGTTCACGACGAAGAGCGAATTGGAAGACCCAGCATAGTGACTGCCGAACTTGTTGAAAAAGTCGACGCCGCGGTCCATGAAAACCGTAATTTCACAATAACGGAACTCTCTATGAGTTTTCCACAAATTTCACGAAGTTTGTTGCACGAAATCATTACCGAAAAGTTTGGTTACCACAAGTTTTGTGCGAGATGGATACCAAAAATCTTGACAGAGATTCACAAAAATCAGCGAATGGCTGCAGCGTTAAAGTTTTACGAGAAAGATGGCAACTCATTACTCGATAGCATCGCTACTGGTGACGAAACATGGGTTAAGCATGTGAACTGCGAGACAAAATTGCAGTCAATGCAGTGGGGGCACACGAATTCCCCCAAAAAACCCAAGAAATGCATGCAGACAATGTCGGCAAGGAAGGTGATGGCGACTGTCTTTTGGGACAGAAAAGGTGTGATTTTTGTGGATTTCCTCGAAAGAGGCACTACAATAAACTCTCAAAGGTATTGCCAAACTCTGCACAACCTAAGAAGAGCAATACAAAACAAGCTCAGGGGAAACTTGGGCTCAAAGATCTTGCTGTTTCTCGATAACGCCCGGGCCCACACGGCAAATGCCACTCGTGAAGTTCTCGAATCTTTTAAGTGGGAGTTATTTCCTCATCCGCCGTACAGTCCCGACCTGGCACTGAGCGACTTCCACTTATTCCCAGCAATGAAGAAGTGGTTGGCTATGCAGCGTTTTGATGACGACGCACAGCTTCAAGAAGAGGTAACCACGTGGTTGAAGGCGCAGGGGCCGAATTTTACGACGAAGGATTTTCCAAGCTCGTCCATCGAAACTATAAGTGCCTTAATTTAAATGGCAACTATGTAGAAAAGTAGTATTTAAGTGTGGCTTTCATCTGTATATAATAAACACAATTTCCAATACTTTATTTATTTTTAATTCCAAAACGTAATGTACTTTGTGGATAGCCCTCGTAAAATGGAGGACGCTGTCGCGAATGATAGTAATCGTGTTGAGAAGAGGGCGGGTAGCCAGAGGGCGTGCCCGGCTGGAAGGCGAGCGCCACGCACCGCGGCCAGGACGCCGGCAGGGCACTGCTGGACGTGGCCAGCCTCGCCATTGGTCGCGCTGGCCGGGCTGCAGGCGTCGCAGGAGTCGACGCCGTCCGAGACCGCCTCTTCCGTCCGCACCGGGCTCAGCGCTCCACCGGCAGGCACCGAGTCTCCGTTGCTCTCCTCTACGTCCTGCGAGGCACAAAATGAATACTTGTTTACTTGCTGCTGCTATTTGCAAATGACTTGTCACCTACTACGACAGCCCGTATTTTCACAATACGAAATTGTACGACGGTCACTCCAAAAGAGATCCACACAATTTTTGTAAAAACACAGTTTTCATTATGCATGTGTGAAAGTTTTACAGTGTGTAGATACATCCTTCCTGCTTCTTTTCAAACTTAGTTCAACTTGAATGAGATTTTCACTCTGCAGCGGAGTGTGCGCTGATATGAAACTTCCTGGCAGTTTAAAACTGTGTGTCGGACCGAGACTCGAACTCGGGACCTTTGCCTTTCGCGGGCAAGTGCCCTACCAACTGAGCTACCCGTGCACGACTCACGCCCCGTCCTCACAGCTTTACTTCTGCCAGTACCTCGTCTCCTACCTTCCAGGCTTTACAGAAGCTCTCCTGCAAACCCTGCAGAACTAGCACTCCTCAAAGAAAGGATATTGCGGAGTCTCGGTCCAGCGCACAGTTTTAATCTGCCAGGAAGTTTCATATCAGCGCACACTCCGCTGCAGAGTGAAAATCTCATTCTGGAAACATCCCCATGGCTAAGCCATGTCTCCGCAATATCCTTTCCTTCAGGTGTGCTAGTTCTGCAGGGTTCGCAGGAGAGCTTCTATAAAGTTTGGAAGGTAGGAGACAAGGTACTGACATAAGTAAAGCTGTGAGGACGGGGCGTGAGTCGTGCATGGGCAGCCCATTTGCTAGAGCATTTGCCCGCGAAAGGCAAAGGTCCCGAGTTCGAGTCTCGGTCCGACACACAGTTTTAATCTGCCAGGAAGTTTCATATTAGTTCAACCTGTTCCCGTGAGTGGCGCCGTCACAGCATGTATTCAAGATGGCTGCTACACTTAGACGCTCGTCAGAAGCACCGTGCTGTCATAGAATTCCTGTGCTGTGAAAACGAGACAGTGGGAAACATCCACAAGAGGTTGAAAAAGATGTATGGAGATGCTGCTGTCGATCGCAGTACAGTTAGTCGGTGGGCAAGCAGGTTACGTGATGAAAGCGGGCACGGCGATATTGAGGATTGTCCTCGCAGCGGCAGGCCTCGTACACCACACACTCCAGACAATGTGCAGAGAGTTAACGAATTGGTGACTGCTGACAGACGCAGCACAGTGAACGAATTCTCACGCTACGTTGGGATAGGGGAAGGAAGTGTTGCAGAATACTGAAAGTGTTGGAGTTAAGAAAGGTTTGTGCCAGGTGTGTTTCCAGGATGTTGACAGTGGCTCGCAAAGAAACAAGAAAAACGGTATGCAGCGAACTTTTGGAACAGTTAGAGAATGGTGGAGATGAATTTCTTGGAAGAATTGTGACAGGTGATGAAACATGGCTCCATCATTTTTCACCAGAGACCAAGAGGCATCGTGCAAATTCACCCAAGGAAAAAAAATCAAAACCACACCTTCTGCTGGAAAAGTTATGGCTACGGTGTATTTCGATTCCGAAGGACTCTTGCTTGTGGGCATCATGCCAAGTGGAACCACCATAAATTCTGATGCGTATGTGACGACACTGAAGAAACTTCAAGCTCGACTGAGTCAAGTTCGACCAGATCGGCAAAAGCAGGATGTTTTGCTGTTGCACGACAATTTACAGCCACATGTCAGTCAAAAAACCACGGAAGCGATCATAAAAGTCGGACGGACAACACTGAAATACCCGCCTTACAGTCCTGACTTGGCTCCATGTGACTATCATCTCTTTGGAAAACTGAAAGAGTCTCTTCGTGGAACAAGGTTTGAAGATGATGACTCCCTTGTGCAAGCTGCCAAACAGTGGCTCCAACAGGTTGGTCCAGAATTTTACCGTGCGGGTATACAGGCGCTGGTTCCAAGATGGCGTAAGGCAGTTGAGAGGGATGGAAATTATGTGGAGAAATGAAAATATTGTTCCTAAAGGACGCATCTACACACTGTAAAACTTTCAAACATGTAGAATAAAAGATGGATTAAAAAAATACTGTGCATTTCTTTTGCCGTGAACGTCGTACATCTACAGAATGGGAAAGTTATTTGATATTTCTTATTCGTAATAGGTATTAACAACATTGCAGCCTTAAATAGATTAGAGACTTCAAAGTAATTAAGAAATGAAAATCTTAAAACTAACGGCTTAGGAACAGAAGACGGAAAGAGAGTGTAAAACATTATATCACTTTGATATATTATAAATTGGAGATAATTTGTACAATAACAGGCCCATATCGTTAACGTCGATATGCAATAGGGTTTTAAAACATATATTGTGTTCGAACATTATGAATTACCTCGAAGGAAACGGTCTATTGACACACAGTCAATATGGGTTTAGAAGACATCGTTCCTGTGAAACACAACTAGCTCTTTATTGATATGAAGTGCTGAGTGCTACTGACAAGGGATTTCTGATCGATTCCGTATTCCCGGACCGAGCGAGGTGGCGCAGTGGTTAGCACACTGGACTCGCATTCGGGAGGATGACGGCTCAATCCCGTCTCCAGCCATCCTGATTTAGGTTTTCCATTATTTCCCTAAATCGTTTCAGGCAAATGCCGGGATGGTTCCTTTCAAAGGGCACGGCCGATTTCCTTCCCCATCCTTCCCTAACCCGATCTAGCGCTCCGTCTCTAATGACCTCGTTGTCGACGGGACGTTAAACAACACTAACGTAACCAACCGTATTCCCGGATTTCCGGAAGGCTTTTGATACTGTAACACACAAGCGGCTCGTAGTGAAATTGCGTGCTTATGGAATATCGTCTCAGTTATGTGTCTGGATTTGCGACTTCCTGTCAGAGAGGTCGCAGTTCGTAGTAATTGACGGAAAGTCATCGGGTAAAACAGAAGTGATTTCAGGGGTTCCACAAGGTAGTGTTATAGGCTCTTTGCTGTTCCTTATCTATATAAACGGTTTGGGGGACAATCTGAGCAGTCGTCTTCGCTTGTTTGCAGATGATGCTGTCGTTTATCGACTAAAAAAGTCATCATAAGATCAAAACAAATTGCAAAAAGATTTACAAAAAAGAATATCTGAATGGTGTAAAAAGTGTCAGTTGACCCTAAATAACGAAAAGTGTCAGGTCATCCACATGAGTGCTAAAAGGAACTGGTTAAACTTCGGTTACACGATAAATCAGTCTAATCTAAAAACCGTAAATTCAACTAAATACCTAGGTATTGCAATTACGAACAATTTAAATTGGGAAGAAGACATAGAAAATATTGTGGGGAAGGCTAACCAAAGGCTGCGTTTTATTGGCAGGACACTTAGAAAATGTAACAGACCTACTAAGGAGACTGCCTACACTACGCTTGTCCGTCCTCTTTTAGAATACTGCTGCGCGGTGTGGGATCTTTACCAGGTAGGACTGACGAGTACATCGAAAAAGTTCAAAGCAAGGCAGCACGTTTTGTATTATCGCGAAATATGGGAGAAAGTGTCACAGAAATGATACAGGATATGGGCTGGAAATCACTAAAAGAAAAGCGTTTTTCGTTGCGGCGGAATTTTCTCATGTAATTCCAATCACCAACTTTCTCCTCCGAATGCGAAAATATTTTGTTGACACCGACCTACATAGGGCGGAACGATCACCACGATAAAATCAGAGCTTGTACGGAAAGATATAGGTGTTCATTCTTTCCGCGCGCTGTGCGAGATTGGAATAATAGAGAATTGTGAAGGTTGTTCGATGAACCCTCTGTCAGGCACTTAAATGTGATTTGCAGAGGATCTATGTAGATGTTGATGTGGAATATCAAGTATCTTTCATTTAAGAAGGAGAAATGAAATATAATAGGAAAGTACATAGATCTGTATTAGAGGTCCCACCACCTAGCTACCTGGGGTGTGACGGCTTGGCAAATCATCGAGCCTGCCATATTCAAGGCAACATACAAAACATTTCTTTTATACTCATTTTATGGCGCACATCATGTTTGGTGGTGGTGGTGGTGGTGATGAGTTCCTATGGGATCAAACTGTTGAGGTCATCGATCCCTAAGCTTACACACTACTTAAACTAACTTACACTAAGGACAACAAACACACCCACGCCCGAGGGAGGACTCGAACCTCCGATGGGAGGAGCTGCGAGAACAGTGGCAAGGCGCCTCAGAGTTCGTGCCTGCCGCACCCGGCCATCATATCTGCTCCCCACTGAAATGTAACTTGGGGGAGGAAAATTTCGTTTATATTTCCAGTCGACGCCACTGTTTATTAAAGCTGTCACTACTAATTTGCATCTGAATTATGCAATACGTGTTATCACATGTAAGTAATTAATACATTAAACAAGTGTTGTAGCTAATAAAGGAATTTCTTTTGAGCTATAGTCACATGCAACACATCCATTTAACATATAGTGATAAAGGTTGGCCATCACATTTAGTTATATGTTTCAGTATTCAGTTATCAGCCACCCAACGTAAAATTGTAGTCAGTTTTATAAGAAGTATTTTTATTCAAGAAATATGACAAAATTACGATACCCACAAAGAACATATTACCAACATTTTCCGTGCAAGTGAAACTTAGTTGTATTAACCTCTACCTAACTCAGCTCCAACCTTCTTATCTCCACTTATACAACAACAATTTTCAGTTCCCAAACTAATTTGTATGTACCCAAAATTATTAGGGAAAAATGTTTAAGCATTCTAAAATACTTTTTTGTAAAATTTAATACGATTTCAATAAACAATTCTTGTAACCTTATTCATGAAATTGTGTATTTTGTCCTAATTTAAGGCACTAATTACAAAATTATTGTAATTAAGAAGCTTCTGTTTCACGAAAAATCTTATTTGAGAACCAAGGTTGTGAGTATAAGCTGGCGCGCTAATGGAGGCAGTGTGTGGTTAGCTTATGACTTGTAAATATGCTATGTCAGTCAGTCTCTAATTAATGTACAACTTTGAAGATGCTGTGCCACTAGCCTGAAGATATTTGTCATTTGTGTAACCAGCTGGTAGAAGTCGTGTCATGAACATCTGATCCTACAGATCTAATGTAATTAAATTTTCCTTGTGACATTTGAGTCGTATCTTTACCTACGATGATGACAGAAGCTGAAGAAATTAATTGAAATTTGTGCCATAATCGCGATTTGAACCTGGATCTCCCTGCTTACTAGGCAGCTGTGCTAGTAGCCATTATACCACCTAAGCAGTTCGTGTTAGGGAAGGTACTGGTCTGGGGTAGAATGTTCAGTGGTTCTGAAGCTATACCGTTTCAGTGGTGTAATCGGTAACACGGCTGCCAAATAAGCAAGGAGACCTGTGTTCAAGCCTCATCCTCGGCATAAACTTTTCTTTCTTCAACCTATGTCACAAGGAAAATTTAATTATATCAGATCTGTATATCATCTACACCTAAAGTACAGGTAGGATTCCCCATGAGGTCCAATGTCGTGGTCCTATTCCAGTACTGAATAACCTCCGTAATAGTGACGATGTAAGAAGGGAAAAACAGACTGAAGACGTGAAATGAAGTTTGTGTTATGGAGGGCATTGGACTAGGGTAGTCCGTGCCCCTATGCTAGCTATACTGCTGCGGTCGTAAGGAGACCTGGGTTCAAGTACCGGCTATGGCACAAATTTTAATTCATTTCTTCAGCTTCTATCATTTTCATACCTGATCTTATGTACCAAATAACGTAAAAGGCGACGGATTGCGTCTCGATCATCACAGAAGAAAATACTGCCTAGGAACAGGAAACAAAAGAGAAAGGTTGTAAAATATATTTAGTTTGTAATTATTTCTCCCAATAATGATTTCCTAGTGCAAGAATAGGGAAGATTTCTACTTCATTATTACCTAATTGTTTGATGTTTAACTTCCTTCCACACTGATTAGAAAGGAATGTATCGAATCCCCAGCTTCCAAAATCAGAACATTATGAAATACTGTGAACACTCAGACTCGTAAACACAGAGAATTCGTAGTTGTGTGGGAATATTTATTAGCTTACACACTGTAGTCGCTGAGCTACATCTGTTACCAAGTTTCCATTGAAACGCCATAAAATTAAAAGGACTACTGGAATATTTCTTTCTATGGCAGCAATGTTCCCGTCTTCCTGTCTTCATGTGAACTAAGCATTTAATACCACAAGCCCATATGAACACTGCACCAGCTCCAAATTAAACGTATACACAACTTCACGTAAAGCAGATGGTAAGACCAAATTAAGAACACAGAGGTGTTTCGTCATTGTGTTAATGTGTACTCATCTCAGTGGTGCCTGAGAAATTAGTGATGATGCACCACTCCTATTCTGAAGTCCAGGGCGGCATGACGAAACAAAGCTGGCAGTATGTCCGTTTCAAAGATGCTCAGAAGAGACGCACGAAACTATGCCGGAAGCATAAGCAAAGAAGTGTCCGGAATGGAGCAGTTTGACGAAACAAAGACTGCATGAATTCGAGGAACTAAAGAAAAGCCATCTTGTTACTAAACGATTTTATTTGAAGGGTATGTCTTCTACAGCCATCGTATACAAGTGCTCACGTGCTGTATAAATAGACTCGTACAATCAAGATCCAAACTGAGTACTGCAGCCAAATGAGAGCATAGAAAAGGTGAACAGGTGAAGTGCCTCCAAGTAGCTGAGATAGACGCTGTACTAAAATGAGTTATGTTACAGGGCTGAAGACGACGAAGCGATGCAGTTTTGTATTTTTCTATGTCGTAAATTATAAAGTCTGAACAACACAGTTTTATTTATAAACGGTATGTTTTCTCAGGATACATCGGTACTTCATAACTTGAAAGAACTTCAAAGAGATTATATAAAAAAGAAGGGTACTTCAGAAAATGTCAAGCAATGACACTTTACAGTGAACGCTAAAACATTTTTCCTTTTATCACAACACTTCCTTCACAAGAAAAAATAAAAAACAGTCAAATAAACAAATAACCAGTTACCGCTTGACTTTCTGCATACCAGTCCCTGAACGCAGCAAATTAAAACGAACCTGCTCAAGTGGCTTTGTCAGTAGATCAACCAATTGGTTCTTTCTATCAATATGGTCCAACATAATTTCACCATTCAGAAATCTTTCATGAACTTAAAAATGTCAGACTTCAATATGTTTTGATTGACGATGATATTTGGAGATTTTTACTAATTTCAATGCGCTGGCAGTGTCAGTATAAAGTGTTGGAGGTTGTCCCGGCATTTCAGTCAATTGGCTTTATAAACGATCTAACTAAATTAATTCTTTAGCTCATTCACTTGCTGAAGTTATTTCTGCTTCCGCTAAAGGTGTAGCCACAATCTTCTGCAGCTCACTTGTCCGTGGTATTACTCCACCAGAGAACTTTGCCACAATGCCGGTTGTTGGCGGTCTCAGCGAAACCAGCATCACTGTTAATTCTTCGATTTTATCCCTTATCATAGACAATGCCATAATTAAATGTGGCTTTCATGTATCGAAACATGAGTTTCACTCGATTCCAGTCCTTAGTGGTTGGTTTTTCCGTAGTTGGAGCAGCTTTATTAACTGCATAAGTTATGTCTGGACGAGTTACTATTGAGGGATACATAATACATCCAGCTGTCTCTCAGTAGGGGACAGAGGACGAAACTGCTTCATTCTGATCATGTTCTTCATATTCAACCGGAGTTGATATCATGTTGGATGCGACCATTCGAAATTTTCTTGGCATGAAAATAAAGCAAAATGAAGATAGAACGATTATGATAAGTCAGGAAAAATACACGCGACAAATATTGGAAAATACTGTTTCGTGTGTTGTTCCTAACTTATCTTAATCGCTCCCCCTTCATTTTGCTTTATTTTTATGTCAAGAAAATTTTCAAGGATCCTTTGTTATATCTAATTCACGTTGTAAAGTGTTCAGAAAAACTGTAATTTCTTCTTTGTCATTGCCAACTATTAGACCATTATCAACGTAAGTTGCTACATAAAGTCTATTTCCATTGTATTTACTATAAAGCAAGCAGGGATCTGCAGCATTGTTTTGAATGCCCGCTTTATTCGTGGCTCCCATAAAACGTTTGTTCCAACAGCGTGGTGCTTGTCTGAGTCCATAAGAGTCCTTTCCGAGAGACACACTCGATGTGTATTATCTTCGAAGCCCTGTAGTTGCTCCGTGTACACTTCATCTGAAAGTATTCCATTCAAAAAGGCCGTTTGTTTCATCATCACTTTGTTTCAACACCATCTTTTTTGAAGCAGCTACCGGTAGCAAAACTCGAATTGTGTCATAACGTGCAACAGGATTATAAACATCTCCATAATTTATTCTTGCTTGCTGAATACACCGTTTATCAATTAACCGGGTTTCAAAGCGGGTGCTTTCATGAGCTGCTGCTTTTCGACACAGAACCCAGCGATTTTGCAATGCTTTGGCATTCGTGGTATGTCCAACTAACACCCATGTATTATTTCTCTTCAGTGACTATTTTTTCATTAATAGCCTGCATTCATTTTTCCTTCTATCTGACTGCAACACGTCAGTAATACAGTTTGAATCCATATATTCCCCAACACAAACTTTTGTTATCATCAAGAACTCGCCACTTTCTATCCAGGCTCGTTTTCTTCGTCATCGACTACTCTCCAATTTACCTTCGTCAGAAAATTAATATGTTTCGGCTTTCATGAATTCTGTTACTTCTAAATTATTGTCATCTGATACTTGAAGTGCGTTGAATGTTTCTTCACCGTGAATTCCACTGGATGCAGCATGCCAAGGAATGTCAAATCTGATACGATCACTATGTAAATTACAAACTATTTCTGGCTTAAATTTTACATCACGACTCAAGATCGCTTTCGTTTTGGAAGGAATCCAGGCTCTAAATCCATTTTTGTCGTTGACTAAAAACAACCTTACCATCAAACTTTAAACGAGAATTTTTATGTGAACATAGAAACCTGTACCAAAAATTCTGACGTGATCAAATTGTCCTACTGGTCGATTGTACCACAGGTCATAATGAAATTTCTCTGGAACCGAAGACCTTCCAGTACGTTTTAAAATATACACTGCAGTACTGCAAGCTTCTGCCCACAATCCTCTTGGTAGTTTGCTTGCGTTCTACATCGGGCGCACCGCTTCAACAATTGTTCTGCTTTCACGTTCGGCCAAACCATTGTGTTCAGCAGTACAGGGTGGCGTAGTCAGTAATTCTGTTCTCTTAAATTTGAACGATTCGTTAACTCAAATGTTGTTACAAAATTCTTTACCTCCGTCACATCTGAACTGTTTAACAGCACGACTTTTGGTTTGAGCTTCATTTAAAAAATGTTTAAACACATCGCAAACTTCGTTTTTGTGCTTCAAAAAGAAAATTCGATGAAATTTATTGAAATCACCTGTAAAATATACATAATGTCGTAGCCGTTACATGCGGCTGCTCTGGCTGCGGGCAAGTGGGCACTTGCATCGGTGGCATATAAAGCATTTTCCATGCCAGCACTGTACCATTTCTTTCGACTGTTCCTTGACCAAATGCAAGCATAGTAGTACCTTGCTTTCCTAATGAAACTACTTCAGGAGTATCAAATTCACTGTACAAAACGAAGTATTGTTTATTCAGAGTATTATGCTTGGAGTGATATGCACCACTATCACAATACCATTCATTTACGTCAATATAATTTCTCTTAGGCGAAACAATTGGCGCAGAAGTAAATGCAGTGTTACCATTCACCTTCTGTTCTTACCTCGGGCTATTGCGTTCAGGGACGTTCAGTGAACTTTCCGCTCTCCAGTGACCAAATTGTTTACATTTATTGCACGAAAATTTTTGTTTTGCTCGCTCTTCTTCCGTGTGTTACAAACGACAAATGCAGTTACGTCCGTTGCATTCTGTTCACGCATTTCAGTGGTACAAAACTTTTCAAGAAATAAGTTCAGTCTCTGATTTTCTGCTGGTATTGTCTCCCAGAGATCTATAAAATTATCATAATCCTTTCTTAGCGCAGATAAAATTCTACTATTTGATATTCTTTCAGACAAAGTGTTCTCTTCATGTTTCGTTTATTTATAATTTAGATCTACAAATAACTCCTCCAGCTTAGCCACGTGTGTGCTAATATCTTCTCTTTCGTCGTGTTTAACGCGAAAAAAGGTTTCAGTTAACATGTTGTATGCTGCTGCGTTCAAGTAGTGCATGTAGTTTGTCCCATACTTCTTTAAAATTTTTGTACAACGCAAGTTCAGCAACTGGTTTGCTTAAGAGTCCTTGCTATTAGACTTGCTGCTTTCGCGTTATTCTTATACTATTCAGCATACGATGCCCTCTATTCAGTAGCAGGTTCCCGAGGCAAGACAACAGGTTCGCGACTAACGGTAGCAATGTCTTCGAGCTCATTCAAACGGAGCACCACAGACATTTGCCATTTCCATTTTGCCCAATCATAGGGCCCTTCAAGTTTATCAATATTCAGTTTATAATCTCCATTTGTAGCCATATTCTTACCCTACATCTCGATTCAACAGAAAACTCTTCTGTTAGCACGCACTTGATTGAATCAATTTTCTTTTTCAGAAAAGGTGTATTTTGTTTCTCAGGTGTGGAGGAGGAGGAGGAGATCAGTGTTTAACGTCCCGTCGACAACGAGGTCATTAGAGACGGAGTGCATGCTCGGGTGAGGGAAGGATGGGGAAGAAAATCGGCCGTGCCCTTTCAAAGGAACCATCGCGGCATTTGCCTGAAGCGATTTAGGGAAATCACGGAAAACCTAAATCAGGATGGCCGCAGACGGGATTGAACCGTCGTCCTCCCGAATGTGAGTCCAGTGTGCTAACCACTGCGCCACCTCGCTCGGTTTTTCAGATGTGCTCTGGGCCCATATCCTGTTGTAAATAATAAAGTCTGAATTACACAGTTTTATTTATGAACCGTATATTTTCTCAGGATACAGTTTATTTCATACATTAAACAAACTTCAAAGAGATTATATGAAAAACAAGAATATTTCAGAAAACATCAAGGAATAACACTTTACAGTGAACGCTAAAACGTTTTTCCTTTTATTAACACATTCTGAATTTGCAGTTAGGTGTTTGAAAACTGCGTGTGGCATTTCCCAGTATCTTATCATCGCTGTGAATATGTTGGTAACCCAGGAATTTCTTCAGGTGAAAGAAAGGATAGAATTCGGTCGCAGCAAAACTTGTTCACTGATTAGAATGAGAAACATCCATCACTATAACTTTTTGTGCCATGAGTTATTTGGAAAGTGTTGTCGTGGCTTAACATGACGTCAGCTCTGTCATCCAAGTCTATTAGTTCTATACAGATCAGAGTGTACACTTATGACCACCGACTTCCGTAATCCTATAGACAGAATATCCATGGAACCTGAAGTTTATTCCCACTTCTTGGCGTTCCTTTTACTTCCGTCAATGCGTCTGAGGTTGAACAATAGGGACGAAGACTATTTGCCATGCCGTTTTTATACCCACAGTTATCTGTCTGTCTTCTCTAACTAGTACGAATTCAGATTAGTGGATTATTATCTACATAATAAGCTAAAACAAATGCGTGATACAACAGATATACGTAATAGGGAAATACATCATCAATGTGTTGTGGAAGCCTCCGAATTCATTTCACACATTCTCGAAATGTTTGAATTGATGTGATAGCGACTGATTTAACTAGTGCTTACGCGTGAAAATATGAGACGAGGGAATTTTTTAATATTAGTAATGAAGCTCCAAGAACATCGAATAATGCTGTTTCAGCAGTACCTGAAAATGACGAGCTATGAAATACTATTTAATATCTATTTTTTGTTTTTTATTTGAGGAATCAACAATTAAAAATTATTTCAGCTCTTGCGGCTACTTATAACAACGAAAGTATGCCTACATTCAGTAGCTCTCTAACATAATAGAAATTAAATTTACTAATTTGAAGGAAAATTAGATCAATATCTTAATTTTTAGTTATAATGTGCTTTATACTACTAAGTTTGCTATTAACCTGCTTAACGTATTCGAGAAGCTCTTGACCATTTTACATCTACTTTTTACACGATATTGTAACAGACGTTCGGATGGACATAGGTTATTCATGTTTTAAAAAGTGCTGTACACAAACAAATGTGTTCTGTACCACTATAAAGACAAGTCGTGTTCTATCGTTGTTACCAAGAATCTCAAAAAGTTCTTCACCAGTTTACTTCAAATTTTTACACATAGGCTACATGCTGTTTTTAGTATTCATTTAATACGTCAATTATTTTATACAGTATACAAGAAGGAAACGTTTTTATGAGAAAACGCAGAAAAATCTTGGCTGATTTACTTCAGATTTTTACACGATACTCTAATAAACATTTAGATAGACCTAGGCTAAACTTTTAAAACAACAATGTACAGTTTTCTGTTAAAATCGACTACGGGAAAGAAGATGCTATACTGTGCTGCGAATCTGTGTCGTTTCGTTTTCTCGCTAGCAGTCAGCTTTAAGAGAAAGTGGGAAAATTGGATCTACTGCTATCTTTGTAAAGCTACACGTTCGCAGATAAAAACTACGTCAAATGCTATCATTGAAGCTGCCATTCTCGCAGGCCCAATGATGTAGTCTCTTTCATACTACTCATTGAGCCCAGCCAATTTTGCTATTCATTTTAAGCGAATTTAATTCCCAAGAGAGTTTTCGTTTAAATTAACAAGGCTCAGTCAGAGAGGTTGGATGAGGGGGAGAGGAGAGGAGAAGATGAAGAGAGAGGGGAGAGAAGAAGGTAGACAAGGAGAGGGGGGAGGAGATTAGGATATATATCCACTTCCCAAATGTATTTATTCCCATATGTATTTAGGAATTGTGAAGGATTGCCAGATTTGCAAATATGACAAAAAGGGTGAGAAAATGTGGAAGAAACACACTGAAATTGAAAACTGTTCTTATTAGCACATGTATTCAAAATTTTAATATAGTGCATTGTTTCCTGTCAGTTCTGCCAGTAAGAACAGTGTCCCATTACTGATCATTCACCATTACTTTGCTGTTCATATACCATTTTTCACAAATGAGGTTGTTCATGATGTAGGTAAGGTTTATTAAACCTCCTTTTGATAATTGGTGGAGGAATCATCTACCATTCTTTTTAACTATGTACAGAAATCCGACTTATTGTCAAGAAATAAAACTTTGAAAATTTGACAGTATAATTTTATAAACTAGGCAGTTATGTCAAATGAGCAACAGCCGGTGGCGGTAACAGCTGCCCTCCACTGAAAGCACGTTTACTGGTGACGTCAACATACAGCCTGAACAAAACCGATCTTTTGGGTGTGAAGCTATTTATACAGACATTGAATATTCCAGAATAAAGAGACATTAGAAACATAAACCTTCCAGAAATTATCAATACTAAAATAATCACTGAGGGATGTGTTTGAAGTGGCGACCCACGACATGCCAGCCAGTGGTGCCAACCATCACGTTGCAGGGCTCGTATCACAGCTCGGGGCAGTAGAAAATTATAGTAAAAGATTATTTTTCTTGTGCCAGTACAATACCATCATTCTCCAAAAATACAGAGTGTATTTGTTAAACAAATAATAATATGAATATAATAATAATATGAACAATAATGAGAATAATAGAATAATAATATTAATAATAATTGAAACGTAACTGAGGTGTTTATTGGTGAATTACTTCTCAAGGTATGATAACTAAAAATTTTGTCTGTGGTTGTTTGCGGCAGATGATACCGCGTACGCGCAAGCGGGTAACTACCTTGTTCACCTTTGTTCGCCTAAAAACGAGTCAGTGTCCACGTGGATTGCACAGAAGAAGGTTTCTGTGTGTTTCCTCTCGCGTAGCTAAACTCTATTACACTGTAACAATGTCGTTTTATGCGTGAATATGGGTTGCGACCAACAGACTATGTTCCCACATACAATAATGAAATGGGACAAGCGACTTAGGGAAACTGGAAGTTTGCTTTCGACGTTGGCCCACGACTCTAACCACGCAGTTCCACAGGCTACTGCTGAATTAATCCGTACGTCCTTCCAGCGGAGGCCTTGTAAAGTCAATCGGACGAGCAAGTAGGTAGTTAGTTACCTTATATAACAGTTAGATAATGTCTTCCATAAAAGGCTGCGCCTACGGGCGTAGAAAGTGCAACTTCGTCAAAAAACCAAATATGAGGCTATATTGGATATAATTCTGGCAAAAATGGGTGAATACGAGGCATTTCCCGTCTGTTTCTCGGAGTAGGCTACATTCCACACTTCCGGCACATTACACACACACAGTTATCGCATATGGGAAACTGAATCCACCTCCCCCACACTTGGAGCCAACAGTTAGTGTAACAACGAACGTAGACATGTTGGAGCTGTATGCTGTGACACAACTTCCTCGCAACGAGATCTTTCAACGTCATTTTGCGAATATTGTGAGCAATTTCTTGGATCGTGAGTTCCCAGATCACTGGATTGTGACATGTCGTCCGTGGATGGCTTTCCCTCCTAGAACCTCAGACATTAGCCCACTTAATTTGTTTTCTATGGGGGTTTATGAACGTCAGGTGTACCGGACACCAGTCTGTGATCTGCCGCAACATTTGTGCCGTCGCATTCGTGCAGCAATCGCAAATGTTACGCTTGCCATACTGCAAAACATTTGAAGAGAACACGAATACAGATCTTATCTCTGTCGCGTCTCTAATGGTGCACTGATTGAGTTGGGTAAGTTGTGTAAAAAATTATTTTGTGTTGCCGTACTCGTAGAAACATGCTGGCAATAAATATCTCAATTACAAGTTATATGTTTAATCCGAACACCTCGTATATGTTACAATTTCCTGTCTCCGGCAACAATTCTGAAGAGCATAATCCAGTGGGACAGGGAATGGAAGGTGTACAGAAGAAATAAGGGCTAGGATATTTGTGGAGAAAAGAGAGTTTGGAAAGGAGATGCAATGAGTTGCGGAATATCAGAGAAATATCTGAAATCAGTTGGTTCACTGATCTAGTTGGGTAAGTTGTGCAAAAAATCATTTTGAGTTACTGTACTCGTAGAAACATACCGTCAATAAATATCTCAATTACTTCTCATGTTACTAAATGTTATATGTTTAATCCGGACCATTAACATCGTAACCTGCATATTCATAAGACGTAAAGGAGCCGATGGCCTTTGTAGTCTGGTCCCTTCAATCCCCACAAACTAACCAACCATAAGACGTAAGATAGTGTACACACATCGAAAAAAAACGTTTTGTATCAGCCCAGTTCCCAGAACTCCTGAAGATAGACGTTGACTGTCGATACCGTATCACAGACACAGTCCCTATCACTGTTCAGAGATGTCACTAAGCCCGTCCAAAGATGTAAACAACCATGCTTGAGCAGCGCCTATTAGGCGGAGGGGGTCCGACAGCCGATCAGTTCCAGTCATTCCACCAGGAAGGAGGTAGACGGCTCGTGTTGTCTATAGTTCAACCATGCCTAGACGGTCAATAACGCGGTTCGATCGCGTCCGCATTGTTACTTTGTGCCAGGAAGGACTCTCAATAAAGGAAGTGTCCAGGCGTCTCGGAGAAAACCAAAGCGATGTTGTTCGGACGTGGCGGAGATACAGAGGGACAGGAACTGTTGATGACAAGCTTCGCTCAGGACGCCCAAGGGCTACTACTACTGCAATGGATGACCGCTACCTACAGATTATGGCTCGGAGGAACCCTGACAGCAACGCCACCAAGTTGAATAATGCTTTTCGTGCAGCCACAGGACATCATGTTACGACTCTAAACTGTGTGCAGAAGGCTGCATGATGCGCAACTTCACTCCCGATGCCCATGGCAAGGTCCATCTTTGCAACCACGACATGATGCAGCGCGGTGCAGATGTGCCCAACAACAGCCAAATGGACCGCTCAGGATTGGCATCACGTTCTCTTCGTCGATGAGTGTCGCATATACCTTCAACCAGACAATCGTCGGAGACGTGTTTGGAGGCAACCCGGTCAGGCTGAACGCCGTAGACACACTGTCAAGCGAGTGTAGCAAGCTGGAGGTTCCCTGATATTTTGGGGGGCAGAAATGTACAGGTACCGGAACTCTCGGAACCGAGGTGATGCAAAACTCTTTTAGATGTGTGTATTTTAGAATCAACTAATACTGTCCTTTAAAATTTTAAATATTTGTAAAATTTTACTAATATTTTGATAAATAATCTCCAATGATCGAATTTTATTTGAATTCACGTTTTCCCAAACTGGTATATATTTTGACACTCATTATTTCCTTTCTCGTATTTTGTTTTGGTGTGTATTTCTTTGAAAGAAAGTTATTACAATTATATTGTGCTGGCGGTACAGACAATAGTTTAAAGTTTTTTACTATCCCAATGCTGCTGACATACACGCATATTATACACTCCTGGAAATGGAAAAAAGAACACATTGACACCGGTGTGTCAGACCCACCATACTTGCTCCGGACACTGCGAGAGGGCTGTACAAGCAATGATCACACGCACGGCACAGCGGACACACCAGGAACCGCGATGTTGGCCGTCGAATGGCGCTAGCTGCGCAGCATTTGTGCACCGCCGCCGTCAGTGTCAGCCAGTTTGCCGTGGCATACGGAGCTCCATCGCAGTCTTTAACACTGGTAGCATGCCGCGACAGCGTGGACGTGAACCGTATGTGCAGTTGACGGACTTTGAGCGAGGGCGTATAGTGGGCATGCGGGAGGCCGGGTGGACGTACCGCCGAATTGCTCAACACGTGGGGCGTGAGGTCTCCACAGTACATCGATGTTGTCACCAGTGGTCGGCGGAAGGTGCACGTGCCCGTCGACCTGGGACCGGACCGCAGCGACGCACGGATGCACGCCAAGACCGTAGGATCCTACGCAGTGCCGTAGGGGACCGCACCGCCACTTCCCAGCAAATTAGGGACACTGTTGCTCCTGGGGTATCGGCGAGGACCTTTCGCAACCGTCTCCATGAAGCTGGGCTACGGTCCCGCACACCGTTAGGCCGTCTTCCGCTCACGCCCCAACATCGTGCAGCCCGCCTCCAGTGGTGTCGCGACAGGCGTGAATGGAGGGATGAATGGAGACGTGTCGTCTTCAGCGATGAGAGTCGCTTCTGCCTTGGTGCCAATGATGGTCGTATGCGTGTTTGGCGCCGTGCAGGTGAGCGCCACAATCAGGACTGCATACGACCGAGGCACACAGGGCCAACACCCGGCATCATGGTGTGGGGAGCGATCTCCTACACTGGCCGTACACCCCTGGTGATCGTCGAGGGGACACTGAATAGTGCACGGTACATCCAAACCGTCATCGAACCCATCGTTCTACCATTCCTAGACCGGCAAGGGAACTTGCTGTTCCAACAGGACAATGCACGTCCGCATGTATCCCGTGCCACCCAACGTGCTCTAGAAGGTGTAAGTCAACTACCCTGGCCAGCAAGATCTCCGGAGCTGTCCCCCATTGAGCATGTTTGGGACTGGATGAAGCGTCGTCTCACGCGGTCTACACGTCCAGCACGAACGCTGGTCCAACTGAGGCGCCAGGTGGAAATGGCATGGCAAGCCGTTCCACAGGACTACATCCAGCATCTCTACGATCGTCTCCATGGGAGAATAGCAGCCTGCATTGCTGCGAAAGGTGGATATACACTGTACTAGTGCGGACATTGTGCATGCTCTGTTGCCTGTGTCTATGTGTCTGTGGTTCTGTCAGTGTGATCATGTGATGTATCTGACCCCAGGAATGTGTCAATAAAGTTTCCCCTTCCTGGGACAATGAATTCACGGTGTTCTTATTTCAATTTCCAGGAGTGTATATAGTGTTTTAGCATATAATAACTAGTGTTTTAGCTATACCTGGCACACAGTGGAAACAGTCAATATAACCTCTTCTATCTGCTGGTGAAGTACTCTGTAAAAGTGTTACTAACGGAAAAGTAGCTTATTTAAATTACTACAAGTTTTCACTACTTATATATCTGTTATGAAATAATTGCTCATACTGGAGAAGGATTAGTTGATCGAAACATTTATTCCTTTTATACATTCAAAGAGTTCATACAAAAACAGTGTTTAGTAGTTCTCAGATATGCTACTAAATTCAACCACAGTTTTAAATTTTACAGAAAAGATCACATTTTATTCCATCTGACTATATTTATTCCTGTCTCACCTTTTTCTTTTGATCTCTTGCAATTTATATCATGACTACAGCTCTCCTTAATTTGAACTTCTTGTGAGAGAGTTACTTTATGTAATTAACTTAAGATCTATTATGTGAGACAGTCATACTGAATATTAAAGAGACGTCTCCTCGGGAATCTAGGTCTGGAGAAATAAATGTGATGTGTTTTGGCGAATAGGTTTCTTTCGTTCCATCAAATAACAGGTGTTGATTTACAGCGTTTAGTACAACACTATTTTCGAGATAAATAAAAATAAAATAACTTGTTGATTTCCCAATACATTATCTCCTCTAATTTTTTCCAAAAGGCATTTACAGGAGATTTTACAGCAAGTTCATTACGACATTAGTTCACTATCGTACACAAGTATGAAATCCTTATTTGAACCATTTCAGTCGAAGCAACTGTCTCCTGGGTATCAGGTTTCTCAAAATTCAGTCACTCTCTTGAAATCTTCTGATACTGTGAACTTCACATAGCTTTCAACAACCTTCATCCTCCCCCACTGGAGTCCTATATTATTTCATCTAACTTCTGTCCAGTCTCGAATAAACTGAACACCTGTGCATCTGTTATACAAAATGAAAGCTAGACTACCCAAACTCCCACATTCGTAACCTGTCGTATCAGTGAGGTAACACTGAACTGTCTACACGCGAACACACACTCCACACCCTCTCTCAACGGCTTTACAGGTTAGCACACCTATATTAACAAAATCTCATGGAGATCTATCGTTATAATGAACCTGACTGCTTCCCATGTGACCCAATCTATTTTTTTTTCTTTTTTTACGAAGACGTGCTGATAAGTAACACCTCCAAGTTTTTTATGTGAAAACTCGAAAAACTTTTTTAAATAAAACATACGTTATTAACTTTCTATACCTTGATTGTTCATGTGTACAGGTTTATTTCCCTACAGATTCCTCCTGGCGACAAACACCTTTCTCTGAACGGAAGACCACTTTGTTGATACCGTCACTGAAGAAAGTTTGACACTGTTGACGGAGCCTAAACATCAGCTCTGTTTCCACCGCTTCATCACTGTCAAAGTGAAGTTCGCTAAGGATTTCTGTTAAGTTTTGAAAACAGATGTAAATATGATGGAGCCAAGTCGATACTACACTCCTGGAAATTGAAATAAGAACACCGTGAATTCATTGTCCCAGGAAGGGGAAACTTTATTGACACATTCCTGGGGTCAGATACATCACATGATCACACTGACAGAACCACAGGTACATAGACACAGGCAACAGAGCATGCACAATGTCGGCACTAGTACAGTGTATATCCACCTTTCGCAGCAATGCAGGCTGCTATTCTCCCATGGAGACGATCGTAGAGATGCTGGATGTAGTCCTGTGGAACGGCTTGCCATGCCATTTCCACCTGGCGCCTCAGTTGGACCAGCGTTCGTGCTGGACGTGCAGACCGCGTGAGACGACGCTTCATCCAGTCCCAAACATGCTCAGTGGGGGACAGATCCGGAGATCTTGCTGGCCAGGGTAGTTGACTTACACCTTCTAGAGCACGTTGGGTGGCACGGGATACATGCGGACGTGCATTGTCCTGTTGGAACAGCAAGTTCCCTTGCCGGTCTAGGAATGGTAGAACGATGGGTTCGATGACGGTTTGGATGTACCGTGTACTATTCAGTATCCCCTCGACGATCACCAGTGGTGTACGGCCAGTGTAGGAGATCGCTCCCCACACCATGATGCCGGGTGTTGGCCCTGTGTGCCTCGGTCGTATGCAGTCCTGATTGTGGCGCTCACCTGCACGGCGCCAAACACGCATACGACCATCATTGGCACCAAGGCAGAAGCGACTCTCATCGCTGAAGACGACACGTCTCCATTCGTCCCTCCATTCACGCCTGTCGCGACACCACTGGAGGCGGGCTGCACGATGTTGGGGCGTGAGCGGAAGACGGCCTAACGGTGTGCGGGACCGTAGCCCAGCTTCATGGAGACGGTTGCGAATGGTCCTCGCCGATACCCCAGGAGCAACAGTGTCCCTAATTTGCTGGGAAGTGGCGGTGCGGTCCCCTACGGCACTGCGTAGGATCCTACGGTCTTGGCGTGCATCCGTGCGTCGCTGCGGTCCGGTCCCTGGTCGACGGGCACGTGCACCTTCCGCCGACCACTGGCGACAACATCGATGTACTGTGGAGACCTCACGCCCCACGTGTTGAGCAATTCGGCGGTACGTCCATCCGGCCTCCCGCATGCCCACTATACGCCCTCGCTCAAAGTCCTTCTACTGCACATACGGTTCACGTCCACGCTGTCGCGGCATGCTACCAGTGTTAAAGACTGCGATGGAGCTCCGTATGCCACGGCAAACTGGCTGACACTGAAGGCGGCGGTGCACAAATGCTGCGCAGCTAGCGCCATTCGACGGCCAACACCGCGGTTCCTGGTGTGTCCGCTGTGCCGTGCGTGTGATCATTGCTTGTACAGCCCTCTCGCAGTGTCCGGAGCAAGTATGGTGGGTCTGACACACCGGTGTCAATGTGTTCTTTCTTCCATTTCCAGGAGTGTATATGGAGGATGATCGATGAAGATTGTTGAAGATTTCGCCACCGCTCGTGTGTAGTATGGCACTGTCATGTCGAGAGACAGGGTGGTCCACTAGTGGTCTAATTCTTCGAGCTCGAAATACGATTACAACACACTATTTCTGAAGCACTGTACACGACTCAATGTAACACGATACAACTGGGTGTCATCTAGCGGCAGAGGGCTGCTAACAAGTAAACAATGAGAATAAAGCTGTAGAATGTTTGCAACTTTCGTTTATATTTAAACAGCTTTCGTTTTATTTAAGAAGGTTTAAGAGTTTTCACATGAAAGATTGGGAGGCATTACTTTTCATTACGCCACCGTATTTTTCTCCCTAAATACATGCCAGGCTCCTCCATCGTAAAGGTACGTCAATTCGTGTTTATTCCCATCACAAACAGTTCGAAACTAAACGTGCTCCATTTTCAAATCAGCCTTCTCCGCCTAAACCTTCGCAACTGTCGCCCTGAATCAGTCAATATTCTCTTCTTTCCTACTGCAGATCCTTAGTATTTAGTGAAGTTCAGTCTCCATCCTGTAAAAGAAAAAAACTGGTAGCCATGATCGCAGAAATACTTTTTATTCCATGATTACAGGTTTCGGCCAAACTAAAGCCACCATCATCGGATCCGATGATGGCGGCTTTAGTTTCGTCGAAACCGGTAATCATGGAATAAAAAGAATTCCTGCGATCTTAGCTACCAGTTTATTGTTTTACAAGCATCTAGATCGCTGCCACATGAGCACAATGTGCTCCCTACAAAGTCTCCATCTTTTTACGTTCACTATCACAGTATCCACGTTTTAAAAGAAACGACTGTTTTAGGGAATTTCTGGAATTTTTTGCAAATGAAGATATATGTTAGCAATTTGAGAAATGTTTACAAATTTTCATTTTTTTAGATATGGTTTCGAGCTTTGTCTGCTTTTTAAATTGTTTGTATCGGTGTATTTTATCGATATCAACTCTTACTTGCCCTGCCGAGAAAGTGCAAACATGCAAATGAAAGCGAGAATAGGGAGGAAATACGAGAGAAACACCTGCTAGAGATAAGGACGCCTCGTTTCCGCGAGCGTGACGGTGTCACTGCAGCTGTGGATAAATGAACTGTAAACTAGTGGTGGAGAGACACAGAGCGTACTCACGTCCGACTTGAAGCTGCCGTTCGCGCGGGCCACCCCCAGCTGGTAGATGTTGAGCATGTGGGCCGCCTGCACGTGCACCATCAGGTCCCACGCGTCGTGGAACGAGTCCTTGCACTGGAAGCACAGCAGCGCCGTATCCTCTTCTAAGACAAAGGACAACACAATTACCATAAATGTTATCAGGAGAAGCAAAACTGGCGTTCTACGGATCGGAGCGTGGAAAGTTAGGTCCCTTAATCGGGCAGGTAGGTTAGAAAATTTGGAAAGAAAAATGGATAGGTTACAGTTAGATATATGGTAATTAGAGAAGTTCGGTGGCAGGAGGAATGGACTTCTGGTCAAGTAAATGCAGGGTTATAAACATCAAACAGCGGTAACTTAGGAGTAGGTTTAAGAGCGAAAAAGAAAATAGGAATGTTAGGTAGCTACTATAAACAGCATGGTGCACGCATTAAAGTAGGCAAGGTAACATGAAGCCGAGACCCACCACAGTATTACTAGTTCATATACCAGTTTGGTCCACAGATGATGGAAAGATTCAAAAAATATGAGATAAAAGAAATTATTCCCATAGTTAAAAGTGAGGAAATTTTTGATGAGTGACTGGAATTCAGTAGCAGGAAAAAGAAGAGGAGGAAAATTTGGAATATTGACTAGAGCAAAAGAATGAAAGAGGAAGCCGGCTGGTAGAATTTTGCACAGAGCGTAATTTAATCACCACTAACAATTAATTTAAGAACAATGAAATGTATACACAGAAAAGATCGGGAGACGCTAGAAGGTGTAAGACTGATCATATACCGGTAAGACAGAGATATAGAAAACATATTTAAAATTGTAAGACATTTCTATGCGCAGAGATGTACTCTCACCACAATTTACTGGCTATGAGCTGTAGATTACAACTATGCAGTATCAAAAAGTAGGATATTAAGAAGATGGGATCCGTATAGGCTGAAAGAACTAGAGGTTGTTGAGAATTCTAGAGAGCATTAGCCAATAAATGACTAGAACAGAGGAAAGGAATACATTAGAAGACGAATGGGTAGCTTTCAGAGATGAAATAGGGAAGGCAGCAGGGGATCAAGTAGACGTGGCCTATTACAAACTCTTGGATAACACGAAAACTATTCAATTTAATTGATGAAAGGGGAATTATAAAACTGCAGCAAATGAAGCAGGCGAAAGGGAATACAAGCGTCTAACAAATGAGATTGACAGAAGTGCTAAATGGCTAAGTAGGAATGGCTAGAGGACAAATGTAAGGATGTAGAAGCAAATTTCATTAGGGACAAGGTAGACAGAGCTATTGATGGACTTGGGAAAGCCAACCATGACAAAACTCTTCCATCTTGTGGGCAAGATGCTTGAGACAGGTGAAACACCCTCACACTTCAAGAAGACTATAAAACTTACAATTCCAAAGAAAGTAGGTGCTGACTAGCGCGAATATTACCGAATTATCAGTTTAATAATTCACGCTTGCAAAATGCCAACACGAATTATTTATAGAAGAATGGAATAACTGGTGGAAGCCAGCCTCGAGGACGATTAGTTTGGATTCTGGAGAAACGTAGGAATTAGTGACCCTACAACTCCTCTTGGAAGATAGGTTAACGAAAGGCAAACCAACGTTTATAGCGAATGTAGATTTAGAGAAAGCTTTTGACAGTGTTGACTGGGCTACAGTCTTTGAAATTCTGAAGGTGGAGGAAATAAAATGTAGGGGACGAAATGATGTTACACCTTGTACAAAAACCATATGGTAGTTATAAGGGTCGAGGGCCTTCAAAGGGAAGCAGTGGTTGAGAAGGGAGTGAGACAGCGATGTAGCCCATCCCCGATGTTTTCTATCCGTACACCGAGCGAGCAGTAAAGGAAACGAAAGAAAAAGTTGGAGTAGGAATTAAATTTCAGAGCGAAGAAATAAAAACCTCGAGGTTTGCCGATGACACTGTAATTCTGTCAGAGACAGCAAAGGACTTGGAAGAATAGCTGAACGGAACGGACATCGTCTTGAAAGGAGGATACAAGATGAACGCCAACAAAAACAAAACAAAGATAATGCAATGCAGTCGAATTTAATCAATTGCTGCTGAGGGAATTAGATTAGGAAACGAAGCAGCGTAGTAGA
Source organism: Schistocerca piceifrons (assembly GCF_021461385.2). Classification (NCBI taxonomy): domain Eukaryota; kingdom Metazoa; phylum Arthropoda; class Insecta; order Orthoptera; family Acrididae; genus Schistocerca; species Schistocerca piceifrons. The sequence goes on from NC_060141.1 coordinate 744,843,925, forward strand.
TGACTTTGGTTATCTGGGCAGCAAAATAACTAATGATGGCTGAAGTAGAGAAGATATAAAGTGTAGAACGGCAATGAGAAGAAAAGCGTTTCTGAAGAAGAAGTCTTTTATGACAGTATTTGTATGTAGTGGAGCCTTGTATGGAAATGAAACGTGTTCAGTACACAGTGTTGGCAAAAAAATAGGGGTAGAAACTTGCGAAATGTGGTGCTATCGAAGAAGCCAAAGATTACATGGGTAGATCTGGTAATACACAGTATTGGCAAAAAAAAAGGGTAGAACCTTTCGAAAAGTGGTGCTACCGAAGAAGCCAAAGATTATATTGGTAGATCTGGTAACTAATGGGGAGGTTGTTTTGGATTGGCATGACAGACAACCCACTATGAGAGGAAGCCGAAAGGCACGCGTTTTAGCTCACGCAGGCTGGCGTGTGGTCTGGAACAGGTCAAGGAAATGAGACTAACAAAAAACGTACGTAGCTGCTGGAATACTTAACTTTAATGCATAATTGGTGAACATCGCTCTTGACGGTACATGTTTTACAGCATCAATAGTAACTGGTAATGGCGCCTTGCTAGGTCGTAGCAAATGACGTAGCTGAAGGCTATTCTAACTATTGTCTCGGCAAATGAGAGCGTATGTAGTTAGTGAACCATCGCTAGCGAAGTCGGTTGTCCAACTGGGACGCGTGCTAGGGAGTCTCTCTAGACTAGACCTGCCGTGTGGCGGCGCTCGGTCTGCAATCACTGATAGTGGCGACACGCGGGTCCGATGTATACTAACGGACCGCGGCCGATTTAAAGGCTACCACCTAGCAAGTGTGGCGTCTGGCGGTGACACCACAGAGGTGATGAATATAACTGGGGAGAAATGAAATTTGTGGCCCAATCTGAATAGGAGAAGAGATAAGTCGATAGGGCACATTCTGACACATCAAGAGATCACAAATTTAGTACTGGAGGGAAGTGTGGGGTGTACGAGTCGTAGGAGACCAAGACATTAATACAGCAACTAGATTCAGAAGGATGTAGGTTGTAGCAGTTATTCAGAGATGAAGAGGCTTGCACAGGATAGAGTAGCATGGAGGGCTGCATCAACCTGTCTTAGAACTTAAGACCACAACAAGAACAACAACAACTACAAATGGGATTTATACATAACCAAATTACCAGTAACACTGTCTTCTAATGTTGTTCTAAGATTACTAGCTGTGCTTAACTTGACAATTAATAATTAAACACATGGGTAAATACTGCTGGCACAAACAGTTAACGTCATAAGCTGTCTGTCGGAGAACATGATCCACAATTTTGTAATCCCCATCAGCGTCCTCGATTCATGTTTTCCGTCTAGTTGAGAGGAAAGCAACGCTACGACAACATAAACACATTAACAGTTATTCATTATGTCTGCGGTGTCACCGCCATACACCACACTTGCTACGTGGTAGCCTTTAAATCGGCCGCGGTCCGTTAGTATACGTCGGACCCGCGTGTCGCCACTATCAGTGATTGCAGACAGAGCACCGCCACACGGCAGGCCTACAGACTTCCTAGCACTCGCCCAGTTGTACAGCCGACTTTGCTAGCGATGGTTCACTGACTACATACGCTCTCATTTGCCGAGACGATAGTTAGCATAGCCTTCAGCTACGTCATTTGCTACGACCTAGCAAGGCGCCATTACCAGTTACTATTGATGCTGTAAAACATGTACCGTCAAGAGCGATGTTTACCATTTATGGATTAAAGTTAAGTATTCCACAAGCTACGTCCCTTTTTATAAAGTCTAATATCCTTGTCCTGTTCCAGACCTCACGCCAGCCTGTGTGAGCTAAAACGCGTGCCTTTCGGCTTCCTCTAGTAAACCGGGTTGGCTCTCTTGCCAACCCACAACAATGTCCACTGGACAGGAAGACACATTGAATTCCACAATGGAAACAGACCGTTACACAGTGTCCATAAGGCACCGAAAATTGGAAGAAAGCGTTCTCGATTGCACGCTTTCTCAGATATCGGCCACTAGTCAGAGGGTGCCAAAACTTTTGGCAAAAAAGTTGTTACAATTTATCCATCTAGCGTCAAATCGCGTTTCTCGGCATGAGCATTTTCATGAAAAAAGAAGACGTTTCCATATGAATTCTGAGTCTCTCTTATCTGTCACTTCCAAAAGCATTTCCACGATAATTATTGCGTAGTGCCCCTCTTTTTCTCTGCTCCTTTGAAAGTGAACAACAAGAAAAAAATTGCGGTGCACTTTATGTTAGATGAGACTGGATACACCTCTTTCGATAATGCGTCAGTGGCTTCCAGTAGCTGCTTTCATAGCTTTTTCATCTGTAGCGTGGAAGGGTAGACCCACAGATCAGGAACAGCTCGATGAAGACTTTTTTTTTTGCTATGGGTTTATGTCCACATTGTGCAAAGTTTTTACTTTTGTAGCGAAAACCTTTCCCATAGTTAATTCTTAATATACATTCTTTCTTATAGATGTACTTCATCTACTGCTTAAAATCGCCTGTAATCCAGTATATTGTGAACTACGTCAATGTATTCATTTGCTGATGCCGTTTAACAGTTGCGTTATGGGGAAGTTAAATGAGACCACATTTGAATATTTGCTTACTCGCTTCAGAACATTTTTAGAATGAAGGAAAACAGGGCTCACTGCTGCTGCCGGTGAATTTACACTAACGGCAACGCTATCTAAAAAAGTTACAAGGCACTGTATTCATGATTTTTCTTATAAGCCAAAGAGCCTCTTCCACAGATCACGTTGACATTCGACTATTGTAATTTAGGAACGTGTGTCAACATAACAAAGAAAAATCCAATTGCTGGTATCGCCATTTGTTTTCCAGGCCTAACGATTCCTTTCCTGTTCGAATATTTCACTTGGGGCAAAAGGTCGCAGATTAGTCCCCATTGGAGCCACGTTGCTGCTGGTGTTTATAGAAGAAGGAGGTAAAAAATAGATGATGCATGTATGGACTCGGTTAGGTCATGCGTAATAATCCTCCATGAATGCATTACAGTACACCTGAGTACTTTGTGCGATAACACATAGGTGAAATTGTGCAACTGATTTAACAATTTTTCTGTCAGTCCTTAGCCCGTACTACCAAAGCCCACCAGATGACTGTAGTAGTGTCAGTGGTATTAAGTGCAGATATTTTTATTGGTGACTGTGGACAGTGTACTGAACAACATTACATCAGTATTTACCTGATTTGCAGAGTAACAATTGTAGCTATTAGGAGTAGTGTGCTTTTATAAGGATTGTTAGTACCTCCAAATACATGTGGCAAGAACAAACCATCAATGCTAATTTTCCACTGGGCAGCAAGTCAGGTGTTGAAGTTCGATAAATGGAGGCAGAACGGTCAGTCTATACTGACAGGAGTAGTGCCCTTAGTGGCGCGGTTACAACTGTGCACAAAACATCAGGCAGCAAATTCTGTCTGCCGGCCGGTGTGGCCGAGCGGTTCTAGGCGCTTCAGTCTGGAACCGCGCGATCGTTACGGTCGCAGGTTCGAATCCTGCCTCGGGCAAGGATGTGTGTGATGTCCGTAGGTTAGTTAGGTTTACGTAGTTCTAAGTTCTAGGGGACTGCTGACCTCAGAAGTTGAATCCCATAGTGCTCAGAGCCATTTTTGAGTAAATTCTGCGACGCTTTGCGGGAAGACTGTTAGGCGCAAAGAAAAACAACGAACACCCTGATGTCGTTAAATATTAAGGTACCGATAATCACAATATCTGCGCTTATCCCCCAAACACCTTCCATGTTTCTAGTCTCGACGCCTGTTTATTCTAATCCAGTCTCATTTTCGGTGCTGTTACGCTCCGCAAGCTGTCTCTTTGTGCTGGCGCTGGTATTCGTTGGGCGGCCTTACTCATTTTCAGACCGTTGTGGCACTTGCAGGTGAAGCGCAGCTTGCAGTACGTCTTCTTGTGCTCCAGGAGTTCATGGAGGTCGGTGAACATCTCACGGCAGTTACCGCAGATCAAGATGTCTGGATTACCTGAAACAACAATGTACTAAATAGAAAGCGTCCAATGTGAAACCAGTAGCTTAACAAAAGTTAAACAGACTCCGACTTATTTGGGTAATTCAGGAAGGGCAAAATGTGTGGTCCAGACACGATAATGTTCCCACCGTCTATGTTCGACGTCAACGTGCAGTGACCACTCAGACGACAAGTGGCAGCACTAGAAGTGGAGGGTATATAAAGCCTAACATGGGGCAAATAGCGAAGTTGTTGTAATTTGGAAACTGGGTCATTTAACTGATGTGAGTAAGGTCATGATGAATGGCTTCCATTCCCAAGTGTGAAATCATGTCTGAGACAGCTAGGTCTGTAAACTGTTCACCTGCTGCTGTGTTTAAAGTAAGCCATGCATGGCACAATGGCGCTATCCAAAACCGGCGAAGAAGTATTCGTGGTGCACTAAAGGCCAAAGATAACAGCAGTGAACATTCTGAGGAGATGTGTACCGATGAATAAAAATACATCTGTTGAGAAACTGAATGCCCAGATGAACCTAGTCACAGTGTCACAGTGTCTTCTCAGCGACCGTTCAGCGAACGTTGCTACGTAAGGGCCTCCACAGCTGTCGCCTGGCTAATGCACCCACGCTGACTGGAATTTGCACGCCGATACCGTAACAGGACGTCCACTGCGTGGCGACAGGTGGCCTTTCAAGATGGATCACATTTTAAGGGGACCACACCCTGTCTATCTAACCCATGTTAATTTAGGCAAGTATTTGACCCATTTCTGAAAAAATATTTTTACTGTATGTTACACGATGCTAATAGAGTCAACTGTACTAAAATCTACTTTAGCCATTTTACAGGTTTTAAGAAATACTTTTTTAAATTTATTAGGAAAAAAATTAATTTTTTCTACAGAAAATATTTTTGTGAGCTTCCTGATGGGGGAATGGTAATGAATGTTGTACTAGAGGTGGCTTTTTATGTTATGCAGAGTCTCTGAAAGTTTCATTCATTTATCTATAATAGTTTCTGATATAATGGGGCATATGTTCTGAAAATTTTAGTTTTGGGAAATTGCTTCAAAGAAAAAACTTTTGAAATTTGTTACTTATAGTTAATTAAAACTGTCCCGCTGCATATGATTGCCCTTCTTTGGAATTTAGCAGGTCTTCCGGCTTCTTCTTCACCTTCCTGGATGTTTGTCTTGCTTTCTTGGCCATATTAGATGCAGACCTGCCTGCACCGGCTATCCTCATTTTATCACAAAGTTGCAGCCCAGTGTTCGTATTTTCACCTGGATTAATTCCCAGCTTTTTCAGTACCCAACACTTTCCATTATTACCACAAATCAATCTAATAACAGCATTTTGAACTCCTAGTTTCATTGTATGCATGCCTACAAATACAGTTTTAGGAAGGCGGTTCCAAATTATGCTGTTGAAACATTCATTTGGGTTCTGTGTCCGCCCATGCAAGGTCAGGATGAGGCAAGTCTCTGAAAATAGGTTTAATTGCTGTAATAACAGCAATAGGAAGAGTAAGCTGGTGAGAATAAGGTTCTCCAGTTGCCTGAGCGCTATTGCATTTGCACCATGAATTTTCTCCTGAGGGACACAATCCATGACATGGCTTATCATCATTAGAGGACTTACGGAAGAATATGGCCTAAACATCTCTCTTCAGTGCCTCCAGATTTTCTTTATTTCTCCTAATTGCCTGCACATAGTATTCCTGCAAGTTTTCTATTTCGGTTTTAGTTAACTGACCCTGTCCGGTTAACAATTTTTCATCTTCTAATTTTTTTCCTCTCATATTAACAGTTAGTTTTTTCAGCCTTGTTCCTAAACGTTTTTGAACATGGCCTACGCATTCTATTTTCTTAATAATGGCATCACCATATGGCTTAGAGTTCACCACATTTTTGTATACCTTACTGTCAGCATCGCCCAAATATTTTGTGTACCGCACGCCTCTTGTTTATACGGAGTGATGAAATATTTGGTGTACTCCATGAACTTCCATACCACCACTTGTTCCTCTAAAATTAACCACACAGTTGTGTTCTTTATGTTCATTGACTTTACAACATTTGTAATATTTAGACAGTATCCCCACATCTAACACTTTACCGGTGTCCACACTCGTGGCAGTCACTACTCCATTCAGAGAAGTATGTCCTATTTCTGCCAACTTCCATCAACAACTGCAATATCCGAACATCAATCATTTTCTTCCACTGCTTCCCTAGCTGCCAGTTTCATGTTTTCCTAATTGACCTCATATACAGCTTTCTCTGATATTGCAGTCAGTTTTTCAAATTTATTTGGTGGCTGATGTAAGTTCTCACTGAACAAAATGTTCTCCCTGCAGCCATGCCCTTGCCAATTGATCGTAAGGCATAAACTAATCTGATATTTATTTCATAAGAGCCACTTGCATCTGGTTTTAAAGAACTCATAAATGAAATCACAGCTGAGCATTTAGTGCAAATTAAATACAAAGCAATTGCTAGGCCTTTTCTCCCACTGGCGCTCTCACAAATTTTCACACTCTGTGACTCACCACACTGTCTTCATTGTACAAATTTAGAAATTACATGTGATAATATTCTAACATTTATAATAAAGTTACTGCACCCCTTGTCACTTACAGTAAATTCGTTGTAACTCTCTTGAAATGGTGAGAACTTGTTTGATGATGCACTTGTTGAAGAATTACAATTAGAAACATCGTTGCCAGGCGACATAACCTCTTGTACAGAAATCTTTCTAAACTTGTTTCCTCTAAATTTTTGTTTCTTGGAAATGCCTTTACGTTTCGTCGTCTTCAATAAACACAACAAAACACATATAAAGAAGCAATCACACTTGACCAAAACTAATCGCGTGTTTGAAAGCGTGTTGTTTACAAACAGCAGAAACAAAAGAATACCGACCGTTGCATTCCAAGTATAGTCAACACAGTCGCGAGTATAAAAAAAAAATCTCTAATGTGAAATGTAGGGGATAGAAAGATCTAAAATATATGCAGAAGAGTGGGTGACAGAAAAGTGGGCGTGGCACATAAACACGCGTGGTAGGAAAATGCTCTTTACACACTCGAAAAAAAATTTTTCAGCAAAATCCTTTTCAGATTACTTAAATAAAATCTTAATCTATCGAAATATGATAAAAGCCGAAAATCGATTTTTTTCGACCTGAACCACGGTGGGTTCCCCTTAAGCTCCATCAGAATGAAACGCCTGAAAGCAAACACCCTGCAACAATCGTTGGAAAGGTCAAGATCAGAAGAGAAAACATTATGGTCTGGGGATTCTTCAGATAATCTCGTCATTCTGGAGGACACAATGGACCAAAAGAAGTATGCATCTATCTCTGGGGATCATGTCCTCTCCTGTACTCAGTTTGTTCTTCCTCGACACGTTGGCATCTATCAGCAACACAATGCACCACGTCCCACAGCTCGCACAGTATGTTCGTGGTTGGGAAAACGTCAGGATATGTTTACCATATTGCTCTGGCCACCAAACTCCTCCGGTTTAAATCCAGTTGAGGATCCGTGGAATGTCCTCGGCCGTCACCGTGGATCCTGAACCGAGAAACCTGGCGCAATGGGTCACGGTGCTGGAGCCAGCACGAGTTCACATCCTTGTCGATACCTTGGACAATCTCCCTGACTCTCTTCCTGTACCTTTCGAAGTGATGAGCGCTGCAAAAGGTGGTTGTTCGGGCTTCTGTCAGACTAGTGTGACTGTACAGTGTGAAACTACGCTGGACAATGTTCCACGCACCTTAACGTAGGCAATCCAACTTACATCATCTGCACCTTTGCCTACCGTAAGGCGCACGAAGTATTTCGTGGAAGCTGTATTTCTCCACTCTGTGTAAGCAAGGAGACATACATTTCGCATTCTTCCTTACAGTTTCGCGGATAATGTGTCTTGAACGGAGACCTGAATTCTGGGACAACAATGTTGAAATGTTGGCCATGGTACGATCCAGAATTCAGTTCACTCAATGAAAAACATATTCGAACTTGTACAAAACCCTGAAGTATGAATCAATGCTTCGATGTAGACTCTCTTCCTATGGTAGTTCATTACATTAGTTATGTTGTTATTCTACAGCAACCATCTGAATATTGCAGCGATATTCAGCTGCAGTCTTAATAATCTTTCGAACTGCAGATTGTTAAGCAATGGACCGAGAACAACCGATTGAGACCTTCTCTCTCCGTGGATAAGACATTCATAACATCTAAAACTGTGCGGCTTCCTGTTTGATTTCTCCTTGAACCATTCTCGATCTGCCTTTTCACGTGAAACGTCTTTTACAAAAGAAGACAGTGTCACGTAAATATCACCACTGACGCGGTACTGCCATTTTTTTCCTTTGAACTGCTGTAGAGCTATGCTTTAGCAATTTCCATCTGCTTACTCAGGCTTAGTGATTTCGGTCACTTTGGCAGGTCATTTGTAAGTCGTTCGATTCCAAATTGATTCTGAACTTCCAATTGTCAGTCTTCATAGTTTCTGCGTGGATAGTGATCACACGAAATGGCGTTGTCTCCCTTGAAGCACTGTTTTTCAAGAGACGGAGCCTAACAATAATTTATATTAGTATATTCATCTTCTACGTTGCTTCATTGTCTGTTCTCTTTGAACTGAAACTGAAGAAAACAGCTAATCTCCGGTACGGACCTAAAACTGAAACTGTCATGTAGACCCGTGTTTAACAGGAATTTAAGGATCATTATCACGCAGCGACATGTAACACTGAAATTTACAATTTCAAAATGAATGGAAGACTGGAAGAGAAACGGAAAAGAGTGAATAAATAAAGAGAAAGGTAAGACTTTTTTTCACCGATACTATACAATTAAAAGCCATCTCTTGCCCCTTGAACGTAAAAAGAACGAAGCACTAGTTCCTACATGATCCCGTAATATCTCCCATCCTCAAAACATGCCTAGGAAAACGATACGCACTGCATTCACGCCTATTACCGAGTTCGGTATTTAGACGGGATAGTAACACGTTATCAACGGCGCTGAAGCAGCTTCCATCGGTGAATATTACACAGAATGTGTTCCAGTCAATGGTATGCGCTTAGTTGTCTCCTCAAGGCACAGCGTTCATTTGTTTCTTCCAATTATTAACTAAATATTTTCCGGAAAATAATTCTCGCTTGGATCAAGCAATGATCTTGAATCTTCTGCTTGGGTCCTGAAATTTTCTCACATCCCAGGATTTACGAAGGAAAGGGCCACTGAAATTCGAACCCGAGACTTTTTTCCGTCTCGCAAGCGCCGGAACCGATAAACACTGACAAAATTATGAGTGCAACGGAGTTTAGTTTTGGAGTGACTATGCAGATGTGGAGGAGGAAACGAACGGCTGACCACGTGCGGCGCCTTTAGTGACACACCACCCAGTATCTAACTGAATAACTTCGTCCAACAACGTGATATTTGTTACCTTTATTTTTGTTGGTATAAGTTTTTCTCTCATCCAGTTGCTTACGAGGCTAACTTGAGTCGTGACATCCAAACTGATTTTCACATGTCAAAATAAGACTAAGATGAATACACAGGAGGGACGGTCACTGCTAAACTTCTGCTCGACTGAGACTGTGTATAAATATAATAAAATAAGGAACAGCCCTCTCTCTCTATCTCAAAGGATATGCTGCATACTATGCAGAAACAATAAACGTGGTGAGTAAAAACTATTAATTCCTGTGCAGGATACGTGACTTATATCGTTACTCGACAAACGCAGTGGCGCTGAAACCCAAAAGATCAAATAACGACCCTGACTAACTCACAGACTCCTAGAGAGATAAACTGGTACGTATGTACAGGGTGACACACGGGAGACGGACAGTTTTGAACTGTGTAGTACTGAGGGCGCGGTGGTGGGAGGTGGTCATGGTGGGGATAGTTCTGATCCACACAAGACGCCATTTCATTTACTCAGTCACTATGGAACAGTGGGACTTGCGACGTCGAGTGTTTGTCTATGACGTTTTCGAGAAAAGTGGTGAGTCAATTATTGCTACACGGCGATTGTTTCGTGCGCAGTTTGATGTCGGTCGACATGGAGCTGTTACGAGCCGTATCACAATCCTCAGGTGGGAGGAAAACTTCAGATCAGCTGGAAACATATTGGATAAGATGCATCCTGGCTCGAGACGCAGAGTAACGACACCAGAATGTATTAAAAGGGAAAAGCAAGCGGCAGTCAGAAGCCCAGGGCGGTCAGCTAGACGTCATGCTAGTGAGTTACGAATCAATCGTGAATCGGTTAGACGAATTTTGCATAAAGAATTAAAATTCCATTCCTACAAAATGCTCATTGTCCAACAACTTAAGGAAACTGATTTTTCTGTACGAGAAAACTTCGCTTACAGAATGCAAGTGATTTTGGGATCGAATGAAAATGAAATTTTATTGATGAGCGATGAAGCTCATTTTCATTTAAACGGGACCGTGAGTAAGCAAAACCTACGCTACTGGGCTCCAGAGCATCCACATCTTATCCACCAGCGTCCTCTACACTCAGAAAAAGTAACAGTCTGGTGTGCTCTTGGCTCTGTTGGCATTATTGGACCTTATTTTTTACTGTTTACTGTTAATTCGGTTCGTTACGTTCGTATGCTTGAAACAGTCTTGAAACCAGAACTAAGAATATGACGAATTCCTTTAAAAAGCGTTTGGTTCCAGCAGGATGGGGCAACATCGCACACCACAAACACTTCAATGACAGTCGTTAGACGCATGTTTCCTGGCCAGATTATCTCACGTTTTGGCGATGTTCCTTGGCCTCCCAGGTCTCCCGACTTGTCAGTATGTGACTGCTTTCTATGGGGGTACCTTAGGAACTGTGTCTATAACCACAATCCACGAAATTTGGACGAGTTAGAATGCAATCATTCAAGAAATTGCTGCCATCCCTGCAGAGATTTTAGTCCGTGTGATGGAGGATTTTGAGAAGAGACTTGTGTCCTGCATTCGAAATGATGGACATCACCTTGACGACATCATTTTTCACAAATAACTTTATTAACTAAAATGCAAATAATGAGCTTTGATTTTGTGTAAATACACAAGCATTAATTTTAAAGTTGGCTGAGTATTATTTCATTAAAAGACCGTCTGTCACCCGTGTGTCACCCTGTACTTGGCTTGGTGAGAGGTAAAGAAGATAAGATTGCTTCCACGTGAGTAAAACTAACACTCTGATGAGAATTTTTATGTTCTATTGTAAGTGTAAATTTTGGTAATCGTAAACATTTCTGTGTGTTCTTATATATATCAAGTTCTAAGTTTCATGAAAACTAATTCCAGAGGCATGAGTAATAATATAAGAATACAAATATGGAAGGAAAAGTCTCTAAAAGAAAGACTTACGTAGCAAAGGCTGCATTAGATTTAAACACATAATAAGTTGACCGATCGAGTTCATTAATTAATGAATTTTGTTTAAAAGTGGGTGAATAAAGACGTTTTCTTATCTAAAAGGCGGAGTACTTGTTATATTAGACCTTTTTTCGTAATCACGGGTTGCTGACTTTGTTGCCAGTGGAACAATGTAAAATATACTACTGCTATTGCAGTTCAAGTTAATTATTTTGTATTAAAAATATTGTGCAAAATGTCAATGATAGATCATATGAAGCAAATGCTAAAGATGTTACATAAATTATGCAGACTTACACTAATCTTTGCTTGCATAGATGAACAGAAATGTAATTCCAGAATGAGATTTTCACTCTGCAGCGGAGTGTGCGCTGATATGAAACTTCCTGGCAGATCAAAACTGTGTGCCCGACCGAGACTCGAACTCTGACCTTTGCCTTTTGCGGGCAAGTGCTCTACCATCTGTGCTACCGAAGCACGACTCACGCCCGGTACTCACAGCTTCTGCCAGTCTGTAAAGTTTGGAAGGTAGGAGACGAGATACTGGCAGAAGTAAAGCTGTGAGTACCGGGCGTGAGTCGTGCTTCGATAGCTCAGATGGTAGAGCACTTGCCCGCGAAAGGCAAAGGTCCGAGTCTCGGTCGGGCACACAGTTTTAATCTGCGAGGAAGTTTCATATCAGCGCACACTCCGCTGCAGAGTGAAAATCTCATTCTGGAAACATCCCCCAGGCTGTGGCTAAGCCATGTCTCCGCTCTATCCTTTCTTTCAGGAGTACTAGTTCTGCAAGGTTCACAGGAGAGCTTCTGTAAAGTTTGGAAGGTAGGAGACGAGATACTGGCAGAAGTAAAGCTGTGAGTGCCGGGCGTGAGTCGTGCTTCGGTAGCTCAGATGGTAGAGCACTTGCCCGCGAAAGGCAATGGTCCCGAATTCGAGTCTCGGTCGGGCACACAGTTTTAATCTGCCAGGAAGTTTCAGAAATGTAATTGTAAATATATCTAGTCGTCACCAGATATGCATTTACACTTACATTTCTGGTTGGTTGGTTGGTTGCTTGGGGAAGCAGACCAGACAGCGAGGTCATCGGTCTCATCGGATTAGGGAAGGACGGGGAAGGAAGTCGGCCGTGCCCTTTGAAAGGAACCATCCCGGCATTTGCCTGGAGCGATTTAGGGAAACCTAAATCAGGATGGCCGGACGCGGGATTGAACCGTCGTCCTCCCGAATGTTACATTTCTGTTCCCCTGCGCATCCCAAGATATCCACAATGCTTCGAGACTCGCTCGAAATTGCTGTTTGGCGCTGCTATATGTCCTTTGTACTTACTAGATTCTAAACACTGTTTTTATCCTATCTGATAGTGATGTAAGACGAGAGGAAACGAGAGCCTGTGATATCCAGAAGTATTTTTATTTTTATTTTTGCTTTTTCACTTGTATTTTATTCCATTCTATCAGTGAAATACCTCCAGAATCAACACTCCATGTACTGAAATGGTGTTTTGTTTTATTCTCTAGCAGACTGTGCCACAGGTTATTGCAACGCCGTAACACAATCGATATCTGTCGTATTAATCCATATAAAACAACCTGATGATGGGATTTCAAACCTGTCAAAGGCAACGTGAAGATGAAATAAACAATGAGTCGGAGCAGTATGCTTGTTGTTTCATTCGTTATCATAAAATAGCTTTCCTTTCTCTGGAAGTGACAATGGATTTCGTAATGGTACTGCTCAGTATACCTTACTCTATATGATATACGTAAGTACATGATACAGTACAAATTAAAGATATAGCTCTCGCAATTCATTGTTATTGTAGTAGTTATTGTTTCTCACAATTGTTCAAAAAGATAAAATCGCTAAAAACTATATTACATTTTGTTTCTTATAAAATATTAATCAATTGTAATTCTATGCTCAAAGAAAAACGGTTGTATTGAATATACTGCTTAGGTAAACATATCTTTGTACTGAAACGTACGTACTCTCTGTTCTTCTTCACTTGCAAGGTGTGCTACTGCTTTGGCGCGATATAGTTGGAAGTTCACTGTGTTCTTGTCCATTTTTTGGTAGGTACTAGTTCGTCTCAAGAATTCTGTTAACTCTTGGAAAGTGCAAAAGATGGAATAGAGTAATTTCGAAGAGTAGAAACATTCCTGATACGTGCTGTTACTTATTTTATGCATAGATAAACAGATACCTGATAACTCCTTCCAGCATTTGCTTTAAGGAATAATGAACTTACGCACACAAAGCCAATAGAAAGAACCTACAGTATTCAACGAGAAATATAATACCTTTTATTGACTGTCTATTCCTTACGTTAATGCTTTACACAGCTGAACATTGTTTTATTCAGACGTAGATTTTGCGTAGTTCGGAAACATAATTACCGACAACAATTTTTCGAGCAATATTTCGGGCACTTCCTAGCAGATTAAAACTGTGTGCCGGACCGAAACTCGAACTCGGGACCTTTGCCTTTCGCGGGCAAGTGCTCTACCAACTGAGCTATCCAAGCATGCTCACGCGCCGTCCTCACAACTTTACTGCTGCCAGAATCTCGTCTCCCACCTTGCAAAATTTACAGAAGCCCTCCTGCGAACCCTTGAAAGAAAGGATATTGTGGAGACATGGCTTAGCCACAGCCTGGGGGATGTTTCCAGAATGAGATTTTCACTCTGCAGCGGAGTGTGGAAGGTAGGAGACGAGATACAGGCAGAAGTAAAGCTGTGAGGACGGCCTTGAGTCGTGCTTGAATAGCTCAGCTGGTAGAGCACTTGCCCGCGAAAGGCGAAGGTCCCGAGTTCGAGTCTCGGTCCGGCACACAGTTTTAATCTGCCAGGAAGTTTCTTATCAGTGCACACTCCGCTGCAGAGTGAAAATCTCATTCTGGAATATTTCGATCAGTTAAATGAGAGGGCGAGTTCAGAAGCTGTTGATTATGTATTTTTGGTCTTTTGCTTAACTGTAATTATGGCGTTTTTACGACTTATGGCAGCGGCACGTACTGTAGGTCTTGATGTCCTGCGAGGCGGTACAGCTGTTGTGGGCGGCGGAGGCGGCAGCGGCGGCGGCGGCGGCGGCTGCGGCCATCTTGGCGGCGGTGGCGGCGGCGGTGGGCCTCGGGGGCGGCGCCACCAGCCGCGGCCTCTTGAGGGGCGGCACCAGCCGGGGGGCGGCGAACGCTGCCGACGCGTAGTAGCTGCAACAGAGGGGCGTGAGCGGAGACGGAGGCGGAGGCGGTCACTCCCCGCACTACAGCAAGTAGTTTTGAGTTTTAATCCTCATTAATCTACACTGCCATTTAAAGAGAGGTCGCTGTTTAAAACTGTTACCAAGAATTTCGAAAAGCTCTTCACAGAACTATTTCAGATTTTTTCAGTTTAATGATCTGTCAGTGGGACATAGACTGCCAATTTTTAATATATATGGTATCTTCATTTACACTATGTGATCAAAAGTATCCGAACACCCCCAATAACATACTTTTTTTCATATTAGGTCCATTGTGCTGCCACCTACTGCCAGGTACTCCACATCAAGGATCTCAGTAGTCATTAGACATCGTGAGAGAGCAGATTGGGGCGCTCTGCGGAACTCACGGACTTCGAACGTGATCAGGTCATTGGGTGTCACTTGTGTCATACGTCTGTACCCGAGATTTACATACTCTTAACATCCCTAGGTCCACTGTTACCGATGTAAGAGTGACGTGGAAACGTCAAGGGTACACTCACAGCACAAAACCATACAGGCCGACCTCGTCTGTTGACTGACAGAGACCGCCGACAGTTGAAGAGGGTCTTAATGTGTAATAGACAGACATCTATCCAGACAATCACATAGGAATTCCAAACTGCATCAGGATCCACTGCAAGTACTATGACAAGCGGGACGTGAGAAAACTTGGGTTTCATGGTCGAACGGCTGCTCATAAACCACACATCTGGTATGAGGAGCGTAAACATTGAATGTGGCGATCCGATGGCAGGGTGGGGGTAAAGCGAATGCGCGGTTAACGTCATCTGCCAGCGTGTGTAGTGCCAACAGTAAAACTCGGAGGCGGTGCTATTATGGTGTGGTCGTGTTTTTCATGGAGGGGACTAGCACCCCTCGTTGTTTTGCGTGACTCTGTCACAGTACACGCCTACATTGATGTTTTAAGCACGTTCTTGCTTCCCACTGTTGAAGAGCAATTCGGGGATGTCGATTGCATCTTTCAACACGATCAAGCACCTGTTCACAATGCGCGGCCTCTGGCAGAGTGGCTACACGACTATAACATCCCCGTAATGGACTGGCCAGCACAGAGTCCTGACCTGAATCCTACAGAACATCTTTGGAATGTTTTGGAACGCCGACATCGTGCCAGGCCTCATCGACCGACATCGATACGTCTCCTCAGTGCAGCACTCCGTGATTGAACGTGTGCCTGCGAGAGTGATAGCTGTCATCAAGGCTAAGGGTGGTCCAACACCATATTTAATTCCAGCATTACTGACGGAGGGCGACACGAACTTGTAAGTCATTTTCAGCCTCGAACTATAGCAAATGTTAACCAAGAATTGCCAGTAACAACCTCGGTAGTAGTACAGGAAAAATTAATCTTGCATCCTACAAATGTGATAGGACCACTCAGAAGCTCTTGTTGAACAACATTATTAGGAACAAAACTGTAAGTGTCCACGGTTTTATATATTGGCATGCTTTGCCTCCTGTAATATCTTCTCCGACGGTAATGCATGGCTGTGTGCTTCGTGCGGCTGCCTCGAACCGAATGAGCATGCTGTTGCCTCACGAGAGAGATGTACAGTCCCGTGACGTCATACTGATAAGCTTATCTGGGCGTGGCAGGAAGTAGCACGCTCTGAAACCGCAATGACGGCACCGGAAACGGGTCTTTCCAGCGGATCGCGCAAAGTTAAAACTCTAGCGCGATCCTGCGCGGCGCCTCGTGCAGCGACAAAGTCCGTTTCAAGGTCACCCGCGTTCGACTGGATACTTTTCATCATATAGTGTACATATGGGTTTTCCCGGAACACTTCAAGTCAAATTCCTTGATTTTTCATTTCTCGGGTTGGATTCCCGGCTGGGTCGGAGATTTTCTCCACTCAGGGACTGGGTGTTGTGTTGTCCTAATCATCATCATTTCATCCCCATCGACGTGCAAGTCGCCGAAGTGGCATCAAATCGAAAGCCTTGCATCCGGCGAACGGTCTACCCGAAGGGAGACCCTAGTCATACGACACTCATTCATTCATTTCTGTCCACGTCAGCGACCTAGCAGCTGTAGTGTCAAAATTGCGTAGTGAAGCTATACGTCGCAGTTTCTGTTAATAGCGCCGAGCTCTGATTACGTCAGCATTTCCTCTCGCACGTCTCTGCCCACAGCAAAGGCCACTTTTGTCATTTAGACTTTTGTTCATCATTTTCATCAAATGCTTCTGAAGAATGCCGATGTGAAGAAATAGCACATTATTTGAATTAAAATTGTTTTTAACGCAAGTAGTGTGCTATTTCTTCACATCGGAAATCTTGTTATTTCATTCACACCGCCATTCCCCAGGGCAACCGTACTTGACATTTATACTTGACACGTATACTTGCTTCACACAATCAAAACGAAAGATTGGACACAATGAAAGGTCAAAAAGTAGTAAGGCCCCTTTATCGAAAAATGTGAAAAGAAATATAATACAAAATAAAAATATCAGCACTCGATATTACCATATTTCCTTCGCCAATACATCGATATATTGCCGAACGATATATATATATATATATATATATATATATATATATATACTGAAGAACCTGGTATACATGCCTAATACATCTACACCTACATGAATACTATGCTCTGTAATATCGTGTAGTGCTCCCGCTAGCACGCAGAAATGCCGCAACACGACGTGGCATGGACTCGACTAATGTTTGAAGTAGTGCTGGAGGGGACTGATATCACGAATCCTGCAGGGCTGTCCATAGACCCGTACGAGTACGAGGGGATGGAAATCTCTTCTGAACAGCACGTTACAAGACATTCCAACTACGCTCAATAATGCTCATGTCTGGGGAGTATGGTGGCCAGCGAAAGTGTTTAAACTAAGAAGAGTGTTCCTGGAGCCACTCTGTAGCGATTCTGGACGTGTGGGGTGTCGCATTGTCCTGCTGGAGTTTCCCAAGTCTACCAGAATGCACAATGGAAATGAATGGATGCAGGTGACCAGACAGGATGTTTACGTACGTCTCACCTGTCAGAGTCGTATCCAGAGGTTTAGGAGTCCCATATCACTCCAACTGCACACGCCCAACACCATTACAAAGCCTCCAACATCTTGAACAGTCCCCTGCTGACATGCAGGGTCCATGGATTCATGATGTTGTCTGCATACCCGTACTCGTCCATCCGCTCGATACAATTTGAAACGAGACTCGTCCGAGCAGGCAACATGTTTCCAGTCATCAACAGTCCAATGTCAGTACTGACGGCCCCAGGCGAGGTGTAAAGCTTTGTGTCGTGCGATCATCAAGGGTACACGCGTGAGCCTTCGGCTCCGAAAGCCCTTATGGATGATGTTTCGTTGAATGGCTCGGACGCTGACACTTGTTGATGGCCCAGCATTGAAATCTGCAGCAATTTGCAAAAGGGTTACACTTCTGTCACGTTAAACGACTCTCTTCAGTCATCGTCGGTCCCGTTCTTGCAGGATGTTTTTCCAGCCGCAGCGATGTCGGAGATTTGATGTTTTACCCGATTCCTCATTATTGACGGTACACTAGTGAAATGGTAGTAGGGGAAAAGCCCACTTCATCGCTATATCGAAGATGCTGTGTCCCATCGCTCGTGCGTCGACTATAACACCACTTCAAACTCATTTAAATATTGATAACCTGCTATTGCAGCAGCAGTAACCGATCCAGAATCTGAGCCAAACACTTGTTGTCTCATATAGGGGTTGCCGACCGCACCGCCGTATTATGCCTTGTATTTGAAACACATGCCTATACCAGTTTTGTTTGGAGCTTCAGTGTATATATAGCGATATTTTATCAACAGCCCTAGCTGCTACCAGTTGCACTGCCAGCTTCCGAGGCAACGCTGATCACCGTGCAGGGCTCTTTGAGGCTTGACCTGCGTGACCTGGACGTTGCCCGTCCTCCAGCTTCGATTAGTCACCGATGATGCTGGCTCCTGTCTCCTAGGCTGGGAGCCGGCCGCTGCAAGCCAGCAAGTTCTCCAGGTGGACTCCTGAGCGCAAATCTTCGCCGTCAGCGAGAGCACTCTGGAGATCAATTCGTAGACAGTAGGCTGCCGGGGTTCGTGTGTCGGCGGCCGTCCGTGATGAAACAGCCGCTGTCCGACACTTCGCTGAGCTGCCTATACTGCGAGACGAGCGCAAGCCCGGTTTCCCCCGTTGGCGAGGAACTACTCCGGCGGTCAGGCTGTGGCGTGGCGCTTTGGAAGACAGTCCTGTGTTACTGCCCAATAAATGTGTTATTGACAACGATGTTTCCTTGGCTGTCTCAAGCGTAAGAAGGACCGCACCACCGCATCCCGCCTGGATCTCTCCTGACGACCGTAGGAGTCTGGGATCAACCCCTATAATGTTCTACAGAGTGTCGACATGTTACCTTTGTGTGCTCCATCAGCAGATCCCTCTCCAATCGTGCACATTCATCATCAGATAACAATTCCAACGTTATCGACGAACATCATTAACAGTCCTCATATTGACTGACCAGGTGCAACAGATGTGAAACTCCCTCCCACAAACTGACATCTGGCACCTGCACAACACAATGCATCGAAATTTGGCTTGCTTTCAATATACTAATGGCTTATCTCACGCTTACATTAACCTGTGATCTTGCAACGTTAATCACTTAAATATGTTACCTAGACAAATGTTTTCCCGAAATTTTAATTGCTCTACATTAATTGTTTTTGATGTTGCGATTTTTTTTCGTCAGCGTATTCTACAATTGGTAAATCTTGTTAGCAAAAATTTCGAAACCATCTTGACCGAATTGCTTCAAATTTTTACACACTACTCTTAACATTCAGACGAACGTTGGCTACATTTTTTTAAAGCAGCAATGTAGAGATTTTCTGTTAAAGCAAGCTCCAAGAAAAAAAATTCTGTGCTGTTAATATGCTCTGTTTTCTTTTCTCCCTCACAGTCAGTTTTAACAGGAGTCAGGAAAGTTGTATTTATGGCTTACAGGCCTATGATTAGAATACTACTACGGAATCTGAATCGTTTGATTGCAACCCTACCCATCCGGTATGCGAAATTCTATTATTGAAGCTCCTATCCGCAGCAGGCGAGGACTGTCATGTCCCATATATCAGTGATAAAATCGATTTAACCATTCAATTTACAGGACTTCAACTCCCAATATAAGTTTTTTTGGCAATAAAAATAAACAAAGCTCAAGGTGAGAGAGAGAAGAGGGGGGAAGAGGAGATTTACAGAGACAGAGGGCGGGGGAGGAAATGGTCAGAGGGGAATCGACAGAGAATGGCGGGAGGAGGAGGTGGAGAGTGGGGAGAAGGTGGAGATAGACAGAGAGAGAGGGAAGAGAAGCTGATAGACAGATAGAGGGGGTAGGAGAAGGAGAGCAACAACGAGCGTGGACAGGAGGGGCATGGACAGAGAGAAAGGGAGAAGGACCTCAGGACGATGACCCAATTCCCATATATATTTAGCTATTGCTTAGCGTTGCCTGGCTCGCTGGTCTGATAGATCACTAGGAAATAATTCACCATATAACATTTGGAAGTTCAACCGCTGGTATCTGAGGATGGGATGGAACGGGAACAACTATGTGGGGTGTATAAAGTAATGTTGAGAATATCTTGGGTTGTGTGATTGCATAATGAAGGTGGGTGTAACTCAGTGGTCCAGCTGTGCGACAGTTTTCGGACGTACCAGACATCATCTTATGAAGAAATGGCGTATTTCGCAGGTTGATCGGGGCACATTTACCTACAGGTCTAGCAGCAGTGGCAGAAACCCCGATCTACAAAGAATGCCCTGTCGACAAAATACGATACTGAAGGTTATTGTGGCTGTTCCGGCTAGGAGGGGAAGTCGTTACGCTATGAAAAAGGAGTGTCTCCTTTGCTGTTGACTCTCTCCACGTAAAAATGTTAAAGCTGGACGGTGGAGCACTACAATTATAACCAAGTTTAATATTTTGTTTTTGGGTCATCTGTTGTCTCAGAGTAGCATA
This sequence comes from Schistocerca piceifrons, assembly GCF_021461385.2. Taxonomy (NCBI): domain Eukaryota; kingdom Metazoa; phylum Arthropoda; class Insecta; order Orthoptera; family Acrididae; genus Schistocerca; species Schistocerca piceifrons. The sequence goes on from NC_060141.1 coordinate 744,864,586, forward strand.
TACACCCAACGCCCTCATCCTGGACCAGCAAAATGAACATGTTCGACAACGTTCTTGGGTGTATTACGCGTTCCTACTTCTCGCTATATGTGGGTACGACCAGCATGGTCGAATATGGTAGTTTTGGTGATACGCGTGTTATGGTGTGGGGAGGCATAATGTTCCATGCACGTACTGACCTCAAATGTACCGTATACCCACCGGTCAATGTTATTGTGACGCTATGTTCCTTCCACGGGAGCGTGTTTTGAGCGCTGGATTTGGCCTTGATTTTATTTTTATGAATGGCAGTGCACGACCACATGTATCTGCGCTTATGGAGGAGCTATTGGAACGATAGGATGTTTGGCGAATGGACTGGTCTACCCGTTCCTCAGAATTAAATCCAATCGAGCCCGTAGGGATGCATTGTACTAAAGTACGTCCACATCCACCAGTGACCATCCAGCAGATACAAACCGAGCTCGTGGATGAACGGAACGTCCTACCACAACACATCCTTACCCGCCTTGTGACCCGCATGGGAGCACTTGGCGTAACATGCATTGCCGTCCGTGGTGATCACAGACGCAATTAAAAACAAAGTTCGTCTTTTTGTAATGTCAGGAAACCATCTCAAATTACAGTGACCTCGCAGCAGTTTTTGCCTTTGAATAAAACAGTCGTTTCCATCCTCTCATTGCGAATATCTTTCAGTTTCCTTCTGTATTATACTTATTATACTGTCGCAGTTCTTTCGACGTATGACCCAAGTTTCATCGAGCTATGCTACTTGGCAGTGACACAAAGTGCGAATGTCACTATCGCCCTTAAATGTTAGCACTCCAGTGTGTGTACCCTTATACGTTGTCTACCGTCTTTTAAAACATGGGTCCTGCGGTTGCGGTATCTTTTGAAAGGCCAGAAAAATGTGTGGTTCCTGAAGAGGGGCAGCAGACTTTTCAATAGTTGCAGGGGTAGCAGTCACGATGATCTGGCCTTGTGATATCAGCCTGCAGTGCTGGTACTGCGAACGACTGAAAGCCAGGCTACTCAGGAGGGTGTCGTCGTCAAGAAAAACAAAACTAGAACTCTGTTGGTCCTACTGGGGAGTGTCTGATACCTTATTGTGGCAAGCAAGTTAGAAAATGTCATAAGGGAAATGGGTAGGTCGAAGTTAGATATTGTGGTAAATAGGCCAGAGGAAAAGCAATTCAGGCCAGGTGTGTAAACGCTAAGAATTACAGAATCTATAGGGGTAACGCTGGAGTAGGTCGAATAATGAAGGAATGCGTGTAAGCTATTATGTAAAGCTTTTTGAACGCTTTGTCACAGATAAGACAGAGAGAATGTATGATGAGACAGAGAAATTTATTCAGACATGAACAGAGTGAAAAATTTCATTGTGATGGGCGGACTGGAATTCGATAGTAGGAAGAGGAAGACAAGAAAAAAATAGTAAGACAGTATGGTCTGGGGAAAAGGAACTGAAAGAGGAAGGCGCTTGGTAGAATTTTGCACAGAACATAAATTAATCATTCCTAACACTTGGTTCACGAATCATGAACGAAAGTTGTATTGGTGGAAGAGACACAGAGATACCGGGATACTTTATATCAGTCATATAATGCAAAGAGAGAGATTTCGGACCCAGGCTTTAAACTAAAAGATACAGCCCGAGGCAAATGTGGACTCTGACCACGATTTATATGTTATGAACTGTCGATTAATCATTGCTAACACTCGGTTTAAGTATCATGGAAGAATGTTTCATTCGTGGAAGAGACCAGAAATACCAGAATATTTTATATCAGTTACATAATGCAAGGATAGAGGATTCGGACCCAGATTTTAAACTGAAAGATACAACAAGCGTCAAATGAGAACTCTGACAACAATTTATAGGTTATGAACTGTAGATTAAAACTGAAGAAATAGCAAAACAGTAGGAAACTAAGTAAATGGGATCCGGATAAGTTGAAAAAACCAGAGGTTGTTGAGAGTTTCAGAGGCACCATAACGGGAAGGACTCACTAGAACAGGGAAAGGAATACAGTTGAAGACGAATGGGTATCATTGAGAGACGAAATACGAGTGGTGAAGACAGCAGAGGACAACAGGGCCTAGCAGAAATCCTTAGATATCACAGGAGATAATGAATTTAAAGAACTACTGACTGCCTTGGGACAGCCAGTCCTGACAAAACTCTACCATCTGGTGAGCAAAATGTATGAGACTGGCGAAATACCCTCAGACTTCAAGAAGAATAGAATAACTCCAATCCCAAAGGAAGCAGGTGTTGACAGATGTGAAAACTACCGAACTATCAGTTTAATAAGCCAAAGCTGCAAAATACTAACACGAATTCTTTGGAGGTCAGTTTGGATACCGTAGAAATATTGGAACACGTGAGGCAATACTGACCTTACGACTTATCTTAGAAAATAGATTAAGGAAAAGCAAACCTACGTTTCTAGCATTTGCAGACGTAGAGAAAGCTTTTGACAAGGTTGACTGGAATACTCTCTTTCAAATTCTGAACGTGGCAGGGGTAAAATACAGGGAGCGAAAGGCAATTTACAATTTGTACAGAAACCAGATGGCAGTTATAAGAGTCCAGGGACATGAAAGGGAAGCAGTGGTTGGGAAGGGAGTGAGACAGGGTTGTAGCCTCTCCCCAATGTTATTCAATCTGTATATTGAGCAAGCAGTAAAGGAAACAAAAGAAAAATTCGGAGTAGGTATTAAAATCCATGGAGAAGAAATAAAAACTTTGAGGTTCGCCGATGACATTGTAATTCTGTCAGAGACAGCAAAGGACTTGGAAGAGCAGTTGAACGGAATGGACAGTACCTTGAAAGGAGGATATAAGATGAACATCAACAAAAGCAAAACGAGGATAATGGAATGTAGTCGAATTAATTCGGGTGATGCTGATGGAATTAGATTGGGAAATGAGACATAGTAGTAAATGAGTTTTGCTATTTGGGGAGCAAAATAACTGATGATGGTCGATGTAGAGAGGATATAAAATGTAGACTGGCAATGGCAAGGAAAGCGTTTCTGAAGAAGAGAAATTTGTTCACATCGAGTATAGATTTAAGTGTCAGGAAATCGTTTCTGAAAGTACTTGTATGGAGTGTAGCCATGTATGGAAGTGAAACATGGACGATAAATAGTTTGGACAGGAAGAGAATAGAAGCTTTCGTAATGTGGTGCCACAGAAGAATGCTGAAGATTAGATGGGTAGATCACATAACTAATGAGGAGGTATTGAATAGAATCGGGGAGAAGAGGAGTTTGTGACGAGAAGAAGGGACCGGTTGGTAGGACATCTTCTGAGGCATCAAGGGATCACAAATTTAGCAATGGAGGGCAGCGTGGAGGGTAAAAATCGTAGAGGGAGACCAAGGGATGAATACACTAAGCAGATTCACAAGGATGTAGGATGTAGTAGGTACTGGGAGATGAAGAAACTTGCACAGGATAGGGTAGCATGGAGAGCTGCATCAAACCAGTCTCAGGACTGAAGACCACAACAACAACAACAACAATGAATTTAATTGGTAAAATGGAAATGCCGTGTGGCTAGGGCCTCCCGTCGCGTATACCGTTCGCCGGGTGCAAGTCTTCCGAGTTGACGCCACTTTGGCGACTTGAGAGTCGATGTGGATGAAATGGTGATGATAAGGACAATACAACACCCAGTCCCTGAGCGGAGAAAATCTCCGACCCAGCCGGGAATCGAACCCCGGGCCGTTAGGTATGACATTCTGTTGTGCTGAGCACTCAGGTACTAGGGACGGAAAATTTAGTTGGTAAAAGGAGAAAATATGAAAATGTACCTAATGAAGCAGCGAAAGGGAATACAGATGTATATAAATTAGATTGAAAAGAAGTGCAAAATGGCCAAATAGACACAGTTAGAGGACAAATGCAAGGATACAGAAGCTTATACAACTAGGAGAAAGATAGATGCAGCTCACAGGAAAATTAAAGTTCCCTTTGGAGAAAAGAGAGGTAGCTGTATGAATATCAAGCCCTAAGATGAATAACCAGTACTATGCAAAGAAGGGAAAGCTGAAATTTGGAAGCTGAGTGGCTTCACAAGGAATTTGGAGAAAATATTATAGAAAGGGATGAAAACGTAGATGGAGATGACGTGAGAGCTATGGTACTGCGAGAATAATTTGAAAGAGCACCGAAAGATCTACATCGAAACAGGGCCGCTGGTGCAGACGACAGTCCGTCGATGCTACTGATTGCCTAGGGAGAGCCAGCCATGACAAAACTACCCCATCTGGTGTGCAAGATGGATGAGACAGGCGGAACACCTTAAGACTTCAAGAAGAGCGTAATAGTTCCAATACCAAAGAAAGCAGGTGCTGCAGATGTGAATATTACCGATTTGTCAGTTTAACAAGTCATGTGAATATTGAAATGATCATCAACCAGTTGCATAAAATAAATTTAATTTCTTTACCGATTTCAGGCACTTAGAGCCATCCTTTAGAAGCAAGTGGTTTAGAGCGCTGGTACAAAAATGGTTAAGGCACCACATGACAGAAGACTTCAACAACAGCAGTCTTGTACGACTGTAACAGATATCTCATTTAGAACAATAACAATAGTATTAGTAGCAAAAATGGTACACAGTCTATATTATTCATAAGATTCGTTAGTATACGATAATGGTAAGATTTGAGTTCGTCAAAACAGCAAAAGTGGAAGCATTCAGCTTACCAACGAACAACGTTTAAGCAGGTGGTAGGCACAGCTATTCGTTACAACGATTTTATCCTGTTGATATCTTCTTATTGTCATCCCTTACGCACAAGTGTCCTTGTTTCCAGCACACAAGCACAAAGATTTCCTCAAGCCCTCTTATTTGACCTCTTATCGAGATAAACTGTCCCTCATTCTATCCTTGAATTCTCTTTTCTAATAACACAACAAACACGCTTGTTGCCTTTCGAAGCATTATCCTTTCTCTCCCATTCTTTCTCAATGCTGTCCTCTTCTTTTCAGCACGAGGACCCCGACTTTAGAATGCTATCCCTCATTACATTATAGAGTGATTTCCAGTTTCAAATGACAGCTAACTATCAATTTCATAAGTCACCAATAATAATTGGTTTTGCTTTGTATGCACCATTTACCCCATTAAAACTAGGTACTGTGCTTCCCCACCAGAAAGTTTGCATTTACAAACGTTCCTAGCTGAAAAACTCTTCTTGTGTTTCGCTCCTTTAGAATTTATTATGCATGAAAAACTAGCTTTTCTAAAAACTGAGCGCTAATTACCTGATATATTCATCCAGTGTTTCAGAATGCGTTTAGTAACCAGACGTCTGAAGATGGTTTATACATGGAAATGAGAGTTCGATTCTTCATAGAATCATGAGTGGGGTATACTGGTTGTGTGATAAAGGCTGTGTGACAAAGAAACATTGAGAGGTTGAACGTGTCAGTCAAGCAGTTGCAGATAAAGGTTTCCTGGAACCCGTGACGTAGGTTTCGACAGTTTTAAAGTTGTCTTCTTAAGAAGGTGTAATGGAGCGTAAAAATTGCATTTGTGGTTACAAAACATTTTAAACACAGCAAAGTAACAACTGTAGCCGAAACATTGTGTGACAAGGGCACAGACTTTTCAATCACATGCTGATTATGTACGCTGAATATAGCCAAACAGCTCTTGCCCTATGAGATATCCACCTTAAGAACACAAATAATCGCATGTTACGACATAGGATAACATCACTATAGTGTTATAGGTGCGCATATTCAATGCCAAGTGTAGTGGCCTTCACGCAGAGTAGTTGTAGAAGTAAAAGTTGACTTGTATATGGTAATACATTATGATGGCATACGGGTTACAGCAGTATGTAAATGACAAATGGCAAATATCAGCTGCCCAAAATGCACAGGCTCTAGCGCTAAGTAAAGCTAGCTGCAGAGGGCGCGAAATCCGTCCAGAATGCACTGAGTAGACTATGTAACTACAACAGAAAAGGAAAAGAACATCATAACTTGTATAAGGCGACTGTTAATTTAAAATGGTATCAAACTGAACAAATATAAAAGTGATGAACCAACAATGCAACGAAATTTCACCTTGTATAGTGACATTAAAAGTAATAAATACTATAAATAAAGGGGACGGGGTATCATAAAATTTATCAAGGACTAATTGCTGAAATCGTGAAATTTCAGCATAGCTGTAGAGAAGTTTGCAAACGCCAGATAGAGCAGAACAGCCGGACGGTTTTTGTCAATGATGTATCCATCTTGAAGAACACATATAATCACAAGAGCGATTCTTTACTTAGCACTATTTATTACATACACGACGATATGCCGCTAAACGACGATTTCGGCATTTCTCTCTGCGAAAAACCAAATTTTCACTGGACTGAGACGACGTTCCCAGTGTTTTGCTACTCTAGAAAAGAGACAGATACTGCATAAAATCTGTACACCCATCCTTTGCAAAGTAAGAAACAGTGACCAAATTATCGGTAACCGCAAGAAAAAATTATTAATGTGAATCAAGTAGACGAACCAGATTATCACATGCTCCATCTTGGTGAAAGTAATTGTGTACGCAGGTGGTACACATGTGCAGCGTAGAAGAACACACCTTTAATTCTCTCTATTGTGATATTCTCTTCAGACACCTGTATTTAAGACTGTTTATTAAGCGCTATTTACTTCGATGCATTCAAGACTTCATCAACACGCTCACGTGATAGGCATCGACTTAATGCGCAACTGCAAATTATAAATATGCAACCGCATATTATATTATCTCATAACCGTAGGACATTGTGAACTATGACATTCAGTGAATCGAAATCGATGGCGATTAATAAACAACACTAAACACGGCTCTGCAAAAAGGATATTTTATTGAAGTGAATTAATGGTTCATTATTGGCCGACACAAAAAAACAGCCGAATTAGCACAGATCATCACCTGAAAATCACTAACGAATTCATACAGGGGCAAAATAAGCGTTAATTACCATCTCTCTCGGAATCACGTGGTACTTGAAGACTGTATTTAAGCTTGAAATGAAACAGTGCATCGACTTAACTTACGTCAGAGTAAATGAAAGACATACACATCCAACAGCTTCGACTGGAAGACTGGAAGAATTGATGCAATTCTGTCTCAGGAGCAGAAAATGTATAGAAGCCATATATATTTTCAGACGTATTTGAACTAACTTTGCTTTGTTTCTGACATAGTTCAAATGGTTCAAATCGCTCTGAGCACTATGGGGCTTAACTTCTGAGGTCATCAGTCCCCTTGAACTTAGAACTACTTAAACCTAACTAAGGACATCACACACATCCATGCTCAAGGCAGGATTCCAACCTGCGACCGTAGCGGTCACGCGGTTCCAGACTGAAGCGCCTAGAACCGCACGGCCACACCGTCCGGCTCTGACATGGTTCCGTCCGCTTATCGTCCAGATGAATTTTAACAACTAATGGATGGATTTAGCACAGCAGTTTTTGAAGTACGTCATGAAATTTACACATCGAAAAGGAAACGATACAAAATAACACAAGATATAGAACTGGATGAGAAACTTTTTATTCTTTTTTATTTATTTAAGGACAGTTCTTGACAAGGACTGGATGAATAGGAAAGAAATAACAAAAATTAAATGAATGTCTGTAAAAGCAGACACTGTTGACAATCCACAGCCGTACGAAATATTTCGAAATTATTTCGCTGACTGCTCGACATCACTAAATTCGCCAACTATTTCGCAAGTGGAATACGAGAGAATAATGAAGACGGTATGACCAATGAAGAAAGTCTGGGTCGGTCCAAGAATAATGCACGGATAGCCAAGTTGTTAAGCGACAGTTCGCGAGAAGTGCGAGTTGTGGATTCAAGTTCCGGTCAGGCACAGATTTTTTTATGTCAGTGGTGGTCAGTGTTTCTTGATCTAATACAGCTGATGTCAAGGAATTTACACCAGAGAAATACTTTAGAAATACCAGAAAGTTGATTATGCCCTGAGGTGCTTTTAGTATACTCGAAAGGTCATGCAAATGCGCTTAAAATGAAAATTTTACAATCCATGTCGATCTCCAGAGTTCAGTTATCTTAAAGTCAAAAACTAAAAATTGCTCAGCGAGCATTACGAGGGTTATTAGGAAAGAATAAAAAACGTTAGTATTGCTATGTGGACCAAAGAGATTCCCGAACGCACTCCATGATAATTGTAAAGAGAAGGAGCATGGAAGAGTAACACAAATACGGTTGCAACGCGTGAAGAAGTTTGGAGGAGAATCTATCCGACAGTGGTTGTCACATGGTGGACGATGACAATCCCGATAATAACAGATTTTTTAAAAAAGGTTATGGTTCAGTGTATCTAAAGGCATCTCTTCCAAATTCTGAAAGAAGAAGATCTGGACCTCAAGAATGAAGCAGTTAATAGTCAAAAACTACGTGCTACAGAATCTAAGATAAAATTGAGGAGAAATTAAAACATTAGAGAGACAAGAGGATGGACTGCCTCGGAGGAAACTGAAATCGAGTCTTGAAGCTGACGAAGCCATCAAATCAGGAAAAATCAATATTATGATAGAATGCTCATGTTTTGCAGACGACCTGGCAATTCTGTTAGGACAGCGATCCCGCGCAAAAATAAATAGAAACAGAACAAAACTTAAGGCTCCAAATACCATTTGCAAACACAAAACACATGTCCAGCAACTATCTGTACACTAAATTTGTAAAAACTATGCACGGAAAAATTGGCAAAATTTCTCAATTCACACATTTAGGTGAAGCCGTTTTGAAAACTGGCCGAAAAATGATTAGTTACGAAATTTGTTGTCAAAAAATGAAAAAAGCTTTCAGGCATACAAAATAACAAAAATGCATCTGAAAATATCTGCATCTGAAAAAAAATCTGAAAATCTGTAATACTACAGCACAGAGTAACTTTATGGGGAATTCAAAACAGAGAACGAAAAATGTTAACGAGAATTTCAGGTCCAAATTTTACTGAAGAATGAACATACAGACCTTGTGGAAATAAAGCAACTGGGAGATATACCAATATTTACCCGGATATGAGAAAAACGCAGGCTACAGTTCAATTGGCACAGTACAAGAATGAAATCTACCCGATTAACTAGACAGGTTGTCGAATTCTACGAAACCCGCATTAAAGCTGAAACTGAAACAATAAAACGGATCACTGCAGTAAAAGACGATCTCAAAGGAGCAGAATAACAAAACACGGAAGACCAGACAGAAAAACTTTCAAACTGAACATTCACGACTGTACACTTGGCTTGGCAGAGAAATCCAAGATGACCTCAACAACGCGCTCTGAGGACCGGAAAAGAGCCCATTCTGGCAGAACGAAATTAATGTGGGCAAAAAGAAAAGCTGGCCGAGCGGTTACAGGCATTTCAGCCTGGAACCGCGTGACCGCTACGGTCGCAGGTTCGATTCCTGCCTCGGGCATGGATGTGTGTGATGTCCTTAGGTTAGTTATGTTTAAGTAGTTCTAAGTTTTAGGGAACTGATGACCTCAGTGCTCAGAGCCATTTGAACCACTTATTCCTTGTTTTACATCGCTTGGTCCAGGGGGGCCGAAGAGTCAATAATAAAAATTATGTTCTAACTATAATTTGTTTCTTGAGACATAATGCACGCAGACTCCAAGATTTTTTGTGGTAAAGCTATTTAAACATTTTCCGCTTGAATATTTCTTATATTGCTTTCGACATGACAGGGCCAACCTATGACACCATGAATAACTCTTTTATAAATAATTTCTGTCTCTTCGACTAAGGAAGCGTTGTGAATTTCCCAAACACAAGAAGAAGAACAAACGATTGATTTTGTGAGAGGCTTTTTATCACACATTTTCACAATTTTCTGATATACTTAATACGGTGGGGAAATACTCCCCAAGCCACCTAACGCGTATAGCGGCACGTGCTTCTGGTACCACTACATGATCCGTCCCTCCCTGTTCCACTCGGGAATGGCGCGGGGCAAGAATGATTGTCGATAAGCCTCTGTATTGGCTTGAATTTCTCAAATCTTCTTGTCTTGGTCATATCGCGAGATGAATGTGGGAGGAAGTAATGCCGTAAAGTGCTCATTCGAAATTTCAATTTTAAGACTCTCCGTGATGCACAATGCCTCTCTTGTATGTCTGCCTTTGTGGTTTATAGCGCATCTCTCTAACGCTCTCGCGCCGACTAAACAAATTCGTGACGAAGCGATCCGATCTTCGTGGGATCTTCTCTATCTCTTCCCTCACTTCTACCTGGTTAGAGTCCCAGACTTAGGAACAGTACTCACGAATCGGTCGAACACGTACTCTGTAAGCCACTTCCTTCGTGGATGAGTTACATTTACTTAAGATTCTTCAATATGAAATCTACTTTTCTTGCTGTTTGTTTTATGTGGTTATTCCACTTACAATGGCTCTGGAACGGTACTCCATCATCAGTAGTGTAGTTGTACAGCAGTGGATTTATTTTCCTGTGTGTGTGTAATATGATAATTTATTTACATTCAGGGTCAGAGGTCAGAGCCTACACCTTTCATCCATCGACCCCCTGCATTTCATTTTGCACATCGATCATCTGTGAACAATCTTCAAGAGCGTCTGGCGCTTTCTGCTCATCGTTCACATAGACTGTAATAGCAGCGGTTCTATCACTCTTCCTTAGGGCACTCCGGAAATTGCTACATCTGTCGGTTTTTATCCATTAAGTGTGACAAACTGAGTTCCGAGTGCAGAGAAGTCTTTAAAGCAGTCGCGGATATGATCCGTTACTCGTTAAGATCGTCACTACACGGCAGGGCGGGACGATGTCAAATGCCTTTCTGGAGTCAAGGAGCAGGGCATCAATTTGAGCGGCATTGTTTACAGGGCAATGGCTGACAAGGAGGAACAGAGCGAGATGATTGCTGAAACCATGATGATTTTTGTAGAGAAGATTTTCGTTCTCCAAAAACGTAATAATTCTTGAGCATAAATTAAGCTCCTGTTCTCAGGTGAATTCGGGTTGAATGTTTGCAATATTCATTAACTATATCAGGTTAGACCACCTTCAACAGCAGATCGTGTTACTTTAGTCTTCGTTAACGGCGACTGGCCTAGGAGTGTGAAGAAATGCCGACGGTCCAACTTCTACAATGAGTGCTTTGTCGTGGCACCTAACGTAAGTAGAAAAATAAAGTAATAATATTCCATAGCGATGTTAAATGACCCACAGCCACTCCATCGGAGCGTGGGGTTCAGCTACTAGACCGGCCGCGACAAGCTCGCTGGCACAGAACGCTGTCTTTCTCTGCTTTAAGCACCGTGTCGCTTTCACCAGGTGCACTTTTCCTCTCGACCTCGGTAGCTGGTTTCATCCGTTATTTATACTCACACATAAATGTCATCCGCTCTCTGTACGTCTGGGCATCTGGTTCCCATCTTGGGGCGCCACGTGTTTTGTGAGATGTAATGACGCCACAGAGAGCGGGCCTGTCTTCACGAGGAAAAATATTGTCACCGAAAGCGATGTGGGAAACCTTGTCGGAAGTTGTTATGTGTAAAAACAGTTATCCTACAGCAAGACAGCTCGGATTAGCACGCTGTAGTTTATTTTTTATCGCTGATTCATATGCTTTGGCTTGATGTAGACCGTTTCAGAGCTTACAACGAATTAATACCGTATATCTCAACGAGGGCTGCACGACGCCGAACTGAGAACTCTGCAACAGTTGCTTGTCACTGTAGAAAGCATAATTGCATTCAAAAGCTACAGTAATTAATTTTCACAAAATAAGTAATACTACGTGCTTCATTTGTGAATTTAACTCAATTACATTACTTGATTGCTTTATACAAACCATACCAAGTAATTTGTATGAAAGAAATTCGTAATCGTCGTTCCTGTAACAATGCTGTTGCCGCAGACGTAATGGTTTGGGTCATTCACGATAGCTATCACATTTCTTCTAAGACAAGTAGGAGACACTCGTTTCCTGGAAGTTGAACCCAGTCCCACAAAAATCTGTTTCTGTAATACGAACGATATTCGTAGGTTGTGGTCAGGAGGGATACTTACTCATTTAGGAAGTCTGACGAAATATTACGCAAGAAATCTCCACTACTCGCTCTCCTTTAAGGGAAGTGAAATAATTTACAGCTCATGAAAACTATATATTGATTTTGCACTCACTTCAAGATCAAATAAGAGATCGTTCAATAATTACTGCCCCACATTTTTTTAAAAAGCCATTAATATACGTAGACAAACTTATATTTTGACTAAAGTTCAGTCTTGGTCACACCATTTATGTTTCAATGATATAGGTAACCGGTTTCGGTTATTTTTACATAACCATCATCAGATCCATGGCTCCCATGGGATGGTAGACGGAGCTCTCCTCAGCTGCTATGAAGTTGACTTCGTAGTAGCTGAGGAGAGCTCCGCCTACCATCCTAAGGGAGCCATGGGTCTGATGATGGTTATGTAAAAATAGCCGAAACCGGTTACCTATATCATTACAACATAAATGGTGTGTTCAAGGCTGAACTTTAGTCAAAATATAATAATCTATTGATCACTGTATTCCAAAAATGTTTACCAAAATTGTATAGACAAACTTGTTGGTGCTTCAGATTTGATGTTTGTTCTGTGCGCCGGTGAAGTTTCGAACCGTTCTGGCAGATGGCAGAGCCGTAGTACAGCATCAAAATGTCGTCCACATACGATTCACATTACAAGTAGGGTTCTGTTATTGAATTCTTGTGTGCAGAAAAAAAAAGCGCAATGAACGTCCATAGACGTTTGTGTCCAGTGTATGGCGATGCTGCAACTATACTCCTTAGTTGGGCGATGGGTAAAAAAAGTTATAGCCTCAGGAAAGGCAAAAGCAGAGCTCCATGATCAGCCACGCTTGGGAAGTCCCGTCAAAGCCACTGCTCCACATATGCTAAAATACACGGATGCCATTATTCGTGCAGACCGGTGCATCACAACGCAACAACTGGCTCTTCATTTCTCGGCCAGGAAGTCTGAGAACCAAATTGGGTTGGACATGATTGTCTCATGCACCGTACAGTTCAGTCCTGGCAACCTCGGACTTCCATCTCTTTGTGCCCCCTAAAGATTTTCAATGGGGAACACACTCTGAAGATGATGAGAGTGTCAGCGAAAACGTGGCTACGTCTACAGGATAAGAGCTTTTACCAGCAGGGAATACATGCTCTTCCATAACGTTGGCGTACGGTCATAGAACGTGATGGAGACTACGTAGAAAAATACGACATGGACAAGACATGTTGATTTATATTGTCACCAAATTCTGACTCTTGACAGTAAATAATGTTCTGAGAAAAAACGTGGGGCGTTACTTATGGAACGACTCTCGTAAACTATGGAAATAAATAAAAATTTTCACAATAATGCGCAACGTAATTCACTTCACATGCCTCTCTCAGTTAGCTTTTCTGCTTTTTTGTTTTGTTTTTGTTGTTCAACTGTCTCACATGAATACAACGATATTTGTCTTCCTAGTAACAACAGAGAAGTCGAAAATACTTATCAGTGAAAGCATTGTAGCTAGTTATTTTGCGTTTGAAATCGCTAACATAGCTGTTAGATGGTAAATTACAAACACCAGGTTGTTGTAACAACGGAGCATCTACTTACACATGCCCATCGTAGGACGCGATTATAGTATAGCAGTGAACCTTGGTGGATATTATAATGTGGAGCCAATTTGCACAAAAAAGTAATTCTACTTTTGGCTACCAGGTGCAAATCTGGCGCTGCGAATGCAAGGAAGACATATAGAAATGTTTGCATATGTAATGGATTATGAACGGGACATTGGAAGGAAAGGTAAAACAAGACATAATGTTAATTTATCATAAACAGCTGTTTACACAGTTTGTTCAATATGAGCACCGAAGACGTTAGCTTCCGAAAAACGACGTGATCAACAGTTGCTAGTAGCAGTTCCGGTGGAATATGAGCATCGTGTTCCTGCATGCTGTCCTTCAGATCCGGTAGGGATTGAACGGACTTTTAGATATCCCCAGAGACAGGAGTCAGATGATATCGCAGACCTCGCATCTGGAAAACCTCTGGAGATAACAGATTTGTCGAAGGTTACATTAAGCAGATCTTTCACTTTGTGAGCGACATGAGATGCTGCTCCATTTTGTATTAACAGTTGTCCTCTTCCAAAGCAGGGTTCACACGATGCACAAGGAGGTCTCGATAACGTGCAGTTGTCACGATACACCTGACAGGATATCTGCGCGTATTTTCTTCAAAGAGGAACGAACTGAGAGTAAAGGTGCTTGTGAGTCAACACCACCCAGTCACATACGGTGAGTGGAATGGCCTTCGTCCACAGTACCATGCGGTTCAACAGAACACGAAACTCGGCAGTTCATTGTGTTCATTGCATCCTGTAGTCTAAAGTGTGCCTCGTCACTCCATAGAATATTGCCTGGCCACATGTCATCAACCTCGACCCGTGCCACAAACCGAACGACTGCGATTCATTGAGTTTCACTTGCTGCACCGTCTGTATCTTGTACGACTATAGTCCGATACACGAACGCTGCGGTTCGCGCCTTTTTAGGCACGGACGGGGATTGCCTTCTTGACGATTCCAAGCGACAGGTACGCGCTTGCCTGTGCTTTCAGCTTGAAGAAACCGTATATCCTGCAAAGTACGTCTCTCGCTTGCTTCTGCAGATTTTATCAATTACCACTACAATCAGCGATGGCAAATCGCTACGAATTGGAATCGAAATTCACTAAACAGCTCGCTGCGATTACATTTAATGCTCGCATTAGCTACGTCATTCACAGCAGAACGGTCACAGCACTGCTGAACGCTTATCGGCTGTCGGAGTATGCGTGACGTAGGTGCGCAGAAGAAGCCAAAACTCGACCGCCATCTTTCGTGACTCCAACTATAACAGTATAAAACAGACCGAAAAGCTTTCCGCATTGTTGACTATGAGATGGACAATTATCGTGACAATGCGCGAGCACTAACATTGCCCGGTGCACGTGCTGCATGGTCAGTTACAGCTGCGGCAACCTTGTCACAAAGTTCCACTGGAACAGGACGCCCTCCTCTTCCATGTGCCACATCAAGCTTACCCGTGTTTTAGAATTTCATTATCACATTCTTTAAACCATTTAATGACCTCGGGCCTCCCCTCAAACTTTTTAGTTGGCGATACTCTCTCAGTGTAGCAGTGTACTTGCTGCCCTTCACATAAAACAGTTTCACTAAAAGCGCATGGTCTCTCTTCTCGAAGGCGTACTCTTCACTCACATTATGGCTTGACAAATGACAGCGTGGATGTCATACCGTGGTACAAACACTGTACGGTCCCAGATTGGAAACATACAATTCTAAAGGAAATAAAAATTATGCCAAACTCTTTAGCATTTGATTTTAAAAAAGTATTAGTGAACTATTTATGATATATTCAACGGAGAGCTCCAGAAAAAAAAATAAAAACTAAATAGAAGCATCCATGACTCATGGAGAGGCCGTTGTTGATCGTTTGCCCAACGCAACCTAAGTACAGCGTGAACTTAAATACACTGACGTCCAAAATTAAAGCAACAAATGGAAATTTGGTAAGGTTGCATTTATTTTGCCACAAAACAGTATAAACAGGTGACAGTAAAGTAGAAAAAAAGTAAAGAATACAGAAGTAATCGACTGCAACATGCATAACGGTAGACAACTTAACGGATTTGCACACACATTCTGACAACTGACTAACATGCTCAGTATGGGGTGTGACCACCAGTGGCACGAACACAGGCCTGACAACGACGGTAAATGCTGTGAGTGATGTCACCACTCTCATTTTGCGGCAATAACGCCCATTCTTCCAGCAGAGCTGCTCACAAGTCTGGTAGAGCGGTTGGTGGATGCTGACGTAACCCGTCTCCCTAGTGCATCCCAGACATTCTCTATGAGATTCAAATCGGGGGAGCCCGCAGGCCACGCTATGCGTGCAAAATCTTCCGTTTCCAAAGAAACATCAACCAGCCGTGCTCTACGAGGTCGAGCATTATCGTCCATCAGGACGAAGCCTGGGCCTACAGCATCTCGCAACAACTGCGCATGAGATCCCAAGATCTCCTCACGATACCTGACAGCAGTTAAATCTTGCTGATTCACCAGTACAATTTCATGAAGAGGTGTTCGAGTGGTCAACATAATACCAGACAGTTTGTCTGATTATATTGTGAATTAGGACGGGGAAATAGCAGATCGTTGCTTTTATTTTGGACACCAGTGTATTTATTACTGAATAATTTTTTTTCATGTTTCAGACAAGGAGCTACATAAAAATTAAAAATGGCGTGATTGTGTGATGAACAAGGTTTGAAGCCCATGTACGAGGGCAGTTCAATAAGTAATGCAACACATTTTTTTTCTCGGCCAATTTTGGTTTAAAAAACCGGAAATTTCTTGTGGAATATTTTCAAACATTCCCGCTTCGTCTCTAACGGTCGTCGCCACGTCGAGCCGCTGTTGAAATGCACCACTACTGTTCTGTACGTACAGTACGATGGGTTCTTTTTTGTTTTGGAAAAACGTAAGCACGTAATGTTTAAGCGATAACACAAACAAACGTATCTAAATGATAAACAGATGTTTCGTTATGTTTCCTCTCGTATTGTTACCTAGTAATTGCCCTGCGTTACGCCTAATTCCATCCCTCAAGCAGATGTGGATTAGCTACATGTCTGAATAGAAACCGTCATAGAACGGAAATAGTACGTATCCGGACATGTGCTCCTATTCACATCATTATGCACTCACTCCTCACTACAAGTTAGCACCACTAAAGATGCCTCTGCCAGAATTACAACGTGACTGAGAGAACGTACGAAATCAAAATTTTTTCTACAAAACATGAGAGTGAAAATTTTTGCTTTTTAAATGACATCACTTTGTGCTACACCCATGAGCAATTAAGAACGTCACTTCCATGAGCAGTTAAGAACGTCACTTCAGTTCCGTGTTTTGTATTAAATGAGAAGACTGTCTCAGTGCCGGATCATGGCATTGCCAAATTTTCAGACTTTTATTTAACGTTCTCGGATACTATTTACGAATACCTTGGAATGTTCCAGAATGTTTTAGGATACTCTAGAAAGTTTTCGAATTTTCTCAGTTTTCTATAAGAAAACAATAACAGAACGACAGTATACTTTATTTCAAATTAGGTTACTGCTGAATAATTAAGTGGGTTCAAGAGCACTTACAAGTATTTTTGAGCATTCTATAAACTTTTTGACAGGAAACATTAATATTTTTAAGATTTTTTGAATGTTTATTTTCATAAATTTGTCAAATGCTTATGAGTGACCTGGAATGTATTCAGAAAACAAATGAAAACAAAGACCATGCGAAGCAAGTCTTTTTCAGCTAGTGCATTAATAAAAGAGTTTTATAAATTGCGTTAGTTATTATAAATTATCGTTACATACTTCCATAAATAACAGACTTACAACTTCAAAATGAATCGTAGTTCACTGAAATCCGCAATAAGGTTCTTCAGTTAAACGGCAGATAAATTGCCGTGTCCGGAAAATAACGCGAAATTTACCGGATTTTAACTCGAAAACTAGTAAATACGTATTTAAAAGAAAGCTTTACGAAAGATATTTTCTTTTACAATAACTGCCACATATAAAAATTATTTAATTACAATTAATTTATTACTATAAATTTATGTAATAATTATTATCCATAACAATAATGATAATTTTTAATTTAAAGTAATAATTATTAAATTATTATTTTTTAAAAATATGATGTAAATTTTCTCACTTTTTATTCAACTTGAAATGGAGTATCCTGTGCTTGGATGAATGCTACGTAACAACTATACCAAGAATTGTATTTACTGACATACTACCTTTCTTTTTATACCTAACTTACGTTGCTCAAAGGTGTACCATAGCCCTCGTTACTTCTTACCTGTCATAGTAGTAGTCCCTAGAAAAAGAAAGAAAATGCTTTTATTAGATAAGTGTAGCAATTATGTTATACTACTTACTATAAATCATTAAAACTTTAGTTATATTGAGCAACAAGAATATTTTTATGTAAAGCATATTATGCTTTCAGAAAAATGGTACTCTACAGTATTAAAAAATACAATATCAACATCTTCTTAAATTTAGGAACTTTTTGATTTGGGTTTAGTATGTTTCTTATTAATGCAGCTAAACTTATATGTTACATAAAGAAAAAGCACAAATTGTTTACAAACTCACTTTTTTAACAATGTATGGGGGCTCTAGTTTGGTATTAGTAGCACAAAATTATCTTTTACTGCACTGAAATTAGCTTCATTCCTGATTCAATATGGTCTACAGTTACCTCAAGAAATTTTCTCGTTACTCAACAAGCATAATATTGGACAATGTTACGAAGCTCCCCGTCGCTCAAAGTGAAATACGAGTATATTCTTGAATAGCGTTAACAATTCAAACCGAAATGGACATCTACGCAACATAGTGTAAGGAACGGTGTGGATAGAGCCGACATTGTACTTAAAGATCACATTCGAACCACAAAGTGAGGTAAAAATAAATACTGGTTGTTGGTACCAAATATAATTACCTGAGGAGTAATTCCTAAAAAACGAATACGAAAATTGTGAGTATTTTGTATTGACAGCTATCCGCAAATAAATGAACGGAATTTACATATTTTCTTGAAATAGCTTTAATGGTAATTGGAGCGAAGACGTATAAAAATAAAGATTCCTCTTATTTTCTAGTAAGTACATGTAACCTGAAAATTGCTTTCAAAACTGTTAGCAACTGTGGCTCGACAGGTCAACAGAATTAAGTGAACTGAAGCCATAACATTGTTCCACTCAAAATCGTTATCTCTCAACAGAAACGCGCATTGAGACTCAATTTTTCACGAGATATGAACATCATTGGCTAATCGTCTCTATCCTTACGTATGAGTCTATCTGGGACTCAGCAAATGAAACTGTATTTTTCCACTAAGTACAACAGATTTTATATAAGGTACATCTGAAAAACTCGATGAGTGGCCTCAGAAGATAAAGGAAACAAGAGTTAAAACGAAATACCTTTATTGGCGATCAAAGTCATCTCCGTTTTCCACAACACATTTCTGACCTCAACTGTAATACTGTTGGAAGCTGTCAGGAAATGCTTCTTGAAGAATCGTTCGAAGCACTGTGATCATCCAAGTCTGTGAAACGTTGGACGTTCAGGACTATTTTACGGTGGGTGAACAAAAAAAAAAAATCTGAAGACGTCTATTCTGGAGAATAATTAGGGTCCTGAAGATCCATCACCTTGCATTGAGCGAGAAAGTTAAGCATGCATTCGTTGTGGATAGGTATCCAACATTGCGTGACCACAAGAAACGTTAGCTGAACGTGTCCGATAACTTTACTACCGATGTCTGAAGAGTGTTGTAGCTAATGCTGATTACTTTCAAGGAAACCTACGTTTCCTTTATTCTCAGGATGCTGATTACTTTCAAGGAAACAATTGTTCCCTTTTTCTGAGACAATTCACCGAATTTTCAGACGCATCATACGTCACAACTAGTAACATGATTTCCATGCCATGAAAGTGATAAGGGTAAGATAAACAGCTGTTTGAAGCGTGTGATTGACCACTTATCTACGACAGAAAAATGATTGGTCTAACGGTCTAGAAAGTTTTGGGGCTGAAGGCCAACTGGAGCTTAATTTAAGCTTAATTTACGAGCTGACACAGATACGAAAGCAAAAGTTTTTTCGTATATAAGGGATTTTCAGCGAGTCACCACTTTTATTCTTTTAGAAAACTGAGAATGTTGAATAACTATCTGGAATGACATAGACTTGCCTGGTATTACTTTTATATCGCAGTAAAATTCCATCATTGTGCTTTCGTAAGGAAAGGACATACTTACAGAGTGTAAGTCCATGCTTAAATACGATCTTGTAGTGCTCGCTAACAACAAATCAATGGTTTTAGCGTTTGCTCCATCTTTAGTTTTAAACACATGTCTGTTTCACGTACTATAATAAGCGTAATAGGCTCGCAAACGCATTGTTCCATGGCGATAATGTTCAATATAAATAACATTCTGATAGAAATGAGAGTTAACTAAAAATTACTAAGAATTTTAAGAGAAAGGCCAACACTAAATCCAAGATGAAATTCCTAGGATGCTTCTATGAGCCCCTAGAAATCGAAACAGAAATTTAACAGGGAGAGGGACATTCGGCACTCTTGTTCAACTGTGTACTGTAAAAAATATACCGAAGTGGCACAAGGAATTAAAATTTCTGAATGTGTTTAAAGTTTTCAGGATTGGAACTGCGCAGAAAGGTATGCAAACGCATTTCATGTTTTGCTGATGACGTAGTCATAATGATGGAACAATTGAAACAGTCTGCAAATGCAGTACAGCTGATTACAGATTAATATACCGTAAGAAGTAGCAAAACAAACTGGCTTGCAGATAAATTTCTAAAAATTATCATATATCCAAAAACAACAAATTCCAATTAAAGATCATTTACAGAACAATAAAATGCGTGAACAACTTTTAACATCCAGGCGAACTGATTACGCCCAAAAGCCTACTTGAAATCTTGAAAGCAAGAGCTGTTGTTTGTGTGTGTGTTGTGGTCTTCAGTCCTGAGACTGGTTTGATGCAGCTCTCCATGCTACTCTATCCTGTGCAAGCTTCTTCATCTCCCAGTACCTACTGCAACCTACATCCTTCTGAATCTGCTTAGTGTATTCATCTCTTGGTCTCCCCCTACGATTTTTACCCTCCACGCTGCCCTCCAATACTAAATTGGTGATCCCTTGATGCCTCAGAACATGTCCTACCAACCGATCCCTTCTTCTGGTCAAGTTGTGCCACAAACTCCTCTTCTCCCCAATTCTATTCAATACCTCCTCATTAGTTATGTGATCTACCCATCTAATCTTCAGCATTCTTCTGTAGCACATTTCGAAAGCTTCTATTCTCTTCCTGTCCAAACTACTTATCGTCCATGTTTCACTTCCATACATGGCTACACTCCATACAAGTACTTTCAGAAACGATTTCCTGACACTTAAATCTATACTCGATGTGAACAAATTTCTCTTCTTCAGAAACGCTTTCCTTGCCATTGCCAGTCTACATTTTATATCCTCTCTACATCGACCATCATCAGTTATTTTGCTCCCCAAATAGCAAAACTCATTTACTACTATGTCTCATTTCCCAATCTAATTCCATCAGCATCACCCGAATTAATTCGACTACATTCCATTATCCTCGTTTTGCTTTTGTTGATGTTCATCTTATATCCTCCTTTCAAGGTACTGTCCATTACGTTAAACTGCTCTTCCAAGTCCTTTGGTGTCTCTGACAGAATTACAATGTCATCGGCGAACGTCAAAATTTTTATTTCTTCTCCATGGATTTTAATACCTACTCCGAATTTTTCTTTTGTTTCCTTTAGTGCTTGCTCAATATACAGATTGAATAACATCGGGGAGAGGCTACAACCCTGTCTTACTCCCTTCCCAACCACTGCTTCCCTTTCATGTCCCTCGACTCTTATAACTGCCATCTGGTTTCTGTACAAGTTGTAAATAGCCTTTCGCTCCCTGTATTTTACCCCTGCCACCTTTAGAATTTGAAAGAGAGTATTCCAGTCAACCTTGTCAAAAGCTTTCTCTAAGTCTACAAATGCTAGAAACGTAGATTTGCCTTTCCTTAATCTTTCTTCTAAGATAAGTCGTAGTGTCAGTATTGCCTCACGTGTTCCAGTATTTCTACGGAATGCAAACTGATCTTCCCCGAGGACGGGCTTCTACTAGTTTTTCCATTCGTCTGTAAAGAATTCGTGTTAGTACTTTGCAGCTGTGGCTTATTAAACTGATTGTTCGGTAATTCTTACATCTGTCAACACCTGGTTTCTTTGGGATTGGAATTATTATATTCTTCTTTAAGTCTGAGGGTATTTCACCTGTTTCATACATCTTGCTCACCAGATGGTAGAGTTTTGTCAGGACTGGCTCTCCCAAGGCCGTCAGTAGTTCTAAGGGAATGTTGTCTACTCCGAGGGCCTTGTTTCGACTCAGGTCTTTCAGTGCTGTGTCAAACTCTTCACGCAGTATCGTATCTCCCATTTCATCTTCATCTACATCCTCTTCCATTTCCTTAATATTGTCCTCAAGTACATCGCCCTTGTATAGACCCTCTATATACTCCTTCCACCTTTCTGCTTTCCCTTCTTTGCTTAGAACTGGGTTTCCATCTGAGCTCTTGATGTTCATACAAGTGGTTCTCTTATCTCCAAAGGTCTCTTTAATTTTCCTGTAGGCAGTATCTATCTTACCCCTAGTGAGATAAGCCTCTACATCCTTACATTTGTACTCTAGCCATCCCTGCTTAGCCATTTTGCACTTCCTGTCGATCTCATTTTTGAGACGTTTGTATTCCTTTTTGCCTGCTTCATTTACTGCATTTTTATATTTTCTCCTTTCATCAATTAAATTCAATATTTCTTTTGTTACCCAAGGATTTCTACTAGCCCTCGTCTTTTTACCTACTTGATCCTCTGCTGCCTTCACTACTTCATCCCTCAAAGCTACCCATTCTTCTTCTACTGTATTTCTTTCCCCCATTCCTGTCAATTGTTCCCCTATGCTCTCCCTGAAACTCTGTACAACCTCTGGTTCTTTCAGTTTATCCAGGTCCCATCTCCTGAAATTCCCACCTTTTTGCAGTTTCTTCAGTTTTAACCTACAGGTCATAACCAATGGATTGTGGTCAGAGTCCGCATCTGCCCCTGGAAATGTCTTACAATTTAAAACCTGGTTCCTAAATCTCTGTCTTACCATTATATAATCTATCTGATACCTTTTAGTATCTCCAGGATTCTTCCATGTATACAACCTTCTATCATGATTCTGAAACCAAGTATTAGCTATGATTAAGTTGTGCTCTGTGCAAAATTCTACCAGGCGGCTTCCTCTTTCATTTCTTAGCCCCAATCCATATTCACCTACTACGTTTCCTTCTCTCCCTTTTCCTACACTCTAATTCCAGTCACCCATGACTATTAAATTTTCGTCTCCCTTCACTATCTGAATAATTTCTTTTATTTCATCATACATTTCTTCAATTTCTTCGTCATCTGCAGAGCTAGTTGGCATATAAACTTGTACTACTGTAGTAGGTGTGGGCTTCGTATCTATCTTGGCCACAATAATGCGATCACTAAGCTGTTTGTAGTGGCTTACCCGCGTTCCTATTTTCCTATTCATTATTAAACCTACTCCTGCGTTACCCCTATTTGACTTTGTGTTTATAACCCTGTAGTCACCTGACCAGAAGTCTTGTTCCTCCTGCCACCGAACTTCACTAATTCCCACTATATCTAACTTTAACCTATCCATTTCCCTTTTCAAATTTTCTAACCTACCTGCCCGATTAAGGGACCTGACATTCCACGCTCCGATCCGTAGAACGCCAGTTTTCTTTCTCCTGATAACGACACCCTCTTGAGTAGTCCCCGCCCGGAGATCCGAATGGGGGACTATTTTACCTCCGAGATATTTTACCCAAGAGGACGCCATCATCATTTAATCATACAGTAAAGCTGCATGCCCTCGGGGAAAAATTACGGCCGTAGTTCCCCCTTACTTTCAGCCGTTCGCAGTACCAGCACAGCAAGGCCGTTTTGGTTATTGTTACAAGGCCAGATCAGTCAATCATCCAGACTGTTGCCCTTGCAACTACTGAAAAGGCTGCTGCCCCTCTTCAGGAACCACACGTTTGTCTGGCCTCTCAACAGATACCCCTCCGTTGTGGTTGTACCTACGGTACGTCTATCTGTATCGCTGAGGCACGCAAGCCTCCCCACCAACGTCAAGGTCCATGGTTAATGGGGGGAAGCAAGAGCTAGAAAATTGAAATAGCTTTCCAAATCACGTGACACATTTACAGCTAACAGTGCTTTTTCGTAAGCACCAATATTCGTCGTTACAAGTCTGCAGTAACACCAGTACGCTTACATCCATAGGATTTTTGACAGGTGTTTAGTAACGGAGTTAGATGGTAGAGACGGAAAGATTTTACACAGTACATCGCATTAAAAGGGATAAAGGGGATGTATATAAAACGGGAAGCAAGGAATGTACTTTAAAATTGAAAAAAATTACACAGCTGTGGCTTTATAAGAAGAATGAACGACTACAAAGGGACGAAACGCATCTTAGGCATTCTTCACTCGAACCGAAAATAAGAGAACCATGGTAAAAAGGATTCAGGAGACTCAGACACGCAGACAGAAAAGGCAGAAACCCGAGGAATTTTCAGACCAGCTGTAGTGACGTTTGAGATTTTCAGAGAAAACAAATGAACTAAGGCTTCAAATAATTAGATGAAGGCCATTATAGACACAATGCATTTATGAATAACATGTGACAAATTAGAGAAACACACGAAAAGAGTTTCATGATAGTTGGAAGAGTATCTTAGTCCGTAGATGGCCGACTGACAGAATAAGTAAGTATATGAATTCGACGTGATATACTAATTCCGCATTATTTAACCGTTTACATGTTGGCCATGCTCCTGTTTATCAAACAAAGCTGAGCATTACTTTGAAGAACATGTTTGAAATATCTCATTGCGAACTACCATGCTCTAAAGGAATAAATTAAATACGCATCTGACGCACTAGGTAATTCTAGCGTCGCGATTCACAAGGAAAACGTTCTCCCCTGTGGGTAAAGAATGGATTAATACACCTAACATAACTCCTGCGGAAAGGAATGGATTCAATTCTTTTCCGGTTTCGCTACTTTGTGGGGGCGTTATTTTATCAGAAACCGCCCTCCCCCTCAATACGAGGGCTACTCGGCGCCACATGAAATACAGTTTCACGCTTTGTTTCTCGCCGTTATGGGTTCTGCTCTGCCGGAGAGAGCTCGTAAGTCAGCTTGTCCACCTCCAGAGCCACGGGCTGGAGATCGCAGTCACGTGGCTGCGGGCAGAGCTAAATTCCGACCCGCGTGGAAACTGTTTGGCCACCGCATATACTGCCCCCGGCAGATTTTCTTCTGTCAAAACAGCTATGGACAGAAATGAGCCCTTCACCAAATGCAGTGCTACTGAGGGACATGTTACGTGGTATGTTTCTTGTCTCTGAAGTGCCTCTTAACCGTTTTGCAAACTTTTCTTCCCGAAAATTGTTGGCAGAAAAAGACAGGCTATTATCTGATTACACTCACAGAATTTAAGATAGAACAATATCGTTTCAGTGGACGAAATTCCTATAAGAGAAGGTTCTGCGGGGCATAAAAAACCCTAACATTCCAAAACTATCTTTAGTGGTAAGGATAAATGACCACCGTAACAAAATAAGAGAAATCAGAGGTCACGTAGATTTAGGTGATTATTTTTACAACGTGCTATTCGAGAGTCGGACGGTCCAGAAATAATCTGAAAATGGTTTACTCAACGTCTGCGAAACACACAATTATCGACTGCAGAATAGTCATATAGCCGGCCAGAGTGGCCGTGCGGTTATAGGCGCTACATTCTGGAGCCGAACGACCGCTACGGTCGCAGGTTCGAATCCTGCCTCGGGCATGGATGTGTGTGATGTCCTTAGGTTAGTTAGGTTTAATTAGTTCTAAGTTCTAGGCGACTGATGTCCTCAGAAGTTAAGTCGCATAGTGCTCAGAGCCATTTGAACCAATATTCATGTAGGTGTACATCTATATAGATATGTCACCATTCTACAAAAAAAATTAGTCCGTATATTCTCTGTCGACTGACAGTTCCTTGCCAAAGCTCTCGAGATGCACATACGTCACTGTCACGTGATAAAGTTTACGGAAACTATGAGAACTACTAGATGGTAAATCGTAGAGATTGTAGCAAATATCTTTAAAGTGACGATGGCATATCTAGGTATTAGACATTGTTGACGTTCGGAAAAACTGGCACACACTAAGACGAGACTGAAAATTCTAAATTCAATTTGACTACGATTTAATTGTTTGCTCGTGTGTGTTTGACTGTGTGTGGGGTTCAAAATGGTTCAAATGGCTCTGAGCACTATGGGACTTAACATCTGAGGTCATATGTCCCCTAGCACTTAGAACTACTTAAACCTAACTAACCTAAGGACATCACACACATCCATGCCCGAGGCAGGATTCGAACCTGCGACCGTAGCAGTCACGCGGTTCCGGACTGAAGCGCCTAGAGCCGCTTGGCCACCGCGGCCGGCGTCTGTGTGTGTGTGTGTGTGTGTGTGTGTGTGTGTGTGTGTGTGTTTGTGTGTGTAAATGTAAACACCATCTGGCATCGGATCCATTCGCCTTCAGTTGATGTCGTGTACAGTATTGGTACACTGTCGTATTACCTTCTAGAAAATATCACCAGAAGTTCTAAGATTGTGATTCGTAGTAGTTTCTCACATCCCTGTCGTTAGGAATTGCATATTATTTTGGTGTAACTGTACTGCTGTAAACCGTCTGTCGTATAACTTAAACATGGACCAGTCATGTTAAATGCTATTCGTTGCTATAACTCAACGCTGAATACACTATAGTGCGGAACAGTAAGGTCGACAAGCGTGAACTGGTTTGGTAAAATAAATTCCAGTACTTAACACTGAAGGATATCAGGGGCCAGGTTCTCGCACGACTTCATCTTCATTATTTCCTCATTATGTATAATGCAGCCACTCGTTTCGGTGTATATTACAGTTACTGTATTATACACAAAACTGATATCGTAAAACCAATCTGGACCCCATAAGGAGATGAATAAAAAGTATCTTATCACAGATAAAGAAGTAAAAATAAGATTTTCTTCAAATTGCAGTCCGGGTAAAGGAAGGTATGGTAATGTTTATTTAAAAACATTTCAAAATAAAATTCCACACTATTAGGATGACAAGTGAAATGGAAAAGTCGTTTACGTAATTTCTACTGTATCATCTGCTACAGTCAAATTCAAACATATTTCACTATATATTATAAACAACGCTTTCAGCTCCTGGGAACCAAAATAAATTCCGTTTTCTATGTACGCAAAATTCAAAACAAAAACTTTTGGTATTTGAATTTAATTAACAGGTTCCTTACAATAAAAATTAAAATGCAAGTTTAAAAACAAAAAGATTCTTGTGAAAATTAGCCTAAACTCACCAGTCGTTGCCAGTTTTGGTAACATTTTGCCTCTTTCTACCGGTCTGGTGTGGCTTTGGCTCAGCGACCAAATTAACATCTGAAAAACACACTCTCCGTTAGAAGTAAAAAGCACAACAACAGTGACTTTTTCGCAACAACAAAAAAAAATTGTGTTATCTCCACTTAAATTAAATCCGAAGCTATCAAAGTACACTCACAAAAATCGTAATTGCAGTATGCTGCTATTAATCATGAGATATTAACAAAAAACCAGGAACTGAAAACAGAAGACAGAGATAGAGTGTGTGTGAGAGAGTATGTGTGTGTGTGTGTGTGTGTGTGTGTGTGTGTGTGTGAGAGAGAGAGAGAGAGAGGAGAGAGAGAGAGAGAGTGAGTGCTGGGGGGGAGGGAGGGAGTAGGAGACGGAGAAAGAGATCGAGAGGGTGTACAGTTGTGGGTGAAGCAGCAGGAGACGCTAATTATTCAATTTCAGATGTGTGGCTCGCAACACAGGATGACTGAAGGACTAAACCTAGTCTACCGTTTTTATCAACGATACGATATAGATGTGTAACAAAACTACCGTCAGTGGAAACGAGAACGAATTTTAATCGCCCTGGAGGGGAAATTTTTAGATAGTCCTACAAAAACGAATGTAATACCCAAACCTATGTTACTTACTACAATGAACGTTCTTGAAACAAAAATTGTCATTCTGTATGTACGTTGGTATTAATACACTGTGCTAGACGTACTGATATACACGAGTGAGATGCTTTGTCACTGCTGATCTCTGGAAAAGTCATAAAAGACCACACAAACATCATATCGATACAAATATACCGTTATTTGCTGTACGTGCAAATCATGAGCGTGCAATAATCGACAGTCGGAAGTGCTAGGTTTTGCTCATGGCTCAAAGTCTAGTCGTAAATACCTGACCCGAAAATATTCGTTTTCGATAAACATTTGCGAACTGAGCGCCACAGAGATTCCCTTTGATCATTTATGCGAATTATTAGTTAGGAATTCTATATTGGCAATTTGCTGAGTTCTAGACACATGTAACGTGAACGAGAAACAGACCGTACACTCGAACACTGAAATAAAATAAAAATGATTTTCTCCAATATAACATAGATGTCGCTCAACCACAATCAATATATGTGTATACCAGTAATAATCAGTATAACAGGAAGTATTTGCATATAGCTTATCCTGTGCTGGTCTTGATATTGAACTGCAGTTAGATCAGAAGAGAATTCGTACTGTTACATTTTACTTTGGACAGGTATGAAATTAAATAAATGTGAGGTAATTTATGAAGAACGTACACGCCTTATTTCATGGTTTTAATAGACCTTCTATTTTATTAACTGGAGTGCTGCACAGAAAATTCACCGTGGCTGAAACTTAGCTGCAAATGGAGACAGAACAACGTAGGTAATTTAGATAAAGCGAATTTTTTCACTGTCATATATGTCGCATACAACGAGTTTTTGTTTGCGTATCGAGATATATTAAACTCACTATTTTAATGAACCTAATTTCATAAGTGCAGTATATCTTTTTTTTTTTTTTTTCAAGTAGTTTTGTGTTTAACAGTAGCTAGTAGCCTTCCTGGAGAAAACTTGTTTTGTGGCGAGTTCCACTTATAATCCCGGCAGTGTAAGAAACTGTCAGCAGCGGTACCTGACCAGCTATACTAAAGCGCCAAAGAAACTGGTGTAGGCAAGCGTATTCAAATACAGA
This sequence comes from Schistocerca piceifrons, assembly GCF_021461385.2. Taxonomy (NCBI): domain Eukaryota; kingdom Metazoa; phylum Arthropoda; class Insecta; order Orthoptera; family Acrididae; genus Schistocerca; species Schistocerca piceifrons. The sequence goes on from NC_060141.1 coordinate 744,893,575, forward strand.
GATATGTGAACCGGCAGAATACAGCGCTGCGGTCGGCAACGCCTCTTGTAAAAGAAAACAAGCGTCTGACGCAGTTGTTAGACCGATTACTTATGCTACAGTGCCAGGTTATCAATATTTCAGTGTGTTTGAACGTGGAGTTACAGTCGGGGCACGATGGAACACAACATCTTCGAGGTAGCGACGAAGTGCGTATTTTCCCCTACGACCACTTCACGAGTGTACCGTGAATATAAGGACTCAGGTAAAACACCAAATCTCCGACATCGCTGCGGCCCGAAAAAGATCCGGAAAGAATGAGACCAACGACGACTGAAGAGAATCGTTTAACGTGACAGAAGTGTAACCCTTCCGCAAACTGCTGCAGATTTCAGTGCTGAGCAATCAACAAGTGCCAGCGTGCGCACCATTCAACGAAATATTATCGATATGGGCTTTCGGAGGCCAAGGCCCAGTCGTGTACCATTGATGACTGCACGACACGAAGCTTTACGCCTCACCTGGGCCCGTCAACACCGACATTGGACTGTTGATGTCTGGAAACATGTTGCCTGTTCGGATGAGTCTCGTTTCAAGTTGTATCGAGCAGATGGACGTGTACGGGTATGGAGATAACCTCATGAACCCATGGACCCTGCATGTCAGCAAGTAACTGTTCAAGCTGGTGGAGGCTCTGTAATGGTGTGGGGCGTGTGCAGTTGGAGTGATATTGGAGCCCTGATAAGTGTAGATACGTCTCTGACAGGTGACACGTACGCAAGCATCGTGTCTGATCACCTGCATCCATTCATGTCCATTTTGCATTCCGACGAACTTCGGCTATTCCATCAGGACAATGCGACATCCCACACGTCCAGAGTTGTTAAGGAGTGGATCTAGGAACACTATTCTGAGTTTGAACACTTCCGCTGAACACTAAACTTTCCAGACATGAACATTATTGGGCATATCTGGGATGCTTGCAACATGCTGTTCAGAAGTGATCTCCACCCCCTCGTACTCTTAGGATTTATGTACAACCCTGCAGAATTCATGGTGTCAGTTCCATTCAGCACTACTTCAGACATTACTCGAATCCATGCCACGTCGTGTTGCGGCACTTCTGCGTGCTCGCGTGGGCCCTACACGATACTAGGCAAGTGTACCAGTTTCTTTGGCTCTTCAATGTAAAAGAGTGACGGCCAAGTTTGTTTTCTCCAAATAGAACGCCATAATTATGAACTAAATTCCACAACTTTGCGCCATGCGTCACCGAATGGGACACATGATATTTTTGGATATTGTTGCTTCTGTAGTGCCGTACGATTGAAAACCTCAGCTGGTAAGTATTGAACTATGGCGGAAAAGAGTTTTTCTTTGTTATTTCGTCCAGGACGATCTTCTCTATTTGTGAACTCAAAGGTATCGTTGCTTGGTATCTCTGGCGTTATAACTACCCAACTCAAGTGGAGGTAAACCATACACTTACCAAGACAACGCTTTAAAGGGAAAGCTACAGATAAAAAATTAACAAAATAAAAACAGTTGATAAGAGACAAAATAGTAGTACTGATGAAAAGTTATTGGGTTTCAGACGGGGTGACAGCATTATGATACCGCGAAGTTTCGACTATTGTCACGCTCATCATTTTTTGCAAACATGATAGCGAAAGACACTCGTCGAAATGTCGCGATATCTTAAAGCTACCATCCGGCTGTAAGCCCGAGAAGTTTTCGCCAGAGAACTTTTCAACGCCGGGAAATTCTACATTCGCAAAATAATGAGTGAGTAAATAGCTTTTACTTCTCGTAACAAAGAAATATATTGGATGATCCGCTTATGGTAAGGTGGTGCAAACCTAGAAAGCAGTCGACAGAACTGGGCAAAGCATACCCTAGTATCACCATCTAAATTTTCCGTTACCGTTAACGAGGCAAGAAAAATATTATATTAGTTACGAACGTGACTGCATTTAAATGTTTAATTTTACGGAACCAGACACACAATTTCAACTTGAAAAGGCTTAAAAGGGCATGAGGAAGCCAAGTAATAATAAATTACACTCTTTACCAAAGAAAAGTACACGTAGGCCTCCGATTTGTGATAAATGAAACTTCAGTAGCATCTCCATATTCGAAGGATAGTGTTCCTGAATTGACCTCAGTGTGATACCGCATTCTACTTCCCAACGAATTCAATGTGTACTGCCAGATACGCACAAGAGTGTTCTTTTTTTGCCTTTTCATCAATGATCCAAAATTTGTTTGCGTACCATAGATATGTTGCTTTAGAAATCAAATTCAAATAATTTGAAATCGTATTGTACACCGTTTGTTCAGAAAGTTCAGAACTGTTATTTCTGGAAACAACAAATGTGCATTCTATCAAGTCAGCTGTGAGCAGGTAGTGTTAAGTAGATAACGCCGCAGTGTGGCAAAGCTGTGGCGTCAGAAGTCGACTAACATCTATAAATCAAGTGTTCAACACATGCTCCAGAATGTCTTGAAGAAGAGAGTAGTGTGTGCATGTTTTGTGCCGCACATTTTGGCTCTCAAACAGAAACAACGACGTGTGGTGGACGCTTGCCGTGACTTGATTGAAATACAAAACACGGACAGAGCTATTTTTATAAAAAAAAATCATCACATGTGACGAGACATACCACAAAACGAGAAAGTACTGAAATCCACATGAAGTGTCAACGCTTTCATCACTTAACCGACATTTAAGCGAATTTGATGCGCTAGTTGACCAACGTTACGAAGAACGACATTTCTGACGGCAGTATCAAATGGTCATATTAATGTTCTGTGCGTCGCACTTACGTGTGTATGCGTTGATGTTTTGTGTGTGTGGGGGGGAGGGGGAGGGGGAGGGGAGGGACACGCATTATGTAGAACATTTGAAGCACTAAACCACCATCTTATCTTTCCTCTATGTTTTCTTAATCCAGTTTCACAACTCTTTGTACTGACCACGTAGAGTCCTTTGTGTTCATTTGGAAGGAAAGAATGACGACTAATATGAAAGGTGTAACAGATTCTGGTTGCATTCTGATTTGGCAGTGACTCGCGATTGAATATTATAAATCCGGATCGATAAGAAGAATGCATGATTGAGAAAAGGGCTAGACATGATGGGACAGCTTGGCTCAGAAGATTTATCGTAGGTTTCCTTTAACACTGTTTAACACAGGCTTCCTTCATTTGATGTAAAACATTCTGAGCTGTTAGGTCGGGTCCCTTTTAGTTTAAACACGTCTTTTGATACCAGCCATAAGAGCTGACGGCATATGTTCGTTCTCGTTTCCATTGACCATAGTTCTATTCCACAAGTACATCGTTGTATCGTTGATAGAAACGGTAGACTACAATCTGCTACTAAAGTTTAGTCCTCCATTCATCCTCTATTGCGAGCCACACATTTGAGTATCAATAATGAGCGTCTCATACGTCGTCACCGTCAACTGTACTTAGAAAACGTAGACTCTCTATCTCCTTTTGTAGGAAACTAATCATAGCATATACTGTATATCCTTTCATGTTTCAGGCCGATGTCGCACGTGTATCACCTCTTGTATCCGTTCAGTTATCGTCGTTTCTGTTCTCTGTGAATGAATTTTCGTCTGACTGGCAGTGGTCATGTTGACATAAAATCCCAAGTATTAATGACAAATCTAACACTGCAGTGTGTATGTTTACCTTTCTTCTTCTTCGTATACACTTCATGGAGGGGTCATTCTTGCCGTTTGCAACTCCACAGTTCTCTCTAGTGCGTCGTCGGTCGTTCTCGATGTCTTCTGCCACTCGGCATCTAATCCAGTAGTGCATCGGGAAGACAGGTATTTTCCATTGTTTCTACGTGGTCCGACCGGTTCTGTCCATTACGCAATATTTTAATATATACTGGAGTTTATATATAATTATTTCTAAATTTCTTCACTTCGTATATAACCCATCCTCGTGCATCCCTTATCACTCCTCAGAAATCTCTTTTCCGCTGAATGCAGTTTACTCAGTTGCTTTTGAACAGGCAGCCACGGCTTCGCTGTCATTAAGAAGTGTGGGTAAATCCACTTTCACCTCTTTCCTAACTTTGTTTTAAAAAATTCTACGGGCTGCATTACATACAATATGAAATTTGGTAACTGTTTGCTCAATGTCTTTTCCATTATAACAACACAGTATATTTAGTGACTTCCAGCATGCTGGAGTAACTTGGGTCAGCAACTTCTGTTAATCAAGGGAACGCAAAACCAGTCCAAGTATCAAATATTTTATTTTTCATTCGATGACTAGTTTCCGTCCGAGACCCAATTTCAAAGGGACACAAAAAAGTCATTTTCGACTTTGTTATGTTGTTTGATAATGGGTCTCGGCCCGAAACTGAATCATTTTCTCGAAAAGCCACATGCCTACGACCTGTATTTGCTAACATCTATACACATCACTCAATCCCTGTGGTTTGATAAAATTAGTATTTATATACAGACTCCTTACTACTAAAATTAGCTGTGTTTACAGTTCTCGTTTTCCCGGTCTGACATAATTTTATTCCATCTAGCCTGTCAAACGTCTTATAAAATATATCAAAGTTAAATATGTTTCTCAATTCTTTTCTCTACTGTATTCTACTATCTGTCGCCTGGTGAAGACATTATCCACGCAAGATCTCCCTTTTCTACACCCTCTTTGCTCTCCTGGTTCAAATGGCTCTGAGTACAATGGGTCTTAACAGCTGTGGTCATCAGTCCCCTAGAACTTAGAACTACTTAAACCTAACTAACCTAAGGACATCACACACATCCATGCCCGAGGCAGGATTCGAACCTGCGACCGTAGCAGTCGCACGGTTCCGGACTGCGCGCCTAGAACCGCGAGACCACCGCGGCCGGCTTACTCACCTGCTAGTAGACAATTTGCAAAAGTTTTTAATAAGTTATTTATTATTTTCGCATTGATTTTATATTCTGCATTCATGAGACAAATTCCCCTATAGTATATGGATTTTGAACTTGAGCTTTTGACCAAGAGAGAGGTATTTGGGTATTTCCCCAAAATTTATTGACTAATGTAAAATTCTTAATTTGATAATATACAACTTTACAAGTTGCATATTAACTCCAGGCACCTTCCAATTGTTTGGAGATCTTAATACTGTGTCTAATTCTTGTAATGATGCAGGCTCTACTGCTGGAAGTTTATTTCAGTGACAGCTGTCTGTTTCTGTTTCACTTACTCCATTGCACCACAATTGTTTCTAATGTTTTATTCATTCTTTTAACTCATTACATTTATTCTTGCAGTATACTTTATCTGATTTATTTATGTGCTTAATCAGTTTATTCCCAATTAGCTGCCTCCCACGTACATCATGTTCTGCCTAAGTTATAAACTTAAAACATGCTTCCTCATGAGCCTTTCTGGTTATTCTCTTGACAGTTATTCTTTTCTCTTTTTATACATTAAAGGATATATCTGTTTTAGTTTGTAAGTATAGCTTGTATGCTTTCCATTTCTCTTCAACTGCTACTTTTACTTCTTTCTTCCATACGCTCAAACCCATTTTCTTTTTCAACGTTCTCTTTCTCCTAAAATTTCATTTCCAGTTTTATACATTGACTGTATTATAGTTTCCCAAACTTTATTTACAACTTTGCCAGTGAATGTTTCGTTAGATACTGCGTGTGTCTATTTTGATACAGCGTTCTCAAACTTTCTTCTTGTAGGAAATACATTTACACACTTCTTCATTTTCTCGTTTGTGTTTTGAATTATTCTTCGTTCATTTCGCGATTACTCTACTTTCCAAAATTACGAAATAGTTGACCGAACATATATGTTACATTATATATTACACATTGTACATTTGTTACATTATTAATTATCTATAGCCTCTACTACTCCAAGTCAACTTATCAATATCTTTCTGAGAAATATAGGTACTTGTTAATTTCAGCAGGTTGCTAACTCCCGCCTCCGTTCTGATTTATTGTTACGTTGTTTATTACCACAGATGTAAAAATAATTGGGAACGGTGGTAGAGAACGGTTTCATTAGGAAAAGGAGCATGCTGATGGATTTTCCTATCAAAAAATCATTTCTTCCAAAACATATTTTTCTTAATTTTGCACAAAGTTCGAAATGGCCTGTTCACATCATTGACAATTAGCCTACCGTTAATGTTACAACCAACATTATCTCTAGAACGTACGTTCCATGGTACTGTTATAGGTGTAATTCGTTCTACAAAGAACTGAATACTTAAGCATTTTAAACAAATAAAAAAATTAAATACTTAAAACACATTACAATATATTAAAGCCTTAAAATTAGAAAGAAATAAAATTCTTTCAAATGTCACTAAAATTCTATTTTGTCAATACTGCTTGATGACGTTTTATTAATTAATGAAAAAAGTTAGTGCTGTATCGTCATTTCTTTTAGGACTTTGAACTTCCAGACGATACATCTGACACTTCTGTCCTCTGGCAGAAAATACAACGCTGTGGGGTGAAAAAGGCTGTAACTGACTTTCAATTACTTATAAAAATATAATTATCGTAAAATCCGCCCAATTGCCTGAAACGGCAGAAACACAGCTTTTAAAGTGACTGGATAATGATTAAAAAATAATAAAATCAATAGCTCTTGCCTGTGAGCATTAGATGCAGAGCTCAGACGCACACTGTCATGGCAAGCATAATTCCGACACGCTATCCTCAGCAGCCTAGAGCATGATCAGTTCAGTACAGCTGATTCCAGACAACTGACGTTAAACGAACGATGATCAGTTAGTTCTATAATCCGAAATTTGTTCTGGGCTACGACGGACACATGTTTTAGTAAGACACGCACCATGATGTCAATAACAGCGATAGACGAGGCACAAGCGCTTGCCCACACCGAAAATTATGGGCACATAGTAAACGAAAGACGTAGAACCCGCAGTGCCACCGTATATTGCCGTCTCCGATCAGCCCGGATACGGAAGCAAAACACAGGCTCTTCCTGACCGACGGCGCTGACACTGTGTACAGCTCGGCAATATACTTTCTGAGTTCGGCGATACTACCAGTACGACTGACACGTGTGTTCCTCGAACTAGCCTCGTCGCCATGGTTACTGTTTCCTCAGTTATCTCCGCACGCCCTCCTTTCTGCCTCGCGCACGTGCAAGTCTTGAGATAACACTTAATATCGTGTCGGACCTCCTTTTTTCCGGCGTAGTGCAACGGCTTGACGTTGCACGGACTCAACAAGTAGTTGGAATTCCTCTGCATAAATAATGAACCGTGCTGCCTCATAGCCGTCAACAGCTGCGAAAGCGTTGCCGCTGCAAGATTATGTGCACCAACTGACCTGTCGATTATGTCCCCATAAATTTTCGATATGTTTCAAGTCTGGCGTTAAGGACTGCCAAATCGTTCGCTTGAACTGTCTACAATGTTCTTCAAACCAGTCTCGAACAATTGTGATCCGATGACGTGCCCATTAGCATCCATAAATATTCCATTTTTGTTTGGGAACTTGAAGTCCATTAACAGTTTCACTGCGGCATCGGTGCAGGCGCGCAAGTCTCCAGTGCGGCCCGCCAATGTGCGAGTGCGGGCCGGTAACGCTCCGAAAGGGCAGCTACCGCTCTAACCGACGCTCCTAAGCACACCTGAGCTACAGGATGGCGTCAAGACCTTGTAAGATCTGTAGGATCATGTTCTATACCGACTTAATGATGACACCTTAGATGCATTACCTCAAATAAGCTTCGACTGTATTGTGGTCATGTTTTAAAGTCTGTTTGCTGTCAGACAACTGCAGGAGTCACACAGGCGTCATTCAAATGTTCATTAGCCGCCATTTCGAACAATATACATTCGACAACTGATCACACGAAACAAAAGTTTACACGCTATGATGCTGGCTTAGACACTGCAACTAGACTGAGTAATCCGACAGTGAGCGCGGACGCTTATAAGCGTCAGGCGCACTGGCTCATGGCTTGTTGTGACGCTTATAAGCGCCAGCCACAGCGAAAGTGTTAACGGCTGCAACTGATAATAATCATACTTGGTTTGTGGGGCACTCAACCACGTGGTTGTCGGCGCCCGTAGGACTTCACTGTCCAGTTTTGCCGCTTTTCCTGATGATGAAATCATGAGGACAACAAAAACCCAGACCCTGGGCGAGGAAAATCCACGACCCGGACGGGAATCAAATCCGAGCCCCCGTGATCCAGAGGCAGCAGCGCGAGTGCAACTTGTTTCCAAGCAGCTGATCATAACTATTTCCAGTTAATGATCGTTTGTTGATCACAGGACCCAGTCCGTTCCATGTAAACACGGCCTACACCATTAAGGAGCCACCACCAAATTGGCAACCGCGGTCCATGACGTCGTGGGATCCAAGCCACACTCGGAACCTGCCGTCAGCTCTTAGCAACTGAAATCGGCACCACGGTTTTCCGGTCGTCTAGTGTCCAACCGATGTGACCACGACCCCAGAGGAGGCGCTGCAGGCGTTGTCGTGCTGATAGCGAAGGCACTCGCATCGGTCATCTGCCCATAAGCGCCAAATGTCACCGTACTGTTCTAACGTCCCACATTGTTTTCTGCGGTCACTTCACGCAGTGTTCCTTGTCTGTTAGCACTGGCATCTCTACTCAGAGCCGCTGCGCTCGGTCGTTAGGTCAAGACCGTCGACCGCTGCGTTGGAGGGAGGTGAAGCCTGGAATTTAGTATTGTCTGCACACTCTTGACGAATCTTGGAATATTGAATCCCCAAACAATTTATGAAATGGAATGTCCCAAGCATCTAACTCCGACTATCATTCCGCGTTCAAAGTGTGTTAATTCCTGTCGGGCGGCCGTAATCATGTCGGAAACCTTTTGACATCAATAAATGTGTGTTCGCCCCCAGTAGCTGAGTGTTCAGCTCGACAGAATATCAATCCTAAGGGTCCGGATTCGATTACCGGCTGGGTCGAATAATTTCTCCGTTCAGTTAGTGGGTGTTGTGTTGTCCTAATCATCATCATTTCATCCACATCAACGCGCATGTCACCGAAGGGGCGTCAAATCGGAAGACTTGCGTCTGGCGAACGGTCTACCCGACGGGAGGCCCTAGTCACACGACTACCTGTGTACAAATGGATCCTCCGCCAGTGCACTACCCTGTTATATTTTTTGTATGCGACACTAACGTGATCTGTGTATGTGCTGTCGATTCACTTATGTCACCTCAGTGTATACGCCTCCGAGCCAAAAAAAAAAAAAAAAAAAACCAGAGGCAGTGTCATGATGGCGCGCTTTGGCGGATTCGATTAATCGAGTCATGAATAGTCACGGCTCACAAATGTTTTTCCATCGTTTCTTCTCGAATGGGCCCGTAGCGCACGTAAGGTGAAAATAAGACATTTTCACTCAGCTGGGACTAGGTTAGGTGCAAACTGAGTTATTTAACTCGTGATGATTTCGTTGATTCACAACAAGCTCATTTCGGAGGAATAGTAAACTTACGCCCATGTATTTTCTTCATGTGACGTTACATTATATTGTTTATGTCTAAGTGGAATGACGTCCGTAAAGCATCTTGGAGCAAGTTTTCTGTCTGGTCATATGTCGTTACTATAAATCAAGTAGTTCCCGTGTATTGGACTTTCAGTGATCTTATATAGCACCTGTTGGCAGTTGTTCGACAGGTTTCGTTCCAGCGATGCTTTATGTTTACACAGGAAATTATAGCGTGCGGCTGGTCCCGGAGGAGGTTCGAGTCCTCCCTCGGGCATGGGTGTGTGTGTTTCTCCTTAGGATAGTTTAGGTTAAGTAGTGTGTAAGCTTAGGGACTGATGACCTTAGCAGTTAAGTCCCATAAGATTTCACACACTTTTGAACATTTGAAATTATAGCGCCGAAGTTCAGGCATGGTGTTTGAGTTTCACTGACTTTAAATTTGTAGTTATATGAAGTTATGGTTATCCATTGTTTTTATGTGCTGTGTCATTTTTATCCTTTTACTTTTCTATCATTTCAATTATGTTTTCTATGTCTCTTTTACGTTTCAGGTCTGTTTGTTCGTTCAGGATGTTGTCCAGATATTTTTTCGTGTATGTGAAAATTTCCAGCTCTTCCAAAATGTTCATAGCCTGACCTTTAGGTATTTTATGTACAACCTGCAATGCATTTTCGATTTGTTCTGCCTTATAATTTTGGCTTTTCAGATGTACGTCAAAACGTGGTTGGTTACATTGACAGTTTCTCGTATGGCCTTTAGATCTGATTCCAAAGTTTCTGTTAGTCCAATATACTCCAATAATTTAGTGCGGATTCTCTCTCGTTCCTTCAACCACGTACTCTCACTTAACTCTTTCTCATATTTACTTTTCTGCTACAGAGTTCCACTCCACCAAGATAATTAGATTTTCAAGTCTCTGTATAAACCGTTCAGCGTTATACACTTTTGTCTCTTCACTTTCTGTTTGGTTACTTGACGAGTCTGTTGAGAATAAGCCTACGTCTGTACAGTTCACAGTAACTTTCTCTACCACATTTTGCCGGCCGGGGTGGCCGAGCGGTTCTAAGCGCTGCAGTCTGGAACCACGCGACCGCTACGGTCGCAGGTTCGAATCCTGCCTGGGGCATGGATGTGTGTGATGTCCTTAGGTTAGTCAGGTTTAAGTAGTTCTAAGCTCTAGGAGACTGATGACCTTAGAAGTTAAGTCCCATAGTGCTCAGAGTCATTTTATACCACATTTTTTTCCTTTTCATGACGAATCTTACTCCTGTTAGTCCATTTCCTGTTGCTGTTGAAATGACTCGACATTCTTCCGACCAGAAATGCTTCAGGACTTTCCGTTTCACATTTTCTGGCTTCGCATACCGCATTCAGGTTTCTGACATTCCAAGCTCCGAGTCGTAGAATGTTAAACATGATTATTCAGTCTTCATGATGTTCTCCCCCTCAGCAGTTCCCTTCAGGGGACCACCAGAGGATCCGAAGGGAGACTGATACGGAATATTTTCTCAACAGATCGATTATGACGACATTTTTCCAATAACAAGCCATACGATCTGTTTTTACAGATTTTTAGTTTTTAGCGGAGTGACTTAAATTGTCTCCCTCATCGTTATGCCGTTGTCATAATTTCCGACAAACCGTTCTGTGTAAATTGGCACAACTAGTGTTTGAGGGAGACTGCGGAACCATTATGACAGCACCATCGTATATCTCGTGGTCATGGTAGTAAGTCGAGCGAGCGCGGTGGCGCAGTGGTTAGCACACTGGACTCGCAATCGGGAGGACGACGGTTTAAACCCGCGTCCGGCCATCCAGATTTAGGTTTTCCGTGATTTCTCTAAATCGCTTCAAGCAAATGCCGGAATGCTTCCTTAGAAAAGGCACGGATGACTTCCTTTCCCATCCTTCCCTAATCCGATGGGACCGACGACCTCGCTGTTTGATTCCCTCCCCCCATGTCAACCACGCAATCAATAATAAGATGAGAAACATGTCGCGCGCACTGTCATGTAGGCAGTCGTTTCTCCCTCGCTGAGTTAATAATGTTCAAATGTGTGTTAAATCTTATGGGACTTAACTCCTAAGATCATCAGTCCCTAAGCTGACACACCACTTAAGATAAATTAACCTAAGGACAAACACACACACCCATGCATGAGGGAGGACTCGAACCTCCGCCGGGACCAGCCGCACAATCCATGACTGCTGCGCCCTAGACCGCTCGGCTAATCCCGCGCGGCCTCGCTGAGTCTGCAAGTGGAGTAGGAGAGAACTAAATCGGTATTATTGGTGTAAGGAGTCAACGAAGTATATTAGTGTGAGTGCGCCATTGCAGTACATGCCATGACATTGTATCTTATTAAATCCAATTACTTGCACACGTAATGAAACAGTGAAGATATCTTAGAATTTTCTAGTTCACTTTTTCAAAGATAATGAATTGGCAAATATATTTGGCAACGAACCTATTCATGAAACTAAGAGCTACCCTAACAGAAACTCGCTGCTTTCCACCTCTTTGCTGGAGAGCTTTTTCTGCCATTAAACCAGTCCGTTGAACGCGCAGCTGTCCATGGTGTATTCTGAGCGAAACAGTGCGAGGGATTGAGAGTGTGTCAAGAGAAACATCGATTTATTGTGTTTCTACATGTGCTCGCTAGAATGACATATATCTATACTAATGAAAAATATGCAGACGTCGTTTACGTGTACGGCGTCTGCAATGATAGTGCTCCTGCTGATATCGAGTAAGTCCGTAGGCGTTTGCCTCACTTCGATTTCCTGATCGTACAGTGTTTATCAGACTTTTCAGCGCATTACGTGAAACAGGTATTCTTCCAAGGTCGCATTTTTCTTCTGAACGCATAGTTCAACAACCTGTGTAGGAACATCAACGCACTACTGAAAATGAAATGATAATTAAATCAAGACCCTAAGCTGCCGACAGACGTTGATATACATCAAGGGAGAAAGTTGAAAATGTGTGCCCCGACCGGGACTCGAACCTGGAATCTCTTGCTTACATGGCAAACGCTCTATCCATCTAAGCCACCGACGGCACAGAGTACAGTGCGACTGCAGGGATTTATCCCTTGCACGCTCCCCGTGAGACCCACATTCCCAACTTAATGTTCACACACTACATTCGTAGTGCCCCTGCCCATTACACTAATTACTCGCGGCAGGCAGTCTTACCGAGTCCCATAAGAGTTCGGGCAATGCATGTACATCCAGCACAGAAGAAGAAGGTCAATGGCCGGTTAGCTTTATGAAGATGGTATCTGTTCTTTCGGGTAGGTCAGAACGGTGGATTGTTGAACTCATCTGTGTACCGCGAACAACTGTATGGCGAACATCAAATGCGGAGAGCTTTTACTTGTTCCCCACACAATGCGTCCATATTCTTCCCATTGGCAGCAGTACCACACGAATTTTCTCTCGCGTTAATGCTCTTCACTGATGAAGCTACTTTTACAGGGAATGGAATCAACAACAGATGTAATTATTACTTATGGTCGCAGGAAAATCCACAAGCTACCGTGGAAACCAACGTCCAATTTCGTTTTTCAGTGTTTGGTGCGGCATGACCAGTAACACATTGGCAGGTCCAGTAATTTTATAAGAGCGAATGACAGGACAGAATTACTTACATTTTCTGGGAAACTTTTTTGCTAAATACTTCGAGGGCGATCCGTTGGTCACGCGTACTGCAATGTGCATCCAACATAACAGAGTTCCTCATGTATTACCAGACGTTTGAGGGAACAACTCAACCGCAATTACTCTAAGATCTAGACTGGTTGTGGTAGCGCACTTAACTAGTCACCAAGATCGCCAGACTTCACGCGATCAGATTTCTGTACACAGGGTTGAATTAAGTCGGAGGTGTACAAAGACACTTTTTTTTTTTTTTTTTTTTTTTTTTTTGCATCAGTCTTCTGACTGGCTTGACGCAGCCCGCTAGGAATTCCTATCCTGTGCCTATCTTTTCATTTCAGAGTATCACTTGCAACCTACGTCCTCAATTATTTGCTGGATGCATCCTATCTCTGTTTTTCCATAGAGATTTTACCCTCTACAGTTTCCTATAGTACCGTCGAAGTTATTCCCTGATGTCTTAACAGGACTCCCATCAATCTGTCCTTTCTTCTTGTCAGTGTTTTCCAGACTTTCCTTTTCTTACAGATTCTGCGGAGAACGTCCTCATTCCTTATGATATCGGTCCAATTAATTTTCAAAATTCTTATGTAGTGCCACATCTGAAATGCTTCGTTTCTGTTCTGTTCCGCTTTTCCCAAAGTCTGTGTTTCCCAGAAAAACCCTTTTACCAGAGCTAGTTTGCTTTTTATGTCCTTCTTGCTTTGGCTGTCACGGGTTATTTTGCTGCTTACGTAGCAGAATCGCTTAACCACGTCTACTTCGTGATCACCAAAGTTGGTGTTAAATTAATCGTTGTTCTCATTTTTGCTACCTCTCACCGCTTTCGTCATTTTTCGATTTTCCCTCAGTCCACATTCTCTACTTATGAAACTGTTCATTCCATTCAACAGATCCTGTAATTCATTTTCACTTTCACTCAGGATAGCAATGTCATCAACGAATCTTATCTTTGGTATCCTTTCAGCCTGCATCTTAATCCTTCACTTGAATCTTTCTTTTATTTCCGTCATTGCTTCTTCGATGTATAAATTTAACTGTAGGGGTGAAAGACTACACCGCTGTCTTAGTTTTGTAATGCCGCGCGGGATTAGCCGAGATGTTTGGGGCGCTGCAGTCATGGACTGTGCGGAGGGTCCCGGTGGAGGTTCGAGTCCTCCCTCGGGCATGGGTGTCTGTGTTTGTCCTTAGGGTAATTTCAATTAAGTAGCGTGTAAGCTTAGGGACTGATGACCTTAGCAGTTAAGTCCCATAAGATTTCACACACATTTGATTCTTTTAGTTTTGTAATCCGACAAATTCAACATCTACATCTGAATCTACATGGATACTCTGCAAATCACATTTAAGTACCTGGCAGAGGGTTCATCGAACCACCTTCACAATTCTCTATTATTCCAATCTCGTATAGCGCGCTGAAAGAACGAAAACCTGTATCTTTCCGTACGAGCTCTGATTTATTGTTTTATCATGGTCATTGTTTCACTGAATGCAGGTCGGTGTCAACAAAATATTTCCGCATTCGGTGAAGAAAGTTGGTGATTGGAATTTCGTGAGAAGATTCCGCCGCAACGAAACGCGCTTTTGTTTTAACGATGTCCACCCCAAATCCTGATCATTTCAGTGACACTCTCTCCCATATTTCGCGATAATACAAAACGTGCTGGCCTTCTTTGAATTTTTCGATGTACTCCGTGAATCCTGTCTGGTAAGGATCCCACACCGCGCAGCAGTATTCTAAAAGAGGACTGACAAGTGTAGTATAGACAGCCTCCTTAGTAGGTCTGTTACATTTTCTAATTGTCCTCGCAATAAAACGCAGTCCTTTGTTAGCCTTCCCCCACAACATTTTCTATGTGTTCCTTCCTTGCTGTGGCCGAGCGGTTCTAGGCCCTTCAGTCCGGAACCGCGCTGCTGCTACAGTCGCAGGTTCGAATCCTGCCTCGGGCATGGATGTGCGTGATGTCCTTCGGGTAGTCAGGTTTAAGTAGTTCTAAGTCTATGGTACTGATGACCTCAGATGTTAAGTCCCATAGCGCTCAGAGCCATTTCAACCATTTGTTCCTTCCTTCGTTCTTGGTCTCCCATTCTTATTGCTCCCTGGTACATATTGTACATTATCCGCTTTCCCTTATAACTTACCCTTCCTTTTCTCGTAATTTCAAACATCTTGCATTGCATCTTTGACATTGTCGAACATCGTTTCCAGGTCGTCAAATCCTATGAACGTGTATTAATTTACCTTCTGTCTTGTTTACATTATTAACCGCAACGTCAAAACTGCCTCTCTAAAGTTTCTTGCTTCGAATTATCCTTCTCGTCATATTACTGAGTGTTAAGCACTCTTCCTGGTACATCTTATTTAATGCTCTTCGGTTTATAGAGGATGAACCAAAATTCGAACAGTCGGAAGCCACTGAGCGATTGCTTTCTTACTAACGCCATACGAAGTCTGTATCAAAATGTCTTCGCCCCTTATTTTCAGCATAAAATGGCCGTAGAAATAGAGAATTTTGCATCTGTAATCAAACGTGAGACAGAACGTTCATTCAACACTCTGTAGGTATGCTGACCAGTGAATCAGTATATAGCGTTTTGTCTTACAATACTCGCTTTAAAGAACTCGACTATGGGTCTGGACGATCGAGTTACTTTTTTTCCAATTTTCCAGACTGCTTGATTCGGTATCTAGCCTCTCAATCGTTGTACAGGAGTTACGGCAGCCGTTATACAAAGCGCTTGAAATTACATAATACAAACATAGAAATATGGATACAATAGTTTTTTTATTAATACAATTTTAAAGACTTTTTCACTTACAAATGTTCCTCTGTTGTGTTCAACGCACTTCACCCCTCCATGCTTTCCGATACATTGTCAGCACTATTTATCTTTCCTTTAGTTATACCTCCTCAATCAAACAAAAAGAAATGCTAACTCCGCACCTCTGTGTCTTTCTCTGTTTGTGCCTATGTCATCCCAGGTAGTTGCGCATCGTAAATTGATTCGTGCTATTTCATCGAATATATTGGTACTGTTTCCGCTATTCCTTGCTTCGTTTATCATTCTCAAGTCCTCTACATTTCGTAAGGAGGTTACGTCACCAACAGGGCTAGCAACGAGTTTCACAGGTAATTATCAAAGTCTGTTACTATTTGTATTGTTATCATCGTGTAACGATTAATTTCACCCTCCTGGAAAGCGGCGAGAGTCAGCACTCCGCCAACAGAATTTGGGCAGGCGCTGGCTGCGGGTCGACGGCCGTTGTGCCAGCCAGCCTGGGTGTCATTTCTATGCGGTTTACCACATCCACCAGGTGAATACCATGTCGACACCCATGTCTCGCGTCTGTTACACGAGTAGCAAATCAGTCGAATACGATCTTATGCTTTCACATGTGATAATACTAGAAGCATACGGTGTACACAAATTCCGTCCTGGGTGTGTGTGGGAGGAGGGGGGGTGGAGGGGGAGGGAAGGGGATGATGGCGATTGGAAAGGTGGCCTGCAACGCTCTTCCACTAACATTGTCACTTCATGTTTAACATGACAACCCCTGGACGATATGGAAGATATGGGTTACTGGCAGGAAAAAGAAGATGATTTAATAACTAATAATGTGTTTTAGATTTCAAGCAGTTCGCTGTTCTTACTGAAAGTAGCTTGTGCAGTCATCATTTCCTCATTGACCAATTTTGTAGTTCTTTCTGCCCTGCGACAGGTAAATGATTTCAAACTGATTTTATTACTCTTTATGAATGTATGTGACGTATCTGAACGATAACTGGTATTGTCAATGTAAAATAAACCGTAGGTTTAGGATAGGCATAGTTTAAGAATTGTTGTGTTCAAAAAATTATTGAACAGTTCAGAATTGAAAGAGAAAATAAATTAAATCTATATCCAGAATCCAACTACTGAACCTTACTACTCTATCGCAAATCTCTACCCATTTACCGAAGTGAGCAGTACAGCTAAATGGAACTGAATCATGATACTTTTCCTAAACGTAAATACATTGTTGCAACACTGACATTTTTCCGGCCGTGGTGAAAGAGTGGTTCTAGGTGCTCAGTCCGGAATCCCGCGACTGCTACGGTCGCAGGTTCGAATCCTGCTTCAGGCATGGATGTGTGTGATGCCCTTAGGTTAGTTAGGTTTAAGTGGTTCTAACTTCTAGGGGACTGATGACCACAGCTGTTAAGTCCCATAGTGCTCAGAGCCATTTGAACCATTTCTGAAAACTGACATTTTCATGTCAATTTTGTACCGAAAATTTGCACGGAGCGAAATTTTGTAATACATATTTTTGTATTGTCAGTGTAAAAGCACTTGCACTGTGGGGGCCGGTTGCGCAAAGTTTGTTTCAGCCAACATATGTAATAGTTGTAATTACGGTAATGAGTTGCGAAAGTGTACATTTGTAGGGAAGACACTAAAATATGTCGGTGTATCAAGAAACGTTGTGATTACATGCCTAGCGTGTAGCCAGGTGAACCGACGGTAGATACAGCAAAGAAGTTTCACGCTAAATTCCACCAAATATTGAAAGACCAAGGTGAAGACGTAACGGAAGACGCGTATACGACATCAGGAAGCAAATATCTACATGTAGACACGAAACAAAGCAGAAATCTACATCTACATGGATACTCTGCGAATCACATTTCAAGGGCTGGCAGAGGGTTGATCGAACCACCTTCACAATTCTCTATTATTGCAATCTCGTATAGGGCGCGGATAGAATGAACACCTATATCTTTCCGTACGAGCTCTGATTTCCCTTATTTTATCGTGGTGATCGTTCCGCCCTATGTACGTCCGTGTCAACAAAATATTTTCGCATTCGGAGGAGAAAGTTGGTGATTGGAATTTCGTGAGAAGATTCCGTCGCAAATCCTGTAACATTTCTGTGACATTATGCACTATATAAATACACATATGCAGTAAGTCAATCAGTCTCACTTGGTATTTTGAGCAGTACTGACCTTGAAGAAAGATTCAGAGGGAGTAAAAGCTATTTAATTCGAATCATACAATGAAGGCTTTCACGACCGGATGGTACTGCTGTTGATAATTCTTCGGGTTTAAATGGCCGTGGTCCATGGAATTCTTCTATTCCTAACGTTTCGTCCAATACTACGTTGGACAGCCTCAGAGGTATGGCTGGTCAGCAGGACTCAATAGGACCAGCCATACCTCTGAGGATGTCCAATGTAGTATTGGACGAAACGTTAGGTATAGAAGAATTCCATGGACCACGGCTATTTAATTCGACATGTCGACACATGCGTGCACTGATCAGCACTAAAACTGCACTGGGTGAAACCACGTGTCTGGAATGGAAACAGTAGTTAAGAATGCACAACACCATTAAAGGACAACCTTTTCGAAACATTGTAACTGGCTCCAATTGTGACATATAAGTCTGAATTTTCGCTCAAAGGTGCCTGCCACCTTCCTCTGAAATTGCCGGTAAAGTGTGGCGTCCCGTAATGTCACCCTCTGTCTCAACGCCATTTCAAAAAGCAAGGTGTCGACACATGTGAAAAAAGGGACAGATCTAAGAGGACCAAGTGGCGTGTAAGGTGGGTTAATAACGCCACATTGGCACTAAATTTCACAAAGTTCTGCCAACGGTCGATGTGTCACGTGTGCGAAGGTCGGCACACCCCCCTCTTAACCACATTTCATGCCTTCTCTTGACGCCTCTGCAATGGATATCAGAAAGAGTGTCACAGAAATAATACAGGGTTTCGGCTGAAAATCATTAAAAGAAAGGCGTTTTTCGTTGCGACGGAATCTTCTCACCAAATTCCAATCATCAACTTTCTCCTTTGAATGCGAAAATATTTTGTTGACACCGACCTACACAAGGAGGAACGATCTCCACCATAAAATGAGGGAAATCAGAGCTCGTACGGAAAGATATAGGTGTTCATTCTTTCCTCGAGCTATACGAGATGGGAATAATAGAGAATTGTGAAGGCGGTTCGCTGAACCCTCTGGCAGGCACTTAAAGGTGATTTGCAGAGTATCCATGTAGATGTAGATGTAGAACGGCGACACATATAGTTTTAATCACGCGCATTTGTTATGGGTGGCCAAGGAAAAGATTTAAGACTTACTGGCGATCAGAATCGACTCGAAACGGCCTCATTAGGTGGCATAAGAGCGTCAGCGAAACCAATAATTTCCTTGGGATATTGATTTCCTCACATTTCGCCGTCGAATACGACTGTTCTCAGTGCGATAAGCGACAGTACGACGCCCATGATATTCTTTTCCACTGCTGACACGCCTTGGACATCACATCAACTTCAGAGCTCTGCCCTCTTTTTCGCATATGTTGACAGCTTGCTGTCTGAAGCCCAGAGGTCTGACCTCTATCACAGAGGCGTCAAATGGAGGGATGAAAGCTGGTTAGGAGTGGTTGTAACCATCTTCCCAACGTGTGACTCGTGAGCGGTGGCTTTTGGCACAACGTTGGCGAAATTTGGGGTCAGTGTGATATATGTTCTGCACCTTATACGTCGCAAGAACTTCTGAGCTAAGACGTTTTTCGTGTGTGTCGACACCTCACTTTTTGAAGTGTTGTGGAGCCCTAGGTTGGCGTCACATGGCGCCACGATTTAGCACCATTACAGAGGAAGGCTGTAGGCACCTTTGAGCAAAGTTTCAAACTTATATGTCGCAATGGTAGTCAGTTACAAATGTCGAAAAAGTGATGTTTTAACTTTGTTCCGTACTGTATATCCGCCGATTACACGAACAGGAGCTGCACTCAGTCGTCACTCACACATAATAAAACATGACGATAGACTGAAATGAGACATGCTCCATGTGTGCAGTTACATTTTACTGCAAAAATAGTCAGTTCGGCGAGCCAAACATAGACTAAATCGTAGCAACAAAAACAGTGTTTCTTTAACTATCGTATGTTATTACATACTTGAAATCTGGTGGACACAGGTTATCCAACGCCGGGTAGACACTACTGACACCTCTCGATGGTGGATATGTCCGACTGATCCAACTCTTTCACAGAATAAAACCCTCAGGCTTAGCGTATACGTGCCAAGCGGTAGAAATGCCCGTGGCGTCAAGTTAAGTGACACAAGAAAACAAAGTACGCTCACTTGCACATTTTTTAGTCCAGCGAGCTGCATTTATTGTTTTCCACTAATTCCAATATATTACAAACAGAAACGGCTTCATCTGCAGCCACACAGTGTGATGTTACATATATGCATATGTATCATGTCAGCGTGAGGCGACAGCTGCGAGAGTCAGTGAAGTTTTTAAATATCATAGCGAAAATATTCATGCTGCGATCGTGAAACACAGTGATGAGTTTATACTTCTTAACATTCTATGTGACACACTTTTTTTTTCTACGAGTAGAGCCTGCTCTGAGACTGTTCAGGAAATTTCCAAACTCTGGAAATGTCCAAATTCTGGAAATGTCCAAATTCTGGAAATGTCCAAATTCTGGAATTACACAGGTTCAAGAAAAATACTGAAACACCCAAAAAACACACTACCATGTTTAATACCGTGCTGGAAAACCATTGATAATCAAAACATGGAAGGGCTGAACATATGTCCTGTACGGTTTCAACGGAATATTATACCACTCTTCCTGCAAAATAGTGGAATGTTGAGGTATCGATGATGATGGACGTCGATAGCGAGCACACACATACTTTCCAAAGTAGACCACAAAATCTTGATAATATTGAGATCTGGGAGCTGTGCAGGCCAGGCCAGGAGCAATAATTCATCCTCGCAGTCACTAAACCCGACCTGAACGATGCGAGTTGTGTGAACCGATTTCCTGTCCTCTTAGAACCCGACATCACAAATGCAGAACGAACATTATGCCATAGGATGGATTTGATCAGCGAAAATGGTCACATAATGCTTGGCAAGTACCTGACTATTAGAAATGATCTCAAATGGATTACGCAAGGTGAACTCTAGATTGCGGTTTGTTGGTAGAATCCTGAAGCAATGCAGTCCTTCAACAAAGGAAATTGCTTACAATACGTTAGTTCGTCCAGTCTTAGAGTGTTGTTCGTCTGTATGGGACCCTTACCAGTTGGGTCTGATTCAAGAGATTGGAGAGCGGGAAGATTCGTGACTGGTACATTTAGCCATCACGAGAGCGTTACAAATCTCATACGAAGTTTGAAGTGGGACACACGCGCTAAACGGAAGGGGCTGCTCACTAAATACCGAAATCCGATCTTCGCCGAGGACGTAGAGCATATATTATTACCACCAACTTTCAGATCGCACAATGATCACCATTCGAAGATAAGGGAAATTAGAGCTCGTATGAGGCGTTCAGACAGGGGGGCAATATGACATTGGCGAAAATTGTTCCCTCCGCCACATACCACTTGGTGACTAGTGGAATATATACGTAGATGTAGATATGTAGATGTAGGTTGTTGTGGGACCTTGCAGAGTAACCACGGGGAATACCACGCTACGGCTGCTAAAATCATCACCGCACCCCCGTCATGTTTCACTCTGGGGACGTAAATTCGGCCAGAAGTTAGCAACAGTGCGAAAATTATCCGACCGAAAGATATTCTTTCGTTACTGATTTGTAAACGTTATATGGCTTCTGCAGCACGTTTTCCTTTTACGGGCATTTTCATCACTGATGAGCGGTTTTGGAATGACAGCTCGCCATGCGGTTCCCTGCTTGCTGACCTCCCTTCGTCTTGCTTTGTTGCTGCCAGGGCTCACAAGTGCGACATTCAGTTCTGCACTGACTTTTGCAGCTGCCGTCGTCTCATTTTTCGTCACAATCCTCTTCAATGACACTCTGTCATGTTCATTCAACACACACTTACCTACGCGTTGTGACTTAGCGAACGATGTATTTCCGAATTCCCTGTATGTGGTATAAATCGTCAACATAGTGTTTCTTGAAACACCCAACAGTTATACACCATCGTTTATGGATGTGCCCACCATCCGAGCACCAGCTATTTTCCGACGTCAGAATTCAATTAGCTTCGACATAATGCACTCACAACTACATACAACATTGCTCTGACAACGGTTGAGACTTGCGACGTATTGAGGTCATTGCACATGCGTCGTTCGTAATCAAATACAACAGCACCAACTGTATGCTTGGCTAGCGTCTGCGTTTATTGAAGCAAGCGTTTATCGCTGTGTTTCCATATTCTTGTCCAATCCCTGTACCTGATATGTAGTGCTTTCTTTGTCCCAGGAAATCGGCAGAAACCACTGTGTGCTGGGTAAGGAGAATATGGAGGGGGAGGGGTCATATCACAAGAAAGCAGCATGTGTGGCTCTATCCTGTATAGGATGAGCTGACACGCGGTGGAGCAGGAATACCTCCTTGGACACCTTCTCATGAAGCCTCCTCTTCACAGCCTTCCACAACCTCGTCAGAAGGTTTCGCCAGCATGTTCCCGTGACGGCTTTGCCCCTTACGAGCGTAACGCGCTAGCGCACCACGATGGCAGTCCGAAACACTCTCACAAAGGAGAGGAGAAAGGGAGGACTGGAGTGTAGGGTGGCTAACGGAGAGCAGGAGGAGGCAGTAAGAACATACAATAGGATGCGTCACTGATGAGCTTACTCTGGCGCAGGAGTTTCGTATGTCTCAAAATAAGTTAGAGGAATAGGCTGCGAGAGAGATATAGAAAGAGGCTGCGAAGAGAAGGGTGTGAGAGTAGACTGATTGAATTGGGGGGGGGGGGGGGCGGCACGATAACATGGATAGAGGTGGATGCGCGACAGACCCGTTTCTTGGGGCGAAAAATGTTGATCAGCCTTGGGTTCTCTCAGACGTGTTCAGCTGAGTGGCACTTGGCGGTTGGCTTCAACCCTTAGCAACAAAGACGCACTTGGCTTGTGATTTGTCTAGTTCCCATAATCATCAAACTCTTTTTCCTATCTGCACGTTTCTTAGAATCGAAGACTTATTTTCCTGTTTTTTTGGATCAATTTGCTACAGATTATTGACTGAATGTACGCAGAAACTTGTATGACGAGCAGTGCAGCCAAAGCAGCAGATAGAGTACCTGAAAAAAGAGGTACACAATACTTTTGTGGCTATTGAATCTATTGTCCACACACTATTGATTATTCCGGTAACAGCTTTAGGATCTGAATGACTCTTTCCACTGACACAACGGAAGTATCAGCCCGTGTTTTTACTATAATCTACCAGACACAATTCGAACAATGCACTTTGTCCAGTAGTTGAAAGAAAGCATAAGTCATACCTGTCTAGAAGAAGGGGTAGCAGTAGTGATCCACGTAACTGTTGCACAATATCCTTACCATCCATTTGTTGTAGAATTTTAGAATTTATTCTAACGTAACTGATTATCCACATCCTTTTCTCACACGGCATTCTGAAACTTTGGATCAAGGCGATCGGGTAGATACAGTATTTCTTAATTCCCAAAAATGAATTGAATCCGTACCACACCTATATTTTTTATCAAAAGTTGGACTGTGTGGGGCATCAAGTGAAATTTGTGGCTGGACTGAGGACATTTTCGTAAGGAGGACGTAACATGTCTTGGATTGAGAGTCATCAACAGAAGACGAAGTAACTGATGGAAGGCGGGAGGGGGGGGGGGGGGGGCAGGCACATGTTTTGGGACCCTTGCTGTTCATGTCGTGTGTTAATGACTTTGACGGCAAAGTTAATAGTATCCTCGCACTTTTTGCAGATGACACAGTTGTCTATAATGAAGCACTGTCTGAAAGAAGCTGTATCAATATTCAGTCAGATCTTGATTTCCGAGTATCACAAAGGTTGTTTTAAATGTTCAAAAATGTAAAATGTGCAGTCCACAAAACGAATAAATCATCGTATCCTACCGCTATATCAATGAGTCACGGTTGAACTCGGTCAACTAATTTAAACACCTGGATATAACGCTTCGTAGGGATGTGAAATGGAATGATCAGCGGTAGAATACCTTGGAAATGCATCAGTCTACTAAGGAGGTTGCTTAAAAATCACTCGTGCGACCAAGCCTAGAATATTTCTCAAGTTTATGAGAGAATAGGACTAACGGGATGCTGAGTATATACACGAAGGGCAGCACGAATCGTCAGAGATCTGAAGAAACTGAACTTGCAGACACTTGAAAATAGACGTAAACTACCCCTCCTTTATTAGGGAACTGAAAATGCATCTCTCCTGCTTCAGAAGACAGTTAATGATGTATGTACTGAAACAGCAATGATGATTACCTTTGTCTCTGTACACATTCATTTCTCTGTACATCCTTCTTTCCAACTATACCTTCAACTATACAGAAACATTTCTGAGTGTTCTTAGCTGGTGCAGCCTACATAAATTTCCTTCTCCCGGAACTCCCTATAACAGAAAACATCTTCAGTCTGCAGCGGAGTGTGCTCTGATATGAAACTGTGTGCCCGACCGAGAGTCAAACTCGGGATCGTTGCATTTCGCGGGTAAATGTGCCGTGGCGCGCACAGCCACACAAACGCATCGGTCGGCTACCGCGGCGAAGTTAAGCGGCGCCTACAACTTAGTGCCGGCGCGTTCCGCCAGCCGGCGCTAGAGGCGTTCCCGCCAAACATTCAATCAGCCCGAACTACGCACGCGCAAGAGCCTTTATCCGGCGCGGATAGTCACAATATGATATCACTATCCACCAATCATGGATCTCCAACGGCCGGCAATCATCACTCCGGCATCAGCGGAGGAAGACTAGAGCCGCCGTGTTAAATAGCCGGAAGAAAGGATAGCAGGCGTCTGTCGACACGCCGCGGTCTGCCGCCCGGAAGAGACTTCGACGCAGCCGGAACGTCCAGGTGCCACGTCTTCGCTACGCCGGCCAACGACCCCGGACTCTGCACCCGTCTACTTCCTCGGCATCCGCCGGAAAGCGTCGAGAGAAAACCCGACAAAGGAACGTAAATTCAGTTCAGTCGCTAATATTTCAATTCAGTAAGGTGGCATATTCTTTGGCTTGTTATAAAATTTTGGTAGGAGAAGAAGCCTTTTGTTTTCGAAGAAAGTTTATCTTTTTGTAAAATTAAACGGTGGCCTTGCTCTACCTAATAAAAATTTTTCTTCAAACACGGGTGTTGATCTGTGGATATAACAAAATGCTCTACACTTTGAGCTACCCAAGCAGGACTCACGAACCCTCCTCACAGATTTACTTCGTCTCCTACGTTCCAAACTTCGCAGAAGCTCTCCTTCACAGCTTGAAAGACTAACATCCCTGGAAAAAAGCCGAGGTTGAAAATACCGATTCGGTTGTAAATTTCTTTATTTTCACACGACCGGTTTCGGACTGTTATAAGCCCATCTTCAGGTATCGTAGCTGTGCTGTGGTCCCCGAGCGTCTCCTGAACCAGGCGTGCTGTGCTGCCTATGAGCGCCTATGCGACTACTTTTCTATTTTTTTTTTTTTTTTTGCCGCACATTTCTAACAACTTAGGTTGGATTGTTGCAGCTCTGTTCCCCTTGAAGTACCAAAAACGAACTACCGTAGATACTCTACTTTACCAGCAGGCTGCACCGCTTTGTTTTGGCTTCTCTCGTGGCGTCTCTCGGCACTGTGGCTCGGCGATTTCATTGTGTACCAGAGGCGTGCGGTCTTAGGCGAATGGCACGGTTCACGTGGCCCCGTCGGAGGTTCGAGTCCGCCTTCAGGTATGTGTGTGTGTGTGTTGTCCCTAGTGTAAGTTAGATTAAGTAGTGTTTAAGTCTAGGGACCGATGACCTCAGCAGTTTGGTCCCGTAGGAACTTACCACCAAAAATAGTGTACCAGGGATGCCGACGTGATCTTCGAACAAACGCGGAATTAATTACGATACTATTACAAAACTAAGTACCTTTTGCATTTAAAACTGATTGCAATAACGATAAACAGTAAATATAGACATTTATACACGGAGATAAAAATAATTTCTGTTCCCTGTGTTAAGTAATTTAGCAACTCGTGTCCACATCTATTCCATCGCTACTGACACACCAGTGTATAGTTACCGGTGAGCGTGTGGTCGTCAACGTGGAGCAGGTGACGCGGCGGCTATGCGTCAAGCAGCGCGACACAAATCACGTGGGAACCAGGGCGGCCTGCTTTGCGGAGGTTGTGCCTGCTGGCATAAGTAGAGGAGATCGGCCGGCTGCGGCGCGGCGCGTTCACGGGCAATTACTCCGGCCGGCGCCACAAATCAGCCGCCCCGCTGGCAGAGGACCCCGGGCCTTGCTCTGATTAGCTGGAGCACAGTAGCGCTGCTAGCAGCGGCGGAGGGAGCGTATGCGTAAATGTCAGGGAGCGCGCCGCGGCTGCACAGTGCCGCAACGTAGCGCGGGCTTGTCTACCACCAGGGGCAACGACATCCAGTATGGACTCTCGGAAACGTCTTAACACGGGAACCCGCCTTCTCCTCCACAGCGATTTCGTCTAAATTTATTGTACGTGCAGGTCTTAACCAGAAATGAAATTGACATAAGTGGGAGCTTGTAACGGGACATTACATTTCCTCAATATTAATAGTCGATACCAGTAATATTTTTCTAATTTTGGACGGATCTATATTATCTCAGCCAATTTTTCTGAAAAAGTCATACAATTTTACACACAATATGTTATATTTGAATCTAAAATTTGTGAATAAGAATAATTATTTTGGATGTTACAATCGATAAATACTACTTCTGAATGTACATTCGACAGCAAAAAAAGTGGGTCACCCCTGGATTCCAATGTGTAGGCTGCACCTGAATGTATGCAACCAACATAGCATATCTGTGTTGCACATAGTCGCAACCCTCCATAGTACAGTCATTGTAAGATAAATAATGGGTACCGCTAGAGACTACTAGAGAACACCAGTCTTTATGACAGTCCGTCCAGATGTAAAGTAACACCACGATAGTACAGATGGTCCTTAACGTTTGTAAACTAAACTTAATTACAATAAGTGACATTTCAAATGTTCTTGGACAACTAGTTTTGTCACATAAATCGTTCAGTAATCCTTAGGCACAATTAAATATTTGAGACAGTATATGGATTTATAAAGTTGTATGGCAATTGGAAACAAGTTCTTTGGTGTCTAAAAGGTTTACCCAACACATGCTGAACGTCGTTCAACGTTCAACAGGGAGTGGTTTCGCATCAACTTTATGTAATACTAAGCAGTTAAAAGAAAACGTGATTAATGGCGGTAACCACTCTACGGAAATCCCAAAACTAACAGCGAATCACAAGTAATATTATTGTTCACATTACTCATCAACAGTTGCTTGTACACGAAGTTGTACTTTAAATGACATGACCACCGTCTTCGTTCTGCATCCAGATGCAAACCCAGAACGTAAAGCCATTGTTAACCAAGCAAAACTTTGTGCCTTATCGAGACTCGATCACTAGGCAGAAAGAGACGTCAAATATTGACATTTGCACCAGTATCAGTTATCAATTCTCAATTTGAACGTAAATGACGATAATGTTTGTACGATAGCAGGAACCCTAACATGACAATTACCTTCTTGGTAATTAACTTCGAAAGACCTTGTATAGTGTTGCATTGTCAAGGAATAAAGGATGCACATGTTTAAAATTGAAATCTCATCATGTAATGCTGGGGACAAGGATTTGAACCCAGCACCTAATCGGATTGTTGAATAAGTACGTAAAATCAGAATGTAGATATCACAGTTTGTCACCAGTAGTGGGGTTGGAACCTTAGATGACGACTGAAGTTGTATTGCCTGATCGGGATTCGAACTCGGCGCCTACCGCCGTCGTTGTCTAACCAGGAACAGACGAGAAATGTCCAATGTTGGTCCACATCAGCGAGATGTGCACACGTTTAACTAGCAATAAGGTGACGAAAGCGTCTATGCCGACTGAGAGTCGAGTGCCGCACTTATGGTTATGAAGACACGTTAATAATCAACTTCATATTCAGTAGTAGCTAGGAGTGCCATGTTTAGTTGCAAACCTTAAGGCCTTACTCAACCCTAGTGACGTGTTGCCTAATATCTGCGATATCATGATGTTAATTTACAGGTGGATTGACTGCCGTAAGGAGCAATGTTCTTTAGTAGTTGTGTATCATTGAGATGTAAATGAAGTGCCTCAGCAGAAGGTAATTTCCGTCGTGCAGCACGTATTGTTTCAGAGACGCTGAGTACATGTTATAAGCGCACAAAACGTGTATTATATACTATTATTTGGAGAAGCTGCCGCCAAACCTGTTTACTTTTACATTCCGCTTAGTTGTCGTGGTTGAATACACGTTTTCTTAAGGCTACATCTAATGCACAGCGCTTACAAGAAAGTATAGTTCCTTGCGTCATGCTATTGCTAGCTAGCTGAAATATTTTGTGGTAGCTACGTTTAAAATGAATGTATTTTTGAATGTAATGTTCGTCAAGTATTTGAATAAATCGCCAAATGCAGGTGTGCCTGCATATGTTATAGCATAATAGCTGTAGCTGCGTTAGTTTGTACTACAGACTTCGGTAGGTTGGGTGTAACTTGACCCTTCAAGGGGTGATCGTGGCCATGCGGCCCGGGTCTGTTCTAGCCGCGACTCGCGAGCTACGGGCCAGCCAGGCTGGCTGAGGCGAGACGCAAGTGAGCGAACTGGCGGTGGTGTTGGTGGGCCAACATCCCGGGACGAGCCAGCACGGCTGCGATGCATGCCTCTGCCTCTGCCGCTCCGTTTGACGTAAATATGTTTACCTCCTCTCCTGGAACCAGTATAAGAGCGGCAAGCAGAAATACATATCAGGCTGTCTGCCGTAATGGCTCACTGGGAGAGGTCTATTCGAGGTAGAGTCAAACAATGGTTCAAATGGCCCTGAGCACTATGGGACTTAACATCTGAGGTCATCAGTCCCCTAGAACTTAGGACTACTTAAACCTAACCAACCTAAGGACATCACACACATCCATGCCCGAGGCAGGATTCGAACCTGCGACCGTAGCGGTCGCGCGGTTCCAGACTGAAGCGCCTAGAACCGCTCGGCCACTCCGGTCGGCCGAGGTAGAGTCGTCGCTCTCATTGAGGAAGGAGGATGTTCCATCAGAGAAGCTGGCAGACGGTATGGCGCACCACATACCACTGGAACGAGATGATGAGGATCTGCCTTGAAAGAGGCACCACCAACAGGGCTCCTGGCTCAGGCAGGAAGAGAGTGATCTCACAGCAGGAAGACAGGGACCTAGTGTCTAGGAGCAGAGAAAATCCCTTTCTGAACGCGAAGCAGTTGCAGCTGGAGACCAACTTCCCCGGCTCCAGTGACACGATTCGCCGAAGGCTGAGGGACGCTGGACTGCATGCACGACGATCTGCCGTGAAACAAGAGCTCAGCGAAGATAACGTTTTATACCGGCTAGCATTTGCGGAGCTCCATCTGAGGGCGTCGTGGGACAACGTCATTTTCACTGATGAGAAGGTGTTTTCCACCAACAACGACGGTACACGAATCGTTTACAGGCCGCAAGGGACTCGCCATCGACGCGAATATGTAACCACGACGAGAAGAAGTGGCCGGCTCTCTGTTACCTGCTGGGGTTGGAATTCTGCGAGAGGGGCGCGAATTCTTCACAGGATAGAAGCAACTCTGGACAGCGCGCAGTATGCCCACATATTGGAAAATGTGATGCTTCCGTCAGTGCGAATGCTGTACGCAGAAGGGGACGTCACATTGGAAGAGGACCATTCTCCCATTCACAAGTCTGGATTTGTTCAGCAGCGGCTCTCCACGATTGGCGTCAACGTCATGGACTGGCCGCCACGGGCGGCTGATATGAACTCCATGGATAACATGAGGGCTGAGGTCGCCAGAACATGAACAGAGAACTGGCCACAGAAACCAGCCAACTACTGCGGACGCTCTTTGGGACTGCGTCCTGGAAGCCTGGGAGGAAGTTGCTTCTTCAGGCTGTTACGTCCGACGGCTTATACATTCTATGCCAAAACGCGTGATAGAAGTACAAAATAATGAAGGATTCTCGATAAAATATTAGAGTTCTTAAAATGTTTTGTTATGTCTTCTTTTTCGTCATTTTTCCTCATTGGGAGCTAGTGGAAGATTGCATGGCACCAGAAAAGATACAATATGGGTTAGCTTTCCTTTGAGTTGCCCTTTTAATTCAAGTGGGTTTCTTTTGAATATACAGTTTGTTAAGTATTCTATTTTGATTTCATTTATACCCTGTCTACATACTTACAAACTAATCAGCGTAGGTGGACTCTGTCACAGTAGTTTTTGTTATTTCAAATACGTCTCTCTCTTCCCCTCCATCCATGAATACACCCTCCGTCCTCCAAAAAATACGCCAACGATTTCATATTAAGTTTACTCGCCGCGCGGTATTAGCCGAGCGGTCTGAGGTGCTGCAGTCACGTACTGTGAGGCAAGTCCCGGCGGAGGTTCGAGACCTCCCTCGGGCATGGGTGTGTATGTTTGTCCTTAGGATAATTAAGGTTAAGTAGTGTGTAAGATTAGGGACTGATGACCTTAGCAGTTAAGTCCCATAAGATTTCACACACATTTGAACATTTATGTTTGCTCGTTGTTAATATCTCTTCTATTCTCTCTCACACTCTCTCTGGCACTATCGACGCAAGTGCCCTTCTATTACACTCCCCCAAAACTTTGTAAACAAATCTAGCGGTGTCCAGTGACACTACATTTTCTCTTTTAATTGCTGCTGTCTTTACTCTCTATCATTCCTCTCGCCACCTATGATACCGTATTCTTTGATCTCCCCTTCCCTATAACCCATTCTTCGTGCTGAGAACAGTCCTTCCTTATCTCTCGGTCCCAAGATAAAACTAACTGCGGCACACATCTAAGTAAGCAATATTTTGCAAGCATTTCACGCTTATATTTTGCACTTCTGCACTTCTATCCATTCCCAGATGCCGCCCTGCTTCCTGTTACGCGTCCCTTGACGCCTGCATCTACATCTAAATGAATACTCCGCAATTCATAATTATGTGCTTGGCAGGGGGTTCTGTGGTCTGGTGGATTAATCTTGTATTGATGTGTAAAACGTGTAGATTCACATCTCACGTCAGGCGTAGATTTTTAACACACACAAGTAGCTCTCCTTCACCCCTAGTAACGCCAAGTGCAGAACGCCACTAAGCTCCGTAGTTCAATATCCGCAGTAAAGATAACATCCATTCGCTGCCGACTGGGCATTCGTTTGAGCTGTGACAAATGGAGAAACCCCGTAAGGCAGAGACTCTGTCACCAGCAAGCCGTCGTAAACTAGAAACCGTATTTCATTTAATGAGCCAATGGCCGTGTAAGTTCACAAGGCTCTTACTTTATTTGAAACTGGACGTTGAAAATTGTGGTGCTGGACTGGGATTAGAATTCGATTTCAGTGTGTTCCCGAAGATTGCAAACTCTTCTAGGCGTCCTCGAAAGGCACCTATCTGGTTTCGAATCCTGATCAGCACAAAATATTCATTATTTCATTTCAAGCTCTAGCATGTGCACTCCGAACTACAGGTGAAAATTAGTTTCATTTTCAACGTGCGTTGTCAGCTGTAACGTGTTCGTTTCATCTCACAGCCACATGATGCGCTTTTTATCACAACATTAGAAGATCAAACGTTTCCTTACATCTTTTCAAGTTCTAACATTCCTCTCCGTCCTACTGCTGAAAACGGATTTGGGTTTGACGTTGTGTTCGTTGTGATCACCAACGACGACATGTTGTGGATTCAACTTCTAGCCAGCAGAGTATTTTCCATCACATCATTGAAAGTACAAACATGCCATTCCTAGCTATTATTGGAAAAGAATTTGATAGTTAAAGTTTCTTCATGGCCACGTGCGCGGAGTTTGAATTCCATTCAGCACAGAACTTTTCGTCGCCTGATGCTAAACATGCGCCCATCTCGGTACTGGTGAGCAAACAGTAGTTATTTATCGTCTGTTCCTGGCTAGAAAACGACGGTGCTAGATGCTGGGTTCGTATCCCAGTCAGGCAAAAACAATTCTATAGTCAATTAAGGTTCCAGCATTTCGCTATTGGTGAAAACATTTGATATTTAACTTCTGATTTTATGTACAGTCGTGCTCAAAAGTATCCGAACGACCTGAATTGCATTTCACCTTATTCCCATGCGACCTACATAACGCAGCTGTCTAGCAGGTCCTCTAATCGCTCCTTGGTACAGTCGTTTGACTATTGAAAATGGTTCCAACAAATCACCACTAGAAAACACTGCACTGTATCATAATAACTCAAGATGTAAAGTAATACCACGATACTACCTTTATCAGGGAACACCTTATCACAGATAAGACTGTCCTTAAGGCTTGTAAGCTCACATTTATTGCAATAAATGACATACCTGAAATGTTACCACTCTCATTTTAACGTCAGATAGGTAATGCACGTAGTAATTTCGTCGTATTCATGATTTCCTCATCAAAGTAACATACCATACTTGTTATTTAACACAAAACGTTATTAAAAATTTACGTTATTCACGAGCAGCTAGTTGAGAATATGTATGAACTTCAAATGACACGACGAACCGCCTCGTTCTGCATATGGATTCAAACCCAGGTCATGCAGGCTAGGCCGCGGTGGCCGTGCGGTTCTAGGCACTTCAGTTCGGAACCGCGTGACTGCTACGGTCAAAGGTTCGAATCCTGCCTCGGGCATGGATGTGTGTGATGTCCTTAGGTTAGTTAGGTTTCAGTAGTTCTAGTCTAGGGCACTGATGACCTCAGATGTAGAGTCCCATAGTGCTCAGAGCCAGTTGAACCAATCATGCAGGCTAAGATTTCGTGGCTGACGGAAATTAACAGTCATTCCTGACTAGACATAAAGAGAGTGATATACCTCATTTTTGGACAGTATCAGTTAGCAAATATGAACTTCAAATTACATAACGTAAACATTTTTGTCGCGAATTCCTACCCAGCATCTAGAGTTCCTGTTAACGAGCTACGAGAGATGTTAAATATTGCTACTTCGCAAATAACTTACTTGAAATGCAATGAGGTAAAGCACTGTGTTGGACAGGGATTCGAATCCAGAACCTAATCGGATTTTTATCCAAGCACAATCAACGTTGACATATCGGATTTTCTCGGCAGTAGCTAGACGTATTAACTGAAATGACGAGACGAAACATTAATTTTTCCTACCCAGGACTCCAACCCGGCACGTATCGCTGATATATTCTAGACAAAAAGAACGTTAAGTATGGGTTTGTTACACCAGCAGCGACATGTGAGCATGTTTGAACTAGAAATAATATGACGAAGTGTTCAGTGCTGACTGAGAATCGAACCCCAAACATATCGTTGTTGACTACACACAAAGAGACGACAGTTGTCGAATTTTTCTCCACCAACAGCTCGGAATAACATCCTTGAACTTACAATGATCTCGCAAATAATTCTGTGTCTCACTGGGAGTCAAAAACGTCAGATATCGTTAGTGTTGACAACGAATGAAAATGCATTAAAAATAAAAATTATTATCCACCAGCAGATAGGTGTTCTCATGCTAAAGCTTGATAATACATAGTGAAAAGTTTAGTGCTGGGCCAGGATTCCAACCCATTCATGCACAATTTGTGGGGATGTTGAGGAATCTGCAGTTTTGAACAAACAACAAGTTGTAGTCGAGCTGTATTGTCACGAAGGGATCAAATTCCGCGTTAAGGGCGGTCTGAGTTACATTCCCAGTTCAGAACCAATTTTATCGACATACAGGGTTTGTTTCGTCACTAGAAATAAATAACTAGTATAAGAAAGGTTACTGGTGATAGAGTTTCTACATATCGCCACTCCTTACTTTATTGTGGTTCCACCTAACGTCTATTTGGTAGAAAAGGAATATCGTGTTTAATGTGATTATCAGACCACAATGCCATTATACCTTCTTCTCTTGGCGTAGCTGGAACAGAATAGAATCTTTCCCTCTCTATCAAAAAACATCGACAGAAGTTGGAATCGAACCGAGACCATCATCATATGAAACTACCATCGGTCCAACAGACCACCAAACCGTCTTCTCTACGACTCATTTCTCTGTCATAGCACCGTTGCGGCACACAAGATCAGAATTCTGACACACAGTCTCCCTGTAGTGGTTTGCAGAATGTTCAATACATTCATTTACTTGGTTGACCGAATCGCCATGAACTAGCTGCCTTGGCTACCCAGTGCATACATTCGACTCTATTTTGTAATCGCCGAAATAAAATAACGTAACTGCCACGTACACAGAACTGCCAACAGTGTAGGATGCAGAAATTTAAATAGGAGGTGTTCCTTTCCATTTGAGCCAATCTATTGCGCTATCTGTTTGTTGAAACCATCGTGCAGTGCAAAAGAAAAGCTGTAACTGTCTGTCTCTCAGAAGTCTAGACCCGGCCATATGCATTATCTCACAGCACTGTGGAATGCCGAAGTTCTGGAGGAACTGCTGTTCACTTCCAGAGGTACTGTAGTTACGTCACAGCTAGTAGCGTAACGGTAAGCATAGCGCACTGGTGATAAGACATCGCGTGTTGTATTACATTCGCTACCACATTTTTTTAAAACGCAATTCTGCTGTCTGCTGAAGTTATCAATTTAATCGAACTTTGAACATAATTCTCTTCACTTCTCAACCAAAAATAGTCGTATATGTAAAAAAGGCTAACTTCTGTGTTATTTTGTTCTTTTCAGGTTTAATAGACGGCCAGGCAGCAGATGCGTCTCGAAGCTTTTATACTATGTATGGGGAGAGTGCATCGTGCCAAAATATTTAGAAAAGTATTTTCTACATTAGCTGTCGTCTGGTAGTGGCATTTTATTCTTCTTCAAACCCTGTTTGACAGCTTTATCTCAGAACATGTTTTCTACGTGCATGTAATCAATAAACTGCATGTGCATTGTCAGACTGTTATAGATAACATCAGAGAATTCGCATATATCGTTGATGATTAATTTCTCTCTCATGTTTAGTATTGTTTTAACAACTCTAAAAGAAACCTTACGAAAACTGTGCACTGTATTGTAAGAGATGAAATAAAACTACCCACAATAACCTTACGACGAATGTAAGTCTGTTTTAACAAAACTGAGTATCTGTACAGAAGCGTGCCTCTATCTGCACGAATTAACAAAATACTACTCACTTAGATTTCGATTGGGTCTGTGTTTAAATGGTATGCTGTGTCATACTCAACAGGTATGCAAATGAGGCATTTCATAAATAAAGTTACGTATTCCTAGAAACCCAAAATTTGCTTGTGAGCAGCGGAAAGAGGCGTTACCTTTTGTGCAGCATTGTAAGTTTTTCACCATTGCACTTTGAGCTGAAATTATTTTCTTGCGATTTGCTAATCAATTTATTTCCTTCATACTTATCACCCTGGCATGGGAGTCTTAAGTGAAGAACATTATTGAATTTCGTATCGTTGACGGTTGATTCGATTTCTTCAGACACGTTTATATTGTATGGCAGCTTGGCAGTCAGAAAGCCGAGACCTATGACCATTAACACAACTTACTGAGTTGAGCTGCCAAGAGGATTTGATGTGTAAAGGTTTTCTTCTGATTTAGTTACAGAACTTTTTCTGGGAATTCGCAGTTCCATGAAATAATACACAAAAAAACTCGCACGCGCTGCCCCTATCACGGTTAGAACTGAGGATTTTCTTAACCGTTGGACCGCGAGACACGGGCGGTACCACGGGGCTACGGACACATTGCTGCCAGCACGCCACTCTCGTCATGGTATTGGTCGCTCAGCCTCATAACGCATCGTGAAAGATATTAAAAGTTGTCACTAATGTGAAGAATAGCATTTCTTCAGCCAAAAAATTTAAATTTCTGTCTCAGTGTCTTAGTTTACGTGAGGATTATATACCACGAGACATTCAAATGGAAAGGGAATATCAAGTGAATTTAGTGAGTCAGTTCAGTACCATACGCGGAAGTGATTGCACTGTCACAGTGTTGCCAAATGTTTGTGACGATGTTGCCAATTCTCAGCTGTGCTAGGAACAGCTCTGTAGCGTTATAGGAGGAGAATCCTGTGCTCGTGTCATAGAAGGATACGGAGAGGAGCCGCGGGATTTGGTTAATATGCAGCGTTTTCTCCTACCAGCTGTGTCAAACATTCAGGTGTGTAATCTTCCATCACGATTACAGTTTCCCACAAAATATATACGAATAAAACACTTACCTTGTTACTCTGTTACAAAAGATTATTTCAGTACAATAAAAAGTCTTTGGAAATCAACTTTGCCAACCTGTCACGAAAAGAAAGATAACCAACACTTTGCACCTCGAAATCGATTGCATCTATGTGGAGTCTTGTAATCATACAAGTAGGATTTCGTGAATTGCACGAGAATGTAGAAAAATGTTGGTGCGAATGGAAGCAGTAAGAAAGACAGTTATTCTGCACCACGTAATAATCAATTCATTTGATAATTCAGAAGAGAATAAACTAAAAATTATGCCCATTAAGACAGAAACTAAAGTGCAGATGCGCTCAGTGTGCAGATCTGCGCTTTTTCATCTTCAGATCTATACAAATAATGTATACTAACCAGCGTATTCATTGCTTTCGTAATGTTTCCCTCTTGTTTAGTCTTGAACTGGATCCACAGCCATGAGTCTGATTTTTTCTTTGTATCCTTCCATCTACTATCTTTGTGTGTTATTGTTCGGTATTCAAAAAGCAAAATATTATGCCTGCTCCCACAAGGTATTAAAATGAGGTCGCAAAAAGGCTAACGAATTATAATCAAAATAAAGTGAGACGCCAATTTGTCTGTCGTCATGGTGTTAAGCGGACGGAAATAGTTGGGTGTTATTGTCGGCTTTTCTTATTGAGATTTTCATATTACCCTAACACAAGACGCCGAGATAAATGTGTATATTCTCAGTGACGAAACATCCCACATTCCATTCATCCTGATGCATTCGTTACGTGCATCGGCGGCAATGAGTGATAGGAAAGCTGTTGTGGGGTGACGAATAACAATAACAATGGCAGTAATTACAAATCAATAATCAAGGATGTTTACTGTATTACAGACGATTAACAAAATAACTCAGAATGGCTGAGTGTTTAACTGGCGCACTGAGTAGGTGTTCTTACCACTTTGTGACTGAATTCTGTTCTAGTTGTTTGCAGAGAGAAAACAAAGAACCCTGTAGCCATACATATCGCTAGTACAACGAGATATTACCTATCAACTATCCTTGCTTTACATCACGAGACGAACAGGCGTCACTGAGCTGATATTTGAAATACATTTCTGTTTTCTCTCTCTGTCTCTCTCTCTCTTTATTTTTATATTAATTTTTTAAGGAAAGCATCGGGAACGTGATAATAAGCAAGTAGGCATATAACCTGTTTACAGTTATTTTCATCGGGATACATAATGCAAAAATATAACTTTTAAGTGTGTTATTGCGTAATTCCAGTTATTGACAGTCTATTCGTGAGCTTGCTCGCATTCAGTGGGGTGAAACCTATCACAGAAGCAAGCAAAACACAAATATTTCTTGCACCATGTGCAACACATAAACGAAATCTCGCTGCACTGACGTGTTGTCCGATATATTGCACGGAAAACATATCTGATTCATGTTGTTAAATGCAGCTCTATCAGATATCAATTTGGAAGCGTACCAAGTGTATAAAAGTATACCTTTAAATACGCAGAAAGGCCCATAGAGGCATTCGACTGAAACATAGCTTGGTTCAAATGACTCTGAGCACTATGGGACTTAACATCTAGGGTCATCAGTCCCCTAGAACTTACAACTACTTAAACCTAACTAACCTAAGGACTTCACACAACACCCAGTCATTACGAGGCAGAGAAAATCCCTGACCCCGCCGGGAATCGAACCCGGGTACCCGACTGAAACATAGCCATGACCAAAATTGGAACTGGGGTCGAAAGCATCGTCGTCTGCCACCTTGACAACTCGAACGGTGACAGTGCTCGGCCGGTTACTTACGTTTACTGGTGTCAAAGCTACAGCATGAAAACACAAAAATGTTAATAACCCGAAGATCATTAGTTTTGGAACCCATAGAAAGTAAAGCAGTCATCTGTCACAAGAGTGGTGTGA
The DNA here is from genome assembly GCF_021461385.2 of Schistocerca piceifrons. Lineage (NCBI taxonomy): Eukaryota > Metazoa > Arthropoda > Insecta > Orthoptera > Acrididae > Schistocerca > Schistocerca piceifrons. The sequence goes on from NC_060141.1 coordinate 744,931,865, forward strand.
ACACCACAGTGCTTTAATAGACACGGACTTGTTGGAGGTGGTATGCTGTTGCTTTCATTCGACCTTTGAGTTGACTTACCTAGCCACTTAATAGGTGAACCTACAGTTTTACGTGGCTTTCGGACTACAGTGCAACTCGGCATTTTTCACATCAACAAACACTGCTCGAGAAGAAATATGTGTAAAACGGAACATAAAAATCGTGGGATTGGTGAGAGATCGAACCTGAGACCTTCGTATCCATAGTTTTGCTCTTTATCACCTTGCCACCATGCAGCCAACACTGTGGTTTCTGCTTGCCATTAAAATTAAGGATCTCTCGTTTGTGCCTGCGTTGGCACTTGCGTGTCCCTTAGGAGACCTTACCTTTGGGATTACCCTCGTATACGTGTGTGTAAACGCCCACCAATGCCCACTCAAGGAAGACAAGGATAGCTAGTCTAGCTTCAACATTACAAATACGCCTCTGTTTGTGGATGAACGCAGACTTAGGTTGACAAAAATGGCTCTGAGCACTATGGGACTCAACTGCTGTGGTCATAAGTCCCCTAGAACTTAGAACTACTTAAACCTAACTAACCTAAGGACAGCACACAACACCCAGCCATCACGAGGCAGAGAAAATCCCTGACCCCGCCGGGGATCGAACCCGGGAACCCGGGCGTGGGAAGCGAGAACGCTACCGCACGACCACGAGATGCGGGCTTAGGTTGACAATCATTTTGAATATATATCAGTACTGTACCCATTGGTGTGATACTCGTTTTCTACCAATGATTCCCACAGCTACAGGAACACTACTTTAATACCTCTTAGACAAAATACTTACGCAGCGCTATCAGACGAAAAGATCAACCTGACACAACCTGCGGGAAGTTTGTTTTACAACCTTCGTACCTGGATAAAGTGCTTTTCCTATTTGAGATATCTGTGAACGTTGCTGTATAAGACGATTTAAGAAGAAAAAAATGGTTCAAATGGCTCTGAGCACTATGGGACTTAACATCTCTGGTCATCAGTCCCCTAGAACTTAGAACTACTTAACTCTAACTAACCTAAGGACATCACACACATCCATGCCCGAGGCAGGATTCGAACCTGCGATCATAGCAGTCGCTTTAAGAAGAAACTAAATTCCTTCAGCTACGCCAATGTTTAAATAAATCGTGTTAACGGCACTAAATTGTGGTTTGTAAATCGTTTACCAGCCGTACTCTGTCGTATTTCGCTTGTTCGAAGGCAAAAAGCTTACTGACAAATTTCACAGAAGGAAAACGGGGACGAAATGTCTCCCACTCGAAGGTCATGTTCTCTTACTTAAATGATTTTAAAATCGGGTAAAATGAACAATGAGGTTGTCAGTATAAGCACATTACTGTTGTCAATATGATGTTGCACCGCCCAGGGCCTCTACTGATAAAGGGCCCATTTAGGTCAGGCATATTGTACACAAAAGTGGAAGAGACAGCACCACTAAATTCTACAATCCGTATGCATTGCATACACACAGAAATTACTGTTACAGTGTACTTATGGAGCCCAATGAGTGAATTGCACATTTTCCGGTGAGAGAGAGCACTGGCAAACAGTCTTCGCTACATTAGGTTACTTAAACTGGCGTCACTTTGAGCTAGAATTTATGGCCACCGACTAAGTGTAAGGACAGTGAGTCGGATGCGGGTTTTGCAACTGTGAAATACTTACATTATGGAAGCGAATATTAAATTTGAACTAATATTGCGAAAATTTTGGACTTGGATTGCAAAGGAAAACAATTGATTTTCTAAAACATTCTATGTTATACACAACTTGAAACAGGTCACGTCGACCAAATCATATGGAAGAACCGACAGCGACGTATATTGGAAGGCAGTAAGATCCCTTGGCTTTTGGTTTGGCAGTATTCGACAGCCATTTCTAGGCGTAATTAAATGAAGAAAGGCAGCGCGTTTTCGTTATCAAGTAACGTCTTTATAAATTACTTTAGTTTTAATGTGATCTACGAGTAATTGCTGATGTTTGATATTAACATGAAAAGGATTCCGTAGACAGGGAAAGAACTTGTTCTTGGGCAACTACTTCTATAATGACCAAAAGGACTTAAATGATCTTCAAGCACATGTGTTCCAGCAGCGGTATGGAGAAAATTATAGTAATAATGACGGTGATAATCGAATTATACAGTAACTTCACACTTCATTGTGGATTTTCTGGAACTAAGAAATTTCCTGAATTAGTGAAAATTTCAAAATTGCTTCAAATCTAGGCTATGACGCCTACAAGAGTCATTACATCCCGCTGACATGAGAATAGCATAATCTCCACGTCAGAAGCTTGCTTCTACTTAACCATCTAATAGACTCGCGTTTTTTTCCACCGTGACTAGTTTAGTAAGCTAAGCACATCATCCACTAGAGCACACTTCTGGGGCTGGGAAATGTGGCCACAATGGTCTGGTGGAACGAACTATCACAAGTGCAATGCGTGGTTTCAGGCATTTACTCTTAAGAGGCACAAACAGATTTATTTTACCTCTGGTAACCTCAAAAGAAAGCTGTTATAATCCAGAATCCGCATTAAACATCACGTTCCTTCATTTCAAACTGGGCAGGGCCGGTTTACGTTGGAAAATCACATAGGTGGAGGTCAGGGTAAACAGAAATACACTCCTGGAAATGGAAAAAAGAACACATTGACACCGGTGTGTCAGACCCACCATACTTGCTCCGGACACTGCGAGAGGGCTGTACAAGCAATGATCACACGCACGGCACAGCGGACACACCAGGAACCGCGGTGTTGGCCGTCGAATGGCGCTAGCTGCGCAGCATTTGTGCACCGCCGCCGTCAGTGTCAGCCAGCTTGCCGTGGTATACGGAGCTCCATCGCAGTCTTTAGCACTGGTAGCATGCCGCGACAGCGTGGACGTGAACCGTATGTGCAGTTGACGGACTTTGAGCGAGGCCATATAGTGGGCATGCGGGAGGCCGGGTGGACGTACCGCCGAATTGCTCAACACGTGGGGCGTGAGGTCTCCACAGTACATCGATGTTGTCGCCAGTGGTCGGCGGAAGGTGCACGTGCCCGTCGACCTGGGACCGGACCGCATCGACGCACGGATGCACGCCAAGACTGTAGGATCCTACGCAGTGCCGTAGGGGACCGCACCGCCACTTCCCAGCAAATTAGGGACACTGTTGCTCCTGGGGTATCGGCGAGGACCATTCGCAACCGTCTCCATGAAGCTGGGCTACGGTCCCGCACACCGTTAGGCCGTCTTCCGCTCACGCCCCAACATCGTGCAGCCCGCCTCCAGTGGTGTCGCGACAGGCGTGAATGGAGGGACGAATGGAGACGTGTCGTCTTCAGTGATGAGAGTCGCTTCTGCCTTGGTGCCAATGATGGTCGTATGCGTGTTTGAAGCCGTGCAGGTGAGCGCCACAATCAGGACTGCATACGACCGAGGCACACAGGGCCAACACCCGGCATCATGGTGTGGGGAGCGATCTCCTACACTGGCCGTACACCACTGATGATCGTCGAGGGGACACTGAATAGTGCACGGTACATCCAAACCGTCATCAAACCCATCGTTCTACCATTCCTAGACCGGCAAGGGAACTTGCTGTTCCAACAGGACAATGCACGTCCGCATGTATCCCGTGCCACCCAACGTGCTCTAGAAGGTGTAAGTCAACTACCCTGGCCAGCAAGATCTCCGGATCTGTCCGCCATTGAGCATGTTTGGGACTGGATGAAGCGTCGTCTCACGCGGTCTGCACGTCCAGCACGAACGCTGGTCCAACTGAGGCGCCAGGTGGAAATGGCATGGCAAGCCGTTCCACAGGACTACATCCAGCATCTCTACGATCGTCTCCATGGGAGAATAGCAGCCTGCATTGTTGCGAAAGGTGGCTATACACTGTACTAGTGCCGACATTGTGCATGCTCTGTTGCCTGTGTCTATGTGCCTGTGGTTCTGTCAGTGTGATCATGTGATGTATCTGATCCCAGGAATGTGTCAATAAAGTTTCCCCTTCCTGGGACAATGAATTCACTGTGTTCTTATTTCAATTTCCAGGAGTGTATTTGATGAACTGATAGGCGTCTAAGGAACACGGTTCTTATTTTACTTGTACTTGATTGAACTAGAGACGTTGAAAAATTTGTTGCTGGACTGTGATTCGGTTTCGTATCTCCTCTTTAGAGGATCTGAATCTCTCGGAACAGTATAGTTCCTTCATTTCATTCCTTTTCACAAGACTGCAGTCTTCTCTAGGTCTCCTCCAAAGGTAAATATGTGGGTCCGAATCCTGATCCAGTACAAAAATATTCATAATTTCATTTCCAGCCCTATCACGTGCACGCCGGCCTGCTAGTGAAAATTAACGTGCATTTTTAATGTCTGTTCATGTTGCCAACAATTTCTGGACAAACACGCACACATCTTACTGTTGGTGAGTAAGCAATTGATACTTAAGCAATATTCGTGGACAGTAAAGAAGAACGATAGGAGTGTGGTTCGATTGTCGCTCAGGCACAAAAATTTGTGTCCTTATTTTAGATTAAACACCTAGCAGCTGGCAAGAAAAACCGATACGTAACATCTGATTTTACTTAGTTAACAATCCGATTACGTCTTGCGTTCGTATATCCGTCGCAGAAATTCACATCATGCGCTTCATCTTTAAATTCATACACACTTCGTTATTTCTGAATTGATGTATATCAGACATCTTTCATGGTTAGTTAACAGGGATGAAAGGGTCTTGATAGGAGTCCCGGTTTATTACAGAAACTATCGTCTTTTATTTTCAAGTTTAGATTTGGTTGCTGATATAGGAGAAAATTTCGGTGTTTCACGACTCTTCATGGATAGTCAGCAATATGACATGATTAGATTAGATTAGATTAATACTTGTTCCATAGATCATGAATACGACATTTCGTAATGATATGGAACGAGTCATTTTAATGAAAGATTTATTTACATACCAGTATTCAATTTCTTTACAACAATTTTTTACCCTCTCTCTCTCTCTCTCTCTCTCTCTCACACACACACACACACACACACACACACACACACACAAGCACACCCACATTCTCTTTTTATTTTTGTTTGTTGTGCTCGAATATCGGAGGGGCACGAAAACGTCCGTGAATGAGTTTCTTAGTTTTGAGTACAGTTACGAAAGTAATATAAAAACAACTATGAGAGTTACTGATTTATGATGCTTAGTAGCAGTCAGTTCTGAGTATAATCAGCAACTAAGCTCCAGTCCCTAAACCTAGTTACAGAAATGCGAATCAGACACATTACGTATTCCAGGCCGTAGCAGCCGCGTTTTTGAGGCGCCAGCTATGGTCACTTCCCAGGCCGCTGTAGGATCACATCGGTTCGTCTTCTTCCTGCTGGTAATGTAACTGAGATTTGGCAACAACGCAAGGTATATTTGGCAACTCTGTGATCGACGAGTTACTTCCTGGTGTGCACGGAATTAAGCCTCAAAGTTCACTTGATTTCTCGTGTCATTTCCGTCGAATAACCTGAGTTGTTATCGATTGAGGTGTAACAGAAGATTGTAAATTTACGGTTTTCAGCCCAGCAAAGTCATTGGAGGTGGCAATCTCGTCCTGTAAATAGCGATTTACGAGTTCGAGCCACTATTGGCCTCGTAAGAGGAAGGCGCAAACCATATCTATCCGCTAGCTCTGTGTTGACGTGCTGACCTGTGGATACGCGACTGTTATGGTTCTCGGTTCCAGCCTCGCTGAATGTAACGTTTTTATCCCTTCTGTGTAAGAACTGCAAGCAGTCAGATCCAACATCGATAGGCAGATCGTAAGAAAATACTTTCAGCTCATAGTGCAATGGTGAAAAACTTACAATCCTGCATAACAGGTAACGCCTCTTTCCGCTGCTCACAAGCAAATTTTGGGTTTCTAGGAATACGTAACTTTATTTATGAAATGCCTCATTTGCATACCTGTTGAGTATAACACAACATACCATTTAAACACAGACCCAATCGAAATCTAAGTGAGTAGTATTTTCCTAATTCGTGCAGATAGAGGCACGCTTCTGTACAGATACTCAGTTTTGTTAAAACAGACTTACATTCGTGGTGAGATTATCGTGGGTAGTTTTATTTCATCTCTTACAACACAGTGCATAGTTTTCGTAAGGTTTCTTTTAGAGTTGTTAAAACAATACTAAACATGAGAGAGAAATTAATCATCAACGATATATGCGAATTCTCAGATGTTATCTATAACAGTCTGACAATGCACATGCAGTTTATTGATTACATGCACGTAGAAAACATGTTCTGAGATAATGCTGTCAAACAGGGTTTGAAGAAGAATAAAATGCCACTACCAGACGACAGCTAATGTAGAAAATACGTTTCTAAATATTTTGGCACGATGCACTCTCCCCACACATAGTGTAAAAGCTTCGAGACGCATCTGCTGCCTGGCCGTCTATTAAACCTGAAAAGAACAAAATAACACAGAAGTTAGCCTTTTTTACATATGCGACTATTTTTGGTTGAGAAGTGAAGAGAATTATGTTCAAAGTTCGATTAAATTGATAACTTCAGCAGACAGCAGAATTGCGTTTTAAAAATTGTAGTAGCGAATGTAATACAACTCACGACGTCTTACCAACAGTGCGCTATGCTTACCGTTACGCTACTAGCTGTGACGTAGATACAGTACCTCTGGAAGTGAACAGCAGTTCCTCCAGAACTTCGGCATTCCACAGTGCTGTGAGATAATGCATATGGCCGGATCTAGACCTCTGAGAGACAGAAAGTTACAGCTTTTCTTTTGCACTGCATGATGGTTTCAACAAACAGATAGCGCAATAGAGTAGCTCAAATGGAAAGGAACACTTCCTATTTAAATTTCTGCATCCTATACTGTTGGCAGTTCTGTGTAGGTGGCAGTTACGTTATTTTATTTCGGTGATTACAAAAAAGAGTCGAATGTATGCACTGGGTAGCCAAGCATCTAGTTCATGGCGATTTGGTCAATCAAGTAAATGAATGTACTGAACATCCTGCAAACCACTACAGGGAGCCTGTGTGTCAGAATTCTCATCTTGTGTGCCGCAACGGTGCTATGACAGAGAAATGAGTCGTAGAGAAGACGGTTTGGTGGTCTGTTGGACTGATGGTAGTTTCATATGACGATGGTCTCGGTACGATTCCAACTTCTGCCGATGTTTTTTGATAGAGAGAGGCAGATTCTATTCTGTTCCAGCTACGCCAAGACAAGAAGGTATAATGGCATTGTTGTCTGAAAATCACATTAAACATGATATTCCTTCCAGAATGAGATTTTCAATCTGCATTGGAGTGTGCACTGATATGAAACTTCCTGGCAGATTAAAACTGTGTGCCCGACCGAGACTCGAACTCGGGACCTTTGCCTTTCGCGGGCAAGTGCTCTACCAACTGAGCTACCGAAGCACGACTCACGCCCGCTACTCACAGCATTACTTCTGCCAGTATCTCGACTCCTACCTTCCAAACTTTTCAGAAGCTCTCCTGCGAACCTTGCAGAACTAGCACTCCTGAAAGAAAGGATATAGCGGAGACAGCAGAGTCAAAATCTCATTCTGGAAACATTCCCCAGGCTGTGGCTAAGCCATGTCTCCGCTATATCCTTTCTTTCAGGAGTGCTAGTTCTGCAAGGTTCGCAGGAGAGCTTCTGTAAAGTTTGCAAGGTAGGAGACGAGATACTGGCAGAAGTAAAGCTGTGAGTACCGGGCGTGAGCCGTACTTCGGTAGCTCAGTTGGTAGAGCACTTGCCCGCGAAAGGCAAAGGTCCCGAGTTCGAGTCTCGGTCGGGCACACAGTTTTAATCTGCCAGGAAGTTTCATGATATTCCTTCTCTACCAAGTAGACGTTATGTGGAACCACAATAAGGTAAGGAGTGGCGACATGTAGAAACTCTATCACCAGTAACCTTTCTTATACCAGTTATTTTTATTTCTAGTGACGAAACAAACCCTGTGTATGGCCACAGGACACTTATTCCGTCTCTTATTTTAGCTTCTGTATGTCGATAAAATTGGTTCTGAACTGGGAATGCAACTCAGGCCGCCCTTAACGCGGAATTTCATCCCTTCGTGACAATACAGCTCGACTACAACTTGTTGTTTGTTCAAAATTGCAGATTCCTCAACATTTCTACATATTGCGCATGTACGGGTTGGAATCCTGGCAAAGCACTAAACTTTTCACTATGTATTATCAAGCTCTAGCATGAGAACACCTATCTGATGGTGGATAATAATTTTTATTTTTAATGCATTTTCTTTCGTTGTCAACACTAACGATATCTGACGTTTTTGACTCCCAGTGAGACACAGAACTATTTGCGAGATCATTGTAAGTTGAAGGATGTTATTCCGAGCTGCTGGTGGAGAAAATTCGGTAACTGCCATCTCTTTGTCTGTGGTCAACAACGATATGTTTGGGGTTCGATTCCTAGTCAGCACTGAACTCTTTGTAATATTATTTCTAATTGAAACATGCATACATGTCGCTGCTGTTGTTCACACCCAAACTTAACGTTCCTTTTCTCTAGAGTATAACAGCGATATGTGCCGGGTTGGAGTCCTGGGAAGGAAAAAATTAATGTTTCGTCTCGTCATTTCAGTTAATACGTCTAGCTACTGCCGAGAAAATCCGTAATGTCAAAGTTGATTGTGCTTGGATAACAATCCGATTAGGTTCTGGGTTCGAATCCCTGTCCAACACAAAGCTTTACCTCACTGCATTTCAAATAAGCTACTTGTGAAGAAGCAGTATTTAACATCTCTCGTAGTTCGTTAGTAGGGACAATAGGAATTCGCGACCGTTAAAAATGTTTACGTTATGTAATTTAAAATTGATATTTGTTAACTGATACTGTCTAAAATTTAAGTATATCACTCTCTTTATGTCTAGTCAGGAATGACTGTTAATTTCCGTCAGTCACGAAATCTTAATTTGCATGACCTGGATTTGAATCCATATGCAGGACGATTCGGTTCGTCGTGACATTTGAAGTTCCTACATATTCTCAACTAGCTGCTCGTGAATAACGTAAATTTTTAATGAAATTTTGTGTTAAATAACAAGTATGGTAAGTTACTTTGAAGAGTAAATCATGAATACGACGCACTTACTACGTGCATAACCCATCTGCCGTAATAATGAGAGTGCTAACATTTCAGGTATGTCAGTTGTTGCAATAAATGCGAGTTTACAAGACTTAAGGACAGTCTTATCTGTGATAACGTGTTCCCTGTTATTTTTAGTAACGTGGTATTACTTTACATCCTGAGTTATTGCGATACAGAGCAGTGTTTTCTAGTGGTGACTTGTTGGAACCATTTTCAATAGTCAAACGACTGTATCAAGGAGCGATAAGAGGACCTGCTAGATAGCTGCGTTATGTGGGTTGCATGGGAATCAGGCGAAATGCAATCCAGGTCGTTCGGATACTTTTTAGCATGACTGTACTTCGTTAACAATCCGAGTAGGTGCTGGGTTCGCATCCCCGTCACAAGCTTTATATGATGGGATTTCAATTTTAAACATGAGCATACCTTGACACCATACTAATCGTCGTTGGAGGTAGTTCCCAGGACGGTAACTATTATGACAGGATTCCCGATTCCTTACAAACATTTTCGTCATTTATTTTCAGGATCTGAATTGATAACTGATACTGGTGCAAACGTCTATACTTCACGTCTCTTTATGCCTAGTGATCCAGTCTCAATAAGGCACAAACAAAGCTTAGCTTAGTTAGCAATGGCTATAGGTACTGGGTTTGAATCCAGGTCCTGAACGACGACGTTGGTCATGTCATTTAAAGTTCAAATTTGTGTACACGTAGCTGTTGATGTGTTAGGAGAACAATGATATTACTGGTGATTCGCTGTTAATGTTGAGATTTCCTTAGAGTGCTTGTTGCCGTTAATCGCGTTTTCCTACTGGTTCGTCCAATATCCATTTCCAGAGCCACTCGCAGTTGAGCGACCTTCAGCACGTGGTTGGAAAACCTTTTAGAGAGCGAAAAACTTTTTTCCAATTGCCGTACAGCTTTATAACTCCATATATTAAGTATTTAATTTTGACTAAGGGTTACTGTACGATATATGTAAAATAATCCGTTTTCTCAGAAATTTTGGAATGTCACTTGCTGTAATTAAGGTTAGTTTATGAGTGTTACGGGTTGTCTCATCGCTAAGAACCTGTTTTCCAATATGTTTTGTATGACGATATTAGTTGACGCTTAGACTGACTGCCATAAGGACCTATGGTTTCTTAGTAGTCTCTTGCGGTACTCATTGTGTGTAGTCAAACGATTGTACCCCACAGGGTTTTGGTGTTTAGAGGACCTGCAACACAGTTACGTTATGTTGGCTGTATTCGGCAGTGACCCACATTTTTGCCGTCAAGTGTACAGTTAAAATTTTTTTAGAAACATTTGAATTTACGAATTATGTGGCACACTTAAAATGTCTGTTATTACTGATTACACAATGTAGTATTGTTTATTATGTTTAATTCTGGATTTATTTGTGAAACAATAATCGAGAGTGATAGAAATTTATTTGTCAAGAAACCCTTTTTAAATATTGTTAGTACGCGGAGTGATGTATTAGTAAGTAAGCTTTTGATGCTGTCGGACGAATTTTTGTATTTTGGGCAACCAATGTAATTTTAACTTTGTTAATGCGAAAATCCAAGAGACTGCGTGGTATACAAAAAAGTGACAGAATAAATTAACGTAAAAACAAAAATTCTGCAACGACAATCGTCAATATTATTTATATCAATTCAATCATGAGGACCTAAAATGTGAGAATCTCATCTTCAGGAATCAGACCCCTAGACAGGAAGAAATGTAGCCAACTCTACAAGAAAAAAAAAGTAAAAAGTTTATTGTAATCTTACGCCTCTGTAATCCTCCGAAAAGAACATTGTGAACAAATGGTTCAAATGGCCCTGAGCACTATGGGACTTAACATCTTAGGTGATCAGTCCCCTAGAACTTAGAATCACTTAAACCTAACTAACCTAAGGACATCACACACATCCATGCCCGATGCAGGATTCGAACCTGCGACCGTAGCAGTCCCGCGGTTCCGGACTGCAGCGCCTAGAAACGCACGGCCACCGCGGCCGGCCATTGTGAACAATAGCAGCAACTAGGAAGGACGGGCAGATTACAAGTAGCATTACTGGCGCTCACTGGACAGCCATAAGTCATTCACATTCGCTTAGCGCAGAGAAAAGACCGCAGAACAGTAATCCGATGGCTGTGGGTTCGAGTTACTCTGCAGAAATTTTTTGCTTTTTATTTTCAATTTTTACTGTACTTTCATTTGTAACTAAATCAGAATAGGGCTCAGTATATTGTGTTTATTAAGATTTTCGTAAAAGGCATGAAAAGGAAAGGCAAACGGAAATTTGGGATTGCGAATAAATTTCCGAGATAGGATTCCCGTCAAATGCGTTCCGCTTTTGCAACCCACTGATGTCCATTACTATCTTCAGACGAAGAATATGATCAAAAACTGCTCGTATCTGATCGCGTCCAACCAAGAGTGCATCAGAATACAGTACGTCGTATATCACCAATATTTGACGAAATGAAAGGTTAGGCGTGGTTTGCCCCCAAACTGTTCGATGAGAAAGAAACTTTTATGAATGTTAACTAATTTTTTCGATAAAAACTTTACAACAACGATGTAACTGTAAAAATTTTGCGTTTATGACATTTACCAGATACCGAGTATATTACTGTTTCTTCTGTTTTACGATGAATAACACACCAGCACTCAATAATAAAATAATTAAAATATCTAATTTGTATAAGACGTTATCGTGTACGTCTTACAATCACTTCCTGGCAATTTATTTGCAGTCCCAAACTTTCCCTTGCTTTTTTCATGCCTTTTGGGAAAATATTAATAAATATTCATATTGAGCGTTGTTTCGATTCATTTGCAGTGCAAACAACATAAAAATAAAAATAAAAAAACTCGCTGCATAGGGAGTAGATCCCACGACCCCCGAATTATCCTTCTGTATTGTTTCCGCTGCACTAACCCCTGCCGAGATTCTAGGTTAACGTAAATTGCTCGTGCTTTCCTCGACCCGCGCCAAATAAGCTATTTTTTGTAAACACTTGGCTATATGAAGCTCCCACTTCCGCCACTTTCACCTCTGGCCAAGCCCTGCGCATACCACAAACTTTTACGAAATCGGTGACGACTAGAAAGTGCGGTCCTTTTGTAAGACGATTAGACAAATGTTGGTACAACGCCCTAAGTGGATGCCTGAGTGGTATGCAGCCTACAGTGGCTAACGCTCTTTTAGTTGAAACAAATGGGCTCGCCTACACCTACGTCCCAAATATCTAATGGTTCTAATGGCTCTGAGCACTATGGGACTTAACATCGGTGGTCATCAGTCCCCTAGAACTTAGAACTACTTAAACCTAACTAACCTAAGGACATCACACACATCCATGCCCGAGGCAGGATTCGAACCTGCGACCGTAGCAGTCGCGCGGTTCCGGACTGCGCGCCTAGAACCGCTAGACCACCGCGGCCGGCTCCCAAATATCTGTGAGCAAAAATTTTACTCAGACTGTTGCAAACTGCACAAGACCACATACTACAATATACTTACAAAGGAAGGAAGGAACATTGGGTTTAACGTCCCGTCGATATCGAGGTCATTAGAGACGGAACACAAATTCGAACTGCATCGAGAATGGGGAAGGAAATCGGATTTGCACATACAAATCCCGGCATTTGCCAGAGGCGATTTAGGGAAGTCATGGGAAAACTAAATCTGGACGGCCGGACGCGGGTTTGAACTGCTGTCCTCCCGAATGCGAGTCCAGTGTGCTAGCCACTGCGCCACCTCGCTCGGTACCACATTTGCATGTTAACGGATTTGAGCTACGTGTAATGGCTCTATGAGAGTGTGCTTTCTCTTGTTGCGGCATAGATGGACAATAGTCCACTTCTAGAAGCGTCTCTGTATAACGATGAATGTGCTCTGGAGCAGACTACCATACCACGAAACGGGAACCACAAGTTGAATTTGACCTGGACTTTGTCGGTGGTTATTCCAATAACTGCATGTTGATGGAGTACTTATCTAATCATAAAAAGGCAAGACCCAACTACAATGACGCTGTGTGTGTGTGTGTGTGTGTGTGTGTGTGTGTGTGTGTGTGTGTGTGTGTGTTTGGTGTGTGTTGGAAATGTGAAACGTGACTATCTGAAGCAGGGATGGCCAAGATTTCGGTTCGCCAGCCATGCGTGGGCCTCAGTCTCTCTTTGCATTTCCCCCACCGCCACGCCGTGTTGTCTCTGAGCGCGAAGAGCGGGAAGAGAGGTAACAGCGAACACGCCGCATTTAAATGACAGCACAGTCCCACTGCATACGACTTGGTTTTATGTCTCTCGTTTCCCAACAACACAGATCACGCACAACAAACAAGTTTACAGTATTAATTATTTTTGGCACGCTGAAGACATACAATTTTATCTAGTACAAACTGTCTGAATACAGGCAGACGCAGAAATTTTCACAGGGTTTTGCGCTCAAGTTGCCAAGTAATCATGCCTTATATCGTTTTACAATAGAAACAAAGTCTTTCACATAAATATTTCGATCGAAATATTTTTTTTCAACCTCATTACGGCGACTTGTAAAATCTACCTGAGAAAAGCAATGTAGGTGTACTGGAAAATTTTAACGTAAAAATATTTGTAATTAAAACTGGAACTACCTTGCTGGTCAGTCAGTTCCATCTGAACACGCACAGGGGTGCCTTCAACTGGAACAGCAAAAGGTAACGAAAACAGCCAGAAAACAGATGTAACATTGTCAGTATCCTCAAAACGTTCGTAAAATTATCGTTGCAATTCTTTCATGGTCACAATGAATTCTTCAGACCTCGCATCTTCTTTAACATCAGTGAACTTAGGGAACTAGACTGTCTTTGTCAGAATGTATCCCTTCTAAAACGAGATTTGCTTTCTAAATGCATCCCCATCAAATCAGAAGGAAGTGGGCAGTGTGCAGTCAGGTCAACTCAAAACTCGAATTCTGCAATCCATTCTGTATGTTCTAATTTTCCTTTCTGCACTCCTTTTTCCTTCATGATTACAACAACAATGAGTTTTAAATCGAATAATTGTTACGAGTATTCCTCTTGACTTACCCAGTGCACTTTGCAGTAATTCATGAAGTTTCCATAGTCGTCGTTCATTTCCGCTGAAAAAGTGTTGCAACTGAAAATGGAATAATAGATGCGACTTCAGAAATTTTACTATTCATACCACCAATTTCTTCAGCTGCTACTCCTACAAATTTAGCACAAAGTTGTTTTTTCTAATCCCAAAAGTTTATATTCTTTCTGCATGGTACTGTAATGTCGTTTCATAACATATAAGCACTATCCGTTGCTTTTATGAATTAAGAATTCTCTTCCCTCTCTTGCGTCATTCCCATTTTAACGGACTACGACGATTGATCGTCAGATGTACTCTTTTTGGGAAAAAGGCACTGGACCTGTGAAGGTCCTTCATTTTTTTTTTCCTTTGAGTCATCAGCCTTCTGACGGATTCGATTTGGTCCGCCACGAATTCTTCTCCTGTGCAAGTCTCTTTATCTCAGAGTAGCACTTGCAACCTACGTCCTCAATTATTTGCTGGATGTATTCCAATTTCTATATTCCCCTACAGGTTTTGCCATCTACAGCTCTGTCTAGTACCATGGAAGTCATTCCGCTGATGTCTTAAAAGATGTCCTATCATCCTGTCGCTTCTCCTTGTCAGTGTTTTCCGCATATTCCTTTCCTCTCAGATTCGGCGTAGAACCTCCTCATTCCTTGCCTTATCAGCCCACCTAATTTTCAACATTCGTCTTTAGTACCATATCTCAAATTCTTCGATTCTCTTCCGTTGCGGTTTTCCCACAGTCCATGTTTCACTACCATACATACAGTGCTGTGCTTCAAACGTACACTCAATTTCTTACTCAAATTAAGACCTACGTTTGATACTAAACGACTTCTGTTGGCCCGGAATGCTCCTTTTGCCAGTGTTAGTCTGCTTTTGAAGTCCTCCTTTCTCTGTCCAACATCAGTTATTTTGCTGTCTAGGTATTACAATTCCTTAACTTCATCTACTTTGGGACCATCAATCTTGATATTAAGTTTCTAACTGTTCTCATTTCTGCTACTTCTCATTACTTTCGTCTTTCTTCGATTTACTCTCAATCCATACTCTTTACTGATTAGACTCTGCATTCCATTTAGCAGTTCATGTAATTCTTCTTCACTTACGCTTAAGATAGCACTGTCATCTGTGAGTCGTAACATTGATATCCTTTCACCTTGAATTTTAATCCTACTCCTGAACACTTCTTTTATTTCCATCACTGTTTCTTCGATGTGCAAATTGAACAGTAGGAGCGAAAGACTATGTTACGGCGTTAAGTCAAGCCCCGGCACGCCAGTCGGAAATGATAGAGGAGAGACCGTTGTGAGAAGACGTCAGCCAATAGCATGCTGACCGACCCCTCTCCAGGAAGACAACGCGACAACATCAGCTCGTACGCGATGAGGACATATGCGCCGCGCCCGACTGGTTGCGGCCAAGTTGAAGAGTAGCTTAAAGATTAGCAGCTCAGATAGAAGCACCGACACTAATTACTTCGCTTGTACAATCTATGTAACGCGCACTTGGGAATTGTTTGTACTGAAGAACATTGCTTATTTTGCATGTCGCCCTTTGCTTGCGACATATCTGTGTAATAATCAAAGTTAAGTATTGCAATCTTTTCCTATTCTAATGAAACTCATTAATACAATTTGTTTGGATGTTGTCTAGCGACCAGAGAAAAATTTTTGTGGTAAATTCCTATGTGAGCAAACTGCTGAGGTCATCGGGCCCTAGGCTTATGCACTACTTAATCTAATTTAAACTAACTTGCGCTAAGGACAACACACACACCCATGACCGTCGGAGGAAATTCCGACGCGGAGAGCCGCGCGAATCGCGGGAAGGCGCCTCATACCGCGCGGCTACACCGCGCGGCTACTGGTACGAGAAAGCAGGTTTCGTAGACACCTCATATTTGACGACTAGGCTGGATTTAACACACTACATCCCTGTCTTACACTCTTTCTAATCCGAGCACTTAGTTCTCAGTCGTCCTCTCTTGTTATTCCCTCTTGGCTCTTTTACATGTTGTGTATTACCCATGTTTCTCAGTATTTCTAACATCTTGTACCAATTTACGCTATCGAACGCTTTTTGCAGATCGTCAAATCCTGTGAACGTTTCATGATTTTTCTTTAGATCTGCTTCCATTATTACCCCTAACGTCAGAACTGCCTCTCTAGTCATTCATATCACGAACAAATAGCGAAGGATGAAAGGCGCTGACACCACTATTCTGCCGAGCTCAGAGAGTTCTGCCGACCGCAGAATGCCACATCGCAATGTGAGATGAAATGTCACGCTGTTCCCGGCTCTTCCGAGAAGGACCGAACAGAGCCGGGGCAGAGGCCCGCCTTTGTCCCGCCCGCGGCCCACAGACTCTCCACGCCACAGTGGCGCTCTAACTCAAGGCTGGCTGTCATTCTGAAGTCAAATGTCCCCTGCATTTACTCAGCAGAGAGAGAGTACAAATCGCGATCGCCAGGCGTTGCAGCAGTGTTCTTGGTGATTGTGAGATCTATTCGCAGCACCTGATGAAGTAAAGGCACCTGGCGCAGTCCGTGATGATGAGTCATTCCGCTGATGACGTTAATTTTGGTGAATGTCCCGTCACTACACAGAGTGGACAGCTTATTTCTGTCTAGAGTGTACCGGCCGCAGTGGCCAAGCGGTTCTTGGCGCTTCAGTCCGGAACCGCGCGACTGCTACGGTCGCAGGTTCGAATCCTGCCTCGGGCATGGGTGTGTGTGATGTCCTTAGGTTTAAGTAGTTCTAAGTTCTAGGGGACTGATGACCTCAGATGTTAAGTCCCATAATGCTCAGAGCCATTTGAACCATTTGTCTAGAGTGAAACTTCTTGGCAGACTAAGAGTGTGTGCCGGACCGAGACTTGAACTCGGGACCTTTACCTTTCGCGGGCAAGTGCTCTACCAACTGAGCTACCCAAGCACGACTCACGCCCCGTCCTCACAGCTTTACTTCTGCCAGTACTTCGTCTCCCACCTTCTAAACTTCACAGGAGCTCTCCTGCGAACCTTGCAGAACTACCACTCCTGAAAGAAAGGATATTGCGGAGACATGGCTTAGCCACAGCCTGGGGGAAGGGGAGGTACTGGCAGAAGTAAAGCTGTGAGGACGGGGCGTGAGTCGTGCTTGGGTAGCTCAGTTGGTAGAGCACTTGCCCGTGAAAGGTAAAGGTACCGAGTTCGAGTCTCGGTCCGGCACACAGTTTTAATCTGCTATGAAGTTTCATATCAGCGCACACTCCGCTGCAGTGTGAAAATCTCATTCTGGATTTGTCTAGAGTGTTTCCAGTGGTCATTTCGCTTCATTCCATGATCACCTGTGGCATTATACAGAACTACACCAGCACAGATCACAATCTTAGTCGTTGCACAGTTTTACACTTTAGAAACTACGAGGGTTGCCCAGAAAGTAACGCACCGCATTTTTTCTTGAAAAATTCTTTATTGAACATAATTACAACTACACACACGAAAGAATGGTGTTTTATCCACGTAACCTATTTTTCCACGTAATCGTCCCTTTCTATGGCCTTCCTCCAGCGCGAAACAAGAGCGTGTACGCCTTGTCGGTGCCAATCCTTGTCCTGCTGGCGGAGCCAGTGCTTCACTGTGTGAATCCTTTGCCGATTGACAGATGCAGCGCCAACAGCCGAGTCGTAATGCGTTTGTGCTCGCGGATGACAACATCAGCCCGCGGCAACATGTCAGGTTTTTCAGCCGTGGATGGTCTCCCCGACCGCTACAAATCGTGGAGCTCCGCCGAACCGCCTTCTGATGACCTCACCCTCCATACCCAGCGACTAACTGCACTTCTGTCAGCAGCAGACGATTCATAGACTTTGCACAAGCGATTGTGGATATTCCCCACCACTTCTTTCTCTGCAGTGAGAAATTCAGTGACGGTACGTCGCTTGTAACGTACATCACCTACAGACGCCATTTTGAAACTGTTCCACAGCCGCACTATCTGTCGGAAGTCAGGCATACGTGGCGCACTCACTCAGGAGACATCAAATAATACATACGTAACATTTCGCATTCACAGCAGTCGCTTCGGCTGACAAAAAAATAAAAAAATAAAAAGTGTGTGGGGAAAAGTCATAACATGCGGAGACCAAACAGCAATTGGTATTGTAACTGTAAACTGTCGAAACTGCATTGGTAAAGTACCGGAACTTCAAGCGCTGATAGAAAGCACTGAAGCTGAAATCATTATAGGTACGGAAAGCTGGCTGAAGCCAGAGATAAATTCTACAGAAATTTTTACAAAGGCACAGACGATGTTTAGAAAGGATAGATTGCATGCAATTGGTGGTGGCGCGTTTGTTCGCTGTTAGTAGGAGTTTATCCTGTAGTGAAATAGAAGTGGATAGTTCCTGTGGATTATTATAGGTGGAGGTTATACTCAACAAATCGGGCTAGGTTAATAATTGGCTCCTTTTACCGACCTCCCGATTCAGCAGCATTTGTGGCAGAACAACTGAGAGAAAATCTGGAATACATTTCACATAAATTTCCTCAGCATGTTATAGTCTTAGGTGGAGATTTCAATTTACCAGATATAGACTGGGCCACTGAGATGTTTAGAACGGGAGGTAGGAACAGAGCATCGAGTAACATTATACTGAGTGCACTATCCGAAAATTACCTCGAGCAATTTAACAGAGAACCGACTAGTGGAGATAACATCTTGGACCTACTGATAACAAACAGACCCGAACTTTTCGACTCTGTATGCGCAGAACAGGGAATTAGTGATCATAAGGCCGTTGCAGCATCCCTGAATATGGAAGTAAACAGGAATATAAAAAAAGTGAGGGTGGTTTATCTGTTTAGCAAGAGTAATAGGAGGCAGATTTCAGACTACCTAACAGATCAAAACGAAAATTTCTGTTCCGACACTGACAATGTTGAGTGTTTATGGAAAAAGTTCAAGGCAATCGTAAAATACCTTTTAGACAGGTACGTGCCGAGTAAAACTGTGAGGGACGGGAAAAACCCACTGTGGTTCAACAACAAAGTTAGGAAACTACTGCGAAAGCAAAGAGAGCCTCACTGCAAATTCAAACGCAGTCAAAACCCCTCAGACAAACAGAAGCTAAACGATGTCAAAGTTAGCGTGAGGAGGGCTATGCGTGAAGCGTTCAGTGAATTCCAAAGTAAAATTCTATGTACCGACTTGACAGCAAATCCTGGAAAGTTCTGGTCTTACATTAAATCAGTAAGTGGATCGAAACAGCATATCCAGACACTCTGGGATGATAATGGCATTGAAACAGAGGATGACACGCGTAAAGCTGAAATACTAAACACCTTTTTCCAAAGCTGTTTCACATAGGAAGACCGCACTGAAATTCCTTCTCTAAATCATCGCACGAACGAAAATATGGCTGACATCGAAATAAGTGTCCAAGGAATTGCAATCACTCAACAGAGTACGCGAAAGAATTTGCCCCCCCCCCCCCTCCCTCCCTTCCAGCAGCCGTGTACCGCAAGTCTCTAGGCTTCTAGTGGAACGTAAGGTTCCAAATGATTGGAAAAGAGCACAGGTAGTTCCAGTTTTCAAGAAGGGTCGTCGAGCAGATGCGCAAAACTATAGGCCTGTATTTCTGACATCGATCTGTTGTAGAATTTTAGAACATGTTTCTTGCTCGCGTATCATGTCATTTCTGGAAACCCAGAATCTACTCTGTAGGAATCAACATAGATTCCGGAAACAGCGTTCGTGTAAGACCCAACTCGCTTTATTTGTTCATGAGACCCAGAAAATATTAGATACAGGCTCCCAGGAAGTTGTCATTTTCCTTGACTTCCGGAAGGCATTCGATACAGTTCCGCACTGTCGCCTGATAAACAAAGTAAGAGGCTATGGAATATCAGACCAGCTGTGTGGCTGGATTGAAGAGTTTTAGCAAACGGAACACAGCATGTTGTTCTCAATGGAGAGATGTCTACAGACGTTAAAGTAACCTCTGGCTTGCCACAGGGGAGTGTTATGCGACCACTGCTTTTCGCAATATATATAAATGGCCTAGTAGATAGTGTCGGACGTTCCATGCGGCTTTTCGCGGACGATGCTGTAGTATACAGAGAAGTTGCAGCATTAGAAAATTGCAGCGAAATGCAGGAAGATCTGCAGCGGATAGGCACTTGCTGCAGGGAGTGGCAACTGATCCTTAACATAGACAAATGGAATGAATTGCGAATACATAAAAAGAAGGATACTTTATTGTATGATCATATGATAGCGGAACAAACACTAGTAGCAGTTACTTCTGTAAAATATCTGGGAGTATGCGTACGGAACGATTTGAAGTGAATGATCATTTAAAATCAATTGTTGGTAAGGCGGGTGCCAGGTTGAGATTCACTGGGAGAGTCCTTAGAAAATGTAGTTCATCAACAAAGGAGGTGGCTTACAAAACACTCGTTCAACCTATACTTGAGTATTCCTCATCAGTGTGGGATCAGTACCAGGTCGGGTTGACAGAGGAGATAGAGAAGATCCAAAGAAGAGCGGCGCGTTTCGTCACAGGGTTATTTGGTAACCGTGATAGCGTTACCGAGATGTTTAGCATACTCAAGTGGCGGACTGTGCAAGAGAGGCGCTCTGCATCGCGGTGTAGCTTGCAGTCCGTGTTTCTAGAGGGTGCGTTTCTGGATGAGTTTTCGAATATATTGCTTCCCCCTTCTTATACCTCCCAAGGAGATCACGAATATAAGAGAGATACGAGACGCACGGAGGCGTTCCGGAAGTCATTCTTCCCGCGAATCATACGCGACTGGAACAGGAAAGGGAGGTAATGACAGTGGCACGTAAAGTTCCATCCGCCACACACCGTTGGGTGGCTTGCGGGGTATAAATGTAGATGTATATGTAGATGAGGTCACCATAAGATTTGACCTCGGAAATTTCGTGTAACGAGGCGACTGAGCGACTGGAAGGAGAATACTTTGTTGCCGACTAAAAAATTCATTCATTTCAATGCCGCTTGTAGACATCTTAGCGAATTTTCAGATACATTTGCACAATTCTGGGAGGATAATGGAAACAGGTAATGCACCACGACATTTCGAAAACACTAGTACTTCTGTCTCTGAGCGCAAGAGATTTCTTTATTAGATTTTAAGACTAGTTTCAATCAATAATGATTACATTAAGTTCAGTGTGTTTTAAAGAAGTTGCATTTAATAACGTCATAAAAGTTGTACGAAAATTGGCACCGATGTAAATCAAATACACGATAAAAATAAACGAAATAACAATCAAAATGTTTTAAAATAGTTCTATTAGGATAGACAGATTTGGATATGAGCGTTACTAAATTTGTATTTCAGTAAAATAAAATATTGTGGTACGAATACTACGATTTCACAAATCTGCGTCAGTGCTATCTTCGTTGTACCGATGTAACGCTTCATCACCGTCCCATCACACAGAAACTAAGTTGCGCGACTGTGCTATGCGACGGTACTCACCGAGCACTTGGCCCAAGACCGTCCGAGCATCCTCACCCAGACAGGCACTGCGGGCGTCGAAAGGGTTCGTGAACTGCACGAACGCGTAGCCCTTGTGCATTGAAATGCCTGCAACACACAAGACCACAATATGCATATGAACAACAACACATGTTTTCGTGAAATGTTTACTAAGATTAAAGTGAATAAAGCACGCCACAGTTTTGCCTTCACACCATTGCAGACACACTGATCCGTTGTGAATTTTTATTATGGAAGTAAGCTGCAACTTGTAATGGTGAGGAAGTAAGCTGCAACTTGTAATGATGTAGAAATTGCCCTTCGCTTTTCTTCGTACCCCCTATACGATAGCGAGACAGCTATTTAATGTCATACGTCTGTATAGGAGTAATTTTTGGTCAGGTTAATCTTGTTGTTGTTGTTGTCGTCTTCAGTTCTGAGATTGGTTTGATGCAGCTCTCCATGCTGCTCTATCCTGTGCAAGCTGCTTCATCTCCCAGTACCTACTGCAGCCTACATCCTTCTGAATCTGCTTAGTGTATTCATCTCTTGGTCTCCCTCTACGATTTTTACCTTCCATGCTGCCCTCCAGTACTAAATTGGGGATCCCTTGATGCCTCAGAACATGTCCTACCAACCGATCCCTACTTCTAGTCAAGTTGTGCCACAAACTCCTCTTCTCCCCAATTCTATTCAATACCTCCTCATTAATTAAGTGATCTACCCATCTAATCTTCAGCATTCTTCTGTAGCACCACATTTCGAAAGCTTCTATTCTCTTCTTGTCCAAACTATTTATCGTCCGTGTTTCACTTCCAAACATGGCTACACTCCATACAAATACTTTCAGAAACGACTTTCTGATACTTAGATCTATACTCGATGTTAACAAATTTCTCTTCTTCAGAAACGCTTTCCTTGTCATTGCCAGTCTACATTTTATATCCTCTCTATTTCGACCGTCATCAGTTATTTTGCTCCCCAAACAGCAAAACTCCTTTACTACTTTAAGTGTCTCATTTCCTAATCTAATTCCCTCAGCATCACCCGATTTAATTCGACTACATTCCGTTATCCTCGTTTTGCTTTTGTTGATGTTCATCTTATACCCTCCTTTCAAGACACTGTCCATTCCGTTCAACTGCTCTTCCAAGTCCTTTGCTGTCTCTGACAAAATTACAATGTCATCGGCGAACCTCAAAGTTTTTATTTCTTCTCCATGGATTTTAATACCTACTTCGAATTTTTCTTTCTTTCCTTTTCTGCGTGCTCAATATATAGATTGAATAACACTGGGTTGACGCTACAACCCTGTCTCACTCCGTTCACAACCACTTCTTACCTTTCGTGCCTCTCGACTCTGCTATCTAGCTTCTGTACAAATTGTAAATAGCCTTTCGCTCCCTGTATTTTACCACTGCCAGCTTCAGAATTTGAAAGGGAGTATTCTAGTCAACATTGTCAAAAGCTTTCTCTAAGTCTACAAATGCTAGAAACGTAGGTTTGTCTTTTCTTAATCTAGCTCCTAAGAGAAGTCGTAGGGTCAGTACTGCCTCACGTGTTCCAGCATTTCTACGGAATCCAAACTGATCTTCCCCGAGGTCGGCTTCTACCAGTTTTTCCATTCGCCTGTAAAGAATTCACGTTTGTATTTTGCAGCTGTGACTTATTAAACTTGTAGTTCGGAAATTTTCGCATCTGTCAACATCTGCTTTCTTTGGGATTTGAATTATTATATTCTTCTTGAAGTCTGAGCGTATTTCGTATGTCTCATACATTTTGCTCACCAAATGGTAGAGTTTTGTCAGGACTGGCTCTCCCAAGGCTGTAAGTAGTTCTAATGGAATGTTGTCTGCTCCTGGGGCCTTGTTACGACTTAGGTCTTCCAGTGCTCTGTCAAACTCTTCACGCAGTATCATATCTCCCATTTCATCTTTACCTATGTCCTCTTCCATTTCCATAATATTGCCTCAAATACATCGCCCTTCTATAGTCACTCTATATACCCCTTCCACCTTTCTGCTTTCCTTTCTTTGCTTAGAACTGGGTTTCCTTCTCAGCTCTTAATATTCATGGAAGTGGTTCTCTTCTCTCCAAAGGTCTCTTTAATTTTCCTGTAGGCAGTATCTATCTTACCCCTAGTGAAATCAGCCTCTACATCCTTATATTTGTCCTCTAGCCATACCTGCTTAGTCATTTTGCACTTCCTGTCGATCTCATTTTTGAGACGTTTGTATTCCTTTTTGCCTGCTTCATTTACTGCATTTTTAGATTTTCTCCTTTCATCAATTAAATTCAATATTTCTTCTGTTACGCAAGGATTTCTACTAGCCCTCGTCTTTTTACCTAATTGATCCTCTGCTGCCTTCACTATTTCATCCCTCAAAGCTACCCATTCCTCTTCTACTTTATTGCTTTCCCCCATTATTGTCAATTGTTCCCTTATGCTCTCCCTGACACTCTGTACACCCTCTGGTTTAGTCAGTTTATCCACGTTCCATCTCCTTAAATTCACACCTTTTTGCAGTTTCTTCAGTTCTAATCTACAGTTGATAACCAGTAGATTGTGGTCAGAGTCCGCATCTTTCCCCGGAAATGTCTTACAATTTAAAACCTGGTTCCTAAATCTCTGTCTTACCATTATACAATCTATCTGAATCCTGCCGGTATCTCCAGGCTTCTTCCATGTATACAATCTTTTATGATTCTTGAACCAAGCTATGATTAAGTTACGGTCTGTACAGAATTCTACCAGGTGGCTTCCTCTTTCATTTCTTCTCCCCAATCCATATTCACCTTTTCCTTCTCTTCCTTTTCCTACTTCGAATTCCAGTCACCCACGACTATTACATTTTCGTCTCCCTTCACTATCTGAATAATGTCTTTTATCTCATCATATATTTCTTCAATTTCTTCGTCATCTGTAGAGCTAGTTAGCATATAAACTTGTACTAGTGCAGTAGGCGTGGGCTTCGTGTCTATCTTGGCCACAATAATGCCTTTACTATGCTGTTTGTAGTAGCTTACAAGCACTCCTATTTTTTTATTCATTACCGAACCTACTCCTGCACTGCCCCTATTTGATTTTGTATTTATAACCCTGTATTCACCTGACCAAAAATCTTGTTCCTCCTGCCACCGAACTTCGCTAATTCCCACTATATCTAACTTTAACCTTAAGGCAGCACATTACAGATAGTAATTATTGGTGGTCACCAAGATGGCGGTGACAATTAGACAAGCTTCTTTGTGTAAACAAGGGCTCCAGTATCGCAGGGACAAACTGTAGAAGTATTCGTAATGAAGTTCCCGAAGTTTGCTGTCCACCAGGTTAAGTTATCGCGCTCAAATTATTCTTGGGACCAAGATCTGGCTGAAGCCTGAAGCAGTAGGCTCTGAGGCACTTAGTGAATCACGGAACGTATATCTGAAAAACGGAATAGATACCATAGGAGGGGGAGTGTTAATAACAGTTGTCAACAATGTTGTTTCTATTGAGATCGAAACTGTTTATGACAGTGACGTTATCTGGTCGCGTATAACACGCGTAGCAAGGACATCTTGAGTGCGAGGTCGCAAAAGATCAATGATGTTTACATCCCCACATACTGTCTACCACGCACTCACAATATTGGCCGCTAATGGCAACAAAGGGCACGACTCCCGAGGTATCCCATGATGAGCACAGTATGAGGATAACCTGAACTGCTTAGTCGACGAATAATTCACAACAATGCTACAGTGCTAATGGTGTTGATACAAAGCAGAGCAATGGCAACGATAAACAAAGCAAACATTGCATTATATCTACATTAATAGTTGCCTAATTTGATACATCAGCAGGAAAGAACCCAAAGAATTTCAGACTGAGAAAGAAGTTGAAGAAATATTAGAGTTCCAGCAAGATGAACCAGTGGAATGTGTGGTACCGTATACGTTCAACTGTGCGGGCAATGTAATTTACATGAGGAGTACAATGATGACGATACGTCCTTAACAAGTGAAAGTGATGCAACAGGTGTCCAGCCATGTAGTTCATCATCCTTGTCGGGCAGGGAGCCACAAATCCCATACCCAATGAAACGCAGTGAAGGCAATCGTTGTCCCAGGAGCGGGTACTAAACACAATTACGTACTAGGAAGTTCATCCGCAGCATAGTAAAAAAACAATTATGAACAGATTTCGAATAAGTCCGCAGCAATATAACCGTGTAGTGCATAAGAAAAACTACGGACATTTAAGGGACTTTCATTTATTTGATTTGATTTATTGCTCATTTAGAGACCTGTCGTCTTACATTTTATAAGAGGTAGTTCTTTTTACAGCTTTTCATGTAGATTACAAAACATATTCCGTATTACAAATATCAATTATTGTTTTCAGCAACTACAATGGAAGTAATAATATATCAAAAATACATTAGATACTGAAAGAAAAACAAAAAATATTCAAATTTTAAGAAGATGTGATGATAGCGATAAGGAAGATTTGGTTAGTAAGAGAGAGAGAGAGAGAGAGAGAGAGAGAGAGAGAAAATGTTACCCTATCTGAGCCATCCTGGTCTGAAAGCCTCGGAACTTCTTCGAGCCTTGTAGTTCCAGTTCACTACAGTTTAATTTACGGATTAATTTTTCTAAACACTATTTACAAAGCCACTATAACTGTTATGGACATTGTGGAAAGCGCAGTTGTGTGTGAGTGTATTGTTGTTGTTGTGGTCTTCAGTCCTGAGACTGGTTTGATGCAGCTCTCCATGCTACTCTATCCTGTGCAAGCTTCTTCATCTCCCTGTACCTACTGCAGCTTACATCCGTCTGAATCTGCTTAGTGTATTCATCTCTTGGTCTCCTTCTACGATTTTTACCCTCCACGCTGCCCTCCAGTACTAAACTGGTGATCCTTTCATGCCTCAGAACATGTCCTACCAACCGATCCCTTCTTCTCGTCAAGTTGTGCCACAAACTCTTCTTCTCCCCAATTCTATTCAATATCTCCTCAGTAGTTATGTGATCTACCCATCTAATCTTCAGCATTCTTCTGTAGCACCACATTTCGAAAGCTTCTATTCTCTTCTTGTCTAAACCATTTATCGTCCATGTTTCACTTCCATACATAGCTACACTCCACACAAATACTTTCAGAAACGACTTCCTGACACTTAAATCTATACTCGATGTTAACAAATTTCTCTGCCATTCAAATGGTTCAAATGGTTCTGAGCACTATGGGACTTTACATCTTAGGTCATCAGTCCCCTAGAACTTAGAACTACTTAAACCTAACTAACCTAAGGACATCAGACACATCCATGCCCGAGGCAGGATTCGAACCTGCGACCGTAGCATCTTTGCCATTGCTAGTCGTCCCCACAGCGGGTGGGATGTAACATCCGTAACTGAACACTTATTATATAAGCAACGTAACAGGTAAAATTCAAGAGTGTATTACGCTCTTGAATTTTACCTGTTACGTTGCTTGTACACTAAGTGTTCAGTTACGGATGTTACATCCCACCAGCGGTGTAATGACCGCGGGTTGGATATGCCTGCTGTTTATGCTTTAGCTAGAACAGATTTACAGAGTTGATTACATTAGACTGTTTATTCTGATACAGTTCAGTTATTTTAGATGTTGTGTGAAGTGGTCTGTGATACGTGTTGGTGAAAGTGTTTGTTGTCTGAGTATGTGTTTCGGTACTTCTCTTTATGTTGGTGCACTAATTGGAAGTGCTGTCTTAAGTGCTTCGCTTGTGTTTCAGTGTTCTGTATTCGTCAAGTAATGTCCTTGAGACATCATCAGCGAATTTATTTACTAATTCCCACTCGTCTTTGTCTCTTATTGCCCGTATCACGTCTTTGTTATACTGCGTTGGCTGGGACTGATAAGGTTCAGCCTCAGACATTCCCCGACGTCCAGGACGAACTGATATACCCTACGGCCCTTAATGCTTAACTACCATTCCCTTCACCAGGCATCCACCCGCCATTTAAATTTTAATTTCTCGATAATGTTATGTCCAGGTATCTCGATTACCTTCTCCTGTGTCCTCCTTCTCCGCCAGTACATTGCACCCAGAAACGAAATGGTTATGTCGAGAGGGAAACTTACAAGCATCACGCAGAGTGATTCCACTGACGCTGTTTTGAAAGCTCCTGACAGCCTAACCAGGGCACTTCTCTGCCCTCCCCGCACGATGTTCCGATTCGTCACCAGACATACTCGGTGGGCCCATGCACTGCCTGTAAAACAGACCACAGACTCAAAGAGCGCACAACTGTTAAGTTCTCGGTGGATGTGTTGGCGCCGAGAAGTATGTTATGTTGAGTCTGGCCAACTTGTGCATGATCTTGGCAGCCTTGTCAGCCGTTATTCTGATGTGTTCGTCAAATGACAGTCGTTCGTCGAGTTGCACAACAAGATATCGTGTTTTACCTTGTCTGCGTATGCTAGTATCGTGTAGTTTTATGGAAGTATTACTTTCTAGTGTTCTTTTGAATAGTATATAAACCGTTTTGTGTAGAGCCATCTGACGTTTATTATGTTTGCACCACTGGCTGATTCTTGCGAATAGCTGCGTTGAGCGGTGTTCAAGTTGCGCTCTTGAAGCCACGGAAACCACCACGAGAAGGTCATCTGCGTACGCTATCGCCACGTTCGCATGGTTATCCCCATTCAGTTGATGTAGGAGGGGTTCAAAGGCGATATCCCAAAAGATGGGGCCACAGATTGACCCTTGCCTGCAACCTTTGGTGACTCTTTTAATCACTTTCTGATTTCCACGCGCCATTTAACGACCCTGCTTCTACAGTAGTCCGAGAGGCTATCGTAGAGGGCCTTAGGTACCTGCACTCTCTTACAAACATTGCGGCCTACCAGAGATTACCAAAGACGCCAGAAATGTCTATAAGAATAACAACTGCGCATTTGAAACTTCCTGGCAGATTAAGACTGTGTGCCGGACCGAGACTCGAACTCGGGACCTTTGTCTTTCGCTGGCAAGTGCTCTACCATCTGAGCTACCCAAGCACGACTCACGCCCGTCCTCACAACTTCTGCCAGTATCTCGTCTCCTACCTTCCAAACTTTACAGAAGCTCTCCTGCGAACCTCGCAGGAGCAGCACTCCTGAAACAAAGGATATTGCGGAGACGCGGCTTAGCCACAGCCTGGGGGACGTTTCCAGAATGAGATTTTCACTCTGCAGTTGAGTGTGCGCTGATATCAAACTTTCTGGCAGATGAAAACTATGTGCTGGACCGAGACTCGAACTCGGGACCTTTGTCTTTCGCGGGCAAGTGCTCTACCATCTGAGCTAAGGTCCCGAGTTCGAGTCCGAGGGAGCAATGTCAGGAGAATACGGCGGGTGGGGTAGGACTTCCCATTTTAACGTTTCCAAGTACGTATTGACATCTATTGCACCGTGGGTTTGAGTGTCGAAGTGCTGCAAAATTACTTTATCGTGCCTCTCGCTGTATTCGGCCGTTTGCCTTTTAATGCTCTGCTCAAACCCATTAATTGGGTTCTATAACGAGCACCTGTGACTGTTTCACTTGGTTTCAACATCTCATAGTACACGACACCGAGCTGGTCCCACCAAATGCAGAGCATGATTTTGGAGCCGTGAATATTCGGTTTGGCCGTCGACGTGGAGGCATGGCCGGGATTTCCCCATGATTTTTTGCGTTTAAGGTTATCGTAATGAACTCATTTTTCGTCCCCCGTCACAATGCGATGAGGAAATCCCCTCCGTTTTTGCCTCTGAAGCAACTGTTCACAAATACACAAATGCCGTTCAACGTCTCTTGTTTTCAGCTCACACGGGACCCAAGTTCCTTCTTTCTGAATCACGCCCATAGCCTTGAGACGTTTTGAAATGGCTTGCTGTGTCACTCCCACTAATCGTGCCAATTCTTCTTGAGTTTGACGCGAGTCTTCACTCAGCAATGTCTCCATTTCTGAATCTTCTAAAACATTCTCTCTTCCACCACTATGCCCGCCTACGACGTTAACATCACCGTTCTTGTAGCGTTGAAACCACTCGCGGCACGTTCTTTTACTAATAGCGTCCTCACCGTGCATACTTGAGAGCATTCGATGAGACTTAGCTGCTGTTTTCCTCACATTGAAACAAAACAGTTACACCTTCTGTAAACGACGAGAATTAGGCTCGTAAGCTATTTTCAATCAACAACAACTTAATGATGCAGACACAAATCGACTAATGTTTTAGTGAGGTTATGTTGACCGAGGTCCAAGCTAACTGCCTGACGTCTGCGATCTGTTTCTTTCGACCGCTACTTACCGTTGTCGCCACCTATCGGCAAACGGCGGAAGCAAAGCTGTACACCTTTTAGAATACCACTTCGTCACTAACAGTTTATTAGAGCCTTAATATAACAGTCACGACGTACGTGCTATTTTCTGCGCAGAGGGGTGGGAATTTTTCACACAGATGAAAACCCCTATCGCCATCTATACATCTCTCTCCCTCTCTTTGACTTGTCGTAACCTGTACGGATGGCTGTAGTAAAAGTCAAACCTGGCGTAGAAAGTGATGAAAAGAAATAAGTCGCCAGGTCTGTATGGAATGCCATTTCGGTTTTACAAAGACTACTCTATGGCATTGTCCCCTTATTTAGCTTGGATTTATTGCGAAAAAAAGCTCACCGAAATAAATATTATTTCATACAAAAATACACACACATGCACATCCATACACAAACAAATGACACATACTTAAAAAATTACACTCGAAATTTGGCAATAACATTCGATCTTCGGCAATAACATCTGACAGACGGCAACGTAAACCAAAACACTGCATCAAAACAAGCTTCCAGTTTCTAGTTCTGTGAAATGTGAAAAAAAAAAAAAACAAGTGGCAATTAAGAGAGAGGGAACGGCACCAAAACTGGAACAGAAACGTAATATGTAGAAAATCGTCCACGCAGCAGAATTCAAAATATTACTAGATCATAGCAAAAACCAACCACCATAACTGTTCTTAGCCTATCGGTAAATATCCCCGAAATGTAAACTAAAGAGTAAAAATATGTACATATTCCAGAGAGGACTACAAAAGTGGAAGATGTCGGTACCACATAGTGTGGCTTTGGACTCGATCCTACTAGCAGTGTGAATCAAGCACTCAGTTTGAACTTAGATCAGTTGAGACGTATCATGGAGACTTATGTGACAGGAAGAGCAGTACCACACTCACAAGCCCAAATTTGACTCATTAATATTGTCATACATTATGCATTCTAAATTTAAAAAGCGACAGAAAAGGAGTGTTAGGCACTTAAATCTGTATGAAAGGGTTCACTAGTACTTAAGATCAAGTTTAGAAGTTATCAAACTTAATTTCAAATAGAAGCAGAGCAATTTAATCAATGAAGCCCGTACAAGTTTGAAACGAGCGATGTGGAGCGCACAGGGACGCGTCATCCAGCCCGTAGGCCGCAGCCTCTCACTGTGCTGACCACGACGAGGTCCTCCGTCATGGTCATGAACGTTACTTGTTAACCCCTCCAGGGTACCCTTAAAAGTGAGGCTGGTGACCCTCCCTCGTCGCTTTTCAAAACAACAGTCCCGACAAGAAAACAGCGGAGTAAAAACAATGGCTCTGAGCACTATGGGACTTAACAGCTGTGGTCATCAGTCTCCTAGAACTTAGAACTACTTAAACCTAACTAACCCAAGGACATCACACACATCCATGCGGCAGGATTCGAACCTGCGGCCGTAGCGGTCACGCGGTTCCAGATTGAAGCGCCTAGAACCGCACGGCCACACCGTCCGGCTAAAACAGCGGATTGTCAAGGTATTCACTACTTTCTATTGTCACCCTAAACGATAGTTCCAACAAAAAGTTACGTCTGTCTCACCAGCAAGTTCTGAGGGAACTCTCCATATTTGGTGGGTAGCCATTACCTATCTGGCCATAACCGCCATACATAATCCACAAGCCACTGTACGGTGCGTCACGGATGGTACCCTGTACCACTAGTAATCATTAGTTTCCCGTTCCACTCGCAAATAGACGAAGGAAACAAGGACTGTCTTTCTGCCTCTGTATAAGCCGTAGTTTCTCTTATCCTCATGGTCTTTGCGCGTGATTTGGCGGCAACACAATCGTTCCGCAGACAGCTTCAAACGTCGGTTCTCTAAATTTTCTCAAAAGCTTTCCTCGAAAACAACGTTGCCTTCCCTCTAGGGATTCCCATTTCAGATACCGAAGCATCTCCGTAATATTCGTGTGATGCTCGAACCTACCGACCTTACAGCCCACCTCTGAATTGCTTCGATGTCTTCCTTTGATCCGACCTGGTGTGGTTTCCAAATGCTCGAGCAGTACACAACAATGAGTTGCACCAGCGCCCTATATGCGGTCTCATTTACTGATGAATCACTCTTTCCAAAACATTCGCCTTCCCTACCACAAACCTCACTTGCTCGTTCCAATCCACATCGCTTTGCAAAGTTATGCCCAGATATTTAAACGACGTGAGTGTGTCAAGCAGGACACTACTGATGCTACAATAGAACATTAACGGTTCGTTTTTCCTACTCATTCCCATTACCTTACGTTTCTCTACATTAAAAGCTAGCTGCCATTCATCACACCAACTAGAAACTTTGTGTAAGTCACCTCGTACCCTCCTACAGTCATTCGGCGACGACCTCTTCCCGTTCACCACATCATCATCAGCAGACAACCGCACATCCGTGCCCGCCTTATCCACCATATCTTTTGTGCCTACGCAAAATAATATCGGTCCTGTCACACTACCCTGGGGCACTCCTGACTATGCTTGTGATGAACACTCGCCGTCGAGGAGAAAGTACTAGTATCTACTACTTCAAGAGTCTTCGAACCACTTGAATATATTGAAGACTATTCCATATGCTAGTACCTCCGTTAACAGTGTGAAGTGGGGCACCGTGTCAGATGCATTTTGGACATATAGAAATATGGACTCTGCCTGTTGTCCTCCATCCACAGTTTGTAGTGTATAGTGTGAGAAAAGGGCAAACTGAATTTCGCAAGAGCGATGCATTCTACACTCCTGGAAATTGAAATAAGAACACCGTGAATTCATTGTCCCAGGAAGGGGAAACTTTATTGACACATTCCTGGGGTCAGATACATCACATGATCACACTGACAGAACCACAGGCACATAGACACAGGCAACAGAGCATGCACAATGTCGGCACTAGTACAGTGTATATCCACCTTTCGCAGCAATGCAGGCTGCTATTCTCCCATGGAGACGATCGTAGAGATGCTGGATGTAGTCCTGTGGAACGGCTTGCCATGCCATTTCCACCTGGCGCCTCAGTTGGACCAGCGTTCGTGCTGGACGTGCAGACCGCGTGAGACGACGCTTCATCCAGTCCCAAACATGCTCAATGGGGGACAGATCCGGAGATCTTGCTGGCCAGGGTAGTTGACTTACACCTTCTAGAGCACGTTGGGTGGCACGGGATACATGCGGACGTGCATTGTCCTGTTGGAACAGCAAGTACCCTTGCCGGTCTAGGAATGGTAGAACGATGGGTTCGATGACGGTTTGGATGTACCGTGCACTATTCAGTGTCCCCTCGACGATCACCAGTGGTGTACGGCCAGTGTAGGAGATCGCTCCCCACACCATGATGCCGGGTGTTGGCCCTGTGTGCCTCGGTCGTATGCAGTCCTGATTGTGGCGCTCACCTGCACGGCGCCAAACACGCATACGACCATCATTGGCACCAAGGCAGAAGCGACTCTCATCGCTGAAGACGACACGTCTCCATTCGTCCCTCCATTCACGCCTGTCGCGACACCACTGGAGGCGGGCTGCACAATGTTGGGGCGTGAGCGGAAGACGGCCTAATGGTGTGCGGGACCGTAGCCCAGCTTCATGGAGACGGTTGCGAATGGTCCTCGCCGATACCCCAGGAGCAACAGTGTCCCTAATTTGCTGGGAAGTGGCGGTGCGGTCCCCTACGGCACTGCGTAGGATCCTACGGTCTTGGCGTGCATCCGTGCGTCGCTGCGGTCC
The DNA here is from genome assembly GCF_021461385.2 of Schistocerca piceifrons. Taxonomy (NCBI): domain Eukaryota; kingdom Metazoa; phylum Arthropoda; class Insecta; order Orthoptera; family Acrididae; genus Schistocerca; species Schistocerca piceifrons. The sequence continues at coordinate 744,965,680 of NC_060141.1, forward strand.
GGTCCTAGGTCGACGGGCACGTGCACCTTCCGCCGACCACTGGCGACAACATCGATGTACTGTGGAGACCTCACGCCCCACCTGTTGAGCAATTCGGCGGTACGTCCACCCGGCCTCCCGCATGCCCACTATACGCCCTCGCTCAAAGTCCGTCAACTGCACATACGGTTCACGTCCACGCTGTCGCGGCATGCTACCAGTGTTAAAGACTGCGATGGAGCTCCGTATGCCACGGCAAACTGGCTGACACTGACGGCGGCGGTGCACAAATGCTGCGCAGCTAGCGCCATTCGACGGCCAACAGCGCGGTTCCTGGTGTGTCCGCTGTGCCGTGCGTGTGATCATTGCTTGTACAGCCCTCTCGCAGTGTCCGGAGCAAGTATGGTGGGTCTGACACACCGGTGTCAATGTGTTCTGTTTTCCATTTCCAGGAGTGTATAACTGTGCTGAGTCGCGGACAAGAGATTTTCGGTATCAAGGAAGATTATTACATCCGAACTGAGAATTCTGCAGCAAACCGATGTTAAGAACACTGATCTGTGATTTTGCGGGTCCATTCTCTTACCCTTCTTACGTACAGGAGTTAAGTCGCCTGCGACTTTGCGGCTGTTGTAACTCCACGTTCGTGGAGTTGACAACACCCGCTCCATTCACCGCCACCGCCTACCACAATGGTAAGAAGGTCCGAAGATGGTCAAAAACTGTCCGAAACCGGTTACCAGGAGATAAATGTTTTTCTCTTTTTCTCGATCGAGACTGTTTCCGTTTATTTTCAAGGTACTTTTTGCCAGTACGCTGTTCTCCACAAGAAATGTTCTAATAAATTACTTTGTCGAGGAGGTCGAAGAAGCAATCCTCAGCGCGAATCTTATTTCTTATCCTTCCTGTAATGATGTGTTTTCTCGTGTATTTTAGACTTGCCTTCTGCAGTTAGACATGACATGAGGCTATAAATGCCGTGAAACGCCTTCAGAAAAAATGCTGCTGCAACATGCAGTTGTTTTCTGTCCACAATTTATGTTTTTTTCTACATGTTTACATGTTGAAGCTCTTTGCCTCACTTAATACCGAGCCATTTACGCGATATTAACGGCCTAGCAGTTTAATCTATATTTGTGTATTTCACTTCAGCCGCAGAGGGATGTGAATGAACCGATCAGCCAATTTTTAGGAGGTTTCTCCTTCCCGCTGATGACCAAAGTGAAATTTTGGGGCATTGTTTTTGACATACACTTAACATGGCCTGACCACACACGGAAAACAAACTTTAACGCAAAGAGAACTGCCACTGGAACTTGGTGGGGGCAGACCTTTTTATTCTCTTGATTATGCACAAGGACGTCATCCCGTTATCAGATGAGATACCTTACGTCACAGCGCTGCTAAATGTGCACTTCATAAACTCGATACGCTATTTTTGGGATGCCTGCAGATATGCCTTGGAGTAATGCCACGTCTCAGAAGGAAGCCTTACTAGTGGAAGGTGCTTATCATCTGCTACATGTTAGACACTGCTGCGAGGCGAAAAACTTCATCTGCCAAAAGAGTCGACAGTCCAATAGTAAAATAATCATGTACGAGAAGTGACAGACATCTTCCGCTCTTAAGCTCTACACCGTTAGTGGGGAAAGTTTACCCTTTACTAGTGGCAGCATTAAATGCAGTGCATTCCATCGATAGTTGCATTGAAACGAATAGCTATACAGATCCAAGTGGAATTCCATTCAGATAGCAGTTGTAAAACGATTGCAGTTTTGTAAAAAGTTGCTTCGGCACACTCGGTTCAAGTATCGGGGGTTATATTCAACTTTATTGGCCGGACTTCGCTCACGTGTGTACTGATGGCTTCCAACATTGACAGCAAGAATTCAGTAGTAGGCTATGCATGTCTTGTCCCCAATCAGAAATATTCTAGGCAATTTAGTCTGTCCCCATACTGTTCAATTTTTAGCACGTAAGCGATTCGAGAGGCTATCACTTTTGTCTCCAGAACATTCTGTTTATCAGATTCGAAAAGCATATTGCAATCTACCGAAACCCCAACGTGGAACAGGAAAATGAATGTACAAATACTGGAAATCACACTAGAACCATTGCAAAATAAATGAAGTGATATGAGAATATCCTTTATATGGGTCCCGGATCAGGTGTGATAAGATCGACAAGGTGATTAAAGAGCCCAGCGTTTCTATCTCTGTAACGAACGTCAGTCTGTCATTCTTAAAAAAAAAAAAAATGGTTCACATAGCTCTAAGCACTAGGGGACTTAACATCTGAGGTCATCAGTTCCCTAGACTTAGAACTATTTAAACCTAACGACATCACACACGTCCATGCCCGAGGCAGGTTTCGAACCTGCCGCCGTAGCAGCAGCGCGGTTCCGGACTGAAGCGCCTAGAACTGCTCGGCCACAACGGCCGGCCGCCATTCCTCAATTTCTTCGACTCAGGAACTGGCCGAGAAAGAATGGGCAGAACATTGGCACTTCTTACTCTGCCGCAAAGATCAATACTATGCTGAACGCAAGAAGTAATTAGAAACGTCTCGTAGGTTCGAAAATATTGGACGAGCAGGAAGCTGAGAACTATGTTGGTACAAATGCTTACCAACCAAATTCTTCCCACTGCAGTTTCTTCTTAGAAGACAGCAAAACAGTTTTATTTTTATTTTTCATTTTTTTTTTTAGCTTTTTGAAACTGAAGGTGCCCTTAGAACAAACTCTCCTATCAACTGTGTCATCAAAATCTGCAAGGATAGAAACCCTACTCTATATCATAGCAGATAATAACTTCGTTCACATTACACGATTTCTCTCTATGTGTGATTTTATATTTGTGCCAAGCTGCTCAAAAAATCCAAGCAAAACAAAAACATATTTTATTTCTGACATCGTACTTTTCCCAGACATCATGCCCACAACTGAGATTGCATTAATGCTTGATGCAGACAACACTAGAGGCCCACACACAAGTAAAGCACTTCATGCTGATAATGTGAAACCGGCCCGTGCTCTCTAATCTTGTAGTTAATAATGTTCATAGTAAGTTTGATAACATTTGTAGAACACCTGTTTGACATATAGATAAGAGCTAGAATTTACGAAAATGTTAATGAAACACTTATTTCATCTTTGTGGTACCTTGAAACAGCAGTTTTATGTTCATAAATGTAGTCAACAATGAAACTGAATTCCTCCGTACCGTTGGTGCTTGTCACTCAAGAACACGGGAACTAGACAAGCCAACGTGAATCTTTTTCTCTGTTCTATTACCAATTTCTTGATCTCATCTGTGTCCACTGTTTTACTTCCAGTCGCAAACAGTCCTAAGCTGATTAAAGATGAAATAGTATTTAGTCAGAAACCGATTGCAAACAAATTAAAGCAATGAACACAACTCAATGGAAGAATGGAAACAATAACATTCTTCGCACGTTTAGTCCCCAGTTTCTTGCGCTATTGAAGCAACAAGGCAATGTGATTGTTCTCGGTATCACAGTGGCTGCAATAAAACGTCATGTTCCTTAACATGGCAAAAGTAGAAGCGTAGTCTTTGTGACATCTGGCTTCCACCCGCAAAAATTTCATTGCACCTGAACTCACGTGGTCAGCTTTTGAAATAGAAAATACAGGAAACTGCCTCAGTGTCTGCTAGACATTATTTAGTACACAGCCCACAACTTAAGAGTTTCGTTAAACAGACGCCCTAGGCAAATTCAGTACACGTATGCCTGAAAGCAACAGAGTGGAGAACCGAGAAACGTAAATTCTGAACGGAAACAAATATTCCTGGACTTAAACCGCTCTAGGCAAACATACAGGATCGGTGAAAAGAAGCAGGCTTCCTGAGAACTGGAAAAAAAATAGTATACACAGGAAATTTACGATGCCTTCGGAAACTGAGCACAACATAACTTCTTGGACAGAATTACAATGCCGGAAAACGTTGCACCGTGAAAAGGTTATCACAATGATGCTACAGCATTTCCATGCGTGTGAGATGATCTGAATGATTTGCGCTTATTTTCTGCATTTTTAGCATTGAAAAAAGTAATTCCCAGATGATGAATGCTTTGAGTCTAGGATGGGTTTCTGGTACGCGTAACGTTCCTGGAATGGTTTGGTGGTCATCGTAACACACAGAAGAACGTACACATGCAATTTGTTACCACCTTCTAGGCTTTGACAATGGTCGAATCAGTGGCATTACGGACATGACAGATTCATAACGAAGCTCATAGGAAGTAGCGATTATCGCAACCTTTCCCATTGCTGCTGCTATTGTGGTGTGGGCAGGTATTGGGTGTAACTTTTTTTATAATTTTTAAAAGGAGGCTGATGCCCGCCAGCATGTGGTATGAAAACCAAACACTGTTGCGACATCCTTCTTGGCCAAGAGTATTGATGGCAAATTTGAGCAAATCAATGCAATATCCCATACTACAGCTCACATCACAAACGCCTTGAGAAATGCATGTATCCTTGACTGGCGTCTTCGGTATCCTTCTTTGTTCCACATGCAGCATGTCTGGAATGCGATGAGAAGAGATATACTTTCATATCAGTCTCCAGCAACCATTCTTCACGAACTGACAGAGAATGTGTTTCAGGCATGGCAAGAAAATCCTGAAGATAACATTGGGTGGTTGTCCGATACAGTGCCAAAATGAGTGAAAGAGAATACTCGTGCCGGTCGTGTTGACGACATAAATCGACTCCGAATGGTATCAAAGTTTACTTTTACGATACTCATTGTGTGATGAACGTCCTCAAAAAGATTTATAAGTATGGTGCCGGTGCTTAACGTTGCAAATAACTCTGTCAGCGTTCATTGGCTATCAAGTTACCGCCATCTTGCAAGAACGTCATGTGAAATCACAGGATGAAGATTCCGTCAATGGACGTGCCGCGGTGAAAACAACTGTTGCCGTCAGATCGCAGAAGTTAACCACTGTCGAGCGTGGCCAGTGCTTGGATGAGTGACCGTGGTCTATGAGCTAATGTCCTGGATTCAGTTGCAAACCTCTCCGCAGTGTCTCGTGAACTGAGGAGAGGGAAAAGCTGCCCCTTTTAGACAGCTAGATCTGCCCTTCGGGGTCTCATAGCCACTCACGCCGTACTTTACTTTACTTTGAGTATACCTGCTGCTCACATGATCGGAATATGCCACGAGTGCGAGGGATATATGCTCCATATTCACACCCTATCAATCTCTTCTTTCTGTTATCGTTAACTCTTAATGCAATACCAGTAGTGAATATTCTATTTCCTACTTCTTATCTCGCACGTTTAGCGACGAAGAGTTTAGTAGAACGGAAATACAGCTCTACTGGAAGACAATAAGTTCGGTCACCCCAACTTTGGGAAAACTCTTGATCAAGACAGTGATATATAATAATCACAATTCAATTGTACTTAATTAATTATTACTTTTCCTGCTTCCACTCTCTAGTCACATTCTTACAAGAGATTTACATTGTATTAGTTGACGACAAGGTTAAATTGCCTTTCTTAAAGTAGTGACATGGCTTCAATTTGATGGTATGAAAGAAGAATCGACTATTTGCCTAAATCGCTTTCTTATTTGGTCATGTGGTGGTTTTGAACATACTGACTCAGTGATCAACAGAACCTATACTTCAAGTACAATTTGCATTTTGAACAATTGCCCCCATGCACGAATCGCTTGGAATACAGTATCTCTGAAACTAGGCGATTCAGACTGTTCTTGCGCTGTGACCATCATTGGAACTGTTCATAAGCACTTTCGTGTCCGAAGCGGTATGCAGCGCATTCTACATACTCCCGTAGTATCATTCACACATAGATGAGTAGATGACAAAGGGAAACAGAATGATTCTATATTTCTAGATTTCCGAATAGCATTCGACACGGTACCCCACTGCAGTCTTTTAACGAAGGTACGTCCATACGGAATAGGCTACCATATGCGTGACTGGCTCGAAGACTTCATAAGTAACAGAACCTGGTATGTTCTCTTCGACGGCGAGTATTCATTGGAGACGGTGGTAATATCACGAGTGCTCCATGGAAGATTGATAGGACCATTACTATCTTCTATATATACATCAGTGATCTGGTTGACAGGGGGGGGGGGGGGGGCAGCAATCTACGGTTGAATAACACGGATGATGTTGTATAGGAATGTGTCGATTTTGGGAGACTGTAGGCTGATACAAGATGATCTAGACAACATTTTTAGTTGGTGTCATGAATGGCAGACGGCTCTTAATGTAACCAAATGTGACTTAATGTGGATGAGTAGGAAAAACAAACTTGTGATGTTTGGGTACAGCATTAGTAGTGTCCTGCTTGACACAGTCACGTCACTTAAGTATCTGAGCGTAACGTTGCGAAGTGATATGAAATGGAACCAGAATGTGAAGATTGTGGTAGGGGAGTCGAATGGCAGACTTCGGTTTATTTGGAGAATTTTAGGAAAGCATATGGGATGCTGCTATATTTGTTGTGGTCTCATGGGAGAGAAGTTCTTGACCGCCTCCTAGATCATTTTAATTCCCTGCATCCTAGCATCAAGTTTACCATGGAGGTGGAAAGTGATGGAAAGCTTCCGTTTCTGGATGTTCTGGTGTACAGAAAGGATGATGGGACACTGGGACACAGTGTTTATCGAAAGCCTACGCACACGGACCGTTACCTGCATGCTTCTAGCTGTCATCCATCGTTCCAGCGTACAGGGGTCCTGCGGACGTTGGCGAGAAGAGCTTATGCCATTTCAGATGGAGAAAGCTTGACACAAGAATTGGACCACCTTAAGGTTGTGTTCAAGAAGAATGGCTATACAGATAAACAGATCCGTCGTGCGTTCCAGTTTGGACCATCGCCTGAACCACCAGAAGATACCTGCAAATCGGTGGCTTTTCTGCCTTTTGCTGGGAGCATTTCCTCGAAGATAGGAAGAATTCTAAAAAGATATCATATCAAAAGTATTTTTCGTCCGCCAGCCAAGATTAGAGCGCTTCTTGGCTCTGTTAAGGATGACTTGGGTTTGAGGAAGCCCGGTGTGTACGAGATCCCTTGCCACTGTGGGAAGGCTTATATTGGTCAGACACTCCGGACCATTCAGGACCGATGTGTTGTGCATCAGCGGCACACACGGCTGCTTCAACCTGAGAAATCCGCAGTTGCGGAGCACTGTCTCACCGAGGGACACAGAATGCTATATGATGCGACACAAATGGTTGCCCCTGCATCTCGCTATTGGGACTGTGTTTTAAAAGAATCCATAGAGATTCGTTTAACTGACAATCTTATTAATAGAGACAAGGGTTATCTTTTAAGTAAGACTTGGGACCCGGTGTTATCTGACATTAAAAAACAACGGTCTGTGTTTCAATCGTCGGAATAAAAAATTTTTCTTTTATTTTTGACAGCGATATCTTGATTTCGCCTCTTTCCACCACTGGCGGTGCGGCATGTTTACTGCGCTAGTGGGCAGCTACGGTACCTTCTCGCGCACGCGTTGTGGGTCTTCTGCGGCCTATATAGGGGCTGCCGCTTGCGCAGGGAAGTCAGTTCCGGCGAGATTGTGCACCAGCGCTCTCACCTGAAGATGGCGGCCAGTTGGACCGCGGAAATATTGTGTCATGAAGACGTTATGATCCGGCTGCATACCCGAGAGGAATATTATCTACTGGGTATATGTTTAGAAGTGAAGTGACAGTGCGACCTCTAACCTACGACCGATGAGAAAAACACAGATCTAGGCCAGAAAAATGAGTAAACATAAAAGGCAGTTTATTATAAGGGCAGACAAAAAGAAAGGAGCCAGAGGCATAACTACAGAAACCAGAAGTAGTGACCCTGGCTGTTGAGACACTTGTCCACTGTGACACAAGGCGATGAATGGCTGTCTCATAAAATTCCCGGGGCTGCGATATTAACCAGTTCCACACGTACAGCTGGACGTCGTAGTCCGGGGTGAATCGTTTGCCCCTAAGCTGACGTTCTTCTTTGCCGAAAATGCCCCTCTTCTGGCTCACTTCCTGCACCACGGGACAGCGTTTCTCGCATACCTTGACCATCTTCGCCAGGCGATCAAATCAAAACGACCAGGCAATCTCACCCGCGGGGTCGTTGAACTCCACGACAATGAAAAGCCTCATACGGCCAACACAGTCACAGCACTGCAGCAGAAATTTAAATAGGAGGTTCTCGGCCACCCTCAATACAGTCCGTACCTCTGCGATTACGCCATTTTGGTCCCCTTAAAAATGCTCTCAGGGACAAATGATGCACCTCAGACGACGACGTCCAGCTGTACGCGCGGAACTGGTTAACATCGCAGCCCTGGTAATTTTATGAGACAGCCATTCACCACCTTGTGTCACAGTGGGAGAAGTGTCTCAACAGCCAGGGTCAATACTTCTAACATACAGGTACTTATATCTGTAACTATGCCTCCGGCTCGTTTCTTTTTGAACTCCCCTTATAATACAGGGTTTTACAAAAATGTACGGCCAAACTTTCAGGAAACATTCCTCACACACAAATAAAGAAAAGATGTTATGTGGACATGTGTCCGAAAACGCTTAATTTCCATGTTAGAGCTCATTTTATTTTCGTCAGTATGTACTGTACTTCCTCGATTCACCGCCAGTTGGCCCAATTGAAGGAAGTTAATGTTGACTTCGGTGCTTGTGTTGACATGCGACATTTCTGTGAACGTTTGGGCAGGCGTTGTTGGTGATGTCTTGATTGGGCCCCATGTTCTTCCACCTACGCTCAATGGAGAAGTGTCTCAACAGCCAGGGTCAATACTTCTAACATACAGGTACTTATATCTGTAACTATGCCTCAGGCTCGTTTCTTTTTGAACTCCCCTTATAATACAGGGTTTTACAAAAATGTACGGCCAAACTTTCAGGAAACATTCCTCACACACAAATAAAGAAAAGATGTTATGTGGACATGTGTCCGAAAACGCTTAATTTCCATGTTAGAGCTCATTTTAGTTTCGTCGGTATGTACTATACTTCCTCGATTCACCGCCAGTTGGCTCAATTGAAGGAAGTTAATATTGACTTCGGTGCTTGTGTTGACATGCGACATTTCTGTGAACGTTTGGGCAGGCGTTGTTGGTGATGTCTTGATTGGGCCCCATGTTCTTCCACCTATGCTCAGTGGAGCACATTATCATGATTTCATACGGGATTCTCTACCTGTGCTGCTAGGACAAGTACGACACAACATGTCGTTCATGAACGATGGAGCTCCTGCACATTTCAGTCGAACGTACGCTTCTCAACAACAGATTCAGTGACCGATGGATTGGTAGAGGCGGACCAATTCCATGGCCTCCACGCTCTCCTGACCTCAACCCTTTTGACTTTCATTTATGGGGGCATTTGAAAGCTCTTGTCTACGTAACCCCGGAACCAAATGTGGAGACTCTTCGTGGTCGTATTGTGGAAGGCTGTGATACAATGCGCCATTCTCCAGAGCTGCATCAGAGCATCAGGGATTCCATGTAACGGAGGGTGGATGCATGTATCCGCGCTAACGGAGGACATTTTGAACATTTCCTGTAACAAAGTGTTTGAAGTCACGCTGGTTCTGTTGCTGTGTGTTTCCATTCCATGATTAATGTGATTTGAAGAGAAGTAATAAAATGAGCTCTAACATGGAAGGTAAACGTTTCCGGAGGAGGAATATTTCCTGAAAGTTTGGCCGTATTTTTTTGTAACACCCTGTATAAAAACGGCGATGTGAACCGTTTTAATCCATACCTATAGCATAAAAACAAATGTGTATTATTTCACATTAAATCCACTGAAAATTCCTTAATGTCAAAAATGAGACATGTCTCGAACATAAATAAACATACATTACAGCGAGAAAATGACGTTTCAGTATGTAAAACGAGTATTTATATGTCTTCTGCGCGTAACACACACGAATAGAACTTGTTTGCAAACTTTTTCTAACCAAATTTTATGAATATCTTTCTTTTTATTTTCGTTCATCTCCTGGAGAGAAATTATGCAGAATTAATTTAGGATTTAGGAAGGAAGAAGGTTTGGAAACGTCGTGGAAGAAACGATGTGACGGAGAAATGGTGAGCCACAGCCTATGAGGTTTTTCCCAGAATCAATTTTTAACTCTGCGGTGGGCGACGTACTGTTCAGTTATTTCCTGACAGATTAAAACTGTATGCCAGCCATTTCTAACAGAAGGTCTTTCTCATAGTGCAAACAGGAGACCTTCTGCGAAGTACAAAAAGTGGAAGAATGATACTGCCAGGAGAGAAGCTACGGTGGGTGGTCATCAATCCTGCTTGGATAGCTCAGCTGGTAAGAATATTACCCACAAACTCCATGGTTTTGGATTCGATTCCGCCTCCGGCAAAAAGTTTGAATCTGCCAGGAAGATTTGAAACAGCTCGCAGGTCGCTGCGGAGTGATAGATTCCACCTGCCAGGAAAGTTAGGGATAGAGAGTTCACCGTCTACGAGGTCATTAGCGTCAAAAACCAAGTTCACTATGGTGAAGGACAGGAAAGCAAATTTACTTTGACATTTGAAAGGAATTAACCCACCATTCGCGTAGCACAGCTTGGAAAAATCATAGAAAACCTAAGTGTGGATCACCGGTCGGAAATCTGTGCCTTTCCAACCGAATAAGAGTCGCGATTCTGAGCGCAGATTTCCTGTTCCATAGGAGCTCAATATATGCAACAACAGGTCAGGTCCACATTGATTGTTACAAAATTTCTCTGTGACTATTTTCCTTTTTTTTCTATCTTCGTATTTACCACCTAGGATCACGTAAAAACTTCAATTGCTCTATTTTTAGGATTTTCGCGTTTTTCCTGCACTCCATCTTCTCCCAGGCTGTTTTTTTTCTTCCTTTCGTTCATGTCTTTCCCAATTTGTTACGCCTTGATTATCTTCTAAATTTTGTATTTTATTCTTGAAGAGGTTTCTGTGTGTTATTTATGAGCCTTTGATATAGTTTCTTTCTACGTGTTTCCTTGTTGCTGTAATCGTTGTTATTCTCCATTCTTTTTTCCGGAAATATAGGAATATTTGTTTAGTTAACCTGTTCTCATTCGTTCGCTAGAAGTGTCGAAAGAAGATTAATCTCCGGTTTGCTTTACTTCTGATATTTTCCCTATATTTTTGTGGATCTCCTAGTTATATTTCATTTTCCACACATTTGATGTTTGCACCCATTATTTTTCTAATAAACTGTCGAGTATCTCTGCTCTGTCTAGCTTATAGTTTAGTATTCAACGTTAATCATTCACATTCATATAAATATTCTAGTCTTGCCACTGTGGTATAAGGTTTTTGCTTTGCTTTACTAGAAGTGTATGTTTTTCACAGATATTTTTAGCCAAATTTTATGTTCTTTCATTCTATAACTCTTTTGTCCACTGCAAATAATTCTAGTGCATTCTACTGAATATTTTCTCTAAGTTATTTAAATTTAGCTGATTCGCTCCGTTTTTATGTATTTGTGTTTCTACGTATTTAGGTGAGTTTTTCGTATTTTCTATTAACCATGTTTTCCATCTGAAATTTTGAGGCCATTTCCATTCGTTATTTTTTCAGATTTATGTAAGTAAATTTTTCTGTCAAATTTTCTGGATGTCTTCCCAGAATTATTCGTCAACTTTCGTGATATTTTACCTCCAAATTAAATCCTAACAATTTTTTTTCTAAAACATAGTTAAGCAGTAAAGGTGATAAGTGGTTCCCTTCTCGAAATCCCGTTTTTATTTCAAATGGCTGAGATACTTCTTCGATAAATTTTACGTTAGTTAGATATTGTATTTTTTAAAGTTCCGCGAAATTATATTTGTTAATTCTGCCTTAATAACAAATTCTCAAATGATTATATTGTCTGTCTGTCTACGGAATCAAATGCTTTCTTTGAAATCAATAAATAATACTATTTTGCTGCCTAACGTTCTCTGGTCAGTTATTGATTTAAAAACCTGTTCCGCGCAGGATTTTCCCATTCCATAACCAACCTCATATTCTTCCAGTTGTTGCTCTAAAGTTTCTAGATAATATGATACTCAGCTGAAGTGGCACTCGTCTGTTATTGTTGACAATTGGTTTGCCTCCATTTTTATGCAGCAGGTGAATTAATGTTATTTTCCGGTATTCTTGAATGTTTTGATGGCTCCATGATGATGTTCAGAAGTGTGTGAAATCTTATGGGACTTAACTGCTTAACTGCTAATGGCATCAGTCCCTAAGCTTACACACTACTTAACCTAAATGATCCTAAGGACAAACACACACACCCACGCTCGAAGGAGGACTCGAACCTCCGCCGGGACCAGCCGCACAGTCCATTACTGCAGCGCCTGAGACCGCTCGGCTAATCCCGCGCGGTCAGGCTCCATGAATCTTGTAGCTCTTTGGTGGGAAACATTCCTCAAGATTTTTTCGTGTTGCTGGAATCTATAATTTAACCGATGTAACTGGACAGGTTTTAAGAGCCAGTCAATATATCTTACTAATGTTCCACAATTTGCATTGTTATGTATTGCTAAAGAACACATGTTTAAAAGTCTGATGAAAATTTTTAGTATTATATTGGTGAAATTTTGCTGTGTTTCTATAACCTGAGAGTTTTCAAAGGTTATTTTGATCTTCAGGATTATTGTTAGTGTATTATTATTATTATTACGATGGTGAATCGAGTATAAACGCGACTTTTGGCTCCGAGCGCGAGAGTGACATGTTATGGTTTTCCTTTACTGTCGGTCCTGGGCGGAGATGTGGCGAGTTGAGTAAGTAGTTGAGTGGGACCGCTCCCTCCCGTCGTTATCACGAGGTCTGAGCAAGAGGTAAGTATCTCCTTTCCGCAGCTCATTATTATCAAGTTTCACGCTGGGGAAAGCCTAGAAGCGGGCGAAATCCTTAGGAGTCTGACTGAGCAATTCAGAGAAGACACACTTTCAAGATCCTGAGTGTTTGCTCGGCACAAGCAATTCGTGGAGGGTCGTGAGCACATTTACAGTTAGCATCATTGTCGCCGTCCCCGTATCAGCATCACAGATCACAACATTCGGTGCGTTCAACAGCGTTCTTGATTGTAATCGGCATCTGACGGGCGCTGAGATTGGATATGAGGGTGAGATCAATTTTGTACTGCTCTTTTGGCGTTTTCGCAGACAGTGTGGAGCTTAAGTCATCGCCACGCGGATCGTCGTTTGGAACGTCCAGGTAGAGTGTGCCGAGTTCAAAGTTCTGCTGAACGGTCAGAAACGAGGAGACATGTGCAAGGGGTACGTGTGTCTCAACGTAGTATATGCGATCGCAGAGCGCTCCAAAGGCAATTATCGGCTGTATCTCGCTTGCAGATCACAGTGTTTACAAAATGGACAGGCGTAAAATATCTACGTACGCTCTATTAAAATTCTTTTGTCCTCCCTTGTCCGAACGCTCGTCATGTCGCCCTGTCTGTAGTATATACGAGGGTAAGTCAATTATTCTCCGCAGAGTAGTTACAAAATTTTATTTTAATCAAACAGAAAACTTACAAGAACATCATTTTTCGACATAGTCTCCTTGCGTTTAAACGCACTTGGTCCATCGTTGTACAAGCTTCTTAATGCCCTCATAAAAGAAGCTTCACGGTTGAGCTGCAAGCGAGGAATGCACCGCTTCTTTCACTGCATCGTCCGAGGCAAATCGAAGCCTCCTTAATGCCTATTTGAGGGGACCAAAGAAGTAATAGTCAGAAGGGGCAAGTTCGGGACTATATGGAGGATGATCCAGTATTTCAAATTTGAGTTTCTGGTGCGCTTCAGCAGTGTGGGCAGCAGTATGCGGACGGAAATTGTCGTGCAATAAAACACCACATTTGACAGCAATCCTCGGCCTTTGCGTCGAATTACAGGCTTTACCCTGGCAGTAAGCATCTCACTGTAACGTATACTGTTTCTTGTTGTGAGCCTTTCTCCATAATGTTCAGTACTGTACCTCGTGCGTCCCAATAAACCGTAAGCATCAGTTTTCTTACGGACGGTTGGGTCTTGAACTTTTCCTTGCACGGCGAATTTGAATGTTTCCATTCCATACTCTGCTGTTTACTCTCCGGCACGTAATGACGGATCCATGGTTCGTCACCAGTAATGATCCTGTCTAAGAAGTTATCCCATTCGATAACATACCGATCCAAATGTGTTTTGCAGACGTCCAAGCGTGTTTGCTTATGCAACTGTGTGAGTTGTTTTGGGACCCATCTTGCACAAACCTTATGAAACCCAAGTCTGTTGTGGATAAACTGCAGACGATGTGCCCTTTAGTAGATAGTTAATCCTCTATCAATGATTTCTTCATTTGTGGTGGTAAACTGTCGTCCGGCTCCTTCATCGTGCGTAGCACTTGTGCGACCATTTCGGAATTTTTCAATCCATTCGTACACACTCAGTTGTGGCAAAACAATGTTCCCGTCCTGTACTGAAAGTCTTCGATGAATTTCGGCCCCTGATACGCCTTCCGAACAAAAAAAAAAAAAAAACGGATCACTGAACCTAGCATCTTGAAGATTGCAAAGATATAACAACAAATAAACAAAGCATGTGTCATCAACTTAAAACGACAGTACTACCAAAATAAACAAAAATATAACTAAATTGCGGATAATAATTGACTTACCCCCGTACAAATAAAACTTTTAAAATCCATGAACACGTTGTAAGACAAAAAGGAGTGTACAATGTCCAGTCAATATGGACATCGGCTTATGAAAGTTTTATTACAAATATTCCAATATAAAGTCACAATAATTCTGAACATAATATAAAAATTATTTCACCATTCTTGCTTTTAGGGGAAATCGTAAGGTTATTCTTACTTGATCACATTCTTTACAGAAAGTGAAATACAAAACCTACAGCAAGAAAGTGCAAATCATCTTACTGCAAGTAGTGCAAGCTGTCGTGTAGATAAAGCCAGTAGATCAAACTCATTCATCAGAAAGAGCGCACTTACATTTACATAACATCGAATTTTAAGGAATATACTACTATTAAACTAACAAGTAAAAGAATGTGATACGCTAACCAGCAACATGTCACATTTTACCTTACGTTTCTGCGTCTGTACGCGTTACGCTAACCTGGAGCCACTCTGTAGAAATACTGGGCGTGTGGGGTGTCGCGTTGTCCTGCTTGAATTGTCCAAGTCCGTCTGAATGCACAATGGACATGAATGGACGCAGGTGGTCAGACAGGATGCTTACGTACGTGCCACCCGTCAGAGTCGTACCTAGACGTATCAGAGGTCCCATATCACTCGAACTGCACACGCCCCGCAACAATTACAGAGCCTCCACCAGCTTTAACTGTCCCCTGCTGACATGCGGGGTCCATGGACTCATGAGGTTGTCTCCATACCCGTACTCGCCCATCCGCTCGATACAATTTGAAACGAGACTCGTCCGACGAGGCAATATGTTTCCAGTCATCAACAGACCAATGTCGGCGTGAAGGGCCCAGCCCAGGCGTAAAGCTTTGTGTCGTGCAGTCATCCAGAGTACACGAGTGGGCCTTCAGCCCCGAATGCCCATATCGACGATGTTTCATTGAACGGTTCGCCAGCTGACAGTTGTTGAAAGCCCAGTATCGAGATGGGCGGGAATTTGCGGAAGGGTTGCACTTATGTCACGTTGAACGATTCTCCTCAATCGCCGTTGGTCCCGTTCTTGCAACATCTCTTTCCAGCCGCAGCGATGTCGGAGATTCGATGTTTTACCGGATTCCTGATATTTACGGTACATTCGAGAAATGGTCGTACGGGAAAATGTGTCCCATCGTTCGTCCGTCGACTATAACACCGCGATCAAACTCACTTAAATCTTGGTAACCTCCCAACATAGCGGCAGCGACCGATCTAACACCTGCGCCAGACACTTGTCGTCTGCCGTGCGGGATCAGCCGAGCGGTTTAGGGCGCTGCAGTCATGGACTGTGAGGCTGATCCCGGCGGAGGTTCGATTCCTCCCTCTGGCATGGGTGTGTATGTTTGTCCTTAGGATAACTTAGGTTAAGTAGTGTGTAAGCTTAGGGACTGATGACCTTAGCAGTTAAGTCCCATAACATTTCACACACATTTGAACATTTGAACTTGTCGTCTTATACACGCGTTGCCGGCCCCAGCGCCGTATTCTGTCTGTTTACATATCTCTGTATTTGAATTCACATGCCTATAACAGTTTCTTTCGCGATTCAATGTATATATACGTCAGGAGGACGTACTTGAAAATGGAAATCTTCCGAAACAGCTATTGTAATAATCAATCAATATTTTACGCTGTGATACTGGAACCTTAGTTAGAATGTCCTTTCAATCATACATTTCACTGCAGGTTCAATCATCAAGAAATATTTAATAATAACTACTTGGCCTGCCATAATTAAATGTAACTTCCTTTTTGAAGTCCCATCGTAGTTTGGAAACCTTCTTCGATCTCCTCTGTTAGTGTAATGACATCACGTATGCAATGAACAGCACAGTTTCTGAAGTTTAAGTTTCGAAAACTGTACTGTGGAGGTGAGCGCCAGCACTCGAATGGAGACAAAAACACATTCGCAACCCACCACCATCAAAATATTAGCGCTGGCAACACGAAAAGAGCCTCGCTTTTGTTTTTGATTTTCTTTTAAAAACCAATATAGATCCTAAACCACATATATTTGAAAACCGAGAGCGCTTTAAGTTGCATTGACATAATTCGAAAGACACTGTTATTGCGGACATCCGTTTCTATTTAGTATTTCCAGTTTCATAAACTTTTCACTAAAACGACCAATCACATTGTCTTAGTGACAGCAATAACTGTTTGTGGTCGCAGATTGAAATCGGCAGATAACGGTAACATTTACGAGGATCATTCTGCTGCATTGTGGATGCTGAAATGCGTAATCGGCTTACAAGAACAAGTTACTCTTTTCAATTCATTCGGTTGACAGATTAATCAACTGTGTTATGCTTTGTTAATTTCAATTTACTGCACTAGTCGCTGCAGGGGATTGTCACTCGGCTTTGCCAAACTGCCCAGCTATCAGTGCGTCACCAGACCGCTAATTTAGTCCCGACAGGCGGTGGGCGAAATATAAACTCAAGTAGCCATTCAGCTGCAGCGACTCTCACTCCCGTCACTGAATTAATTAATAATAATATTTATATTAGAGTAAGATTTAAATACGAAGAACGACCTTCAATTACTGTGCGTCATCTGCAACGAAACAAGCCCACTTTCCGAGCTGCTAAGTGATTTTCTCCGAAAAGAACGTTGAATCCGTCGTTTGTATACCCTTTTAGAGCCTGTAATCACTTGAATTACTTAAGATTTAGGCATGTGTTTACCGATCTGTATCAGTAGATACTGTGTCTTACGAGCAGGCTCTTCTGCGTACTGATATATAGATATCGGGTTCGATTCCCCAACATCGAAGCCTTCTACGACGGAGAAGGTTTGGAAGAGTTCCAGTCATCCCTCAGAGGGTCAGTGGTTAGCCGTTTGACTGAATAAGCTGCAAAACTGAAGTGCCTGCAGCCCAAGTGATGCCAAATCGAAGGATATGCATCAAGCTGTGATCTGTCATTACAACTACTTTTGTTTATTTATTGAATTCCAAAATAAATGTCTGCACACTCAACCGCTATGATTTCTGTTATCAAACATATGTGTGCGACAAACAAATGGGAAACGAATTGTTTAACACTCACTATTTATTGATTTCCAGAGCAATTCCAACTCACTATGGTAAAAATATGATGATTTCTGCCAGTGAGCCACAAGAAATATTCCACAGATCACAATCTTGAGGATGTCGATGAGCTCACACTTTTATGAATTTCAGTATCTGGTATTTCACTAGTTTTAAAGTCAGTTGACAACTTGAGCTGATGGCACCTTACTGCAATTTTTACACACAAAAAAGGTATTCACGGTGTTACATCAATTTTACATCGAAAACCAGAAGTTTCTTTTGATACCACGATAAAACATAAAAATATTGCGTGTATTTTCTTCGCTACTGCCTTATAGGACCTATCGTAGCCTCTAGCCTGTTTGATTCAAATGGCTCTGAGCACGATGGGACGTCTGAGGCCATCAGTCCCCTAGACTTAGAACTACTTAAACCTAGCTAACCCAAGGACACCACACACATCCATGTCCGAGGCAGGATTCGAACCTGCGACCGTAGCGGTCGCGCGGTTCCAGATTGTAGCGCCTAGAACCGCTCGGCCACTCAGCCCGGCGCCTGTTTGGTCCACAAGGTCATGTTGCCATGGTAGTCGAAACATTTATGGAAAAGGAGTACGGGCGATAACAGGAAGAAGACGGGGAGGGAACCAGTATGGGTTTAGACCAGGAAGATTGACAGCGGATGTAATTTTCAGGGTAAAGCAGTTCCAAGAGAGTCTACGTGTAGTAAGAATTTAGTATAGCTGTTCCTGGATGTTGAGATGGCATATGACAATGTGAAAACGAGACCGTACTGAAGAACGCTTCAGAAAATGGGAAGTTGAAGGCCGGCTATGAGAAGAATGAAGGAAATGTCTCAAGGAAGTGTAAGTTGTGGCCGGCGGAGTGGCCAAGCGGTTCTAGGCGCTACAGTCTGGAACCGTGCGGCCGCTACGGTCGCAGGTTCGAATCCTGCCTCGGGCATGGGTGTGTGTCATGTCCTTAGGTTAGTTAGGTTTAACTAGTTCTAAGTTCTAGGGGACTGATGACCTACGAAGTTAAGTCCCATAGTGCTCAGACCCATTTGAGCCATTTTTGTAAGTTGTGTGAAAGTAGGAGGAGAGAAGATAGACTGGCTTGAACAGAAAAAAATGGGATGAAGCAAGAGAATGCACTATTCACTCCATTTTTCATCATCGTTACGAATAAGATAGCGACATGGATCGCAGCTTGAATACGAGATGAAGATATGACAGTAACGCCGTTTTCAGACGTTTTAATGCCGGAGGAAGCGGAGAAGGAGAGGTACAACAAAGGCTAAGTGTATGGGACGAAGTGGTTGGACACTATGGACTGTAACTTAATGCATAAAGTGTAAAGTGGTGGTGAAAGTGGGGAATAAGAGGACAATGGGAACAGATACACGTATCACATGGCGAGTACTAAAGAAAGCACCTGTGAAGAATAATAGAAGACAGCGGGAGAAACGATTAGGTGATAAGTGAACAGGGAAGGCAAGCCCATGGTTTCTTGCAGAGGCTAAGACCGCCAAAAGGAAAGCAAATGCTAAAACGAACGTATTATACTCCTGTACTCACATAGGCACCAGAAACTTGGGTAATGAAGAAAGAAGATAGGAAAGCGGGATACAGGCTTGTGAGAGGAAATATCGAAGAAACAGAATAGGACGTACTAGACTGGATAGGGACGGGGAGAGAAATATTAAAAGAAAAGCTCATCCAAGAGACCACAGAAAATACAATATTATTATTGTATGAGCTTGTTAGAGTAACGAGACAGGTCCACAAGATGACAGTAGGAGGCCATAGAACTACAGAAAGACCGAGAGACTAATGGATTGGTGGAATGAAGGAATATGTGAAGGAGAGAGAAGACTGGGGCAGAGTGAAGAGAGGAACGTGGTGAAGCATACAAAAATTCACACAGACAACTAATGTATTCTATAGATCACCAATCGTCTACACTATACTCTTGAGCTTCTCTGTGTTTCTATACTTGTTGGGACAAATGTAGACAATTTAAAATAGCGGAAGAAGTAAATTATCACGAAAACAAGCTGTATGGAACACGGTAATCTATACTAATAATAAAACTACAAAACGTAAGATGAATCTTGATCGTGTTTTCACACGTAACATTAGCGTAGCTTGGAGCAAAGTACAGGCTTAATTTCATCAAAATTGTATCTCAGAGAAAATGATATTGAGATTATAGTTTTATCTGAAATTATTGCGTCTGTTTGTTTGTCTGTCTGAACACACTAATTTCCAAACTTACTAGAGGAGTTTTCGTGGGGTGTTCACAAGCCATTTTAGCGTAGCTTGGGGCAACATACAGGCTTTATTTCATCAAAATCGGAAGAAGAAAAATAAGATATCGTGATTTACAGTTTCATCTAAAATTGTCTACTCAGTTTAGTATTTCGGATGTTTAATCATCATGACATAGTACACCAAAGATATAACACTGTGCGTTGTTAGTTTTGTAGTATAGCAAAGAACTAATAGATGCTGCATTTACTTTTTTTTTAACTTAGTGACAGCTGTATTTTCGGAAGTTTACGTTGGTGACTGAAGTAAGTGCTGCGATCTTATCTACACAAGTACAAACAAACATTGAATTTACTTAGCTAGGGTATACGGATGTAATGATTTCGATTTGCGTATTAAAAATTTAACGGCATTGCCTTGCCTGTGTACATAGGCTTTATTTACATTCTTTGCTAAGAAAAAAATGATATACGAAGTATGCTCTGTGATATGTGTGCCTACTCATTACATTTTGATTTCGTTATTTTTTTTTTAGGAATAAATATTCTTTTAAATCCTTTGTGTCCCCCTGAATATACCAGAATGGCTATACCGTCTCAAAAATCCAGTGAAGATTGTGAGGCAAGAGTCGCTACGGCTTGAGAACATCAGGTTTTAACTAGCTCCACGGAAACTCATTCTGATCGAGAGCATCCCGCATTATCTCGCTCCTCAGAACCCTTCACTCACCGAGGCTTAAAATTACTTCTCTCCAACACAACGCCATAGAAGCGAAAATTTTGGCTCGAAATGGTGCAGGTGAGCGAGTTTTTATACCTCGAATCCTGGTTATTCCTAACAATTTGCCGTTTCACTTTAACGTGTACAATTCCCATTGACCTTTGTTATGCCTTAATCATACACAAAGTAAAAGGCCTGATGCTGCGTGTTTCAGGCTTGAAGCTTAGTGTCGGTTGTTTTTCGCACTTACAGCTGTAAGTGGCCCTCTCCGGTGCTAGTGAAGCAAACAAGCTGTTTGTTAATGTCCCCAATCATACTATTTGGTACGTTATATGCCAAGAAAAGTTGTGTCAAAGATAAATTCTGTTCATACAATAAATCAATCAAAGCAGGAGATCGAGAGAGAATTGCTCGAATTAGATGTGCTCTACTGTTCAAGCTGTACATCACAGAAGTAACGACAGATATAGAAGGAAGTTGAAAGAGTGGCATTAAAAGTAATGGTGAATTATATAACCGAGAAGATTCGCTGCCCTCAGTGAAAGAGGGGGAGAATTATAGTAGCTGTTAAGGAAATGAGTAAGCTAATGAGAAGAGAATATAAACACATATTTAACCAGTGGAAGACGAAAGTAATTTTGAGCAGCACAAATGCGATTCTAGATTAACTGAACAACCCAACTGGACATCACGTGGTAGATGAAATGCAGGAATTCTGCTAAATTGGTAGCAAAATAACGAATGGCGATCGAATCTAAGAGGATCTAATAAACAGAGTACCAGAGGCAAAAAAAGCATTACTCGCTGAACGATGGCTACTGGTGCGAGACATAGGTCTTACTTTCTGGAAGAAGTTTCTTAGAATGTACGTCTGCAGCTGCACATCGCAGTGTGGACTGTGGGACAACTGGAGGAAGATGCGGATCGAAGAATTTGATGTCTAATGCTGTAGAAGAACGTTGAAAATTAATGAAGAGGTTCCCTGCATAAGGTCGAGGACAAGAATTGTGTAAAACATTGACTTGGAAGGAGGACAGGATAGCACATCAAGTATCGGGAGCTTCTCGTCAATAACCGTATTGTTTAATCAGTAATAATTAACGGACGATATTTACATAATTTTCGATATAGTAATTAGTTTAGATTTATTAAAACTTTATGTGTGACTTTTATACGTTCAATTACTATCGAAATAACTCGATGGCATTAGCTGTTAATTGCTTAATTAAAATCCACAATATGGCGTCTAACGAGGTGCTACCATTGACTCGTCGATTGCAAGCAACTTAGTTAAAAGCTTTCCTGCCCCCTCTCCAACCAACCCATGAAGTTTGAATGCAGCTAGTTCGATGGGAGCTCCCTCCCCCTCCCACCCCCCCCCCCACCCCCCCCCCCCACAACGTAAGTGCCAAATCAATGCCTCTAAACAGTTCGTGACAGGCACATGGGGTGGATGCAGCAACTAGCGCCATTGTCACTAGAAAATTGGTAACTAGCAGAGTTTGGAAGTGTCATGTCTTCTTTCACCGAAATCATCTTGCCTCATCTTCACTCGATGTCTTTGTTCCGTTTGATCATAATGCGGTAGACATGAGTCATCCCGTGTAGGGTAAAGGAGACACGTAGACCGTTAGCACAGTGCGTTGAATACAGATATGCTCAGCTAGTGTTGGCAAGCTGAAGAAATCAAGTATTCCTAGATTATATTAAATCATGTGGAACAATATTAATAATCAGCAAGCGAGCCGAGAGGTTATTGGTGATTCACGGCCTCTGAAGCTGCACGCTTGCCTTATGCCGCCATTTTCTCCTCACAATTCGCAGCCAAGCGAAGTAAGGAACTTATATCTGGAGTTCAGTTCACCACAATTCTTATCCTCTTGATGGCATCTTATTCTTTCCAACTTTCATTTGCAATACTTCTGCTTTATGCCTTATCCGGCATTCAAACGCACTCTTCATGTCAGTAGCAGGCTAGGGACAGAACAAGAGTTATAGTGTGGCTAGCGACAGAACAACAGTTATATTGTTTGTTACCTTACCTGCAATAGAGACAGTGCCAATATTCCACTAACCTCCTATACACCATTTCGTCCGTGTTCATGTACGGCACATATATTGCACACATCTATTCTTCTCCGCCTCCTTCTGTCCATCTCCTACTACCCCTCACTCTATACATCTCCTCCTCCCCCATGTCCCTGTTCATATCCGCATCCCCGCACGCTATATCCATCTCCCACCTTTTCCATTTTCACCTGCTCATTACAGCTCTCCACCTTCACCTACCAACTTCACCTCCCCCACCTCCCCTGTCGCTCTGTCCGTGTCATTCTCCACCTTACTCTAACAATCTCCTCCTCCTCATTTCTGTGAGCATCTCCTCATCCTATCCCTCTCCATATACCTCCTCCTTCCCCTCTCCTTGTCCATCCTTTCTCCTCTCTCCCTCTCACAGTAAGCCTCTTTTCAACTTGTCTCACCATTCGCCCCCCCCCCTCTTCTGACCATCACCTCCTCACCCTTACTCTCTGCCCATCTCTTCCTACCACCTCTCAGTTTATACATCATCCTCCTCTCTCAGTCCATCGTTTCCTACGCCATCTCCTCTTGCCCCTCTCTATCTTGTACTCTCTATGTCCATTTCTTGCCCTGATCTCTGTCTATCTCTTACTCCCCCTCCCCCCCTCTCTGTCTGTCCATGTCCATATGCACCGATAAACTGTCGAACACATTCCAATACCGTTCGTGTAACATGAAATTTGTGCAGAGCAACCTAGATGATAGGCATTATCAACATTTTTTATCTCTGCCCTTTCCCTATGAGAACTAGGTGGATCTTGCCCCTCAGTACCTCTGCTCGGATAACAAGTAGTACATTGAACAAATTTGAGTGAATTCGATCCTAGTGGTTTAGGAGGGGTTATGGTATACACACACACACACACACACACACACACACACACACACACGGAGAGAGAGAGAGGAGAGAGAGAGAGAGAGAGAGAGAGAGAGAGAGAGAGAGAGATTGTTATTTAAAATTTCTATGGAAGATTCACAAGAATATTTCTGAGAAAGTGCCTGTTCTGCCCAGTGGACATTATCGTTGTTTATTAGTTTTACTTTTTGCGTAACTCTCAACTGGACAGTACGACTGTGTTGGCTTTTGTTCTGCATGTCTATCTTCTTATTATGTTTGTTTAACTCCCTATCCTGGCATGATGTGTAACTAATTCAGTCACAGTCTTATGCTGCAATGAAACCCCATGCCTGCAAGTTGAAGTGTTACGGATTGGCAAATTTCAACAGCTAACCGCAAGCTAATCGAGCACATCGGAAACCACAGATTCAGTGATTCAGCCAATGCCCAGTTCAACAAAGGATGACAGCGAATGTGTTAAGACATTACATAAAAAAATTCCAAGATACCAAAGTCAATTATGGAATGCAAAAACAGTAGGAAGAGACAGACACTTGTATATTGAGGACGTTGGCTGGAGAGTACTGTGTGATGATGAGGTCGACTCCAGAGGCATAGAGGCGGGCCACATTAAACCAGTTATAAGAGTGGTGCGAAGAAAAGACTATTGAAATAACCAGACGTACATACCGGCAATGCGGCCATAGCGCTGGAACATCCTCTCGACGTCGGTCTTGGAACACTGGAAGGTGTTGAGGTTTCCCACGAAGACCCGCGAGTTGACCGCCTGCGGGTCTTGGGAGTTGGTCTGGTTGCCCACCTTGCTCATCTTCATAGCGAGGTTAGGAGGCTCAGTCTGGAACAAGAAAAATGCGTACTTTACTAAGGTTACAAGCACCTAATGCTCTAGCTTGAGGATCTTGCATTTGGTATAGCGTGAGAGGTGCCTGTCGTCGGATCTTTCATTTTCTCGTCACCTGTTTTCCTTTTCAAAGATACATAATAATCATTTTTACAATCATCTCTGAGATTTCTAACTAGCCACCTTCATCGCATTTCGATTCCGTTACGTTTGTAAACTGTTTTCTAAACCACTGCATCGGAAGCCTCGCCTCTGGGTACCAGCTAATTACAGGCATCGGTTACAGAGTTTGCCATGTGCTTCTTGTTTGGAGAGGAAGTCAGCCGTCACATTACCTGGTGGACCTGAGTGAACAGTGCTTGTAGTAGCAAGGACGTGTTTTCCACCGGAGACGTGTTAGAACAAAAAGACAGTTCTGATGAACCACTGTTGTTTAATGGAGGATCATGATTTTTGATAACTTTCACGGCACTCAAGATTGCCGGTAAAACCCTTCCAAGTTTTTGTGCGCGTAATTCTATGCGACTGTCTCCAGTAAGTTAGGTCGCGGTAGTGTATTCGTCGCACGCCGATATACAGGGGATACGCAAAATAGTGTGAACTGTGGTAGTAATGGGATGGTTGTATTTGACCGTCAACAATGCAGGTAAGGCACATGCCGTGCTGGACTGTGCTTGTTCAGCACAGACTAGGCATCAGTGCAGGATGTTTAGGAGTAGTGCACACATCGTATCTGCATTCAGAGGCAGAGCTCGACGTGCAATGAAAGACCAAAAAGAGTTCCAGAGAGTGCAGACTGTGGTGGCCGAAGTGGTAACCAAGACAGTGAACTTACTGAATGTTTCAAGAGCAACTGCTTCAACAGTCATCACAGCCTACACAAATCATGGAAAGACGTCATCGTGTAAACGTAATATTCGGCGCAAATCAAAACTATATGACAAAGATCGTCGTACGCTAACAAGAATTGTGTCGAAAAAACACAAAACTATGGTACCTAAAGTGACTACAAAGCGCAATAGCCATCTTCGAGACCCCGTCTCTTTCGACACTATCCGCCGAGAACTCCATAATGCGAATATTCACGGACGAGCTGCTACACCGAAACCATTAATGACGACAACCAACGCAAAAAATCGTAAAACGTGATGTCAAGAGCACAAATCCTAGATGGCTGATCATGGAAACACGTCATATGGTCCGACGAGGAAACGTTTTCGTTATTTCCAACATCGGGCCGGGTTTACGTTTGGAGAACGCCAAAAGAAGCGTACGATCCTTATTGCTTGGTTCCAATGGTTACGCTCAAAGGCCGAGTTACTGCCAACGATTATGTGAACACTTTAGGTAATCAGGTGCACCCGATGGTTCAAATGTCGTTCCCCAACAATGATGGCATACTTCAGGATGACAATGCAGCCATTCACACAGCCAGGACAGTACAATCGTGGTATGAGGAGCATGCAACTGAACTGCAACGTCCTCCCTGGCCAGCACAGTCACCGGACTTGAACATTATCGAACCCTTGTGGGCGGTATTGGAGCGCATACTTCGTAGCAGATTTCCGTCTCCCTCGTCAGTGCAGAAATTAGAAGAGGTTCTGATCGAAGAGTGGCATAACATTCCACTAGGGACTATACAATGTTAAATGCTTGTATTCCACGAAGAATTGCAGTTGTATTACGATCAAATGGGGTTCCAACCCCTTATTAACAAACCATTGCCAAGTAAGTACATGTGTACACATTATTTTGCCTATCCCCTGTATTCACACGAGTTCACACAGTGAAGTAAGCGTGGAGTTGTAACGAATTAAGAAGTATTGAGAAGCTGGTCAGTGCCTTATTTACCACATTAATTCATTCTCTCTTGCATTCAGTTCTCCCATCGAATGTTTTATGAAAACGAGAAGGTTAGTTTGAATTTCACATTATGCACCCGACGCTGTAATCTAGTTTTGTTGAGTTGAATATATGCAGAATTCGCAATGTGGATTTGTATGAGGTTAAGCATATTCATTTTTAACTAGACGTGTTTAACAGTCATTTCTATGTCTTTTCCATGTCTGCTCAAACACTGCACATAGAGTTCAGCTAAGACATGCGAGGCGTGAATCTCGGATTGCTGTCGAAAAATTCCTATTAAGATGCTCAACTTCTGAATCCACCGTATAAACACGATCACATACAAACATGAGTACATGGAGAAACAGTTCCGTAGCACTGCCGATCGCTACAAGCGTGAGACTAGAGCAAATAAGCCGTGCCTGTTTCTTTCGTAAAGCTGCTTACTCTCGTATTTTCTGGTATACTGAGATACGAATATACTGGCTCTTTATTAACCGTTGTGCTCAATGATAAAAAAGTGTGTGCTGTGTGACGACATCTGAGGTATTATTTCGGGTGAGATGGCGTTAGTAATCTATGCATGGGCATTAGAATGTTGTTCTGGCATCCATACATATTATAAAAATGTGTGTCTGTGTGTGTGTGTGTGTGTGTGTGTGTGTGCGCGTGTGTGTGGGTTTCACATGTACTCCAAAATCACTGGACCAATTTCAATCAATTCTGGTACACATATCCCTATCAGTCACCAATCGTCTTGGGGGTAAGGACCACCTGCCTACCATAGTTCACGAGATATGACGTCATAAACAACGATATCCGTGAAAAACGGCCACATCATATATGACGTTTCCATTTATTACTCTATACGACTAACTGTATACGGAATAGTTTTCGCTGTCAGTATTCGCATTGGCCACTCTATGTACCTGTAAAAGGATATCGTGGGGCCACTCACAGTTCAGGAGACATGCCGTTAAACACGCGTGAAAAAGTGCAGCATTGTGCATGATGTTTAAATTTACTGCTTTTTTCAACTAACTCTATTCGCAACATATTTTTCAGACAGTATCCAGACAGGCCACTGAATTTAGGTACAAAATTATGTCATTATATGACACACAGACCAAGAGATATGACGTCATAAACACTGAGATGCCTGAAAAACTGCCGCGTCATGCATGATGTCCAAATTTATTACTTCTTTGTTAATCATTCTGTTCTCAACACATTTCGCAGATAATATAGGCATATGCCGCTGAATGTACCTACACAATTACATCATTGTCCGACACACAGTTCAAGGTATATGGCGTCCTTAACACTGAGATACGTAACAAAATGTCGCGTCGTGCATTCTTTATTACCAAGACACTCCTGTAGTCTAGGAAACTTACGGAAATCCCTGACACCTGGCAGCGCTTTTGACAGTTTTCAATTGCGAAGCCCCAATGGGTGTACGCGAAGACAAAAACAGCCGTGTATAGAGTTATGAAGAGGTGTCGCCATAGAGACGTTTACAAAACCGCGTTGTCGGCACGCGAAGCAGCTTCACCCATCGTATAAAAACTGGCCGCGACCACGTTTCTTTATCAGGATACTGTTCTTATACATTTGTACATTACGAATATTTCTTTGTGCGGCTGTTGTACAGTTTCAAAGGTGTTTTCACGAATAAGTAGAAATCAAAATTTTTCGGCACTTCACTATGAAGACAGGTACTTTTTTGTTTTCGTTTCCAATTGAAAATTCGCAAAATCGATACCCAGGTAATGCCGGGTTTGTCAGACATTATCAGTATAATATCTGAGTTCACTTTGAAACTGTACAACAACCGCACAAAGAAATATTCGTAATATACAAATGTATAAGAACAGTATCCTGATAAAGAAACTTGGTCGCGGCCAGTTTTTATACGCTGGGTGAAGCTGCTTCGCGTGCCGACAACGCGATTTTGTAAACGTCTCTATGGCAACATCTCTTCATAACTCTATACACGGCTGTTTTTGTCTTCGCGTACACCTCTGATGTGGTTGGTATTTTTGACACAACGCGCACACACCTCTCAAATTTTATATTTAAATCGTGTTGTAATTACCAGTAATGAATGATCTTCACGATTAATTTGAGTAGCAGGAAACTGTTAGCGACAACATCTGCCATTCAAACGTACTTCACTATTTTAAAAAGTTACGCTTCGTGTTCTTGGCGGCATGTCATGGTTTGTTATGTTTGTTGAGGTTTTTGATGATTTCTCACTACAGAACACTCATTTACATTAACTTATGTAAATACCACCGTCACATGTGTTCCCAGCTCAAACGTTGTACTAGGTTTCAACCACAGTTCTGCTGAAGCGATCTATGATGTTACTATTCTAGACTCTACGTTACACTAATCCACATGGTACCTTATGGGATGCAGCACGTACATTTCTATTTAGTTATTATAGGGCTTAAAGGATATTTACAAAATAAAACTTATAGATTTGCACATTGCCATTACCGGTACTGAAAACCAAAAACAATATTTTATTTCTAAGAAAGCACACCACGCAAATGGCTTCCAGCGGTGTCGACGGCCTACTGAAGACATTCGCGGAAGCCTCTCCTTACGTTCTCTTGAAGAATGGTCTCCGTCACTTCGCTAAAGCCACGTTTGCACTGAGATCTTCGAAGCAGCTAGCGCAAAAGCATTGCAGTTTTTATTCTGTTATTTAACCTATTCAGTCTTTGTGTGAGAAAGTATCTGTCCCACATATGTGAACCAAGCTTCCTTATGGCACCTGCTTCATTTATAAGAGGGCGCATTTACACTTTTCGTAGGCCAAGCGGTCATTTCAGTGACAGGAAACTGGTTGATTGAGGTGCATTTAAATATTCATTTAAGCTTACAGACTAAGTGTTCGTCATAGTAAACACGGTTGTTGTTATTTAAACAGACGCAGAAAAAAAGCATAAAAAATTTAAAAACCGCTAAAAATACAATAAAATGCATCTGTATTTAGTTATGAAAATGTAATTAACATACAAAATGTTACATAGCTAGTTTTACAGAAATTAATAAGTGCCATCATATTTATTGAAAGCATCTATTAACTGTCACAAGATTTCATTTTATTAATATTGTGTTTAACTTTTCTTGCAATGTAAGAAACACAGTTAAGTAACATTTACCCTTCCAGAATAGTATTGACTGTAAAGTACAATTTACTTCCTTTTGGAAGCACGCAGAAACTTATAAATCTCCAGTAATTTCTCATGTCTTTTCTCTCGTAAATTATTTTTTAATTTTGATAATACAAGCCCATAGGTGGAGAAGATCTCGCTATGGATACAGGAATGGCAGGGCAAGAAACGAGGAACTAATAAAGCAGATGTAAGAATGGGTTAGTTTTTGAATAAATTTAGCATAGGAATTTAAACTGAACTATTTAATCGTCAACACGAAAAAAATTCCAAAAATCCAATAAAATTCATTACAAATCAGTTCTACCCAAAGGGTTCGTCTTTTGAAAAGTACCCAGGTTTTTCTCAACACTGATAGTAAGTTAATTCGTTGATAAATGAAGTCAGATACTGTTAAAATAAAAGTGCCATGGGTTTATAAGTGGGTCTTTTTAACTCTCAACATACGAGATGAGTTTTCTATACTACATACTACGAGGTTTAAGGCGCAAATTATTTGGAAGTTTTAATTTAAGTTATATAACAATTATTTTTACAGTTGTTGTTTGGTGTTTAAATAAAAAAAATATTCCTTTCTGATTTTATTGCACTGAATGAAGCCTGCAGTACTTTACTATCGCACAAAATTACAAGCTTTTGTGCGGTTTTTAGGTAGTACAGATAAACAAGCTGTTAGGGAACTGAATTTTACTTTACGATAAATTATAGTATCTCTGTAGGAAACAAATCTTCACATAAAATTAAATTCCATGGTTTAAACTTCCACAAAGAAACTTTCCTCGTTAAACACAAAAAGAAAGTCTGCAAATTTAAAATGTAATGACGCGATCCACATTTTTCAGTAGCACCACTCAGAATACATTTGATTTTAACTAATACTTCAAGTATTTTACAGTAGAAACGAAACGTTTCCAATCAAAATAGTCCTGAAGATCTTCCTGTGAATGATTTTCTTGGTAGCTAGCAGACTTGTGATCACTGCCTATTGTAAAATCGTCGTCTTCTTCGTCCATTTAAAGATATACATCTATGGTATCTTCTTCCATCCACCGAGTAACAATTTCATAAAGCTTAGGACCGTTAAAACTAACGCTTCCTGCGAACATATTTTGTACTACACCGAAGAAAACCGTAAGTAGTTTACGAGACGCGGTCAAGGGGACCCCAGCATTTGTCCGTAACACGTGTGAACTCCAAACAAAGAAGGCAACGATGCAACCGACAGCAAAACATTGTAGCGTAGGCGATTTAATAAGAGCAGGGGTAGTGTAAAGGCATTCCGTCTGAACTGACCTTGGAGGGAGAGTTAGAAAATATTCGCACAGTGTGAGCGCCCACATCTCGTGAGTTAAGGATTAATCAAAACGCTTTCCTGTAGCCATTCCTACTTGTACTCAGAATGTAATAACAGCCGGGGCACTTGCAGTGTCTAGCCTGCCACACGGCTTGTGCGGTCCATTGCACCTGATGACAGTACATTCAATGATGTTGCGGGAATATTAGTTAGTTATAAGGAATCAGTTGCCAAGGCATGTAATGATACATCTATGATGAAATTTACGTATTTTATATTCATAAAACTAATTAATGCTCCAAAGTGCAACGGTCATTGATGACATCGCAAGTTTGTGCTAATTTACGGAGGATAATTTCAAATATAAATTCCCTTTCTGTATCATCTTTGTTCGATGGCTGAGTAATCGCTAGTAATGCACAGTTTCAGACCCGTTCTTTAGAACTAGATGCCGTTACGCTCTTTCCCATTAACAATGCACATAATTTCAGTTTACAGTCGCCAGGAACGTCAAGTAGAACTGAATATATCTGTTGCAAAAAATCCATAGTCAGCAATTGAGAGCAAGAGCAATTACAGACAACTCATGTTATTTGCATGCTAAGAAATTGGCGTAATCAAAAATTTTTCCGGAAGTGAGACTTTTTCTTGTCAAGAGCTGTACGATCAATTCACAGCTAATTTCCTCCTGAATTTTATTTCCTGCTCCGCTTTTGCCGTATGAGCAGTTCAGATGCAGATTTGTTGAGGGATTACTCTCTGGAATATAGTACTGGCATGGTTAAATACAGAAGCGGGTTTTAAGGACACGAAGGGAAATGAAACACCTTCAAGACATACGTCAGCTGCACAAAAGAAAAATCAGAAAAATAATTTAACGCTGTGCATTCTTCCTAAAAATACAAATTGGCCAGTTTAATTACTCCGTGTTCTGGATGCAGTTCTACTTACTTTGCATGGAAGTGGAATAATAAGTATGCCATAAAGTTTTGAATTTTCTGTTGTATTTAAAATCGGAATTATATTTTTGTGTCTGTAAAAACCCAAAAACTGCTGAAGGTACCATTTTAGTGATAGGAAGTGGAATAATAAGTATGCCATAAAGTTTTGTATTTTCTGTTGTATTTAAAATCGGAATTATATTTTTGTGTCTGTGAAAACCCAAAAACTGCTGAAGGTACCATTTTAGTGATGGGATTCGTGCGCTTCAAATCGTAAGATATCGCCAAATGTCAATGACAATATTGTCACAATCTTTCTGTGAATTTTGAGAGTGGTAGTAAGACTCAGAAACACCTCCGTTTCGGAGACACAGGTGCGGGCGTACGGACAAAGGAGCATTCCTGAGCGCGGAAGACAAAGCCATGTTAATTGCACCCGTGTACGCGGCACACTGCTGGTCGTTGCCGTAAGGGCTATTTCTGATCCATTTTTTTGAGAGTATCTTGCCAAACAATGTCCCCGCCAACGCCAGAGCTCGCCCTGAGTGTGCCAGGAACGACATAAAACCCGCACCAGTTGTCCCCCGTGACGCTCCGTACATCGCAGCCGTCTAACGTTTCGGCGCTCACCTCGATCATCAGGAGGCGGACGACTGGACCGCAGCCCGCGCAGAGATGCCGGCTGTCTCTTCGGACTATGCAGCACGTGGGGAAGGACATAGATGTCGAAACTACTTTTCAGAAATCGCTATCCATCGAGAACAATACTATGAAAAATGTCAGAACGGTTAATGCTTATGTCACTTAAGAAATTGGCCGCAGATCATCCCGTGCCACAAAAATGTATAATGCAGTTTTTGTTAGTGTGTGATGCTATCAGCGCTACGCATCCGACATCATGCGCTACCCAACACCGCGCATAAAATTAGATTTTTCTCCCTGTAGCAGGTAAAAGAAGGGAACAAGTGTAAAAACTGCTCCTATCGAAGCAAAAAAAGGCGAATATGCTAATGTTTATTAAAAGTCTCTGACTGAAAAGTGGGTTATCAGCTGGCTCGATTACCTTCCTCAGCTGTTTTAAAAATTTTCCCAAAAAGTTTAGTGTGGATAGCAGCACTTTTGTATAAGGGGGGAGGAGACAGTGGCAGTGGGAAAAAGACGAAAAGTAATAAATACTGCAAGATACTAGACAGTGGTTATGATATAAAAAGAGCGAAGGACACAGTGGCACAATGAGCGGAAGAGGTGACACTGTCCAAGTGGATGTTAGTTGACAGTGACAGAACAGTGCTAGGAAAAGAGTGAAGTAAACAGTGTCATAGGACAGGAGTAAAGAAAACACAGAATCTATGATAACGACAACGAGGCGAAGAGAGATAGTGACAGAGAAAACAGAGGGCAGTTGTGGGAAAGAATGAGTGAGACAGTAGCAGCGAGAGAGAAAGAGAGAAGAAGGAGAGAGTGAGAATTCTGACAGACAGTATTAGCATGAGAGAACGAAGGAGACTGTGGTTGTGAGACGGGGGACAGTGACATGAACAGATAATGACTACGAGATGGTCTGAATGAGTGAGAGAAATTGAACAAATAGGAATGGATGGGTATGAGCAAGTTACAGCCATGGACAAATGGTGTGAGCGAGGTAGAGTTAGGGGAGCTTGTCGGACTGACAGGTGGCTTGCGCGTTAAAAAGATCACTAATATGTTCGCATTGTAGAATTTGTCGAAAAATTTTTAAATGTGCCAAGGAAGACAATGAGGGAGCTAGACCCCACTTATTTCAATAAACACGAGGATATTCGCCTTTTTTTATGCTTCGATAGGAGCATCGTTCAGCTGTCGTTTATATTGCTGCAACTGAGGTTCGTTATGACGGAAAATTCTTCGGCCTCTGTCGAACATAATCTTCACTAGCTAAAGATGTATACTCTTCACGCCGCGCAGGGCAGCCGCATGGTCTAGGGCGTCTGGTCACGGTTCGCGCGGCTCCCCCCGTCGGTTATTCGAGTCCTCCCACGGGCATCGGTGTGTGTGTTTCTTTAACGGAAGGTAGTTAGATTAAGTAGTGTGTAAGCCTAGGGACCGATAACCTTATCAATTTGGTCCCATAGTACCTTACCACAAATTTCCAAATTTATATTCTTCAAACTGTAGACCACCGAATCCTGTAGTAGGCGAAACGGTGGTATATTGTTTCGATGACATTCAAACACTGTCATTCACGTGTGTAACACATCATTAATTCATTACTCTCGACTATCTGATGACATTTCTATTCTCCGTGAACGTGAGGAAATCCTCCAGGATCTCTCCTTCCCAATGTCCCTTTTAATGATCATAGATGAAACTGATAACCAACCAAAGAAAGATGAAAGAAATGAGGAGTAACACAAATGAAATTATCGATAAATTTACCATCAATATAGGAGACCTTACAGTACACAAAGCGAATAAAATCTTCTATCTTGGAAGCAAAATAACACTTCACGCACGAAGCAAAGAGAATAGCAAGTTCGGACTGGCACAGATAATTGGCACAAGAAGTCTTTAAGAATCAAACAGCGACCTTAATTTTAAGAAGAAATTTTTGAAAATGTACGCCTGTTGCACGGAACTGTACGGAAGTTATTCATGGACAACAGCGGAAAAGTAGAATATCAACGACTTTGAGATTCGGTGTTACAAAAGAATGCTGAAAATTGGATGCACTCGCAAGATAAGAAATGAGGAGACTCTTCGCATAATCGGTGACGAAAGGGCTATTTGAAAACCACAGACTAGATGAAGGGACAGAACAACAGGACACTTGCTACGACAACTGTAAATATAGCGCGCGATACAATTAAGGGATCACTTTTTAGAAGCAGCGTAATTGTCTCCCGTTGCGACGTATAAGTTTGAAATTTCATTAAAAGGTGCCAACAACGTGCCTCTGTATTGGTGCGAAGGCGTGGCGCCCTGCGACGTTACCCACGGCATCAGCGCCGGTTCAAACATGATGATGATGATGATGGTGATGGTTTGTGGGGCTCTCAACATCGTAGTCATCAGTTCCCATGCAAGTTCTTATTCTTTCCAGTTCCAGTCTCGTCGCGTCCCGAATGACGAAGACAACAGAAACACAACAGTTCCAGGGCGGAGATGATCCCCGACCCGGCCAAGAATCGAACCCGTGACCCCGAGATCCAGAGGCAGCAACACTAGCCACTTTTTTTTTTTTTTTAATATACTCATTTTGTTCGTTGCATTTGTTCGAGGCGGACGTCCCATGACACCCTTTGAAGTTCTTTGTTGATCCATTCACTCAGTTTTTTTTATTATAGAGGACAGCTAACCCTCTGACATATGGATGTGGTGCCCGTTCTTTAGGATACGTACGAAAGAACAGACACCACTGATGACCTGCAGCCGCCTAAAACGAAATTAAAATTATATTTTAAAATCTTCAGCTGCTCACGGGCGTATATATATATCAACGGGGATGTGAAAATGTGTGCCCCGACCGGGACTCGATCCGGGATCTCCTGCTTACAAGGCAGACGCTCTATCCATTTGAGCAACCGAGGACAGAGACGGCTGGAGCTCATCAATAGTGTCCATTCTTTCGGTCATGTCTGAAAGAACAGACACCATATCGATATAAGTATATAGTTCTGGCAATACTGGCCATGACCTTCCTCTTCTGTGCGGATACGCACATAATTTCCCGAACTCTTACGGGAGTTCGTAAAAATGTCTTCCACGAGTAATGAGTGCGTTAGGTAGGGACACTACGATAGTAGTATGTAGACATATACGGTGAAAATGTGGGTTTCGCGGGAGGCGTGCGCGAGATAGTCCCTGCAGTCGCACTATCCTTTGTACCCTCGGTGGCACAGATGGATAGAGCGTGTGCCATGTAAGCAGGAGATCCTGGGTTCGAGACCCGTTAGGGGCACCATTTTCACCCATCCCCGTTGATATATATCAATGCCCGTCAGCAGCTGAAGGTATTAATATATCATTCTAATTTCTAACACGCTGTGCTACGGTGCCGGCGATCACTAGGCCACGAGCTGCGGACACGATTCAAAGAGAAACGTGTCAACAAATACGAAAAAAATGGCCAGAACCCAGAAGCCCACATGAGGTGTGAGGTTGGTTAATGATTTCGTATTGGCACCAAATTTCGCCGCACTCTTTCACAGTGCCGCCGTCGATGTGCCGTAAGATGGGGAGGCCGTTACCAACATTTCACGCATGATTCAACCGCCTCTGGAATGACGCCCAACGTCGAAATCACGCGGTTTTCTTATGGGTGGCCGTGAAAAACATTTCAGACCCACCGTCGCTCAGAATCGACACGAAAAGGCTCCGAGGGGTGGCATACGGGTCGCCAATAAAACCATCCCTTCCATTGGGGCGTCGATTCCCACGTATTTCGCAGTAGAAAACAACAGTTCGCAGTGCAATGAGCTTCACGACGACGTTCTTGGCGACCTTTGAAATCGCTGACACCCCGAGGGCGATTCAGTCCTGCTCTAAGGACACGGCGGGCCTGCTACCACACTCAAAATGATCTCGCATCAATACGTCCGCAATTTCTGCTGTGGTCCACATGATGAGATCACTAGGACTCGCTCACAACCATCCTACGAAATTTAAACGTGATCCGAAGCAGCAAAGGGTGCTTACGTCTCTTCAGCCCGCCAGTTTCGCATCCTCGGGTGGCGTGATCACTGAGAAGTGCGACACTGACATATGCGTGAATAAAACGCCGAAGGTTCCACTAATAATATCCAGTGCGACAACATCCTCGGACCCAACAGTTAATCTGTTTTGAGCATCTTAAAAATGTACACGAGCAGACAGGAACCTGTGACGGGAATCTTTGGTGCCTGCAGGTAGGCTTCACTGCTGCTCTTGCGCCTGTTAGTATGCCATCCAGAATGACACATAGGACTTTGGCACAGGTCGCCTCTGTTCAGGTACATTTCTAAAGGCACTGTGGGTGTTCCCAGGATGGGTGACCTTCGGACGACTCTGTGCTGTGTTATTCGCAAGTCACACGGGTCGCAACCGTCTGTGATTACGCCAGTTGAGAGCGCTGACAGGAAGTCTGAACAACTATAAGCACCATTTGTTCGATCGGATCACGTTCAATTTCTTACAATGGTTTTGAACGGTTCCTACTGATTCCACCCTGTACACCAGGACAAGATTCGCGGTCTGCACTGCGCTCCAAAGGGGTGTGATACTGCCGAGTCGGGTTGCTGGCACACAATGTTCTAAGAGTAGGGTGGAATCGTCCGCGGGGTGTTGTGCGGCGGCGGGCAAAATTTATAATTTCAGCTGTTGTTGGTTCGCCGTCTTTCTCACGCGAGCCTGGCAACTATTTTCGTGGTCAGCCAGAAAGCGATGGAGAACACACTGACCATAGTTTCCAGTCTGCACGTCCACATTCTGGTCCAGCCCACTGAAAGAAGTGTTTCTACTCTCTTTCTACTTCGCGGGATCAGGGCTATGATTATAAATGAGGTAAAAGCCCATGGCTTGCCTAAATTAAATCCATCTTTTTTCTGTTCACATTGTTTTTGTGCTTTCGAATTTCTATGGCCCCACTATACGTCGTTGCATAATAATTATTAAATCTTGCCTAACCAAGAGTGTCACACAAACGGATTTCATGGTTCTGGGCTCTAGCACGTGATCTGCTACTGCTGATTTATCCGTCAAGGAACACAAGAGCAATAGTCGTGTCGGCAAGACGGATAAATCAGCAGTATGAGATCACGCACTAGGACCGGGAAACCAACCAATCCGTTTGTTTGACACTGTTGTTTTAGCAAATTCTACTAATTATTTAAAAAAATTGCTCTAAGCAATATGGGACTTAACATCTGAGGTCATCAGTCCCCTAGAACTTAGAACTAGTTAAACCTAACTAACCTAATAACATCACACACATCCATGCCCGAGGCAGGATTCGAGCCTGCGACCGTAGCAGCAGCGCGGTTCCAGACTGAAGCGCCTAGAACCGCTCGGCCACAAAGGCCGACTCAACTAATTATTATGCAACAATGTGCAGAGAGGCCACAGAAATTCAGAAGCACGAAAAAACTTACGCGAAACAGATGAAGGATTAAAGTTACACAAGTGGCTCTAGTGCTAAATAAAGCGAACAATGCCAGCTCTCCCCCTCAACATACCCCATAAGCGTCCTTCGGCGCGACGCCGAGATATTAGGCAGCAGTCTGATGACGACACGAGCCTATTGTTGCGTGGATAACAATTCGCCTTGCTGAGCTTCTTTGAATCTTAGCAGCTTTCTGGATCGTTGTAGACTATGATGAAGTTTCTTGGAATGGAAGACGTAACATAAGGTAGAGGGTTATGTCTTAGAGCACGGCCTTGTGCCCATAAATAAAATATCAGCGAGTAATACACTGTCTGACAAAATGAAAAGCACCTGGAGGATATGGTCGTACGTTTAGTGTAAGGTCATACACATACACACCGTAGGCGCGTAAGTAAATGATTTAGATTTGCAATTCTTATGACAGGTAGAAGGCAACAGGGGTGCTTTACTGTTGATACCAGGTCCGGTAGGGTATATATGGGCCACGAACAGCGTCAGATATAGAGTGATCACTGTGACGGAGACGGTGATGCCGCATAGTCGTTTGAGACAATCAGCGCCTGCCAGTGTGCGAAGAGGGCCTTCGAAGGTCTCCATTAGGCCGGATGGTGGAATCGTGCGATATCCAGACTTGTTGCCCGTTCAAAAGTGAAAGCTGCCC
Source organism: Schistocerca piceifrons (assembly GCF_021461385.2). Classification (NCBI taxonomy): domain Eukaryota; kingdom Metazoa; phylum Arthropoda; class Insecta; order Orthoptera; family Acrididae; genus Schistocerca; species Schistocerca piceifrons. The sequence goes on from NC_060141.1 coordinate 745,004,216, forward strand.
GATATTAGGAACGTGAGGGCAGGCATACCTGTCGTCAAGGTTCCAGTTGACCACGTGGGATAATCACCATACTGTGCACCAAACACATAGCCCTTCATATCTGCGCCTGGCATCCGAGACCAAGTAATGGACTGCCGGTAGCGTTCCGTGTCATCCGGCACCACTGATCGGCGGCCAGGAGCAGCCCAAAAAGGGAATTACTGTCCGATGCGTAGCTTGCCGGTAGCACCACAACGAGAACGTCTGATTCTGGTGTACTGCCGTGACCGCGTAACACTGGCTGCTGACGGCTTTCAGCGATGATCTGCGGGTCTGCACTAACCCAGGGTGACCATGTCAGCAAGTAGGGCTCCGATCTGCAGAGAGGTTCGTTCTGCCAGTGTTTTGCAAGACAAAGCGGTGTTACTCCTAGAGTCATGGTGTGGGGACTAACAGGGTGTACGTCGCGCAGGATATGGTGGCCGACATGCACTGAGCACTATAAGACTTAATTGCTGAGGTCATCAGTCCCCTACAACATAGAACTACTTAAATCTAACTAACCTAAGGACATCACACACATCCATGCCCGAGGCAGGATTCGAACCTGTGACCGTAGCGGTGGCGCGGTTCCAGACTGGAGCGCCTAGAACCGCTCGGCCACTCCGGCCGGCGGCTGACATGCAGTGACCAGTTTTCGTCCAAACCGCTGGGCGACTTCATACGTCTATCCTGAAGGGGAGACCGATGAGTGTTTTCCCCCTTTCGGCTGCTCAGCGGTGACAGGATCGGTGTGAACATTCTGCAATGTCCTCAAACGATTTTTACCAACTGTTATGTAAAAATATTTCATTTTTGGTTCACTTATAGCTTTACGTGTCAGGTTGGTGATGATGATGATGCGCCCATCATTTCGACAATTGTCATTCTTATTGTGACATTTACGTGAAAGTAAGACAATGCGCGAAATTCGAAAAAGTGTGCAATGAAAAACAGAGATCGCTAAGATTTTGCGTTTGGTGCATATTACATCGTATGTTGTGTTGTATGAAATTTAGCTAACATATTTAATTTTTCTCTAGGCTTGGGTACAGGTATCTATCTGTCACCAATAACGAGAAAATTAATCTGAAATAACACACTCATTCGCGATTGCAACATGGCAGCGATAAATATTTCATAAATGGTTTCAGATATCGACATGAGACTTTGGCAAATGATAGGACGCACAGCATTTTACCATATGATTATTATGTAAAACTCCCATAATTACACTTTTTTGCTGAAAGAATGTAACTTTTAAGGGCCATTGATAGTTGCTGCAACAAGAAATGCTGTGGGTTTTGGGACAACATGTGTGAAGACATTAAATGTTCTTTTGTAACAAGGATGAGCTTATTCATAAGTTACTGACTTTCCTTTTCCTTAGTTCCTCACTTAATCAATTTAATAAACCACTGTTTCAGGAGCCGGCCGAAGTGGCCGTGCAGTTAAAGGCGCTGCAGTCTGGAACCGCAAGACCGCTACGGTCGCAGGTTCGAATCCTGCCTCGGGCATGGATGTTTGTGATGTCCTTAGGTTGGTTAGGTTTAACTAGTTCTAAGTTCTAGGGGACTAATGACCTCAGCAGTTGAGTCCCATAGTGCTCAGAGCCATTTGAACCACTGTTTCAGGATTCTCTCGCAAGTGTGTCTGCACAAAATGTTAGTGAAGTGAGTGTAAACTCCGCTTTGTTTTGGCAAAAGAAGCAAATTTTGACATTAAATTAGAGAGAATGTCAGAGTTTGCCATAATAATGATGGTTTATTGACAGCAAAATCGATTTTCAATCACATAGTGATCATCTTCAGTGCTGTGGTGTACAAATTAAACTCATAGGCACTGGTGTCGAGTTATTATCAGTAACCAAAGCTTATTGAAACGATCACGGTTATTGTGATCATTTCATAAGCTTTGGTTACTGATAATAACTCGACACCAGTGCCTATGAGATTAATTTGTACACCACAGCACTGAAGATGATCACTATGTGACTGAAAATCGATTTTGCTGTCAATAAACCATCAATATTATGGCAAACTCTGACATTCTCTCTAATTTCACGTATATGGTCGTTGCGCCCACAGTACTCTATGGAGTCGCCAATCAATAAATTTTGACATGGTAACCAGAGAAATGTGTAGGCTTTACTCAAAATCCGTTACTAATGACGCTTCTATGAAAGTTACAAATGGTTAACAAACTAGGCGAAAATAAATCGCTGTATTTTCCGCGGAATTCTTTTTCAGTACTAACGAAAGCAGAGCTGACAGTAGATGTTTTTAAATGGCCACCATGCAAGTGTGGACGTGGAGGGGCCCACTTATTATTTACAAAAAATATGATTGCAGGCTTCAGTTTCGAATGGCCCTTCCCCTCCATCGCTTGACATTTCGCCTACAGCGCTCTGAGCGACTCCCCACCACTGCTGCCCTCCCCACACTTCCGCAGCCCACTGCACATCTAGTGGCCATGGCATTTTGCACACACTGTACTGCATCACGTAATGACTGGTAATGGTTGAGACAACTCTGATGGCACAGCAGTACGTCACGAACATCCTACTTCCTTACGCGTTGCCTCTTGTATGGCAGTGTCCTGGTGGCATTTTTGGACAGGACGACAGTCGGCTCACATTTGGCACGTGTGTCTATCAACTGTCTGCTTGATTCTGAGGTACTCTCATCGCCAGTGGGATTCCCAGATCTGTCCCTGATCGATGTATACGAAACCATCTCAGATGTCAACTCCATCCTATTGCCAGAATCCATGCTGTCAGGTACTAGTTACAACACTTGTGTGGCACCATGTCTCAGGAGATGATACAATGGCTTTATAACACCATTTCCAACCGAGTTGGTGCATGCATCCAGACCAGAGGGGAAAGGGGAGGGGGCAACGTCAAGTTCTCTGTAAATATGACTCGGTTTTGTAGTCACTGAAATAACATCGCATACCTCTCAACCCATGAAATTTATTTCCGTTTCCTCCTCCTCCTCTTCTGGCTACTTCACGTGTTTGTCAGGCAATTTAGTTATCCTTAGTTACAAGTTAAACAGCAGCAGAAAGCTCCTTCATTACATACAGCTATGCAGCTTTGGCTCATGCCGTTTATCATCGTAATGAAACTCCCATGTATTGCCATCTTTCTAGATGCACAGGAAACTCGAGAAAAATTTGCAACTTAACAGAAGCTATTTACCGGCTGAATTTAGTTATTACACATATTTCTGACAATGTACTGTGAAAATCATACACATTTTTCACAGTCTGTCATCATTACGTCTGTCTTACAACAGACGGTTGTTCATTGGTTTTCGGCATTTATCGTTATCCCCCTGCTTCGTTCGCATCGACTATCAATGTCATTGCAAGGCTGATGGTATCTGCAGACGTTGACAATACTTAGTACTTCGATCCTTCGACAACAGTTCACACGTCTTCCACTCTCAGAGCAAACGAGATTAGAATGGAAGTCGCTACCCGGCACTACAGCACAACTGGCGGCAGATCTGTCTTTTGTAGTGGACTTGACGTAGCTGCTTCGAGCAACTGCATCAACTAAACACGTAACGCGATATTGTACCAGCTCCTATCGGAACGCCTTATTGTTGCCACTTCTCTACGGAAGACTACTATTCCACTCACAGCCTTTTTCGCTTCGCAGTTGACAGCAGTCGACAGCGCAGCCATGTGACAGATATCTTCTTCAGCTGAGTCTACTATAGGTCGTGAGTTCTTGCATGGATCAGGCACCAGAACACAGCATGCGGTAAGCTTCACATAGTGCTTGGTACCGGTAATCCACACGTACCTATTACAAGCATAATATTAGAAAAGAATAGGTTGCTACTCACCATATAGCGGAGATGACGAGTCGCAGACAGGCACAACAAAAGACTGCTAAACAAGCTTTCGGCTAGAAGGCCTTCTTCTGAAATAGACAACAAACACGCACACACACACACACACACACACACATCACGCAAACGCAGCTCACAAATACATGACCACTGCCTCTGGCTGCCGAGACCAGACTCAGTTGTCATCTGTGTGTGAGTTGCGTTGACGTATGTGTGTAAGTTGTCTATTTCAGAAGAAGCCCTTCTGGCCGAAAGCTTACGTGTCAAGCAGTCTTTTTGTTGTGCCTGTCTGCGACTCAACATCTCCTCTATATGATGCGTAACAGTATATCCTTTTTAATATTGTCGTTATTCCACCTTTGATTTTCGATTAATATTACAAGCACAAGGTGTTTGCAAATTACTTATTCAAAATTAACTTTTAATTGTGAAAAGGGGAAGTAAGTTAAAGAAATGTTTGACACTGAGTGCAGTATAGCTTCAAACTTTATTCCTGCCTAACACTGATAGTTCGCGACGTTCCCGCTAGGTGATATGAGTGAATAAGTTATTCCAATAGCCGTCATGAAGTCGTAGAACGTTGCTGGCGTGCGCAGTGTTGTTAATGATTTCGTGAATCCACATCTGCTACTACAATTCAGAGACAATTCAGGCATAAATATCGCAATCCATCACCTCAAAGACGGACTGTTATTAATGCCCACAATCGTTTCATCGCAACTGGCTGTGCATCACATAGCACGCTAGGTCAGGGCGTGACGCAACATCTGAACAAGTTAGGTAGTTTGTATTCGTAGTCCGGGCAAGTCAACGAGACGTGCAAGCTTAGAAGTGAATATTCCTAATGTTACAGCATGGAAGATATTACGGAACAATCCTGTCATTGATTGGCGACTCCTTGGAGTGTTCTGTGCACCACGACCAGATAATGGATATACTTGGAAGGAGAAACAGCATTGGTCGTATTTTTTTGTTTTATTATCCGCAAAATCGATTTTCGGTCACTTAGTGACCATACTCAGTGCTAGAAGTTAAAAATTTTCACATAACTATCAGAGAGTATAAAACAGAAAATCACAACTACACCTGCGTATGAACATAACAGTTGGTAGGAACATACCTGTAATATACAATTTAAATTGGTAGGCGCTGGTATAAACAAGCTTAGAGCGATCACATAAACTGTGGCCGCTGTTTACATGCACTTGTTCAGCAGACCTCGGTGTGACAGCGCTTGGAACGCCCTCTATGTGACATGTGTCACGTGAAGACTTAATATTACTGGTTTTGCGAGATATTAATACAAAATAAATCTTGTGCATTTGTGAATCATGAAGTAATTCAAATTTAAAATCCTGTCATTCATACCCTACGCATTGGAACCGTTTGCAAGCCTTAAGGGAAAGAGACAAAGAAAAACGACCTGAGTTTTGCGTAGAAATGATTAACAAAATGCAGACTGAAGACGATTTTCTTGGTAAAATTGTGTTCACTGACGTAGCCACCTTCCACACCTGCGACAAAATGAATCCGAATAATTTTCGGATATGCGTGAAATAGAAACCACTTCACGTAATCAAACATGTACAGACTGGTCTAAATTAAATGTTTTTACACTTAAGATGTGAAAAGGTTTAGAATTCTTTCTTCATTTTCGAGTCACCTGTTACTGGCATATCGCACCGGGACATGCTTGAACGTTAGCTAAGGCCTCAGTTGCAACAGGATATGGTCACAGAACTTATTTTCCAGCGAGCTGGAGCGCCACCACATTATCGTCGTGAAGTTGTTAGGTATCTCCTTAGAAATGTGCAGACTTGGATTAGAAGTGGTGGAACAATATCTTGGCCACCAAGATCACCCGATTAACCTTAACGGACTTCTGGGCCTGGGACTTCATTAAAGGCAGAGTGTCTATTCCTCCCCTTACGGCAAATGTTGACGAGCTGCTACAACGGATAATACAAGCAGTTGCCACCATACATCAACACGCGCAACATAGCATCTGGCAGGAAACGTATTATACAGGGGAGATTTTTCGTGTTACAAAAGATAGTCACACTGAACATTTGTAAATAATACTTGTAGATGTACTTCATATAATGCTGTATCAAACATTTCTATAGATTGTTTACCTATTTCACAATTAAAAGTTTATTTTGTGTAACTAATTTATAAACAGCCTTTGGTATGATACGGGAGGGAGCTGAACGTTATTTGTACTCGAGCCATATAGCGTGGTTTTAATCTGATGTTGATTTTGCTCGCGTAGCAACATAATAAGCTACCTCTTCTCTCACGTGAAATTTTTGTTCCTATCACCCAGGGATTAGTAGCGTGCAGTGCAGCTCATGTGGTCATCCACTTAAGTTGGTTACTGTTTATAAACCGTTATGCGTTACGCGTTTTCGTAACTTTTACCAAGCCTGTGCACCAACCTTGCCCGCCAATCACCACCGACCCAAATTTTCGAATGCATGCAGCCATTTTCTCGTTTTATTTCTTGTTTTAGCAACATTTATGCGATTATCCTTTGTGTGTATAGTTCAGGAAGCGGACAAGTACCTTCCAGCATGCAGAGTCAGTCTTTGCAGAGCCGAGACATTGTTAAAATCGTTGCACAGAAGTTTAGAGACTGAACTAATAAGTCAGTACCATATTTTGTTTCAGTCCATGCTAGTATGTGCCCCCCCCCCCCCCCCCCGCAGTCATCATGGTGTGCTTACGGTAACTAAAGGATTTTTATGGAATAATGCGGTTTTGGGGAATCAGTATTTGATTTAGTGAGACGTATCGCGTCCCCTTGGTCACTTACTTGCACCAAAACAAAGTATACAGGTTTGAACTGTATGGATTTCATAAAATGGCGAATTAGTGTCACCTATATCAGGGGTGGCGTACTTTCTCCAGACACGGTAACTTGGTGTTGAGGTGCGTCCACAAAATGCCTTTTTCTGTACAACTAGATGCATGCGCTTACATTTTCAACAATGCAAGTATGAATGCGCTTCTGCATGCGTAATTTCCTCGGTATGTAGGCTGTGCGTATTTGCTCATTGCTTCCCGGGTTCTGTTGGAAACCCTTACATTGTTTATGAGAGGCCTATGTTGGTTGTGTAGTATGGCGAGGTTGTGCTTTAAGGTGATTTATATGCAATAACCTCTGTTGACTCCGCAGCAATCGCGCTGATATTTATAAGATTATCTGAATAAAAGTTAAGTTTTAGATAAAGTGATAAAGGGAAGTAAGGAAACACAGAACAAGCCTACAAATTTATAAAAAGGGCAGATGAAAACCGTGGACGAATATTCATACTCTGGCGGCTTAGTAGCACAACAATTGAGGAGTCTGACATCAGAGCAAAATAAAAGATTTGGTATGTGTGGCCCCTCAACAAACTATTAGAAACTGAAATGGAAGACGCGAATGGTGCAAAAGATGCAAAAGTGGGAAACACAACCTCAGTGCAAGTGGATCCTGGGGTCTGTGACATTCACAAACTTGTCGAGTCCGAGGTGTTAATCCATGTATAATCTTTTATGGGTAAATATGTGTAAACAACTCACTTATAAAATAAAAAACATATGATGCCAGTTCCCTTCACACAACAAATAAAAACCTCCGTTATGTATTTTTCAGTTTCAGGAATAATCACAAATATGCTTTGTTTTGAAATGTGAAATAAATAGTTGAAACTGCTATGTAAGTCACCCTTTACCAACTAACTATATCTTACTACTAGCCTTGTCGCTGCAATTTGCCAAAGATAAAGTTTAAAGTCCCGATTCGACATGAAATTTGCAAATAAAACGTCGCCGTCACTTTGTATTTGTCGTACCTCTGTTATTTGGATATTTTTTGATCCGGAGTCGCCTTTCTGTTTTCTTTTTCTGCAACTTTATTCATAGCAACAAACGCAGCACTAACTTCCGAATAAAAAGGATACATAGGAGACTGCGCAATGAGGTAATGTGTGGACACGAGAACGTCCAAGCATACGTGCGCTCTCTCCAGTAATTTTCGAGCATGCTGTTACGCACATGGAAAGAGGCATTATGTGGTCATAACTTCATACGTTCATTTCGACAGAATTATTTTAATACAGCAGGGACCAAACAATAAGACAGCAAAAATTGGCGTGGACGTCAAATGACCTCCTGTTTTGGCAACCTTGAGAGCGCTCCCAACCAGTCTTGTGGAAGTGATTCACGCACATACTGGGCCAACAAAACAACGCCGTGTTTTTCCTGGCAAAACTGGCGCGGTGACTAAGTTCTGCCTGGCAGCCGAGAGCTAGTCATCCGTCACTCGCCGTGTACGTCATCCGGAGGCCACGTCACGTCGGACGACGACTCAAAGGCCAGCCACGCACCGTCCACGTTTGCAAGGCCGACGCCCTGCACACGTCGCAAGTCGGCGTTCACAGCTGCACCGAGAACGGTCGTCGGACACCGTCGCCAGAGGTCGCCCGATAACATCGGCCGACAGCTCGGCCACGGTGCGTCCGATCTTCTACGTCAGTTTAAGACGGAGTCACGGAGGTTGGCTGTGAAGTAGGTCAGACTTTTGACTTCCTAGTGTGGGATGGATACCTTGGTGCCTCTGCACATGGAGACGAATGGTACGTACATTACTGCTTTTGCTATTAAAAAGGTGACAAAAGCTTGTGAATGGGCTACATCCGTCTCGAAGAGAACGCGCCGGATACTGTGCGGTCTGGCATCAGTTATTGGAATTACGAGACAAGGCATACGAACGTATGGGATGAAGGGAAACGCGTTTTGGTACGTACGTGGGACGATTCGTTGCGACCTTGAAAATCAAGACTGCAAACTTTCTGTTTTGTTGAATTAATTTGAAGTTGTACGGACACAAGTCAATTAACCTTCAATGACTGTCACTCGGCATACGTCTGAAACGGTAACATAAAGTTTAAAATTAGTTTCTTTGCACACCCAAAGCACAGAAAAGTGGATATACATACACCACATTTGCAAATCACTTCGTACAACAGAATCAGCACCCTAATGACAAAAGTCGTCAGTAAACAGTAATAATAATATGTAGACTGCTAATACCCACCTACTCGAACGCAAAAAAGACCCTCTCCAGCAGCTTTAACTATAAGATACGCCGCCCTTCTCACCTGAATAAGTTATCTTTTGAGATTATATTTTCGCCTAAATTTTCCGATAAAGATATTGCCTACTTGTGGTTTGTGATAAACCTGCGATTTCAGTCCATAGAGTCCTAACTAGACATCGAGTATGATATTTTTCTCCCTCAGAATGCCACACAACCCTTCTTCCTTGGACTAAACATGTTTCTCACAGTCCACACTGAAGGTAAGAAACTGATTTGAATTTCGCAGATTGTCGTCCGAAATTTGTACGTTTCGGGCGATGAGATCGGCTGCATTGTGACTGCACATGAGTGGCGACCTGATTTATAAAGATTGCAGGTCTTCCGCCGACATAGTTCGTCGGTGGATTCGATCGATTCCCGGGTTCGATTCCGGGCAGGGTCAGGGATTTTCTCTGCCTCGTGATTACTGGGTGTTGTGTGGTGTCCTTAGTTAGGTTTAAGTAGTTCTAAGTTCTAGGGGACTGATGACCATAGATGTTAAGTCCCATAGTGCTCAGAGCCATTTGAACCATTTTTTTTTCTTGATTCCATCGACATAGGTGCCACAGTAACCACCGTCTGACAGGTGTTGGTACCAGCGAGAAATGGCATCGGCTCGCGTTGTATGCTGTGCTTCAACATACGCTCACTATGAAAGTTCCTGGCAGAGTAAAACTGTGTGCCGAACCGAGACTCGAACTCGGGACATTTGCCTGTCGCAAGTGATTTACCAACTGAGCTACCCAAGCACGAGTCATGCCCCGTCTTCACAGCTTTACTTCTGCCAGTACCTCGTCTCCTACCTTCCGAAAGGGAAAGGTCCCGAGTTCGAGTCTTTGTCCAGCACACAGTTTTAATCTGCCAGGATGTTTCATATCAGCGCACATTCCGCTGCAGAGTGAAAATCTCATTCTGTATATGCTCACTATATTGTAATTCCTTCAGTGTGCAGTAAACATTTTGTTTACACTGTAAAACTTTGATAATAAATGTTGGTAACTTCTTTTACCGTAGCATGAGTAGAGGTTTTAAAAGGGAATGGCTCACCTGTTTAGCTTGTCCAGCTTTTCCACTAAAAGCCTCTGCTAAATTACAGTATCTTATCGTGTGGAAGAGAACAGATAACACCACGCATTTTGCGAAACTTGACAGTCTGCCGTGACGTCTTCACCAGCTCCCAATATTCCGTAGTGCAAGGAAATTTAAATACCTCGGTACTTATACACCGTAATTACTGGCGCCACCACATAATACAAAAATGACAAACGTCAGATGTTGCCGATATTGAATATTAACAGTCTGTTGGTTGCACTCCCATTAAGTTGTTTGTACCATACATTTTTATCATAGCCGTGGTAACAGCACCTCTCGGAGTACGACTGCGACTTTTGATGGAGATCCGCTTCTCAAATACAGACGTTAAGCTCGCCGTCCTCCTCTACCCTTTTTTTCGGGCCGGTATTACACTACCATATTTCTTTGACAGAAAAATATTGTGTAATATACATCAAATTTCTTTGACAACCGTCTTTGACGTGCCGCTAAAAAGAGGTATTACACTGACATCATATTTTTCATCAGAGTTCAAGATGGCGGACAACGACAACTTGTTATTTCGTGATGCAGTTGCTCGTAACGCAACTGCATTGTGTAAGCATTTGGAAGAGAAGCGGCGGGAAAAAGGGGGGAACATCGCTGGGCTTTACGTCAAGATAATAAAAGCAGTCAGCAAAATTTGTTACGAGAGGTGCAAGGGGAGGACGTCAACTCTTATATAAATTACGAGCGGTTGAGTGTGCGTTTCAGTGTTTGCTGAGTAAAGTGGCTCCTCATGTTACGAAGGAGAATACTCACTTGAGAACAGCTATATGTGGACAAGACAGGCTCATCGAAACACTGCGATTTCTTATTACAGGAGAGATCTATTCTAGCTAACAACACAGCACTCGAATACCACAGTGCACATTAACAAAAATAATTCCATTAAAGTGATTTATAAAGCTCGGAAGGAGAAAGATCTGAAGATAAATAAATGTTTAACACACTATAAGGGCATTAAGAACTATTCTTATTTTTGTAATTTACTTAATAGAGTAAGTCTTGTAACAACTACAAAACTGATAAGAAGTTCTTAACAAACGAAACACTTTTTAAGTTGAGTCATCGAGAATTCAAAATTAGACAAGTATAATGGAGAGCAACGATCTTTTTCTTTTTTACTTTAGAGTGTGTCCTCGTCCTCTCTTCTGGCTTGCTGAAAACTGCCTGGATGTCTTTGAATGTAGAGGAGGATAGCTGTAGCTGTGATTGTGGATTTGAAGTCGTTCGCAGCACCCACTTTCCTATTAACATACCATTAACAGCATGCACTGTGTGCCTTGCTAACCCCACACCCCAGTCGAGGCAATGTTATTAAAAAGCGTCGAAGGAAAACACCAGCCAACTTTTCAGCCATGTTTGCAAATACAGGACACACCACAGATGTGAAACAGCTGTAGCGATGCCAGCGATCCAAGCGGTTACATAACGCGTTGTAGTGAACAGAAGGCCAACGACTTCTATGATCAAATCTACAGTGAGGCCCTAGATCTGATCATATGTCTTTGACGAAGGACAAGATTTGACATAAGTGTTTGACATTTCAGCTGTGACAAATAAATATGATATTGTAATACTGACCTTAGTGCTATACGTGAAGAACAGACTGTCTGCGGGTATCGGTTCAGCCTCTCTCTTCTTTCATCATTACGCAACACAACACCACGCTTGACACACACACACACACACACACACACACACAGCATGATCATTCATTATCATTAGCACCCGTTTGGTGTCTACAGAAGGAGAGAAGTGATAACTCGTCATTGTCGTACAATGAGAACAGTAGCAGGACTGGGGGAGATACGTGTCCAGCCCTCCAGAACGCCAAGAAACAGAGTGACTAACGCAGCAGAAGTACTTCGTCTCCCAGGCGCGCCAAACCATCTCGAAGGTGTCCGAAGCACTTCGGTTGATATATCGATACTCCTATGTTTGTCAAAACTGGTGAAATTTAATAAACAAAAACTATAGGCTCGTAGAGTAACCATGAGAGATTTTCATACTAAAAACTGGGTTAAATACAATGAAAAGCATATAAATAATTAATAAGAGAATTTAGGTGTTTCGGCGCCTAGCACCCGAACGTGCCGACTAATCAGAAGCAGGTTCAGTACAGCTGGCGGACTCTCCCACGGGACTGGTACCTTCTGTACCATCTATTTCTTGGACCTCACTCCAGTTTTGTACCATATGCTACTTCACGTGTATGAAGCTGCATCGAGGCGAGCTTCTAGCAAAACAAAATACTGGCGGCCGCCGCCAGGAATATCACACTCATTACACCATCTTCAGGCCTTAACTGACACAAAGTCGGTGAGCTCCAATCGTGTACACGATCCCATCAGTGGCCAACAAGTATCAACTGGCTTCCGTAGAATACTGTAAAAGCAATGTTGTGTCTCACAGCATCAATCGATGGTTGTACCACAACATCACTTTTACATTCGCTGGCCACTGGTGGGACCGCGTATATAATTAGCGATAACCCCTCTGTGTCAGTTAAGGCCTGAAGATGGTGTAATTAGGCACCGAAACTAAAAGCAATATAATAAAATAACATCAAAACGACGGCTGAATGTGTTTCATTTCATTTAGTGAACGGCCAAAGTCCCGCAGGAAATCAGTCACAAAGATGGATATACACTACTGGCTATTAAAATTGCTACACCACGAAGATGACGTGCTACAGACGCGAAATTTAAGCGACAGGGAGAAAATGCTGTGACATGCAAATGATTAGCTTTTCAGACCATTCACACAAGGTTGGCGCCGGTAGCGACACCTACAACGTGCTGACATGAGGAAAGTTTCCAACCGATTTCTCATACAGAAACAGCAGTGGTGGAACGTTGTTGTGGAGCCTCGTGTAAGGAGGAGAAATGCGTACCATCCCGTTTCCGACTTTGATAAAGGACGGACTGTAGCCTATCGCGATTGCGGCTTATCGTATCGCGACATTGCTGTTCGCGTTGGTCGAGATCCAATGACTGTTAGCAGAATATGGAATCGGTGGGTTCAGGAGGGTAATACGGAACGCCGCGCTGGATCCTAACTGCCTCGTATGACTAGCAGTCGAGATGACAGGCATCTTATTCGCATGGCTATAACGGATCGTGCAGCCCTTGACGCTGCATCACAGACAGGAGCGCCTGCGATGGTGTAGTCAACGACGCACCTGGGTGCACGAATGTGAAAAGGTCATTTTTTCGGATGAATCCAGGTTCTGTTTACAGCATCATGATCGTCGCATCCGTGTTTGGCGACATCGCGGTGAACGCACATTGGAAGCGTGTATTCGTCATCGCCATACTGGCGTATCACCCGGCGTGATGGTATGGGGTGCCATTGGTTACACGTCTCGGTCACCTCTTGTTCGCACTGACGGCACTTTGAACAGTGGACGTTCATTTCAGATGTGTTACGACCCTTGGCTCTACCCTTCATTCGATCCCAGCAGGATAATGCACGACCGCATGTTGCAGGTCCTGTACGGGGCTTTTTGGATACAGAAAATGTTCGACTGCTGCCCTGGCCAGCACATTCTCCAGATCTCTCACCAATTGAAAACGTCTGGTAAATGGTGGCCGAGCAACTGACTCGTCACAATACGCCACTCACTACTCTTGATGAGCTGTGGTATCGTGTTGAAGGTGCATGGGCAGCTGTACCTGTACACGCCATCCAAGCTTAATTTGACTCAATGCCCAGGCGTATCATGGCCGTTATTACGACCAGAGGTGGTTGTTCTGGGTACTGATTTCTCAGGATCTAAGCACCCAAATTGCGTGAAAATGTAATCACATGTCAGTTCTAGTATAATATATTTGTACACTGAATACCCGTTTATCATCTGCATTTCTTCTTGGTGTAGCTATTTTAATGGCCAGTAGTGTACAAAAACAATAGAGAATGTGTCGGACCACCTCGATCGGGCTGTTTGTACCATGGAATCCCAACCGAGAAACCTGTCGCAATTGGCCACGGCCACAATGCGGTCTGCACAGATCCACATGGAGACCCTGACTGACACTCTTCATGTCTCGCGGAAGTCCACGGCGCAATATTTTGTTGATCAGGGTTTTGACAGATGGTCACATTTATGTGAACAATGTATAACCACACACTCTGCCAACTATCAACCTGTTCCTTGCTCTCCTACGAATGAGTGTGTCAGCCCATTTTGATGCTCCGTCAGTGGTGTTGGAGAATATCCGAAGGTACCCTCGACGTAAGTTCAAAATGGTTCAAATGACTCTGAGCACTATGGGACTTAACATCTGAGGTCATCAGGCTCCTAGAACCTAGAACTACTTACTCCTAACTAACCTAATGACATCACACACATCCGTGCCCGAGGCAGGATTCGAACCTGCGGCCGTAGCAGTCGCGCGGTTCCGGACTGCAGCGCCTAGAGCCGCTCGGCCACCGCGGCCGGCCGACCTAAGTACATTACAGGTTTGCTATCACTCTTCACTGCTATTCGAGCGTGCAGACCTCTCGGTAGTGGCGTAGGCCTCTCGCTTCGTGTACCTTCGGCAGACAGGCGATTCCTGTAGGCGTAGCAACGAGGAGCGTCGGCGAGCGATCTGGACGGCGCAGCTGGTGGTGGCTGCGGCAGCTGGCCCCGTGGCCCCGTGCTAATTCCGCCTGCGCGGGCCTCTTAATCAACTGCAGGCAGGCTGACGTCAGCAGGGCGCGGGTATTCCTGGCACACCTGCGTTCCCCCGTGACAGCTATGCCAGCTCGAGACCGCACGCTGCAGCTACGCTCGTCGCTTCTGGCCTCCACACGCACGCACGCACGCACACGCACACACACACATATATACAGGGTGAAAAGTGTTTTAACCGACAGATTCTGGGAGGTTGTAGGGGACATCAAAACAAATATTTTTCCCTAATGTCATTTTTTTCCTATGAGGATTATTTCAACCAGTGGACGTCATATTACGCTCTTCAGTTGGTAGAGGCCGTATTACGGTTGTTATAGGGCGTATTACGCTCTTCAGTTGTAGGCAACTGCTGTCCACCAGTGTAGTAGTGCATTGTCGCTGTTTACTAATGGATCGATACACCTGGAGTGAGTACACTGATATGGTTGGTGCGTACTACGTAGCACACCACAACGGACGAGCTGTATCCCGCAACATACGACCTTTGCTTTTGTGTACTAACGTCTGCGTGAGACCGGGTCATTTAGCAGATTGCCTGGATTGGGACGCTGCCGCACAGCAAGGACGCTGCAATTTGAGGAAGTTGCTGGAAGACGTCCCGGTCGCTACAAGACAACACATGTGGTTCCAACATGACGGGGCGCCGGCACATTTCAGTCGTCGTGTGCGTCGATTCCTGGACCGACGGTTCCCAGAAACGTGGATTGGTAGAGGTGGTCCTGTATCATGGCCTGCTCGATCCCCAGATATGTCCCCTCTGCACTTTTTTGTGTAGGGAGAGATGTGCAACCTTGTTTAGGCAACTCCTGCTGCATCAGAAGAGGATCTGGTTGCCCGGATAGTAGCAGCAGCAGGAACAATTCAGGATGCTCCCGAGGTTTTTGACCGTGTCAGACAGAACATGATCCGACGGTGTAACCTTTGTTTACCTGTCAATGGAGGCATTTTTGAAAATCTACTGTAATTGAAATTGGGTTGTGTTAATGTGTTGTCTCTCGGTCATAAGAAAATGGAAAAGTGTTTGTGGGTTTAATTAATTTGCGCCAGATAAGTCTTCCTCTACCGGTTTAAATACTCTTCATAGGAAAAAATGACATTAGGGAAAAATATTTGTTTCGATGTCCCCTACAACCTCTCTGAGTTTGTCGGTTTAAATACTTTTCACCCCGTAAACCTCTTCATGGATGATAGGCATCCTTTACACAATTCGTTTGTGAGCGGGATATCGTAATTCCAGAGCTCTTAAAAAATGGACTTTTCAATTAAACTGGCTCTTACTCGAAGACAATGAGAAAAATTATTAGAAAATTACTTTCTGTTATAAAACTTCTGTTATAAAACTCCTTGATACAACGACTCTGGTATTGGAACGTCGTTATTCCAGCAGTCTTGAAGAAAAGGACTTATGACGAAGATGTTTGGTTTGCGGTGCGCTGAACTGCGCGGTCATCAGAGCCCGTAAAATGTCTGTCTTTACACAGTCCAGTCAAGCCACTTTGACGAATTATGATGACAACACAAACACCCAGTTCCCGGGCAGAGAAAATCCCCAACCGGCTGGGTATGGAGCCCTGGACATCGTGATCCAGAGGCAGGAACGCTAGCCACTAGACCACGAGCTGCGGACATGGATTTTGAAACAAACTGGCTAATATGACAATGATAAAACAATTAGAAGATTAGTTCCTGTTACGTTCGTAATGCTAGAAACAGCAATAGCCGTCCTTTATGCCACACATATGTGAACGGAAGGTTAAAAAAACTCTGCATCTGAATCGAAATGGCTCACGTTCGAGGCCAGTCACGGAAAATCATTGCTATGTTCGTTCTGGTAGAAGGAGCAGTAGCTGCCCTTCATACAACATTTTTGAGATTGGTTGATGATTATTCAAGAAGTCTTCAAAAAATGGACACTGGAGCAAATTGGCTTATATTTGAGGAGAAAAGAAAAAGATTAAAAAATATACTTTTTGTTAAGTTAGTACCAGTAGAGCGAACAGTAAACACCGTATGTACAGTTCGATTCCCGGTCGGGTTGGGGATTTTCTTTGCCTGGGAACCACGTGTTTGTGTTGTCCTGAACATTTCATCATCATCAGTCGTGACAGTGCCTAGATTGGACTGCGTAAAAATTGGAGTGTGAAAAATGGGAGTTTGTACGGGCGCTAATGGCTGCGCAGTTGAGCGTCCCACAAACCGAACATCATCATCATCGCCCTATGTACAGCATGTTCAAGAATGGAAGATCACAACTACAGACTGCTCCAGAAGATGGACTTTGAATCGTATTGCATCGTATTCGATGCCAATGCGGAAAAAAATAGAAAATTTGTTTTTGTTACCTTGGTACTGCTAGATGGAGCAGTAGAGAGATGTAAAAGACTACTCTTCCCAATTTTTGCAACAAAAGTTTGTGAGACAGAATGTTTACTACATAGAGTAGCAAGTACTGCAGCAACGAGTAACAGTTGTTTTTGGTTCACGTTTTTGTAAAATCGCCGTTACTGTTTCGCAGTTTATACTGGGTGATCAGAAACCGTCCGAAGATCAGGTAAACATGTCGAAGGGTTATGCTGAGAAATAACTGTTAAGAAAAAAAATTCGGTACATTGCGCCTTTCCCCATTTAATTTCTATAGAAGTTAGCCAATCAGATTGTTGCACGCCCAAATTCAAGCGGCGCACTAGTGACAGTGTCTTCAAAAAGCGATACAAAATGTGATTTTGAGACGGTAGTAAGGATAGAACCCGAGCCAAGCGCTGAGCGGCCACGTGCGCTGTCGTCTACGCTATGATAATACCTGACAGTAATTGTTTTTGGCGGGCCACTTGAGTTTGTGCGCGCAAGGGCCCCACTGGCTAACTTCGGTGCTAATTACCTATGAAACGGCGCAACGTATCGAATTTTTTCCTGACAGTTAGTTCTCAGCACAGCTCACGTCACCCTGCAACGCACTAACAAGCTTTTCAGACTGTTTCTGACCAATTTCTATATTCATTATCAGAAGGATTGCGCGCTTTCCAAAAAAAGCACACGGTTTGTTCGGTGAGGGATGTCCCGTGAAATTCCCTGCTGGAACATTTATTTCACGGCAAGTCACCTGTGAACGTACGTGCCAAGTGTTGTGATAAAATCATTCAAACCGTCTGAAGATGAATGGGTAAATTCGAGACCGTTAACTGTGATTTTTGAAAATAAGTTAACCAAAAGCAAATTGCGGCTGATTGTTGAACTCGCATACGTTAAGCGACCGTCACACGGTCACTATTCACACAGTAATATTTTTGTTAGTATGTTGCGCAAAAGTGCGAAGCGAAGATCGGCACATTGTTACTGCGCAATATTTATGTCCAGGAGGCACCAGTTGGAACACTGCCTTCACAGCCAACGTGTTGGAGATAGACGATCCGGTACTCGCATTTATTTTGACTGAGTTGCTTTTCTCGAAAAACACAAGCAGGAAGTATTCAGAGATGGTGATACAAGTGCGAGAAACTTTGTGCAAATGTTCTGATGGACCAGCAGCTCTTTCAAGGCAACATACGTCCGTAAAAGACGATAATTAATTACAAATTAATCTAGTGACTTGCACAGTTTATAGTGTATATTTGCTATTCTGTATGTATTTCTCCACTGCTGTAGCAAGCGAAATAAAACAGCTGTGGCGATGGAAAGGTTACATGGTCTTCTATCTCTCCAGGGACAACTGTTGCAGGAAAAATGAACATATGTTGTTCACTGGACACCTAACCCGATCTTCTTTACTAAATATGAGAACAGTTGAAAAAGTAAGATAAACATTTCTGCTTACCGTCATGACACCGTGATCTTCACTTCCCTCCGTTACTGTCCACAACGAGATATTTGGCGCATCCATAACAGACAGAAGGAATTCGTCAAACTTCCACCCAGTACTTTCCCATACATATTCCAGTCAAATTTCTGCTCTTATTTACTTTTTTCAATTCTTTACTGATATTTTGTTCGAAACCAGTTAAATTTCTTTAGGTATTGCGATCCGCCCATACACAATACAATACATTGCACAATACATCGAGTGATCGTCAACATTTTTAAGGGTCTCCAGTCTTCTTCAGTATATTGCGCAAACCGTCACCGCCCATGTCGGAGGGAAAACGTAACTGCACAATACTCACTACTGCGCAATAAATACTGGTCGGGAGTGGCAGTGCGGTTCTAGGCGCTACAGTCTGGAGCCGACCGACCGCTACGGTCGCAGATTCGAATCCTGCCTCGGGCATGGATGTTTGTGATGTCCTTAGGTTAGTTGGGTTTACTTAGTTCTAAGGTCTAGGCGACTAATGACCTCAGAAGTTAAGTCGCATAGTGCTTTGAGCCATTTGAACCAAATACTGGTCGTGTGAGGGGCCCTTCATAAACTTACTGTATCACGTAACTGCCACCGTGCTTTTCAATACCACATGCAACTCATAACTTGTAGTATTCCACGTCTAACTAAATTCCGTGAACTGCATCATACTTAGCGCCCACATATGCACACAGTTAAGTTTTCGCACGAGCCAGGTATCTCATGGTTGGGATCCAGGACTGGTATTTTGAAGGAACAGGGTTCAAATCTCTGTCTGGTCATGCAGGTTTACATTCTTTTTAATAATCCCCAATAAATTCAAATTAATGGCGGAAAGGTTCCATAACAACAATCACTTCCAAATTTCTTCCGCGCCCCTTTCTAACAGCTGTCATCACCATCTCTAATGACACTACTTCTGACGTATTATAGGCGAAAGGAACTCCACCTTGCAGGCAGAGCAACACCGCCAAGTAACTACGTTTAACATAATCCATGACCATCGACACAGTAATCAGTTCCCCAAGTCGAATGTCCCAAAAGGAACTTAAGAATAACGCACCCAAATGAAAGATTTAGTCACTTGTTGCCAACATTTTTTTACTATTTTTGAAGTCATCTGCTCATTGGTACCCTTTGTCAGTTTTCACCGATATTCCCGAAGTTATCGGTTTGAGCTACATATACCTAACCAGACGTATATGAGGTATGAGGAAGAGTTTACTGGACGCCTACGTCTTGAGCAAACGATTCTATGGAAGTGAAAAGTGGGTCATCGGAGCAGCGAGGAAAAAGAACTTAAGTGTGGTGGTACCGACATACCATAAAGCCGAAAATCTAATGCATCGATAAAGCAGAAAGTGGAGAAGTTCTAAAATGTAAATGTGGGGGCCGTTATCTATGGAACACGCTTGTCAGATGAAGGGACAGTCTAGTGGGACATCCAATATGGTGTCCGGGAAGAATTAACTTTCTGCTGGAGAGAGTAATGGCAGTGAAAAGTAGTATTAGCAGCTTGTCATACGTTTTGCATATCTGTTCGTGTATATCACCTATCAAATATTTAACTTGACCGCTATTTTTTCTGCTGTTGGGATTTCTCACTAATTGAACAAATCTGCAGCATGCAAGAAAAATCACCACTAATAACCATGCCTGTGTCTGGTTATGATGCAGAAAATGTAGGGTTCTATAACTCTGATGAGAATGCCACCCAAAAATGTTTTGAAGAAGATATTCTAGTTCCGTTACTTGCGTTACTTGTGAGCCTCTAACCATTAAACAGGGTGAGGAATAAATAAATATATCGAGGTGCCGTTTTCGCCAAGTTATAGTGGAAGCCGGATTACGACACCGACTTTGTTTTTTCTCTAATGTAGCGATCTGAAAGATGTTCCTTAGAGAACTTCAGCGACTTAGTACGCATGGAACTTGACGAAATAGTGTCAAGACAGCGTCGCAAACCACCGTCCCGCCATCAGGAATAGAGGTTCCACAAACTTCTGCCCTGTTATAATAAATGTGAGCAAGCACGCAACTCAGGTATGGTTCTTGTGCTGACCTGTGCGCTTGAACCCCTTAAGTCTGTGTTCTGCTGCTGTACCAATCAGATAACTTGCTCGTAAACAGATTAAGACATTTACAGTGCACACGCCAATTTCAAAAGTAAATATCGTTTCAGACCAATATTGCCAAACTATTAGAGCAGGGGTGCGGTTGTATGCTGAAGAGTATCCAGATCGTGCAATGCACTAACAATCTGTCTTTGCAAGCATCACAAAAAAGTTGTACAAGCTTTAAGTGTGGAAAATAAAATACGCCAAGGGAAAAGAAGGGCAACTGATGAAAGTAACATTTCAGCAATAGTAACACACAACGCAAACGTCACTAACAGGCATCTCGGAAGTACAAGAGAGGTCAACCAAACAAGTGTTCTGTGAATGCTGCATGGCATGGCACCGCATTTCATCCTGTTCTCATTTCACTGCATGTACAGCTCTGCTGCAGTGACTTACAAAATTGGTTACAGTTTTCCGTATGTTATCTACGAAAGTGCAAAGTGATGCGGTATATCTATGCATAACTTTGCTTAAGGAAGAAGCATCGCTTACAAACCATAGGCAAGTCAGTCTTCGCAGTGTGCACTAATGGTCACTTGAAAGGCAACTAAGACTGAAAGAAATGGATAAAAACAACGCTCTTAGTATACCAAAGTTTTATGTGTGTCTTTCAGTACCTGCATCATTGATCGCCGTTTTATTAAAGTGCATCTAGATGCACTCAAGTATTTCGAACCCAAACATTTTCAATAACAATGGAGCACAGCAATCAGTCGTCCTTTCGTTTCAGCCTTTATTAAAGCAAATACAGATTTCGGCTGGTAACTAGCCATTATCAGTGTTAAAAAATACGAGGACATAGTTAGCCGATAATATTAAAAGTTGTAACTCGTGGCATAAGCTACATCGCTTATACACTAGGTTACATACCATTATTTCACAGTACGTCAGTCCCCTGTTGTTCGGGCTTCTGACACAGTTAATTCAAGACTACTGTATAATGAAGGCAGACTTTGCGGAGAACACATCAAAAATGTCCAAATGTGTGTGAAATCTTATCGGACTTAAGTGCTAAGGTCATCAGTCGCTAAGCTTACACACTACTTAACCTAAATTATCTTAAGGACAAACACACACACCCATGCCCGAGGGAGGACTAGAACCTCCGCCAGGACCAGCCGGACAGTCCATGACTGCAGCGTCTGAGACCGCTCGGCTAATCCCGCGCGGCGAAGAACACATCGAATGGCTGTATAGTGTCCTCCATATGTACTACGTAATACAGAACATTCACAGAAATGCACTTATAGTCTCTATTTAAAGCACTTCAAATTTGCATAGGTATAACACGAAATGAAATACAAGTAAAATTATTTACGTTGCTATCCGTTTTACTGTCACATTTAACAATAAACATGGTAGACGTAAAAAAACGCCAGATTCACTCCTTGTGAACCAGTTGTTTTGTTATTCTTTAAAACACACAGATAATGCCAGATCGGTAAAAAAATTAAAAAAAAATATTTACAAAACACTAGCAGGCACATGATGTATGAGTATTAGAATAGATTCGATTTAAATATTTGATCTTTTGTACTGTTTTTCTCTTTATTTAATCATCGTGACTAGAACTAACAGGTCCAAAGGAACGGTCACCAAGATGAACGGAACGAGCGAGGTGCGTATTCTAAGGAACGGTCTTTCATAATTCACTTCGGTCGCGACTTTCTACTTTTAGTTCCCGGGAACGGGAAACGGTCGGTATCGTTCCCGCAACGGCACGTCGGCCGGTCTCGTTCCAGCCTTGGTCCCGTTCCCGTCTGTCTCGGTCCCGGTCTCGGTCTCGCTCGGTCGGCCTCGTCCCTATTTGCGTGGCCACTCGTCGCAGTTCCACTGCAGACTGCTCATAGTTAGTTCAGTATCGAGTTGTTCGTTTCGTTCGCTTCAAACGTCCATTTCAGATCTGTTTCAAACCTTTTTTGAACTCTGAACTTCTGGTTCTTTTCGTATTCTATTCAGCGTCCACGACCGGTAATTGAAATGTATTTTATAATTACATAAATTACATAAAAATTACGTCGTATATAATACAGACTTCTTTTCAGGTAACAAAACGGCGTATCAGCTTACTTCACTATTTCGATAAACAGCAAAAAGAAATACTTATAAAAAGACAAGATTTTTTTGTTATTACACATGCAAAAGGACGTCGGCACGGCACACACGAGTGGCCATTTTCCGTCTTTTTTTTAATCCAAGGTAAAACAGCACGTTCATTGTTATGGAAAGCAGACCGACTTACAACCGAATGAAGCCCGCGCTTCGTAATTGAGTGTATGGTGTCGCATTTTGTAATGAGAGTATGATAACTCCCAAAATATTACTTTAGTGGCGCACGAAAAATCGGCCCCGAGTACTAGGCTGCTCATTGTCGCTTCCCAGTCCTCAACTATTTTTTCGACGTTGTTTGCATTAGCTTACTTGTTATTTCTTCACTGCCCAATTTTTAGCAGGCCGATGTGGCCGAGCGGTTCTAGGCGCATCAGTCTGGAACCGCGCGACCGCTACGGTCGCAGGTTTGAATCCTGCCTTGGGCATGGATGTGTGTGATGTCCTTAGGTTAGTTAGGTTTAAGTAGTTCTAATTTCTAGGGGACTGATGACCTCAGATGTTAAGTCCCATAGCGCTCAGAGCCATTTGAACCATTTGAACCTAATTTTTACATGTTTACCTATTCTGCTCGTAGCGGTCGACAAATCGTGCGTAATTGGCTAGCAGTTTGTACTCGGGGCCGGTTTTTCGTGCGCCACCTTAAATTATTTCACTGCGATCAGCCACAGTTGGCTAAACGAGATGTTTTGCAGAATCATGAAAATTACAAGTGTGTGACAATTCTGTTATGAATGAAAACTCTGTACTCCAGGGGGGAGGCAAGTGCCCACTCTTGGCGCCTTCCATCTTCAGTCACCTATGCTACCAATTCTCAATTTTTCGTAAGACGTATATACCAAGCGCAGTGAACGGTGAACGAGTAAAAACGAACGGTTCCCAAAAAAGAGCGATCACCAGTGAACTAGTTCCCAAGGATGAACGACTTTGCGCATCTCTAATCGTGACGAGGTGTCAAATGTCAGCAAGATGGATAGTTGGTGTCACTTGCCGTTCCGTTACGGATGTAGACAGTGTGGTGTCACCGCCAGACACCACACGTGCTAGGTGGTAGCCTTTAAATCGGCCGCGGTCCGTTAGTATACGTCGGACACGCGTGTCGCCACTGTCAGTGATTGCAGACCGAGCGCCGCCACACGGCAGGTCCAGAGAGACGTCATAGCACTCGCCCCAGTTGTACAGCCGATGTTCATAGCAATGGTTCACTGACAAATACGCTCTCATTTGCCGAGACGATAGTTAGCATAGCCTTCAGCTACGTCATTTGCTACGACCTAGCAAGGCGCCATTACCAGTGTATATTGAAATGGAAATTATGTACAGTCAAGAGAGATGTACACCGATTGTGGATTAAAGTTAAATATTCTACCAGTACCTCCTGTTTTGCTAGTCTTATTTCTCTGACCTGTTCCAGACCTCACGCCAGTCTGCGTGAGCTTAACGCGTGCCTTTCGGCTACCTCCGAGTGGCTTGGCTGTCTTGCCACGCCACTACAGACAGTACTAAACTCTTTGCCACTTCAAACAGATTTTAAATGTATCTACAATATAACCTATATACTAAATTGCTGCTGCTGCAGTTACTAGATGACATCCCACTGGACATAAGGCAATCAATGTGGTAGCAACATGACGCTTGTCGCTCCCATTCCGCTCTTGTAATTACAGACCCTCTTAAAACCTCTTAAGAGAACATCTGGAGAGCACTGGAAAGATCATTCAGGTAACGCAAAATGATCTACACACTCATCCAACTTAACATTCCTATACTTTTATCCGCGGCCAAAGCTAAAAGAAGTAGTTCACTAGGAAACACCGACGACTGAACATAGATCTGTGCTGTCGTTAATACCAGATGTATCTCAGCTTGCAGTATTGTTTCTCCAGAATCACTTTATAGTGTCGACATTTCGAGCAGTTGGCGTGACAGCTGTGATAATGAACACACGAACCCTTACCTGAGTTACGTGCTTGCTTACATTCGGAATAACAGGGCGGACGTTTGTCGAACCTCTTCTCCTGACAGCGGGACAGTGGCCTGTGGCGGTGTCATCTTGATACTATCCGATCGAGCCCCGTACATGTCATTCCAATTAAATTCTCCTAGAAGCCCATTTCAAATGTCACAGAAAGAAATATATAGTTCCTTTAGTGAAAATAAAGTCGGTGTCATAATCCGGGGACTATAAACGATAGCAAATACTTGAGAATCCCAGGAAATTCGCCTTATTGTCCGCTATATCTCGGTGAAAACCGCACCTCACTCTGTTATATTTTGGGTGCCTCATCTTAGATACCTTATAACAATGAAGTGAATAAAGAGTACGATTAAGAGATGTATAGACTGCGACAGAAAGGGCAGCAGGTTCGATTAAATAATGAATTAATTGAACCTGATGACCTAACGGTTATTGCTTCCCTACCTCCTGATAAAAGTTAGCTTACTCGAAGATGTTTTGCCTCCTCGACTGTGGCGATATCGCCATGGTCAAGGAGGCAAAACATCGTCAAGTAAACTAATTTTCATCTGGAGGTAGGGAAGCAGTAACAGATAGGCCATCAGGTTTAATTAATTCATTTTTCTACTGAACCTGTTGTCGTATCTCCTACAGCTAGCGTCCTGTCACGGTCGCCAGCAGTCGCACATAGGACTGCATGTTCAACTAATTTTTTATTTAATTCGATTATCTCTTAGAAGGAAAACGAATGAGATTCCCCTCACATCGTTTAATTTTCATCTATGCTTTTTGTAACATGTCACAATGTGTACGCTGCTATTATGTGGAGCCACCTGTGCATCTGAGGTATAAAGCAAATGCACATTCTAAATGAGGTTTGTTACAGTTCATCTTGCCTCCAATCGCCAAGTGGACAAAGCAGCTTGTGGTCAGTGTTCTATCTGCCGACATGCTTAGAAGAGTCATTTCAGCTAAGACGTGCACCCATTGTCACTATGTGGCGAGAAGGGCTGTCGGTACGGAAAGTTCCCTATGAAATGGCGTACACCACAGCGATATCATTCCAACGTGTAACTGCCATCGTGAAATACAATACAATGAAGATCTGAATCGCGGTCAACAGGTCCAACCAATGACCGCAACTTGCAAACAATGACTCGTACATACGTACAGGAGAGACGAACACATCAGCACGTTGCGTTTTTAGAAGATTCTGGGAGACTGTGACCGCAAGACAACACTAACAAGCTAGATTTTACTCGTCCATTACCTGCAACAGTAGAACTAAATAAAATAAAAAACCTAACCATAGAACGCGAAGAACACTGACAATGGAACATTTGAAATGGGAATTTAATCACTGCCTTCTCTGACAAGTGCAGGATGTGTCTGACGTTTCATGA
Source organism: Schistocerca piceifrons (assembly GCF_021461385.2). NCBI lineage: Eukaryota > Metazoa > Arthropoda > Insecta > Orthoptera > Acrididae > Schistocerca > Schistocerca piceifrons. The sequence goes on from NC_060141.1 coordinate 745,030,416, forward strand.
ACATCGTGTAAGCGTCTGGAGACGGTCAGGTACCAATTAGAGAGTCAGGACAGTTGTTCTAGAAGTTCAGCGAGGAAGTGAGTCACTCAAATGTTGCTGTCAGTACCAAGTATGTACAAAGGACGCCCCACCCAACCCCCCACCCCCCACAACCACCCCATCGAACTAGAGCGTACGCTGGGAACGGAACAGTATCGGGGTAGTATTCTACAACCTGTAATCTAGCCCGACAATCAATATTTACGAAGTGAGTTCGCCTTTCAGGATGACAATGCACATGCACACCGCGCCCATTTCGAAAGCAACTCTCTGTAAGACGCGGGAGCCAATCGAATGGACTAACTCACGGTATCATTTGACATGAAGTCGACTGAGATTGCTTGGGCACACTTGAAACTTGCAGGTCACCACTGGAACCTTCCTCTTGTACTGTCACGCTTTCTATGACTGGGGTCGATAAAAATAAATTTTGAACCCCCATTCAAACGCGCCACAAATCCAGCTTGTGGGTTTCATCAATGTCATAAGATGAATTTCAGTGGCTGCAGCAGTCAAATTCTGGGTTTCTCGTCCCAGAGTTAACCTGTGCTATCAGGTATTTCTAACTACTCGCTGTTTAGCTACTCATCAGTCAAAACTTGTCTCCATACCACATTATTCATTATGTAAACAGAACGCAGAAAAGAATTTCACATTAGCGACAGACATCGAACATGTTTTCGCACTGTTGCCAACCTACATTTGGACGGCATTCACAGAAATCAAGGTCTACAAAACCTAACACAAAATCGGCACACGCTGAATAGCTCTTGGCGTCTCTCTCAAATCTATTTGGAGACATTCCTCTGCATGCTAGTTTAAGCGAAATCTGAGGTCACCAAACCGAAATAAACATATGTAATCAATAACAAAATCACACTGCTTGAAGACAAGCACTACTTTAACTTACATTAGTATCAATGTAGAAGACTTTGTCCCTTACATATTACATTTTTTGAATGTATCTTAATGTGCTACGAACCATACTTGAGTCCGCTATTATTTCCAAAGCCCTGTCTGTCATCATAGCAAAATAAAATTAATGTATTATATGAAAATAGGGGGGGGGGGGTTTAAGGAAGTGGAAGGAAAGGGATTACTGTTGTCAGCGGCATCGGGACGTTACGTGGAATCAGCGGCGAAGAGTGAAAATGAGTGACAGACCGGGATTCGAGCCCAGCACCTACTGCTTACTAGACAGGTGCGTTAACTAATGCGCAGGTTTACTGCATCTGCGGGGACTGTCTCGGGAGGCGTCGCGGCCGATCCACATCCCCATCCAGCGCCACCTACCCGCAGTCCCTGTCTTTTCCTCCATGCTTGCTACTCTGAGATTCCCGCCGGAGATCGAACGTACTTGCGCTTCCGTACTGAAGAAGGTGGATCCGTTGCCCATCTAGGCGAACCAGTTATATGAATGCGCTGTGTCTGTTCTTTCCGACATGTAAGAAAGTACAGTCACTACGGCTTCATAAAATTAATTTATTTTTCACTTAATTTGTCTGTGAATTGACAAGTAAAAAATCTCATCTTAAATATTTGTTCTGATTCAAAAACTGGTACTAGATTCCGCGAGTCTGTAATATTTCAGAATACACAAAACATTATCATTCGTCAAACAAATGGTTCAAATGGCTCTGAGCACTATGGGACTTAACATCTGAGGCCATCAGTCCCCTGGAACTTAGAACTACTTAAATCCAACTAACCTAAGGACATCACACACATCCATGTCCGAGGCAGGATTCGAATCTGCGACCTAAGGAGTCGCGCGGTTCCGGGCTGAAGCGCCTAGAACCGCTCGGCCACCGCGGCCGGGGATCATTTGTCCTCTAGCACCTGCTGAATAAATGTTACCTTTCACAACAGTCGTTTAAATGGATTTTAACATTGAACCACAGCATCTTTTGTTAACAAGTGATAGAATTTTGGATTAGCCACGTGAGTACATTTCCTATGAAACACAGGTAAAGAGCCGCAATTCATGGTAGAAAATATAGGGAGTGCTGAATGTAACCAGTTTGAAATTTCGAAATATGGATTTCCTACATGTACTCCAAAATGCAACTGCAGAAGGATTGTATGGTATCGATGCAGTCAACAAGAAGTCAGCAGCGTTGTGCTTTTACTATAAATTTGTCTCATGTATAAAAAAACTGAATTTACGTCATATAAATTTACGTTGCGGTCAAAGTGTTCGCTACTAGGCGATACAATTGGATTTGTTTCGATAATCGATTGTGAAGCTATATCGCAACACACCCGATGATTTCCCTGTTCGAGCTTGCTCGAATTGTCTATCTGGGCTCTACCAGACGTCAGGTCCGAAACTATGAGCTTCCTTGGTCTCACCTGAACCTCACAGAGATCTGAGCGCCTTCCAAGAGATACCGCGTCACAAACTAGCGCATCTGCACACGTGCATCAAGTTGGCTGCCAACTGAAAAATTATCCCGTGCCTGAAGGTCTGGACAGCAATCAACGTGCCAATTAAGTGTTAACTCACATGAGACCAGGTTGTAAATAAAGGCGCATTAGAGGCCGCTCCTAGGGAATGTTTGCAATTTATAGATGGCGGCGTTACTGGAAAGTGCCTGAAATAACCGTAGCGTTTTTCGACCACTTTAGCGGGAGCTATTGCCGGTATAACAAAGTATACATTCAGCGCATTCTGTTCGTCATTTGTTTAAACTATTTCACGCCATCATCAGGTGGCAGTAGCAGCTGGAAAGTGAGTGTTACAACGGCATGCACCATGTCGAAAATTAAAAAAGGTAAATATTCTTATCTTTTGCAGTTTCACACATTTAGAAGCATATTTATATCCTCAAAATGGTTCATTTATAGGCTGTAAATAAATATCTCTACCGAGAAACTACTTTTCATGAACAAAATGTTCTATTTAATTGCAGGTATCATCCCTGATACCTCGGGACTCTATTACTATAAATCTCCTGTCATTATGTACTTGGTTATAGTAGCGCGTGTGTTTGTTTCTTCATTTTTTGCTAAATGTTCTTCTGTTTGCTGTCGCTATCCTGTATTAAATTACGTGTTTCCCTTGCACGTAAATATATTGGGTATTTATTGTATTATTTTAATGAAAATAGTTAACCCAATAATTTCAGTTTTCCCTGCTGTAGTGCTAGCTGATGAAGAATAGCGGAACTTTTGGCAGTGGAAGATCAAAATACACTCCTGGAAATGGAAAAAAGAACACATTGACACCGGTGTGTCAGACCCACCATACTTGCTCCGGACACTGCGAGAGGGCTGTACAAGCAATGATCACACGCACGGCACAGCGGACACACCAGGAACCGCGGTGTTGGCCGTCGAATGGCGCTAGCTGCGCAGCATTTGTGCACCGCCGCCGTCAGTGTCAGCCAGTTTGCCGTGGCATACGGAGCTCCATCGCAGTCTTTAACACTGGTAGCATGCCGCGACAGCGTGGACGTGAACCGTATGTGCAGTTGACGGACTTTGAGCGAGGGCGTATAGTGGGCATGCGGGAGGCCGGGTGGACGTACCGCCGAACTGCTCAACACGTGGGGCGTGAGGTCTCCACAGTACATCGATGTTGTCGCCAGTGGTCGGCAGAAGGTGCACGTGCCCGTCGACCTGGGACCGGACCGCAGCGACGCACGGATGCACGCCAAGACCGTAGGATCCTACGCAGTGCCGTAGGGGACCGCACCGCCACTTCCCAGCAAATTAGGGACACTGTTGCTCCTGGGGTATCGGCGAGGACCATTCGCAACCGTCTCCATGAAGCTGGGCTACGGTCCCGCACACCGTTAGGCCGTCTTCCGCTCACGCCCCAACATCGTGCAGCCCGCCTCCAGTGGTGTCGCGACAGGCGAGAATGGAGGGACGAATGGAGACGTGTCGTCTTCAGCGATGAGAGTCGCTTCTGCCTTGGTGCCAATGATGGTCGTATGCGTGTTTGGCGCCGTGCAGGTGAGCGCCACAATCAGGACTGCATACGACCGAGGCACACAGGGCCAACACCCGGCATCATGGTGTGGGGAGCGATCCCCTACACTGGCCGTACACCACTGGTGATCGTCGAGAGGACACTGAATAGTGCACGGTACATCCAAACCGTCATCGAACCCATCGTTCTACCATTCCTAGACCGGCAAGGGAACTTGCTGTTCCAACAGGACAATGCACGTCCGCATGTATCCCGTGCCACCCAACGTGCTCTAGAAGGTGTAAGTCAACTACCAAGGCCAGCAAGATCTCCGGATCTGTCCCCCATTGAGCATGTTTGGGACTGGATGAAGCGTCGTCTCACGCGGTCTGCACGTCCAGCACGAACGCTGGTCCAACTGAGGCGCCAGGTGGAAATGGTATGGCAAGCCGTTCCACAGGACTACATCCAGCATCTTTACGATCGTCTCCATGGGAGGATAGCAGCCTGCATTGCTGCGAAAGGTGGATATACACTGTACTAGTGGCGACATTGTGCATGCTCTGTTGCCTGTGTCTATGTGCCTGTGGTTCTGTCAGTGTGATCATGTGATGTATCTGACCCCAGGAATGTGTCAATAAAGTTTCCCCTTCCTGGGACAATGAATTCACGGTGTTCTTATTTCAATTTCCAGGAGTGTATTTCTGATTTTGAGCTGTCTGAAGAAGAAGATGATATTGATATAGCTGTCAGATCACAAACTCCAGCAGCTGATGTCTCATCATCCGAATCAGATGACGATTGGGTACCTATGAGTGAGACCCAACGCTGAGGTGCAAAATGGAGACACACGACAGAGTAAGTAATTGCTAGATACAAATTTGTATGGCATATTTAATATATAGTTTGCAAAGATTTATGTTATTTCACTTTAAATTCTAGGTTTAATCCTGAAGTACCAGAATCTGCAACACCTGTAATTCCAACTGTGAAGTCACCATTTGAATATTTCAAGAAATATTTTGACCAAACATTGTTTGATGTTACGGCTTATTATATGAATTTACGTCATGTTACACTAACAGGAAAGTCAATGGACTGTAATGGAGCATAATTAAGAAAGTTTTGGTGGGGGGGGGGGTTAATATGCTGACTGCATTACTGGGGTTCTCTAGATTGAGAATGTGTTGGGAAAGGCGAACACGTTATCCACTGATTGCAGATACAAATAGCAGGGACAGGTTTTACCTGATAGGAAATAATCTGAAACCGGTTAATGACAATACTGTATTAGAGGAAACCAAACGAAGCGACAATTATTGGATGGTACGACCACACCTTGACAGACTAAGAAATGCATTTCGAAACCATTCCCTACCAACTCATGCATGTATAGATGAGAAGATGATACCGTTTACAGGTCAAGTAAGAACAAGACAGTATATTAGGGGTCAATCTCACCCAGTTGGCTTGAAGAACTATGTGCTACCTACATCCAACGGTATACCACTTGACGTTCTGCTATACAAAGGAAAGGTAAGGATATCACGTCTGGAAAAAGTCCAGTAACTGACGACCTTGATATTGGAGGGCGTGTTGTTCTCAAGTTTTCAGATTCCTTGCCACCTGTGTCACTAATATACATTGATAGATACTTCACATCTGTCCCCTTACTAGATAGTCTTCTGATTCATGGGCCAATTTTAACAACTGGGATTATCATGGCTAATGATCTTCTAAAAGCTGTAAATTTCAAGCGAGATTTAGATTTGAAAAGGGAGGGCAGATGTTCTTTTGATCAGGTTGTAAGGAGTGATGAAAAAGTAACTGCAATGAAATGGCTTTACAATAAACCTATTTACGCTGCACATTCTGCTTGGTAGTCTAACTCTAGACGTTTCTATGGATTCACTTGTAATTGTGCTCTGACAACAATATTACAGGAATTCTGCCATGTGTGTTGTATGCCAAGAAGATGGTGCACCGGCTCACGGGATGTTATTTTGTTCGCCAATTCTTTCACGAAACTTTTCGGAGCAGATGGATCTACACAGACAGTCCAACATCATAGCTACCGCGTTCACCAGACATAACGTCTCTCATGTCATGTTACGCATAAAATGTTCAGTTCACCGATTCCTGATGTGCAAACTCTTACGGAACAAATACGGTATGCTGCAGAGGCAGTGACGGAAGTTAGTTTGGCAAACAGATGGACAGAAACTGAGTATCGCCCCAGAAGTTCTACAGGCAGAAAAAAAACGAAGCATTTGTGGAACTGCAGCCATACGAGCTAAAGAACCATTTGCAACGAACCGATTACTTCTGATAGTTTTTTAGAAATAAAGTTTCGTAATCAGGGATAGGCTTTCTGGTCGCCCCGTACATCATCAAGTGAAAACAAAAGCTTGTTAACTGATATTTCTCTGTTGTGCACTCGCTGTTACGAATGATCTCTGAATAGATAAATGAATCATTTGCCACGCGTCTGCTTTACTTTTACAAACAGTTAGATTTTCTTCATGATAATAGGATGCCAGTTGCTTGGTTGTCCTGTGCACTGAAAAAAATAAATCATTATGTGGCATGAAATACTACTACCGAATTTTGATACATTAATTTTAATTTCCAAGAAACGAAAGCTTCGTTCGGACGCATATGAGAAACGGTGAGCGCACCCCATCCCGTTGTCATTCCACTCCCACGCATATAATTTGTTTCTTCTGGAAGCCATCTGCACCTATTTTGTTTCAGCAATACGTGAGCAGTGCTAATAACCGTAAATTTTATCATAACATCAATACTTCATATTTTCGTCAACCTAATAGACAGCAACTTACAGATAAGTACATCAGACCAGTCAGAAGGTCGTACCTGTAACAAAAATCCGAGTTTGGTAATGTCATATATATATATAGTCACTATTGCCACCTAGAATAACTCTGAAAGTATAATAATAGAAGAAAAGTTTGTGGGGCAAATGTTGCATGGGACAACGGGGGCCCATAATATGACGTTGGTGTTTTGTTGCTAGGTACGGTCACGTCAGAGATATGAAGGCTAACTTTCTTTTTTAAATGGGTTGTTATAGTTTGGTACTTATTTTCCGATAGCGGCTATCGAGACGAATTCAATGATGTGCAACAGTAAGGTCTTTGAAGGTCGAAAAGGTGGAATGAACGTCAATTTACAGAAGGTGTTCGAAGTGATAACCAATGCTATCAGTGCAGTGCTGCAGTCTTCTTATGCACATGTTCTGACAATTCTTTCTCGTATATCTTTCAAATAGTAAATATTCTCCGAATACGGCGTATCCGTCTAACGTGCCACTGAAATGTAAACACAATTCAACGGTTTCGCAATACAACACTAGTAGGAACGCTAAGACTACTATCGTCGAGTCAAGTGAATGTGAATGATGTATTCCTTAAAAGAAGAAGTCAATATGCTTCTCATTTACGGAGAATGCCACCGGAATTCAGTGAGAGCTAGAGCTTTATACGTTGAAAGATATCCTCAACGTACTCACGCTACACATCGTATATTTCAATATGTATCTCATAAATTGAAAACAACTGGATCTTTAACGCATCGGAAATATATCCGGCAAAGGAAAGTTACTAACGAGGAAACGGAAATTTGTACTCTTGCCATTGTAGTTCGAGATCCTTGTGTTAGTTCGCGTCAAATCGCAAGGGAATCTGGCATGAGCCACAGTAGTGTTGTTCATATTCTGCACCGCCATAAATATTATGCTTACCATATCAGTCCCCACCAAGAATATCCCAATACTGCATGTTACGCAAATTAAAATTTCCATGGTTCGTGAACGTAGCCTCGTCGGTAAATAAAATCAAATTAATAAATACACTCCTGGAAATGGAAAAAAGAACACATTGACACCGGTGTGTCAGACCCACCATACTTGCTCCGGACACTGCGAGAGGGCTGTACAAGCAATGATCACACGCACGGCACAGCGGACACACCAGGAACCGCGGTGTTGGCCGTCGAATGGCGCTAGCTGCGCAGCATTTGTGCACCGCCGCCGTCAGTGTCAGCCAGTTTGCCGTGGCATACGGAGCTCCATCGCAGTCTTTAACACTGGTAGCATGCCGCGACAGCGTAGACGTGAACCGTATGTGCAGTTGACGGACTTTGAGCGAGGGCGTATAGTGGGCATGCGGGAGGCCGGGTGGACGTACCGCCGAATTGCTCAACACGTGGGGCGTGAGGTCTCCACAGTACATCGATGTTGTCGCAAGTGGTCGGCGGAAGGTGCACGTGCCCGTCGACCTGGGACCGGACCGCAACGACGCACGGATGCACGCCAAGACCGTAGGATCCTACGCAGTGCCGTAGCGGACCGCACCGCCACTTCCCAGCAAATTAGGGACACTGTTGCTCCTGGGGTATCAGCGAGGACCATTCGCAACCGTCTCCATGAAGCTGGGCTACGGTCCCGCACACCGTTAGGCCGTCTTCCGCTCACGCCCCAACATCGTGCAGAACGCCTCCAGTGGTGTCGTGACAGGCGTGAATGGAGGGACGAATGGAGACGTGTCGTCTTCAGCGATGGGAGTTGTTTCTGCCTTGGTGCCAACGATGGTCGTATGCGTGTTTGGCGCCGTGCAGGTGAGCGCCACATTCAGGACTGCATACGACCGAGGCACACAGGGCCAACACCTGGCATCATGGTGTGGGGAGCGATCTCCTACACTGGCCGTACACCACTGGTGATCGTCGAGGGGACACTGAATAGTGCACGGTACATCCAAACCGTCATCGAACCCATCGTTCTACCATTCCTAGACCGGCAAGGGAACTTGCTGTTCCAACAGGACAATGCACGTCCGCATGTATCCCGTGCCACCCAACGTGCTCTAGAAGGTGTAAGTCAACTACCCTGGCCAGCAAGATCTCCGGATCTGTCCCCCATTGAGCATGTTTGGGACTGGATGAAGCGTCGTCTCACGCGGTCTGCACGTCCAGCACGAACGCTGGTCCAACTGAGGCGCCAGGTGGAAATGGCATGGCAAACCGTTCCACAGGACTACATCCAGCATCTCTACGATCGTCTCCATGGGAGAATAGCAGCCTGCATTGCTGTGAAAGGTGGATATACACTGTACTAGTGCCGACATTGTGCATGCTCTGTTGCCTGTGTCTATGTGCCTGTGGTTCTGTCAGTGTGATCATGTGATGTATCTGACCCCAGGAATGTGTCAATAAAGTTTCCCCTTCCTGGGACAATGAATTCACGTGTTCTTATTTCAATTTCCAGGAGTGTATATTTGTGTGTGTGTGCAACATAAGCTGCCTAATGCAGCCTTTGGAATTGTCATATATATGGTAACATAAGCTGCCTAATAAAGAACCAAATAATAATATAGATTGCCTAATAGAGATCCTAATAGTTTATTTACTTAATGCCAGAGTAGTATCAGGCAGATGCACTTCATCAGAGACACATAAAAATATTAATTTCTTAGCACATGTCATTGATGTCTGCCAGTAACAGCCATATATTCATTTAACTATACCGTAAGACGTGTATATTTCTATTGTCTATTGTCAAACCACAATTTATGAAAGATGTTTACATTTTATTAATAGGATTAAGTAGGAATAATTAATATTTGTCATGTTGGAAATAATTGTGGAAGCAGGGAATGTCTGCACCGAACTATTGTTGGCAGGAGAGACTGCAATTGATATAATTTTAATAAGGGCGGGAGAGTCCGCTTATGGATACGTTTTAAGAAAAGAGCGGGAAAGACCGCGCACTGATACATTTTGTAATGGTAGCAGGGATTGTCTGCACCAGAAAGCATTGCTGGCTGGAGAGACCGCACCTTAGCGCTCGTAGGAAGTCAGTAGTAAGAGATAAGCGAGTCGGTAGCCGGTCTGAAGCGAGAGGTTGAGAGGAACGGTGTGTCTGCCAGCCACCAGCTATGATTTACAAGAGATTATAAACGGATGTACAGAGACATCAGCTAACTGGTATCTTAAGAGAAACTAATATTATTGAATTATTTTTTTGACCAACTCAAGACTACTGAAGGTATGTTTGCGCAATGCTAATATTGTAAAATGTAAGTCCCATTTGAACGTTTGCAAAATCATTTCATTCAGAATATAATTAATTTTTGCCAACAATATTATATTACTGATTATAATCCATCCCAAAAACCATCAACGTAAAACTTTGCAAAATTGTATTGTTGTCAAGAAAAAGTTTAACTATGAATTACGTAACGTCAGTCAAATTAATTAAAGAATAACGTCAGCTTTGCTATTAAAGAATAACGTCAGCTTTGGTAATAAATACAGCAACTTATTATGACAGCCCACCAGCAGCTAATAAAGTATTGTAAAACAGAATCAGTATATTCATGTCGCAGTTCGATGTAGCAGTCAGATGGCGATACAGAAACAGTAAAAAAGGTAAGGAACATTTCTGGGTTATTGCAGATAACGACTGAGGGCCACGACGACGACACACTCTATGTTTCGTCGAAATAATCAGAAAATCACTTTTAATAAGAAGCATTTCAATTTGCATGCGAAGGTTGAGAAAGAGAATAAATTTCAGAGGGAAGATTTCATTTGTTATTATTAAGCAAGAGATAGAAATCCTAAGAGAAGGTTTCATAGGTTATTGTAAAAGGGAAGGTTGCGTAACAGAAGAGATATAGAGGAGACGGGAAGGTTTCAATATGACAGTTTAAATCAGTATATTAATTTTGTGGTTTAAGCACTTGTGAACGGTGATGTGTTTAACTACAGATCCATCACATTTCTTGCTCAGTATTTCCAAAACGTGGGTCCCAAATATAGGGCATATAAATAAAGAAAAATAATGTCTATACCAGTCAGAGCAAGATACTTATCATTCAGACGTCTTAATTTTGTAGCGACATCATCAGTAAAATACTGCTCATGCATATTTAAAATGTGAATCTAAACGCACATTATCCTTAAAGGCACTTCATAACGGCGTGCAGGGTTCATAAATCGTTAGAGACTGTCTTTTTTTTCCTCCGCGCTTAAGATGTTCACTGTGACAGTATCATTAAGTACGAAAGAGAGTTCATTTCGTAGACCACTGCTGTCAGAGATGAATGACTGATTCTCTATCTTACGTCTTGCTTCTCTTCCTCTGACTTCGTACTTGGCACTGAAAATACCTACGTATCAAGCGGGTTGCCACCTATTCGGCTGTCCAGAAGTTGGTCGCGACATTTGTGACAGAGGTGCGTCTAGCAGCCACCTTCAGCAAGTAATTTTGTACGCATATTATCGCCATAAGCACTCCAACATATAGAATTTTACCCCGAGTGTGGTGAGTTGCTGACATATGTTACTCATGATATAAATCATAGTCGTGACGGGAAACTGGGAGAAAGACTCTTACATAATCTGAACAAAAGACCAGATAATTTTCCATTGTGGCTAACAGCAAGCAAGTTCACCGTTACGTAAGGCAAGAAGTTCCTTTTAAAGTAAACTGTAGGAAAATGAATAGAAGAGGAAGCTGAGAGAGTTAGTAAAGTGAAATACGATGGAGTTACAAAAGCTGTGGAAGGCCAGAAATCTACTCCCGTCTTGTATTTGTTCTCATTACATTAATCGGGTAATAGGTGTGTCAGATAGCATAGTCAGGTACATCAGTGAAGGTTCAAATTTCTCGTAGACGCTCCCACAATGTGGTGGAAAATATGCTCTATCTATAAAGCCTCATGTATCTTTGATTCGTAATAGAACCATATCAATTAATCTAAGAAGAGCCACGAGTGCTTTCGATGGCCAAGGCAATCTTTGGATTTTATCTGCCGTTCGTGTGCTCTGCCTAATAAATTCGTGTCTGCACTCGGACCAACAGCCGTCAGGCTTAAAGGCATTTAAATTTTATATACACTATTTTTTGTCATCAAATAGACAAAATAATGGTTCAAATGGCTCTGAGCACTATGGGACTTAACATCTGAGGTCATCAGTGCAGCAGAACATAGAACTACATAAACCTAACTACGGACAACCCACACATCCATGCCCGAGGCAGGATTCGAACCTGCGACCTAGCGGTCGTGTGGTTCCAGACTGAAGTGGCTAGAACCGCTCTGCCACACCGGCCGGCCGTCAAATAGACATGTTGTAGAATCCTTTTCACCTCGAAAACTGAAATAAAAAAATTATATCTAGTAGGGGCCAAAGATACTAATTAATATGCTGTAATTGAAGACATACCAAATCTGTCTTTTATCGCTGCCTGATTTCAGCTGTTTTCCTCTCGGCAGCGCACAGCGTTTTCGTAGAATCCCTCTTGCCTGTTGTAGCCTTGATAGAGTGCAAAGGTGCCTACGTAGTCGTCCTTGATTGTGTTAAATAATCTTTTCGTTATTCTCTATTGTCACTTTTATCACTTTCTATGTACAGAATATGTTTACTGAGGGAGAGTAAATTTTTCGATCATACAAATGAAAAGGTAAAATTCAACGGCTAAGGCATTTTATTACAATCTTTCGTGAATATCCTTTTGTGAACACTTTAGTATTGTTAATTTATAAATTACTACAATTAAGAAAAAGCTTCGATTTGAACCTGCATTCGTAATACGATGTCCGTGCCTATATGTAGTCCAACAAACGTATCTATAAATTGTATTAAATAATAAGTTAAAATACTGAAATGGTTACCGAGCCATAATACCGTTTTTCTTGCTGTAGGAAATAATTGTTATATAATTACAAATATTGTATTATTTTATTTTTGTCATACATCTCTTTGTCATACATCATTTTAGGTAAAATATTAATCTAATTAATTAATTACATTATGTTTCAATATTCCTCTTAGAAAAACTCAAATTATTCAAAATTTTATTGAATTAGTTACTCGTGTATTATCCCTAATTGTTATGATGAATTTGTGACAGAGTTATAGTTGAGAGGACTTGCACACTCAGCAGTATAGTTGTGTTGATGCGATCTCACTCAGTGAGATACACTTAACGACATAATTTGTGAACAGTGAAGTTTCTGCATCTCGTGTTCAAATACCTTTTTTTACGTTTTTACGAAAAAATAAAGCACTCACTGGACAATGTAGCATCCTCTTCACCTCTAACATTAATATGAATAAACTACATCTAGTAGCGACCGGAGATAATATTAATATGCTGCAAGTAAACAGATACAGACTCTGTCCATGACTGCCCAATTTTAACTGTTTTCGAGATTCGTCTAAATTTTTTTCTCTCGGCACCGCACAGTGTGCTCATACAATATCTCTCTCCTCTTCTAGCCTTGATAATGTGTACATGTGCCTTCGTGGTCGTCCGTGGTTATATACGTTAAATAGTCTTTTTTATTATGTTGCAATGAAAAAGCAGCCGTGGTTAGAAGCTGCTATATAAAGAACGATATTATCATTAAGGGACAACTAATTTTTCGATTAAAAAATGAAAATGTAAAATTGAATGCCCGTGTCTTTTTGTTATATGCCTTAATGAACATCCTTTGATAACAAGTTGGCACTGTTTGTGTTATGTATTCCTATCTCTTTCGTGTAACATGTATACTATAATGGTTTTAAGACAGTCATACCTTTGAAGTGTGTGTGTGTGTGTGTGTGTGTGTGTGTGTGTGTGTGTGTGTGTGTGTCGGCCGTAACGTTGATGTGTGTGTGTGTGTGTGTGTGTGTGTGTGTGTGTGTGTGTGTGTGTGTGATATAACACGTGTACCCGACGTTTAGTTGTCACCTGCCGGAATATTTTTCTCAAGTGGTCTACATTATACGGCCTTTCCATCGCTACTTTTTGGAGTTCGCACGTAGTGTTTTGGGGAATAATTCTTCAACATATATGCATTCGAAATCTGTAATAAATAAATTTCATGGTTTTTTGACCGTGCCCCTGCTGCTCCCCCGAGAGACAGGGTGACGGTCAAAAAAACTCGACTTTCCTTTATTACGGAATTCGAATGTATATACAGTGAAGAGTTATTCCCCAAAATATTATATACGAACTCCAAAAAGCAACGATTCTGTGAGGGTTCGAAGCTAAAGCAAACGGTGAATTGGGAAGTTATAAACACAAAACGCCATTGCCCCTAGTCGTTATAGATGCCATCACCGCTATTTATACCGATCTGAGTAATTTGCTGGAGCGCTGTCTGGGCGATTTTACTCAAAATGTGAACGAAAGTTTCAATAGTTTCATTTGGAGATATGCTCCAAAAATTGCATCCAGATGAAGCGAAATTGCCAACATTGCATCAAATTTGGCCGTATGTCTATTCAATGTAGGCCATACTGCATTAATGTAAGTGGCAAATGCCGTTCAAATCATAATTGGCGATGAAATTCACCAATTCTGTGAAAACAGAGACGCCAACGGTGATGCGCTCAGCGACTCTGAGGACGAAAATGAAGGGTTATCAGGTCAAAAGTAGCAAAAAAGCGGCCATTCACTAGCCGGGGCGATAGTTATTATGGATCAAGCATCGATGATATCCGTAAGTTTTAAGCATTGTCGCTTCTTTTATATGATAAATACTTGCCAAACTTCAAACACGTTTTTCTCAAAACCATATATTTCGGCATGGTTCTCGTCGCCCACGCTACAATTTTCATTTGTTTTTAATGATTTCTGGTCCCTCTTGAAGCAAACTGAATTCTCTTCAGTTCATCATACGTTGATATTTAATATTTTTCGGCCGAAAAAGAGAGGTCCAATAACTGCCATTTCTTCAAATATTTATAATTTCGCCATATTTTCTTTGTAAATCCCTACGATGAACTAAAATTACATCTGTAATGATCAGGGTGATATGTTAATTTCATGTTTCAGACAACCACAACCGGAGTTACAGCGATAACCGTCGATCTACCTCCTTTCAGAGCTGCCTCGGTTAAATCTCATTTACACAGTGAAGGTATAAAATTTTTCAATAAGAAAAGTACCAATAAAAACTTCAGTGTATGCTTTATTCATTGTAGCAAATCCCATTTGACGACTACAATCCTGTACGGAGGAAAAAAGTCCTGAATTTGAGCAATATATTTGTCCGTCACCCTGTCGTTCCCCCTTAATTGGAATCTATTACATTGTATTTACGATTTCTTCCCTTAGTTTAACGTATTCAATTAGGCTAATATCTCACTCAAGAACTGATTCTTTCACTGACAGTGTATAGGTTGATTTTTCTACTGTTATACATTTTAGTTTAAATTTTAATACACATTTGATTACTAAGTGACCTTTTTCACGCACGTCACTCTTAATAAGTTAATATTTTAGACGTTCAACTGGCGTGATTAATGAAAAACCTCTCTTGTGTGTGTGTGTGTGTGTGTGTGTGTGTGTGTTTGGGTGTGTGTATGTGTGTGTGTGTGTGTGTGTGTGTGTGTGTTTGTGTTTGTGTTTGTGTGTGTGTGCAATTTGCTGTATTTTTATCTACAGGAGGCATGTACTCCCTTCGACTGCATATGAGACAACTCTCCAACATGACATTAATACAACCATAAACGACTGAAATGAATTGTCTATGTTGTTTTTCTTTACATATGTAATAAATTATATTCTTTTGTTTAATTTTCAGTCACACTGCAAAATGGTTGTTACTGTTCAATCCACTTTGCAGAGTAAGCACATGTCTGGTAACTTAAACGGTGAAAACTTTTTCTTTTGTATAAATATGGTAGGAACATCTGGAACTACACTCCTGGAAATGGAAAAAAGAACACATTGACACCGGTGTGTCAGACCCACCATACTTGCTCCGGACACTGCGAGAGGGCTGTACAAGCAATGATCACACGCACGGCACAGCGGACACACCAGGAACCGCGGTGTTGGCCGTCGAATGGCGCTAGCTGCGCAGCATTTGTGCACCGCCGCCGTCAGTGTCAGCCAGTTTGCCGTGGCATACGGAGCTCCATCGCAGTCTTTAACACTGGTAGCATGCTGCGACAGCGTGGACGTGAACCGTATGTGCAGTTGACGGACTTTGAGCGAGGGCGTATAGTGGGCATGTGGGAGGCCGGGTGGACGTACCGCCGAATTGCTCAACACGTGGGGCGTGAGGTCTCCACAGTACATCGATGTTGTCGCCAGTGGTCGGCGGAAGGTGCACGTGCCCGTCGACCTGGGACCGGACCGCAGCGACGCACGGATGCACGCCAAGACCGTAGGATCCTACGCAGTGCCGTAGGGGACCGCACCGCCACTTCCCAGCAAATTAGGGACACTGTTGCTCCTGGGGTATCGGCGAGGACCATTCGTAACCGTCTCCATGAAGCTGGGCTACGGTCCCGCACACCGTTAGGCCGTCTTCCGCTCACGCCCCAACATCGTGCAGCCCGCCTCCAGTGGTGTCGCGACAGGCGTGAATGGAGGGACGAATGGAGACGTGTCGTCTTCAGCGATGAGAGTCGCTTCAGCCTTGGTGCCAATGATGGTCGTATGCGTGTTTGGCGCCGTGCAGGTGAGCGCCACAATCAGGACTGCATACGACCGAGGCACACAGGGCCAACACCCGGCATCATGGTGTGGGGAGCGATCTCCTACACTGTCCGTACACCACTGGTGATCGTCGAGGGGACACTGAATAGTGCACGGTACATCCAAACCGTCATCGAACCCATCGTTCTACCATTCCTAGACCGGCAAGGGAATTTGCTGTTCCAACAGGACAATGCACGTCCGCATGTATCCCGTGCCACCCAACGTGCTCTAGAAGGTGTAAGTCAACTACCCTGGCCAGCAAGATCTCCGGATCTGTCCCCCATTGAGCATGTTTGGGACTGGATGAAGCGTCGTCTCACGCGGTCTCCACGTCCATCACGAACGCTGGTCCAACTGAGGCGCCAGGTGGAAATGGCATGGCAAGCCGTTCCACAGGACTACATCCAGCATCTCTACGATCGTCTCCATGGGAGAATAGCAGCCTGCATTGCTGCGAAAGGTGGATATATACTGTACTAGTGCCGACATTGTGCATGCTCTGTTGCCTGTGTCTGTGTGCCTGTGGTTCTGTCAGTGTGATCATGTGATGTATCTGACCCCAGGAATGTGTCAATAAAGTTTCCCCTTCCTGGGACAATGAATTCACGGTGTTCTTATTTCAATTTCCAGGAGTGTATTTATACTTAATTCTGTGATACACATTTGAAATAGTTTCTATCACCAGGCATAACATTGGTAGGCAGCACGGTGTAATGAAGTGAAACTGAACACCTTTTTTTTTAGATGATAAATCTATTTATTGTATCAGGAAACTAATCACAAATACAGATCAAATTAGCCATACACAGTAATGATGTCTTAGTGCGTTCTTCATGAAGCATACATAGGCTATATTCCGTGTACCAGACAATGACAATGTTTCGTTGTACACCACATGGTCGTGAATGAATGATCTGAGGCAGATGGATTGTATCAAAGAGCGTTTTCGCGGTTATAGGGTGAGACATGCAGAAATCACTTCAAAAACGTATCGGGTGTAGACTAATTAACGCTCTGTTTTGAGAGAAACGTAAAAGTCATGTGTACAAAAGGTTTGCTTGAAAAAATTACATTCAGTAAAGATCCAAAAATATTCGTGAAAGCAAATGCAAGTTGCTTTCACCTGTCTCTTTCCACAACGTGATGTAAGATATCCTGAAACTGTAGATACATTGCCGGCCGTGGTAGCCAAGCCTTTCTAGGCGCTTCAGTCTGGAACCGAGCGACCGCTACGGTCGCAGGTTCGAATCCTGCCTCGGGCATGGATGTGTTTGATGTCCTTAGGTTAGTTAGGTTTAAGTAGTTCTAAGTTCTAGGGGACTGATGACCTCAGATGTTAAGTCCCATAGTGCTCAGAGCCATTTGAACCATTTTGTAGATATATTCATAACACGTTTGTTCTCACACGATGTTGAATTAAATAGTTTGGCAGTTCTTGAACAATGTCCCTTACCGTGCTTACGTTCCAAGACACATAAAGGAGAAAAACGTACGAGTCTTCACCAGTATTTCATCACATGGTTAATCACAGTAGCAGACACTAAGAAAATCTTGTTTGTATGAATTCTGTATTCGTGGAACAGACTGGTGTGTGTGTGATGACATAGATACTGTAGGTAGAGCTGACTTATTCCAAAAGGTTTGTTCAAAAAGGTACGTCACTAAACCTCCTCGGAAAAATTTTATTCATGAAATAAAATAGGCACAAAAAGTTGTTAAGCCAGTGGTGTATATTACTGTTCCACACAGAATGGTTGTCTGAACAATTGTTCCATTTGTAAACCAATCTACGGAAACCGGCACAAAAGAAATCAGGATCCAGGTCTAGGAGCCACTTAAAAATAGCTTCCTGAACGTCGGCGTCTGTTCTCAAAGGCCTATCGCTCAGGTGCTTCTTAGACGTTCCGAAGAGATCAAAGTTACTTGATATGAAGTCTGGGATGTATGGAGGGTGCTCCAGTGCAGTCCATCAGAAATTCCTGATCAGGTCGTGAGCAACCGAAGCTTCATGCGGTCGGGAGTTGTCGTGCAACAACAACAAATTTTTCGAAAACAACCCTAGTCGTTTCCTCTTTATCGTCTTCTGCAACCGTTCCGGAGTGGCATAACATCTGGCAACATCCGCGGTCTCCCATTTCTGAGTAAATGAACAAGCAGGCTATCCCAAGAACCCAAAAGGATTGTGGTCGTAAAGTTCTTCACGGATACCGTTGTTTTGAACTTATAGATGGATGGCTTGTGAGAGGGGGCAGGGGGGGGGGGGGTTGTAGGAGGAAAGTGATACTTCCTTCGTCTCATCTGTCACGTGATACACAGACGTTTAGACGCATGTGACGATAGACAATCCCATTCGCTAGGCTTTATTCTCGTCCGCAAGTTGTCTGGGTACCCTCAAGTGCTCGTCTCCCGGTAGTCCAGTGCTCATCATCCACTATAAGGGTACTATATGATTAAAAAAGTATGGCGACTATTAATATGGAGTGACAACTCCGGAAGCGCTACATAATGTGGCTCATCTTGTCGGCGTATTCCATCTTTTTGTAGCCACTGCAAAAGCGGCGCCTCACTATCGCTGAACTTCACCTGAGTACTCGTCGTGTACATTGACAGTAGTAATCAAGAAGAAATTACATTTCTTGTTAACGGAGATGTAGTGCAGACAAAACAAACAAAATGTCTACTAAGATTTCCTGAGAAAAAGAAAAAAAATTTTGTCTCCTTCTGTGGCCTCAAATATTTTCGGAACAACTATTGGCAGTCGCAGTCATTTATTTTGCAGAACCCAGGAAGGAACGTTGTGTAGCGTTACGAAATGACAATTAATAATAAAATGTCATCTACAAACTATCAATATTTTTTTCAGTTACGGTTCCGTACATCGATAAACATAATGTTAATAACTAGCGTATATCTCTATAAAACTGTCCAACTGATTTCCTTCCATATAGTTTTAAGGTAAAAGCCAGCTAAAAAAGTAGGCCCTAGTTTTGAAACATAATCGTTTGGATCAGTAATAGAGAAACCTACTCCTAGAATTTCTAATTAGTATGTTAAGGAATGGCAGCGGTTAACATAAGGCTGGCCAATGAAATGGATTGATTTAAAATAATCATTTAACTAAAAATGTATTTTTAAGATATCATTTTTTAAACTGGACTAAAAATTACAAACTAATTTCTACTAGGGCCTTACAGATTGCTAACTCCATACACATTATTGATTGTGAATTTTTAATCGCTATGAAAGTACTTGTCAGATTTAAATCGAAAAATATAGGGCCCATGCAAGAGATAATAGTAAGTTAGTAAACTAATAATGCATCAGTTAGTAAGTTGCATAATAGTAAGGCGATGAACTATTCATGCGTTAATTATGAATTGCGTGCACCCCACGTTTTTCCTAATAAATCTTACGTGTTTCCTCATAGCAACTAAAATCCAAAAACACAGATATTCAAGACTACCTGTATGGGTCTAGAAATCTGCGTGGGACTAGGAGAAATTATTTTATATTTTTCACTATTATTTAATGATACAGAATATTAAAAATTCATTTTCATTTACATAATTATTTGCTGCTTCTTCATCTTGCATGTGCGAAATTTTTCAGTCGATCTCAAACGTTTTGATGAGATAACTACACATACATTTTGTACATTTCAGGAGTATTTCAGTTTCTCTTCACTTTACTCAACCAGTACATTGGTTCGTTCTGCATACGTCTCGCGATTGTGAACAAAAAAGTTGAAAACTGTAGAGATTCGCGCTGACATGGAGGCTAACCACCAGTCGTTCTGCTCATGAACCATTCATGACTGGAACAGCAAAAGAGGAAAACGGCAGTGATACACAAAGTACCCTCTTCCATACATCAGACAAGAAAGAGAGTTAATATTGCTTCGTCACGAAGTTCAGGTCTAATTTAGAAAGTCTCAAGCGTCTAATTGATCGGCTAATGGCAGTGGTAAATAAAGAATCTTCCGTCACACACTAGATAACAAAGCGAGTTAATACCGCATTGTCACCCAGTGCTGAGTTATGCTCATCGTGAAGTTGGTTTAAAACCAATTATAAAATTTCTACCGGCCACACAGCCAGACAACGTGGTAAAAGTAACTGGTTGTTTAAAAATTAATTTTTTGACATCGTGTTATATTCTAACTGAAAGTACATAACTAGCAGTTCTGTGCATAATAAAAAGGATATTACTAGATACACACGTTTGGCAAATGTCCTCAGTTGTACGACATTGATGCCGTCTGGATGAGAAATTTTGTTTTACCTTTTGCAGCATATTGAGACGTATTTTCGCATGACCGAACTCACACGGTTGTTTGAGTGGTCGTGTCGTTTTGCCTGAAACAGCCTGAAACACCTTTGTTCTTAGACACATCCATAATAAAAGTGGTGAGGAATTAAATGAGGTGTACAAGGGAGCTGTGGGACATCACTGTTTCGGGAAATGAAGCTACCCGGTTGCAAACCATTCACGGTATTCATTGAAATTATCGTGGTGTTGCTTGAAGCTCCATTCTGTTGAAAATGTGTTCACTGGTAAAATGGCCCATCCTCGCGTGAGAAAGTTACGAATTATTTCAAAATATATCTCTGAATTAACAGTTACTGTATTAACCAGCGTCATACTTGAAAAAGTGGACTGTTCATGATATTCGCCGAATTTTTACACCCTCTGTCACTTTCTCAGTAGGAAGAGGTTTCTCATGAAACCCGCTCCCAACACTGTCACACTAAAATTTAGTTTATTATTATAAAAAACAGAGGGATGAAAATCTAGCTCGCCACTCATCTATGTACTGATCACCTAGGTAGAGCATATCTATATTACTAAACGCCATTGCAGTTGCACACTATCTATCTAACGGAACTCAGGGCAACAAAGATGCGATTTTCAGTACGGTACTTCATATAATTATAGACTGAATTTAAAGTTTATCATACTGTCACAATATATTCATTAAAATTTATAATTTTACGCTAGAAGTTTAAGACCGTAAGTGAAGTATTAAACGTAAAAATGTGTACACAACTTGGGGGAACGTAACTAACGTCACGAAATTTACCGAGACTGTATTCATCCAGTATTTGAGAAAGAGGGATTCAGCCGCTTCTAATAAACTTCGGTAAATAATTTCAAACCTTTTCGGAAATCGTTTCCGCTGACACCCCTCACAAAATAAAATGAGGAAAGAAAGTTATTGCATGTCACAATTTCGCTGTTATTTAGCACAGCTGTATTTACCTGTAAAATTATACCATTGTACATATACATCAATGATGGACATAAAAGAAAGGTTCAGGAGTGGAATTACAAGGTGTAAGGATATCAATGATATGAATCGCCGATGACATCGCTATCTTGAGTGAAAGTGAAGAAGAATTACATGATCTGGTGAACGGAATGAACAGTCTAATGAGTACAGAGTATGCATTAAGAGCAAATTGAAGAAAAACGAAACGTAATGAGAAGTAGCAGAAATGAGAACAGTGAGAAACTTAACATCAGGATTGATGGTCACGAAGTAGATGAAGTTAAGAAATTCTGCTACCTACGCAGTAAAAGCGGACTGAGCAAAGAGAACAGCAAAAGCATACTAGCAATGGAAAAAAGAGCATTCCTGGCCAAGAGAAGTCTAAACTAAACTCCTCCCGAACAGGCCATGAAGGCACAACGGGACCGACCGGCCGCCGTGTCATCCGCAGTCCACAGGCGTCACTGGATGCGGATATGGGAGGGACATGCGGTCAGCACACCGTATGTCAGTTTCCCAGACCGGAGCCGCCACTTCTCAATCAAGTAGCTCCTCAGTTATCCTCACAAGGGTTGAGTGTACCCCGCTTGCCAACAGCACTCGGCAGACCGGATGGTCACCCATCCAAACGCTAGCGCAGCCCGACAGCGCTTAACTTAGGTGATTTGACGGGGACCGGTGTTACCACTGCGGCAAGGCCGTTGGCCCCAGGAGAAGTCTACTAATATCAAATATCGGCCTTAAGTTGAGGAAGGAGTTTCTGAGAATGCCTGGAGTACAGCATTGTACGGCAGTGAAACGTTGAATGTGGGAAAATCGGAACAGAAGGGAATCGAAGCATTTGTCATGTGGGGCTACAGACGAATGTTGAAAATTAGGTGGACTGGTAAGGTAAGAAACGAGTAGGTTCTGCGCAGAATGGGAGAGAAAAGAAATACGTGGAAAACAAGATGATAGGACACCTGTTAAGACATGAGGGAATGACTTCCATGGTACTAGAGGGAGCAGTAGAGGGCAATAATGTAGAGGAAGAGAGAGAGATTGGAATACATCCAGTAAATAATTGACGACGTAGGTTGCAAGTACTAATGTGAGATGAAGAGGTTAGCACAAGAAAGGAATTCGTAGCGGGCCGCATCAAATCAGCTTGCGGACTTATGACGAAACCAAAAAACATCATATAGTTCAGGAGATACGACGTCATAAACATTGAGATTCGTGAAAAACTAGCCTGTCTTATAACGGAGGGCAAATTAACCAAGGCTATACTGATCTACTGTTTGATAATGGTAGTTGCTGGTGACTTCCAGCAGACTTTCAACATAATGTCAAACCCTCACTACTTTTCTTACTGTCTCACATTATAATGAAAAGAGACAGTTTATCGCTTATTAATGTTCATACGAGAAAATTTCAGAACAAAAGTGTTACATGCGCGACGACAGATAATTACGACATCAAGTCATTTGTAAACTAAGTAGACGTATAACGATGTTTTATTCACGGGAGTACGATTCTTATGGAATCTATAAGGGATGGAGTCAGTGATTCTGACAGAATAGAGTTAGTTAGTGGATTAAGACTAAGGGACTGTACAGTCTCAAACCTGTAAGGATAAAAAGCTAAGGTCTTCATGCAGACGTAGAGCGTGTTTCCTGACAGAAGTAAAGGTAAAACTGTGTAATACCACTACAATATTTCCACTTTCATCGTTGCTGTTATTTTCCACGTTCATATTGCAAAACAAGAGAGGCACGAATCGCCTTCTATCTGTCATCTTCTGCTTTTCAGAGTGTAAGTATCGTTTTTGATATTTGTTCATATTTGAAATAACAGCTGTAAATTATGATTTAGTCTACGTTTCCTTTATCATAAATGACACTGCTACCTTTCATTAATGAGACATAGATTTCTGTTATGCTTCGGTGTTAGTTATGTTGGAAGGAGATCAGTTTAGTGACGTGTCGATTTACGCCATTATGCACATTTGCACGATACAGAAGAAGTCAAACCTTTAATTTCTTTACCAAAGTCCGATTCATGTTTTCTAGTGTGATGCATATTCTTTTGTCGCATCAATTTTCACACGATCACCGTCTGTCGTCACCAAATTTATCTGCTCGCCAACGAAGACTCTGAGACAGACGACTATTAACGCAGGTAAGCAAATTAACTTAAACTGACCATCCGCCGCAACAGAGGTAATTCAACGTTGATACCGTTATTTTTTAAATTATGTTTTCCCCATTGTGTTCCTGCGGTGTTCATTGTTTTGTGTCCCAGCTTCCGAACAATTAGACTTCGGAAATGTTTCAAACTAGATTTCAAAATCTTCCCTTCCTGATCGGGATACATTACAGAGATCGGCATGAACTTCTAACCAGCGCCCACTGAACAGCTGCTATACTTTCAAGTAGCCGTACATGTCGTACACTACTGTTTCTTCCGTTAGACGACGATCCAGAGATTGCTTACCCATGTGTGAATTGCGTTGACCAGTGGCACACATTGCTTAGGAGGTGTGCTAAAGTGACATCGAAACGCACGTCGCGTTTTCCCCAAATTCTCAGAAGTTTGGTAATAGGCTTGTAGCCACAGTGTTCACTCGACTGCAACTAAACTGAACGCCTTCGGTGTGGATCTATAAAATGTTACCCCGAGCCTCTCTGTACTGTGTCTCACCGCCGCATTAAATCATCTCGATTCACCAGCTGTTACGTGTAGTGCCCCTTCGCAGTACCGACAAGATACTACATACCGCCAAGAAGTACCCTCCACAGGCAGTGCAGAAGCGCAGTGGATGAACTAGCAGCACGCAGCCGTGTCACTGCTGTTATTTTCTGCAACTCGTTGACGTCATCCACGTCAGTCTTGGCAGCACGCGTCCGTCTCTTATCACGTTCGCCCATCCAAACGAAAGAGAGCGACTCGACGCATCTCAGCAGTTTACCACTGTAGCGGTTTGCGACTCGCGGTAATAATGTACACACGGTGGAAAAACAATATTTGAAGCGTACTCACGTGCAACTGACTGCAAGGAAGCAGCATTATCGCTGACGCTCTCTATATTACTTCAATTAAGAGAGCTTTGGTTCAATGTTAACTATTGTGGTGAAAAGCTGTAGTCTAGCTTCTGATCTTAATGAGTATGGACGAATGTATTACGGCTTAAGAGAGAAGGCACTGTTGCGAGACCGCCATCTTTAGTTGAAGGGCATTTTCTGACTTTGTGCGAAAATAATAAGCGAATAAACCAATTTCTCGGCAGCATAAACAAGATGTGTATTGCGTAAATTAGTCTCCATATTACGGTTTCGCATTTTCAGATATTTGTGCATGCCTACGAAACATTTCTTTGGACTGTGGAAGATCGAACCTGCAAACTCTCTACGATCATTAATTTAAAGACTTTTAAACAAATCCACTTCGACGGACAGGCTTCCATAGAAAGGAGAATTGGACCGCAGTTAACGTGTACTAAGATTCCTACATATTCAGCACGCATTTTGACGACCAGCAGAGACATCGAGTACAGCTTACAGTCAGCTTGCAACAGCAGATCTCTAGTCAACCATGCACAATCCCCTGAACATAAACGTCGTCTAGTGAAATCTATTTGATTATTTATTCATTTCAAAGACCTAAACTCTTTTCTTAGAAGGACTGAATACTAAAGAACTAATTCCTTGAATCAGTAATACTAATAACAATCAAACAGTAATTAAATTAATAATAATAATAATAATAAAAGCAGATCGTCGCGGTTACTTTTTGTCTCTGAAAGGAAATTTTACAACACAGATCTCCAAACAATAACTGGATTCAGGGTGAAATAATCACTCCCCTCATGAAACATTCCGTAAAATTATAACAATTTACCCTTCACGTGAGAGGGAGTTACACCACAGTTCACCAAGGTGGTCGCTACAGGTACTTTCTAATGTTGCCATTCATTGCTTTGTTTGCGTACGACGACTTTCCTCTTTCGTGCAAGGAAATGATAAACAATGAAGAAACAATTGTCCCCAAGGATGAGTACTAAAAATCAAAACAAGAAATGTGTCTAATCGTTCGTGAAACGAATTAACGATGAAAAAATTCTTGAAAAACAGAGTCGTTCTTCAACGAAGGAATACTCAAATTCTGCAAGCTAAAAATCACAACATAAACTGGAATTTTTTTTAAAAAATCAGGAAAACGGGTTGTAATTCGCGGCCTACGATTTTTATTACTGCATTCCCGCTTGCGTATTTCAGAACGATTCTATGTCTATGTTAAGAACGAGTGTCATAGCTGAAAGGAATCGCAAACACGATGTATTCCAGAAGACCACCACGAATGTTCAGTCACATCTTCATAAAATTTCAAAGTGCTGCGAGGATGTTCAGAAATGTAGATTTGTGACTTCACAATACGCACAAGGGTATAAGGGGCAGTCACTTGAAAACCAAACTGATGGAAAAAGTAGGTAAACTGTTCAGTATTTAACCCACAGAGAAAAAAGAAGATCAGAGCCTTAGTGGATAAATGCTTGCGGTTGCCTACGAAACCATGATGGTATACAGGAGTGCATCTCTTCGTCCGAAGCAAATCGACAGCCACAAATGTCCTTCTTCAGGAGTCTCAAAATATGGAAATTGTAGCCAAAGAGAAAGGGCATGATGATTTTCCCGGAGATGATGTGCCTGTTATTTCGAGTACACTGCATAAGTTTCGCTGGGAATCCTTACACATCCCCCATACAGTTCCTATCTCTTCCCATACGATTTCTATTCTTTTGTAGCCTATAAGAAACACATTTATCGCCGTCGATTTGCTTCAGAAGAAGAGGTGCGCCCAATAGGTACAATTATGGTTCCGGAAGCAACCTTCAGCACTACTACATACAAGCATTGTTGTCTCACAGTGGGATAAATGTTTTGACAGTTAACGGCGATCACTTTGAAATAATAAACAGTTTACTTACCTCTTTCCATTTGCTTCGTTTTCATTTCACTGCCCCTTATAGCATACTATGACTACACTACCACATAGTCACAATTGAAATGAATCACCTCGTACAGATGACAGGGTGCTGGAATTGGTCGGGATATGAAATGGACTAATGACATAGTCTCAATTGTAAGTACTGCAAGAAAACGGTTAATTCGCAGGATACTGGGAAAATGTAGTCTGCCCACAAAGGTGAATGGTTACAAATCAGTTACGCTTCCCACCTTAGAACATTGTTGAACTGTATGGGAAAAATTCACAAATTGACTAATAGGGAGTACTGAACGTATACTAATGTGAGCAGCATGAACTGTCTCGGTTTTGTTTGACTCAAGGAATAGCATCACGAAATAAAAATCCGAACAGGGAGACACTTGAATATACAAGGTGACCATGATCAAAGTTCCAGTTTCAGAATTCTGCTAAAAAGAACCACCGTTCAGAATGACTTCAAATTCGGATGGGATGTTATCGAAGAAGGGGAAAGGTCATGGAACAACAAAAATTTAAAGAAAACTAGATGGCACTATAAGCGACAGAATACACAAAATAAAAAGACGTGGGGACGCGGCTGCTCCTCAATTTGCAACTGAGACTCTCGATTTGGCTGTATCAATGCAGGATTGTGCGCTGCTGGTGAAGCTCCTTCACAAGAACGGTGACGGGCCACTAGCTCGACAGAAGGTCCAGGCACTCAATGGCACGAGAAAAGCTTTGGTCCTATGTCCGCCAAGGGTCTGGAGAACATGATAAGAAATTTAGAAAAACAGGTACTTTTCAAGTACAACGTGCCAGAGGGAGGAAAGCATTGTATCCAACGTCAGTACGAGATTTGGCCACAGCATCCGAGGAAAAGTGCGCAAACATGCAGTGCACGAGGAACTGCCCGATCACTGGACATGCCTGCTAGCATGATGCACAGAATTCTACGAAACATTCTGCAATGCAAATATAAATACAATACAAAATTACCATTGTTCAGGAGTTGCTTAATGTTAACACGCCAGGAAGACAAACGTTTGCTATAGAATTTCTTGCCCGCATGAAAGTGCAAAATGAATGGACATGGAACATTTTGTAACCAGACGAAGCCTTTATCCATCTCCAAAGACATTTCAAAACACAGAACTGCAGAATATGCGCTACAGGAAATCTGCTCGCACATCAACCGATTTCGCTTCATTCTGAAAAGAAAGCTGTGTGGTGCGGGTTGATGGCATCGTTTAGCGTACGATCAAATTTCTTTCGAGGAGATGGAGGTGTTGAGTTCTGTTGCCTGTGCCGTGAATGCTAAACATTATGAGAGCCTTTTTCGTACCAACGTCATTCCACTTCTTCAACAGTGGGGTTGTTTGGGTAGGACCATTTTTATACAAGATGGGGCTCATCCGCAAATTGCACAGCCAGTGAAACAGTTGCTGCAGAGGCATTTTGGGGATGCTAGAACTATCAGCACTCGTTTCCCCACAGCCTGGCCGTCCAGACTACTTGATATTAATCCGTGTCACTTCTGACTGTGGCGTTATCTCATAGACACTGTGTTCAGTGGTCCGATTGTAAATACAGCTGAACTGAAGGCGCGCATGTTTAATGTATTCTGAACGTGACCCCTGAGACACTCCGATATGCTGTGGGACATATTGTTTTTCTGTATCTACAGCTTGTGGCAGAAACCGTTGGACAGCATACTGAACATGCTTTGCGCGAGTTTCACGACAGGTTTCACTGTCGATTTTGATGCAGGTTTTGGCCACAGGGCATTAACAAATCGATTTCTTTGTTGCTTTTTACGAGGATTTTGGCTTCAATATAATTAAAAATTCCAGAATGAGATTTTCACTCTGCAGCGGAGTGTGCGCTGATATGAAATTTCCTGGCAGATTAAAACTGTGTGCCCGACCGAGACTCAAACTCGGGACCTTTGCCTTTCGCGGGCAAGTGCTCTACCATCTGAGCTACCGAAGCACGACTCACGCCCGATCTCACAGCTTTACTTCTGCCAGTATCTCGTCTCCTACCTTCCAAACTTTACAGAAGCTCTCCTGCGAACCTTGCAGAACTAGCACTCCTGAAAGAAAGGATATTGAGGAGACATGGTAGAGCACTTGCCCGCGAAAGGCAAAGGTCCCGAGTTCGAGTCTCGGTCGGGCACACAGTTTTAATCTGCCAGGAAGTTTCATAATTAAAAATTGATTGTTCTTTGTATGCAGTATTGGCTTCATGGCAATCAAAAACCGAAGTCATTCTTGCGTTTTATGTGGGTGACAATTGAGAGCCGGTGCGTTTTTCTGAATTAAGGACAATTTAAAACCGATTTCTCCCAACCAATGTGGTATGATCTTACCGTGGTAGACTTGCTTACGTAACTAACAGTGCCACAGATGTTGAATGCCAAACTTCTGTGTCATGCACACTACTCAGTGCGGTTGATTTAGTGTGGGGTTCTCACCACAGCCGACCTATTGCAGTTCCTCTGTCGTTTGCAGCCATTTACGTTAAGACGCTTACAGTGCCATTTAGTGAGAAAAGTTTCGCTAAATTTTTATTGTTTCCATAACATTTCCCGCTTCTTGGATAGTATTACATTCAAATCTGACGTCATATTGAGCGCCAATTCTTTCTTTACAGCGTTCTGAAAGTGGCACTTTCATTAGGTTAAGTCTAACTTCAGTTGGTTAAATCTAAATTTGGCTCAGAAAGGGGTAAATTATGCTACCACAAAAGTCTTTGGTCACTTACCTGATAGTATCAAAAGTCTGACAGGTAGCCATATAGCATTTAAAAGGAAATTAAAAGAATTTCCGAATGGCAACTCCTTCTACTCATTAGATGAATTTTTGGATGTATTAAGTGGGTAATTTCCCGACCCCCACCCAAAAAAAAGAATTAAAAATATTGCCGGCCAGTGTGCCCAACCGGTTCTAGGCGCATCAGTCTGGAACAGCGTGACCGCTACGGTCGCAGGTTCGAATCCTGCCTCGGGCATGGATGCATGTGATGTCCTTAGGTTAGTTAGGTTTAAGTAGTTCTAAGTTCTAGGGGACTGATGACCTCAGCTGTTAAGCCCCATAGTGCTCAGAGCCAATTAAATATATTAAGTGTCATGTAATTATTTGTGTAATGTAATATTTTGTATAGACACATTTTATTAACCTGCCACGTTCCACATCATTACGAAGTTTCGTATACATGATATATGGAACAAGTACTAACCTAATCTAATTACAATCACATGTAGATAATCCCGCGAAAGCCTTCTTACATAATTCCAAGTGCGAGTATTAATTTAAAATTCCAGAGAGATTCCTCGGACCCTTCACAGAGATCGTGAAAGCAATATTAGGCTCAATACAGAACACACAGAGGTAATTTAGTAGCATTTCTATTCGCTTGGGTATGAAGCTTCACATGTCGTGGTACGGGAGCTACTGTGTTGCATTAAGTTGACAATGGTTGGCATATTATGTACGCAGATACCGTACCGGACGGTTCTGCAAGATGCAGATGGTGCCACACCTAACTAACACAGTTCATAACATGTTTCATGCGATGGCCAGTGTAAGAGAAACGTCAGTTTGTTTGTACTAATAAAAAATCTGGTTTGTACGTGAAATTTTTATCCGCTCATCGACAGAGCGATCCACAATTTATCTAGCGCAATGTCTGTAACTTCTACAATTTAGTTTGGAAATATTTAGTTGATTCTCTGAGAAACTTCATCTCTGAGATTTTCTTTCTCGTGGCCTTCGGACATTATCAACTCAGCCGGGTTCCAATAAATGATATGTTACAATTTCAACGCTACATCCAATCATATTTACAACATACATACAGCCACGACTCACACAGAATATCTGCATTGGTTTATACAGAATAGTTAAATCATAATGCGCTCAGTTGCCAAAACGTAGCGTATATACAAAGATACATATTGCGTTTCTAGCAGTGACTTCACATTGGTAGGAAGTTGTAGTCCACTAAGCAGCAAGCACTATACCAATTCGTTCGTCGCCTGGTATCGTAGTGGGCAGCCGAAAATGATGTGGCCCACGTCCTCCGTGCCGTAATAATGTAGGGGCGAATCAATCAGTTGTCGACAGCGGTGCAACCGGAACCGTCCACGGTTAATGCGGGAGTGCCACGTTCGTGCAGGGATTGTGGCAAAATAGCTGCGTAGTTGCTTCGTCTTTGTCGGCACGATAGGCGTCACTTATTGTTCCATGAGGTCCTGATCTGCTGTCGCAAGTCTTGCAGTACGTCTGTATAAGGGACATATTCATACGCCGTTGTCCCGTGGTAGATGGCACCTCATTCGAGAGCGTCGACAATTTCACTGCCCTTGGTACCACGGCTCCCCTTTACTCACAGCATGGTGATTTTCTTGTTACGACGCAATAGACTCTATGATCTGGTACGCCAAGTAATTGCCTGCATTATTGACGAAATATTTCCGTAAGAGCAGTAATGCTGATCGCGAGTCCGACAGAATAATGACTGTATCTGTATCTACGCCGTCAGCATGCTTTACGACTCTCTAGAACTGCAGTGAGCTCCGCTGTTAACTACCGAGGTTTCCGGAGGGAGCTGAAATTTGACACTCTGGCGAGCCTGTTCTTCATAAAATGCGCTGCCAAAATGATGTGCAGTACGTGATCAATCCGTGTAGAGACGGTGCACATGTTCCAAACCGGTCAAAAAGTTCTTTAACAGTTGCGGGCTCATATTAGTTTCCACGTGTGGTACACCCGTTCGAACGTCTAAATCTGTATCGAATTCTTGTGATGTTATGAAACACAGATGGTGCGAAACGTTGCGATCCGGTGACACAGTGAGGAAATACCGTTAAAGGTACACGTTGGTACCGGAAGTTTCTTTATAAACCAGCATCTGCTAGTATTACCCCAGAAATAGATCCACATTAGATCATATTTTCAATCTAAGACAGATAACTGAAAAAGGCGTGGGAATTCAGAGTAGATGTACACATGTTATTTGTAGATTTCAAAGGTCCACGATAACATACTCCGACAGACATAATGAGGGAATCTGAAACACCATCAAGGATATTTAGCTTAATTAAAATCCGTACAGATGGAACTTTATGTCGTATCAAGACACCTGTAGGAGAAACAGAAACTTAACATCAGGACTGATGGTCACGAAGTAGATGAAGTTAAGGAAATCTGCTACCTAGGCAGTAAAATAAATAATGACGGGTGGAGCAAGGAGGACATCAAAAGCAGACTAGCAATGGCAAAAAGAACATTCGTGGTCAAGAGAAGTCTACTAATATCAAATATTGTTGAGGAAGAAATTTCTGAGAATGTCTGGAGTATAGCTATGTATGGTAGTGAAACGTTGACTGTGGGAAAATCGAAACAGAAGAGAATCGAAGCATTTGAGATGTAGTGCTACAGACGAATGTTAAAAATTAGGTGGACTGATAAGGTAAGGAATGAGGAGGTTCTATTCAGAATCGAAGAGGAAAGGAACATGTGGAAAACACTGATAAGGGGAAGGGATATGATGATAGGACATTTGTTACGACATGAGGGAATGACTTCCATGGCACTAGAGGGAGCTGTAGAGGGCAAAAATTGTAGAGGAAGACAGAGATTGGAATACATCGAGCAAATAATTGAGGACGTGCTTTGCAAGTGCTACTCTGAGATGAAGGGGTTGGCACAAGAGAGGAATTCGTGGCGGGCTGCATCAAACCAGCCAGAAGACTGATGGAAATAATAATAATAAAATTAAATTTAAAAAAAGCATTCAATTGCGACAGTGTGCTAAGGATTAAGCTAGAAAGATGTCTACAACGTTCCTCATATTTCATCTATAGTTTGAGATACAGAAATGTGATTTTCGTAAATCGTAACATGGAAAGAGAAGAGAGTTTAATCCATACGGTTATTACGCAAAATTTCGTTATCTACAGGGTCATCCACAAACTTCAGACTTTTTTCGACGAACGGACGTAATTTTCAAGGACCGTAGCTGGTGAAAAGAGAAATGCTGTGAGTTTTGGATCAGCGTAAGTGAAGGAGTTACACTACTTTTTTATACTGATGATGTTCTTTTCCGTAAGCTGTTGACTTTACTTTTCCTCAGTTCCTCACTTACTAAACCAATTTTTCAGAATTCTCTCACAATTTCGTCTGCACAACATTTACTGAGAGACGACAACTTTGCTGTGTTTGGCAAAAAGAAGCCAATTTTTACTTGGCAACAAAAGAAATGTGTAGTTTTATTCCTGATTTGCTACTTATGACGCTCCTTTGAAAGTTACAAATGGCTAAAAATGCAGGCGAAATAAATCGCTACTTTCGTTGCGTTTTCGGCGATTTTTGTTTTAATTCCACTTATTATTTATAAAAAATATGAGCGCAGGCTTCAGTCTGTTAACGACACTTCCTCTTCTGCGTTCGGCATTTCCCCTACAGCGCCTATCTGAACCCCCCTCCCACTACCGCTGCCACCCACGACTGCGTCGCCGGCTGCGCATCTACCGGCCTAAAAGTATTCTGCGCGCGCTATACGCGATACAACCGCCATCTGTATATGTGCATACCGCTATTCCATGACTTTTGTCACCTCAGCGTATAACTGACGGTAATAATTGGATTTCAAAGGAAACAGATAAGAAGATACTGAACTTTGTTTAAATCAATAATCCTTTCTTACAACGTTTATTATGCTATCGGTGTTTACAGTTTTGAACCTTGTGTAGAAAACGGCTTCCGGAATTATTTTCTGTCGTTCTCTTGCAGATCTTGTCTGAGAAACAAATGATAACATCGATTAGCTACCGGTCGGAAAGACAAAATTTATCAGACATAGTATTACGTCGTGGTAGGAACAGTTTTCTTGTGGAAGTTATGCCTTTCATCTGCATTATCAAACGCATGAAAGAACAAATTATCTTCCCGTGTTGTACGTTGGTGGTATAGCATACGTTGGTGGTATAGCATCGATTTAAATGCAGTAAATCACTTAAGCGGGGATTCATTTTTTTACTCTATTGTGACTTAAAGAACACTCTGGCTGGGGCTATGCCAAAAATGTGAACCCACACGTTCTGGTCTCAATATTATCAAATGCTATTCGTAACGCAGATCTTGTTACATTGCTAAATGAAATAGGAATCCAGTTAAATAAAGACACACTCTTTCAGTGGAAGACAAGAGGTCTACTCATTAGCATTATTTTTCTTTCTTTCTCTGATGCTGTCACAGAGCACTCGGTATGTTGCCCACGATTTAGCTTCTGTACTGTTCTGCTGCTTGTTGTCTAGGCGACAATTCTCGGAATATCAGATCTGTACTGAATTTTGCGCGTACTCTGACGTACTCTCTACAGCTTGTTATTTCTACTTCAGACATCATCATTTCTACTAGAATCGCAACTGCAACGAAGTCCAGCAGAGACAAGATATACACTGTCTAGGCTTTCTCGCATTTACAATTGCCGTACCTCTTATGGATTACTTGTTTCTTCCAGTACTGTATTTAAATTCTCCTCTACTGAACGATACACAACGCATTTACTTAACAACCTGGTTTGTCGTTTGTAATATCCACGGCGGAAAGCCCTTTGACTACGTGTGTGTTTAACAGGAACACTATTATTAGAAGGAGCTTAAAGGGCAGAACTAAAGGTCGTAGCTCTTCATATTACATAGTTAGGGGATAGCGCAACGTTAGTCCTTGTGTCACGTTATACACTTCTCGACGCCTTTGAAGGTATAAACTACGTGTCAATATGTTTTCTCTTTTTCCCCCCCGTAGAAACACGAGCAACATTTGACAGCAATTAACTTTATTCATGGGAGTCTTCTATAACGCGTAATTACATCGCAGACGGTACATAACTACCGAAAATCCCACTGTATATCGTCAACCATAGGAGACAGGAAATGCACTTCTACGTGCTCCATTTTTCGCTTTATGGCCGGCTCGCGAAAACCCTATTTCCGAAATCAAAACGCATTGTCGTCGTTATTCGATAGGAGTTTGCAGCTTGTATTTATATGTCTCACAACTCCTTTTTTATATTGCCAGAACTCTCTTTGATTTACTTAATATATATTTTCTGAATAATTTAGCTACAGGTACAGGTCAAGAACAATTAATCAGCGAAATAGTACTGTAAGTCAGATTTTTAAGCATATATTTTTCGTTTTGTGCACTATCTCATTAAAGTTTATTCCCGAAACAATACCTGTCAGGTTTCTGTGTACGGTAGATAATATATTAATAAGATAACGCCCTTGAGATATCCAAAGTGTTTTCTATATAGAGCAAAAAATCTTTATGTCTATACAATCCTTTAATGCTTGTTACTATTCTCTGCAGATATTAACTTTCATGATAACTTCCCAGCTAACTGCAATTATATTCGTTCGAAAAGTTTCAGTAAAATAAAGTTACATACACGCAGGCTGTCGTTCTGAAGAAACTAATTTGATCAATATCGAACAATCATTTGACGTTACGGTTCATCGTAGGCCATTCCCCAAATGTTTATTTTGTTGATGATACAATTTGTCAGGTATTCCCTTCAATTTCCAAACAGTTTCATGTTAACAAGAAAGGGTTTACTTTATTTTCCACTTCAGCAAGAAGAGAGACATCTAGTGAGTTTTGCACTTACAATTAGTGTAGACACGTTTAGTGGGCCGAACCACGTAACTTTCTATAGCATCGTAGAAACGAGGACAATGAACATCCAGAGACTTTATCGTCATCTCTTTAACGTTTACGTCGTCTGTAGACGATTTTACGGGAAGTCTCGCACTCAACTTGAGAGACACATAAAAGTCATTCTGTATTTGATGAACATACCAAACCTCTGGATTATTGCAAAAGCTCTTAAGTGCTATGTGTAATGCTGTTTGGGTGCAACGTAACAAACCCATTGTCCATGTCTTAAAAGTACATGTCAGCGCTGGAAATTTGTTGTGTCGTGCAGTAATGAGGGTGACATTCTGTCAGTTTTCCTGCACGCTGAACTATGTGTATACGCATACTTCACGTTTGTAACAATGATGCCCATAAAAGCTGGTTTCGGAGCAGTACTGAAGTCATATCTGTCGGGAATTGAAACTGGGGTCTGATTTAGCTAAATAAATCAAGCAGATAGCAAAGAGAACGACCGAACATTAACAGTCTGAGGTATGTCGAATGATGTACAAACGCAAAGAAAACAACTGTCACATTTTCTTTTGTTTTAAGATTTACATATGCAGTATTTTATTTACGGCGCTATGCAAATAGTTTTACTGGGGCTGAAACAGTCTGCTGCATCCTTTACAAGTGATTCTGTGTTTAGGGAACTTTGGCAGTTTGAATTAACTGCCTCTCTCTCTTTTCCTGAGCTTCTCCACCTCTCACAACACCTTCCCGCCCACCGGGAAAATGTCACACGTTTTGTAGTATCTACAACGCCACCGGCAAAGTATTACAAGTGGTGTCAAATCTGTTGTCTCCGATCGCCACAGAGAAAATGTCACAATTTTTGTAGTATCAATTGTCTCTCAACACTGCGTGGTCCCATTCAATTCGTCTGGGACTCTTAACACCCCGTTTTGCCCATTGTGAGCTTGCTTTACTAATTGTTGATTTACTAATTGTGTCATTCTCTAAACCTCACCTCTCCTGCTGTGATATTTCAAACATCAAAAAAACAAAGCACACCACCCAATCTCAAGCAAGGCTACATTTTGATTCTGTTCATAAACATCCGTCAGCTTACATGGAAAGAACGTCGCTGGCAAGTTCACTATGACGGCGCAACAGGCAGCTTTAATCACCGACTGGCCAGTCGACTGTTTATTCACCCATTCGGTTTTTGCAGGCCAAAGGAACTATTTTCTACGGCCCTGTTGAAAGTTATACACACATGTTAAATTAATTCAAGTTTTATAAGAAAATATTATATTGAACCAGAGATGGTCAAATATAGTATCGATTGTGTAGTGACGTCGCTGCTCAACAGCGAACGCTGATTAAAGGAGTTAATGGGTAATATGTCACAGTGCCTTGAGATCTAGTGACGAATAGAGGACTCTAAAGTGTGAAGACGTCTTGTATCTGATGTGTGCTGGATACATACCTAACTCATACGAGCGGTAATGATTTTTTATTTGCAAGATACTATGATGTTCGCTAACAGTAAAAGGAATCTCAACAGAAGTTGGAAATAATTAAGGTAAAGAAAGTTGTTTTGTTACTTGTGCAATGCGCGTATTCTTAAGTGTTGACTGAGATAATGTATAGCACTCACATACAATGATTTTGTAAAGGTAATTGTTAATGTATAATCGGTTTACTGAGTGTGTTACTTGTGAGCATTATTAATTGTCAAAGAGTCAAAATACAACTTTTAAAATAAGTGTCATATTGTTACTTACCGCAAGTCAATACCAGTTGCCAGATCCATGTCATTTTTGATTAACTGTTTTTTCTCAAGAAGTTATTGTCTCAGTTATATTCGATTTAATGAAATTGTATGCTAAGTAACGACATGTTTTAAATTGTAACTCTAACCCGATCACTTCACAATTGGATAGGAGCGCTATGAGCTGTTTCCGTACTCTGTTATTCGTTGTTCTCAAGGACGTGTCAGCGGTCTAGTCGCGCTCAATCAAACTGTAATATGGTCCCTGAACTGTACTTGATGTACGGCAGCGGGTAAAACAAACCTAAAACTGCATTGTGTTGGCAAGTTCTTTCGTCGGAAGACAACAGAAACGAACACAACGAAAATTATTTTTCTTTTATGGCCTAAAATTTCAGCAGAGAGTCTCGGAGACAACGGATTTTTGTTACATATTCACTTTTAATATGTTCTTGTATATGAAACCGTTGAAAATGAAAATAAAAAAGTTGTGTTACGATATAAAAATTGAAGCAAACGTGTCATACATTAGAAATTATTACGTACTTTTACACAGATGCGTTCAAAACTAAAATTAAACTGTCGTTTTACGATCTAATAACTCGAATGTGTAGCAGATGAAAAACCACGTTCGGTATTAACACTTGATCTATAGGAAAGTGTAAGAAATGAAAATCAAATAGAGATTTCGGTGCACGAACTAATAACTAAATACAGACGAACAAACACAGAACTGGGTTTGCTATTACATAATTTTACAGACTATTATCGAAAAATCAGACTTGTTTCTATGATGTAATAGTTAACGTGTAAAGCAGTATGGGCTATGTAGCTAGATACTGCATAATAAGTGTACACAATACCTTTAATCCATGTAAGGGCTGAACAGTTTCGCACTGCAGCTACTGCTCGCACCATAGCCCTTTCTAACTGTATTAGCTAAGCTTTTACGTATTTATCGACAGAACTGAACTACTTTATTTATTAACACTTTTTCATCTGAGCGTACTCTCCGATATCGTATATTCCCGGGATGACTAAACATTTCAGCACGCGCCAAGAATACGCATCAGTTGTAATATACTACAGTATCAATATGACTTGACTGTACAGCGCCGAACGGACTGGGTCATTCGAGTATTGTTTAGTAGTGTTAGGCACATTCGGTCGCGTCTGCACATAAGCGACGTTTAGTTCCGCTTTCTGCCACCGGCAATTGTAAAGTAAACAGGTAATACGTAGTTTGTAAATCCAATGAATGTGCTCTAAGTTATAATAAAAATCACATAATAATCTTAAATTTTTAAAACTAATGTGAATAAATCAAAAAAACTCACCAGTCAGCAAAGTTTGCTTCTGGCTTTGACGGCAGAAAAATCATTGGTCATATCCTCACAGTTCAGACGGTTCAGTTAGGAGATCAGTTTCGATATGAAGAATGGACAAGGCCTTCAATACCTCAGACAACGTAGAACGTAGGTACGTTTTCAGTCTTTTAAGAGCCGAAAACGAACGTTCTGCTGAACAATTTATTAGTGCCATACATAGGAATATTCTAAGAGGAATATCAACATTCGGAAACACGGACTGTAGAATCTCTTTTCGTAAAAGTTTACTCATTTCGGCTGGTATATCACCAATCTCCGAAGGTTTCAGCAGTTCTGCGAAATGTACACATTCACTAGGTACGAAAACTCTAAATCTGTCATATGACACTTGGAGTTTTGTTGCACGTTCAGCAATATCGTCAGGTTAGCTCTAGTTAAGGCTACTGAACACTGTGATGGAGTCCAACAGTGTTCCATAACTTTCTTTCCTCCTTACTAATTCGGCATACAAGTTGTCGAGTACTGGGAGAAATGCTTCGACTCTAAAGTTTTCCCTTCCAGTCAGAGAAAGTTCTTCAGAGTCCGCTTCTTCGTGATCTTTTATAGGTGCATTCATAGCCTATATCAGTCACAATCTCCATGGATTTATTTTCGTAATAGTCGAACATGTCACAAATAGATGCAATAAATCCTACAAGTGATTCACATAATTCATGCTCTATTTTAGTATCAATATTTACTCTTTGCAATTTCGGATTCACACTATTAAAACTCTGGAGTATGCCCTTCCAAACTGTCATCATGAGTACTGTTTCTAGTCTGCTGAGTTGATTCAATAAAGCTAAAGCCTCATTTCGCACACGTGGTTTTTCAAACGTATTATTGACAATATGTATGAGGTCATTGATAACATGCTACCAGTTTTCATGTAGACTTACATACACTTCCTCTCTTGCTGACCAACGTGTTTTGATAAACTTTTCACCGTTTTGCTTCCTGGTTTCATGAAAGAAAGAAGTTTATCCCAGAGCTGTGTAGAAGCAGAGAAAAAATTATTAAAGTTTTGCACTAGAATGAGAAATGGACGTACTTACCGACAACAGCTTGCAGCGCTAGTGCCGACTAAATTCAAAGAATGTGCTGCACAAGGCACATAATGCGCTTTCGGATTTCGTTCTTTAATGCGTGCCTGCAAACCAGTGTAACTTTCTGACATATTGCTGGCGTTGTCATATGACTGGCCTCTACGATCAGTAATACCAATGGAATTTGTAGACAGGACTTTTAGTACGACCTCAGCTAAGTTTCGGACTTGTGTCCCGGGTTTGGTAAAAACAGAAGGAAACGTTCAACAAGTTCACCATTCTCGTTCACATATCTTAATATGAAAGACAGTTGATCAATATGTGAAATGTCCACAATAGAATCTATTATTATAGAGATATATTTGGCCTGTTTTATTTCA
The DNA here is from genome assembly GCF_021461385.2 of Schistocerca piceifrons. NCBI lineage: Eukaryota > Metazoa > Arthropoda > Insecta > Orthoptera > Acrididae > Schistocerca > Schistocerca piceifrons. The sequence continues at coordinate 745,070,331 of NC_060141.1, forward strand.
CTTATGATGATTCTTTTTATTTGTTCAAAAAGAAGCTCTATTATTTCATCACAGAGTATTGAAGAAAGATAACTTGTATGTCCCCGCCCTGAATTTCCATATCGCTCTATGTGCTCTACGAGAAAGGATCGAACTCGGCTATAAGTTAAAGAGACATCATAAATTGATCATTATGTAATGAATGGAATCTTTCAACGTGTGCACGCAGGGGAAGTTCACGAATTGTTAACTTCTTCACGACTGCAAACACCCTTTTCAACAAACTGCACCAGTACATTTTTTCTGTCTCAACATATGACTCGAAATGGTTGTCTATTGTTTCAAGTGACATATTTCTTCTTAAGAGTGATAACTCAGAATTTTTGTGTTCAAGTGAATGATGAGATAAAATATTAGAAATATTTTTCCAATCTGCAGTGCCATTAGCAGCAATCGAGGTCTTACCTCAGAACAATTTACATGCTGCACAAAAAGCAGCACCAGAGCTACAAGAGTATACTAGAAAATCAGGCAAAGTTGATTCAGCATTTAAATGTTTACAGTAAAATAAATTTTTGTTCAAATATCTGGTTTTATTGCCTATTGATCTTCTTGAATTAGAAAAATCACCGTTACAATTTTGATTAATGCCACGTTGTAAGAGAATGTCGATTGTTGATTCATTGTCACACCATTCTGCAGAATCAACACTTAAGAGGTTATTTCTTTTTTTAATGTCTGACTCGACACTTAGTTTTTCATGAAACCCGAAATCAGGGACAATTTGCTTTTCTTCATTTTTAACTATTGTTTCGTCTGTATTTACTTCTCTTACAACAGCTGCAGTGAAACAAACATCATCTGTATTACTTGAACTCGAAGTCGAACCAACAACATTTTTTGCGAAAAATTTATCTACTCTGCCAAGCGGTTTTAGAACATTGGCTTCTCGTTCCGCCTTCCCTTCGATAATTTCCTAAACGCCGCCCCCACTTAATTTTGCACGTTTGCTTTTCTCACTGTTATTCATGTTGAGGCACTTATAAAATTGTTAACCAACAGTCAAACAAAGGAAAAAAATTTGTAAAAGGAAAGAAAGAAAGACTGTATCCAGTTCCAATCGTACTACATCACACATAAGCCCAAAGCGTTTTAAACACGGCACACGAACACAAACAATTTTCCTTTAAACGTGGAGCAATGAACTGAGCAACTCGGATTGCTCGACGAACTGTACTATGAAAGAACGACAATGCAGAATAATTTAATTTCGTTGTCGCTTGTTTCTCTGTTGTCACTGAACAGTAGGTGCACACCTGCCGATTGGAATTCGTCTCGTATGGAAAACTGGGCAGTCCCTTTTTTGGCTTCTGTTTCCCGCGACGCCGGAACTGTAGCTGGGACGCAAATAGGTTCTGAATATTCTTGACACTACCTTTCTAATGTAAAAAGCAAATAATTTTTGCAGTTTCTTGCAGTGGGGTGTGCTGGATCGACTCTTATCCCACTCATTCTCATAACATTTTAGCGGTTTCTGTGGGCAGAAACAGACAGGCTACAATGTTCAAGCAGTCTTGTTCGCATCTGATGTGGTGTGTTGTCATTTGTGTGAACACTGCTGGTATGTCTACACGAAAATGCACCTTCTGTTCCAACATCTACATCTACATCTACATGATTACTCTGCAATTCACACTTAAGTGCTTGCCAGAGGGTTCATCGAACCACAATCATACTATCTCTCTACCATTTCATTCCCGAACAGCGCGCGGGAAAAACGAAAACCTAAACCTTTCTGTTCGAGCTCTGATTTCTCTTATTTTATTTTGATGATCATTCCTACCTATGTAGGTTGGGCTCAACAAAATATTTTCGCATTCGGAAGAGATATAACCTTTCCCCGAATAAAAATTGCAATGCCACGTACTTTTCGGTTGCACAGCATGGGAACTTTGATATCGTGCAGTCTGCAGCACAATAAATGAGACGAACGAAAGTTGGTTTCTCCTTCTTCTTTTGCCAAAAAAGTAACTAAGTAGGTAAATAAATAAATTTTTTAAACTGTTGTGAAGTGTATTTCATACATTTTTAGATATTCTGCTTATGTTCTTTTCGTATAAACATGTGTTTAAAAATGTAAAATATTCCCAGCATCAAAATGTTTTGTTAAACGGATGTCATTAAATCAAATCTCAGATATTGAAGACCACAGAGCTTTCACATTAATCGCAGTAATGGAGGGCTGACTCGATACTTCCCCGTAATTTATACCAGAAATTTAAGTAGAGTCGGGTTTTACTTACTGAGGCCCACACATGTTACAGTATTTAAGAAACCATTGATTAGTTTATCACAGCTTTTCAGGGGTCCCGGTATTTTCATGGGGAACATATGGTAGGGTTAAGTAGAAGCCAACAACATTCTCCGAATAATAACGTTTCAAACATTGTATTGTAGATTGCCGTCCTGGCAGCTTACTTCAAAATAGTTTGAACAATCATGAAGATGATACGAGATAGAAACCCAATGTTAAATTTCCATTCAGTCACCAAGTAAAGTATGTATATTTCCAAGCTTGTATTGTCCAATTTCGTTCTTAACGCAACTAGCAAGTTGTTTAACAATATTAAAAATATTTGTCGTTTGTAAGTGCAGTTATTTTAAAATGTAAAAGGTTAAAATCAGTACAGAGCAAAAAATGCCGCCCCTAGGCCCTTGCCTAGTGGACCTATATGTAATCCGCCACTGCTAACAGATAACAGTGCGAAGAGCGTTACCATTGGTTATTTCAGGGATAGCATTCAATTAAGCACAGGCACCATTATTTTCAAATTTGTTTTACTACCAGGGACAATTTCAAATCAATAGTGTTGCACCAGATTCAGTTTTTGTCTTACGAAAATTCAAGCAGTTTTGGTTTGGTTTAAAATTATTGACAAATTACATTCTCGCTGCTAAATTAAATTTCCACTCTAGCAGTCAGAAGAGTTCACTACAGGACAAAGCGCGTAAGAGACAAAATACACGTTCACATGTCATTCCCATTCTAATAGCTGTCAGTTACGTATTTTCAATAACATCTCACACGTACATGTCTCAGCGTGAACTACACGAGTGTTTTTCACTCACTCTCGGTATTTGGGTGGTTTCACTCAATGCGAGACAATCGACTGACAAGTCTCTGGTGGTTACGTCGGTTATGTTGATGTTATCACTCAGTCTACGGTTCTGAGTGATTTCACTTACACACTTTTACAACCTCTTCGGTTATACATAAACCATTAGTACGGTTGCCAACTTCTTTGGATACAAATAATATCTTATTTCAAGTCGATGTGAATAAAAAGTGTTTCCATAGATCAGTATTTACAAAATTTATGTATTTATTTACTTAAATACGAATTTTTCGTAATTTAATATCTAAATATGGATTGGTTTTAAAAGGTTAATATACTTTTTTTATTTAAAATTTATCGAAGCTCTACTCCCACAAGTTTGTACCCAGTATTTATACACTATGTGATCAAAAGTATCCGGAGACCTTGCTGAAAATGACTTACAAGTTCTTGGCGCCCTCCATTGGTAATGCTGGAATTCAGTGGTGGTATCGGCCCACCCTTAGTCTTGATGACAGCTTCCACTTTAGCAGGCATAAGATCAATCAGATGCTGAAAGGTTTCTTCGGGAATGGTAGCCCATTCTTCACAGAGTGTTGCTCTGAGGAGAGGTATCGATGTCGGTCGGTGGGCCTGGCACGAAGTCGGCGTTACAAAACATCCCAAGGGTGTTCTATAGGATTCAAGTCAAGACTGTGCAGGCCAGTCCATTACAGGGGTATTATCGTGCAACCACTGCGTCACAGGCCGTGCATTACGAACAGGTGCTCGATCGTGTTGAAAGATCCAATCGCGATTCCCGGATTGCTCTTCAGCAGTGGGAAGCAAGAAGGTGCTTAAAACATTAATGTAGGACTGTGCTGTGATAGTAGCACGGAAAACAACAAGGGGTGCAAGCCCCTCCATAGAACACACGACCACACCATAACACCACCGCCTCCGACTTTTACTGTTGGCAGATGACGTTCAACGGGTATTCGTCATAGCCACACCCTGCCATCCGATCGCCACATTGAGTACCGTGGTTAGTCACTCCACACAACGCTTCTCCAGTGTTCAATCGTTCAATGTTTACGCTCCTTACACCAAGCGAGGCGTCGTTTGGCATTTACCGGCGTGATGTGTGGCTTATGAGCAGCCTCTCGACCATGAAATCCAAGTTTTCTCACCTCCCGCCTAACTGCCATAGTACTTGCAGTGGATCCTGATGCAGCTTGGAAGCACTGTGTGATGGTCTGGATAGATGTCTGCCTACTTCACATTATGACCCTCTTCAACTGTTGGCTGTCTCTGTCAGTCAACAGACGAGGTCGGCCTGTACTCTTTTGTGCTGCGCATATACTTTCACGTTTGCACTACCCCATCACATCGAAAACAGTGCAACTAGACATGTTTAGGAGTGTGGAAATCTTGCGTACAGACGCATGACACAAGGGACACCCAATCACCTGACCACGTTCGAAGTCCGTGTGTTCCGCAGAGCACCCCATTCTGCTCTCTCACGATGTCTAATGACTACTGAGGTCGCTGATATGGAGTACCCGGCAGTAGGTGGCAGCACAATGCACGTAATATGAAAAACGTATGTTTTTGGGGGTGTTCGTATACTTTTGATCGCATAGTGTAATTCTCTTTCGGTAAATGCCGAGGTGACGAGAACAGAAAGCTTGTTAGTTATAATTATTTTCAATTGTTTGTTGACTTGTATCACTTGCTCTTTAAGTTCAAAAATGGTTCAAATGGCTCTGAGCACTATGGGACTCTACTGCTGTGGTCATAAGTCCCCTAGAACTTAGAACTACTTAAACCTAACTAACCTAAGGACATCACACACATCCATGCCCGAGGCAGGATTCGAACCTGCGACCGCAGCGGTCGTGCGGTTCCAGACTGTAGCGCCTTTAACCACTCGGCCATTCCGGCCGGCTCGCTCTTTAAGTATATACTGTCATCTCTCGCGGTAGTATATTCTTCCTGAGAGACACTTTTTATCATTCGTTAATTTTCTTCGAATTCCTTCAGTTAATATAGTTTCGGTGAATTTGTCGTGTTGCAGATACTCTATTTCGAAATGAACTTATCTTGAAAGTCCGTTTTCATACAGTCACATGATTTCATTAATTCCCACACCGCTGAGCCTTTCGGCATTTTGACCCAGACACCAAGTTCCCTATTTAAGTAAAGGCTTTTCATAAACATGGACGAAAACTAAACTAAAAGGTACTTACTAGCAGAAAATATCGGGACGGCAATAACAGTGACGACATTCGATAACAGATTGTAGTTAACAGTCAGGATTTAACAATGCCAAAATGATCAAACGTTCCCGCGCAGTACCCAATACGCGGGGTATCAGGCGATTCGAAATGCTTTACCTCGCAGCGGTGCGCGAAAGTTGATTCAGACTGTCCAAACCAGGGTCGGCCACAGTGCGACGTACGAAAGCGCAGGCGAGAAGGCGGTGAGGGCCGACGCTCGGCCTCCATCGGCTGTGCTCGGTCCTTCCCGGAAGTGCCCTGTAGAGCGCGGCGTTTCATTTAGTTCCGCGGCATCGTGGTGTCGCTCTGTTTACCTTTCGTGGTGTCGCTCTGTTTACCTTTCGCTGTTGTTTGTGGCATGGAGCACATTCATAGGTTCCGCGGCTGTTTGCACAAAAAACAGGCAGTTAACAACCAATCGTCACAGGTCTTTAAAACTGAATGGGAATGACTGAACACGGGATTGAAATTCTCAATACCTATTGTTCAGTCACGTAATGGACAGCTGCTGCAGATTTGCTGTGAAACGACATTATGGTTCCATGTAGGAAGAATTTAAAGGTTCAGCTGACAATGAAAGAGCAAATATTTACAATGATCTACATGCGAGATTCATTGTTATGTGTATCAAGAAGCACCTGAGCACTTGAAGAATTTGGTGGTAGGAATAGCAAAATTTCCACTGTCAGCTGCAACCACATTGGATGAAATTGAAGGAAAAGTACAGTGACTTTATACAGTGCTGCAAAGTACGTCGATTACGTGAAGAGACATGCTGGGAATGTTCTTTTTTTCGATTTAAAACCTGCTATTGTTCAATTTATGATGGAAAAAGGAATGCACGAACGAAAATTTCAACATGCAGAACAGATTACAAGTCTTGCATTTTAAATGGACTTGACTGCACACTGTCTATTCTGGGAATTGCAAAGTAAGAATCAAGTTATTTCTGATTTGATACATTTGAAATAAAATCGCATTTTAGAAGGGGCTAATCCCGACAGAGTGCAGTTCCCCAAGCTCCCCGATGGTAAAGAAAATGTGAAACTTTAGAAATTCATCGTCACCGTTTGCGAGCCATTTGCGAGGCTGGTTGCCGTTTCAGTAGAAAGTGATCATGTGTATGTTCAGATGTAACTGACTAATATGCAGTGTAATTCTCGTTTTAAAGACAAATCCTTTTACGTTAAAACTGCCCAATACAGTTACACTGTTCTCCTCTTGGAAGAGTTTTCATGTCTGCATAATGAGTTGCGAAAGTTCCACAGTTATTTTTTATTTTAATTTTTTTTCGATCAATTTGCATGTGAGAAAGACCTTTTTTTAAGTACGAAAATAAATAAGTCATTATTATGTGGCAACTGCAGCACGAAAATTGTGGTATTGTTTGTATCTGTCCAAATGCCAACAGCCTGAACTCGATTAAAATTATATTATGTTTTCAGCGCGCCAAAAATAATTAAATAATACTGACAATTCGTTGTGGTTGTCATCTACATTGTTGAGAAATGTGAAATACAAAAACTGCCATTTAAATGCAACGAGTCCACAGTTTCACCATCTTCTCCCTCCTCACGCTCAGATTGTGTGGCGGTGGGGAAGTGTGCAGCGAGACTGAGCGCCATGGCACCGCGACAGGACACTGCCTGTGAGACAAATTCTTGGCTCCTGCTGGTTTACAGCAATGGCTACAGAGAGGCTTAACTGTGGAAGCGAAGTACCAATATCTTAATGAGAACAGTACTTCTTCATCCCTATGAAACAATACTGCTACCTTTCAAAGGGTGTAGAGTGTAAACGTGTTCGTCTGTAGGGTATAATTTGGGTGTACATGGCTGGTAAGGTAATTTTCTGTACAATATTTTCATCTCCCAACCCAAAAAAATGGTTGAATTTGTGTTTACAGGCTGGATTCAAATAATTTTTAGTTATTGGTCATCTTCACAGCGTTCTGGGTGCAAATAGTCCCTAGAATTTGGTCGGTTTCCTTTCCCCTACACATACCACTATGAGAACTTTTAATTTCAACTTTGTACCCTGAACAATACATCATCTTAATTAGTTACGAGTTAACCGTATCATCAAAAACTTAATTTGCAACAATACAGTAATCACCCTCAAGTGATGAAAAGAAGAATCATTCTATTCACTACATAATGGCATGAAATTTATAATGGTTATTTTAACTCTTGTGTTTCCACAGACCTGTGGCTGGTATGTATAACCCAGCTGCATACTGCTTCTTTAGTTAGACTAATGAAAGTACCAAAAACTGGTGTCATTCAGAAGAATGAATGGATATATGCATCAACTAAAATGTTAAAGAGTGGTTTCAGTTGAAAGTATGAATACATGGTTCAACTGACAGAAAAATTACAGACTGGTTTCATTGGAAAAGAAAGAACGAATAATCAACACGCAAAACGGCAGTGGACTGTGTCAACTGTTTTTGTTCAGCTGCTGAAACACACTGGTTTTACTCAAAAGAATGAATAATTCAACCAGTATATAAAAGTACAACCCAGTGAGTTGTTTCTTTTCCAGCAACTGACTTAATCGATCAGTTTCATTTGGTTGATCCCATCACTACTCATTTGAAATTAACCAGCGCCATTGGCTTGCCTTAAACGACTATAAAGGTATAGCACATATATTATGAAACATGTGGAAAATTACAGGTAACGATCACACACCATGGTTACAGCACAAATGGTTGTCGTACTGTTACACCACATCAAACAATTGTGTGCCAGGTAACAGTCAAGCCACAAATGATTAGTACATATTTGTAGTATAAAGTAAGTTTTTCCCTTATTCTTCATACCACAAATTGTTTAAGTTGACACCTTATGTTGGGCACAAGGCCTGCGACCACTGTACATATAAGCAACTGAGTACATTCTTATTAACGCTATAGGCCGCTAATAGCAAGAGCTTTTGTGCAATTATGTATTGAACTTTGCTTAAACTTCTCATAGCTTTAGTGGAGTGCATTCTTTTCTGAAGCTCTTTTAGTGGTTTTTGCTGGATTTTGACAGAATCTGAAGCTTTGGTTCATTATAAACGCCAGTACATCCATTTACCACGACACGAAGGTACTTGCATTCATAAAAAAGAGTACATTGATACTGCTACAATAGATAGATAAGTTACATATGAAAGGTTACACACTAGCACGTTACTCATGCAGAACTAATATGGAGAAATAAGTAGTTACATATATTAGGACAGAACACAAGTTCAAAAACTCTGAGACAAGCAGATTTTGTAATGATCATTATACAGGGTTGTGAACCTACGAGCTAATACTGAAAAATACTTTACTTTTAATTGTAACTACATATATTTCGCCATCGGGAAATTTTGTACTATTTATGAAGAATCTGGATTCCTCACCACACTATCAGACAGCAGTAAGCAGTTAATAATTGTGGTGACATACATGTAGGTTTTATAAAATATTTTGATATGAAAAAATGAGCTAGATGCCTTACTTGGATCCTACAATTTTAGATAAGTAATTAACTTTCCAACATCGGTGGATATAGATGATAGGACTACTGTTGGAAGAAAGTAGCTGTTTCCTCAGCAACAAATACTCTCTTTCATCATGATGCACAATTGGGAAATATAAGATAGTGCTGTACAGTGTGGATAATCCTCACTGGAAATCAGTTAGAATAACTGATGACTTCAGCACAAATGTTTTAAGATTAAATTTACAAAGAATCAGATTCTAACAAAATTTAATATAGTCCATGAGAAATTCATAACATTATTTGAATACAGTTTCTGCATAATCACCTTTCCACATAATCAGAAAGGACATTAAATAGGTATGTAAAAAACCATGAATGACCAGAGGGATTAAATCATCCTGTGAAAGAAAAAGCGAAAGGTATCTGTTGGCAAAAACAAGTACAGATCCTGTAATATTTGTACCCTACAAATTTCTAAGAAAAGTTATTAAAAAATCAAGGAGAAAGCACATAGTGTCAGAAATCAGTAACTCTGACAACAGACTCAAGGGTAAGTGGAATGTAACGAAACGAGAGAGGACAACCAGTCACAGGACAGGATAACATTACTATTTAAGTCGGTATAAATGATACATCACAAGTGGCAAATATATTGAATAATAATATATTCAATATAGTAGAAAGTATAGTGATGAACAGTTCAAGAGAAAAAATAAATCAGTTCATCGTTAAAGCAAGTCTTATAAAATTCAGCCATCATATATCCTCTCAAAAATATAAGCTCATGTGGTTTTGATTATGTTTCCAACAGACCACTAAACATTTGTTCCCACATAAGTAGAACTGTCTAACCTGAAATATGTAGTGTGTCACTAATTCAAGACATTTTTCCAGGGAGACTGAAATATGCCATTGTGAAATCCCTCTTTAAAAATATGACAGAAGAGATGTCAATAACTATAGACCAGTTTCACTTCTGACACCACATTCCAAAATTTAGGAGAGGGTGATATATTCTAGAATAGTATATCACCTGAGTAACAATATCTTCAGGAAATCACAGTTTGGATTCCAGAAGAATATAGCTCTACTGAGAATGCCATTTACAAGGTTCACTCACAAAATTTTACAAGCATTAAATAATGAAATAGCGTCGACTGGAATTTTCCGTGATCTATCTAAAGGGTTTGGCTGTGTGAATCACAGTATTTGCTTACATAAATTGAAGTTTCACACGATTTATGGTATAGCCAACTAATGTCATATCCAACCAAAAGAAAGCAATTCATCCACTACAGTCTCGGGAGATTATTCTGGCTGAGGAGAAATCACATGTGGGCTTTCCCAAGGCTGAATATTACTCATTGTTACTCAAGTATGTAAATCATCTTCTGTCTAACATACAACAAGCAGAATTAGTCTTTTTTCGAGATGGCACTAGTATTGTGATCATTTCAAGCAAACATATAGAAAAAAAGGAAATGGTAAACAATGAAAATATCATTGACTGGTTTTTTTTGAAATGGTCCCACAACATATTCAGTTCTGCACAGCTAGGGGTACTACATCAATGATAAGCGTAGCATGTGGTGAAGAAATAATAAGTAGATGGAAAATTCTAAACGTTAAGTGTCCACATTGATGAGAATTTAACGTGGAAAACGTGCACTTTATAACTCTTAAAACAATTTAGTTCACCCACATTTGTGCTTGAATCACTGCAATTCTTGAGGGGAAACAAATCAGTAAGTGGACATATTTTACACATTTTAATTCAATAACGTCATACGGAATAACTGTCTGAGGTAACTCATCTTTAAGAAAGAATGTCTCCATTTCATTCTTGAGAGTAATGATGGGACCAGAAGAATATCAAGATACGGCTGCCCACACCTCCATCCTTAACAACTGGAATCACGCAATCAGGATTTTAGGCTACTTTTGGCGTTCTCCAGACATCATCCCGGCCCGATTTTGCAAATAACGAAAACGTTGACTTGTTTGGTCATATGACGTGTTTCTACTGATCAACCGACAAGTATTTTTGCTCCGGACACCATGTTTTACGCTCCTTTGCGTTGGCTGTAGTCACTAATGGTTTCGGTATAGCAGCTCGTCCATGAATATTCACTTCATGGTGATCTCGGCGGACACCGTCGATAGATACGGGGTCTCGAAGATAGTTATTGAGCTCTGCAATCAGTTTAGCTGCCATAGTTATGTGTTGTCTTGATAGGTTGGTTGGTTGTTTTGGGGAAGGAGACCAGACAGCGTGGTCATCGGTCTCATCGGATTAGGGAAGGATGGGGAAGGAAGTCGGCCGTGCCCTTTCAGAAGAACCATCCCGGCATTTGCCTGGAGTGATTTACGGAAATCACGGAAAACCTAAATCAGGATGGGCGGACGCGGGATTGAACCGTCGTCCTCCCGAATGCGAGTCCAGTGTCTAACCACTGCGCCACCTCGCTCGGTGTTGTCTTGATACAGTCCGTGTTAGCGTAAGACTTCTCTGTTATTTAGTTTTGATTTGCGCCCACTATTACGTTTATAAGATGATGTCTTTCCGTGTTTTGTGTAAAAGTTGCTCTTGAAACATTCAATAAGTCAATAAGTTGGCTGTCTTGTTTACTAATGCTCCATGTAATCGGACCCCTACAATCTACCCTCTTTTTAACTCTGTTATGTCTTTAATTGCACATCGATCTCGGCCTCTGAATTCAAATATGAAGTGTGCACGACTCGTAAAAGCCTGCACTCTGCCTAGTCCATACTGAACACGGACAGTTCAGCGCGACGCATGACTTACTTTAATTGTTGACCGTCAAACATAACCATCCCACTACTACCACTGTTCACATTATTTTGCCTATCCTCCTTGCCCCCTGTATCTCCTCCGCCTCCCTATCTCTGCCTATCTCCTCTCCCCCGTTTTATTTGTCTATTTCCTCCCACCCCTCTGTCCATCTCCTCTCCCCCCCCCCTCTCTCCCTCTGACCTTTAGCCTTGTTTATTATTGTTGCAAATTCTGATTCTGAAGTAGTTCTCTAATCACAATCCGATAAGTCATAAAAATTTAACTTTTCGCAACTTACTTCGATTGTCTCATACTAGACTTCACAAGAGGGAGAAGCGTCCCAATTAAACACTGTTTAAAATGCGATATTTTAAGACAAAGTAAACAATCTCTCTGGTCTAGCAGTGGTATGCCCAGAAACGCAGTGAAGGTAATTTAAACTTCTTCCATCGCATATAAATTTACTCGCTGACTTAGATCTCATAGAGGAAGACAAAACAAATCACAATACCTTGACACCACACGAATATTTGTTTCATGTGATTAAGTAGCCACTGCGTACACGGGAACTAAAGACTATAAAATCTTATATTATGGCGAGTATTACAGAAATCACTGCTGCTCCTTAATAATCGATTACATTTAATACTAATTATTTCTGAAGATGCATGTTAGAGTTTCAGTGTAGTGTTTTTACCGCGTCCAACACAAGCAAGAAACATAGGATGCGTATACAACAAGCATCGTTCTAATATGCTGTCTGTTTCTTAAAAGAGCATAATAGTTTCTGTCAGATGTACTTCTGTGATAAAGAAAATTTTGAATTTTGTCGATGACTACGAAGAAATGAATTAAAATTTGCGTTGGGGCCAGGACTCGTAACCTGGTCTTCTTGCTTGCTAGACATAAATGCTAACCATTACATCACCACAGTACAATGGCCAACAATGCTTCATGAACTACCCAAGTTGAGTGCCTTCCCCAACACAAACTTCAATTCATATCTTCCGCTTATTTTCCCTTACATTGTCCCGGCCGCAGCACAAATTGCATTAAATGCCACAGGGAAATATTTAATTATAAGATCTATTGTCGATGACGTTGCAATCGTGTCAGCGACGGCAAAGGATTTGGAAGAGCAGTTGAACATAATGGACAGTGCAATTTTTAAACGACGAGCATCAGTAAAAGCAAAGTAAGGGTAATGGGATGTAGCTGAACTAAATCAGGCGATGCTGGGCAACTAGACTAGGGAAGTAGTTCAACAGTTGCCGTTAGGGCAGCAAAATATCTGATGATGGCCGAAGAACAGAGGATGTAAAATGCAGACTGGCTATGGCATGAAAAGTTTTTCTAAATGACAGAAATTTGTGTTTCAGCTTGCTGAAACGCTGCCTGCACATTGTCGTCTGATGTCGTTGTAGATGGTGTAATTTCACGATGAGCATCACCCCAGCCTGCGCGGCCGTGTGTGTGTGTGTGTGTGTGTGTGTGTGTGTGTGTGTGTGTGTGTGTGAAATCTTATGGGACCTAACTGCAAAGTCATCAGTCCCTAAGCTTACACACTACTTAACCTAAATTATCCAAAGGACAAACACACACACCCATGTCCGAGAGAGGACTCGAACCCCGCCGGGACCAGACGCACAGTCCATGACCGCAGCGCCTGAGACCGCTCGACTAATCCCGTGCGCGCCCATGTTCAAATTGTTGGCATCAGTTCATTTCGGTTGAATTCAACATTCCATTTCGTCCTTGTACCAGCAGAATTTCACTGTTGCAGAGCCTTTCTACTCCTGTTGTCGGTATCGCAGCAGAGTTGCTGCTAAGCCGGGACGTGTTCTCTCTTCTGACAATGCATCGCTCCTGTTGTTCAATGGCCTTAGCTTGGGATGACATGTGTAAAAATGGTTCAAATGGCTCTGAGCACTATGGGACTTAACATCTTAGGTCATCAGTCCCCTAGAACTTAGAACTACTTAAACCTAACTAACCTAAGGACATCACACACATCTATGCCCGAGGCAGGATTCGAACCTGCGACCGTAGCAGTCCCGCTGTTCCGGACTGCAGCGCCTAGAACCGCAAGACCACCGCGGCAGGCTGATGACATGTGTAACGTACAATACTTTCTTAAGTCCTTACGTATTATGCATCTACATCACATCTACATCTACATTTATACTCCGCAAGCCACCCAACGGTGTGTGGCGGAGGGCACTTTACGTGCCACTGTCATTACCTCCCTTTCCTGTTCCAGTCGCGTATGGTTCGCGGGAAGAACGACTGTCTGAAAGCCTCCGTGCGCGCTCTAATCTCTCTAATTTTACATTCGTGATCTCCTCGGGAGGTATAAGTAGGGGGAAGCAATATATTCGATACCTCATCCAGAAACGCACCCTCTCGAAGCCTGGCGAGCAAGCTACACCGCGATGCAGAGCGCCTCTCTTGCAGAGTCTGCCACTTGAGATCGTTAAACATCTCCGTAACGCTATCACGGTTACCAAATAACCCTGTGACGAAACGCGTCGCTCTTCTTTGGGTCTTCTCTATCTCCTCCGTCAACCAGATCTGGTACGGATCCCACACTGATGAGCAATACTCAAGTATAGGTCGAACGAGTGGTTTGTAAGCCACCTCCTTTGTTGATGGAGTACATTTTCTAAGGACTCTCCCAATGAATCTCAACCTGGTACCCGCCTTACCAACAATTAATTTTATATGATCATTCCACTTCAAATCGTTCCGCACGCATACTCCCAGATATTTTGCAGAAGTAACTGCTACCAGTGTTTGTTCCGCTATCATATAATCATACAATAAAGGATCCTTCTTTCTATGTATTCGCAATACATTACATTTGTCTATGTTAAGGGTCAGTTACCACTCCCTGCACCAAGCGCCTATCCCTTGCAGATCTTCCTGCATTTCGCTACAATTTTCTAATGCTGCAACTTCTCTGTATACTACAGAATCATCCGCGAAAAGCCGCATGGAACTTCCGACACTATCTACTAGGTCATTTATGTATATTGTGAAAAGCAATGGTCCCATAACACTCCCCTGTGGCACGCCAGAGGTTACTTTAACGTCTGTAGACGTCTTTCCATTGATAACAACATGCTGTGTTCTGTTTGCTAAAAACTCATCAATCCAGCCACACAGCTGGTCTGATATTTCGTAGGCTCTTACGTTGTTTATCAGGCGACAGTGCGGAACTGTATCGAACGCCTTCCGGAAGTCAAGAAAAATAGCATCTACCTGGGAGCCTGTATCTAATATTTTCTGGGTCTCATGAACAAATAAAGCGAGTTGGGTCACACACGATCGCTGTTTCCGGAATCCATGTTGATTCTTACATAGTAGATTCTGGATTTCCAGAAACGACATGATACGCGAGCAAAAAACATGTTCTAAAATTCTACAACAGATCGACGTCAGTGATATAGCTCTATAGTTTTGCGCATCTGCTCGACGACCCTTCTTGAAGACTGGGACTACCTGTGCTCTTTTCCAATCATTTGGAACCTTCCGTTCCTCTAGAGACTTGCGGTACACGGCTGTTAGAAGGGGGGCAAGTTCTTTCGCGTACTCTGTGTAGAATCGAATTGGTATCCCGTCAAGTCCAGTGGACAGTGGTCCATATAAGTATAGGGAATGTCATTATAGTGTAGTCTTGTAAGGAAGTGAAACACAGACCGAAAACACTTCAGAAGCTTTTGAAATGTGCTGCTATGGAACAATACGGAAGATTAGATCGGTTGTACGAGTAACTAATGAGCAAATACTGAAGTAAAATGCTGCAAAAGAAAATTTGTGGCACAGCTTTACAAACAGAAGGGCTTCGTCGGCAGGAAATATATTGAAGTAAGGTTAATATGGATGCAGAAGGCAGTAGTTACTCTGACAAGGGGAGACGAAAACGCTAGGAACACGAATTTGCTTCAGAGTTTGTACACCTAGTGAAAGTAGTAGGGTGCACTACTTTTTATCCGACTATGTCAATCATGTGTCTGTGCAAAGGAACCGACCTTGTGGCCGTGTGGTTAGCGTTTGCGGGGGTTGTGGACGAGGGCACTGTGTGATTCCTGCTCTCATGTATTTAAAATATATTTTTTTCATCACTGGTCTCACTATTTAATTTGTACGACATTTGAGAGGTAATATAATTTAAAAAAACACACGTAGATTTGCATGAAGTTTCAATTTATGTTTTCCATGTCTGCGTGCCAAATAACATGCTGCAACGTGTGCTGCCTAGAGTATATCCGACGATTAATCCTACATCACTGGCACACTGTAACTTACAATATTACGGATTTTGAATAACGTCATTCGCATCATTATTTATCGAGGTGTGACGTGGGCTTTACAAACCTGTCCGTCGTCCTTGAAAATTCAATTACAAATAGTAAATAGTCAACTAACGTAGGGAATTTACTATAACTTCCTGAAAATGCCTGTTTTTTTTTCATTATATTACCTCTAAAATGTGATACAAAATAACGAGACCATTGATGAAAAAAATACAGATGAAATAGTGAGCGTTGGCAGGACTCCAACCACCGCCTCGTCCACGACCCACAAACTACGGACGAAGGCTAACCACATGACCACAATGAATTCTTACAGCATGCAGCTAAGTACAGATATGTGATGTACATAATGGACGCGTAAAACGTTTTCGCGATTTTCTGGAAAACCTGGTAAACCTTACTACTTTCACATTATGATGCTTTAATGGCCTACTAAAGG
The DNA here is from genome assembly GCF_021461385.2 of Schistocerca piceifrons. Lineage (NCBI taxonomy): Eukaryota > Metazoa > Arthropoda > Insecta > Orthoptera > Acrididae > Schistocerca > Schistocerca piceifrons. Next base: position 745,086,712 of record NC_060141.1, read on the forward strand.
TGTACCAAGATTGAAAGAAATCTGTGATCCCAACGTCGTGGCCTGAGCTTGTGAGTTGAATAGGCTTGCACAGCTCCGACTATGGTGGAGGACAAGCATCAACCCAGTGTTCAGACCGAAGACCGTAACAGCAAAAAGTTTTAAAATGCGTTTCGCTTTTTATTATATAAAAAATAAAATTTCGAGATTCCAGCTGATTAACAGTCTAGTGTAGACTGTTAGCAGTATTTGATGGCTCACTATCAACAGGGAGAACGTGACTCGATGGTGTTACGTCATTGTCATCGACAAGCGTTTCCAGCTTACCGGGTCGGCCGTCCACTGTTGGTGCGCAGCAAAGGCGCCGGTGTTTGCTCCTGTCCGGAAGCGGGGCAGCGTGCCGGATGTGGCTGCGGTCGGCGGCTGCACGCAGGTAGCACGTAGTCCGGGTGTGTGCGCGAATCACGGCTCACTCGCCACGGCGCTCACGCACACACCTGCCGGGCGCCGCCCGCCGCCGCCGCCAGAGGCGCTGCCGGCTGCGGGCCGGCCCCCACCGCCGCAACCCAAACACTGTGCCTTCGCGGCGGCTAACTTTGGCGGCTCCTGACTCACCTGCTGGCAGAATAGCCGCGCGCCTGCCGTTCTCGGGCGGCTTCCTCGTAAACAGAGCCAGCCGCGGCACGCCCGTCTGCTGTGGCCGCCGCCTGCCAGAATGTGACCCACTTTCCCAACCCCGATCGCTGTCGTTGGCCCGTGCGTTGTTGTCATTGCGATCGAACCCGCTTTCATTGCCCTTCCGCATGTTCTGGAATGTGACGTACTAACTACGCGGCACTACAGAGAGAGCAAATCTGAGCATTGGGACAGATAACTGACAAACACAGAGAGAAGGTTACAAAAGACTCAAATACATCTTTTTTTTTCAGTGGATTATTGTTGCTACCTTTCATTGGTCCGGCAGCCCACTTTCACTGGCATTTCTCTTTCTTTTCCTTGTTTCTCTTTTTTCATAACTCTCATACTGGTATGATTGAATGAATGTCGTTGTGTGTCACGTTGCTAGACGGTGACATAGCATGCTACAGAAAGTCTGCGATAGTCATACAGATTCAGTAGAAGTTGTACAGAATAGCCAACTCTCGTAGTGGTCAAGTAGGCAAAGAGGTTTGCGCTACTTGTGAGAAATCGACCTGCGTTAGGTTGGTGGCGAAAATGGCATCTTTGGGTTTTCCGGGCCACGCGGAGCTTGGAAGAGGCTGGAGAAGAGAAAGGGAGGCAGTCTGCCGCCGGGACGGGAAGGTTCCACAGCTGTGCTCCAGTCGAAGAAGGGTGAGTTGGACTGACCACGTGGCTCGTTGTTACTTGGAGAGAGGGGAGCTGTTAGCTTTTGGTCTCGCTTTTCAACTTTGAAAGATTGCTTTTCCTTGTCGCAGCAAGGAATGCAAAACTTTGGCAGATTTTTCTTTTAGTAAATTTTTGTAGCAGACTTGGATCCGCCGGAAGAGCGCCACACAAAGGTGTCGATAAGAAGTGAGCACTCGCTTCTGTATGAATGTCTGTTTGCCTTCAGCTGGGCCTGTATAAGCTTTTATTTTTCTAAATATTAATAGCTTTGCCTTCTCGCAAATTTTTCTTGCTTCATGTATCTTTCGTCCATGGGGAGCCAACCATATGGTTGAATATTAGAGTGTGTTGGGTTACCGTCATCACTAACCGTCCGATCTCATGTTTGTTTTAAAGAATGTTAACTGTTCATGATTGTGTGAGGTGATATTGTTGCAATTTGGCCACAATACCTAGAAACTGCGTCTCGATAAACCACGTGGGCACGCGGGTGTACTGCGAAATCTGTACCGTTTCACGAGTTATTGTGATCAGTTATCAGGCAACAGCAGTTGTATGAATGATTCACACCAATGATTTTAGGTGGAGGTTATAACGGTGAATGTATCGATGCTTTTCTTTAATGTTTTAGGAATTAATGTTATCAGGAATTGTGTACATGCCTCATATCCATATCTTAGGAATAAGTGATTTTATCCACAATTTTCTCTTGTATTCCGAGGTTACGTTTTTGCACCTAAACCACTCACCTCGTAGCTTTCCCGTTAGCACATCCAACGCGTTTCCTTACGCACAGGTCTAGTGAGTTTCCCCATTTATTTTAAAACAAATGCTTTAGATTAAGTCTTATTCTCAGGTGTGTTGCTGGGAGCTGATCTTATGTACAGTGTTCATGCATTTTCTATTTTATTTTAAATTTTTGACTCTGGTGAACAGTGCACGAGCAATACTATTAATTACATCGCATCCCCTATGAGCCACATCACAATGTGTGAATTTTTATGAGGTTTTGGTCTGTGATCAAATTAATTTATTTTCCGACTCGGCCAAACCTTTGATTAGTTGTATGGTTAGAGTCGGTGGCGACCCTAATCTTAACGTAATAACCCATAGAAACAGGTTAGTTACACAGTGTCCACTCCGAACACTGGTTTGAAGGAGCTCCCCACAAACATTTCCGAGTACCCGGTGGCATGTACATCAACTGACACTTATTGACTGGGTTACAGCTTTTATTTCTCTCCACAGTTTTTATTCCAAAGATCCATTATCAAATAGATGTTCCTTGGTGCCCTAGACTGTCAAGTTTTCCAACAGATTTCTATTCTCGACTTTTCGATTCAGTAATACTATCTAATCTTCAATACTCTTGTGGAGCACCACATTTCAAAAAACACCTTCAGAAAAGCCTTTCTAAAACTTAAATTTATATTTGACATTGACAAATTTCTCTTTTTCGGAAATGCTTTTAGCACTACAGCCAGTCTGCCTTTTATATCCACTCTGCTCCGGTTGTCATGAGTGATTTTGCTGCCTGTAAAGAAAAATTAGTCTTCTGCTTTTTGTGTCTCATTTTGTACCCTAATGCGCTCAGCATTGGCTGATTTAATTTCTCTACATTTAAGTACAGTTATTCTACTTTTCTTTCAAAACACCTTCCATTACTTTCAACTGCTCTCCCAACACCTTTGATGTGCATTGTTATTGGCAAACCTGAAAGTTTTCGTTCCTTCTCCCTCAACTTTAACTTCATTTCCAAATTTCTCCAAGGTATCCTTTACTATTTGCTCAATGCACAGAACGATTATTATCTGGGAAAGGTTATGGACCTGTTTCATGCCCTCCTCAACCCCTACCTCCCTTTTACAACCTTTGATTCTGATAACTTCTCTAAATAATTCGTGTCGGTGTTTCGCAACCATGACATACTAAAATGATGGTTAGATAACATCCCACCTTTTATCCTCTACCTTCTTGGGATTTTTACATTTAATGTCTAGAGTACCACTTACTGTACTGAAGGAGATGATTATGTAATGATGCAGGGCACTCTCACTTCTGGTGTGGTGTTATGCTGCTTAATGTTATTAGAGAAGATGGTCTTTATTACTTGGTTGCTATACTTGATACGATCTGACTTCATTCGTATGATGAAATGGTTGGCAGTAGTTAACTCCCTTGCTTGTGTGCTCTAGTGAAGGAATAGCGGTAAGCTTTACCTGCATTCAAAGGAAGAGGGTGCAGAGATAACTGACTGCAGTAAAAGCTTATGACTTCACCTAGGTGAAAACGTCTACGGACTTCCCAGTCCCTCGGTCTCATTGTGCAGTCACTTTGGATGGCGCCAGTCGCTCGTCGGCTGCACCCAGGTAGGCTGGTAGCGCCGAGTAGTCGCTGGAGCTATGTGCAGAGCATTGATGACTGGCAGTAAAGCAGAGGATGGGCCCTTGTTAGGTAGGGAGCCGATGAGACGGCTGTGAGTTTCTGCAAATTTCTGTGGGACAGGTCAGTGGCGCGCAGACGTCCAGACTCTGGTACAACACATATTTGTGAAGGTACGAGGCTTTTAGCGAGTTTATGGCTGTTCTATGGAAAGTTCGAAATGGACGCAATAGGGGAGACAACGATCTTTTTATGGAGGGCTGTGGTTCCATCCAGGTAACGCTTTTAGCAAAGACATGGCGTAAACGCGTGGGAAAAAGACCACGAAGCTGAATCTTTTTCCTTTTCTCTCAATTAATTTTTATGGTCGCTGCTTGGTCAGATCTGTGTATGCAGCTTTGAATGAGGCGCTCCTGCTCTTGATTGGCTTTTGCTAAAGTGGGAGTAGTCTAAGATGTAAATGTGCTATGCTACCGAGCTGGTGAGGAAATCTGAGAAAAACACACTCTTGTACTGGCACTTCACCAGTAAGCAATGGCAGGTCTTTACCTAAACAGTGAGATTTGTGTCCTTTGCTAGTGCGTCACTTAAAGCCTGTGCCAGTCACTATGTGAACCGTCAGAGGTACTGCTTCTTGCATCACACACACAACGCGTGATGCGTGGGTATACTTATTTGTTTTGAGTCGGCCGTCTAAATGTCTGACATATTCCATCACGCATAGTCGTGTCACAGAGAATGCCGGACATTTGCCACGCCGGACATTTGCCATACTTGCCCCTTCGCCAGGTAGTGATCCCTTAGGTAAGGGACGCCCTTCCTACTTCTGTCCGCTTTCAAACCGTCGTCTCCACATCTTACTCGACACAACCAGTATGTAAGGGACCTTCTTCTTCCACATCTTGGCCAAATACAGAGCTTCTTTTCCGAAATAAAAATATTTATAACTTTTGGGAAACAAAAGCAATACCAACGATTATGTCAGTATGTAATTAGTTCTGCCAAGTATAAATATAGATCCCTCTGTCTGTACGGTAGCATCCTTTCACGCTTACTGATTGCGGTAGAAACAGTCTACTGCTATGAGAGCAACAAGAAATGATGTAAAGAGAATGCGAATGTACGCCTATCATTTCTTTTTGATCACTACATTTGTGCCTACTTTAATTACTACAACTACATGCCCAAAAGACAATAAGGAAAGAAGAAATGGGTATGTGAATGTTTGAAAAAAAGAACTCTCTAAAATGCGATATCCCTTGCGGCGAAGCATTAGTTATAAAGTGTAGCGGGACAGTGTTCAAAACATAACTGAAAATACGTTCACTAAATAGAGATAAGATCATCTATGATCGACGTGTCATCTAAAGTCGACATACAGTTTTAAAATGTTAGAAATAAGGAAATGAAGTAATACAGAATGGTATGCTTGTAACGTACGTTGTTGTTCTACATTGTTTAGCTCTGGTATTTACAGGGTCGCAGAGAAAGCATCCTAGGTTTTGGAGGGAAAAGCCGTAATTTTAATGATATGCACTACAACAGAAACAAGAAGCACAACTTAAGGAAAAATAATATAATGTGTGTTCCAGCTCACAAGGGACATTAAGCAGACTGTGACTTAGTATTGGCAGAGGTTATATTCAACAACCGGAGTAAAGTAATAACTGGCTCCTTTTACAAACCCCCGGTCTCAGATGAAACAGTTGCTGAACAGTTCAAAGAAAACTTGAGTCTCATCACAAATAGATACCCCACTCATACAATAATAGTTGGCAGTGACTTCAATCTACCTTCTGTATGTTGACAAAAATGCATTTACAGTCCCTACTGTAGATAGAAAACAACTTCCGTAACTGCTTTTTTTTTAATTATTTTGAACAACTGATTCACGAGGCCATTCAAATTGTAAATGCTTACGAAAACACACTTGACCTCTTAGCCACAAATAATCCTGAGCATCACGACGGATACAGCGATTAGTGAACACACGCTCGTAGCGAGACTCAATTCCGTAACAAAGAGATTCACCAAAACTAAACGCGAAATAAATCTATTTATAAAAGCAGCTAAAATTTCGGGTGACGTCTTTCTAAGATAGTCTCCAATCCTTCCAAACTATGTAAGTGAAGACCAAATGTGGCCTAAGTTCAAAGACACAGTATCAACAGCAATCGAGAGATTCATACCAAATAAATTAATAAGAGACGGAACTGATCCCCCATGGTACACAAAACACGACAGAAAGCTGATGCAAGAGCGCCGAAAAAAGGCAAGTGTAATTTAGACGAATGCAAAATCTCCAAGATTGGCGAAGTTTTACTGAGGCCCGAAATTTGGTGCGGATTTCAATGCGAGATGCATTTAATAGTTTCCACAACGAACCTATCTCTAGAAATGTGGCGGAAAATTCAAAGAGATTCTGGTTCTATGTTAAGTAAACCAGCGGAAACGCTCAGTGAGCGAGGAGGAGGAGTAGGGGGAGACAAGGGACCCAACCCTCCGGAGCAGGTAAAATCGTGGCAAATGTCCGGCGTGGCAAATGTCCACACACCGTCACAGAGTCAAATTGGTTTGGCAGACCAGCAAACGGGTCCGCCTGCACACTGGAATCTACCGTGGCTTCAGAGGCTCAAAGGGAAGTATCTGCATTCCGAATCACCCGAACGGGAGACCGCGTACTTCCAATTTTTTCGGGCGGGCGCCATTAATAACTCATTGCTGTAATCCATGATTGCCGTCGCCGACCACATCGTGGTGTGCTGCCCTGACCAGCAGAAGTACTCGCTGCTACGGCGTAGGGCTCCAATATATGCTTCACAGCACCCTGTTCTTTGGAACCCTATTTTTCTTTATGGAATAGTAGAGTATAGATGCTTGATAGTAGCTTAGTTTTGGGCCATACCACGGATTCATATGTATGAAGTCAGGTAAAGTGATTAGTTCTTCTTAGTGTCGGGTGTTGATCCCCAGCTAATCACTTTGTTCACCACAGACCGCATAACATTGAAAGTGTTTGTCAAATAACAAAATTTTATGCGCCATTTCTTAGCCATCTTTTGTCATGTAATGTTAAGAATGAATAAATAAATTGTTATTTAGACCATAATTCCTCCCACTGTTCTGATTAACATTAACTTTGCCATTTTATTAAAGGCTTGATTGCAAATTAAAGATGGAAGTTTGCAATTGGCGAATCACTGCCAGGATCTAGGTCCTTTGCACTTCTGTGATGATGTCATTTAGCGCCCTTGCCAAACAGCTCCACATTATGCTAGTTAAAAATATAGTTCAGTAGTGTGTTGTAGATACTTATTTCTCTGATTGTGTTGCTCATATACCGGGTGACCAAAATCAGTATAAATTTGAAAACTGGGTAAATCATGGAATAATGTAGATAGAGAGGTACAAATTGACGCACATGCTTGGAATGACATGGGGTTTTATTAGAACCAAAAAAAAAATACAAAAGTTCAAAAATTGTCCGACAGATGGCGCTTCATCTGATCAGAATAGCAATAACTGGCATAACAAAGTAAGACAAAGCGAAGATGATGTTCTTTAGAGGAAGTGCTCAATATGTCCACCATCATTCCTCAACAATAGCTGTATTCGAGGAATAATGTTGTGAACAGCACTGTAAAGCATGTCTGGAGTTATGGCGAGGCATCTGCGTCGGATGTTGTCTTTCAGCATCCCTAGAGATGTCGGTCGATCACGATACACTTGCGACTTCAGGTAACCCCAAAGCTAATAATCGCACGGACTGAGGTCTGGGGAACTGGGAGGCCAAGGATGACGAAAGTGGCGGCTGAGCACACGATCATCACCAAATATGGGGTGGAGCGCCATCCTGCATAAACATCGTATGTTCCAGCAGGTGTTTATCAGCCAGGCTGGGGATGATGCGATTCTGTAACATATCGGTGTACCTCTCACCCGTCACGGTAGCGTTAACGGTAGATGTGGTAAATCCAACCCATAACGTGACTTTCTCGTCGTGCAATGAAGTTTCCACGACAGTTCTAGGATTTTCGGTAGCCCAAATTCTGCAGTTGTGGGCGTTGACAGACCCTCGGAGCGTGAAATGAGCTTCGTCGGTCCGCAACACGTTACTCAACCAATCGTCATCTTCCGCCATCTTTTGAAACGCCCACACCGCAAATGCCCTCCGCTTCACTAAATTGCCAGGTAACAGTTCATGATGCCGATGGATTTTGTACGGATAGCATCGGAGGGTACACCTAAGTGCCAACCAAACACTAGTGTATGGAATGCCGGTGCGACGTGCGAATGCACGAGCGCTGACTTCCCCGTGCTTAGACGAACCCGCTACAGTCTCCATCTCTTCCTGAACTGTCTCAGCAGCATTACGCCTTGTGCTCGGTCGGCCACTGCGGGGTCTATCGTCTAAACAACCCGTGGCTTCGAACTTCGAAATCATTCTCGCCACAGCTGCGTATGTCAACGGACCGTTACCCGTTCGAATCCTCTTCCTATGGCGATAGGATCGTATCGCTGAACTAGCACATTCCCCATTCTGATAGTACAGCTTCACTAAAAGCGCCTTTTCAGGTAACGTCAACATGCTGCGACTGCTGGGGTATTTGATTCTCTCTCTCTCATTACAGCTCCTTTTTATACACGATTGTCATGCGCAGTCACTGACGTTTTGCCGTCCAGCGCCATCTGTCGGACATTTTGTGAACTTTGTTATTTTTGGTTCTAATAAAGCCTCATGTCATTCCAAGCGTGTGTGTCAATTTTTACCTCTCTATCTACATTATTCCGTGGGTTATTAAGTTTTCAAATTTCTACTGACTTTTTGATCACCCGGTATTTATTTGTTTTATTTACAGTGAATTTTTGTCAGAGATTTCTGTGTCATTTGTCGACCGTTTTCCCGTCGTTGCCATGGCGTTGTCGTATTATGTTTGTGGTGTTCACTATTGTATTTTTTGGTATTTGGTTGTTTTTGATTCTGAATCTCATGTTCTATTATCTTAGTTTCGGACTGCAAACTGCTTTACTAATTTTTTTATGTTATTGTATTGTACTGCGTATATCGTGTGAGTTAGATAATTCGGTTGCCCATGTGTTGCACGGATGATTAAAGTTTGTTTGTGGATAGAGGATCTGAATGATAACGAGAAGTAGGTCACGGAGACAATTAGACTGAGAGCGGGAAGATAAAGTGTACGTCATGGAGGGACAGCACAATGAAACAGTGGAGACATAGTTTGAAAGTAGGTAGGCGTTGATTTTGAGCGGTGTTAGCAACAATGATGTCGTGCAGCAATAAAATCAGGGAGACGAAAGCGACATGGTTTATCTTGAGGGAACGGACAGTGTCAGATATCCTATGATAGAAGATGTGAGTGTACCACAACATATCGAAGCAGAGGTGATTAGTAGAAATCCGGACAGAGAAGACAGGGAGGTATCAGAATGCAGTGATGCAGAAACAACACCGCAGAAATCAAGTGTGAGTTCGGTCGATCACAATACTTAGGAAAAGGAAGAGGACTTCAATCTGGTGGCATTTTTAATGGGTGTGGAGAAGAAATTGGCGGAGAAAATTAATGAGACGAGGACGGACATAAAAAATAACGGTGCTCAGGTAAATCAGATGCGAGCGGAACACAAGTCATGGGCAAATAAACTCCAGGAAAACCTACGTAAAGTAAACACCAAAGCAATCAAAGGTTTAAAGATTGCACATGATGCTAAGAAGATGTCAGAGAGCACCAAGACACTAGCCACATTTGCAAGACGAGTAGCTGCTGCAGCATTGAAAACGAGTAAATGCATAGAACTGCAAGGACGAGAGGCAGTGATCAATTTTAACAAGAAGGTCGAAAGCGTGAAAAAGCGTCAAAATAACGCGGAGCAGCGCATCGACACGATAATACTTGAAGCCAAGGATCTTCATGCGACAGCGGCCATGGAAAAATTAAGAGTCTGAGCTGTGCAAATTAAGGACTGGTTTGGACGTTACAACTGTAACTCCAGTGAGCGAGAGTGAAGAGGTTCGGACACTTATTTCGTTCAGATCTCAACAGGAAGCTATCAACCCACGTATGGAGAAGAAACTGGACGAGGCGCTAAGGGAACAATTTCAAATGTGGCCAAACGTGAACGTAACAGGACCAGAAGCAACTTCGGAATTCATGAATAACTGCATACCGGTAGCAGCGAGTAGAGTACATGGTGAGATGAACGTTGCATTTCCTCGAGGCCGTGGAGGCAGCACAGATGAGGGGATGTCATTCCGTATGACAGAAGTTGTCGACGAAACGCCATTTGATTTTCAACACTTCTTACAAGTCCGAAAGTTCGAAATTTTCCGAGATGAGGGTGAAAAAACGTTGCTGGAAATTTCCCATTCTGAACAAGCCACAGATAGTTTAATGATCCATGGCAGCCGACCATAATCATGGTAGCATAAGTTTTGTTTACTTATAATAGTGTTAAGGACTACAATCGTTTCTTTAGATGTTTTGTAATTCCACCATGGTAATTACCACGGGAACTTTTCCCATTACTGCCAGTGGTAAGAGTTAGGAACTGTTAGAATTTCACTGTACAAGTATTTCTTCGTAAAATGTATCAGGTTTATAGATAGTTCCCTTATCATTTACCTACAAAACAGCAGGTCAGCAACTGGAAGCAGTTAATTCCATAAATTATCTGGGAGTACGCATTAGGAGTGATTTAAAATGGAATGATCATATAAAGTTGATCGTCGGTAAAGCAGATGCCAGACTGAGGTGCATTGGAAGAATCCTAAGGAAATGCAATCCGAAAACAAGGGAAGTAGGTTACAGTACGCTTGTTCGCCCACTGCTTGAATACTGGTCAGCAGTATGGGATCCGTTCCAGATAGGGTTGATAGAAGAGATAGAGAAGATCCAACGGAGAGCAGCGCGCTTCGTTACTGGATCATTTAGTAATCGCGAAAGCGTTACGGAGATAATAGATAAACTCCAGTGGAAGACTCTGCAGGAGAGACGCTCAGTAGCTCGGTACGGGCTTTTGTTAAAGTTTCGAAAACATACCTTCACCGAAGAGTCAAGCAGTATATTGCTCCCTCCTACGTATATCTCGCGAAGAGACCATGAGGATAAAATCAGAGGGATTAGAACCCACACAGAAGCATACCGACAATCCTTCTTTCCACGAACAATACGAGACTGGAATTGAAGGGAGAACCGATAGAGGTACTCAGGGTACCCTCCGCCACACACCGTCAGGTGGCTTGCGGAGTATGGATGTAGATGTAGATGTAGATGTACAGATGGTCATCCCAGATCTGACTAATTGCAGTTGTTGAGAGTAGAAATGAGTCTGTTTCACGACAGGAACTTTGTTGTTTATTTGTGTCCTATTTCACGCGAGTTAATATGTTCTCATAGCAGTTTTGCAGTTTACACGGAACGACAGAATCAGCTGTCACAACAACAATAGAATTTTATGTCTTCGAGTCCGAAACTAGTGCACGAGTATTTGGGATGGAATACTTCTCGTAACATCTTGGAGTTCAGCTACAATCAAATTTCTTCTGTTTATTGAGTGGGCATCGCAGTAAACACCCGTGTACTATCCGGTTTATAATTGGTAGTATGGTGTGTGAGAGGGGTGTCGTTGAGATTAGTTTGCGAGACCTATTAAGGTATTTTGCAGGATGGTCGTGTATTGTCCATGCGAGAGGCGTGTTGACTTTCTTGTGTGTTTCGCCGTGGTCTGTGACCATTTCCCAGTGAAGTGTGTCTTTGCTGTGGGCTGATTATTTTCAACACCAGTGGCACGATGAATTTGTGGTGTGTTTTTCGTCTATGGATGTCGCCTTGTGTGCGATGTTTCTCGTGAATGGGATATTTTATTCGAGTGTGGTTACACAGATGTGCAATCGCATCTTACGCGATTGTTGTTGACTGTGGTTATTCGCTTGTGGTTTTCGCATATGGCTTTCTGCACTATTGTGCGATGATATTCGTGTGGGCTTTCGCGAGTGATTCGTGAGCGCCTGATTGGTAGCTCTTGAGTGATAGTTTGTACTAAGTGGCGTGAGCACAGAATGTGGCGAGGCACACCATCAATTTGTGAGAAAGAAAGAACAGAAGAAACGTAGCATCGCAGTGAAATGTTGCTAATATCTTGTGTGTGTTTTTTTGTATTTGTTTCAGCAGCTGGAGTGAAAAATTTGCACACCAATCTGAGAAATTTTTGTGTCAGTTTCAGTAAAAAAAAGAAAATGGGAGAATTTCGGAACAGTTGATTTGCCACACAGTAAAGCGAACAGACTGTTGACGCCAACATTCATCGAGAGTCACGCCATACACCACGGTTAGTGCCACCATAACGATTAAGTAATGGGGAAGTGTAGTACCTTCAGCAGTTCGTATTTTTATAGTAGTTGCCTTGCATGAAAAAGTAATCGACGTACATGATGTGAGAGTGACTGAAGTGAATGTGTAGTCCAAGCCAGCTTAGTACTTTGAGTTGCATGAGGGGTTGTGGGAATTAACACTACACTATCATACCTTACAATGCCACACCACTGCTCAAGATTATAAAGATTTAGATACAGAAAATTAATCTTTTAAAATTAATGCTATAATACAAGGAAAGAATAATTGTAGAAGAGAATAAGATTTTTATTTTTGTCAGAAGAGCTCTGTAAACCATTTTTTTCTTGGAGTAATTATGTAAAGCAATCCTTTACAGTTTCGTTATAATTCTCTCTGTATTTACGCTGTAAACATATTTGTAAAAACACGGCACAAATCCCACATGTAAACATTGTGCAGACTGTGGGAGCTGGGAGGATGGCGACGTATCAGGCAGTTGGAGAGGTCGCTGACACTGCCACTTCTGCCGCCATTTGCGGCTTCCAAGGTCCCCAGGGACGAGTCTGCAGAGTTCTGAATGGAGGTACGTCTCTGTAGACATGGCGGTGGCAGGAGGTGATTCACCACAAACCTGTGTTCGTATGCTGCCCGGGTCATCCCATGAACGCCTTTGACAACAGCAACGCATTGCTGACTACCACATCATCCAAGACGACAACCAATCGAGGCGCCAGCGATTGCTGGCCACTCACAAGGAGGAAGTCCCGCGATTTTAAAGCTTTGTGGTATCGGGGCCAGATCCTCCAACATAATGCCCACATTTCGACAATGGGCCCGTCTTTCAAGATGATAATGAACAGGTTCACGACACCAAGTTGAAACTTGTAATGCGTCTTCACAGGAACTGACTGTCAAAGAATGAGAGAGGCCGACTTCTGTGTAGAGAGCGTGCCAATGGGGATCCAGGACTTCACAACGCACAGGGTGGAGCAAACAGATATTGAGTGTTACTCAGCGGAAGACTTTTATTTCTCAGAGTGTTGGAAGATCTGCACTTAATTCACGTTATTGCTTTGTTCCTATTTTACAACGAAATTACTTTTTTCCGAATTTAATAAAACATACTTTCCCTTATGCACTTGTTGGCTGATATGTAGGTAGTGCTAAAATTTTACAAGAGAAACGTCTTGGAAATGTGACTGGTACAGATTTCGTGGACGGTATGAAACGCGTCAATCAGCATTGCCTCTTTAGCCTCGAATTTTGACGCATCTTGCGTATCTGCAGTGCCCATTTTCATAGTGCATATTACTTTATTCAGTTTACAAGCAGTTTTTGGCGAAATGATAAGCGATTTATTTTGCTTATGTACATCCTTCCCAGTAGGTAATTCAAATTTTCCCTCTCCTACCGACCTGTACAATTCGATATCCTACTTCACAGTCATACTTATTACAATTTTTTTTGCCAATTAAACTATAACTTTATTATTTGTAGAAAGTTTGGAAGGTAGGAGACACTGGCAGATGTACAGCTGGGAGTACCGGGCGTGAGTCGTGCTTCGGTAGCTCAGCTGGTAGAGTACTTGCCCGCGAAAGGCAAAGGTCCCGAGTTCGAGTCTCGGTCGGGCACACAGTTTTAATCTGCCAGGAAGTTTCATTATTATTTGTGCACTGTCGTCCTAATTACACCACCATTGTCCCCTATTTAGTATGACTGTGAACTAGAGCATTGACGTGTGGGTTTCTAGATTATTTTTACAGCCCAACGATTAGTTAAGATTGCACAAGATTGTTCAAAAATGACTGTTGTTGTTGGGCTGCAGAATTCAAATCCGGTTCATTTTTTCCTGATTGTATTACGTCATTGCATGTTGTTAAAGTTTAGGGTCTTTCAGCACGAATTCCACTATCAGTTTTAAAATAAATGTCAATTTTTGCTCTTCTTTTTCCGTTTTGACCTTCTTTTTACACTCAGCTCTAATAAGTCGCTTTCTCCCATCACTTATTCTAACAATTTCTTATCTAAGAACTGAAATAAAAGAAACATCTTGGGAGTTTTATTTCTCGTAGGTAATTAGATGTATCCTTTGTTCAGACTTCAGGTACTGAATAATTACCTAGCGCAAATACAAGAAATTTATTTAAGTACTAGCTGGGTGCCCGGCTTTGCTCAGGGAGGTGATATGACATTGTGTGGTATTATATCGAAATTCTTTATACTTCAATCCGTTCGTTTCGTGGTTCTTGAGTTTCTCTGCTTGTCAAAGTCCTCATTATCGTTCGCTCAGAACTTACACGTGCTTTGCGCACTTCAAGTGTTTCGTTTTTGCTGTTTTTTTTTTTTGTTTTCGCCATTTTGCTTCAATTACCAAGATATCTTCCTCTTTTACTTTTGGACATTGCCTAAAATATAAATCAAATCAGCTTTTCACTAGCAAAATTTTCCGGGCTGTTCCCGAATATCCCAGATCATTGTGGAACATTCCGGGACATTCTAGAATGTTGTAAAATGCTCTTATATGTTCTGGAATGTTCTCGAATACTCTCGAATGTTCTGGAATGTTCTAGGAATTTCTAGAAGGCGAAACTTCCCAGCTCTTATATCTTCAAAAGCACGCCCTTTAGGTAAAATCTAGAACGTTCTTCATGGATGGGTGATAGGGGGCTACCATACCTTATAACTCCCTCGATCGTAATGGAACTCGTTTCTTAGTTTTAGCGGCACGACGCACATTGTACACTTACTTATATATACTGATGATATAACAAAAAAATTGAAATTCTTTGCGTAGCTTCCGAAACAACTATTTATCAAGTTAAATTGCGTCTTACTGATTTTTAATAGATGATTTATTGTAACTGATTATGATTACCTGCTATACGTTTGTATGTACTGGTAATGGTATGTCATCACATTTTTCATACGATTAAGAAACAGTTTGAAAAATTACAGCACACGACCGGAAAAATGTGCCAGAGAAATATTCTTACCTATTATTTGGTCAGGATAACTTGACAACTGGGCTTGTGCTGGCACAACGAAGAAAATCAGCCCTAGTTCGCCTCCAAGCGCTGTCAACGTTAAGCTGCCCGTAGACGCGAAGTGGTACTGTACACATGGTTAAGCGTAATGGTGGTAGCACTGCTGCAAGCAGCAAGCGCTGCCTTACCCTTGCCACGCCTCTCCCCTCTACAACTTGAATGTGGAGGCAAAGCAGTTCCTAGTAGCCACCATGCGAATCGTCAATTTATCGTAGCCAGATAGTGTTCGAAACTGCAGGACGCAATCAACCGAGGCGGCTTTTCTTTCGTTTTTGAAGTAAATGGGGATCGGGACTTCCCCGTATGTATAGCTGCTCTGTCTGTCTTGAAGTCAATGCTACCACACTGCGTATGCCTACAAAAGCACGACCCCGCTTCGCTCCTGCGGCCAATTCGCCCAGACACACTTAACGAATGGTCATGTCACTCGTTCAGCGCTGCAACCAAATGTGACTGCGCAAAGAGTAGAAAAATTTATGTAAATGGTGAAACATATTAGCCTACATGTTGAACTGTTTGTGTAGATCTAATGACATTCAGGTATATAAATACGAATGTTTTGAATTTCTGTTAGAAATAAAAAAAATGGGCCCAAACTTAACCCCACCCGCTCCACCTCTAAAATCTGCCGCCCTAGGCTTCCCAGCCTGCTGGTAAATCCGCCACTGATCATCAGTGAATGAATATGTGTGTATCTGGATTTGGAAAATTTCCGCAGGCAATCGGATTTTGCAAGCATAGTGTGTATCCCTTACGAACCTGACTTTGTGCGGAGGTTTAGTAAGGAACGAAGGCTGAGAGCAGAATCAAAGACAAACCTTAGGGTTCCGAATTTTGTTGTGTGGTAGTTGGTCGGACGTAACTGGATCTTTATCTATTCTGCTTGTTTTTAAAGAGGATTTTCGACAGGCGCCCTGTTCCTCACTCTGACGGTGCCTAGGTAAGTGAACGGACATGATCTACATCTACATTTACATACATACTCCGCAATCCACCAAACGGTGTATGGCGGAGGGTACCTCGTACCACAACTAGCATCTTCTCTCCCTGTTCCACTCCCAAACAGAACGAAGGAAAAATGACTGCCTATATGCCTCTGTACGAGCCCTAATCTCTCTTATCTTTGTGGCCTTTCCGTGAAATGTAAGTTGGCGGCAGTAAAATTGTACTGCAGTCAGTCTCAAATGGGGTTCTCTAAATTTCCTCAGTAGCGATTCACGAAAAGAACGCTTCCTTTCCTCTAGAGACCTCCACCCGCGTTCCTGAAGCATTTCCGTAACGCTCGCGTGATCATCAAACCTACCAGTAACAAATGTAGCAGCCCGCCTGTGAATTGCTTCTATGTCCTCCCCCAATCCGACCTGACAGGGCTCCCAAACGCTCGAGCAGTACTCAAGAATAGGTCGTATTAGTGTTTATAGGCGGTCTCCTTTACAGATGAACCACATCTTCTCAAAATTCTACCAATGAACCGAAGACGACTATCCGCCTTCTCCACAATTGCCATTACATGCTTCTCCCACTTCATATCGCTCTGCAATGTTCGGCCCAAATATTTAATCGACGTTACTGTCTCAAGCGCTACACTACTAATGGAGAATTCAAACATTATGGGATTCTTTTTCCTATTCATCTGCATTAATTTACATTTATCTATATTTAGAGTTAACTGCCATTCCAGCCGGCCGCGGTGGTCTTGCGGTCTAGGCGCTGCAGTCCGGAACCGTGGGACTGCTACGGTCGCAGGTTCGAATCCTGCCTCGGGCATGGATGTGTGTGATGTCCTTAGGTTAGTTAGGTTTAAGTAGTTCTAAGTTCTAGGGGACTGATGACCTAAGATGTTAAGTCCCATAGTGCTCCGAGCCATTTGAACCATTTTGAACTGCCATTCTTTACACCAATCACAAATCCTGTCCAAGTCATCTTGTATCCTCCTACAGTCACTCAAGACGACACCTTCCCGTACACCACAGTATCATCAGTAAACAGCCGCACATTGCTATCCACACTATCCAAAAGATCAATTACGTAGATAGAAAACAACAGCGGACCTACCACACTTCCCTGGGGCACTCCAGATGATACCCTCGCCTCCGATGAACACTCACCATCGAGGACAACGTACTGGTTTCTATTACTTAAGAAGTCTTCGAGCCACTCACATACTTGGGAACCAATCCCATATGATCGTACCTTAGTTAGAAGTCTGCATTGGGCACCGAGTCAAACGCTTTCCGGAAGTCAAGGAATATGGCATCTGTCTGCTACCCTTCATCCATGGTTCGCAAGATATCATGTGAAAAAAGGGCCAGTTGCGTTTCGCAGGAGCGATGCATGGACAGCAACTTCTCTGTCTCAAGGAAATTCAGTATATTCGAACTGAGAATACGTTCGAGAATCCTGCAAAAAACCGAAGTTAAGGATATTGGTCTGTAATTTTGAGGATCCGTCCTTCTACCCTTCTTGTATACAGGTGTCACCTGCGCTTTTTTCCAGTCACTCTGGACTTTAGGTTGGGCAAGAGATTCGCGATAAATACAACCTAAGTAGGGAGCCAATGCAGTAGAGTACTCTCTGTAAAACCGAACTGGAATCCCATCAGGACCTTATTTATTTTCAACCCATTCAGCTGCTTCACAATCCCAGGGATATCTATCACTATGTCTTCCATACCGGAATCAGTACGAGACTCAAACGGCGGTATGTTTGTACGATCCTCCTGCGTGAAAGATTTCTCAAATGCTAAATTTAAAATTTCAGCTTTCGTTTTGCTGTCTTCCGTTGCCAGGCTAGACTGGTCAGTTAGAGACTGGATGGAAGCCTTCGACCCGCTTACTGATTTTACGTAAGACCAGAATTTTCTTGGGTTTTCAGCAAGATCTTTTGCTAAGGTATGACGATGGTAGTGGTTGAATGCTTCGTGCATCGCTCTTTTTACAGCAGAACGAATCTCTACTAACTTTTGCCTGTCCTCATTCTCCCGATCTTTCTTGTACCGCGACTGCAACTGCCTTTGCTTCCTGAGCATTCTCCGAATTGCGCTGTTAAACCACGGTGGGTCTTTTCCGTCCGTAACCCATTTTTTCGGCACATACTTCTCCAATGCGTGATTTGTAATGTGTTTAAAATTTGCCCATAATTCTTCCACGTCCATCGTACCGGAAGTAAATGAAGTCGATTCATTGGGATGCTAAAAACTGCTTATCTGCTCTTTCTAGTAAGAATACTCTCCTAGCCTTCTTCACCGACTTTTTAACTTTCGTAACCATGTAATGACATCATAATCACTTATCCCTGTCTCAACGCTGACACCGTCGATGAGGTCTGGTCTGTTCGTGGCTACTAGATCTAAAATATTTCCATTACGCGTTGGCTGTCGATTTAGCTGTTCAAGACAGTTTTCGTATAATGTGTTCAAAAGTAATTCACACGGCGGCTTGTCTGTACCGCCTGTAATGAATCCATAGACATCCCAGTCTATACTAGGTAGGTTGAAGTCGCCCCCGACTAATATAGCATGATCCGGGTACTTCTGCGATACAGAATGTCACGGTGGAACCTGGTGGCCGGTAATAACACCCCACAATTAACTTTATTTCCCCTAGCCCTGTTAAACGTGTTCAGATAACTTCTCAATCCCAGTCTACTTCGACCTCAGTAGACACAATATTTTTGTCAACAGCAATGAAGACACCACCTCCTACGGTGTCTAATCTGTCTTTCCGATAAACGTTACAACCCTCACTAAATATTTCAGAACTTCCTATCTCAGGGTGCAGCCAAGTCTCAGTCCCGAGAATAATTTGCGAGCCACATGCTTCCTGGAGGGCAGCAAATTCCGGAACTTTATTCCGAACACTCTGAAAATTTACTGCCAATATCTTGATAGTTAAAGTGTCTTTACACTCAGCGCGTCCTGATTTCCCTGCTTGCACGTCGACTGGTGAGTGTTCATCAGAACACCTCGCACTACTGCCTAGCCTAAAAAAACCCATGTGCACGCCACAAGTACTCTGCTACCCGAGTATCAGTTTCCTTTGTGTAGTGCACCCCTGACCTATCTTGGGGCGTCCTACAATTCCCCACCCAATAGCGCAAGTCTAGAAATCTGCAGCCAAGACCGTCACAGAGTCGACGAAGCCTCTTGTTGAGACCTTCCACGCGGCTACAAACCAAAGGACTCCGATCCACTCTGGGAACGATGCTGCAAATAGAGAGCTGTGCTTGCACCCCTCCTGCGAGGCCAGCGGTCTTCACCAAATCCGCCAGCCGCCCGTACGAACTGAGGATCGCCTCAGAACCCAAGCGACAGGAATCATTGGTGCCGACGTGAGCAACTACTTGCAGACGACTGCACCCCGTACGCTCGACAGCCGCAGGCAAGGCCACCTCCACATCTCATATGAGATGTCTCCACATCCCCAGCAGACAAAGCGAGTGCACGGTGGATTTCTTTCCAGCCCTGTACGCTATTTCCCTAAGGAGCTCCATCACCCGCCTAACGTTGGAGCTCCCAATAACCAGAAAGCTTTTGCCCCCGTGTGCCTGCTCGGGTCCTGCTGAAGGAGCGGCCACGTGCCCACTGACAGGATGAACGGGCGAGGCCAGCCGGCCATTCTCCACATTGATCCTCCGCCTCGAACGACGCGAACGCGCTGCAGTCCGCCACTCACCCTGAGGTGAGGGCGGCCCCAAGGCGCCGCCGGGTACACTAGAAGGTGCCTCGGCGGCTGAGTCAGCGAACGCAGCAACCGACACCTGGGGTGTCTCAAGCGACGCGCCAGACCCTCCGCCGTCGCTGCACATCCAGGCAGCAGCCTGAAGGCGGCTGACCGAGGCCAACAGCACGCTCAGCTGCGCGCGAACGGCGGCCAGTTCCTCCTGCGCCTGCACACACCCTATCCATCCTACTGCTAATATCTAACGACTCCGCAAATTTATACTCTACAGCTATCAATAAGCAATAGTACTCCTCTGAAATACGAGAATACGCGAGGATTTTATGTAATTAAATATGCAAGCGCACAAACACTCGGAAAGAAATTAAGAATCAAACTACAAAACAAATACGAAAGCTAAATATGCGACTCGCTACTGCACTGCTGCTGCACTGATACTTCACCAGCAGCTGCTCAAGGCTCACTGAAGAGAGTATAGGTGCTTGAATGTACTAATCCAGTTACAGACGTGTTTAAGCCATTCTGTTTCACCCTCTTTTATGTTAGGGAAAATACATCGAAGTCGTATCTTTTGATTCTCTCTTTTAAATTTGTGCTCGATAGTAGTTTGATGGTCATTGCTTCGTTCACCTGACAGTATCAACCCGCGTGCCCATAATCGGATGCCTTATACATTGAGGACTTTGCTTTCGCTATATTAGTACTTTGCTTTCGCTATATTAGTCTGTTGTATTGAATTTGTGGTAAGGATTATGGGACCAAACTGCTGCGTCATCGATCCCTAGGCTTACGCACTACTTAATCTAATTTAAACTAACTTACGCTAAGGACAACACGCACACCTGTGTCCGAAAGAGGACTCGAACCTCCGACGGGGAGAGCCGCGCGAACCGTGACTGGGCGCCCTAGACCACACGGCTACCCCGCGCGGTTATATTAGTCTGTTATTAACTCTCATAATGTGTGAAAAATTTTGTATGAGTGGCCCTTTGTGCCTGATTATCATTCAACTCGGTCCGTTAGAACCTCATGTATTCGAGATATCATAGTTCTTAAACTAAGTTGTCATGCATCTTGTGGTGTGTTAGTGCGTGAAATTCTCTGCTGAAGAGATACGTACATACCCAGAGAATTACTGTCCGTTAACCAGATTTACGATTTTTAACTATATAATTGCGATGGCCTGCCACTGATGTAACGATATCCACTTCGTTTCTTCTCTGCTTCGCTTGTTAGTAGGAGTATTTTTACTGTACGAATGCGAGAGAATTACGTGATTTTACTCACCAGTATGGATTTTTCATATCTCTGATTCAGGTCAGAATACAATCCCCATTATCCACGTAACCATACAGCCCCACAGTAAATAATCAATAAATGCCCCCGCATGTACCATGAGTTTTGTTTGATAAATGTACATAAAATGTTGTAGATAGCAAGCCGATGTTGAGGTTGAATAAAGAGTCGTCATTTCCGATAAAAGAAGTTCACCATCTTCGTAACTACCAATAATTATGTTAAAGATCCAGCCGATGTACCTGCGCCCAAAAGATCAATGGACACATAGTATTAAAACAGACGCAGTATCATAAAGAGTAGTACGATTTCCGTTCGAAACCGTCTGTGACATGCCTGTTAGACTTGCGTTACGATCTGTGCAAAATCGCAGATAAATTATTCGTTCTGTTGTCCGTCTAGTCACTGGGTGTTACAAACAAGCTAAACAGGGAATGTGTTGTATCCGGAGACGCACATGTCCGTCAATAACCATAGAGACATACGCACCCCCTTCCCCCCTTTCGAAGTAACGACCCTGCATAACACTGGTCCCACAGAAGCAACGACAATATCCTATATCCTCCTCTTAGGTATCGACGCTACTCAGAATTGGTTCTTAACTCACCTAGTACCACTGGAGTCAGTATGACCCCATAAGCACATTGGAAATATATATCTCCCTTGTTTTCAAAACTATTATTTTCAAAATATATGACCTTCTCCCTCTAAGTCAATTGTATCCAATTGTATAACGTCTCGTTCAGTTTTATATTTACAACACATTAAAATTTATTCACAGTTTCTGCACTGAGTACCAGTTTGGTCAGTATGATCCCTATTTAATGTTCGTTTGTTCCTTGAGGGTAACATTTATGAAAAAAGAATGAAGAATGTTATGTTGAACGGCTGTAATACGAAACACCCGCAACAATGAAAATATTATTCCCCACTTAGTTTTGTACCTGCTGTCAGCGTTTCTGGCGTCAGCTGTTGCTGTACGTTTCCTGGTACCACGGGGGTCAACAGGACCTCATAAGCATATTGGAAAATCGTATCTTCTATGTTCTCAAAGCGACATTTTCTAGGGCATATGACTTTTATTCTCTGGCCCAATTGTAGCCAACAATTGTTTGTTCAGTTTTATATGTGCACCACATTAAAATTTATTCATGGTTTCTTTTTATAGAGTATCACTGAGGTCATATGACCACAGTCTTAATCTTGTCTTGTTTCTTGTACGTAATATTTATTACTATAGGATCGTTTCTGATACACAGTACACCTATAATGTATTTTTTATGTTGATGTTATGGTATACTGTCCGATGACTGGTTTGGTTTGATGCAGCTCCGCATGCTATTCTAGCCTCTTCATCTCCAACTAATTACTGCAACCTACACCCTTTTTTTGAATCTGCTTACGGTTTTCATCTCTTGGTGTCCCTCTACGATATATCACCCCCCCCCTCCGCTTTCCTCCGGTACTAAATTGGTGATCCGTTGGTGCCTCAGAATTTGTCCTACCAAAACCATTGCCTCCTTCTAGTCAGGTTGCACCACAAATTTCTCTTCTCCCCAATTTCACTCAGACCTCCTCATTAGTTACATGGTCTACCCGTCTAATCTTCAACATTCGTCTGTAGCACCAGATTTGAAAATGTTGTATTCCCCTCTTGTCTAAACTGTTTATCATCCATGTTTCACTTCCATACATGGATACACTCCATACTTTCAGAAAAACTTCCTGAGACTCAAATCTATACTCGATGATAAGAAATTTCTCACATACAGAAACGCTTCTTTTGCCATTGCCAGTCTACATTTTATGTCCTCCGTACTTCGACCATCATCAGTTATTTAGCTTCCCAAATAGCAAAACTCGTCTACTAATTTAAGTGTCTCATTTTCTAATCTAATCACCTCAGCAGCACCTAATGCTCTTCCAAGTCCTTTGCTGTCTCTGACAGAATTACAATGCGATCAGCATACCTGAAGTTTTTATTTCTTATACCTGGAGTTTAATTCTTGCTCGAAAATTTTCTTTTGGTTGTAGCATACAGATTGAATAAAACTGGGGATAGGCTACAATCCTGTCTCACTCCCTTGTCAAACACTGCCTCCCTTTCGCGACCCTGGACACTTATAACTACCATCTAGTTTCTGTACAAATTGTAAACAGCCTTTCGATCTCCGTATTTTACCCCTGCGACTTATAGAATTTTTTATGTTAGTCCATTAAAATACTGCCAGTATGTCTGGGGTAATTTACTTGGTATCTATATGACGCTAGTAGTACTCAGTGAAACAAAGTAGCAGTAGGTGAGGTAACTGTAATGAGTTTCTTACACCTACTTTTAAGTGACGACCCAGCTCAGAAACGTTTGTGAAGACCAGCTGGACATGTGCCTTCTCTGATGGACGGCGCACACTCTGGTTAAGACGCAGACGTTAAGCAGTGAGGCTTCTAGATCTAGCTCCTACAGAACGGAGGAGTGCATAGCTCTGTCTGAGGAATGAGACAGGCTGCCAATAGAGGTCTCGAACCCCGCCATAGGTGGCACGTCAGGCCAATTGCCAGCGATTGACGTCTACGGACGCGTCTATCTTACCTACCGGCAGCTATAACGCTATGGAGGAGATTTTCTGTCTACGTTACGGTTTCTGGGATAAGCGTCCCAGTTAGGAAGGCTACTGATGACTCATTCTGGACATTACTAAATTTGGGTGTCCTTATTCTGCTACCTGCTGCTCGTGGTATCGCGGTAGCGTTCTCGCTTCCCGAGAACGGGGTCCCGGCTTAGATTCCCGGCGGGGTCAGGGATTTTTCCTGCCTCGAGATGACTGGGTGTTGTTATGTCGTCTTTATCATCATCATTCATCTCCATCACGGTCGGAGGAAGGCAATGGCAAACCACCTCCAATTGCCTAGTAAAGCGGTGCGGGTCTCCCCTACGCTCTGTAAAGAAGCATGGGACTTCATTTCATTTTCATTCTGCTACCTATCGAACATCCCGTTCAGGAAATCTTATCCCATTAATTCATTACGCTTCTCTAGAAAACCCTCAGGTACTACAGTCCACAAGTTCCTTAGCGTCCTCTCTGTCGCTCTTTGCGCATTTTTGACTAGTGTACACTTAACACTTAGTATACGGAAACTGTACTCTTACAGCTCGAGTTCCACGCTCTTAAATTGAGTCGTCATCCGCTGAGGCCTGCAATAGCGCGGTTGTACGCTGCGGTCACAAAAATCGTGGCACAGCGTTGTGCACGTGGCGGTAGTATCACGTACACAAGGTATGAAATGGCAGCGCATTGACGGAGCTGTCATCTGTGGTCAGGTGAGTCATATGAAGAGGTCCCCGACATGACTGTGGCCGCACGACGGGATTTAACGGACTCTGAATGCGGAATGGTAGTTCGAGATAGACGTATGGGACATTCCATTCCGAAAGCGTTAGGGAACTCAATATTCCGAGATCCACAGTATCAACAGTGTGCCGAGAGTACCAAGTGTCATGCATTACCTCTCACCGCAGTGGCCGACGGCTTTCTCTGAACGACAGAGAGTAGCGGCGTTTTCATTGGATTGTCAGTGCTAAGAGACAAGTAACAATACAGGATATAACCTCAGAAATCAATGTGGGACGTACGACCAACGTGTTCGTTAGGACAGTGCGGCGAAGTGTGGCGTTAATGAACTATGGCAGCGGACGACCGACGCCAGTGTCTTTGCTAACAGCACGACATCGCCTGCAGCGACTCTCCTGGGCTCGTGACCATATCTGTTGGACACCAGACGACTGAAAACCGTGGCCCGCTTAGATGAGTCCAGATTTCAGTTGATAAGAGCTGACGGTAGGGTCTGGGAGCAGACGAAGCCATTGACCCAAGTTGTCAACAAGGCACTATGCAAGCTGGTGGTGGCTCGGTAATGGTATGGTCTGCGTTTACATAGAATGGACTGGGTCTTCTGATGCAGCCGAACCGATCATTGACTGAAAATGATTACGTTCGGCTACTTGGGGACCATTTGCAGCTATTCACGGACTTCATGTTGCCAATCAACGATGCCGTGTTACCAGGCCGTAACTATTCGCGATTGGTTTGGAGAGATTTGTGGACAATTTGAGCAAATAATTTGGGCACCCAGGTCGCCCGAAATGTACCCCATCGAACATTCTTCTTTCTTCTTCTTTATGGTCGCGTTGTCCCACGTCACGTAGGGTCAGCGTTGGTCTTCTGGATCCTTCTCATCCATAGTACTCTATCCATTGCCTGTTACTTCTTCCATCCTTTCTCCCGTAAGTCCCTGGATATCTTATCCTTCCACTCCATCTTTGGTCTTCCTCTCCTTCTCGCTCCTTCAATCTTTATATCTTCAACTCTTTTTCCGATTTCCTCTTGCCCTTTTCTCTGTAAGTGTCCGTGCCACCTTCGTCTGCTCTCTTGTATCTTTTTCCCCATGGGTCCCACTTTCACAGCTCCTCTAACAAATTAATTTCTAATCCTGTCCTTCCTTGTTACTGCACACTTCCACCTCAGCATCCTCATTTCGGCCACTTCCATCTTCCTTTCGTGGGCTACTATGATTGGCCACGTCTCTGCCCCGTATATCATAGCAGGCCTTACCACTGACTTGTACCCTTTCCCTTTCAACCCAATGCTCACCTTCTTGTCACACAACACTCCACTCATTTTCCTCCAGTTCAGTTGTTCCAACCGCAATTTATTCAGTGTTGTATCTCGCTTTCCAGTCCTCCGTCCCTCTGTATGTACGACCCCAGGTATTTAAATTTGCAGACCGATTTCAGCTCATCATCCTGGATCTTGCAAGACCTCATCTGCACATGCTTCAGTGCTAAATATTCTGACTTTGTCCTGCTAATTTTCATCCCTCTTTCTTCCCATCGAACATTAATGGGACATAATTAGGAGGTCAGTTCGTTCATCAGTTCGTTCACAAAATCCTCCACTTCCGCAATTATGGACGGCTGTAGAGGTAGCATGGCTCAGTATTTCTGCTGGGGACTTCCAACGACTTGTTGAGTCCATGCCGCTTCCAGTTTCTGCACTACGCCGGGCAACAGGAGCTCCGACACGATTTTTCGCCTCATTGTAATGCTCCTCCTACGGAAATGTCCACCCACCTTGCTGGGATTTCTTCTTCTGGTGTCCGGTCCGTATGCGTACCTTGTTAGAAAACGAACACTGCATCTCGACTGCAAAATCTGTAGTGGAACCAGTCGCACTATCCGTTGTTAGAAAGTTGGAATAAAAGTTTTCTTTGTATCAGATTAACTGGGCGGTTAACTGAAAGATAGTTCGTGAGTTAAAAATTCGATATATTGTCATTGTTTGACAGAAAAATACAGCCAGTCTTGCGCTAATCGTCAGTTACAATTTCCACAGTCACATGCAATTACAGTCACTCGTAAGAACCAGCTTATGGAATCGAACCGAACCTAATACCAGGAAGGTTTGCAAAACGGATTATCTGCGACAGAACGCTCGATCTAATACTCCACAACTCGTTCCCTTTGAACGGTCCCGACTCGCACAATACGCAACGCGGCTTTTTAGTTTACTCGAAAGTCGCAGTTTACACGTAAAAACCGGAATTTCGCGAATCGGGCATTCTCACCCGTTCGCAGTTACTTTGCGGCACTCCACAGTCAAGATTTTTTTCATTATTCTGCAAAATATTTACATCTGATAGAAGTTCCTAATGTACCCGTCCGAGAACGATGATCGGTGAGCTCCACCTTAGAAAGCGTTTCTCTTAGTATACAAAATTGGGCGAACGAACTGTGCTCTGCTTTCTTGAAGAAGATCGTATCCAGTCCGACAACGTTCTTAATCCCTCAGTATCCCGTGTCCTTTACATTTAATGAATGACCACCTTAATAGCTTTTATGGACAATTCAAAAATTTCGAAAATCCACAAATATCAAAATAACTCCCTCTTTAAGTAACAGAATTATCGTAAAGAGTTTCTTGTTTCCCACACCCATAAACTGGCAACTTGCGCTTCACATGTATCCCGTGAGAGTATGCTTACACTCTGTAGAGACACAGTTCTCATGCCAACGCATACGTAATTAATAGACATAATAATATTTATGTATTACGTTACTCTCCATTCATACCATTATTCTCTACTATTATATCAACAATAATTAATAGAAGACGTAATATTCACATAAGATAGAGATTCCTTTCAAAAACATACTGGTTTAACTACGTGTGATTCAAGTCCGTAAGATGGCGATATCTTTCGGTCGCCACCGAAACTGCTTAGAATTGCTACTGGATTAGAGCGCACATCTGTCATGATAGAACCATGACTCAATGTCTGTGGCTGCAAGCGCGCTGATGGCACACTTGTGTCTAGGATCACGTGGCGCTGTCTCCCTCCCTCCCTCTCTCTCTCTCTCTCTCTCTCTCTCTCTCTCTAATATTCGAAAATGGCAACGCTGAGCGCCTGTGGTGCCCAGTTCGAGGGCCAACAGAGCGTCAGTAGCAAGACTGATTTTCGCGCAGTTATTGTTTTCCATTCCTTATTGAGTTACTACAATGGTGTTCAAAATTAAAGCGAGAAACCACTGTTTCTCCGTCCTGTGTCTAATTCACGATATAATTATACAACTATCAACATATGTCCGTACGATCGCGTCCTGCGCGGAAGATCGCTTTCTGATCAAAGGACAACCACGCCTCTAGATGGCGGCAGATTTAGCAATGATGAACGACATGAGGATGCGGAAAGCAAAGGAAACCACTGCATTAGGCACACAATGTGTATTCACAGGATATGTGGCCTGAAATTGAAAAAGTGTCATGATGATCTCTCCATTAGCAAAAGATTTTCCGGACGAGTTCCCCAGGCCGATCTCCGCGAAGGGACTACCAACTGCCGTCTGCTTCACGTCTGCTGTGCAGCGAGCTACCTTAATTTAAGTATTAACTGTTTTTTTCTTACTTGTCACTTCTTCTTCCGTGTGTTTTTGCTTTTAGGAAGCTTTAATTGTCGAGTGCTAGTAATAGTGTTCCATAGATTACGTGTTTGTTTTGAATACAGTCAGAGAGAGTCCCTTTAGTCAGCCATAGTGCCAGTAGTGTTAGTGTCGTCGTAACTGCCGTCTGCTTCACGTCTGCTGTGCAGCGAGCTACCTTAATTTAAGTATTAACCGTATTTTTCTTACTTGTCACTTCTTCCGTGTGTTTTTGCTTTTAGGAAGCTTTAATTGTCGAGTGCTAGTAATAGTGTTCCATAGATTTCGTGTTTGGTTTGAATACAGTCAGAGAGAGTCCCTTTAGTCAACCATAGTGCCAGTAGTGCTAGTGTTTGTTTTCAATACAGTCCAGAGACAGGTAGTGCTATTTTCATTGTTTTCTACAAGAAGTGGCTAGCAACCACATGTTAGTCAACAATCAGCCGCCTTTAGTGAATTAGCAGTATAGTTAAAAGTTGATTAACTCTCTACAGCAAATTGATTTCTTACGATGGATAGGATGTGTGACTGCTGTTTACGGACGCAGGAGAAGCTGGCCACTGTTCGCGTACAGCTGAACGTGTTGATGGCCGCGGTCAGCCGTCTTCAGGCTGCTGCCTCGGTGTGTAGCGGCAGTGGGGAGTCTGGTGCGTCGCATGGCACACCCTAGGTGTTACAGCTTCACCCACTGTCCCTGCTGTCGAGACATCTTCGCGGGTACCGGGCGCGGTTGGGCCACCCTCTCCCCAAGGGGAGTTGCGGGTTCAGCGGCGTTCGCGGCGCACGAGGCGGAGGGTAAATGTGGAGGCTGCCCGTGTGGCATCGCACGCTCTGCCTGTGAGTGGACATGTGACCGCTCCTTCAGCAAGGTCCGAGCAGGCACACGGGGGGAGGGGTTTATTAGTTATTGGGAGCTCCAACGTTAGGCGGGTGATGGAGCCCCTTAGGGAAATACCGGAAAGGTCGGGAAAGAAGGCCAGTGTTCACTCTGTCTCCTTGCCGGGGGTCTCATCCGAGATGTGGAGGAGGTCCTGCAGGCGGCGATAGAGAGCACTGGGTGCACCCAACTGCAAATTGTTGCTCACGTCGGCACCAATGACTCCTGCCGTCTGGGTTCAGAGGTCATCCTCTGTTCGTACGGGCGGTTGGCGGAATTGGTGAAGGCGGAAAGCCTCACTCTCGGGGTGGAATCAGAGCTAACTATTTGTAGTATCGTTCCCAGAACCGATCGCGGTCCTCTGGTTTGGAGCCGAGTGGAAGGCTTAAACCAGAGGCTCAGACGATTCTGCGGAGATCTGGGGTGCAAATTTCTCGACCTCCGCTATCGGGTAGAGAAATGTATGGTCCCCCTGAATAGGTCAGGCGTGCACCACACGCCGGAAGTGGCTACAAGGGTAGCGGAGTAAGTGTGGAGTGCACATGTTTTTTTTTTTAGTTTAGACAACTCCCTCCCTAGGCCCGACAAGACGCCTCCTGAGACGCGGCAAGGTAGGAGTAGGCAAAATGAGACAGGGAATAACAATATTAATGTGCTAATAGTAAACTGCAGGAGCGTCTATAGAAAGGTCCCAGAACTTCTCTCATTAATAAACGGTCACAACGCCCATATAGTACTAGGGACAGAAAGTTGGCTGAAACCAGACGTAAACAGTAATGAAATCCTAAACTCAGATTGGAATCTATACCGCAGAGGCAGGCTGGACAGTGAAGGGGGAGGCGTGTTTATAGCGGTAAGAAGTGCAATAGTATCGAAGGAAATTGACGGAGATCCGAAATGTGAAATGATTTGGGTGAAGATCACGGTTAAAGCAGGCTCAGACATGGTAATTGGATGTCTCTATAGGCCTCCTGGCTCAGCAGCTGTTGTGGCTGAGCACCTGAAGGATAATTTCGAAAATATTTCGAGTAGATTTCCCCACCATGTTATAGTTCTGGGTGGAGATTTTAATTTGCCGGATACAGACTGGGAGACTCAAACGTTCATAACGGGTGGCAGGGACAAAGAATCCAGTGAAATTTTTTTAAGTGTTTTATCTGAAAACAACCTTGAGCAGTTAAACAAAGAACCGACTCGTGGCGACAATTTGTTACATCTTCTGATGACAAACAGAACCGAACTATTTGAACCGGTTAACGGAGAACAGGGTATCATCGATCATAAAGCGGTTACTGCATCGATGATTTCGGGCCGTAAATAGAAATATTAAAAAAGGTAGGAAGATTTTTCTGTTTAGCAAAAGTGACAAAAAGCAGATTATAGAGTACCTGACGTCTCAACACAAAATTTTTGTCTCAAGTACAGATAGTGTTGAGGATCAGTGGACAAAGTTCAAAACCATCGTACAATATGCGTTAGATGAGTATGTGCCAAGCAAGATCGTAAGAGATGGGAAAGAGTCACCGTGGTACAACAACCGAGTTAGAAAACTGCTGCGGAAGCAAAGGGAACTTCACAGCAAACATAAACATAGCCAAAGCCTTGCAGACAAACAAAAATTACGCGAAGCGAAATGTAGTGTGAGGAGGACTATGCGAGAGGCGTTCAATCAATTCGAAAGTAAAGTTCTATGTACTGACTTGGCAGAAAATCCTAAGAAATTTTGGTCTTATGTCAAAGCGGTAGGTGGATCAAAACAAAATGTCCAGACACACTGTGACCAAAATGGTACTGAAACAGAGGATGACAGACTAAAGGCCGAAATACTAAATGTCTTTTCCCAAAGCTGTTTCACAGAGGAAGACTGCACTGTAGTTCCTTCTCTAGATTGTCGCACAGATGACAAAATGGTAGTTATCGAAATAGACGACAGAGGGATAGAGAAACAATTAAAATCGCTCAAAAGAGGAAAGGCCGCTGGACCTGATGGGATACCAGTTCGATTTTACACAGAGTACGCGAAGGAACTTGCCCCCCTTCTTGCAGCGGTCTCTAGAAGAGCGTAGCGTTCCAAAAGATTTGAAAAGGGCACAGGTCATCCCCGTTTTCAAGAAGGGACGTCGAACAGATGTGCAGAACTATAGACCTATATCTCTAACGTCGATCAGTTGTAGAATTTTGGAACACATATTGTGTTCGAGTATAATGACTTTTCTGGAGGCTAGAAATCTACTCTGTAGGAATCAGCAAGAGTTTCGAAAAAGACGGTCGTGTGAAACCCAGCTCGCGCTATTCGTTCACGAGACTCAGAGGGCCATAGACACGGGTTCCCAGGTAGATGCAGTGTTTCTTGACTTCCGCAAGGCGTTTGATGCAGTTCCCCACAGTCGCTTAATGAACAAAGTAAGAGCAATTGTGTGATTGGATTGAAGAGTTCCTAGAAAACAGAACGCAGCATGTCATTCTCAATGGAGAGAAGTCTTCCGAAGTAAGAGTGATTTCAGGTGTGCCGCAGGGGAGTGTCATAGGACAGTTGCTATTCACAATATACATAAATGACCTTGTGGATGACATCGGAAGTTCACTGAGGCTTTTTGCAGATGATGCTGTGGTGTATCGAGAGGTTGTAACAATGGAAAATTGTACTGAAATGCAGGAGGATCTGCAGCTGATTGACGCATGGTGCAGGGAATGGCAATTCAATCTCAATGTAGACAAGTGTAATGTGCTGCGAATACATAGAAAGATAGATCCCTTATCATTTAGCTACAAAATAGCAGGTCAGCAACTAGAAGCAGTTAATTCCTTAAATTATCTGGAATTACGCATTAGGAGTGATTTAAAATGGAATGATCATATAAAGTTGATCGTCGGTAAAGCAGATGCCAGACTGAGATTCATTGGAAGAATCCTAAGGAAATGCAATCCGAAAAAAAAGGAAGTAGGTTACAGTACGCTTGTTCGCTCACTGCTTGAATACTGCTCAGCAGTGTGGAATCCGTAGAAGACAGGGTTCATAGAAGAGATAGAGAGGATCCAACGGAGAGCAGCGCGCATAGTTACAGGATCATTTAGTAATCGCTATAGCGTTACGGAGATGATAGATAAACTCCAGTGGAAGACTCTGCAGGAGAGACGCTCAGTAGCTCGGTACGGGCTTTTGTTAAAGTTTCGAGAACATACCTTCACCGAAGAGTCAAGTAGTATATTGCTCCTTCCTACATATATCTCGCGAAGAGACCATGAGGATAAAATCAGAGAGATTAGAGCCCACACAGAGGCATACCGACAATCCTTCTTTCCACGAATAATACGAGACTGGAATAGAAGGGAGAACCGATAGAGGTACTCAGGGTACCCTCCGCCACACACCGTCAGGTGGCTTGCGGAGTATGGATGTAGATGTAGATGTAGATGTAGAGAGGTGACCATGAGAAAAAGATTGAATAATCAACGAAAAGTTAACGTTCTACGAGATGGGGCGTGGAATGGCAGAAATTTGAACATGGTGGGAAAGCAAGAATATCTGAAAATGGAGATGCAAAGGCTCAATCTAGATACAGTGGGGGTCAGATAAATGAAATGGAAAGAAGTCACGGATTTGTGGTCAGATGAGTATAGGGTAATATCCACAGCAGCAGAAATTGGTAAAACGATTGTACAGTTTGTTATCAATAGGAAAGTAGAGCAGAGAGTGTGTTAATGTAAACAGTTCCGTGATAGGGTGGATCTCATAAGGATGGGCAACAAACCAACACCGACAACAATAGTTCAGCTATACAGACGCAAAGCCTAAAGCAGAAGATGTACAGATAAAGCATATGAGGATACAGAACAGGTAATTCAGTACGTAAAGGGACCTGAAAATCCATTAGTCATTGTGGACTGGGATGCGGCTCTAGGGTCTGGAGCAAAAGAAAGGGTTATGCGAGAATATGAGCTTGGTAGTAGGAATGACAGAGGAGAAAGCCCAGTTGAGTTCCGCAAATAAATTTCTGCTAATAATAACGAATACTCTGTTCAAGAATCAGAAGAGGGGGAAGTATACCAGAAAAAGACCGGTAGATGCGGGAGGATTCCGAAATCAGATGTGGATTGTAAGGCGTAGCCAGGGGCAGATACAGACTAAGGTCACAGTTTAGCAGTGATGAAGAGTATGCTGCAATTTAAGAGACAAGTCAGGAAGAGTCATTGCGCAAAGAAGTGGGATACGGAAGTACTAATGAATGAAGAGATATGCTTGAAGTTCTCGGAGCTATAGATTCTGCGATACAGAATACCTCAATACGCAATTCAGTTGAAGAGGAATGGATATCTGTAAAAACGGCTAACACAGAAGTTGGAATCAAAACATAGGTTTCTGGAAGGTAACTACGAAGAAACGAGGAAAAAGAAACGATTTTCGGAAGGACTGACTCAGAATAAAGAAAAAAGAACAACCTTCGGTGAAATTACAAGCAAGAACGGTGACATTAAGCGTGCAGCGAGAATTCCACTTCAAATGTAGAGAGAGAGCGGATGGGTGGATAGAGTACATGCAAGGCTTGTATGAGGGAGAGGACTTGTCTAAAGACATGATGGAAGAAGAAACAGAATTCGACAGGGAAGAGATAGGAGCTCAACTATTGGAAACCGAGTTCTATAGAGCTTTGGACGGCTGAAGATGAAATGAGAAAATTATCATACAGTTAGCTTACCATCTCAAGCATCCAAGCTGCTGATAAGAATAATATAGAGAAGAATGGAAAAATAAATTGAGGATTCGATAAATGACGACAGGCTTTGCTTTCGTAAAGGTGAGGGCAAAAGACAGGGGTTCTGACATTACGTCTGATAATGGAAGCAAGACTGAAGAAACTCTAGATAAGTTCATAGGTTCTGTCTACCAGGGAAAAGCATTCGACAGTTTAAAACGGTGCAAGATGTTCGAAATTATAAAAAGAAAAGAGTAAGCTACAGAGAAACACGGGTAATATACAATACGCATAAGAACCAAGAGGAAACAAAAAGTCTAGAAGGCCAAGAACGAAGTGCTCAGATTAAACAGGATGTAATAGAGGGATGTAGTCTATCGCCCCTACTGCCCATTCTAAACACGGAAGAAGCAATTAACAGAAATAAAAGAAAGGTTCAAGAGTGAGATGAAAATCGAGGGTGAAAGGGTATTAGTGATAAGATTCGCTAATGACGTTGCTGTCCTGAGTGAAAGTGAAGAAGAATTTCAAGATCTACTGACTGGAATGAACAGTATAATGAGTACAGTACTGTGTATGAATGGAGAGTGCATCGGAAAGAGATGAAAGTAATGAGAAGTAGCAGAAGTGAGAACGGCGAGAAACTTAAGATCAGGATTGATGGTCACGAAGTAGATGAGGTAAAGGAATTCTACTACTTAGGCAGCAAAATAACCAATGACGAACGGATCAAAGAGTACATCAAAGGTAGACTAGCGCTCGCAAAAGGAGCCTTCCTGGCCAAGAGCAGTCTACTAGTATCAAACATAGGTCTTAATTTGAAGAAGAAATTTCCAAGAATATACATCTGTAGCGCAGCATAGTGTGGTAGTGAAACAAGGACTTTGGGAGTACCAGAATAGAATAGAATCGAAGTTTTTTAGATGTGGTGCTACAGGCGAATGTTGAAAATTAGTTGGACATATAAGGTAAAGGAGGTAGGTGGTAGCCTTTAAATCGGCCGCGGTCCATTAGTATACGCCGGACCCGCGTGTCGCCACTGTCAGTAATTGCAGACCGAGCGCCACCACACGGCAGGTCTAGAGAGATGTCCTGGCACTCGCCCAGTTGTACAGCCGACTTTGCAAGGAAAGGTTCTATGACAAATACGCTCTCATTTGCCGAGACGATAGTTAGCATAGCCTTCAGCTACATTTGCTACGACCTAGCAAGGCGCCGTATTCAATTGATAATTAATATTATGAAGTATGTACCGTAACGAGAGATGTTCTACAATTGTGGATTAAAGTTAAGTATTACAAGATTTTCGTACTTTATTGCAATTCTCAAGATATTGTCCTGTTCCAGACCTCATGCCAGTCAGCGTGTAATTAAACGCGTGCATTTCGGCCTCCTGTAGAAAAACAGTGTTGGCTCTTCTGCCAACACTACAAATTGGCTACGAGGATGGGATTGACTAGTTTCAAAATCTGTTCCCGTATACGAACATCAGAAACGTTCCGTGCAATTGCATCACGTACCATAGTATCTGAATAAGGGAGTCCACATTCACACTCACAACCATTCCAGGCCCTTTGCTTCACGCCGGAATCGAAATCGAACCAAGAATACTCCGGCTCGTGAACCTTCGCCCATGGATATTCATGTAGTTCAATCCACTCCGCCCAGTGCCACTCTCTCTAACTGTGACTGTGTTCGTCCCACAAATAGTGTGCGTCGACGCCGCAGGAAATCACGTCAAGTAGCAAGTGCTTCTGTGCCAGTGTCAGTTCAAATTGCACGAGACAGTCGCTCTTGTCGTCAGCAGGACAATACACTTTTTGTCGACTTAGACATTCATGGCAACGTGATCCCATTCCAGCTGGATACCGGAGCTGCAGTTTCATTGATCAATAAAGACACGTACAAACAACTGGGCACATCTCCGTTGCTTGCCGCAAATGTTACGTTAAATAGTTATTCAGGTCAGAATATCCCTGTGTTAGGACAGTGCAGCCTTCTTGCAACATACAAGGGACAAACAAAACTTGTGTCATTTTACGTCCTTCGTTCTTCTTCTGCAGTGAACTTGTTTGGTTTAGATTTATTTCAGTTGTTTAACTTGTCTATAGTAAATCAGGTCCTATTAGTGAACCAGACTGTGCCTTCAGCCAGTGTTTCTCGCGTCTATGTGAAGAGTTTGCAGACATTTTTGCACCGGGCCTTGGTTGCGCTAAGAACTATGAAGCACATTTGGAACTGAAAGTAAACGCGCAACCGAAATTTTTCAGAGCGCGCAATGTTCCCCACGCATTGCGTGATGAGGTCGCAAGAACATTAAATGAATTGGAATCACAAGGTGTGATTGAACGTGTGCAGGCTTCTCTCTGGGCATCACCATTAGTAATTTTGCCGAAACCTTCCGGAAAACTGAGACTTTGTGTGGACTTCAAGGCAACAGTGAATCCACAACTAGTGATTGCAAGTTATCCTTTACCCCGCCCGGAAGATCGTTTTGGCAAAACTGTGCCCGGGTAAATATTTTTCGAAGTTGGACCTAGCAGATGCGTACTTACAAATACCAGTGGACGACGAATCCCAGCGCGTCTTGGTGGTTAACGCGCATCTTGGTTTGTACCGATTCAAAAGACTGCCATTCGGGTGTGCATCCGCCCCTGCATTGTTTCAGCAATATCTGCAAACTGTTTGTGCCTCGGTCCCTACTGCAGCAAACTATCTGGACGATATTGTGATCTCCGAAAAGACGGAAGGAGAACATTTAGCCAATCTCAGAACATTATTTCAGGTCTTGCGACAAAATGGTCTTCGCTTGCGGAAGGACAAATGTGTGTTTTTTGCTCGTATTTACCATACCTGGGACATGTAATCAATGCCCAAGGCATACATCCTAGTCCAGAGCACCTCCGTGCCATACAAGACTTGCCTTCGCCGCAGAATTTGAAGCAGCTACAGAGTGTGCTGGGTAAAATAAATTACTACCATCGCTATGTGCGCAATGCCTCTTCCATTTCAGCTCCGCTTCATCGCTTACGCCGTACAGGTGTTCCGTTCGTCTGGACGACGGAATGCGAACGCGCCTTTCGCCAGTTGAAATCGGCGTTGCTTTCAAATACTTGCCTTACGCCATTCGATCCCCAGAAGCCCCTTTTGTTGATGGTAGATGCATCGGATTTCGGGATCGGTGCTGTGCTTGCGCACAAAGATGGCTCGCATGATCGCCCTATTGCCTTTGCGTCCAAATTGCTCTCGTCTGCGCAAAGAAATTATTCACACATAGAGAAAGAAGCCTTGGCTCTCGTATTTGGTGTTACTAAGTTTCACGATTTCTTGTATGGTCGTCACTTTACCATCATCACAGACCACAAACCTTTGACATCGCTTTTTCATCCGAACAAGCCTGTACCTCCACGTACAGCGCGGAAATTCATTCGCTGGTCTATTTTCCTCTCGTAGTACCGCTACGATATCTTGTATCGGTCCACTGCTAAGCACGGAAACGCTGATGCGTTGTCCCGTTTGCCTGTTGCTGAAGATAGAGCATTCGATTCCTCCGAACTTGCTTGCATGTTCATTGATTCGGAAACCGATGACGTGATTTTCGTCGTGTAGCTACAACCACAGCTGCTGACCCTGTCCTTGCTACCGTTTCGCGTTTTGTTGCTACGCAATGGCCTTTGTCTAAGTCACGGATCGAGGATCCGTTGGTTCGCCGATTTTTTGCTCACAGGGAGAGACTTTTTGTTCGACGTGGTGTTTTGCTGTTGCGTTCTGATAATGATCAGTCCAGGGTCGTGGTCCCACGTTCGTTACAGTCCTCTGTCTTACGGTTCTCCACCAAGGACATTGGGGTATAGTGCGAACGAAACAATTTGCTCGTCAGCACTGTACTTGGTTCGGAATCGATGCCGCGATTACAAATATGTGCTCTTCTTGCATGGCGTGTGCCGAATACCAATCTGCATTACAGCGGAAATTCTTTGCATGGCCGAAAGCCACTTCCCCTTGGCAACGCTTACACATCGATTTTGCTGGTCCATTCTGGAATGCTAGATGGTTGGTTGTGGTCGATTCTTTCAGTAATTTCCTTTTGTTGTCCGGATGTCTTCCACGACGTCATCTGCCACCATCCAAGCGTTATCTGCTATCTTTTGCATTGAAGGTCTTAAGCAGACTATTGTTTCCGACAATGGCCCACAGTTCATGTCCGAAGAATTTTAGTCATTCTGAAAGGCCAATGGTATTCAACATCTGACATGCGCGCCGTTTTCGCCTCAATCAAACGGTGCCGCTGAACGATTGGTCCGGACTTTCAAGTCACAGATGTTGAAATTGAAAGAGTCGCATTCTCGGGAGGACGCGTTATTGCTCTTCTTGTCTTCGTATCGCTCTCAGCCCCGAGATGGTCGCTCGCCGGCTGAGTTGCTCTACGGTCGTCCTCATCGAACCTTGATGTCTTCGCTGCATCCGCCGCATCAGGTTCCTGTGCAGCGGCAGCCACCTGCTTTTGCTCCAGGCGACGTTGTATACTATCGCAACTATCGAGGTTCACGGCGTTGACTCGCAGGTCGCATTCTTCGCTGCCTCGGCCGCGCTATGTATCTGGTTTTGGGGGCTTCTGGTGAGGTGCGTCGGCATCTCAATCAGCTGCGCCTCTGTCGTCGCACGGGTTCTGCCGCTCCCCGTCTGCTTTCAGCGACGGTGCCGTCCGGTCAGCGCCCTGGGGACCCATCTACTGGCTCGCCTCATCCCCAGGTGTTACCGACGCTGCCTTCCATTTTGCCCCGTGGCGACGCGCCGTCGCCGCCGCTGCCTGTTCTCCCGCCGCCGCCGCCGCCTGTTCTCCCGCCGGCGCCGCCCGCAGTGGACGCTTCGCTGCAACCGCCAAGCGCCTCCCTGGGTCACGCGCCGCCGATCGCTTCCCGTGACCAGCTGTCCTCCGACATGGAACTCTTGCCCGCTCCGGACCACATGTCGTCTTCGCCCGTCGGGTACCCCGACGCGATGGAGGTCGACCCTTAGGCCCCTCCTGTCTCTCTACGGGCGCATACACCGGATGTTGACGTGTACCCTGGACTAGGTTTTCAGGCATTTCCTAGCTCCCCTCGGACCGAATGGCCGGGTGCGGGTGGCACAGCCTCGCCTGTTGTTAGGCTCCCCACCTCGTCGAATACGTCAACATGGGGTCCTCCCCACGGCGGGCGGAAGCCTTATAACACAACCGTACGCTGATTTGCGGGGGAGGAATGTGGTGTCACCGCCAGACACCACACTTTCTAGGTGGTAGCCTTTAAATCGGCCGCAGGCCATTAGTATACGCCGGACCCGCGTGTCGCCACTGTCAGTAATTGCAGACCGAGCGCCACCAAACGGCAGGTCTAGAGAGACGTCCTGGCACTCGCCCAGTTGTGCAGCCGACTTTGCAAGGAAAGGTTCACTGACAAATACGCTCTCATTTGCCGAGACGATAGTTAGCATAGCCTTCAGCTACATTTGCTACGACCTAGCAAGGCGCCGTATTCAATTGATAATTAATATTATGAAGCATGTACCGTAACGAGAGATGTTCTACAATTGTGGATTAAAGTTAAGTATTACAAGATTTTCGTACTTTATTGCAATTCTCAAGATATTGTCCTGTTCCAGACCTCACGCCAGTCAGTGTGTAATTAAACGCGTGCATTTCGGCCTCCTCTAGAAAAACAGTGTTGGCTCTTCTGCCAACACTACATAAAGAATGAGCAGTAGGGAGCTGTAGGGGGTAAAAACTGTAGAGGAAGACATTCAGGAAATAGTTGAGGACGTAGGTTGCAGCTGTTGCTCTGAGATGAAAAGGTTGGCACAGGACAGGAATTCGTGGCGGGTAGCCTGTGCCTCATGTAACACTTATTCGTCTGGTGGCACTACAACGTAGTTGGGCTACTTTCACACGCTTTGTATGGACAGAAATCATCATCGTGGTTTATATTGCTGCTCCCAATTTGTCTCAAACACGCTCTAAATTAACATGTCCACATCTCTGAGCAACACCGCGGGATAACAGAAAAAGGAATGTTCTTCATTCGGGAGAGATTACACTATTGTTACGGAACCCTGAACATTCATAAATATCACTTCTAATGATTATGTAAGTACAGTAACACCTGTTTCACTCGCTTCAGATCACATTGAGTAATGAATATTGTAGAAGGAAGACTCGAACTGATTTGTGGACAAAACTAATTCGCAATGTCGACTTGTATAGCTGAGATGTCTAATATAATGTTGGACGCGCAAGCCCCGCTGTAAACTACTTGAAGCACTCTTCAGGGAACAACACTCACAAGGAAACATTACCAATGTGACCTCGTATTTTACGGAGAAAAAGGGATACTAGCGTGATATCAGCCTCAACAGTCGATCGATATACAGTTCTGATAGTACACAATTATGAGCTTCTGAGTGTGCAGTTTTTGGAACTTCGTGCGCGCCAGCTACTTGTAACTCGCTCCGCCCGTGTGTTGACCGCCTAACAACCCAGTGAACGAAGGCCAAAAACTGTCTTTTAGGAGAAAAGGGTGGTCTCAAATTCTTGCACAGTGGTAGGATGGAGTGTTCTGAACAACATAATCAAAATCCTGACTAGTAGAGTGTGAACAATGGGGTTCTGGTGGGTTTAAAGATCATTATACAATGAAGGCTTTCACGACCGGATGGTACTGTTGTTGATAATTCTTCCGGGTTATATGTCCGTGGTCCATGGAATTCTTCTATTCCTAACGGTTCGTCCAATACTACGTTGGACATCTTCAGAGGTATGGCTGGTCCTCCTGAGTCCTGGCGACTCAGCAGGACCAGCCATACCTCTGAAGATGTCCAACGTAGTATTGGACTAAACGTTAGGAATAGAAGAATTCCATGGACCATGGCCGTATAACCTTTAAAGATCATTGTTTTATTTCTCAAATGAAAACAGATCCCAGTGAAAATGTTTGACAGTACAAAATTAAACCACATTACAGGTCCTACAAAAAAGCTCCTATTCATTTTTTCTCTAGGGCTAATAGCTTCAGATTATTATAAATGTTCTTCTAACGATACAAAATGAATGTTTATCCTTAAAATAAGTGGCTTAAAAACTAACATTAAACATGTGTGCCACATCTAAATGCAGTAGAGACGTATTAAGGAATAAATGGTGTTCCGGTGCGTAACAGGGTGGGTGGAGTGAGATGTGTGGCGTTTAAGCGCGCGGGAAGCTACGTAGCCGGATTGTGGTTCGTGTACGTCCTTCCTCCATAGATCCGCAAACTGAAGGTCGAGCAGGTGTTTCCACACTCTACCTACCCCTCTATGTTACAAGAAGGAACTACTGGGTGTTTCACAATGTTATAAGCGCCCTCCGCAGCGTGTCTTTTGAATCAATGGCGACGAAACTATCGGTCCTAGACTTATTCGAGGAAAACGTACAAAAGTGACCTTTAAATCCACCCCCTCCTCCATGCGCACACAACTCACCGGTCAATATTTTTAACGTGTTGTTCGTGATATTCCCTCCTACCGCTGTGCAGTAATTTGCGACTACACGACTTTTTCCCCTAATTTTCCTTCGTGTTCTGGACTCTAATGAGCGAGCGCCAAGTATTGTACAGCTGCGTGACAAATACAGCCCTCCAATTCGATGAGTGTTGACAGCGACGGAAGAGGAGAGAGAATGGTGTCACGTCTGCTAAAAGTAATTTGATTTACGTAACGTGATTTGAAACCCTGCTCAAGAACACGATGTTTTATGCAAAAAGAGTACTTAATATGTCAACTCACGCTCATATATGTTCAATATGTTGCTTCAAAGACAGAGTGAATAAATCTAAGCAACTGAAAATGATTATGAATTAGGATAAACGGTTTTCGATTAACAATTTTATGAAAAATAACGCAACTCATTCACTTTAACAATGTCAGCTTTTCAATTCACAAAAGGCGTAACAGTGACGTTAATAACTGAATAACTCTACCCTGCTTGTTTAACGGCGCCCTTATAAATTCCTATAATTTACACTGAATTTATGAATCGCAACTTGAAGGTGTACAAAGCAAAGTGACATCTGACACCAGCTACAGGCTGGATATCCCGCATTTCGACACAGTGAAGAAAACATAATCGCTTCTTCGTTCACCGAGTTTATGAACACTGTAGTGTACAGAGCTTGGCGAGTGTGTGGTCAACATGAATCATGATGCACGTGCGGCCGCACATGTGCGTGTCGATTCGTTGACCATTCACTCGATCTCCCCCCCCCCCCCCCCCTGGGACCCCTGGTCCCAAGGTCGCCATGGCGCCTGTGGCTGTGGTGCTGAGATAGTTGGCTTTTCAAGCCGGCTATCTGGGCAAGCTCACAAGCCAGCAAAAGGTTGGCGACAGAAAGAAATCGCGCGTAATCGGTCACAGTCATTTGCGCCATGCACTATATTTAGGGGTATGTTAGGGTCTTAGTAACCATGTCTTCTGACAACTTATTGAACACTGCGTCTACCTCTGACCTCGCCGAAGCTGCACTTAGTGAATTTTTCGTAAGTACACTACGAAATGGTTTCTACTTTGTACAAATTGAGCAGATTTGTAATAATAGGACACGTGGACAATGCTCTCCATTCAATTGACTTAAATATTCCGGATCTGTTGAAAGAGGATATTATTTTACATTTTAGAAATGAAAAAATCCGTTATATCCTTTCACGTTATCGTTTATCACCAGATTATATTTTTCACAACTCAGAAAATGTACCTATGTTGCGAGGAATTGTAATAGAAGCTTCTATGTTTGGAAGAAAGTTTCGTAATTCAGAAGGTAAACCTTGGAATGAATTATGTGTATTAGCAATGAGTGATATGGAGCCTTTCAATTTCTTTAACTGTGTTTTCAAAATTAGTGTGCAGTATTATTCTATTAAGATCAATAATTCATACTTGAAGAATTCAAGATGGAGAATACATATTTGTGAGCGATGTGCAAATGAAATGCTTTCTGTACGACCCAGAGATCTAATTTATAAAATGTTTTGTGTCGACAACATATCACTAGTTGTTAATCCTTTGGAAGTTGTGGAAGTGTATTTGCACCACCTATTGTAATTAAATATAATTATTGGTGATCATTTTGTGCAAACACCCCACCATTTCGTAGTGTACGTTGTGGAGGTTGTCTAGGTGCAGTTTCCGATTCTGATGGAGATGAAGACTTAATGTTTGATAATTTGTTTGCAGAATTCTGAAAATGGAACACACAGTGGAACTGATAACCTTGATGTGGACGATGCTTGAAGCCGAAGTGAAGAAACCATCCCTCAAGCTCCTCACATACCTGGTAACGAGTATCCTATCATTACTGGGAGAAGACGATGGAGCTTTGTTAACGTGCTTGAATATAACCATGAACTGTTTGACAAAATACGAACTGGCTTCCTACTCATGTTCCCATGGTTTACAGGATTTATTAAATTATGTGAGGAGATGTGGGGAGAAGCCAGTAACAAGCAACCGGTGTGAGCGAAGTTTAAAAGCTGTACAATCAGGAGGTCATAACTCCGTACTATGGCAAAAATTTAGGCAAGAGTGCGGCTGACATCTTCATAGTGAGCTTTTCTCTCCTCGAAATATGAGATCAAA
Source organism: Schistocerca piceifrons (assembly GCF_021461385.2). Lineage (NCBI taxonomy): Eukaryota > Metazoa > Arthropoda > Insecta > Orthoptera > Acrididae > Schistocerca > Schistocerca piceifrons. Next base: position 745,129,977 of record NC_060141.1, read on the forward strand.
TTTGTAATGTTTCCTTGTGTGGCCATGTGTTGACGAATTTCAACCAAAGGTGCTATCTTCATTAACGACTGTATCCAAGCCACTGGATTTGCGCAGCCGTTCTGAGACCAAACTGCATCAAATGCAGAGCTTCCACAGCGTGCATCATTCGAGGTCGAAACAGCTTCGCCTGATTTCACATTTTTCGATTGCAAACCTTTGCAATTCATCGCCAAATTTTTGAGAGGTTTATTTTTCCAGGTGTTTTCATTACGTATTATCAAGACGTGAAATACCTCTGAGTGGAAGATCTTGGAAGAAAAATTTCAGTACATATACAATGGGAGATACGTGCCGCTACAATCTAGCGTACGGTTGGAGCCGAGTAATAACATTTTGAATGGGTGACATTGCAAGAGCGCGTGAAAGGAACAGCGTGAAGATTTTGACTAATGTGGAACAAATCTGCGAGAAATTTGACCACATTAGACAAATGTTTTTGCGAAGCGAAATACAGGAGCATTATTTTAACATAAATGAGCCAGAGGAAGGAACCTAAAGTTTGACTCATTAGCTTTGTGGACACGAGTTGGCTGCGCGTCCCGAGGCTGGTGTAGCAGAAGAGCTGGCTGCCAACTGGCAGATCTGGGCAGCAAATCTGAGTCAGGCTGCGGCGGTGATGAACGGCGCATGTAGAAAGCCGCCGCCTCGCAACTTTGATGTGTCACGTACGTAATTCTAAACGGTCCGTTTATAAACTAAAGGGCACCCGTGTCCGAAAACATGTCCCTCATATGTCTTACCAATCGACGAAGAACTCAGAAGATGTAAAGGTCACATGGAACACAGTCTGAATACGAACAATAAAACTCGTAAAAATAGTAGTCTTGTTCCAAACAGGGTACTAGACACTGTAAACTATTGTGCACATTATATAACGCAGAGTATGTTTTACCGAGCAAAACCAGGTGGAGACAAATGGATATACATTTACGAGCATTAGAATTAGCGATATCTAGCTAGTTCCTGTGATACTGTGGGCCAAATGTCTTGGCGAGTACCCGTCTGGAGGCTATAACGAGCCATCCCGCTCAACAGTTAGCTTCTGATATTGTCATACTAACAACCAAGGCCCAGCTGCTGAACTGGAAGCTGAAGAGCGCGGCAGAACTGCAGGAACAACTCTGAAATAAGGCAAGGAGTACATAAACACAACCCTAAAATACAAGAAAACTTAGCTCTGGACCCTGTGAACCCCAGCGCTGGAATGGTACATTACGTAGACATGTAAGACCAAAATTCAGTTTATCTGTACATCCGTACAGTTTCAACGATAAATGTTAGAGTCCAGGTCGTTTTTACTTGTAGCTCCCCTAACGAAGTCAGGCAACTGTGCAGACAAACCAGCTCCTACGCCAACTTCTAAGAAATCTGTAATGATGGTGGACAGTATGCAATGTTTCTAAGATCATTTCCCGCCACCCGATCATGAGAAAGATAAATATAGCAGCATACGACATTTACGAAAGTACCCAATCCCCATACAGTGTAGTCTAACAGAAAAATGGACAGTAATGGGCAGCCCGGTCGGCTGACTAGTGGGATAAGGATATCATGTAGAACAAAGCGGGAATTATGTCAAAATGTTAGAAGTAGTCACAATCAAGCTACAGTAGCCCATTACAAATAGTATTGTAAGGTGCTTAAAAATGTTATTAGCAAAGCAAAAAGTATGTGGTATGCAAATAGAATAGCTAATTCACAGGATAAAATTGAAGCCATATGGTCAGTTGTGAAGGAAGTGTCTGGTCAGCAGCACAAGGTCGATGACATAAAGTCAGTTTGCAGTAATAATATTTCTGTTACTGATAAAACAGATATATGTACAGTATTTAACAATTATTTTCTAAGCATTGCTGGTGAATTAAATGAAAATTTAGTTTCTACAGAAAATCATGCCAATTTCTTAGCAGATGCCTTTCCGAGATTTAAGTCTGAAATCCTCCTCTGTGATACAGACAAGAGGGAGATTGAGTCAATAATTAAATCACTGAAGACTTAGGACTCTCAGGGTTATGATGGAGTGTCTAGCAGGATATTGAAGTACTGTGCTGCACATGTTAGCCTGTATTTAGCCATATTCGTAATTTTTCCTTTAGGAATGGTCAGTTTCCTTAGCGATTAAAGTACTCAGTAGTAAAAATGCTTTATAAAAAGGTAGAAAGGGATAATGTAGATAATTTTAGACCTATTTCTATGCCATCAGTGTTTGCAAAAGTTATCGAAAAGGCTGTGTATGTAAGGTTAATTGATCACTTTATATCACACAATTTGCTATCAAATGTACGGTTCGGCTTTAGAAGTCGTTTGGCAACTGAAAATGCTATATTCTCTTTTCTCTGTGAGGTACTGGATGGGCTAAACAAAAAGTTTTGAACGCTTGGCGTATTTTTTGATTTAACAAAGGTATTTGACAGTGTTGATTTCACAATATTGCTCCAGAAGTTTGACCATTACGGAATAAGGGGACTAGCTCACAATTGGTTCACCTCTAACCTTAGCAGCATGCAGCAAAAGGTCATTATTCACAATGTTGATAATGGCTGTGATGTGGGATCTGAGTGGGGTACTGTCAAGTGGGGGATGCCCCAGGGATCAGTGTTGGGGCCGCTCCTATTCCTTATTTATATAAATGATACGCCCTCTAATATTATGGGTAACTCTAAAATATTTCTGTTTGCTCATGACACTAGCTTGGTGGTAAAGGATGTTGTGTGCAACATTGATTTGGCTTCAAATCGTGCAGTACATGACCTCAGTTACTGGCTTGTAGAAAATAAACTATCGTTAAATCACAGTAAGACTCAGTTTTTACAGTTTCTAACACACAATTCAACAATACCTGACGTTTTAATCTCACAGAAGGGGCATATGATTAGTGAAACTGAACAGTTCAAATTTCTAGGTATTCAGATAGATAGTAAGCTGTCGTGGAAAGCCCATGTTCAGGATCTTGTTCAAATACTTAATACTGCCATTTTCTCTATTCGAACGGTATCAAAAGTGAGTGATACTTCGACACGTAAATTAGTCTACTTTGCTTATTTTCTTTCACTTACGTCGTATGGTATTATGTTTTGGGGTAACTCTTCCCATTCTAGAAGGATACTTTTGGCTCAGAAACGGGCGGTTCGGGCACTAAGTGGTGTGAGTTCACGAACCTGTTGTCGACCCCTGTTCACGAGTCTGTGTATTTTGACATTGGCCTCTCAATATATATATTCCTTATTGTCGTTTCTTGTTACCAATATTAGTTTATTTCCAAGAATAAGCGGGTTTCACTCGGTTAATACTCAGCAGAAATCAAACCTCCATCTGTATCGGACTTCCTTAACCCTAGTGCAAAAAGGTGTGCAGTATACTGCTGCATCCATTTTCAATAAGCTGCCACTCGAATTCAAAAATCTTTGCAGTAATCCACGCGCTTTCAAATCGAAACTGAAGAATTTCCTCATGGGTCAGTCCTTCTATTCTGTCGAGTAGTTCCTTGAAAAATAAAGCTGATTCTTATTGTATTGCTGATAGCGTTTACTTAAACGCATGGACTGACTCTTTTTCGGGTTCATGAACATTTATTTTTATCTGTTATTACTTTTATGTTGTAAGTTCTTGTACTGACACGTTCCATGACCTTTGAGATTTGCTCCTCAACTTGGTCCTACGGAACTGGACCTTTAAATAAATAAATAAATAAATAGTACATGGAGACATGGAAAACAGTCAGATCTTGGCCAAGTATTCTGAAGAGCTCCTGAACTGTGAAGCGCTAACTCATCTATAACGAGAAAGAACGAAATACCGACTCCGAATGACCAACAGTAGAAAAGGTTTGAAGCATCATAAATACCTTGAAGGACAATAAAGCTCCTGAGGAAGGCGGGATCATTACAGAATTCTTGAGGCATGCAGCAAGAATACGATCATCGAGCTGTTACATATTATTGTGACATTATTATAATAACTAAAGGAAGCGATCAAACAAACCACACAGCTACAGATGCAAGCGACTAAAGGAAGCCTACAGATTTCTATCTACCGCAGACATCAAGGCAGCTCCTAGATGGATGAGAACAGAAGGAGGGAAAATCCATACGGTGGAGACATTTAAATATCTGGAAGAATGGACAGAAATTGGACTGAAGGAAAATGAAGCAACGGGAGCAGAAAAAAAGAAATTAATTCAGCATACAAACTATGAGCATCTGCAGTAAAAAGATTATTTCGAGCAATGAAAACTAACTCATTCCCAGACAGTGACCTGCCCTGAAGCCTTATACCCAGCAGCAACTCTTAACCTGGCGTGGAGTACTCAATAGACCGCAATTGGTGGAACGTAAGATTCAAAGAGGATATCGCTGCCTCGAATAACAAAAGATGGTCAGTTTAGAAATCGAGTGAACCAAGAACTGTATCCCAATGCAGATAGCAATACGGACTTCATCAGTACACGAATGAACTTGTTTTCTTATTCCTGGAAATCATCTAATCAATGTAATGTTTTTACGCTTATGCTCTCTCTTTTTTCATGGACGAAATCGAGATCCGGAAGTAGAAGTGGTGTTCTACTGATTTGAAGAGGAAAACGGTGATCATAGACGATGCAGAGATTCATCAATTCTGATTATATTTTAACTTGAGAGAGGACACTGCAAAATTGTCACGTAAACTCCTCAGTTATTCGTCATTATAACAATACGTATTAGAGATAATGCTTTAAGGCTGTTCTTTATAGGGTCCAGTTCTAAATACAGGCACTTTTACAGAGAGGCAAAACAAGCAAGAGAAAAATACCTTGACGATCTTTGTATTTCAGTTGAGGACAACATGAGCAAGGGAAATATCGACAAGGCCTATAAATGTGTGAGACATTGCTTTGGAGACAGAAGAAACAAGTGTAGGGCTGTGATGGATGAAAATGGCAATATGTTGGATGACGATGATGAAGTTGCAAGAAGATGGAAACAATACATAGGAAAACTGTACAGCGGACCAGACCTGTCTGAAAACATCATGGAAGAAGAAACAGAAGTAGATGCATACAACATAGGTGAACGTATATTAAAGGAAGAGTTTGAACTAGCTCTGAAAAAATTGAAAAACAACAAATCGCCTGGTATAGACAATATCCCAGCCGAACTACTGAAATCTGGAGGAGCAAAACTGAATCAGGAGTTGTATAATCTTGTTTTCAACATGTACGAGCAGGGTAAAATTCCTACAGACTTTGAGAAAAACATTATGATCCCCATTCCAAAGAAGGCAAATGCTACAAGATGTGAAAATTATAGGACGCTTAGCCTAGTTACTCATGCCTCTAAAATATTAACCTCAATTATCCTAAAACGCATAGTACAAAAAGTCGAAGCTACACTCTCCGAAGACCAGTTTGGATTCCGGAAAGATAGAGGAACCAGAGAAGCAATATTTGCTCTAAAACTAATAATAGAGGAACGACTAGATAAGAACCTGAAAACATACATAGCTTTCGTAGACGTCGAGAAAGCATTTGATAATGTTAAATGGGATAAGATGTTTGAGGTACTCAAAAAAGTAGGAATAGACCATAAAGATAGAAAAACGATATGGAACCTGTACAAAAACGAAACAGCAGTTATCCGTGGACGGACAAAACAAGAAGAGGTGGAGATATGGAAAGGTGTCCGACAAGGTTGCGCACTATCCCCTGTTATCTTTAACGTATACACTGAAGAGGTGCTGAAAAAAGTAAGGGAAAATTCACAGACAGGTGTAGTAATTCATGGCCAACGAATAGATATAAGATATGCGGATGATATAGCTGTCCTGGCTGAAAGTGAAGATCTCGTAGTCCTACTGAATAGAAGGGATAAAGTTATGGGTGAAGAATATAATATGAGAATTAATAAAGCAAAAACAAAAGTAATGGCATGCGACAAAGAAGATCAAGTGAAAGTCCAAGTTCATGTAGGCAATGAACTGCTTGAACAAGTTGATAAATTTACTTATCTGGGCAGTAATATTACCAGGGATGGAAGGAGCAAGGCAGAAGTGAGAAGTAGAATAGCTCATGCAAAGGCTGCTTTTAACAAGAAGAAAAACATATTAACATCTAAGAGCATCAGCCTTAAAAACAGGAAAAGATTTTTGAAATCATATGTGTGGAGTGTGGCATGCTATGGGTGTGAAACATGGACTCTCGGGACAGAGAAAGACCAGAAGCTAAATTCTTTTGAAATGTGGTGCTACAAACGCATGCTCAAAATAAAATGGATCGACAAGGTCACAAACGAAGTGGTTCTGGAAGGGGCAGGTGAGAAGAGAAGCTTCTGGAGTTTCATTGTTAAAAGAAGAGTGCAATTTACAGGCCATCTATTAAGACATAAAGGACTCCTGAACACAATCATAGAGGGATATGTCGAGGGAAAGAGACCAAGAGGAAGACCACAACTGTGGTACATGGATCAAATCGTGAAAGATGTGGGATGTAACACCTATAAAGAAATGAAGAGAAAAGCTGAAAGACGCACAGAATGAAGACAAGCTGCCATTGTAGCTGTTGCAAACCGATCCTTGGATTGACCACTACAGAAGAAGAAGAGGATAATACGACTTGTGACATTCTGTCACGTTTTGGACGTACTCCTTGAACAGTTCTACATGCGAACCTTAGAGCCATCTTCGAGGCGACCCTTATTGGACAAAATAGCAAAGAAAACATTAGGCCAGTGCCAAATTTGTGAGCTGATCTTCTTTGATTTAAGGGATTTTCGCATAGCCCAGAGGTGACTGATGCACTTTCTGTATGTGATTTTAAAATTCACTTTCCAGTCGACTACACGATCAGACATTTTTGCTTGGTGGTTCCTACTTGATTTTGAATGCGTCATTTCATCAGTAACTGATACTCCTACGACTAACTGTTCGAATTCGACGCCTGTGATGTTCCTACGGTTAACAGTTTGAATGCAACGCCTTTTTCCTGTTGCCGGTTCGTAGACATAAAAGTGATATGTCGTTTATGGAAAGGATGGAAGATTAGCGTTTAATGTTCCGTAGACGGCGAAGTTATTAGAGTCGAGACCTCCTCTGGTCCATTCTAAGGATGTGTCTCTAAGCTGGTCGTAGGTTGCATTCCAAAAATGAACAGCATAGAGACAGAAATGATGACACTTTGTGCAGGACCTGACCATCATTTTGCAGGACAATGTTCAAACACGTACAGTGCAAAATGTTACTGATTTGTTTGACTGATGGGACTGCTAAGTGCTATACCACGTACTGCACTCCCCTGACTTAAGCCCTCGTGAGTTAACTCGATTTCTAAACTGAGGGAAACATTTCACGGAATTCGCTTGAGAACTGCTACAAATTCGTCGGCCAATAGACCGCGCCGCTCGAACTGTCAACACAACTGGCACTGCTAAGACTATCCTACGACTTCCACATCGTTGGCAACGGGTTATACACAGTGCTGGTGACTATTTTGAAAGTTAGTAACACTTTGAAACATGTATCTATTTTGTACAAGTTGTAAATAAATAGATGCCACTACTAAAGTTCCAACACTCGCACATAATCTTTGGAACTGGATGTCACATGGATAAGGTAAAGTTTACTAAATACTCGTAGTTGTCAATAATTCAACAGCCCAAGCATTATCAACTAAACATCCATCATCATACATTTCCTTGCGTATTGTCTTATAAACACATCATTTCATCTCACTTTACAGTGCATGTCCCACCAACACAGAGTCTCCACTAAGAATATCATGTCCGTACACTTCCCTATCCACTCGCTAACTGCTACTCCGTCCAACCACAGAATCTCTTGCCTAGGGCGCAGAGTACTGTCAGCGATATTAACACAGTGTATAGTGCTGCCAGCTTACAAACAGGCTATTTACAAAGTGACTCATCTGAAAAGGCCACCTGTCACCTCTCAGCGGATGTCCAGTTGTAGTACTGGCGTACAAATCCCAGCCTTCGTCGCCGATGTACAGCAGTCAGGCAAGATGCACGAACGAGGCGCCTGCTGCATAGGCCACACGCTGCAAATTTTGCTGACAACACATTCGTGGTAGCCTCTTGGCTACTCAACAGCTGCACGTCTATTCGCACGTACACATCTCCGCAGCCGTCATTCGCCCCTGTTACCTATGACTGGTGGTACACCACAGGTGCGTCGTCGTCGGTTTTGGAAAGTGCCATTTTGTCATGCACGGTATATTTAAACCACAGCAGCAAGCGAGTAGTTTATATTCCGTTTTGGACATAACATAAATCTCTCTGTTCCCGCAATACGGAATTGAATACCACGTTTCACGCGTCTCTCTCTCTCTCCTCTCTCTCTCCCCCCCCCCCCTCTCTGTCACCGTCACGCTTTGTATACCCTCCACTGCTAGTGCTGCAACCTACAGTCCAAGTGTTTACTGTACGTCGACTTTTTTTTTTTTTTTTTTTTTTTTTTCCTTTATTGAATTTCAATTCCCCCCGAAGGGGGCGGGCTGGCAGCAGCTTAGGACGCCGCTCTGCAGCCTACAGGTTTTCTGACAAAGAGCAGGAGAATAAATAATAATAAAAAACAGGCGATATAATCGGGGACTCATTGAGTAACAAGGTGAAAAGAAAATGGGGAAATGAAAACAAACAACAGAGGGATGATGAAGCGAATAAAAATACATACGGAGCAGACAGGGGAAACAATAGACAATTAAAAAACACGGCGACAGTCTGGATTCTGTTCGCAAAGTATATAAAACGCACACCCAGCGACAGCATGGTTTCTGTTCGCAACACAACACTGAATAGTCACTAGAACACAGCACGAAAAAGTCGGCAAAGGTGACACCACAGTCGAGAGCAGGTGGGGGGAAACTGAACAGGAGATGGGAAAACAAAAAGGGGGGGAAAGGAGAGTAAAAGCGAAGGGGGGGGGGGGAACCGGGAAAGGAGCTGATGGAGGATGAGGACCCATAAGAGGGGTGGGGGGCAGACGCGACAGGGAGGGGGGTAGGCAGAGGAGGGGAAGACAAAAGGACTGGGGGGGAGAAGGGAGGTAGGGAGAGGTGTAGTGGGGAGGAAACAGGACGGAAGGGGGGGGGAAGAGGGAGCCCAGGGAAAGGACAGAGGAAAGGAGGGGGAGGGAGGATCAGAGTTGATAGGAAGGATAAATGGAGGGAGAGAGGGCATCATCCGGGAGGGGGAGTTGACGGAAGCCACCTTGGGAAAGGAGATGGAGGGTGTAGAGATGGAGGGTAGGGGGGACACAACGGTGAAGACGGGGCAGGGGGCGAGGATGGGAGAGGAGAGGAGCAACCAGGGGGTGAGGGGGTTCAAGACGGCGGGAGGTGTAGAGGATGCGGATATGTTCGAGGAAGAGGAGCAGATGGGGGAAAGGAATGAGATCATAGAGGAGCCGCGTGGGGGACGGGAGGCGGATACGGAAGGCGAGGCGGAGTGCATGACGCTCAAGGATCTGGAGGGACTGATAGAATTTGGGGGGGGCAGATATCCAGGCAGGACTGGCATAACAGAGGATGGGACGGATTAAGGATTTGTAGGTGTGGAGGATGGTAGAGGGGTGCAACCCCCATGTCCGGCCAGAGAGGAGTTTGAGGAGGCGGAGGCGGTTGTGGGCTTTGGATTGGATGGATCGGAGATGAGGGGTCCAGGTGAGGTGACGGTCAATGGTGAGGCCAAGGTAGGTGAGGGTGGGGGTGAGACGGACAGGACGTGCGCATACAGTAAGGGAGAAATCCAGGAGCCGGAAGGAGCGAGTGGTACGACCTACGATGATTGCCTGGGTCTTGGAAGGATTGAGTTTCAGGAGCCATTGGTTACACCATGCAGCAAAAAGGTCAAGGTGATTCTGGAGAAGGCGTTGGGACCGTTGGAGGGTAGGAGCGAGGGCGAGGAATGCGGTGTCATCAGCATATTGCAAGAGGTGCACTGGAGGGGGGGGTTGGGGCATATCTGCTGTGTACAGGAGGTAGAGGAGAGGGGAGAGGACAGAGCCCTGGGGCACACCGGCAGAGGGGTAGAAGGTGCGGGAATTGGCATGATGGATGGTAACGTAGGAGGGGCGGCGGGAGAGGAAGGAGGCCACCAGACGGATGTAGTTGATAGGAAGGGCGTAGGTTTGGAGTTTAAACAGGAGACCGGGATGCCAGACACGGTCGTAGGCCTTTTCAAGGTCAAGTGAGACAAAAATGGCGGAGCGACGGGAGTTAAGCTGGAGGGAGAGGAGATGAGTGAGGCGGAGGAGTTGGTCATCAGCAGAGAAGGAAGGTCGAAAGCCACATTGGGTGTTTGGGAGGAGGTGGTTTTGGTGGAGGTGGAGATGGATGCGCCGGGAAAGGATGGATTCCAAGAGCTTGCTGAACACCGACGTGAGACAGATAGGACGATAGGAAGAGGCATCAGATGGAGGCTTATTGGGTTTGGAGAACATCAGGATACGGGAGGTTTTCCACAGGTCGGGATAGAAGCCAGTGGCAAGGATGACATTGTAGAGGGCGGCAAGGAGGGAAAGGAAGGAGGGAGGGCAGTGTTTGAGGTGGCGGTAGGTAACGCAGTCGTGGCCGGGAGCAGTGTTGCGTTTAGTGCGGAGTGTGAGGCTGATGTCCTGTGTAGTTATGGGAGTGTTAAGTGCAGATGGTGGGGTGTGGCCCAAGTACTGGAAGCTAGGAGCAAGGGGAGGAACAGAGGTATTCGTACGGTCCATGACATCAGGGAAGAGGGAATAATCAAAGTGGGGATCATCAGGGATGGAAAAAACATCAGAGAGGTGGGAGGCAAAGTGGTTGGCCTTACTGAGGTTGTCAGGAAAGGGACGGTCATTAAGGAGGAGAGGGTACTGGGGGGTGGGGCGGTTCCCAGTAAGGCGGTGGAAAGCAGACCAATACTTGGAAGAGTTGATGGGGAGCGTGGTGTTGAGGTGGGTACATGTCTGGCGCCAGGCTCGGCGTTTCTTCGCAACAAGCAGGTTGCGGATGTGTCGCTGTAATTGCCGGTGGCGGGTAAGTGTATCCCGGTCACGAGTGCGGAGAAAAGAGCGGTAGAGGCGGCGGGACTCCCGAAGGAGAAGGACGGCCTGTGGAGGCAGGGCGGGGCGGTGAGGGTGGACGGCTTTGGTGGGGATATGGGTGGCGACGGCGTCAGACAAGGTCTGGTGCAGGAAGGCAGCAGTGCGAGAGATGTCATCAGGAGACTGGAGGGTAAGGTCGTGGCTGTCAACCTGGGTGTGAATGGAATCCCGGTAGGCATCCCAGTTGGCACGGGAGTAATCATGGACAAGTTTAGGAGGGACGTCAGGGCGAGGAGCGTGGCGGGGATGGCGACCGTGAGAGATAGTGAGGAGGACAGGAGCATGGTCACTGCCAATGAGGTCAAGGACATCCGCGGTGATGCGCCCAAGGAGGTTGGGAGAGGCAAGGACTACATCAGGAGTGGTGTTGGATTCGGGCCGGGTGTGCTGGGGCAGGGGAACCAGGTCTCCCTGGAGAGTGGTGAGAAACTGATGCCACCGCCGGAGGTCGGCAGGATCGCGGCTGTGGATATTGAGGTCGGCGGCAATCACGTAGGTGGAGAAGGTGCGGTCAATGTGGGCCAGGAAATCATACGGGATAGGGGTGCGAGGGCGGACATAAATGGTGGCACAGGTGATGGTAAGGGCGGGGAAGAAGAGGCTGAGGGTGAGATGATCGGCAGGATTGTTAAGGAGAGGTTGGGGCCGGACAGGGAGGTGCTTGAGGTGGCCTATAGCAACTCCGCCACGTGCCAGAGGGTACGGGTTATCGGTACGATGTAGGGTGTAAGGGGCAGTGGAGACGGAGATACGGGGCTGAAGGAAGGTTTCATTGAGGATGAAGGCATCCACGCGGTGCTGACGTAGGGTGTGGAGGAAGAGGAGTTTGTGGGTGGGCAGGGAGCGAATGTTGTGGTACAGGATACGGTACGGTTGTTGTACCATGGGAGTGGAGAGTTAGACGAGGGTGGTGAGGGGGGTGAAGGTGAAGTGGGCCTGGTTGTGGGAGTAAGTGGCATAGGTGGTAAGATGGAAGATGGAACGGGCAGCGAGGGCGATTTGGGAAAGAGTGTGGGAGCGCTGGAAGGGGTGGATGTTTTGGAGCACAATGGTGGTGAAACGGATGATGTCCTCAGCAGTAGGGGGAGGGCGGAGCGAGTTGTTGGGGTGGATGGGGTCATCAACAGGACGGACAGGGACGGTGAGCTCAGGGGTTACTGGTGGAGGTTTCGCTTTACACTTCGAGGAGTAGGTAGGATGTGGTTCATTACAAGTGTTGCAGGAGGGGGGAGAGGTGAGGTTGGGGCAATGCTTGAGGAAGTGGGAGGCTTTGCAGTGGGGACAAGTAGGGGGGTTCTTGCAGGCAGAGGTAACGTGGTCATTGTAGGTGAGACAGCGTTGGCAGCGGTAGGATTGGACAGGGGAACGGGAGGGGTCCACCTTATGGCGCTGATTGTAGATGAGGGCTCCCTCGGTGAGGAGGCGGTCAATGGAGGAGGAGGATTCAGTGAATATCCGCATGAGAAAAGTCGGCCCGGCATCATTGAAGATGCGACGGGCCGAGCGGATTTCGATGTTGGGCCGGGAGTTGAGTTCCGCCAACACCGCAGCCTCCGTGATCACGGGGCTAAGCTTCGTGATCACAGCGGTGAAGGTCGGCGGACGTCGGGGAGGTTGAGGCTGACGGGGAGAGGACGGGGTGTGGTAGGGGGTGAGGGTTGCACGTTGGCCAAATTGGATACGAGGGATGCGGGAGAGGAGGTCGGTGTGGAAGGAAGCATTGGGGGATTTTATGAGGACCGAGTCCTTGCGAGGAATCAGTTGGGAGATGGGAGCATTGGGGCAGTATTTCCGGATGGCGAGAGTGAGGGAGCGGGCATCAAGGAATTGAGGGTCAGGATTGGAGAGGACAAAGGTGTGGGTGGCAGGCGTGGCGGGGGTGGGGGTCGGGGCCGCGTCCATGGGAGTGGGTGGGTCACGGGGAGTGGGGGTTTTTTTGGAGGAGACTGCGGGGGAAGGGTCAGCATTCGGGCGCTTGGAAGGTTTCGTGGACACCACTGGGTGGGGAGGGGGCAGGGGGACGGGTTGCAGGGGGAGATGGCGGGGGGCAGGACCACCCTGAGCAGCGGAAGAAGCAGACGGTGGGGGCGTGGGTGTCACTGAGACTGTGGAACGTCGAGCAGAGATCCGTGCTGGCTTGGAGCCTGTCGGAGGCGGTGCGGGGAGCGGCGGAAAGTCAGTAGCTGTCGATGGGGCGACAGTGATAGGGGAAGAGGAGTTGGGGGTGGGTACAGCCGAAAGTGGCGCAGGGGTGGGGTGGACAGGGAGAGAAGGAAGGACGGGAAGTGGGGTGGAGGATGAGCTCCATGTGATGGTGGTTGGAGCAGCGGAGGGAGAGGTGAAAATGATAGTGGTAGTGGTGGTGGGTTGGGACATGGTGGCGGCGCGCGAGAAGGGCGGCGGCGGCGGCGACCAGGCGGCGGCGGCGGCGACCAGGCGGCGGCGGCGGCGGCGGCGGCGGCGGCGACCAGGCGGCGGCGGCGACCAAACGGCGGCGGCGGTGAGGACCGGCAGGCGGCAACCAAACGGCGGCGACGGCGGCGGCGGCGAGCACCGGCAGGCGGCGGCGGCGAGCACCGGCAGGCGGCGACCAGGCGGCGGTGGCGGCGGCGGCGGCGAGCAGTACTGACGACGAGCAGACGGCAAGGCAAGGGTGGGGATCTTCCACGTCGAGGGTGCACCCTGAGAGTAGCCCAGGCAGTGAAACTCGTCGACGAAGAAGTGAGGGAATCCAACCCTCGAATGTGTACGTCGACGTGTCTAGAGCATATAAATGCAGTTACTAGCCAAGTCTGCAGAAGATTGCGTTGTTGCATTTGACGTCTAACAGCACCTGCGCAATGGTCTTAATACGCTACCAGAGCCGGTCGTGAGCAGAACAGCGTTCTATGTCATTGTATGAGGTTCATTCAAATGAAACCTGGTCAGTGCGTCTACCTTTGCCTTACACATACGATGGCTTCACGTAACTGAGGGTATAGTGGCGCCATCTATTGGTAGAGAGATATGCACGTGCGCGCCGTTTGATGTTGCACAGCGCCAGAGTGGTTTCACGCCGAAGAGAAGGTGGTCACACTATTTATCGTCCACTATCGATCATGCAGACGAGTAAAAAGGAACAACGAGGAGTGATTCAATATTTAGCGGCGGAGGGAGTTGGAGGCCGTGAAATGTATTGACGGATGGAGGCTGTCTACGGTGAGTATAGTCATTCAAGTATTGTGGAATGGTACAAAATATTCCTTGAGGGGCGCGAGTCACTGGAAGACGATGCTCGTCCTGGGCAAAAAAATATGTTTCTGAAATCTTATGGGACTTAACTGCTAAGGTCATGAGTCCCTAAGCTTACACACTTTTTTTTTTGGTCATCAGTCTACTAACTGGTTTGATGCGGCCCGCCTCGAATTCCGTTCCTGTGCTAACCTCTTAATCTCAGAGTAGCACTTGCAACCTACGTCCTCAATTATTTGCTTGACATATTCCAACCTCTGTCTTCCTCTGCAGTTTTAGCCCTCTACAGCTCCCTCTAGTACCATGGAAGTCATTCCCTCATGTCTTAGCAGATGTCCTATCATCCTGTCTCTTCTCCTTATCAGTGATTTCCACATATTCTGCATAGAACCTCCTCATTCCTTGCCTTATCAGTCCACCTAATTTTCAACATTCGTCTATAGCACCACATCTCAAATGCTTCGATTCTCTTCTGTTCCGGTTTTCCCACAGTCCATGTTTCACTACCATACAATGCTGTACTCCAGACGTACATCCTCAGAAATTTCTTCCTCAAATTAAGGCCGGTATTTGATATTAGTAGACTTCTCTTAGCCAGAAGTGCCTTTTTTGCCATAGTGAGTCTGCTTTTGATGTCCTCCTTGCTCCGTCCGTCATTGATTATTTTACTGCCTAGGTAGCAGAATTCCTTAACTTCATTGACTTCGTGACCATCAATCCTGATATTAAGTTTCTCGCTGTTCTCATTTCTACTACTACTCATTACCTTCGTCTTTCTCCGATTTACTCTCAAACCATATTGTGTGCTCATTAGACTGTTCATTCCGTTCAGCAGATCATTTAATTGTGCTTCACTTTCACTCAGGATAGCAAGGTCATCAGCGAATCGTATCATTGCTATCCTTTCACCTTGTATTTTGATTCCACTCCTGAAGCTTTCTTTTATTTCCGTCACTGCTTCCTCGATGTACAGATTGATGAGTAGGGGCGAAAGGCTACAGCCTTATCTTGCACCCTTCTTAATACGAGCACATCGTTCTTGATCATCCACTCTTATTATTCCCTCTTGGTTGTTGTACATATTGTATACGACCCGTCTCTCCCTATAGCTTACCCCTACTTTTTTCAGAATCTCGAACAGCTTGCACCATTTTATATTGTCGAACGCTTTTTCCAGGTCGACAAATTCTATGAAAGTGTCTTGATTTTTCTTTAGCCTTGCTTCTATTATTAGCCGTAACGTCAGAATTGCCTCTCTCGTCCCTTTACTTTTCCTAAAGCCAAACTGATCGTCACCTAGCGCATTCTCAATTTTCATTTCTATTCTTCTGTATATTATTCTTGTAAGCAGCTTTGATGCATGAGCTGTTAAGCTGATTGTGCGATAATTCTCGCACTTGTCAGCTCTTGCCGTCTTCGGAATTGTGTGGATGATGCTTTTCCGAAAGTCAGATGGTATGTCGCCGGACTCATATATTCTACACACCAACGTGAATGGTCGTTTTGTTGCCACTTCCCCCAATGATTTTAGAAATTCTGATGGAATGTTATCTATCTATTCTAATACTGCATCCCCTATCTTATCTAAATCGAATCCTGTTTCTTCTTCTATCACATCAGACAAATCTTCACCCTCATAGAGGCTTTCAATGTATTCTTTCCACCTATCTGCTCTCTCCTCTGCATTTAACAGTGGAATTCCCGTTGCACTCTTAATGTTACCACCGTTGCTTTTAATGTCACCAAAGGTTGTTTTGACTTTCCTGTATGCTGAGTCTGTCCTTCCGACAATCATATCTTTTTCGATGTCTTCACATTTTTCCTGCAGCCATTTCGTCTTAGCTTCCCTGCACTTCCTATTTATTTCATTCCTCAGCGACTTTTATTTCTGTATTCCTGATTTTCCCGGAACATGTTTGTACTTCCTCCTTTCATCAATCAACTGAAGTATTTCTTCTGTTACCCATGGTTTCTTCGCAGCTACCTTCTTTGTGCCCATGTTTTCCTTCCCAACTTCTGTGATGGCCCTTTCTAGAGATGTCCATTCCTCTTCAACTGTACTGCCTACTGCGCTATTCCTTATAGCTGTATCTATAGCGTTAGAGAACTTCAAACGAATCTCGTCATTCCTTAGTACTTCCGTATCCCACTTCTTTGCGTATTGCTTCTTCCTGACTAATGTCTTGAACTTCAGCCTATTCTTCATCACTACTATATTGTGATCTGAGTCTATATCTGCTCATGGGTACGCCTTACAATCCAGTATCTGATTTCGGAATCTCTGTCTGATCATGATGTAATCTAATTGAAATCTTTCCGTATCTCCCGGCCTTTTCCAAGTATACCTCCTCCTCTTGTGATTCTTGAACAGTGTATTCGCTATTACTAGCTGAAACTCGTTACAGAACTCAATTAGTCTTTCTCCTCTTTCATTCCTTGTCCCAAGCCCATATTCTCCTGTAACCTTTTCTTCTACTCCTTCTCCTACAACTGCATTCCAGTCGCCCATGACTATTAGATTTTCGTCCCCCTTTACATACTGCATTACCCTTTCAATATCCTTATACACTATCTCTATCTGTTCATCTTCAGCTTGCGACGTCGGCATGTGTACCTGAACTACACTCCTGGAAATGGAAAAAAGAACACATTGACACCGGTGTGTCAGACCCACCATACTTGCTCCGGACACTGCGAGAGGGCTGTACAAGCAATGATCACACGCACGGCACAGCGGACACACCCGGAACCGCGGTGTTGGCCGTCGAATGGCGCTAGCTGCGCAGCATTTGTGCACCGCCGCCGTCAGTGTCAGCCAGTTTGCCGTGGCATACGGAGCTCCATCGCAGTCTTTAACACCGGTAGCATGCCGCGACAGCGTGGACGTGAACCGTATGTGCAGTTGACGGACTTTGAGCGAGGGCGTATAGTGGGCATGCGGGAGGCCGGGTGGACGTACCGCCGAATTGCTCAACACGTGGGGCGTGAGGTCTCCACAGTACATCGATGTTGTCGCCAGTGGTCGGCGGAAGGTGCACGTGCCCGTCGACCTGGGACCGGACCGCAGCGACGCACGGATGCACGCCAAGACCGTAGGATCCTACACAGTGCCGTAGGGGACCGCACCGCCACTTCCCAGCAAATTAGGGACACTGTTGCTCCTGGGGTATCGGCGAGGACCATTCGCAACCGTCTCCACGAAGCTGGGCTACGGTCCTGCACACCGTTAGGCCGTCTTCTGCTCACGCCCCAACATCGTGCAGCCCGCCTCCAGTGGTGTCGCGACAGGCGTGAATGGAGGGACGAATGGAGACGTGTCGTCTTCAGCGATGAGAGTCGCTTCTGCCTTGGTGCCAATGATGGTCGGTTGCGTGTTTGGCGCCGTGCAGGTGAGCGCCACAATCAGGACTGCATACGACCGAGGCACACAGGGCCAACACCCGGCATCATGGTGTGGGGAGCGATCTCCTACACTGGCCGTACACCACTGGTGATCGTCGAGGGGACACTGAATAGTGCACGGTACATCCAAACCGTCATCGAACCCATCGTTCTACCATTCCTAGACCGGCAAGGGAACTTGCTGTTCCAACACGACAATGCACGTCCGCATGTATCCCGTGCCACCCAACGTGCTCTAGAAGGTGTAAGTCAACTACCCTGGCCAGCAAGATCTCCAGATCTGTCCCCCATTGAGCATGTTTGGGACTGGATGAAGCGTCGTCTCACGCGGTCTGCACGTCCAGCACGAACGCTGGTCCAACTGAGGCGCCAGGTGGAAATGGCATGGCAAGCCGTTCCACAGGACTACATCCAGCATCTCTACGATCGTCTCCATGGGAGAATAGCAGCTTGCATTGCTGCGAAAGGTGGATATACACTGTACTAGTGCCGACATTGTGCATGCTCTGTTGCCTGTGTGTATGTGCCTGTGGTTCTGTCAGTGTGATCATGTGATGTATCTGACCCCAGGAATGTGTCAATAAAGTTTCCCCTTCCTGGGACAATGAATTCACGGTGTTCTTATTTCAATTTCCAGGAGTGTATTATCCCAAGGACACACACACACACCCTCGCCTCCGCCGGGGCCAGCCGCACCATCCATGGCTGCAGCGCCTCAGACCGTTCGGCTAACTCTGCGCGGCTCGTCCTGGACAGACTCATCGTGCCAACACACCGGAAATTGTTGCGGAAGTGAATGCATTAGTCTTGGACAAGCGCAGAGTCACCGCGGATGAGATCCATCGTTTACTGCGTATTGGCGTGGGAGCAGCCCACACCATAATGCATGAACACTTGCACTTCTGACGCCGGTCGGAGTGGCCGAGCGGTTCTAGGTGCTACAGTCTGGAACCTCGCGACTGCTACGGTCGCAGGTTCGAATCCTGCCTCGGGCGTGGATGTATGTGATGTCCTTAGGTTGGTTAGGTTTAAGTAGATCTAAGTTCTAAGGGACTGATGACCTCAGAAAATAAGTCCCATAGTGCTCAGAGCCATTTGAACCAACTTGCACTTTTGGAAAATCTGTGCACAATGGGTTCCCCACCAACTGACCGCTGAACCGCGCAATACTCGAATGGCACTGTCTGAGTCATCTGCAACGTTATCATGAGGACGAATAAGGTGTTCTGTAACGTATTGTCACAGGTGACGAAAAATGGTGTTACCACTTTGAACCGGAAAGCAAACGTCAGAGCAAGCAGTGGAAACATGCGACTTCACCACCTGCAAAGAAATCGAAGACTGTGCACACCATTTCAGATAAGGTCATGATGTCCTTCTTGTTTGACCACAAGGGCCCTCTGTTTGTCGAGTTGCTGGAACGGGGAACCTTGATCAATGCCCAGCGTTATCAAGCCTCTTTACAGAACCTTAGACGAGCCATCAAGTCGAAACACCGAGGCATGTTTTCCAATGGTATTATCCTCCTGCATGATAATGCCTGCCCACACACGGTCAATTCGGTGAAGACGACAATGCAGCAGTTTCGATGGGAAACGCAGGAACATCCGCCGTACAGTCCCGACCTCTCACCGTGTGACTTTCATGTGTTTGGACCTTGGAAACAAGCTATTCGCGGACTTCGATTCGCAACGGACGACGAAGTGTGTGACTGGGTCCAGGTCTGGATCCGTCAGCAGCCTACTAGCTTCTTCAAGGATGATATCGACCGGCTGGTGTCGCAATGGGATAAATGTGCCAACAGTTTTGGCGACTATTTTTGAGTATGTGTACTGTGTATAACTACATTTTTGAGTTAATAAAATCGTTACCGTTGCTTCACACTACAGACCGGGTTTCATTTGAATGACCCTTATATGCGAATTCTATCGTAGCCAAGTGAATTCGAAGTACACAAAACTAGGCATATTGTTGGTCCTCTTATAGTGGGTGCATCAGTAAGCAAGGCAGACGTGTTTGGTGTTTCAAGAGACAGAGTATCGAAAATTTATACAGCATACAGCAAAAGCGACAAACATCGTCCGCTAAGTCAAAACTCGGACGATAGTATGTGTTGAGTGATCGTGGCGGACGGTCGTTGAAGAGGATTATGAGGAAAGAGGACGACAGCTGCAGAAGCCAACGCAGAACTGAATGTCGTACTTGCGTCAGCATCAAAGCAATACGAAGGAAGCTCCATAACAAGAGGACTGTAGGGCGAGCTGGATCTGCAAAATTACACATCAGTGATGCATATACCCGTAGCAGGAAAACTTGCTCCCGAACCCGTAAAACCTGGATTATGGGGCAATGGGAGAAATTCATGTGGTCAGCTGATTCTTGTTTCCCACTGTTTCCAATTCATGGCCAAGTATTCATCCCAAGAGGAAAACGTTGCGGCACTTCGGCGATGATTTCTGCAGCTGTCTCGTGGAATTGCACGAGTCTTCAGGGTACTCTGCGTGGTCACGTTACTGCCAACGATTATTTAACCTTTCTGGCTGATCATATCCAGCCCCTAGTACAGGCCCATCCAAGAATTGCGCCCGGCGGGTGCGCCCGCGCCCCGCGGGCGCCTGGCAGTGGAGTTCAGCGCCCCGTCCGCGACCGTGTGTCGGTAGTGTCGGCATCTCAACAGGAAAGGGAAGGGGAAACCGGCTGGGGTAATAGCAGGAAATTTAAGGGGGGGAGGCACTGCCATGAATGGTGAAATACCAGTGGTTACAGGTGTTGGAGCAGCACCTTTTTTAGGATAGGTAAGACAGAAAGATGTCAAGTTCTACGAGAGGTCAGGATTGAAACAAATCTTCAGTTTAGGAAAGAAATTAAGCATTACTATTCTAGCTCATTGGATCACCAATCACAGCTATCAATTATAAATTTTCACCAATCACCAGAAATTATTTCTCCACCAAGTTGTATCTCAGTCCTAGGTAATTCCATTGATGAATTAAAGTCACCCAACCCAGTTGACATAATCTGCCTCTCGGAACACCATGTGACCACTGGTATAGGAACTAGGCCTAAGCACAATGAGAAACTCAGACAGGAGAGTACTGCAAATGTTGGAATAAGGAAAGGTTCTCATAAAATTATAATTAAAAATAATGTACGTATATTTCATCAAAATATTGGGAGTTTAAAGAATAAAGTAGATGAGCTTCTGGTTTGTTTAGAAGATTTAGAAGCTGAGAATGAAATAGATATACTATGCCTGTCTGAGCATCACATTGTTACTGATATGGATAAGGTAAATGTAAGTGGTTATAAGCTCTCTGCACATATAATGAGAGAAAATATGGAGAAAGGAGGAGTTGCCATATATGTCAAAAGTTATCATTGTGCAAAAAGTATAGAAACAAAAAAGTTTTGTGTAGAGAAACATATAGAAGCATGTGCCTGTGAGCTTAAATTAAATAAAGGCACATTTATAATTGTAACTGTATATAGGTCCCCATCAGGATATTTTCATCTATTTCTGAAAAATTTGGACTCCTTGTTGTGCTATCTGTCAGACAAGGGGAAGCAAATTATTATTTGTGGGGACTTCAATGTAGATTCTCTGAAAGAGGGTAATAGGAAAAATGACCTTGAAGTATTACTCGGTTCTTTCAATTTGACACCCGTTATTGATTTTCCTACTCGGGTGGTAAAGGATAGCAGCTCACTGATAGATAACTTCTTTATAGACCATGATAAGTTTAACCAGATAAATGCTCAGCCTGTTGAGAATGGTCTTTCTGATCATGGTGCACAGCTAGTTACAATATGACATAGCTCCATTCAGCAATACTAAACAGTCCTCCAAAGTAGTATGTTCAGTCAACGGTTTAACAATTGCAAATTTCAGGGAAAGCCTACAGCAGTTAGACTGGGATGAGGTGTACCGTGAACCTGATGCCAATTTAAAATATAATTTATTTAATGACTTTTTGTAAATGCATTTGAAAACTGCTTCCCCAAGAAAATAGTTAAATATACTCGTAAGAAACCTTGTAACAAACCATGGCTTACTAAGAGTATAAAAATATCTTGTAACCGGAAAAGGGAAATGTATCTGACAGCAAGAAAGAGTAGTGACCCAGAAACGATCAAAAATTATAAAAACTACTGTGTTATATTAAGAAAAGTTATTAAAAAATCCAGGAGTATGTGTATCATGTCTGAAATCAGCAACTCTGATAATAAAATTAAAACAATTTGGAATATTATTAAAAGAGAAACAGGTCAACCAAGAGCAGAGGAAGACAGTATTACCATCAAATTGAATGAAAACTTTACGAACAAAAAGTCAGAAGTTGAAAATATTTTTAATAATCATTTTCTAAATGTTGTGGATATAGTAGGATCCAGGTGTTCATTAGAAGATGCTAGGCTGTTAATGGAAGAGGCCATATCTATGCAATTTGATACAATTGAAATCTCACCCACTTCTCCCTCTGAAATTAGGAAAATAATAAACTTGCTTAAAAGCAAAAACTCACATGGAATTGACGGCATTTCCAGCAAAATACTAAAAGCTTGTTCTCAACGGATAAGTAAGATTCTCAGCCACCTGTGTAATAGCTCTCTGGAACAAGGCATTTTCCCTGATAGACTGAAATATGCTATTGTTATACCTTTGCATAAAAAGGGGGATAGATCAGATGTCAACAATTACCGTCCAATCTCCCTTCCAACAGCTTTATCCAAAATTTTTGAGAAAGTAATGTATTCAAGAGTAGCTTCACATATCTGTAAAAATGAAGTACTAACAAAATGTCAGTTTGGTTTCCAGAAAGGTTTTTCAACAGAAAATGCCATATATGCTTTCACCAGTCAAATTTTGAATGATCTGAATAGCCGAACACCTCCCATTGGGATTTTTTGTGATCTCTCAAAGGCTTTTGATTGTGTAAATCATGAAATTCTGCTAGACAAGCTCAAGTATTGTGGCATGAGTGGGACAGTGCACAAATGGTTTAATTCGTACCTAACTGGAAGAGTGCAGAAAGTTGAAATAAGTAGTTCTCGTAACATGCAAAGATCAGCACATTCCTCAAACTGGGGAACTATCAAGAATGGGGTTCCACAAGGGTCAGTCTTGGGTCCTTTGTTGTTCTTATTATATATTAATGACTTGCCATTCTATATTCATGAAGAGGCAAAGTTAGTTCTCTTTGCTGATGATACAAGTATAGTAATCACACCTGAGAAACAAGAATTAACTGATGAAATTGTCAATACTGTCCTTCAGAAAATTACTAAGTGGTTCCTTGTAAACGGACTCTCACTGAATTTTGATAAGACACAGTACATACAGTTCCGTACAGTGAATGGTATGACGCCATTAATAAATATAGACCTTAATCAGAAGCATATAGCTAAGGTAGAATATTCCAAATTTTTAGGTATGTCCATTGATGAGAGATTAAATTGGAAGAAACACATCGATGATCTGCTGAAACGTTTGAGTTCAGCTACTTATGTAATAAGGGTCATTGCAAATTTTGGTGATAAACATCTTAGTAAATTAGCTTACTACGCCTATTTTCACTCATTGCTTTCATATGGCATCTTACTTTGGGGTAATTCATCACTGAGGAATAAAGTATTTATTGCACAGAAGCGTGTAATCAGAATAATAGCTGGAGTCCACCCAAGATCATCCTGCAGACATTTATTTAAGGATCTAGGGATATTCACAGTAGCTTCTCAGTATATATACTCTCTTATGAAATTTGTTATTAACAACCAAACCCAATTCAAAAGTAATAGCAGTGTGTATAACTACAATACTAGGAGAAAGGACGATCTTCACTATTCAAGATTAAATCTAACTTTGGCACAGAAAGGGGTGAATTATACTGGCACTAAAGTCTTTGGTCACTTACCAAATAGTATCAAAAGTCTGACAGATAACCAACAAGTATTTAAGAAGAAATTAAAAGAATTTCTGAATGACAACTCCTTCTACTCCATAGAGGAATTTTTAGATATAAATTAAGAAAAAAAATATTAAAAAAATATAAAAAAAATAAAAAAACACAAAAATAAAGTTGTTATATTAACTTAAGTATGTTGTTAAATTAACCTAATTATGTCACTATTGGAAAATTCGACTCGTTCCACATCATTACGAAATATCGTATTCATGATCCATGGAACTAGTATTAATCTAATCTAATCTAATCTAATAGGAGCGAGAGAGAGCTTCGGAGCGAGTGAGACCGCGCACCACTGCTCTGCGGTGGATTGTCCCGCGGTCAGATCCAACGTAAACAAAATAACAGAGGAAGCGCACCTCTGTAAAAGAGGCCGATGAGCGGTAAAACAAGCACACCATTTACCGTTTAGGTAACAACTAGTGTTCGTGTGGCAGAATTACTACGTAAAGCTTTAGACAACAATATCCAAAACAAGAATCGAAGAACATCTTAGCTGTTTTCTGACCCACAGGTTCATTCTACTAGTACTGCACATCCACACTCGTCATATGTACAATCCAGTGTGTATCCCTCATAGCGCAGGGGCTCCATCCCTTGTTACACTGATCAGGCGTTCCCATTTTAAACCCATTGATTCTAACACGTTTTCCACGGCTAGAAAAATATCCAAACCCGTGGTTGTGTCTTTTAATGGTATAAGATCGAGAAATACTTCGGTGACACGCAGGTTGTCGTCGACACCTCGAATGAATATGACGAGCTATGTCCGCAACGTCAACGGACTCGTCAAGAGCGATAGAAAGTGGAATGAAGTTTGCCGCTCTCTCCATTAATTGCTGCTCCATATCTGAGAGCATATCTTGGACTCTGTGAGCAACAGTTTGAGGTGAAAGACGTATTTTTTCAAATTTTTCCGTGAGCTCTGGTGGACAAATACAAGCCGCCGAGTCGACCAGGCAATCCTAGATGAGATTCCCAGCAGCAAAGGGTTTCCCTGCTTTCCCAATTCTCAACGATCATTTGTAACTTGCGCAAAAACTTTGCCCACCTGTTCCCTGCTCGTACCACGCCAAAAAGGAACATACAATTAATTTTGTACAATCCTGTTTTTAAAACACTTTTATCACTTTAACAATTAATTGTTTCATTCATTGAAACTCAAATAAAAAAACTAACAAAAATGATTGGTTTTATATGCGTTTTCCCCCAGTTCCTCTGAAAAGGACAGCGATGTGTGGTCGCAAATTTTTATCTGTTGTAATATTTGCGTACAGCGGCATGGCGAGGCTCCGCGGGCGGTCTGCACGGCCAGCTGAGCGACACGGCTCGGCCACTGCGATAACATACGAATTCGCCCGGGGCGCTGGTCGCGGTCGACCGCGGGCGCTAGCGCCCCAGGGGCACAGTTTGGACGAGCCTGCTCCAGTCCAACATTTATTCTTTAAAGATGATTAAAAAAATGTAAATCTCGTATGGGTAGGGCCTCCCGTCGGGTAGACCGTTCGCCGGGTGCAAGTCTTTCAATTTGACGCCTCTTCGGCGACTTGCGCGTCGATTGAGATGAAATGATGATGATTAAGGCAACACAACACCCAGTCCCTGAGAGGAGAAAATCTCCGACCCAGCCGGGAATCGGACCTGGGCCCTTAGCATAGACATTCTGTAACGTTGACCACTCAGCTACTGGGGGCGGACATTAATAATGATGATGTGTTCCAAGCCGACAGGGCATATGTTCATACCGCTCACATCGTAAAGGACTGGATGAATTTTCGTTTCTCCTATGGTCACCACAGCCATCAGATCTGATCCTAATAGTATTGAGCCGTTGTGGTCTGCTTTGGAGTGGAAGGTTGATGATCGCTATACACATCTCTCATCGTAAGCTGAACGTACCACTATTTTGCAGGAAGAATGGTATAAGATTTCTTTAAAACAAGACTGGAACCATACAGGACCTGTATTTATCCAATCCGATACGACTGGAATCTGATTTGACTGCCAACCAGTTTCCTACACTGTGTCCTGCATGGTAATCTGTTTGTGGTGCTTCCATATTTTTCTTCACACCCCATAAGTATCTCTGATGTTTAATAAGACGACTGCACGAAAACTAAAAAACATACGAGAATACGAGGCATATCGGTGGACACAGCATCTCTCCAAGCTTCGATTCATAATACATATTCAAAAGGTGTGAGCTGAAGGAGATGTAATGCCTTTGCTCGACGAAAATCACAGCGTTCAGTTCTAATCTAACTACACCTGTTGAAACGGAAAGCGTAGAACGCATTATTTTGCTGTATTTTTGCCATCTCACGTCAAGACTCAATTAATGAACGAGAGAGCGAGGTAATTGTACCAAGGATATCTCTACCAGTAACCACATGAAACGATATGTTGCAACTGGCGCCAAGATAAGATTTTGTTTGGAACTTAAATAGTGGTCACTATTTATTCACAACCTATACAATAAAGTTAAATGTTTGCACCTGTTACTGTCCTTCAAAGTAGTCACCAGCTATGTGTAGAATCCGTTGCGAGCGATGTGGAAGGCGTAGTATACCGTTAGCAGAGCCTGTTCTGTTGATTGTGCGAATGGAGCGGTCTATTGCCTGTCGAATCGCTGGAACAGTTCTGAAGCGAATGCGACGAAGTGGTTCCTTCATCTTCGGAATCAAATCAAAGTCACAAGGAGAAAGGTGGATGGTGCAGTACTTCCCAGTCCCATCGACCGAACAGAGCAGCCACAGCTTGCGCTGTATGCTCCCGCGCATTCTGCAAAATGATGGGTGCGTTGCGCAGAAAGTGTCGCAGAGTTATTCGCAGGTAATGCTCCAAAACCGAATAGTAGTAACGTGCACTGCCGGTCTGCCGTGTAGGACCATAATGCGCTAGGACAAATAACGAAAATTGTGCTAAAAGGAACTCGGTTACACGATAAATCAGTCTAATCTAAAAGCCGTAAATTTAACTAAATACCTAGGTATTACAATAACAAACAACTTAAATTGGAAGGAACACACAGAAAATGTTGTGGGGAAGGCTAACCAAAGTGTGCGTTTTATTGGCAGGACACTTAGAAAATGTAACAGACCTACTAAGAAGACTGCCTACACTACGCTTGTCCGTCCTCCTTTAGAATACTGCTGCGTGGTGTGGGATCCTTACCAGATAGGACTGACGGAGTACATCGAAAAAAATCAAAGAAAGGCAGTACTTTTGTATTATCGCGAAATATGGGGGAGAGTGTCGCAGAAATGATACAGGATTTGGGCTGGAAATCATTAAAAGAAAGGAGATTTGGTTGCGACGTTTCTCCTCTGAATGCGAAAATATGTTGTCACCGACCTACATAGGAACGACAATCACCACGATAAAATAAGGGAAATCAGAGCTTGCACGGAAAGATATAGGTGTTCATTCTTTCCACGCGCTATACGAGATTGGAATAACAGAGAATTGTGAAGGTGGTTCGATGAACCCCCTGCCAGGCACTTAAATGTGATTTGCAGAGTATCCATGTAGATATAGATGTAGGTAACACCATCACAGTCGTACACGACAGTCAGCATAACATTTGAAGGACAGTAACAGGTGCAAACATGTAACATTTTTGCATCGGTTGTAAATAAACAGTTGCCACTATTTAAGTTCCACCCCTCATTCATTGTTTTCTATTCAATGAAATCTTTCTTTCGCTAACCATATGCCTCCTAGTAGTTAGAATCTGTAACAGAATCTTTTTATTTAGCTGGCCGTAGTTGCCACTTGCTGTAATTGCTGTAGTTCGTTTTATGAAGAGTTTCTGTGAGGTAAGTGACTTATGAAAAAGAATGGGATTTGCACTGAAGGGATTCGTGATTCAAATGAGTTTACGCAATTAACAAGAGTTGGAGGTAGTTTTATATTTCTTTATTTTAATATTTTTTGGATTTGTATTATTGTTAGGATTTCTTGCAGCTCAGAGCTATTCTTTTGTGTTAATTATCGGAAGTCATGTTCTCAATGTATAGCAGTCAGATTGCGTTGGGCTTGTATCTTGTGGGTAATAAATGAATAGGTTAAGTTTGAGTTGCCTCATCGGCAAAAATTCTGTAGGTCAGTGTTTGATAAAAATTATTAAAGAGGTAGTTTCAACTTTTAATGCTCCATCGGAAACATGGGCATTGACGAGTACGGCGTGAAACGTATGAAAGGAAAAAAGGAGTGAATGTTATGGAGTGGGGAATATTTTCGTGGCATTTACTGGGTGATCTCGTCATTCCGGAACGCACAACGGATCATCAAAACATGCATCAGTGATTGGGCACCACCCCCACCCCTATATGCAGTTTGTTTTTCCTCGGCACAGTGGCATCTACCTTCAGGACACATAGCTCTCAGAGGACGTGTTTGGTTCGAAGGTCACCAGGATGAGTTTACCGTATTCCCCTGGCCACCAAACTTCCGAGATTTAAACCGAATCCAAAACCTGTGCGACCACCTGGTTCGGGCTCTTTACGCCATGAATCATGAATCTTATCCGAGAAAAGTAGCGTGACTCGACAAGGCACTAGAGTTGCCGCGGCTAGAGAACCTGCCGGTGCTTTTCAGAACGTCATTGCCCCTCTTCCTCTACGTCTCGCTCTGCAAAACGTGGTTGTTCAAGCTTTTGAAAGATGGTCACATTAATTTGACTGGACCGTGTATGTTCAAGGATGCATTTCTCACCGTGTTCCACATGTTAGTCCAACACCTATAATTACGTCCCAGTGGTAATGAAAGGGTTACAGATATATTCTCCCTTCCCACTCACTTCTCACAGTATGCAACAATAGTAGAAGCCATCATCTTTTCACGACAGCGTCACGTACTTTTTCCAGTCAGCTATAGTAGCGAATTTTTTGCAGACGAATGGAAAAACTGGTAGACGCTGACCTCGGGGAAGATCAGTTTGGATTCCGTAGAAATGTTGGAACATGTGAGGCAATACTGACCCGCCGACTTATCTTAGAAGAAAGATTAAGGAAAGGCAAACCTACGTTTCTAGCATTTGTAGACTTAGAGAAAGCTTCTGACAATGTTGACTGGAATACTCTCTTTCAAATTCTGACGGTGGCAGGGGTAAAATACAGGGAGCGAAAGGCTATTTACAGAAAGCAGATGGCAGTTATAAGAGTCGAAGGACACGAAAGGGAAGCAGTGGTTGGGAAGGGAGTGAGACAGGGTTGTAGCCTCTCCCCGATGCTATTGAATTTGTATATTGAGCAAGGTTGAAGGAAACGAAAGAAAAGTTCGTAGTAGGTATTAAAATCCATGGAGAAGAAATAAAAACTTTGAGGTTCGCCGATGACACTGTAATTCTGTCAGAGACAGCAAAGGATTTGGAAGAGCAGATGAACAGAATGGAAAGCGTCTTGAAAGGAGGGTATAAGATGAACATCAACAAAAGCAAAGCGAGGATAATGGAATGCAGTCGAATTAAGTCGGGTGATGCTGAGGAAATTAGATGAGGAAATGAGACACTTAAAGTGGTAAAGGAGTTTTGCTATTTGGGGAGCAAACTAACTGATGATGGTCGAAGTAGAGAGGATATAAAATGTAGACTGGCAATGGCAAGGAAAGCGTTTCTGAAGAAGAGAAATTTGTTAACATCGAGTATTGATTTAAGTGTCAGGAAGTCGTTTGTGAAAGTATTTGTATGGAGTGTAGCCATGTATGTAAGTGAAACATGGACGATAAATAGTTTCGACAAGAAGAGAAAAGAAGCTTTCGAAATGTGGTGCTACAGAAGAATGCTGAAGATTAGATGGGTAGATCACATAACTAATGAGGAGGTATGGAACAGAATTGGTGAGGAGTTTGTGGCACAACTTGACTAGAAGAAGGGATCGGTTGGTAGGAGATGTTCTGAGACATCAAGGGATCACCAATTTAGTACTGGAGGGCAGCATGGAGTGTAAAAATCGTAGAGGGAGACCAAGAGATGAATACACTAAGCAGATTCAGAAGGATGTAGGCTGCAGTAGGTACTGGGAGATGAAGAGGCTTGCACAGGATAGAGTAGCATGGAGAGCTGCATAAAACCAGTCTCAGGGCTGAACACCACAACAACAACTATAGTAGCGAGGACTCTGGTAGCTTACACGGTTCTCGGAAGTTGGTTTGATCTGCGGCAGTCAGTTGCACACAGCACTCAGACCAGTAGATATTTCCTAGAGGTATTTCAAGCCACTTGCTTTGATATGTGGCGGTATTACAATCCAGACAGGATGCCCCATCCCTAGAGAGCCAGACGGCATTCCTCGTGGCGCAGCAGATTAAGCTGGCGGCCCGAGTCTTTAACACCAGTTGCGACATGGCGCAGCTGCCACGCCTCCATCAGCTGCAGTGGTCGCCGCCGCCGCAACCGCAGACGGTCCCAGCTGACTTCCCGAACAAATGAGCGACGTTGGGGGTCCCAGTTAACGGGACGGCCACGCCCTGGCTGCCGCCTAACGCGCTTTTAATTACAAGCACTCTCCGAGACCGACCCCACCTTGCCGCAATAAATACCGATAGCGCGCCGAATTGACTAAGAGCCCTCAGGAGTTTCCATTTCCCTCCCCCTTCACTTTCGTTATGCTATCTCGCAGCACAACCCTGGCCTCCCTCCTCATTTTCGTCTCTCTCATTCGCGGTGTCCTCCTCCTCGTTCAACACTTTCCTGCTCTCTCTCTCTCTCTCTCGTTCTTCCTGCACCAGCGCAGCTACACCGGTAATTAATTTAAGGGCTGGGGTGGGATTTAGGTCAACAGGATCGCTGATGTAATCTCTTCAGAGATTCCCACTCCCACCCCACCCCCTCCCGGCTACCGTTTCCGGCGATTAAGTGCAGAAGCGGGCCAATCTGCGCCCTGAGACTCAGACAAGATGTCGCCGCCTCATTCGCTACCGCAGTATTATAAAACGCTGTGTTTCCTCCAGGCTGGCAGTCAGTTCGAACTAAATGAAAGAGCTACTGAAATAAAACGAGGTTCTTCACTACTGGCGACATCTAACTCCTCACTTGGCGACATCCAACTTCTCACTCAGTGTACGTTAATTTCCAAACCGATTGAGACTTCATTTCCAGAAACCTCTGTGCCTCGATGACAGAAAACGTGGAGAAATTTGAAGTTACTTTAAATGTAAACTTACTTTCACGCAGACCACAAGTTTTCTACTTTTTTTTATACTGTTTCTAGTGACTCTTGCAGCATTTGAATTCTATAACTGAGATGACACTGAATTCGGTGAAAGGTTGCGGTTTGAACGAAATCAGAAGCTTGTCGTGATAGTAGGCTGAACAGGCAGTTACAGTGTGAAAAGAAGAGATGTAACAGAGAATGGATAAGGGGTTTAATTATTGGCAAACCACATCAAAAATAGACTGATGTTATTGGCCCAAATGCTAATACATCCAGAAAATTGTGCTTTACGGCTTCTAGAAAACGTAAAATCAGGCTAAAATTGAAATACAGAATGGTTATAATTAAACTTTTGCTGCTTGAGCCAGTGTAGACGGTACTGATACCCAACTTTCTAGGAATCATAGTCAGACGGTAGGCTGCAGGATTTGCTTTCTTTGTTAGCAATGTTAGTATCATGACTGGACGTTAGCCACAGTTACTGGTATGGTGGTGTAGTTGGAACTCAAACATCAGTGTGCGTTATGTTTGCGCACAGTCAACATGGATCTCTATGAGGTGAGCAGGGCTTTACTCGTAAAGCTGTTAAATCATAACAGCAATAGTACTGCTGATCTTTGCTAGTACTGACCTGTGAAAAGAATACGTAGAGGCCCTCCTTCCACACCGGGGTTGAACAACGTGGGTCGGAAATTCGAATTAACTGGTGATTAGGGGACTGATGCTTTGTGAGACCGACTGCCAAATGGGCCTCAAATTGTTTTGAAGAAGTTGCTGCTGCCATGGCTGAGAATGCTGGACCCAGTGTACCATCTTCAAACAGTTTACGACCAGTGTCACGAAATCTGAACATTCCATGATCCACCGTTCCGTAAGTGCCGCCAACAGTTGTGAAATACTATCTGTAGAGTGGTTTCACTGACTGCATATGGTCCTCACATTAAGCAACGGAAATTAAAACGTGTTTCTTTCAATGGCTCATTCATTATTTCCATTCCGCATTTTCTTATACAGAGTGTTCACGTAGATATGCAAATATTTTAATATGTTATTCTACAGGTAAAATTAAAGAAAAAAGTTAATACAAACAAAAGTCCGCAGATGTTTAGTTACGAAGTTACGGCTAATAAAAGATTCTGCCTGAAATTCACAAACTTCGCTAATATGAGGCCATCACAAAACTGTACGAGGCTAAAGTAAAGCACAATTTCCGTTTATTTTGTTGTTATTGATATGGTGAATCTAATAAAACATGTCCCAGAGGTATATCTACAATAGTTTTCAAAAACATGCAGAAAAGCAAAGACATAATTTCGTAAAATGTTTTATTTATTATTTACTAGACCCACTTTGTTTTTTAATTCCAGACAATTGTACAAAGTTTTCAGCAGAAAGTGTAGAGAGTTTAATTTTGGAAAAATGATGGTAATAACGTTAACTGAAACTGTATGAATGTGTCCGATAATCTGCTTTTATTAATACCATGGCACACGTGAATTCATGTTAAACAGGAAAAACAAAGCTCATGTTAAAGATGTTGTACAGTGAACATACAATTTCACAATACATTCACAATAAATGTTCAGAAATGTCTCCACCGAGTTCAATGCATGTAGTTGCACGTGTACGAACAGATTTTGTTGCTCGTTTCAGTTTCACAGGGTTGTTCTTAATGGTACGTAATTTTATAGTACGTGGTATATGTTAACTGCAGCCGTAGCATTACCATCACATTTGCCATTAATAAACACCATATCGGCGTATTCCTCTGTCGTAAATTTGAATGGCATCCCTATTTCATAAATAATCTACGAACTACAACTTACTATGTGGTTTCACTTAAATACACTTTTGTTATTTTATTTCACTGAACAATGCTGAGAACTAATTCGTTTCAAGGTTAGGAAACGACAGAACTAACTCACTAACGATTGCCAACAATGACATAAATATTTCTACATTCTTAATGAAAAGTAAACAGATTTATTTGTAAAATAATCTTTGCTCCTCTGGATGACCTGGAAAATTACTGCAGATACACATCTGGGACA
Organism: Schistocerca piceifrons; assembly: GCF_021461385.2. Taxonomy (NCBI): domain Eukaryota; kingdom Metazoa; phylum Arthropoda; class Insecta; order Orthoptera; family Acrididae; genus Schistocerca; species Schistocerca piceifrons. Next base: position 745,162,884 of record NC_060141.1, read on the forward strand.
TGTTTTATTAGATTCACCAGATCAATAACAACAAATTAAATGGAAATCGTGCTTTACTTTAACCTCGTACCGTTTTACGATGGCTTCATAATGGTTGGCAAATTTCAGATAAAATATTTTACTAGCCATAACTCAGTAACAAAGCATTTGCGGACCTATGTTTATATCAACCTTTTTCTTTAGTTTTACTTGTAGAATAACATTTTGAAATATTTACATATCTTCTTGAATCACCCTTTATATGTTCCCTCAAAGTTTCATTGCCTTACGATCAATTGTTTACCATGGGAGCCCCTAACCATTTGTCACAGAACCTAAATGCGACCTTTTAAGATAAGTAATCGCTGTATAGGTACCCAGAAGAAACGATAGCAAGAAGGCGATTCTTTCCTGAAGTCCACTTAGTATCAAATTGAGAAGGTGTTTGTAGTGATCTTTTCTCTGGTGATTTATCCTGTAGTCTCAAAACTGAAAACTTTGATGACCTCAAAGTCTGTTCCGGCAATGATATAGCTCTGCATTAACGAAAGGTTGATCTGATTTAGAGTAATAGATTCCGAGGTAGCTGCTGTATTGGAGAAAAAGCGTAGGGGGTGAAAAGATTAGCTCGTTGAATTATGTGGCTGAGAGTTTATTCGACTTTCATCTGTCTGTGAACATGGTGATCGAGTACACGATATGAAAAAAAATCGCAGTATGTTGTTACAATAGCTCCATATTTAGCAATTATACATAACCGCTCGCTCACAGAAAGATCCGTAACTAAGACTGGAAAACTGCTCGAGTCATACCAAAGTGGGAGTAATCCACTGAACTACAGGCCCATATCACTAACGTCGACTTGCAATAGGGTTTTGGAACGTATACTGTGTTAGAACATTATGAAGTACCTCGAAGAAAACGATTTATTGACACATAGCACGGATTCTGTAAATATTCTTCTTGTGAAACGCAACTAGCTCTTTAGACACATGAAGTAATGGGGGGATGTCAAACTGATTTCATATTTTTAGATATCCAGAAGGCTTTCGACACCGTTCCTTACAAGCGTATTCTATCGAAACTGCTTGCCTATGGAATATCGAGTCAGTTGTGCGACTGGGTTCATTATTTCCTGTCATAAAGGTCACAGTCCGCAGTAATAGACGAAACCCCCAAGGAAGTGTTAAAGGCCTTCTATTGTTCCTGATCTACATTAACGACATAGGAGACAGTCTGAGTAGCCGTCTTAGATTGTTTGCAGATGATGCTGTCATTTACCATGTTGTAAAGTCTTCAGATGACCAAAGAGAATTGCAAAATGATTTAGATAAGATATTTGTATGGTGCGAAAAGTGGCAATTGACCCTGAATGAAGAAAAGTGTGAAGTTATTCACATGAATACTGAGAGAAATCCGCTAAATTTCCATTACACGATAAGTCACACAAATCCGAAGCCTGTAGTTCAACTAAATAGTTAGGGATTACAATTACAAATAACCTCTATTGGAATGATCACATAGATAATGTTGTGGGTGGAGCAAACCAAAGGCTGCGATTGATTGGCAGAACACATAGAAAGTGCAACAGGTCTACTGAAGAGACTGCTTACACCACGCTTGTCCACCCTTTCGTGGAGTATTGCTGTGCGGTGTAGGATCCGCGTCAGGTGGGATTGATGGATGACATCGAAAAAGTTCAACGAAGGGCAGCTCGTTTTGTACTATCGCGAAATTGGGGAGATAGTGCCACAGACATGACACGCGATTTGGAGTGGCAATCATTAAAACAAGGGCATTTTTCGTTGCGACGGGATCTTGTCATGAAATTTCAATCGCCAGTTTTTCTCCTCCGATTGCGAAAACATTCTGTTAGCACCCACCTACATAAGTAGAAATGATCATCAAAATAAGAAAAATCAGGCTCGCACAGTGCTCGATTTTCCTGCGCGCCGTTCGAGAGTGGAACGGTAGTCAGCTTGAAGGTGGGTCATTGAACCCTCTGCCAGGACTTTATTGTGAATAGCAGAGTAATCACGTAGATGTAGATGTAGCCACGTAATGGGTGCCCTAAGCACAGAAAATTCCAAGGTCGCTCACGCATTGCGTTTTACCGTTATCATTGTGAAAGTGCGCTGTGACTATCTCACCTTACGGAATACCAACGTCAAGACGTTCAATTTCAAACGGAAACATTGCAAATAACCCTTCTCGGCGTAAAATTGTAACTGTGCTTAATGTGTTCTGTATTTGGTGCGCAGTAATTTTGTATCAATATAGCGTGTGAGAGTGCGAAAGGCAGAACGACACTAGGCGTCAGATAGAAGTCTGCCTTTGTAGCGAGATGTCGGCTCTCGATAAAGTAAGATTTACATGCATTGCGAGAGCGGTCTCTTAAATGCTGCAGAAAGGAAAGAAAGAGGAAGTGACAATGGCCGCAAAAGCGACATGGAATGCGTTCTATATAAGACCATACTAATGTGCTAAGAACTTTCAGCAGAGCCAAATGACTTGGAATTCTTCAATCGTCTTTCAACGAAATGGACAAATGTGTTACACCCTGTGTTCACAGAAGATACACTGCTCATATACGCGTCGGATTTCGCTTCCAAGAATGCTGAAAACCGTCTATAAACCTAAAGATAGTAAGATAACTTGTAAACAATCGTAGGTGGTACTGTTTTGTATTTTTGCAATGCATAATTCAAGCTTGCGAAACGAAAAAATAAGAAGTTGCTGTGTTACTTCCCTGCACTTAAACACCACTAACGAATGTTTGTGCAACTAAATACTAGGTACGTATCAAATATGTAATCAGACTATTCCCCTGAATGAACTTCAGCTGTTGATTCCTTTCATGTGTCTGTCCCTACGTATTCGTATTCATACGGCATCAGCTTATCAGTTGTTTGTGTGTCCGCCCGCAAACCACGAAGTTTTGGCAGGAAATTGCGTGTATTGAGCAACATCACCCTTGCAGACAAGGGCAATACATAGACCAGTGCTAGTATTTTTAAAGCTCTGAAGTTTCGTTCAGTATATTGCGCAGTCCGCCAGTACCTCTCTCTGATCATTCATTGTATTGTGCAGTAAAATAATGAGTGTTTGAGGGGCCCATAAACTGGATAAACAGGCAAATGTTCTGCAAATCATTCATCGGTTCATTTCTAGACAGCGAAGATTTCACAGCCGTAATATGCCAAACCACCTCTTCCCTATTGCACCCAGAAGCCACTGCCCATCATGTGCTTCTTGATGTTGGGAAACTGAAAAATAGTTGCCTGTATTGGTGAGTTGCGAAACGCGTTGTTTCGCGCCGACTGCAAGTAATGAATAAGTCGAAAGCCAAATGCAGTAGTGCATACTACTCCCTAAAGCGGTTGTGATGGGCTGTCTTTGTATTGGGGCAATTTAAAGGAGATTGAATGGGGTATTGCTATGCCTGCTGGCGTTTCTCAGCTCCGAACGGTACAGTATACCAAACGTTGGCTCTGCGGTTTGATGCTGGGACCAGTTTAACGTTTCAAAACCAGGTCCCAACATCTCCACGCCCTTGATCATCAGTTCCCAAGTAGCTTTCGAACCTTGTTAACATCCAACGATACAGTAACGTATAAAATACTGTACGAGTTCGTCACAAGTGCCAACATCCCGATATAGCTCCTTGCACTGCTAATCTAATGCTCTTGGTAATCAGAATGCAAGGGGAAGACCAAGGCACAATTGGTTAACTATATTCCCACGTGCTCAAGGATGTGGAGCGGTCAATCTGTCAATGTATGTCACTGAGTACCTCCTATGTGTATGTGTCTGAATACAGGCCTATCTGTATGTATGGCTGTGATGCCCAAATCCAGTTCTTGTTTACTGCTCTCATGGTCTGTGTAGATGGTAGTTATAGATCTGCACAAATATTCAATTAGCCATCCGCAGCTTTTGAAAAAATTCTGACAGGACATATAAAAGCATGTTTAAGTGTTAATTTAGATGTTGTTGTTCTGGTCTTCAGTCCAGAGACTGGTTTGATGCGGCTCTCCATTCTACTCCATCCTGTGCAAGCTTCTTCATCTCTCAGTACCTACTGCAACCTACATATTCCTGTATCTGTTTAATGTATTCATCTCTTGGTCTCCCTCTACGATTTTTACCCTCCACGCTGCCCTCCATTACTAAAATGGTGATCCCTTGATGCCTCAAAATATGTCCTTCCAACCGATCCCTTCTTTTAGTCTAGTTGTGCCACAAATTTCTCTTCTCCCCAATTCTATTTAATACCTCCTCATTAGTTATGTGATCTACCCATCTAATCTTCAGCATTCTTCTGTAGCACCACTTTTCGAGAGCTTCTATTCTCTTCTTGTCCAAACTATTTATCGTCCACGCTTCACTTCCATACATGGCCACACTCCATACAAATACTTGCAGAAACGACTTCCTGACACTTAAATCTGTACTCGATGTTAACCAGTTTCTCTTCTTCAGAAACGCTTTCCTTGCCATTGCATTTTATATCCTCTCTATTTCGACCTTCATCTGTTATTTTGTTCCCCCAATAGCAATTCTCATTTACTACTTTAGGTGTCTCATTTCCTAATCTAATTCCCGCAGCATCACCCGATTTAATTCGACTACATTCCATTATCCTCGTTTTGCTTTTGTTGATTTTCATCTTATATCCTCCTTTCAAGACACTGTCCATTCCGTTCAGCTGCTCTTCCAAGTCCTTTGCTGCCTCTAACAGAATTACGATGTCATCAGCGAACCTCAAAGTTTTTATCTCTTCTCCATGTATTTTAATTCCTACTCCGAATTTTTGTTTTGTTTCCTTTACTGCTTGCTCAATATACAGATTAAATAACGTCGTGGATAGGCTACAACCCTGTCTGACTCCCTTCTAAACCACTGCTTCCCTTTCATGCCCCTCAACTCCTGTAACTTATTACATATGCAGTCATTAACATAGGCTGAATTGGGAGTATCCCAAATGTGTACCAACGGCGATTTATCATTTCGTATTGTGTTACCTGTGGGATTTTTATAGCATACTGCCTCTGTGTATCCTGTGTTACACTTCCGTCTTGTTTACTCATGCAACTACACTGTGGATATGAAAATTTGTTTTATGTCAAAATCTGTCTTTTGTTGAGCCTCTGTAACTTTGTAGCAGGATATGACTTAAAGTAATGCATACTCTGAATTGGCAAAACAGACTCTAGTATAATATTTCCACTGTTGAGATGGCTCTACGGGCACATTCCGAAAGTCAATAAAAAACCACAAAACAATCTATTATTATGCTATGAGATCAAAACGATGCTGTTTTGTATAATATTGTTTATTGCAATAGATCTATTTCTGTGTGCTTGCCACCTCCAGATTATCTGTGGAAAGTACACAGTCTGGTACAATATTCCAGATTCTGAACATGATAATTTAAAGTATTGCAGAATTATGAATTTCGATGTCGATAATTATGGCCTCGATATCCATATTTTTTCCTTCTGCTGGACGTTGTTCTTGTCAATAGCTGAGATCTATGAGCTGTTAAACTGGTCGTGTGATTTCACATTTATCTACCCTTGCTTTATTCGGGATTTTGTGGATGTCATTTTACCTAAGTCAAATGGTATTTCTCCTATCTCACACATTCTGCATACCAACTTTAACAGTCGATAAGTTGCCACTCCTCCAAATCATTTTAGAAATTTAGGAAGAGGGTTATTTTTACTTCATAACGTATTTGATGGCGCGTCTTCCCAAGATCTGTTAAAATCTTACTATTACTGGGTCCTCTACATACACCAATTCGACTCTCATTTCTTCCCCTGTCACGTCAACAGACACTTATTTCCCTCTCGTAGAGACCTTCAGTCCACTCTTTCCACCTATTTGTTCTCTCCTCTGCCTTAAATTGTGGAATTCAGTTTGCACTATTAATATTGACACTTTTCCTTTTTACTTCTCTCTGAATCAATCCTTCAACGACCTATTCCTTTTCGACCTGCCTCACATTTTTCCTGTAGCCGCTTCGCTTTTACGTCCTGCGCTTAGATTTTATTGCAAAAAATTTACATATGCCTTTTTCTCGTCTTTGCCTGAATATTTTTGTGCCGGTTTAATTGATCTTTTAATAGAATCATTTCATCTGTTATCGATGATTTATTCGTAGTGAGCTTCCTGGTACCTGTATTTGTCTGTACGACTTCTGTTATTGCGCTTTCTAGATGCGTTTCTCCATTCTTCAACTGACGTGCATGCACTCAGCCCTTGTGAGGCAAACTAAGGAGCTATTGAGAAATAGTGGTTCTGGTCTCGTAAACTGACAGACTGCCGGGAGAGCGGTGAGCTCACCACACGCTTCTCCGTATAGGGATCCAGGGACACATATGAGTTGAAGATCACACAGTGGCCGGTCGGTACCGTTGGGCCTTCATATCCTGTTCCGACGAAGTTTAATTTATCCACACAATTATTTTAACCACTACTTTTACGACCTATTCGAGGCGTATTATTGTAACCCCTAACACCTGACTAGAGAAGCCAAAGTTTCATGAAAGTGATGGTGTACCGAACACATGGTTCCCAGTATAATTAACGAAAAGTACTATAGAAAATTTTCGCGATAATTTAATGAATGTGTACACAGTAGATAATTTTATATGGGAAAAAGAGTCAATTTGATTAAACATTTTGAAATTATTGGACTTCAATAATGATGGCTAAAACATACTTTAAGTAAAATTTGCCGCTACATCTACATCCATACTCCGAAAGCCACCTGACGGTGTGTGACGGAGGGTACCTTGAGTACCTCTATCGGTTCTCCCTTCTATTCCAGTCTCGTATTGTTCGTGGAAAGAAGGATTGTCTGTATGCCTCTGTGTGGGCTCTAATCTCTCTGATTTTATCCTCATGGTCTTTTCGCGAGATATACGTAGGAGAGAGCAATATACTGCTTGACTCCTTGGTGAAGGTGTGTTCTCGAAACTTCTACAAAAGCCCGTACTGAGCTACTGAGGGTCTCTCCTGCAGAGTCTTCCACATGAGTTTATCTATCATCTCCGTAAAGCTTTCGCGATTACTAAATGATCCTGTAACGAAGCGCGCTGCTCTCCATTGGATCTTCTCTATCTCTTCTACCAACCCTATCTGGTACGGATCCCACACTGCTGAGCAGAATTCAAGTAGTGGGGGAACAAGCGTACTGTAACCTACTTCCTTTGTTTTCGGATTGCATTTCCTTCGGATTCTTCCAATGAATCTCAGTCCGGCATCTGCTTTACCGACGATCAACTTTATATGATCATTCCATTTTAAATCACTCCCAATGCGTACTCCCAGATAATTTATGGAATTAACTGCTTCCAGTTGCTGGCCGACTATATTGTAGCTAAATGATAAGGGATCTTTCTTTCTATGTATTCGCAGCACATTACACTTGTCTACATTGAGATTCAATTGCCAGTCCCCGCACCATGCGTCAATTCGCTGCAGATCCTTCTGCATTTCAGTACAATTTTCCATTGTTACAACCTCTCGATATACCACAGCATCATCTGCAAAAAGCCTCAGTGAACTTCCGATGTCATCCACACGGTAATTTATGTATATTGTGTATAGCAACGGTCCTACGACACTCCCCTGCGGCACACCTGAAATCACTCTTACTTCGGAAGACTTCTCTCCATTGAGAATGACATGCTGCGTTCTGTTATCTAGGAACTCTTCAATCCAATCACACAATTGGTCTGATAGTCCATATGCTCTTACTTTGTTCATTAAACGACTATGGGGAACTGTATCGAACGCCTTGCGGAAGTCAAGAAACACGGCATCTACCTGGGAACCCGTGTCTATGGCCCTCTGAGTCTCGTGGACGAATAGCGCGAGCTGTGTTTCACACGATCGTCTATTTCGAAACCCATGCTGATTCCTACAGAGTAGATTTCTAGTCTCCAGAAAAGTCATTATACTCGAACACAATACGTGTTCCAAAATTCTACAACTGATAGACGTGAGAGATATAGGTGTATAGTTGCTGTTGCTCTTCATTCACTGATTGTGGCAAAAAGTGGAAAATTGATAAAATCCCACGTTCAGCAGTATCGGCACACAGTTTATTGACATTTAATTTAACAATAATTCGACGTATCCAGGGACTAAACCTTCCTCGCTACTGTAATGAGCAGCTTCACGGTTTATGATTGCCTGATATGAGTATTGGTGTTATTATGATTGTATCGCTTTATTATTCTGGTATGTGACCTCGTTTGCTTTCACAGTATCGTGAGCACAGTTTAATACCTCATGTACAATCAGTACCGAAGCCTCTACCAAATGCAGAGCAAGCGCCATGTACAAATGAGAAATTATAGTTTCAGTGAACCGCTTTGATTTTGGCAGGAACTTCCTAATCTGGCGGAAAATTGCTCGGCATAGCGCCAAATAAGAAATCGTAAACGCAACAACGGAAATTAAAATATACTGTAACTGCTAGCGATATGCTGGTAAATCATGACATCCGTTCGCTAACTCTTGCATGAATGAATTTTCTGCGCTTTTCATAACTGTATCTGCCCTATAAGAAAGTGCACTCATTGTCTTACACCCGCAATGTAAATCTCTACGTCTACGTGATTACTCTGCTACCCACAATAAAGTGTCCGTCAGAGGGTTCATCGAACCTCCTTCAAGTTGCTTGTCTACCGTTCCACTCACGAACTGCGCGCAGGAAAAACGAGCACTTATATTTTTCTGTGCGCGCCCTGATTTCTCTTATTTTATCGTGATGATCATTTCTCCCTATATTGTTTGGTGCCAACAGAATGTTTTCGCAGTCGGCGGATAAAGCTGGTGATTGAAACTTCATGAGGAGATCCCGTCGCAACGAAAAAACGCCTTTGTTTTAATGATTGCCACTCCAAATCATGTATCATGTCTGTGGTACTATCTCCCCGGTTTCGCGACAATACAAAAGGAGCTGCCCTTCTTTCAACTTTTGCAATGTCATCCGTCTGTCCCACCTGATGCGGATCGCACACCGCACAGCAATACTCAAGAACACGGCGGGCAAGCGTGGTGTAAACAGTCTCTTTAGTAGATCTATTGCACCTTCTAAGTGTTCTGCCAATGAATCGCAGTCTTAGGTTTGCTCTACCCACAACATTATCTATGTGATCGTTCCAATTTAGTTTATTTGTAATTGTAATCCCTAAGTATTTAGTTGAATTTACAGCCTTCAGATCTGTGTGACTCATCGCGTAATCGAAATTTAGAGGATTTCTTTTAGTACTCATGTGAATAACTTCGCACTTTTCTTTACTCAGGGTCAATTTCCACTATTCACATCAAACAGATATTTTATCTAAATCATTTTGCAATTCGTTTTGGTCATCTGATGAGTTTACAAGACGGTAAATGACAGCATCATCTGCAAATTTTCTAAGATTTTCTCCTAGGTCGTTAACATAGATCAGGAACAATAGAGGGCCTGTAACACTTCCTTGGGTACGCCGGATATTAGTTCTGTTTTACTAGATCACTTTTCGTCTATTACTACGTACTGAGACCTTTCTGACAGGAAATCACGAATCTAGTTGCACGACTCCGGCGATATTGCATAGGCATGCGGTTTAGTTAGAAGACGCTTGTGAGGAACGGTGTCAAAAGCCTTCTGGAAATCTAAAAATATGCAATCAATTTGACATCACCTGTCGATAGCACTCATTACTTCATGAGTATAAAGAGCTAGCTGTGTTTCACAAGAACGATATTTACTGAATCCGTGCTGAGTATGTGTCAATAAATCGTTTTCTTCGAGGTGTGTGTGTGAATTCCTAAGGGACCAAACTGCTGAGGTCATAGGTCCATAGACTTAAACACTAATTAAACTAACTTATGCTAAGAACAACAGACACACCCATGCCCGAGGGAGGACTCGAACCTCCGGCGGGAGGCGCCTCATAATCCGTGACATGGCGCCTCAAACCACGCGGTCAGTTTGCGGGGCTTTACTCGAGGTAATTCATAATGTTCGCACACAGTAAATGTTTCAAAATCCTACTGCAAATCGGCGTTAGTGATATGGGCCCGTAATTCAGCGGATTACTCCTATTTCCCTTTTTGGCTACTGGTGTGACATGAGCGGTTCTCCAGTCTTTAGGTAAGGTTCTTTCTATGAGCGAGCGGTTGTATATAATTGCTAAATATGAAGCTATTGTATCAGCATACTGTGAAAGCAACCTGACTGGTATACATTCTGGTCCGGAGTCCTTGCCTTTATTAAGTGATTTAAGCTGCTTTTCTACACCGAGGATGTTTACTTCTATGTTTCTCATTTTGTCAGTTGTTCTTGACCGGATTTCAGAAAGTGTTTCTAGTGTTTTTGTAGGCTTTGTTTATGAATGCTTCGGCAATAAACAGCGTATTTCGACTAAATCACAGTGTCCAGACTGATCCAAGCCGGAAAAATTTAATAATGCCCTAAAGTTTATTTAGTAGCTAATTACAAATATATAGCCTTAAAGTATTTAATTAAACGCACTGTCATACGGAGCTTGTGTTCTTATATACGTGTTACTGATACTGCCCATGAATCCATTTTAAACGTATTGAACTTATATGTTACATTCTTCTGTTAACCACTAATGGAGGCACAGCATGCGTAAGACGAGAACAATTCATGTGGTTTACCTACAAAAAGGCAGCAATTCGTAAAGTGGTCTTTCAGCTAGTAGTACCTAAGAATCCTAAGATTACAGGACAATTGATATGAAGCTCACAGAGGTATTTTTTTCTAATAGCAGTGTCTTTCTTAATATTAATGTCTTCCTTTCTGCTCGTCTTCCAGTGCTAATGCTTCCGGGGCATTTAATATTTATTGACACAGTAACATCAAGCATTATTTCTTGTTTTTCATTATAATAAACGTCATAGGACACTTTAAAAGTGAATATTGCATCAGATGTACAGTTTTCACTACCTCCTGACAAATATTACGCACGTTATAAAACGCAGGACGTATTTGTCACCATCTGCAACATTTCGATGGGTATGTCATAAAAACAGGTGCTTTCTTAGCAAGAATTGGCGCGCACTTTCGATATTATTTGCATCTGCTCAAAATAACTATTATTAGCATAATCAAACATTCCTATACGATAAGAAGTTTATATCAAAATCTTCAAACGAAAAGTTGATAGTTACTTTAGGAAGGAGGTAGTACTTAGGTAATGAAGGATTACTTTTACAACATTAATTACAGTAATTGTTTACTTCAGTTGCGTAGAATTCGCTTGCCATTTTATAACTTATTTTCAATGTACAAGGAAGGGGGATCTGCCGTACCTGACTTTCTTACAGAAAAACAAGCACTTATTACTGAAAGTGACATCCATGGACGCCAGGTAAATCAATAAAATTAGACATATCTGACCTCGATCTCGAAATAACGAGATAGCAATAAAAAACTTGTCAGTTCGTTTATTGCCGATTATCTTTCAACAACGAACTTCCGATTTTTATATGGCGAGGCCTACTGGGAACTCTAACAATTGTGTGAGTTAAAAATTAACCACTGACACAAAAATTGTCTCCTGTTTTTGTTTATTTGAGCCGTACGGCCAGATAAGTAAACCAATTTAAGCAAAATGCGTTGACAGAAGTGGACAATATCAACAAATACTGTATTTCCGCTGAATTTCTAAAGATATTACATCAAATGCACTTAGTGAAGTGCGCATCTGTAGATCTTTTCCAACGACCGATATTTGTATTTTCTGTAACAACTGTGTTGTGCCAGTAGTCTTTTGTATGAAGGGCACAAAGTAAATTTAATTTCCCAATGGAAGTCACTTTACTACTTAGAGTATACCTTTATTTTGAAATAATAACTTTATTTAATTATTTAACAATTAGCTAATTTCACCTACTTGGGGACTATTAAGCCACATCACAATATTCTCTGTTACGTTTACAGCTTTTGACGACACAGTAATGTGGGGAAAGTCTTTGATAAGAATTTCGCACGATCATTATAAGTACAGGCCCAAATACCACAGATGTGTAGTCTGTATGTAAAATGGATAAAGTGCATTCCTTAAGTGAGCTTTGCGCTGTGCTAGCATACATAACGTAACGTAAACTCTGTCCACAGGCTCTGGTGGACCCTGCGGTACCGGCCGGCCGCCGTGTCAGCCTCAGGCCATAGGCGTCAACGGATACGGATATGGAGGGGCCAGTGGTCAGCACACCGCTCTCGCAGTTGTATGTCAGTTTACGAGAGCGGAGCCGCTACTTGTCAATCAAGTAGCTCCTCAGTTGGCCTCACAAGGGCTGAGTGTACCCCGCTTGCCAACAGCACTCGTCAGACAGGATGGTCACCCCTCCAAGTGCTAGCCCAGCCCGACAATGCTTAACTTCGTTGATCTGACAGGAACCGGCGTTACCACTGCGGCAAGGCCGTATCATACATGGAAATCTTTGACAATGAGGTTTCGTTGATGTGCACCCTTTTAAGAAGTTAACCACGATATGTGAGTTTTTATTTCAGTAGTTATGGCAACGTATTGTAAAGCCAGAACCTACTGTGCTTGTGCGGAACTCATGTTAGAAAAGCCATCAGCTGTTGCTTTTTGCTTCAGTGGCGTGTGGACCGTAGCATGCTGCAACCAAAATAATTGTTTGTTGCTTCGTAGCTAAGTGCTAAAGAATGTAGTAAAGAGTAAAAAGCATTTGTGAGAAAACGCATTTCGTGTAATTTACCTTAATACGAGTTCTAAATGTCTGGCGACATACAAAGAGTATAAATATCTATGGAGTAAGCAGTCGGATGTGCAGAACGAAAATTCTGTCCGCAACATCTCTTGCAGCTCAAGTCACGTGATTTTGGGACTGCAGCTTTTAGGCCGTATAGTGCTTAGCGTATTTTGAGTGTTATTTCTTCACTACTATAGATACATCACCTTCAGAAATACCGTAAAACTTTGTATACGGATTTTACAGACGTCTTAACAATTTTGTACCAGTAACTGAAGCTGGCTTAAAGATGTGAAGAGCTATGTTACTGTGCTTCCCCGCCACAGTATCATAGCTCATATCTATATCTACATCTACATCTACATAGACACTCCGGAAGTCGCCGTACGACGCATGGTAGACGGTACCCTGTACCACTACCAGTCATTTTCTTTCCTGTTCGGCTTACATATAGAACGAGGGGAAAACGGCTATTTATATGCCGTATATGCCACCGTATGAGCCCTAATTCCTCTCTTGGTACTTAAGCGCAATGTACGTAGGCGGCAGTAGAATCGTTCCGCAGTCAGCTTCAAATGACGGTTCTCTGAATTTTCTAAAATAGCGTTCCTAAAAAAAAAAATAAACACCCTACCCTTCGGTGATCCCATCTGAGTTCCCGAGGCATCTCCGTAACAGTTTCTTATTGTTCGGACCTACCAGTAACAAATCTAGCTGCCCGCCTCAGAATTACTTCAATGTCTTCGTTCAATCTGACTTGCTACGAATCCCAAACACTCGAGCAGTACTCAAGAACAGGTAGCCGCAGCATCCTATACGCTGTCTCCTTTCTTAGAATTCTCCAAATAAACCGAACTCGACCATTCGCCTTTCCTACCACAGTCCTCACATGCCCGTTCCTTTAAGTGTCGCTTTACAATATTTTGGAAATTTGTGCTAAGGTCTTATGGGACCAAACTTACGAGGTCATCGGTCCCTAAGCTTACGCACTACTTAATCTAACTTTGACTTACGCTGAGGACTCGAACCTCCGACGGAGGGAGCCGCGCAGACCGTGACAAGACGCCTAAGACCTCGCGGCTACCCCGCGTGGCTTTGCAATATTACGTCCAGATATTTAAACGACTTCACTGTGTCAAGCAGGACACTACTAATGCTGTATCCGAACATTATGGGTTTGTTTTTCCTACTCATCCACATTAACTTACATTTATCTACATTTAGAGGTAGCTGCCATTTACCTCGCCAGCTAGACATTTTATGTAAGTTGTCTTGTATCTTCCTGCAGTCATTCAACTTACAAATCTTACTGTACAGCACGGTATCATCACCAGACAGCGACTAATTGCTGCCCACCCTGTCCGCCAAATCATTTAAGTATCTAGAGAACAAAAGCGGTCTTATCACACTTTCCTGGGCCATTCCTGGCGATACTCTTGCCTCTGATGAACACTGGCCGTCGAGGGTAACAGATTGGGTTGTACGACTTATTCAGAATTTTTTCGGTAGCAGCATGAGAAATGACAGCCAACAATAGTTTCTCAGGTTATCTATTGTAATGGTTCATTTTATCGAATCTTTTCTAATTAATTTCGTTACAGTGACACTACATAGGAAACTGTCTCGTGCGGAAATAATTAAATACACAAAGTGGTATCAGAATATGCGTAAATTGGAGTAAATTAACGAGACTGTCAAGCATCTGCATATGAGCAAAGCAGAAATACGTGTACACTGAATAGCAGTTTATTCGAACACACTTGAAAATTTATCTAGCACTTGTCGTTCGGCCATATAATCGCAGAAATTATCTCTATAAATCTCTCGACATTTTTCACTGTATGAAGTGTCTCCTATCAGTATGACATCTACAATTATACATTTGCTGAAATGAAATGTCATGTGGCGAGCGCCTCCCGTCGGTTATACCGGTCACCTAGTGCAACTCTTTTTAGTTGACGCCACATTGGGTGACGTGCGTGCTGATGAGGGTGATATCATGATGATCACAACACAACACAACACCGAGTCCTCGAGCGGAGAAAATCTCCGACCCAGCCAGGAATCGAACCTTTGCCCATCTCATGACATTCTACCGCGTTGATCGCTCATCTGTGGAGACGGACTTACATTTGTTGTACATAACTAGGAAAAGTACCTAATCTCTCTTTCACACAGTTTCCTTTACGTACGTAGAAACGACAATAGTGCATCATAGATATTACTAATACTCAAACATGCAGAAATGCATACAAAAACAAAGTGAATGACTGTAAAATTAAAGTTTCGTTGTTATCGCAAATTGTAGACAAGCATAGTCGTCCAAAAAGTCACGTGACAAGCGCGTATTGGCATTGCTGAGAGCATACGCAATAGATTATGCTCGCTCTATAGATGTACGTAATCTGAAGCGGGATGCGAGGCCTTTCTACGCACTGTTTTCGTCTGCTAGGGAAGTCACTTCAATGGCTGCCTAGCGAGAATATGTCTGCAGACTGTATCCTGCTGAAAAATACGGTAACAGGGCGGTTTTGGGTTAGGTTTGCCATGTACACGGAGATAAAGATTGCTGTTCCAATGTCGATCCTCTTTCACTGACCGCAGGGACCATTCTGCCGACGCTGGCTGCAGCTTTAATGGTTCGGTTTCTTATGATCGGGCGCTTTTGTCTCGGACTGTATACTGACGGCCTCTTCTCACATTCAGCACACAACAATTTGCCTGCTAGTGTGCTTTGATTAATATTCTGTTTACGTGATTCTCAGCGCTACAGATGTGATTTCTTAGTGACCGCAGTTAAATCTACTATTCCGATAGAGAGACATTGTTCCACATTCAAAGATGAACTCAAATTACTGTCCCACTTTTCAATATTACTACGACAATTGAGCTTCTTTTGGTTTGACTTTTCATGATTTGCGGTACTGTCTTTCGTGAGGTACCTTGGAGGACGTATGTGACCTTGTTACTAAATTCTGGTGTATACTTAACAAATAGTAACCAAAGGCTTTTTCAAATTGTCTTTAGTTATATTTCATTCCGAAAAAAGAACAATTTAACACGTTTTCGTAGACAGTTCCCATTTGCCCACTTATTCTATTTTTTTTTTTTTTTTTTTTATTTTCCTTTATTGTATTTCAATTCCCCATCGGGGCGGGCTGGCAGCAGCATAGGCGCTGCTCTTCAGCCGAAAGACATAGAACAAAACAATAGAAGACATTTAAAAACAGCAAAGGAGAGAAGAAGGCGAACATAGATATAAAAAAGGGAGAACATCATGGAAGGCAATAGACAAAACACGGGGTGACTGTAAAATGGAGATAAAAAACTGTTTAAAAGTAGCACACACAAAAGGCCACACACTGCGACGATTAAAAGAACACAAGGCACAGTATGACTGGAGCATAAAGGTGTTGACGGATGGCATAGCACATAACAAACACTGACGGCAAACCTCAAGGCAGTACACAATTAAAATCACACCTCTTGACGCACACGAGAAACAGCACTAAACACAACACAGATGTGGCACACTGATGATGATCAATACAGAGGATCTGCCAGGTTCAAGGAGATGAGGGAGACCTGAAGAAGGGAAGGAGGGAAGAGATGGGGGAGGGGAATGGGGGGCGCGCGGAAGAGGGCCAGGTAGGGAGGGATGTGGGAAGGAGAGAGGCAAGTATGGGGTGCAGGGTCTCAGGGGAGGGGGGGAAGGAGTTCTTTTTTTTTTTTTTTTCTTTATTGTAATTTGGACACCCCTTACAAGGTGGGCTGGCAGCGGAACAGTGTACTCCGCTCTTCAGCCATAAGCAGTACAATAAAAAAGAAAGGGAGACAGACAAGTAACAGAATGGCGGTTTAAAAAACAGGAGATACAATAGTTAAAAAACATGAAGCCGTTCACACTTGATGAAACAAACAAGAAAAACCGTCGGCACTGGGCACAAACACTGACGAGGTAGATGACACACGTGAACGAAGGAGCGTGGACGGCGAAAAACACTGAGGCACAGACACGACGGCACAGACACTAAAACGAGGGCGATGATCTCCGGCGCGCGAAAGTTCACGAGGCGTGTGCGAGTCCGGGGACCTGCCGAGAGAGGAGGAGGAGGAGGAGGAGGGGGAGTGGGAAAGCGAGAGGGGAGAGCAGGGACGCCACGGGCAGGGGAAAGAGGGGGGAGAGAGGAAGGGGAGGGGAAGCCCGGAAGAAGAGGGGGGAGGGAGGGGATGGGGGAAAAGGAAAGAGAAGGGAAGGGAAGAGAAAGGAGGGAGGGTGCCGAAGGGAAAGGACACCAGGAGGGAGGGGGGGCAGGGTCAAAGTTGATAGGAGGGGTAGATGGAGGGGACGAGGACATCATCAGGGAGAGGGAGCTGGCGGAAACCACCTTGGGAGAGGGTAAGGAGGGTGGAGAGATGGAGACCAGGTGGGACGTGGGAGTACAGGCGCGGCAGCGGGCGGGGGTGGGAGAGGATCGGGGAGACGAGCGGGTGAGGAGGATCGAGTTTACGGGAGGTGTATAGGATTCGTATCCTTTCGAGGAAGAGGAGGAGGTGGGGGAAGGGGATAAGGTCATACAGGATCCGCGTGGGGGAAGGGAGACGGATGCGATAGGCAAGGCGGAGAGCATGGCGTTCAAGGATTTGGAGGGATTTATAAAAGGAAGGGGGGGCGGAGATCCAGGCGGGATGGGCGTAACAGAGGATAGGGCGGATGAGGGACTTATAGGTGTGGAGGATGGTGGAGGGGTCCAGACCCCACGTTCGGCCGGAAAGGAGCTTGAGGAGACGGAGTCGGGAACGTGCCTTGGCTTGGATTGTCTGGAGATGGGGAGTCCAGGAGAGGCGACGGTCGAGGGTGACGCCAAGGTACTTAAGGGTGGGGGTGAGAGCGATGGGACGGCCATAAACGGTGAGATAGAAATCAAGGAGGCGGAAGGAGGGAGTGGTTTTGCCTACAATGATCGCCTGGGTTTTGGAAGGATTGACCTTGAGCAACCACTGGTTGCACCAAGCGGTGAACCGGTCAAGATGGGATTGGAGAAGGTGTTGGGAGCGTCGCAGGGTGGGGGCAAGGGCGAGGAAGGCGGTGTCATCGGCAAACTGGAGAAGGTGGACGGGGGGTGACGGCGGCGGCATGTCCGCCGTGTACAACAAGTACAGAAGGGGGGAGAGGACGGAGCCTTGGGGCACACCGGCGGAGGGGAAAAAGGTGTAGGAATCGGTGTTATGGATGGTGACATAGGAAGGACGGCGGGAGAGAAAGGAACCGATCAGACGAACGTAGTTAATGGGAAGGGCGAAGGTTTGGAGCTTGAAGAGGAGACCGGAATGCCATACGCGGTCATATGCGCGTTCGAGGTCAAGAGAGAGGAAGATTGCGGAGCGACGGGAATTCAGCTGTTCGGAAAGGAGATGAGTGAGGTGAAGGAGAAGATCGTCGGAAGAGAAGGACGGCCGAAAGCCACACTGGGTAACGGGGAGGAGGCGGTGCTGGCGGAGATGCTGGTGGATGCGGCGGGTGAGGATAGATTCCAGGACCTTGCTGAAGACCGAGGTAAGGCTGATGGGACGGTAGGAGGAGACGGCGGACGGCGGTTTGCCAGGTTTGAGGAACATGAGGATACGGGAGGTTTTCCACAGGTCGGGGTAGTAACCGGTGGACAGGACTACATTGTAGAGCCTGGCCAGGGTGGAGAGAAAAGAGACAGGAGCTTCACGAAGGTGACGGTAGGTGACACGATCGTGACCAGGAGCGGTGTTGCGTTTGGTGCGGAGTGTATTGATGAGATCCTGTGTGGTGATGTGGGCATTAAGGTCCGTGTGTGGAATGTTGTCCAAGTACTGGAAACCAGGAGCGAGGGGAGGGACAGAGGTGTCAGTTCGATCGCGGATATCTGGGAAGAGGGAGTAATCGAACTGGGGATCATCAGGGATGGAAAACACATCGGACAGGTAGGAGGCAAAGTGATTGGCCTTACTAAGGGCGTCAGGGAAGGGGTGATCATCGTGGAGAAGAGGATAGTAGGGGGAGGGTTTAGTTCCGGTAAGGCGACGGAAAGCGGTCCAGAACTTGGACGAGTTTATAGGGAGGGTAGCAGTTAAACGGGTGCATGTCTGTCGCCAGTCCCGGCGTTTCTTGGCCGCGAGCAAATTTCGAATGTGTCGCTGTAGTTGCCGGTGGCGTCGTAGTGTGTCCGGGTCACGCGTGCAGAGGAAGGCACGGTAGAGACGGCGGGATTCACGGAGGAGGAGGACGGCCTGTGGGGGTAAGGTAGGACGGTGGGGGTGGATGGCAACAGTAGGGACGTGGGCCTCCACGGCCTCAGACAAGGTCTGCTGGAGAAAGGAGGCGGCATGGGTGACATCATCGGGACGGCGGTAGGCGAGAGGGTGGCTATCGACCTGAGTGGAGAGGGTATCCCGGTAGGCATTCCAGTTGGCACGGGAATAGTCATGGATGTACTTAGGGGGAGGGTCATGACGAGGGTCGGGGCGGGGGCGACGGCCGTCTGAAACGGTGAGGAGGACAGGGAGATGGTCGCTACCGGGGGAAGGAGGAAAATCCGCTCACTTATTCTTTGTCTCGATTTGTAGTTGATGCGAGTGCAAATCGCCAAGCACATCCTCGTTGTTCAGACAGACCGCTCCGGCAGATAATGTATACAGGGTGGTCCACTGATCGTGACCGCACCAAATATCTCACGAAATAAGCGTCAAACGAAAAAACTACAAATAACGAAACTTGTCTACCTTGAAGGGGGAAACCAGATGGCGCTATGGTCGGCCCGCTAGATGGCGCTGCCATAGGTCAAACGGATATCAACTGAGTTCTTTTAAATAGGAACCCCCATTTTTTATTATATATTCGTGTAGTACGTAAAGTAATATGAATGTTTTAGTCACAAACGTATGGCTCACAATTTTAGACGGACAGTTGGTAACAGGTAGATTTTTTAAATTAAAATTCAGAACGTAGGTACGTTTGAAGATTTTATTTCGTTTGTTCCAATGTGATACATGTACCTCTGTGAATTTATCATTTCTGAGAACGCATGCTGTTACAGTATGATTACCTGTAAACACCACATTAATGAAATAAATGCTCAAAATGATGTCTGTCAACCTCAATCCATTTGGTAATACGTGTAACGACATTCCTCTCAACAGCGAGTAGTTCGCCTTCCGTAATGTTCGCACATGGATTGACAATGCGCTGACGCATGTCAGGGTTGTCGGTGTATCACGATAGCAAATATCCTTCAACTTTCTCCACAGAAATAAATCCGGGGACGTCAGATCCGGTTAACGTGCGGGCCAGCGTATGGTGCTTCGACGACCAATCCACCTGTCATGAAGTATGCTACTGAATACCGTTTCAAACGCACGCGAGCTATGTGTCGGACATCCACCATGTTCGAAGTACATCGCCATTCTGTCATGCAGTGAAACATCTTGTAGTAACATCGGTAGAACATTACGTAGGAAATCAGCATACATTGCACCATTTAGATTGGCATAGATAAAATGGGGGCCAATTATCCTTTCTCCCATAATGCCGCACCATACATTAACCCGCCAAGGTCACTGATGTTCCACTTGTCGCAGCCATCGCGGATTTTCCGTTGCCCATTAATGCATATTATGCCGGTTTACGTTACCGCTGTTGGTGAATGACGTTTCGTCACTAAATAGAACGCGTTAAAAAAATCTGTCATCGTCCTGTAAACCATATTGTCAAACCCAGGTCTAGAAAAGTTGTCTTCTTCGTCTGACAAACTACGATATAAGTCCTTAAATAGTAGTGCAGTTCTTTCTTGCTTAAATATAAGAACGTGCGTAAGTCCTTTCTTGAAGCAAATTTCTAGGAAAATGATTTATGCTCATTCCTTTTAGATTATCGCTTATTAATCCCATTGTTATACTGTGACACCAACTGTTACTATACGTTGTTATTACCTGTTGCTCTATGTTGCACTTTGCTAAAAACAAGTTTCGTCGATTACTTCTGTATTTAGTATTCATCTCTATCCAACATTCTTAGTATTTTGTCTCAAAACCGTTAATAATCACATTATTTCTTTACGTAATATCCTTCACCCACCAATGTTCACTCACTACATCCAGCAATAATCTCTTCACTACTCGTGTCCCTCTATGGAAGTGAAATATGGACGATAAACAGTTTGGACAATAAAAGAGTAGAAACTTTGCAGACGTGATGCTAGAGAAGACTGCTGAAGATTGGGTGGATAGATAACGTAACTAATGTCCAGGTACATAGAAAGCTGGGAGAAAGGAAATTTGTGGTACAACCTGACTAGAAGAAGGGAGCGTTTGAGAGTACACATTCTGTGACGCCAAGGGCTGACCAATTTAGTACTGGAGGGAATATGGGGGGGTAGAAATTTTATAGTGACCTGAAGATGAATAGAGCAAGCAGATTTAGAAGGACGTAGGTTGCAGTAGTTACTCAGAGATGAAGAGGCTTGCACAGGGTTGAATAGTATGGAAAGCTGCAACAAACCAGTCTTCGGAGTGAAGACAACCGCCACAACAGGAATAACAACACCCGTCCCGCCCCAACTCTCCACCTGACGTCACATTTCAGGAGCACATCTCCTCTGTTGACGTTTTTGGATAGCGTCCTGCTCACGTGTGATTATTTCCAGTTATTTCTGCCTGCGGCGTTGCATGATTTAACGATAACTGCAGAATTTTAATAATTTCTTTTTCTGCATTATGCGTTCTTCTGATCAAACTGCTACATACTCTTGGATTTCGAACTCGAGATTCATTCACATACCCCTTTACTTATACAAAGTGTAGTTGTTTGTCACTTAATGAAGTAGACGGTGGCATCAGAGATAACGAGCGTAACGGCCTCCTTACCGGTTGCTAAGCCATCCTCAGACGGGGCGTGTTTCTCATCGGGAAGCACGCCAGATGTGCTGTCCGTCGTGGTTGCTGCACGCACTGTAACGACCTACCTACATGTCACAGAACGTACTCTCCATCAGTGATCTGCGACATATGGCCCGTAAATCAGGAAGTTTCTTTACGAAAATGGACGCAAGCAAAACAAGTGCGTTATCTCTGTCAGCGATTGTCGAACAAAAGTGGAGGAAATCGCGAAGAAGTTTTTGGTCTCAATGACGGTTTGCTCTACGATGTAAGTTGTGCAACTATCTGACACACATTCTAGAAGAATTCATCAGTTAACTGAATCATCATCCTATTTTCGGTTTTATATATAGTTAAAATACAGCGTCTAATGTCAGTCTGCGCATCCACAATATCCACATTTTCTAAGTTGCGTTCATTACTGAAATAATGCACTTCATCACACAGATTTCAAGATTCAAATTTTTTTCGTCATTTTTGAGTGGAAGAGGAGAATTTTTTTCAAACCATCATTGAAAACGAAATTTATCGACAAGATACAAGTATGAGGCAATTCATAAAACCAAGAAGTAGGTGATGTATGTTTCAGACAAAGTTTCCTAATAGGAAAATTCCCCGGTGTGTAACTTGTGTTTACTTTCTGACATAGACTCAGAGTCATGCTAAGATATCTAGCAACTAGGGAACCATTCCAGTCATTGGCCTTTGCAATAAGAATTACAGCAAATATATTATTTATAATAAACAACCTCGACTATGCTGGAAATACTGCTATTAAATTAATAAAAGTCTTTTTAAATTAATAAATTCTTTTTAAAAACATTGTAAATTAATAAAAATCTTTTAGAAAACAGAAAATGAAAATAAAAATTACAGATAGATGGACGTGAACTTACTACCATTTTTATTTTTGGTCATAATGGCTACGTTTGTGAACCATGACTGTGTGGGATGGTTATTTATTTGTAATATCTGCAACCAGTCACTTTTTTTCTTTTGTTTTACGTTTAACCTTACATAACAAAACGCGTTTCGAACATGTCCTGTTCATCATCAGGCGTTTATATATACATACATACAGAGAAATTTTACTTAAAAATAATTTGTCTTAAACTAAATTAACCTAAAACTTTTTGTCCATTGTTCGTTACTGTAGTGGCTGGGGGACGGGGCCAGTGGATGGCCAGAAATCTAAGTCAGTGATGTCTTCTGTTCGTTTGTCTTATTGTTGGTCATTCTCAGTAGGTTCATTCTTATTATCTTGCAGAAGACATCACTGACATAGATTTCTGGCCATCCATTGCCTCCCCCCCCCCCCCCAAATGCACCAGCCACTGCAGTAACGAACAATGGACAAAAAGTTTTACGTTAATTTACTTGAAGACCACATTTTTAAGTAACATTTCTCAGTATGGATGTATGTATAAATGCCTGATGATGAACAGAACATGTTTGAAACGCGTTGTATTTTGTTAGATTAAACATAGAACAAAAAGAAGTGACTGGTAGCAGAAACTACGAATAAATAATTCTTACAATTTGGTTCACAGCTCAGACAGTATAAAGTGAGCTACAGCTTCAACATGGCAGGCAGCCCTCTGTGTATGGTATAGAGTCTATACTATAGACTGTATAAACACTATATAACTGTCCTTATTTGATATTTAACCACGACATGTTGAATCAAAACGACGCGTTTTTGTTAGATCATCGTTGTGCAGTAGTACTGACACGGTAACACTAAAAATATCAAATGCAGGAAGGTAGTGTCTGTCGGCGTGTAATTGTAGAGCTCACCGTTGGAAGTTGACTAGTATCTCCGTACAACTCTCGTGTGATTCCACATGAAACCACGAATAAATGAGCCACTCTTTAGTATCTTCTCCACTTGCTGTATTCTGGTAGTGATCCCAAGCAAGAAATACTCCGCAATCGATCGAACTAGGTTTATGTAATCTACCCCTTTTGTGGGTTGATTAAATTTCTTTAAGATTTTTCTTGTAGATTTGGTGATCGTTATTGTTCGAAATTCTGAGAAAATTAGAAGTAATCCACAGGGAAAAAAATGTGTGGTATACAATATGTACAAGAATCATAAGGGAAAAATAATAATGAAGAGCTCGGATTAAAACGTGTGAAAGACAGTCTTTTGACCCTATTCATGGCGAAAGGATAACAATGATAAGATTCGATGATGACATTTCTTTATGCGGTCAGGGCGAAAACCAATTACAGCAGACCCTTAATCCAATGAACAGTCTAAAGAGTACGGAATATAGTTTGCAAGTAAAACGAAAAAAAAAAAAAAAAAACATGCTCAGGAGTAGCAGAACTGAGATTAGTGAGAAACTTGGAGACCACGAGATAGACGAAGTGAGGGGCTAACTTGGAATCGAAATAACGTAAGACGGAGGAAGCAATGACGAAATAAACAGCAGCATGGCACGGGTAAAAGAAGTTACCGACTCAGTGTAATGAGGCAGCTGCTGTACATCGAACTGTAAATTCCAGAGTTTCTGATGATGCTCTTGTTAAATTGAAGAGCCAAACGCAGCTATAAAACATAATGGGTGCGACACGGGGCGATCCTGAAAAACTTAATTTCAGCAATCACTATTTACCCAGCCGGCAACGCCTGCCTTCGCTACAATACCACTGAATGGGTATTTGTACATGTTACGTTATCCACTAATTGAATTTCAATCTGTTCGGTTGGGTTGGCGCAGCGTTGTGCTTCTTTAGCTAGAGTTTTCTTAATGATGTCAGCGAGATGTCACAAAATATGGAAAGAACACACATTATATATGCTGGGGCTATTCTACATGATACGATTATGGTTGTGGTGGAAAGTTATTGTCATATTGCTCCAGTCTAGTTTTTGTTGATATTGTTTTTAGCCTGAAGTGATCTCTGAGGTCGACTTCTGCAAGTTTGTTCCATTCATCTGTAAATACTCCGTGTCAGTATTTTGCAGCCACGACTTATCAAACTGACAGTTCGGTTGTACTGATACCCGTCAGCATCTGCCACGTTTGGAATTTGAATTATTGTATTCTTCCTGAAGTCTGAGGCTATTTCGCCTGTATCAAGTATCTTGCACCGAGTGGAATAGTTTTGGGAGGACACGTCTCCAAGAAATCTCAATAATTATGAGGAGCTATCGAATACAACGGTGAACTTTGTTTCTTCTTAGGTCTTTCGGTGCTCTGTGAAATTCGTCTCCCCGTGTTATCTCTGCCATCAGACCTTCAGCTACTTCTTCTCTTTTTATAGCACTGTCTTCATATCCATTGTACAGCCCTCCTATATATTGCTTCCAACTTTCAGCTTTCCAGGCGGTGCATCGTACTGGCTTGCCTTCTGAACTCTTCGTATTCATACAGCTGCATCAATTTTCCTCTAGAGCGCATGTATCTTTCTGCTAGTCACGCATGCTTGTACATGTTTGTATTTTCCATCCTGCAAATTCCTCCTCAGCCATTTCGCTCTTCGTGTGAATTTCATATTTGGAATTCTTTTTAAACGTCTGTACTCCCTTTCGCTTGCTTCATTTACTGCTTTTTTCATATTTTCTGCATTCATCGTTTATATTCAATAACTCCTCTATTATCCAGACATTTTTACTAGGCCTGGTTGTTTATGTGCCAGATCCCCTGGGTCTTTAGCTAGACACATCAAAAAAAGTTTTAGATCACCCCGGTTTCCAGAACTCCTGAAGATGTTGACTGTGGATATTGTATCACAGACACAGTCTCTTTGACTGTTCAGAGATGTCACTAAATCCGCCCATAGATGTAAACAACCATGCGTAGGCACCCCCTATTAGACGGAGGGGGTCCAACAGCCGATCAGTTCCAGTCATTCCACCAGAAAGGAGGTACACGGCTCGTGTTTTCTGTATTTGAAGCATGCCTACATGGTCAAAACCGCCGTTCGATCGTGCCCGCATTGTTACTTTGTGCCAGGAAGGGCTCCCAAAAAGGAAAGTGTCCAGGCGTCTCGGAGTAAACCAAAGCGACTTTGTTCGGACATGCAGGAGTGACACAGAGACAGGAACTGTCGATTACATGCCTCGCTAAGGCCGCCCAAGAAATACTACTGCAGTGGATGACCGTTACCTAAGGACTATGGCTCATTGGAACTTCCATGCTGAACAATGCTTATCGCGCAGCCACAGGACGTCGCGTTACGACTCAAACTGTGCGCAACAGCTTGCATGAGGCGCAACTTCACTCCCGACGTCCATAGCGAGGTCCATCTTATGCAACCACGATACTATGCAGCGCGGTACAGATGAGCCCAACAACATGCCGAATGGGCCATTCAGGATTGGCATCACATACTCTTCACCGATGAGTGTCGTATAAGCCTTCAACCAGACAATCGTCGGAGACGTGTTTGGACGTAACCCGGTCAGGCTGAACCTCTTAGAGACAGTTTCCAGCGAGTACAGCCAGTTTCAGGTTCCCTGCTGTTTTGGGGTTGCATTATGTGGGGCCCACGTACGCCGTGGTGGTCATGGAAGGCGCCGTAAAGGCTGTATGATACGTGAATGCCGTCCTCCCACCGATAGTGCAACAATATCGGCAGCATTTGGCGAGGCATTCGTCTTCATGGACGACAATTCGATCCCTCATCGTGCACATCTTGTGAATGACGTCCTTCAGGATAACGACACCGCTCGACTAGAGTGGCCAGCATGTTCTCCAGACGTGAACCCTATCGAACATGCCTGGGATGGATAGAAAAGGGCTGTTTATGGACGACGTGACCCATCAATCACGCTGAGGGATCTACGCCGAATCTCCGTTGAGAAGTGGGACAATCTGGACCCACAGTGCCTTGATGAACTTGTGGATCGTATGCCACGACGAATACAGGCATGCATCAATGCAAGAGGACGTGCTACTGGGTATTAGAGGTACCGGTGTGTACAGCAATCTGGACCACCACCCCTGAAGGTCTCGCTGTATGGTGAGACTGTGGTGTCACCGCCAGACACCACACTTGCTAGGTGGTAGTTTTAAATCGGCCGCGGTCCATTAGTACATGTCGGACCCGCGTGTCGCCACTGTGTGATCGCAGACCGAGCGCCAGCACAAGGCAGGTCTCGAGATATGGGATAGCACTCGCCCCAGTTGTACGGACGACTTTGCTAGCGACTACACTGACGAAGCCTGGCTCCTTTGCCGAGCAGATAGCTAGAATATCCTTCAGCTAAGTCCATGGCTACGACCTAGCAAGGCGCCATTAGCCTTACATAGCAATTGATACTTATCGTGTAAAGCATGTCTCATCAAGAACGATGTATACAACAAGGATGGATTGAAGTTAAGTATTCCAAAAGCTACGTACTTTTCTTTATAGCATTCATTACGTATCCTGTTTCAGACCTCACGCCATCCTTCGTGTGTTTATAGCGTGCATTGCGGTCCCCTCAAATCACACTGTGTCGGCACTTCTGTCGACACATCAGATAGAACATGCAATGTGTGGTTTTCGTGAGCAATATAAAGGGCGGAAATGATGTTTATGTTGATCTCTATTCAAATTTTTCTGTACAGGTTCCGGAACTCTCTCTCTCTGCAAGAGAGGCACTCTGCAAAGCGGTGTAGCTTGCTCGCCAGGTTTCGAAAGGGTGCGTTTCTGGATGTGGTATCGAATATATTGCTTCCCCCTACTTATACCTCCCGAGGAGATCACGAATGTAAAATTAGAGAGATTCGAGCGCGCACGGAGGCTTTCAGACAGTCGTTCTTCCCGCGAACCATACGCGACTGGAACGGAAAAGGGAGGTAATGACAGTGGCACGTAAAGTGCCCTCCGCCACACACCGTTGGGTGGCTTGCGGAGTATAGGTGTAGATGTACATGTAGATGATCCGAGGTGATGCAGAACTACTTTTGATGTGTGTATTTCATCTCTCGAAGCTTCAAATGGTTCAAATGGCTCTGAGCACTATGGGACTTCTGAGGTCATCAGTCCCCTAGAACTTAGAACTAGTTAAACCTAACTAACCTAAGGACATCACACACATCCATGCCCGAGGCAGGATTCGAACCTGCGACCGTAGCGGTCGCTCGGTTACAGACTGTAGCGCCTAGAACCGCTCAGCCACCCCCGCCGGCTCTCGAAGCTTCAATTGAATTCCTTTCCCCTATTCCAGTTCATCTTCCCGTACAGTTTCCTACGAAATTCATGACAGTGTCTGCGTCCTTCTCCTTTATTTCTTCCCTTTTTGCAATTTCTCCAATATTAATCTGCAGTTCTTAATCAATAAATTATGGTCAGAGTCCACATCGTCCTCTGTAAATGGCTTACAATTTAAAATCCGGTTTCGAGATTTTCGTCATACCATTACACTATCAGACATCCTCCATGTATGCAACCCTCTTTCATGACTCCGAAACAATGTGGTAGCGATGATTAAATTATTCTCAGTACAAAATTGTACGAGGTGGGTGTGTTTCACACAGTTCGTCTTCTCCTTCTGTTTTCCATTCTCTGACGTTTTCTACTGCCGAATTACAGTCCCCCGTCACAATTAAACTTTCATCTCCCTTAACTTTGTGATTAATCTGATTTCTTTCACCATGTTTTATTTCAGTATCTTCATCATCTGCGGAGCCAGTTGGCATATAAACTTGTGTTACTGTGGTAGGTGTTTGCTACGTGTTTGCCCTGCCTGTGGCAAAGCGTTCTCTATGCTGTTCACAGTAGCTTACACGCATTCCTATTTCGTCATTCATTATTAGGCCTGATCAATTTTTCTTATTTTTATTCTGTTGATAACCTGTACTGACCCGAGCAGAAGTAAAGTTCTCTCTGCCATCGCACATCACTATTTCCAACTATAACTAATTTCAGCCTATTATTTTCCATTTTTAAATTCACTGACATACCTACCTGCCCTCCGACCTGTACAGTGCAGTCTCGTTTTTCCTGAAAACTACATACCTGTGAGTAGCCCCACCAAGAGCTACCAAAGGGGATTCTGTTTTACCTCAGGAATGTTTTAACCAATAGTATGCCATCATCATTAACCCAAATAGCAGAACTACATGCCATCGGGAGAAAAAAAAAAAGACTACTTTCAGTCCCTTGTAGCACGAGTAGTGCAAGCCAATGTAGGTTAATTTTACGAGGCCAGATCAGTCCTCTCCGCAGATAGCCCTGTGCTATGTTTATCCTTGCAGCGTGCCTGTCTGTGTCACTGACGCACGCAAGCTACTCAATCTCGGCAAGATCCAAGGTTCTTGGAGGTGGGCCCCTATTCTACTGAAAATAATACAGCTGTGGAGGTAGATTACACTCTAGATATTCTAAGGCCAATTGCATGTGCCGATTGTATTACTGCATATCACCCTGAGGCATAACATACAACGTCCAACCACATTAATATGACCGCTTGTTAATAGCTTGAATAACCACCCTTTGTTGTGTAGACCACTGTGAGACATGCGGGACGAGAGACAACGATGTTCTCGCAGGTACAGAGTGAGCCGTGGTAAAAATTGCTGTTTTGAAAAGCGCGCCGCAGCACGTAGTGTAAAGCAGTTGCCCTCCGTTTCTGGCGGTGGCGCCGCTGTGGCAATCGCAGCTTTCGCGTCTTCCTCTGCTGTGAAAGGGGAAAAGTTGCGTGTTCACGAGCAGGTAAGGGGCGCTATGAGCTCCGCAGGGGGCCAGTCTGTCAGTCTTGAGTCTAGTCAGTTCGTCAGCCAGCTCAGTGTCGGGCAGTCACTGAGTGTCCGCCTGTCGGTCTGCCGTACGTTAAGGTGGTCAGTCGGAGAGAGGCTAGGTCAGTCTCGCGTCACCAGTTGCTGGTCTGACTCTCGTTTGCATTTGTGCGGCAGTTAGTGTCTGTCTGTCGTCGGAGTGCTAGTATATCTGTCCTTTGGATCAAATTTAAAGCCAGAAAATGAGAGTCTTGCCACTCCGCCAGTCAGCTGCTAGTGGTCGCCTGGTCGGGGCGAGGAGTGACAGAAGCGAAACCACGACACTGGTCTGGCCGGGGCGAGCTGCGACGTCGTGAGACGGGAGATCGGCGCGCCTTCCTGCGTCCTTTGAAGCGGCTGGCAGCAAACGGTCCGGGAGAGCGATATGGGGGTGTTGCGCCAGGTCCTCGCCAGAGATCGCAGTTTCTTTGAAGTTTAGTGGTTGGAGATATGTTGTTTCATTCATTTGTTAAATTCTACATGTTTTCTTGATGAGGTCACCAGCCGCTTTGTTTTGGGGTTGTCCCACCATTCTTCACCGTTTGCCCACCCGCGGGAAGGTGGTTATTTGTAAATTGGGTGGTCCGTTTTTCCCTTGTGGAATTGAGGAGGTTTAGAGCAATGTGCAGTTCAGGTTGTTTAGTAAACCCCCCGTCAATCTTCCGTACGTTAATAGCTGCCCTCTGTCATGTTTGTCGGATTCGGTGCTAACGAATTTATAGAATTAAGGTAAAGGCCGGATCCCTGAAATATGTTTTTACTTTGCCTATCATCTTGCGAGGTGGTATATGTGTAATGTAGAGCATGTTGTACATTTTATGTAAGTCTGAATTTCATGGGTTTTATTTAAATAGTCATTTTTATGAAGTTGCCTCCCTTCCACCGTAAGAGCCCTTTTAGAAACCAACTGCACTTTTGGTGGCAAATAATTTCTTAGTGTGAGTGTTTGTACCATTTCCATCCCTCTTACGGGGAGCATAGATAATGTGTTTGTGTGAGTTGTTAAAAATTTTAGTTTAAAGTAGTCTGGTGTGTTGCAGATTTGCACCAATGTAGTCTTTCAGAGGTCGTTTGTGAGCGGTCGTGACTACGGCCGTGTTGAAAGGGGGCGGAAGCTTCTCAGCTCGAAGGCTCCTACTGTAATATATATAAAAAAAGTATTCTGCCTCTGAATAATTGTAACTTGATATTTAGAGGGTGCTTTCTGATTGTAATTTTAAATCTGTTTTTGAAAAGGCTTTTAGGAATAAATTTCACATTTGTTAAAGATAATTTTATTTTCCATCAGTTACTTCCTGGCAACTACGTCCACGCTCGCCTAGTGTGATTAAATGTGTTAATGCTCTTGGTGAATCGCTAGTAAATAAAGTAAATCGTGTAAGAAAAGATTCTGAAAGTAAAATTTACGGTTCACAGAGAGAGGTGTGGAGCCATGCGGACTCCACTGCCATGGCCAACTGCGCTACGTTTTTCTCATGAGGATCCATGGCACTAACGGCCTGATCAGGGTGGGCTTTTATTTTGGGAGTTTGATCCCCAAGGAAGTGGCGTAAACTCATCTTGACGGTCTTCAGACCAAGTACAGGGTTATTACAAATGATTGAAGCGATTTCACAGCTCTACAATAACTTTATTATTGGAGATATTTTCACAATGCTTTGCACAAACATACAAAAATCAAAAAGTTTGTTTAGGCATTCACAAATGTTCGATATGTGCCCCTTTAGTGATTCGGCAGACATCAAGCCGATAATCAAGTTCCTCCCACACTCGACGCAGCATGTCCCCACCAATGAGTTCGAAAGTATCGTTGATGCGAGCTCGCAGTTCTGGCACGTTTCTTGGTAGGGAAGGTTTAAACACTGAATCTTTCACATAACCCCACAGAAAGAAATCGCATGGGGTTAAGTCGGGAGAGCGTGGAGGCCATGACATGAATTGCTGATCATGATCTCCACCACGACCGATCCATCGGTTTTCCAATCTCCTATTTAAGAAATGCCGAACATCATGATGGAAGTGCGGTGGAGCACCATCCTGTTGAAAGATGAAGTCGGCGCTGTCGGTCTCCAGTTGTGGCATGAGCCAATTTTCCAGCATGTCCAGATTCACGTGTCCTGTAACGTTTTTTTCGCAGAAGAAAAAGGGGCCGTAAACTTTAAACCGTGAGATTGCACAAAACACGTTAACTTTCGGTGAATTGCGAATTTGCTGCACGAATGCGTGATGATTCTCTACCGCCCAGATTCGCACATTGTGTCTGTTCACTTCACCATTAAGAAAAAATGTTGCTTCATCACTGAAAACAAGTTTCGCACTGAACGCATCCTCTTCCATGAGCTGTTGCAACCGCGCCGAAAATTCAAAGCGTTTGACTTTGTCATCGGGTGTCAGGGCTTGTAGCAATTGTAAACGGTAAGGCTTCTGCTGTAGCCTTTTCCGTAAGATTTTCCAAACCGTCGGCTGTGGTACGTTTAGCTCCCCGCTTGCTTTCTTCGTCGACTTCCGCGGGCTACGCGTGAAACTTGCCCGCACGCGTTCAACCGTTTCTTCGCTCACTGCAGGCCGACCCGTTGATTTCCCCTTACAGAGGCATCCAGAAGCTTTAAACTGCGCATGCCATTGCCGAATGGAGTTAGCTGTTTGTGGATCTTTGTTGAACTTCGTCCTGAAGTGTCGTTGCACTGTTATGACTGACTGATGTGAGTGCATTTCACGCACGACATACGCTTTCTCGGCTCCTGTCGCCATTTGGTCTCACTGCGCTCTCGAGCGCTCTGGCGGCAGAAACCTGAAGTGCTGCTTCAGCCGAACAAAACTTTATGAGTTTTTCTACGTATCTGCAGTGTGTCGTGACCATATGTCAATGACTGGAGTTACAGTGAATTTATGAAATCGCTTCAATCATTTGTAATAGCCCTGTACGTATACTATCAGTCGTGAAACACATTGCAGTGTCCTGTTGTAGATGTCATCGTGTGGAAGAAAAACAAACTACATGTAGGGTTGGACATAGTCCTCTAGGATACAGGGATACTTATGTTGATCCACTGTGCCTTCGAGACTGACGATATCACCCACGGAATACCCTCCAGTCCATACTCTTCTGACGATTGTTGCAGTGTTTTTGCTTTCAGACGTTTAATGCTGAAGGAGCGTAAAACGTGATTCTTTTGAAAATGCCACCTATTGCCAGACAGTGTACGTCCAGTTGCGGTACCGACCTGCAAATTACAGCCTTCGTCGCCGATGATGAGCAGTGTGCAGGGGTGCGTGGATCAGGTGTCTGTGGTGGAGGCTACACGTAGCGACGTTTGCTGAGTACTTGGTGAGGAGATACTGTTGGTAGCTTCTTGGTTCATCTGGGTGGTCAGTTGTTCAAAGGTTTCACGTCGTTCATCCCAGTTATCAATGGCCCATGGTGCACCACAGTCGATTCGTTGCCAGTTCGGTATAGCACCATTTTACCATGCATGGTATACTTTTGACCATGGTGGCATGTGGCAAGTTTAATTACATTGCCGTTTCGGAAATGGTTCCACCCTTGGTCTGAAAGCCTATGATCATGCAATTTTGGACGTCAGATAGATTTCTCAGCTGCTTCTGCATTACTACAACAATTGCTCCGTTTTCTGAGTGCTCCCCCCCCCCCCCCTTGGCCCTAAACGCGTTCTTTACCCTTCATTGCTAGTGCTACCCCCTGCCGTTACATCTTGACACCGAAGTGGGGCGGTGGTCATGTTAGTGTGAGTGGACTGTGTAGTAGCCGTTGAGCTTCATAGATGTAAATACTCAGTACGTGATGAGTATGCTTGCAAATGCTGCATGGAGTGCCATCCCAGGTGCTGTGTGATAGGAGGCTCACACAACTGATGCAAATCAGGTACTCGGTGCGACATGGGTGCCCCCTGTCTGTGCTACTGTGCACCAGCACCCTGGAACAATTGTTATGTGGCCTATGACAATGACTGAGGGGGATGTCGCTCGGTGGACAATCACTTTGCTGCATCTCCTATGCGGACGATTTGGTTCTTTGCCTACAAAGTGCTGACGATACCCTCCCAGCGCTTGTGTGGGTGGCGAGCTATGGAACGTTTTCTGGCACCTCCCTTAATGTATGTAAATGACGAGCTAAGCACACAGGTAGAGGCCTGCCTCAGGCAGCGTTGATCCACTCAACGTGACTCATACCATGCATTGCATTGGCATCAAGTTTACGGCTGACTTGTGGCGCACTATGACCCTCAACTGTAAACGACTGCTGCAATGGATCATGTTTGGACTCGTTGAACATCGCCTCCACTCCCTTGACCTCCTTTAATGTTCGCATTTTTCCAGCACTCACGTAGCCCGCACCCCAAATGTGATAGAACGGAAATACCCGCACTACAGGTGGTACAATAGATGGAGGGGGTTAAAATGCCCTGCCCCCTTTCTTGGTGCTACCATTTACTCTGCATGGTATTGACCATTAGTGAAAAAAAAAACAGTAATTCTCGTCTCCACCAAGTTTACCATACTGACTCCCCACTTTGCATCGCTTGCTGTGTGCAGGAAATGGATGGTCATCGCTTCTTTTGGGGCCCAGTAGTAGATGTCTGGCATTAGGTCCAGCTCTTTTTGCAGTTGATGAGAAGAGTGTTCTTGATTTTTGGACTTAGGCGAAAGAACGATATTGTGCTATTGTCTGTAACCCAAAATGTTGTAGCCGGCCTACTCGTCTAATTTGGGGTACCTAGGAAACCTGTTTTCTCGGATCGCTAGATAACAATTCAAGCAAATCGTATTAATATATTTTCTTACAAAAGGAAATGATTACAATACTTAACGTTGTGTTAAACAGATGTGTCGCAGACAAAGGGCGACAGACAAAATAAACTCTTCGGTGTACACAATTCCTAAGTCGTTGTTGAAGTGAGCCGCGACCAATCGGCGTGGCTTTTATGTCATCTTCGCATAGAGGTCGCTCCGTCGCGTTGTCGTCATGGAGAGGGGTCGGTCAGCGTGCAATTGGCTGACGTCTTCTTCACAGCCCTCTCTGCTCTCTCGTCTCCGACTGGCTTGCCGGCGCTTGACTTTACGCCGTAGCACAAAATATAGGCAATACTTTTGCAGCATCCTGTGGAGTGCTTTCTACAACCTGCTACATAGTTGGAATGTTCCCGCAATGAAAAGCTGATCTGACTGTGATCGATAACGGTATTTTCGAGATGATGTAGATGGATTTCTCGATGGCTACGAACGGATTCACGGAATTCACTCCACGTTAAAAAAATAATTAAGTAAAACAATAAATAAATAAATAAAATATTTTTTTCTCTGTTACATCCATTTGACTCCCACTCCACGACTTTCCTTTCCTCTTTCTTAGATTAGCTAGAGCTTTTCGGATAGGCATAGTTAGGGGTCAACGCCTGATGTTGCACAGACATTACACTTTTTTTGTAGAGTCAAAGTGCCAGTAGCAAATAGACCTTTTTATGTAGGTTTCTTTATAGTCAGGAAAGTGAGCTGGAGGAGAATACGTACACACATCAAAAAAAGTTTTGCATCGTACCGGTTCCCAGGACTCCTGAAAGCAGACGTTGACTGTGTGTATCGTATCACAGCCACGGTTCCTTTGACTGTTCAGAGATGTCACTAAATCTGCCCAAAGATGTAAATAACTATGCATGAGCAGCGCCTATTAGATAGAGCGGGTCCGACAGCCGATCAGTCCCAGTCATTCCACCAGGAAGGAGGTGCACGGCTCGTGTTGTCCGCAGTTCAACCATGCCTAGACGGTCAATACCACGGTTCGATAGCGTCCACATTGTTACTTTGGGCCAGGAACGGCTCTCAACAAGAGAAGTGTCCAGACGTCTCGGAGCGAACCAAAGCGATTATGTTGGGACATGGAGGAATACAGAGAGACAGGAATTTCGATGACATGCCTCGTTCAGGCCACCCAAATGCTATTACTGCAGCGGATGACCGCTACCTACGGACTATGGCTCGGATGGACCCTAAACGCCACCATGTTGAATAATGCTTTTCGTGCAGCCACAGGACGTCGTGTTACGACTCAAACTGTGTGCAGTAGGCACCATGATGCGACACCATGCAGCGAGGTACAGATGGGCCCAACAACATGCCAAGTGGACCGCTCAGGATTAGCATCACTTTCTCTTCGCCGATGAGTGTCGCATATGCCTTAAACCAGACAAACGTCAGAGACGTGATTGGAGGCAACCCGGTCAGGCCGAACGCCTTAAACACACTGTCCAGCTAGTGCAGCAGGGTGGAGGTTCCCTGCTGCTTTGGGGTGGCATTATGTGGGGCCGACGTACGCCGCTGGTGGTCCTGGCAGGTGCCGTAGCGGCTGTACTATACGTGAATGCCTTCCTCCCACCGATAGTGGAACCATATCGGCAGCATTTGGCGAGGCATTCGTCTTCATGGACGACAATTCGGTCCCCCATCGTGCACATCTTGTGAATCACGTCCTTCAAGATAACGACATCGCTCGACTAGAGTGGTCAGCATGTTCTCCAGACATGTACCCTATCGAACATGCCTGGGATTAATTGAAAAGCGCTGTTTATGGACGACGTGACCCATGAATCACTGTGAGGAATCTACCCCGAATCTCCGTTGAGGAGTGGGACAATCTGGACCAACAGTGCCTTATTGAACTTGTGGACAGTATGGTATGCGCCAATGCAAGAGGACGTACCTCTGGGCATTAGAGGTACCGGTGTGTACAGCAATCTGGACTTCCACCCCCGAAGGTCTCGCTGAATGGTGGAACAAAAAAAAAAAAAAAAAAAAAAAAAAGAAGCTCTTAAAGTGATCGCTCGCGTAAAGCTGATCAGGTTCGCGTCCCGGTTCGGCACAGATTTCCTTTGTCATCATTCCATTATACAGCTGGCTGTTGGTGTTCAGACTGCAAATGCATTTCGTGTATTACCCGTGAGAACTCCACACAAATTCGCCTAGTAGAGTTTTCAAATAGAAACAGACTGAGACGACAGCTTTACAGGTTTATTATTAGTATCGATTATGGTCCTTAGTTTTAACAGATCCTTGAATCATGGTATTAAAATATGAGATAATGAATTTAGCTGGTTACAACATTAGAAATTTGGATCTCTTACAGGAATCGCCAAATGCAATTTCAGAAGGACTGTATGTTGTCTATGGAATCGGCAAGCAATCATCCATTACGAAATTTACGTCATATATACAGGGTGTTACAAAAAGGTACGGCCAAACTTTCAGGAAATATACCTCACACACAAGAAAGAAAATATGTTATGTGGACATGTGTCTGGAAACGCTTACTTTCCATGTTTGAGCTCATTTTATTGCTTCTCTTCAAATCACATTAATCATGGAATGGAAACACACAGCAACAGAACGTACCAGCGTGACTTCACTTTGTTACAGGAAATGTTCAAAACGTCCTCCGTTAGCGAGGATACATGCATCCACCCTCCGTCGCATGGAATCCCTGATGCGCTGATGCAGCCCTGGAGAATGGCGTATTGTATCACAGACGTCCACAATACGAGCACGAAGAGTCTCTACATTTTCTACCGGGGTTGCGTAGACAAGAGCTTTCAAATGCCCCCATAAATGAAAGTCAAGAGGGTTGAGGTCAGGAGAGCGTAGAGGCCATGGAATTGGTCCGCCTCTATCAATCCATCGGTCACCGAATCTGTTGTTGAGAAGCGTACGAACACTTCGACTGAAATGTGCAGGAGCTCCATTGCGCATTAACCACATGTTGTGTCGTACTTGTAAAGGCACATGTTCTAGCAGCACAGGTAGGGTATCCCGTATGAAATCATGATAACGCGCTCCATTGAGCGAAGGTGGACGAAACTAAAATGAGCTGTAACATGGAAATTAAGCGCTTCCGTACACTTGTCCACATAACATCTTTTCTTTATTTCTATGTGAGGAATGTTTCCTGAAAGTTTGGCCGTACCTTTTTGTAACACCATATATATATATATATATATATATATATATATATATATATATATATATGTTTCTCAAGATGTTGAGGAATATTTTGCTTCGACGGTCAATTATGGAATTATGTCACATTTTCAACTTTTTTCAAGCATCGTCAACCACATATACCAAGACAGTTTTACAAACTTTAATAACTTCCGGGATAGCGAGATGGACAAAATTTATCTCATATTTGTACTATTTGCATACCTTGACCCAAAGATTTCAGATATTATCTACTCACTCTTCCAAAAAATACCGGTGCTTATAAATTCTCCGTTGAGCGGCCTAAATCCAAAGAACAACAGCTGTCAGGTAAAGATGCTGCTTACTACTGACAATGAGGTAGTCGACATTCCTGTTTACGTACTTACGGATTTTGAAATACAGACGTAAAACACTGTGCGACCGAAGTGCCTGCTGCAGAGGAGGAAGGGGAAACGTCTGTCGCGTGAGCCGGAGCACCATCACCGCCCCCCGCCAGACTTCCTGTTCCCTCGCCCTCCGCCACACACCCTCACACTCCTGCTGCAGCCTTCCTGCCCTCCTTCAGTCGTCTCCACATCACACGACGCACAGTGGCTGCCGACGTAGAGGGCGGGGGGGGGGGGGGGGAGGGAGGCGGCCCGTGACGTCTGTGCCGAGTCTACGGCCCCGCGGGGACTTCCCCGGCGCGCTGTGTGCTTTATTTATGGGGCGATAAATGGCGACGTGTAAATACCCTTCACGGCGAAGGAGGAGCGTGAATACGCACCGGCGGAATAAAGTTGTTTATGACCGGCTGCTAATGTACCCTGCAGGGAAAGGCGGTCTCCCGCCGCAGCGGCAGCTGGCGACGGCGTGGGGCGTTCGCCGTGGGCTTCAGGTCTCGCCGACACAAGGTGCGGGGCCGCTGCGTGCGTCTTACTGTCGGCCGGGAGCCGTGGCTACGTTCACAACACCTTACACGGATCAGGAACTGAGGAGTCTGGAAACAGGACATGAAATGAACGTTAAGAGTTACCTGTCTAAGGATCAAGAAAATCCCTCTATCTCACGTTACAGTTAACAATTTTCGAATTGAACCTGAATTAGACATTGTAAATCCCAGTTTCGCTGTAGACACTGTTTGCTTTTAACCCTTTAACGGTTTCCCAGCTATGAGAGTGTATACACGTCCCGCTACGGCGTTCAGTTAATGTTGTGGACATGTAGAGTCGCGTCGCTTGGATATTTCTACGCTGCTATGGGCGTCTCAGTGCGTCCTGGGCCGCAGACCAGACATTGCTGCAGGCGAGTTACTCCTATATCTCAATGAATAAAATGTCTCGAGTACTTATCATACAACACATGTGTCACATTATGTGCTATCATTTGCACGAAGCTTCTTTTCGATAACTCGAATCATTTATAAGATATGGCGATTGAAGTCCTTCCGATACAAAACCCAATAACTCGAGAACTAAAGGTGATATCCTTATGTTCCCAATTTTAAATAAAATATACACTTTATTCAGTGCAATGTATGAGATAAATTCAATCATACACAAAATTTACGCAATCAGATTTTCATTCTGAAAAATCTTTAAATTTCGCGCTATGTATTACTTAATTTGATGCAGCACAGTAACTATGGCATGTAGCGAAATGAAATTCCGTACTCTATCAAACGAAGATGTCACACTTGTAATATTATTGGATTTCAGATACTTTGCATATGAGATATTTGCCATAAAAGAAAAGGACAGCCAACGAGTTGTAGTTCGTAAAGCTGCTAAACATCGCAGCGCGACAGTAAAGAGAGGAAATATTTTTTTTTTTTAATGTACGCCTATACCAAGACGCGCGTCCAGCGTTTAAATACTCTAAATAAACACTATGACCCGCTGGGCGCACATATTTAAAATCATTGCCGCAGCGCTTGATAGCAAGAAGCTGCGAAACAGGACAATCTATATTTTATTAAGAAATATTCTAGAGACTTCATTATCCCTTGTACTTTTGGTCGCCGACATGTTAAGACGTACTAATTGACATTGCTACAAGTTATATTTTTATTTGATCCACCACAGTATCTATGGCATGTAACGAAATGAAATTCCGTCCTTTATCAAACTTGTGTAAAACCCATGTGAAATGACGAACAAACATTTCGGTAACTCGGGTGTGGATACAATGTACTTACGCACACGCATGGACATTAAATTTTAAATAGGAACGGACTGACAGGGCAGTGATTATTGGACTGCGCCATGTACAAAAGAAATATCAGACGTAAGTCATGCATTTATTGTGTATTTGTCAATGTCTAGAAGTTTAAAGGCAATGTGTTCAAAATATATTAATATTTTACGATGGAGTAATTTTCTTCTTATTCTTTTCTTTCACTAACCAAAAATGATGTTCAAATTGTGTATGAGCTTTGTTGCAGGTTCGCTCTTCATCGCGGTGTCTCGATTGTATTTGGGCGACCACTAATGTGTTCAACTTCCGATCTGTTAATCTTTCTCTTACGAAATTCCACTAATTTGCCTTCATTTCCATTTTTACATTCAAATAGGTCCCTTAGGTATTTTCATCGAAGATTCTGATTGCGTGAAGGCAATTCGGGTCAAAAGGTCAATTACGAAAACCCCTTCGCGTAATCAATCCGTACATCTCCTGATCACAATCGAGAACCCACGCATCGGTGATTAATTAATAATCTCTCTCTTTTTAAGTCGTACTAGAAAACGACAACACAGGAAAGCCGTAAGTATGCAATCTACCGTTACGTTTCATTTTGTCAGTAAATATTGCCAGCCAACAGTTACAGCATCACTATTATTATTTACTACTATTTATTATACAGAATAAGCAAGATCTCTGTAAGACGAGCAAAAAGCAAATTTTTTCACCTAACGGTTTTCTTAACCTCTCAAGTACCGTGAACATTGCCGTTAGTGGGGAGGCTTGCGCGCCTCAGAGATGCAGACAGCAGTACCGTAGGTGCAACGCAACGGAGGGGTATCTGTTGAGAGGCCACTCAAACGTGTGATTCCCGAAAAGTGGCAACAACCTTTTCAGTAGTTGCAGGGGCAACAATCTGGATGACTGACTAATTTGCCGTTGTAGCATCAACCAAAATCGCCTCGCTGTGCTGGTACTGCGAACGGCTGAAAGCAAGGGGAATGTTAGAGCCGTTAATCTGGCATGTAGATAAGAATATTTAAAAAAGGAAATGTATATATTTAAGTTAGATACAGTGGGAATTAGAGAATTTCAGTGGCAGAAAGAACAGGATTTCTGGTCAGGTGAGTGCAGGGT
Organism: Schistocerca piceifrons; assembly: GCF_021461385.2. NCBI lineage: Eukaryota > Metazoa > Arthropoda > Insecta > Orthoptera > Acrididae > Schistocerca > Schistocerca piceifrons. The sequence continues at coordinate 745,203,524 of NC_060141.1, forward strand.
TAAGAATACATAGGCGCATAGGAGTAATGCTGGAGTTGGTATAATTATGAATAAGGAAGTTATCTTGTTTAGTTAGTAATCAAAATGTCTCGAACTCCTCCACCACCTAAATTTTGAATAAAAATGAACAGCTCTACGGACGAGACTTACGGCACAAGAAATAACCCTCGTTCTGCCAACGGCCTTGGCAAAGAGGGCGGAGGAACAGAGAGAGTTTCAGGGTACTCTCTCGCCTTTGGGGTGGGAAACTGCCCCTAAAGGTGAAGAATCATCAATGAGCAACGGCATGAAGATGCAGAAGGCAACGGGAGCCTCTACATTAAAGACAACTAACATGTATCCACACGACATGTGTCCTGTAGTTGAGAAAGTGTCATGATCTCTCCAACGGGAAAAGGCTCTGGAATAGTCTCCCATTCGGATCTCCGATAGGAGACTGCCAAGGGAATAAAGACTGAATAACCAACAAAAGTATAACATTCTACGAGTCGGCGCGTGGAACGTCTGAAGTTTTAATGTGGTACGGAAGCCGCAAAATTTGAAAAGGGAAATGCTAATTCCCATTCTACATGTAGAGGGGGTCAGTGAAATGAAATGGGCAGAAAACAAGGGTTTTTACTCAAATGAATTTAGGGGAATATTAACAGGAACAGAAAATTGTATAACGGGAGTTGGATTCGTTATGAATAGGAAGGTAGGACAGAGAGTTAGTTACTGTGAAGAGTTCAGTTATAGGATTGTTCTCATCAGAATCCACAGTAAACCAACACCGGCAATGATAATTCAGGTATACATGCTGTAGTGGACTGACAAGACAGCCAGTACACAGTGACGGGTAACCGAAAGGCAAGCACTTAAACTCACGCAGGCTGGCGTGAGGTCTGAAACAGGATACGTAATGAATGCTACAAAGAAAAGTACGTAGATGCTGGAATACTTAACTTTAATCCACAATTGGTGAACATTGGTCTTGTTGATACAGTATATGCGTCATTAGATACATAGCAAAGGATAATTGGCGCCTTGTTAGGTCGTAGCAATTGACTTAGCTGAAGGCTATGCTAACTATCGTCTCGGCAAATGAGAGCGTAATTCTCAGTGAACCTTTCCTAGCAAAGTCGGCTGTACAACTGGGGCGAGTGCTAGTAAGTCTTTCTAGACCTGCCGTGTGGCTGCGCTCGGTCTGCAATTACTGACAGTGGCGACACGCGGGTCCGTCGTATACTAGCGGACCGCGGCCGATTTAAAAGGCTACCACCTAGGAAGTGTGGTGTCTGGCGGTGACACCACGCATGCCGACTTCGAAAGCGGAAAATGAAGAGATAGAGAAAGTGTATGAGGACTCTGAATGGATTATTCACTACGTAAAGGGAGACGAATATCTTGTAGTCATGGATGACTGGAATGCAGATGTAGGGGAAGGAGTAGAAGAAAAGGGTACGTGATAATAATACGGGCTTCGTACTAAGAATGAGAGAGGGGAAAGACTAACTGAGTTCTGCAATAAATTTCTGCTAGTAATATCGAGTACTCTGTTCAAGAATGGCAAGAGGTATACTTGGAAAACGTCCGTATACACGTGAAGATTTCAATTAGATTACATCATGGTGAGGCAGAGATTTCGAAATCAGATACTGGATTGTAAGGAATATTCAGGAGCAGATGTAGCCTCAGATCAAAATTTAGTAGTTATGAAGAGTAGGCTGAAGTTTAAGAGATTAGTCACGAAGAATCAATACGGAAAGAAGGGGGACACAGTTGTACCGGAATGAAAAGATAGGCCTGAAGTTCACTTATGCAATAGATACTACGATAAGGAATAGCTCAGCAGGCAGTAAAGTTGAGGAGTAATGGGCATATCTAAAAAGAACCATCACAGAAGTTGGAAAGAAAAACTTAGGTACAAAGAAGGTAACTGCGAAGAAACCATGGGTAACAGAAGAAATACTTCAGTTGACCGATGAAAGAAGGAACCACAAAAATGTTCATGGTTCAAATGGTTCAAATGGCTCTAAGCACTATTGGACTTAACATCTGAGGTCGTCATTACCCTAGACTTAGAACTGCTTAAACCTAACTAACCTAAGGACATGACACGCATCCATGCCCCAGGCAGGATTTGAACCTGCGACCGCAGTAGTAGCGCGGTTCCAGACTGAAGCGCCTAGAATCGCTCGGTCACAGCGGCCGGCAATGTTCGCGGAAATGAAGCAATACAGAAATACAAGTCGCTTAGGAATGAAATAAATAGGAAGTGCAGAGAAGCTTAGGCGAAATGGCTGCATGAGAAATGCGAAGAAATCGAAAAAGAAATGATTATGCGAAGGACGGATTCAGCAAAGTCAAAACAGCAAGAGCGGTACCGTTAAGAGTTCAAAAGGAATTTCACTGATAAATGCAGATAAGAGAGCGGGTAAGTGCAAAAGTACGTACATTAAAGGCCTTTGCGATGGGGACTGATCTGTCCGATGTGACAGAAGAAGAAGCAGGACTCGACAAGGAAGAAATATGGGGGGATAGTGTATCCAGCATCAGAATCAGAATTTAAAATAGCTTTGGAAAAAACAGACATAATGTCTCATGGGATAACAGCAATCAGTGATTTTATAATGTTACTTAAAATTCGTCTTGATTGCAATTTTTTTATTCATATGAATAAAAAATTTGCAATCAAGACGGATTTTAAGTAACATTATAAAAGCTTTCGAAGACTTAAGAACAAATAAGGCAGCAGACATAGATAACATATAATTTGTAAAGTCATTTCGGGGGGTTAGAGAGGGTAGTGGCAGCAAAACAGCTGGCGATATACCGTCTTACTTTCTGCAAGAGCTGACAGGTGCGATAATTACCACAAGTCAGCTAACAGCTGATGCATCCAAGTTGCTGACAAGAGTAATGTACAGAAGGACATAAAAGAAAATTCAGGATGTGTTATATGAGGATCAGTTTTGCTTTAGCAAAGGTAAGGGCACCAGGAAGGCAGTTCTGATATTGCGACTGATAATGTAAGCAGGACTAAAGAAAAATCAAGACACATTCATAGACTCTCTAGACTTGGGAAAAGCATTCGACAGTGTAATGTGGTGCAAGATTCTCGAAATTCTTCGAAAAACAAGCAATAGAGAAAGACGGATAATATACAATATCTACAACAGCCAAGATGGAACAATAAAAGTGAGCCGGGTATGTAGTTTTTCGCCACTAGTGTTCAACCTACACATCCAAGAAGCAGTAACGGAAATAGAAGAACGGTTCAAGAGTGGAACTAAAAGTTAAGGTGAGATGATATCAATGATAAGATTCGTTGATTACATTGCTATCCTCAGTGAATGTGAAGAAGAATTACTGGATTTGCTGAATGGAATGAACGGTCTAATGAATACTGAATATGGATTGAGGATAAATCGAAGAAAGTAAACAGAAGTAGCAGAAATGAGAAAAACGAGAAATTTAACATCAGGATTGATGGTCGCAAAGGGGATGACGTTATTGAATTCTGCTACCTGGGCAGAAAAATAACCAATGACCGTTGGAGCAAGGAGGACGTCAAAAACAGACTAGCACTGCCGCAAAAGGGCCAAGAGAAGTCTACTATTATCAAACATAGGCCTTAATTTGAGGAAAAAATTTCTAAGAATGTACGTTTGGAGTACAGCATTGTATGGTAGCGAAACACGGACAGTGGGACAACTGGAACAGAGGAGAATCGAAGAATCTGAGAGGTGGTGCTACAGACGAATGTTGAAAATAATATGGACTGATAAGGTCAAAAATAAGAAGGTTCTCCAGAGACTTCGTCAAATGGAGTGGGAAAATGGAAGTGGTGACAACATGATATATCAGTATCAAGATGTCACTATCATCAAGCGTGTGCCTTGTAATGGCACTGAGAGGCGGATTTGTAGGAATGGGTTTGTAATAATGTGTCATTTTGGATCGTCCGAGAACTGTAAAGTTTTAGAGTTCAGGACCAAGGTACAGATACGCAATGAATAGTGGTTACTGATACATGTAATACGAGCATTGTGCACAATGACTGTTATCTGTTTAATACCATATGTTGTATCTTACAGCGATTCAGTTTAATCATTAAACACTTAAGACATGTTCTTCATTGTAAGTGTGGCATATTCTGATACTTTGATAAATGAGTGAATTAAGTGCACCAGCTACATGAATGTAAATAATATTATAATAAATTTACCTTTACATGAAAGTTTTGTTTTGAACCACAGCCAGTTAATTTCTATTATCCTTTACAAAACGATTATTATCTGATCTCCATCACAGTCAAAATAAAAGATCTAAAGCATAACTGTACTACTGAAAGCCACCTGCATGCTGGGAACTGATCGCCTTTTATAAAATAACCTCATTCGCCTTTGACTTTTGTTCAGACACTCCGTGCACTATTTTCCCTGCTAGGTCTTTGATGGTGGTGACCCTTTCGGCACGCCATTTTTCACCCCTTCCTAATTACGTAGTCCCTGCAGGGACAATGCAGCCATCTAAGCCACGTAGCGAGCCATCAGGACGAGTAATTGTAGCTGTGGCAGGAAATGACAGAGTTTGTTTGCCGCTAGCAATAACAGTTGTGGCATTCGATTTTTTCTGTGTCGGTGAGCACAGTAGGCAGACATGGCCAAGGCGGTGGAAGTCAAAGCTGTTGGCCTTACAGGAAAGCTTCTGGTCTTCTACAAAAGAATGACCGCTCTGCTTGTGAGGGCATGCGTTGGCCTCTCGCCCATAAGCGCCACCCAGTCTTCTGCAGGACAATGCCCAGCGGCTTGTATTCCGGAGGCATATTGCCCATCTCAGGTGTGTGACCAACAGACATATGCCGAACTTTATGTTTGCTCTGGGAAAGAGAGCATTGTCCACTGCAGGAGTGGAACGTATGCACGTACGTAAAAAGGATAGAACCATTACAGTCTCACCACCTCGTATGCCAATCGGGAAACTGTACAGAAGACATATGGTGACAACAGCCCAATAAATTATATATTAAGAGATTAATTTCTGACTTGCAACACACAACAATTATATGATTCAACGGAGTATTCGATGGGCATATAGGCAATAGGGGAAGATAAGACAGAAGGTTACGCTTTCTTAAGGGGCTCCGGAACGCCCTTTACTTGCAATGTTAAAATAACGCTTATAAATTACATCTTTCCTCACAAAGTATTTGAGGTAGGAAGTTGAACTTTTTACAGATTATTTATTGGAATATGGGCTACAACTTAACACAGGGATTTTACAAAATTTTAGTTCAGTTATTAAAGATGATTTTTTTTCAATTGTAATAAAAATTCACAACATTTTTTCGCAATTTTTTATTTATATATTCAAAAATATACAGTTTTTTGGAAAAAGGCTGTGTTAAATTACGCAGAAGGTACTGTGTAACATTTACTGAAAGTCTGAAACAAATATGTTTGGATGATCCTTAGAAAACATGTAATTAGTATGAGAAAATAAAAGTTTTGGGAATCGAGCGACAAAGATTGGATTAACTTTTTAGTGCATTCCAGGTCCATAGGATGGATTATCTTCATCCTCTGCAAACTCCTCCTCCAGTTTCCTCTTGTTCCTCCTCCTGTTTACTGTTGCTTGTATTTCTAGACTCTTTACAGCCCTGTCTGTAGCCCGAAGGCGTTCCTTGTCTAAAGCAAGCATCGCTCGTACCATGTTAGAACCTATCTTCATTCCCATATTTCTAAATACCTTGCACCTTACTGTTCCAAAAGGTGGTCATGTATGAACACTTATCACATTTCAGTTGTATTTCACTAGCAAGTCCTACGTGCTTTATTATGGAGAGTTCCAGACCAACTTCACTACAATGAATACATCTTACACAGTTTGAAAAAATTCCTTTGAGAACCGACATATCAAATATTTCATTCACATCCGATTCGCCCATAAAACATCCATAGTTTTCACTCATTGAACCAAGCTTCTTCTGTGAAGTATATTATTTCCCACTTTGACTGCTATGGGCAGGTGTACTTGAGAGGTTAGGTTCACTCACTTGGTTATCGTCTTTATTGTTTACAGTAATAACACATACCTTTGGCTTTCCAACATTTCTCCTTTTCTTAAAAGCTTCAGAGGATTTCTAATAACTTTACTTTTATTCATTATTATACTTCAACAAAACAGAGACCCAAGAAACAGAATTAATTACGAATATTTTCGAGATAACGACAGAGTAAATAAACATGAAACAATCGACAATCACACCAGCGATATATATTGAACCATCACAGGTTAGCCGCAACACATACTTTATCTCACATCACTAAAATGTACCTGATGAACACGGACGTTAATAATAACACCATTTGACAGCAGTTTAGCAGCGCCACAGTGGGTCACGCCCATGTAGAACACATTTCAAAAAAAATTTAAAAATAGTTGTAATCTTCGGAATTGAATAAGTTATATATATATTAAAAGGTAATAGTCTGCAGATTCAGAAAACGCAAAAAAGTAAAAATTGAACTTTTCATGATTTTGAGCCTTTCCGGAGCCCCTTAAACACCCAATATTCTCATTCCTCGAGATTATATTACTTTCTACTTTGACGACGTCAAAGCGACTGGGGAATGGAGTTAGTGGGATGCTGGGTGTAACTATCCATAGGAATGTCTGTTTATTACGAAACTGATTTACTAACTAATATTTTCAAGGAAAGCCATTATAGTGGCATACAATCACATGAAACACTGTACTAGCAAACTCTCGCAAGGATCAGTGAAATTAAATAGGTGGAACTTAAGCGCGCGTAGCGTACATTATGAGGACCTGAGGGACAGTATAAATACTAAACAGGGTGCTTCTATGAATTTTTCTCACAAAATGCGTGGACAGGAACATTTATTCCAGGGTATCTATGGGAACGCTTGATAGATTCTAGAGAGCACTGGATAGTACCAGTGAGGTTTGCCTTCTTAGGTTGTCAGAATCAACCACCGACACATACAAAAGCACAAAAATGTAAAAATCTTTACCTGGCAGAATCTTTCGACAAACGTATACGATGACTTTTTAGATATGAATAAGCTCGAGTAAGTGTTTGGACAACATTCCGACAGCATATGTTTTCAGAATGCGACACTGATGAGTAGAGGAAAAAATCGTTTTCTCCATAAATTCAGATGTGTGGAGTAATGTAGAAGCCCCATGCCTTTGAGTATTCACCGAAACTCAGGAAGAGAGATCTGTTTATGAAGCAAGACCACGAATGGTGGCACTAAACTGATCAACATGTAGAGAGCAACTGCCTATAAAAATTAGTGAATCAATATAAATGCGGATGACATGAAATAATTCAAGAAATATGTGAACGCTGAATGAACCCGCGTGAAACGGATGTATTCATTAAACATGTTTGCAAAGTTATAGCATTAGAATAAGACACTTGTAGTATGCTGATGGCTAAAAACCAACCATTTACGAAAATTCAGGAACTTCAAAATAATTTACAAAAATATGGGCATGCTGGTATTCACTGAGTTTGATCTATTCGTTAAACATGATCACAAAGAGACAACTTTCAACTGAGACAAATATAATGGGCTCATGTAAAAAAATGAAACATTTGTGAATATTCAGGAACCAAGAAATAATCCACAAAAAGGTAGGCATGCTGATATTCACTGAGCTCAGAATTAAAAATCATCACAAAGATACAACTTTGAACTAAGATACATCTGGTTGGCTGTAGGCTGAAAATCAATTATTTTACACACTAAACTTCAGAGAAAATAAAATAGGCATAATGCATGAGTGGGTAATGAGAACATGGGAGCTCTGTGCAGGTTATCCTACTCACCTTCACACTACGAAGATTACCACAAGACACCAAATTTAACTGTCATTCTCCTATAAATCTCCGTAAAATGCGTAAATTTGCCCCAAAACGTTTACGATAACTATAATTCAAAAGCAGCATTCACTATCACACTGAGAAACTGTTCTATGTTAGCTGCAAACACATCCCTCACATAAAGACAGAAACTGGTTCTTGATTATCTTCCTGTAGCATTTTTCCCCCTAGATGGGTTCATCTTCCAGGTGACTCTTCAGTAAGATCCTGCACTGTATAAGGCAAACGACAACACTCTCACCAGTCAACTTTCTAGGAATGTCTATAACAAGGCAGAGCTAAGCCACCTCATCTAATTCCAAAATAACATGATATCATGAAACCTATCACACGCCATGCTTCTACCCCAACCCAGAGTATTATCCCATATCAAGCTGACAAAAGTTTCCTTAACCCCCAGAAACTATCGTTTGTTATCAATAAATACTTCCCTACCACAACAGTGGCTGTCTTATTCCATGACAATATTTGAGGAATGGAGAAGGATAATAGTTTGAGATAAAGGATCCTGGTCAGTAAACTACTGAGAAGGTTATAATCGAGAACTCTGCCGATTCCTCTGACAGTGGAATACATATACTAGTAATTGTGTTGATACGATTATAGGATAGGCAACTACCAGAGGGGGAAAAAAAAGTATCCGGTAAATGTGGGATCGAAAATGCGCACTTTAAGAGACTTGAGCACTTGTTCACCTTCCGTATTGTGAAACACATTTTTTCTCCTGCAAGCTCTTTGGTTTCCATATGTTTGGAGGAGGCAGTATGGACCAAAATAGGAAAAAAAGGGTGTCGAGTAAATATAAGTTCTAAAATGCGTACCTTAAGAGCTATAAGCATTTGCGCAGGTATGCTACTGTGAAACACATGTTTTCTACTGAACAAGTGCCCATGTGTCTTATGGTATATATTTTATAGAACACGTTAACAACATTTTATAGAACACGTTAACTACACATTTTTCTCTTGTTTCAGTCAATACTGCCACCTCTCAAGTTACCTATCCTACAATCAACCATCAAACAGTGTCCCCTACGTCAAATTTTCACTTTTCCGCTTCAGTGTTCCTGAAAGTATGTAACATCATCACGTAATCAACCTTTGCAGCACATAATGATTTCGCAATCGCCCCCAGTCTCCGAAACTCACAGTAGTGCGCACGTTTGCCATGCATCCTATCTGCTTGATGGTCCTTCATGGCCCAAGGAACTCCAATCCCCACCTCACCAGCCGACTCCCTGCGAGGTAATGGAGAAGGCCAACGCTTTCACAGTTGAAGAGATTGTGTAGCAACCTGAGAATGTCGCTAATCCGACGTAGAAAATAACTCCGTGTCGACAACAACGATGGATCGTGTTCTTTAGATTCTTAGATAGAGATTACTACTGTAGCCACAGCCTCCTCGTTTATCACACATCTTGACCCAGTCCTGAGCAAAGTGTGGGTAAAATACATTCACGGACCAACAAACCTAGATCTGATTCTTACCATGTGAGGATAGCTATGATAAGCTGATGGACCTGTAACCAGGATGGCTGCTCAAGTTTCTCTCTGGCCATCCAGATTTAGCTTTTCCTGCTGCTTCCCCAAACCACTAAAGCAAAACTCGGGGATGGATCCACTGAAAAAGACCATGTTCGATATCCTTCCCAATCCCTCCCCCGTATTATCTTACTCTTCACTTCTAAATACTATGTCGTCGATGATACTTTGAGTTCTACATTTACTTGATCTTAGATGTGATCATTCTTTCAAACAGTTTACAGGACAGGAGTGCATTAACAAAATTTGTTTCCCTGGGTGAAGCCACCTAAAGTTACCACTGCAGTATGCACCTCACTGAGTGTCCACATATCCTTCTACGACACTGGCTTTGTGTCCCATATTTCATGTGAAACCACCTGACACTTACTACCAGAATAATTGGAACACCACTTGTTTCATTTAGATACCTTTGATTGATTTCACATTTCAAAATGGGAATTAATTACATGTGGTGTTCCTCAAGGTTCATTCTTTGGTCAGTTGCTTTTTCTTGTCTACCTTACCGACCTCCCATATGTTATACTACCAGATGATAAGTTTGTTTTGTTTCCAGATGATACGAACATTGCAATAAGTAGCAAGTCAAGTACAGAAACTTCCTGGCAGATTAAAACTGTGTGCCGGACCGAGACTCGAACTCGGGACCTTTGCCTTTCGCGGGCAAGTGCTCTTGTGAGGACGGGGCGTGAGTCGTGCTTGGGTAGCTCAGTTGGTAGAGCACTTGCCCGCGAAAGGCAAAGGTCCCGAGATCGAGTCTCGGTCCGGCACACAGTTTTAATCTGCCAGGAAGTTTCATATCAGCGCACACTCCGCTGCAGAGTGAAAAATCTCACTCTGGAAGTCAAGTACAGATTTAGAAGTGACTGCTAATCAATTTGTCACTGACATCAATGTTGGCTTAAAGTTAATTCACGATCATTAAAACACCCATTATATGCAGTTCAAAACCTGTTAGAGATTTCCTTCTAGCATGAGTATAACATATAAAGACATGCAGATCGAAGAGGATGACTGTGTTAAATTCCTAGGATTACAACTTGATAAAAAATTCATTTGGGAAGGGCATACCACAGAATTGCTGAAGCACCTAAACAAGTATGTATTTGTGGTGAGAATGATGTCCGATGTAAGAGATACAAAAATAAAAAAAAACTTGTATACATTCCTTACGTTCATTCTGTTATATGGTACGGAATCATATGCTGGGGTAACTCGGCAATTCGAGCAGAAGTTTTTTGTGCGCAAAAGCATGTAATAAAAATCATTTGTAGTGTAAATTCAAGAACATCATATAGAAACCTGTTCAAGGAACTCTGTATTCTAACCACTGCTTCTCAGTATATATAGTCCTTAATGAAATATGTTGAAAGTAATATGTCTCTGTTTCCAACCAACAGTTCAATGCACAGTATTAATAATAGGAATAAGAACAATCTACATAAAGACCCAAAATCTTTCAATATTCAGGAACACACATTTTCAATAAATTGCCAGCAACCATGAAAAACTTACCTTGAGATAAAGCACAGTTTAAACAGAGTTTGAAAGACTTTTTGATTGGCAACTCCTTCTACTCTATACATGGATATCTTAACAAGGACTATTAGGCCAGGTTAAGTAAAAATGTCTGTTAGATTTCAGTTATGACAGTACTTGGTCGTATGTCAAGGTTGCGTATTTTGTGTATGATGAGTTTATTGAAAGTGCGTAACTATGTTTCATTCTGAGAGTGATTTAATTCTGTGAATATTAGCCGTTTCCGTTTACTGCAATGCATTCACCTATTTTACAATCACCTGACAAATGATCAGGTAGTGAGTACCTGTATTATGTTCAAATGTTTTATGTTTTTATGTTATACATATCGGAATATGGTGGTCTAGGGATAGCGTCTTTGAATTATAATGAAAACGTCTTCGGTCCCGGTTTCATTCCCCGCCACTGCCTAAATTTTGATAAATAATCAGCATTGCCGGCCGAAGACTTCCGGCATAAGTAGTCAGCCTCATTCTGCCAACGGCCTTGTCAAAGAGGGCGGAGGAGCGGATAGAGGTTCAGGGCACTCTCTTGTCCTAGGGGTGGAAAATTGCCCCTAAAGGCGGAAGAATCAGCAATGATCAACGACATGAGGATGCAGAAGGCAATGGAAACCACTGCATTAAAGACACGTAACGTGTATCCACAGGATATGTGGCCTGTAACTGAAGAAGTGTCATGATGATCTCTCCATTGGCAAAAGATTCCGGAATAGTCCCCCATTCGGATCTCTGGGAGGGGACTGCCAAGTGGGAGGTTGCCATGAGAAAAAGATTGAATAATCTACGAAAGGATAACGCTCTACGAGTCGGGGCGTGGAATGTCACAAGCTTGAACTTGGTAGGGAAACTAGAAAATCTGAAAAGGGAAATGCAAAGGCTCAATCTAGATATAGTAGGGGTCAGTGAAGTGAAGTGGAAGGAAGACAAGGATTTCTGGTAAGATGAGTATCGGCTAATATCAACAGCAGCAGAAAATGGTATAACAGGTGTGGGATTCGTAATGAATAGGAAGGTAGGGCAGAGGGTGTGTTACTGTAAACATTTCAGTGACCGGGTTGTTCTAATCAGAATCGACAGCAGACCAACACCAACAACGATAGTTCAGGTATACATGCCGACGTCGCAAGCTGAAGATGAACAGATAGTGAAAGTGTATGAGGATATTGAAAGAGTAATGCAGTATGTAAAGGGGGACGAAAATCTAATAGTCATGGGTGACTGAAATGCAGTAGTAGGGGAAGGAGTAGCAGAAAAGGTTACAGGTGAATATGGGCTTGGGACAAGGAATGAAAGAGGAGAAAGGCTAATTGAGTTCTGTAACAAGTTTCAGCTAGTAATAACGAATACCCTGTTCAAGAATCACAAGAGGAAGAGGTATACTTGGAAAAGGCCGGGACATACGTGAGGATTTCAATTAGATTACATCATGGTCAGACAGAGATTCCGAAATCAGATACTGGATTGGAAGGCGTACCCAGGAGCAGATATAGACTCAGATCACAATATAGTAGTGATGAGGAGTAGGCTGAAGTTCAAGACATTAGTCAAGAAGAATCAATACGCAAAGAACTGGGATACGGAAGTACTAAGGAATGACGAGATACGTTTGAAGTTCTCTAACGCTATAGATAAAGCAATAAGGAATAGCGCAGTAGGTAGTACAGTTAAAGAGGAATGAACATCTCTAAAAAGGGCCATCACAGAAGTTGGGAAGGAAAACATAGGTACAAAGAAGGTAGCTGCCAAGAAACCACGGGTAACAGAAGAAATACTTCAGTTGATTGATGAAAGGAGGAAGTACAAACATTTTCCGGGAAAATCAGGAATACAGAAATACAAGTCGCTGAGGAATGAAATAAATAGGAAGTGCTGGGAAGCACGAAATGGCTGCAGGAAAAATCTGAAGACATCGAAAAGATATGATTGTAAGAATGACAGACTCAGCATACAGAAAGTCAAAACAACCTTTGGTGACATTAAAAGCAACGGTGGTAACATTAAGAGTGCAACGGGAATTCCACTGTTAAATGCAGACGAGAGGGCAGATAGGTGGAAAAAATACATTGAAAGCCTCTATGAGGGTCACGATTTGTCTGATGTAATAGAAGGAGAAACAGGAGTCGATTTAGAAGAGATAGGGGATCCAGTATTAGAATCGGAATTTAAAAGAGCTTTGGAGGACTTACGGTCAAATAAGGCAGAAGGGATAGATAACATTCCATCAGAATTTCTAAAATCATCGGGGAAAGTGGCATCAAAACGACTATTCACGTTGGTGAGTAGAATATATGAGTCTGGCGACATCCCATCTGACTTTCGGAAAAGCATCATCCACAGAAATCCGAAGACGGTAAGAGCTGACAAGTGCGAAAATTATCGCACAATCAGCTTAACTGCTCATGCATCGAAGCTGCTTACAAGAATAATATACAGAAGAATGGAAAAGAAAATTGAGAATGCGCTAGGTGACGATCAGTTTAGCATTAGGAAAAGTACAGGGACGAGAGAGGCAATTCTGACGTTACGGGTAATAATGGAAGCAAGGCTAAAGAAAAATCAAGACACGTTCATAGAACTTGTCGACCTGGAAAAAGCGTTCGACAATATAAAATGGTGCAAGCTGTTACAGATTCTGAAAAAAGTAGGGGTAGGCTATAGGGAGAGACGGGTCATATACAATATGTACAACAACCAAGAGGGAATAATAAGAGTGGACGATCAAGCACGAAGTGCTCGTATTAAGAAGGGTGTAAGACAAGGCTGTAGCCTTTCGCCCCTACTCTTCAATCTGTACATCGAGGAAGCAATGATGGAAATAAAAGAAAGGTTCAGGAGTGGAATTAAAATACAAGGTGAAAGGATATCAATGATACGATTCGCTGATGACATTGCTATCCCGAGTGAAAGTGAAGAAGAATTAAATGATCTGCTGAACGGAATGAACAGTCTAATGAGTACACAGTACGGTTTGAGAGTAAATCGGAGAAAGACGAAGGTAATGAGAAGTAGTAGAAATGAGAACAGCGAGAAACTTAACATCAGGATTGATGGTCACGAAGTCATTGAAGTTAAGGAATTCTGCTACCTAGGCAGTAAAATAACCTATGACGGACGGAGCAAGGAGGACATCAAAAGCAGACTCGCTATGACAAAAAAGGCATTTCTGGCCAAGAGAAGTCTACTAATATCAAATATCGGCCTTAATTTGAGGAAGAAATTTCTGAGGATGTACGTATGGAGTACAGCATTGTATGGTAGGGAAACATGGACTGTGGGAAAATCGGAACAGAAGAGAATCGAAGCATTTGAGATGTGGTGCTATAGACGAATGTTGAAAATTAGGTGGACTGATAAGGTAAGGAATGAGGAGGTTCTACACAGAATCGGAGTGGAAAGGAATATATGGAAAACACTGATAAGGAGAAGGGACAGGATGATAGGACCTCTGCTAAGACATGAGGGAATGACTTCCATGGTGCTAGAGGGAGCTGTAGAGGGCAAAAACTGTAGAGGAAGACAGAGATTGGAATACGTCAAGCAAATAATTGAGGACGTAGGTTGCAAGTGCTACTCTGAGATGAAGAGGTTAGCATAGGAAAGGAATTTGTGACAGGCCGCATCAAACCAGTCAGCAGACTGATGACCAAAAAAAAAAAAAAAAAAGTTATACTTTCTGATGTGTTCCACTCCCATGAGAATGATTTTCTCTTTTGGTCTATGGAACGAGAACTGAATCTAGTCTAATCTAATCTAGTCCACTCGACCTCATTTAATAAAGACATATCCTTTCTCTTTGGCTCAACTCCTGAAAGAAATCACGAAAATTTCGAAAAATTCAGTTCTCCTGCTCTCGTCATGCTATGCTGTTATGCAACTTGGCAAACCGCTAGTTAATACAGTTTCTTTTTGTATAGGTACTTCTCCATTATGATGGGAAAAGCATTTTTAAAAAATCCCACAATATATATATAAAAAGCATGTCACAGACTTATAATGGCGCGACAGTAACTTGACCCATATACATACACCAACAGAAAGTCGTCAACTTCTATCTTGAGATTTACTGATAGGGTAATTTCATTGAACTTGTTTTCATCTTGTAGGGAGAGTGCAGTACCTGGAGAATAGTGTACCCAGAATTGCTCGATGTTTCCTGGCGGATGTTTCTGCCTAGTGACTCAGTTTAGAACCACATGACGGAATGCGCACTACAAACCGCCATAAGCAGTTTGCGGCAGTTTTTGCTGTTTCCCTTCATATCTGACAGGAGGCTGTGTTTCGTGCAGCGTTTGAAAATATTAGGAGTTCTATGTTATGTTAGTCCGCAGTTCGTGGTCTTGCGGTAGCGTTCTCGCGGGGTCAGGGATTTTACCTGTCTCGAGATGACTGGCTGTTGTTGTGTCGTCTTCATAATCATCATTCAACCCCGTGACTGTCAGAAGAAAGCAATGGCAAACCACCTCCGCTAGGACCTTGCCTTGTACAGCGGTGCGGGTCTCCAGCATCGTCCCCTACACTCCTGGGAGTATGGGGCCCCATCATCATCATGATGTTATTTTATCCATGTTGGATCTTGTGATCTCCGCGGTCGTTAATGAAAGTTTTTGTGGCTGGCTGCGTCATTCACTAACTATTACGAGTGCTATATATTTAAGTGCTGTATAACATATTAAATCTATTTCGAAGATAGTGTTAATTGCTCAGTTACAGAGTCCTATGGTGAGTAGAAATCTGTATATTTTTAAAACAGATTAGCCAGTTTGTGGACAGTTAAGTGATATTTCGTCAGTCGTGCGGCATCTTGTACCTCGAAATGGAAGGTCTTCTACAGTAGAACAAGTGGAATTGGCAAATGAACTGAGTTTTATTAATGTCTTAACAATTTCCCGTATCTTGAGAATGGGAATTTGTGTTAGCGGACAGTAGCTTCTGTTTCAAATCATCTTTTACTTCTAACTGGTTTTTGATAATACTTATTTTAATTTGATTACTCTTGCTGGTTATTGTTTTGTAGTAGAGTAATAATGTAAAACACTGACAGTTACATATGGCACTGAGATTATGTTGTAGATTACAACAATTTTAAATTGGAATAGAATTTCTTTTTTGCAGGTACATGATGATATTGTACCCTGGAGGTGTTTTTCCAAATTTGGAAAAGCTTTACTTTTCCACGGTAAATTTTGTAATTTCGGGAAAAGGTTGCAGCACACATAAATTGAATGATTCCAAAGTGGAATAAGGAAAGCTGTTTCAGTTATATCAGAGTTTCCTGGACGCGGAAGTCTGAGAAGTGTTTCATCCTGCAACAGCCTGCCTTAGCAAATTTGTTACTTCAAGCTGGTTCTATTTCGCCAACTGTTCTAAATAATGCAATGCTGTGTTTTGTAATGTTGTTACTTCCGTTACACAAAGTCTCCCTCTTCTTCACAATTCCGTATATTCTAGCATTCTGCTGATTGTACTAGCATGAAGTTTTATTGATAAGCTTTGTTGACCCTTACTAAAAGGGTTTTGACCATTTGTTTGTTCCATAAATGAGTAATTGTTCACGTCATGTAAACTGGATGTGCAGTAGTGAATCCTTGCACGTCGTGCTATAGAAGTGTTAGTCGTTCGTTTCACGGCCATCTCGAATGGCGTTGTATAGAATCAACTTGTCCGTTACAATAGTGTACGTGGTATTGTGTACTTGCTTATATATCAAAACGACGAGACTTGTTTGAACTATTCCATTGACTGTATCATATTTACATCTGTCGTCGTTCTATGATTGAAAAATTGTTTATGCTCAGGTATGTGAGTGTGTTACTGCCTCAGAAATTGATTTCTGATTCCCTTACATCGTACGAGTAAATCTGGTGCACTTTGCACGGTATGATGCCTTTCTGGTATTTGTTTTTTTTTTTTTTTTTTTTGGGTCTCAAGGATGCACATCACAAACCGAAATGAATTACCTGATTTAAAATATTGTGGTTCTTAACTATAATGAATATAAAAAAGCCTTTCCTGTATCACTGTGGATCTTTGCTGCGACTATGTCATTATTTGTTAAAAATGGCCGCACACTGCCTCTCCAGAGGGAAATGCAGAATTTTTATTTAGCAGTTCGTTGTGTATTCGCAGTTCAGAAAGAGTAAATGAAGATTAACATCCGCAGCCACGTATTGCGTTACATCACCCAACGGTCTTCTACATCTCTTGAGGCATAAACGAAAAAGAGTTTGCGGACGCGGTATACTCACATTAACAGTTCTCAGGGTTTCTAAATTGATCCTTTATCGTATTGCGCAAGAAGTCGTCAACATTTTTACTTGCAGCCGGTCCCTGATTTGTCTCGATACTGGGAACGATAGGAGGATATCACAATAAAAATAAGAAATAAATTAAGGAGTAATAAAAAAACACAAGTGTATTCTGTTATCAGAGTTGATCAAAACACAACGTTAAGGTTAGGGAACACTTAACTGATATTGCACAATGAGAGACGACTCACAGAACACTTGATAGACAAAACCAGAATTAAGTCGGAGAGTTAATGCTGAATCATGGGAAGCATTTCGGGATGAGAAAAAAATGGTTCAAATGGCTCTGAGCACTATGGGACTTACCTTCTGAGGTCATCAGTCGCCTAGAACTTAGAACTAATTAAACCTACCTAACCTAAGGACATCACACACATCCATGCCCGAGGCAGGATTCGAACCTGCGACCGTAGCGGTCGCGCGGTTCCAGACTGTAGTGCCTAGAACCGCTCGGCCACCCCGGCCGGCTCGGGATGAGAAAGGGTGAGGTTTCGTTGAATTTTACCACATGGCATGCACAGTTGGTTTGCAGTCACAGTGCGAGAAAATCGCGCCCATGAAATGAAGGAAACGACATACGTATTTTAACGATACTGCAGTGTACTGTTCAAAGCAATGCGTAGCTAAACTGCTACTACTGCTTGAGGTAACTACCTGTAGCACGACTACATCGAAGATGGTAGTGTGCCTGCAGCTGCTGGTCCGTGTCAAAGATCGAAATGAACGGTCGTAGGGCCTCAAAAGTGTGTGAATGTCAAGGCGTTGATGGCGATCCACCTTTCCGATGGGGTCATTAACCTCGACGACCCATTGGTGTTGCTCGAAAGGGATCAGCCGCGGTGCCGGCACTGGGTTTCATCATCTCCCCTTTGTCATTATCATCAGACACTATTCTACAAACACACAGCAGCGCGGGGTGGCCGCGCGGACTTGGGCGCCTTGCCACGGTTCGCGCAGCTTCCCCAGTCGGAGGTTCGAGTCCTCTCTCAGGCATAAGTGTGTGTGTTATACTTAGCGTAAGTTAGTTTCAGTTAGATTAAGTAGTGTGTAAGCCTAGCGACCGATGACTTCAGCAGTTTGATCCCATAGGAACTTACCACAAAAAATTACACACACACACACACACACACATACACACACGCATTACAGTCACCTACACTGAACATACATTTGATGACACAGCTCTCACACTTCTCGGAGTTACGGCGCAGGTTTGTGCAAAGGAAACGAAAAATCTTTCCAATTAGGTGTCCGAACCCGCCCTTCGGCTCTCAGAATACCGAACCACTTTTCTGAAAACAACATTTATTTTAACAGCAGCTCAGTTCAGCGCATGTACAGAACATAAGATATGAAGGACTCACACATGGTGGACCTGAACATAAAAAAGAGAAACAGGCCAAGTGTGGGTACAACTCGCTCTCTGAGAGTTCATTCCAAACATAACTACTTATATTGGTAGTTCATCTACAGATTTTGAATAAGTGAGTTTCCGAGTGATTAATTGCTGTTGTTGCACCCATGGTCTAGTGGTAGAATCTGTAGTTAGTAAACGTTCTCATTCCGGGTTCGAAACCCACTATCGCTTAAACTTTAATTAATAATCAGCACCGGCAGCCAATGACTTCCGGCATAAGAAGTCACCCTCATTCTCCCAACGGCCTTGTCAATGAGGGCGGAGGAGCGGACAGAATGTTCAGGGCACTTTTGTCCTTGGGGTGGGAAACTGCCCCTATAGGCAGAAGAATCAGCAATGATCAACGGTATGTGGAAGCAGAAGGCTGTGGAAACCACAACATTAAATGGCTCTAAGCACTATGGCTCTAAGTACTATGGGACTTAACATCTTAGGTCATCAGTCCCACAACATTAAAGACACATCACATGTGTCGATAAAGTATCATGATTGGCAAAAGTTCCCGGAATAGTCTCCCAATCGGATTTCCGGGAGGGCTTTGACAAGAGGGAGGTGACCATGAGATAAAGACTGAACAGTCAAAGAAAAGATACCGTTCTACGAATTGGGATGTGGTATGTAAAAACCTTGAATGTGGTAGGGAAGGTAGAAAATCTTAAAAGGCCCAATCTAGATACAGTAGGGATCAGCGAAGTGAAATCGAAAGAAGACAAGGATTTATAACCAGATGAGTACAGGATAACATCAACTGCAGCAGAAGAAAAAATGAATAGGAACGTAGGGCAAAAAATGTTTTACAGTGAACAGTTAGTGAGAGGGTTGTTCTTGTCAGAATCGACAGCAAACCAGCACCGAAACGTGGTAGTTCAAGTATACATCTCGACGTCGCAAGCTGATGATTAAGAGAGAGAGAAAGTATATGACGATATTGAAAGAGTAATGCAGCACATAAAGGGAGACGAAAATCTAATAGTCATGTGGGGCTGGAATGCAGTTGTAGGTGAAGGAGTAGAGGAAAATGTTACAGGAGAATATGGGCTTAGGACAAGGAATGAGATATGAGAAACACTAGTTGAGTTCTGTAGTAAATTTCAGCTGGTAATAGCAAATATTATGGTCAAGAATCACAAGAGGAGGAGTTATATTTGAAAAAGACCCGGTGAACCGGGACTTATTCAGTTACATTAGATCATCGTCAGACAGAGATTCCAAAATCAGATACTGGGTTGTAAGGCGTACCCAGGAGCAGATATGGACTCGGACCACAATGTAGTAGTGATGAAGAGTAGGCTGAAATACAAGAGATTAGTCAGGAAGAATTAGTACACAAAAAATGGGATACAGAAGGAAAGGAACAAAGGAACAAAGGAAAGATGAGACTCGCTTGTAGTTCTCTAAGGTTATAGATACAACAATAAGGAATACCCAGTAGGCAGTACAGTTGAAGAGAAGCGGACACCTTAGGAAAGAGCAATCACAGAAATTGGAAAGAAAAACATAGGTACAAAGAAGGTAATGGGAAGAAATCATGGTTAACAGAAGGAATATTTCAGTTGATCGATGAAAGACGGAAGTACAAAAATGTTCAGGAAAATTCAGGAATATAGAAATACGAGTCGCTGAGGAATGAAATAAATAGGAAGTGCATGGAAGCAAAGGCGTAATGGCTGAATGAAAGATGTGAAGCAATAGGAAAAGAAATGATTGTCGGAAGAACCGACTCAGCATACAGGAAAGTCAAAACAACCTTTGGTGACATTAAAAACAAGGGTGGTAACATTAAGAGAGCAACGGGAATTCCAGTGTTTTTATTTAATCATGTCAGAAACACACACTACAGCTTACAAGTTACACAAAATGTTCCAAAACATGGTACTATAAGCATTACAGCAACAATTAAATGCGGCGTGACCAGTATGCAGCAACTTTGCATGCTTCCTTGGTGGCATCGATGACATTCTGTGCCGAGCATGACGTTGGGCATAGGCTGCCGACAAGAAGATGACTAACTGTCTGTTCTTCACCACATTTACATGCTGTGGAGTTTCATGCAAATCCCCACTTTTTAAAGTTGTTCGTTCTTCCAACTCCAGAACGCAGCCTGTTGATGGTCTTCCATACTGACTTGCTTTCTTCGTGATCTAGTGGGCGGCTATCGGTCGGGATCATCCAACCTGCAAGGTGGTTGGATCTGGAACGCCATGAATTGACTCTGAAGTTCGATGGTGGTTTAGTGAGGCTTTCAGTTGAGAAAGCTTTTCTTTGACTCGAGCCTTGGTACTGCAGGCTGATACCCGTGTAATGCGTGGGTGTTGAGATATAATGCCTCAGGCTTTTCCAGTCTGGACGCACATTCACGACGGATATCTGGAGGTGGGATGCCCGCTAGACAATACACGTTATCAAGTGGTGTAGATCTCAAACATCCCGTAACGAGTCTGCAGGTTTCATTCAAGACGATATCCACTTGTTTAGCATGAGTAGATCTGCACCATACAGGGCAAGAATATTCTGCAGATGAATAATAAATGTTTAATGCAGAGGAAAGAGTGGATAGGTGGAAAGAGTACATTGAAGGTCTCTATGAGGAGGAAGATTTGTCTGATGTGATAGAGGAAGAAACAGGAGTCCATACAGAAGAGACAGGGGATCCAATATTAGAGTAAGAATCTAAGAAAGATGTGGAGAACTTAAGAGAAGGGATGTAAGGCAGAAGGGATAGATGACATTCCATCAGAATTTCTAAAATCATTGGGGCAACGAGAATCCTAGTTGGTGGGTAGAATGAGTCTGTCTACATACCGTCTGACATTCGGAAAAGTAACATCCACACTATTCTGAAGACTGGTAGACCTGACAAGTGCGAGAATTGTCACACAATCATCTTAACAGTGCTTTCATCCAAGTTGATGACAAGAATAATATACTGAAGAATGAAAAACCTGAGGATATGCTAGTTGACCATCAGTTAGGCTTCAGGAAAGGTAGTCACCACAGAGGCAATTCTGACGTTGCGGTTGATAATGGAAGCAAGACTAAAGAAAAATCAAGAGACGTTCATATGATTTGTTGACCTGGAAAAATCGGTCGACAATGTAAAATGGTGCAGTTCTGAGAAAAACAGGGGTAACCAAAGGTAGAGACGGGTAATATACAATATGTACAAGAACCAGCAGGAACTAATACGAGTGGACGACCAAGAACGAAGCGTTCACATTAAAAAGTGTGTAAGACAGGGAGGTAGTCTTCCCCCACTTCTATTCAATCTGTACATGGAGGAAACAATGATTGAAATAAAAGAAAAGCTCAGGAGTGGGATTAAAATTCAAGGAGATCAACGATATGATTCACTGATGACTTTGCTATCCTGAGTGAAAGTGAAGAAGAATTACATGATTTGCTGAATGGAATGAACAATCCAATGCGCACAGAATATGGACTGAGAGTAGATCGAAGAAGAACGAAAGCAATGAGAAGTAGCAGAAATGAGAGCAGCATGAAACTTAACATAGGGATTGATGGTCACGAAGTAGATGAAGTTAAGGAATTCTGCTGCCTACGCAGCGAAATAACCAGTGACGGACGGAGCAACGAGGACATCAAAAGAAGACTAACACTGGCTGGCAAAAAACGGCATTCCGGGCCAAGAGAAGCCTACTAATATCAAACATAAGCCCTAATATGAGGAAGAAATTTCTCAGAATAAACGTCTGGAGCACAGATTTGTATGGTAGTGAAACATGGACTGTGGGAAAACCGGAACAGGACAGAATGGAAGCGTTTGAGATTTGGTGCTACAGAGAATGTTGAATATTAGGAGGACCGATAATGTAAGGAATGAGGATAGGAGAGGAATATATGGAAAACACTGATAAGGAGAAGGGACTGGATGATAGGACATCTGTTAACACATGAGGTTATGACTTGCATGGTATTAGAGGGAGCTTCAGAGGGTAAAAGCTGTGGAGGAAGACAGAGATTGAAATACGTCCAGCAAATAACTGAAGAAGTAGGTTGTAAGTGCTACTCTGAGATGAAGAGATTGCCACACGAGAGGATTTTGTGGCGGAGCGCATCAAACCAGTTAGAACACTGACGACCTAAAAAAATTAAAATGGCTCTCTCTTCTGGAAGCATTCACACAGAAGACAGAAGTTTAAATCCTTTTACACAACGAATGGACAAGAGTCAATAGTATTTGACATCAATTTCAACTTGATGCCTCTGCATGTTCGAAAAAAGTGGTCTTAACAGACGGCCGTATCATTGAAGTGAATAGATTTAGCTGTTGAAATTATTTACTAGGATTATTTGCTAGGATGATTGCAGGTACTAGTAGATGGGAACAATGGCAGGAGGGTGTCCACAATGAGGAAATCAAAGAAAAACTGGGAATGAACTCTATAGATGTAGCAGTCAGGGCGAACAGGCTTAGATGGTGGGGTCATGTTACACGCATGGGAGAAGCAAGGTTACCCATGAGACTCACGGGCTCAGCAGTAGAGGGTAGGAGTAGTCGTGGCAGACCAAGGAGAAGGTACCTGGATTCGGTTAAGAATGATTTTGAAGTAATAGGTGTAACATCAGAAGAGGCACCAATGTTAGCACTGAATAGGGGATCATGGAGGAATTTTATAAGGGGGGCTATGCTCCAGACTGAACGCTGAAAGGCATAATCAGTCTTAAATGATGAAGATGATGATGATGATGAATTATTTACAAGCAATAGGGACCGTACACAACATGACTTTAACGTAGTACCTCCTCCAGGTTCTTAGAAAAAGGACTCTTAACAGACAGACGGACGACGAAGTCATCCTATAGCGGTACAGTATTTAGTCACTGACATACGGAATCTTAAAAAATCACTGTTGTCAATTTTTGTGATCTTATCAAGACCTCTGATTGTGCGCATCATAAAATTCTATCAGGGAATCTAAACTGGTACAGATTTCGAAGCATTCGCTTTGCATGGATGGAGAGCTATCTTACGAACTTTAGCATATGATAGGACACGAATAAAGCTGAAGTCAGAGTGAGGAAGTGTTAAATATGATCTTTGGCAAGATCATGTTCTTTGCCCGCTTGTGTTCATGACCAACATAAATAATTTACCCGCAGCGTTAACGGACTCTTCAAAATCTGTTATGTTAGCGTGTTTTTGGATGAATGTTCCAAATACACTCATGCAGACAAAGCCAGACGATTAATTGAACACACTAGTGGTTCATAGCTAATGGTTACACCTTCAGCATTTCAGAAGCACATAATATACGATGTGAAACTGTTGTGTTGGCAGAAGAGCCAACACCGTGTTACTAGTGGAGGCCGAAATGCACGCGTTTTAGCTCACGCAGGCTGGTGTGAGGAGGGAAGGACTATACTGACGTGAGGCCTGGAACATGACAAGGAATTAGAATTCAGAAAACGGACGTAATCAGTTTGATACTTAACTTTAATCCAATAATGATGAACGTCGCTCTTGACGGTACATGATTCACAATATTATCTGTTCAGAATACATTCTGGAAGAAGCAACTGAATATGGCGCCTTGCTAGGTCGTAGCAAATGACGTAGCTGAAGGCTATGCTAACTATCGTCTCGGCAAATGAGAGCGTGTTTTGTCAGTGAACCATCGCTAGCAAAGTCGGTTGTACAACTGGGGTCGAGTGCTGGGAAGTCTCTCTAGACCTGCCGTGTGGCGGCGCTCGGTCTGCAATCACTGACAGTGGCGACACGCGGGTCCGACGTATACTAACGGACCGCGGCCGGTTTAAAGGTTACCACCTAGCAAGTGTGGTGTCTGGCGGAGACACCAAAGAAACAAAAGTAGCTTACAGGAGCCCGAATTCAGATCCGTGACCACACACCAGCTGAGGTTCCTAAGCGTCCAGATTGACAGTATGCTGAGGTGGCAATAGTACGTGGATAACTTAACCAGAAAGCTCAGTCATGCCTAATTTGCACTGACAAATCTTTCTCACTTTGTTGCTTCCTTTAACCCATTGTCCTGTGACATGATATTCTGTAATCAATGAATCCAAGATGAAAGAAGTATTACTTCTGCAGAAGTGTGCTGTCAGCATTTTGTATGAAGTTGGCAGAAGCCTCTTGAAGGACCTCTGGATACTTACACATTACTCAAAAGATTTAGGGGAACATGAATTCGAGCGTCTGCCGTACGCCATGAGCAATAATTATGAGTATGTTGTCAAATAATATCTTTGTCTTTCACAGATTAAGTACACAACAGAATATCATTACATCCTCGTTCACTTACGTTACAAGAATTGAAATATCCGACAGGTGTCGAAACCAAAGTGGGAGTAGCCATCATCCCGTCATCCTTGGTGCTTTTCGTTGGACATTGAAAGCTTCGATAACGTGTATGCCCTCCATGAGCATTTATCACCGCCTGTTACCTACGTGACATGTTCCATATAAAACTGTGTGCCGACAGAGACTCGAACTCGGGACCGTTGCCTTTCGCGGGCAAGTGCTCTACCATCTGAGCTACCCTAGCACGACTCACGACCCCTCCTCACAGCTTCAATTCTGCCAGAACCTCGTCTCCTACCTTCCAAACTTCACAGAAACTCTTCTGCGAGCCTAGCAGAACTAGCGCTCCTGTAAGTTTCATATCATCGCACACTCCACTGCAGAGTGAAAATCTCATTATGTTCCATATAAGTTTACTTATTTTTATTTAGCGTATGGCTCATAAGGTCATAGTAAAAATTACAGGAACAACACGATTTAAAAAAAAAAAAGTCACATATCTATAAACAGAACAATAAATAACATTTTGTATATAAGAACACCACCAATTGTAAATTTACACTCACAGAAGAGCAATCACAAACAACCGTCCAGCTTAGGTAATATATAGTCGATTGCCTCTTGGGTCGCCATTAGGAAATCCTGTGGGTCACCTCATATGCCCTTAGTGCTTAGTGGGCATTCCTGCACGATGTGTTTGACCGTCAGCGCCACAGTCGCAAGCGGCCGAAGGAAGTTTACCCCATCTGTGTAAGGAGTCGGTGCATCTCCTACAGTTGGTTCTGATACGATTAAGGGTTGACCAAACTTTGCGAGTGCAATCAAATCCTTCTGGTTTACTAAAGATGCACGGCATACTGTGGCAGTTTAATGCCGTTCTGCTCTCCCATTCCTCTTTCCATCGGTCATTTATTTTAAAGTTGGTTTGGTGCAGCGCCTGTGCGGTCTTTCGTGGAGGATGCCTCGACCGGAGTCGGTTTCCTTGGATGTCGTGAGTATCTTCATGGATTTTTAATTGAGGGTTGGTCATGATTTTCTGAAATTCTCCAAGCAGAGCGTGTTTTCGGCGCAGGTTAGGAGGGGCTATGTTACTGAGAACGGGCAGCCACACTGTAGGAGTTGGCCTGATTGTGCCTGATATAATACGCATTGTTGCATTAAGTTGGCTATCTACCATGTGTGTGTGTTTGCTGTTGAGCCACACAGGGTACAGCATTCTGCCACTGGATAGACCAAGTGGTATCCGCTCCCAGTCTTCAAAGACAGCCCTTGAGAGAGCTTGAAGAGCCTGTGGTGGAACAGACAACGACGAACACGTCTATCGAACATGTCCCTCACATGCTCGAAGGGGTTCATGTCGGGACTCATCACTGGCCATTCCGTTGCTTCAGTGTCCAGATTTTGCAAAACATCTCAATTGACGCCCGCCACATAGGCCCTGGCACTATACTGTGTGATAAGGAATTCAGGCAGACAAACGTTGCAGGATTAACCACGAAGTCCAACACGACCTGTCCGATCTCCTGTATGGCGTTAAGACGACCGTGGACAACGACGCAAGATCCGTACGGTTGTCAACATTGGTGCCTGCTCACACCACCACAGAACCTTGAGTGAATCTGTTTCGTCTCTACACAAAAAACATTGCCATCACCTCGTGTCACAGAAAATGTGGACTCGTCCATGAATAACACATATCACTAGTGACGGTGTTGCCAGTTGACATGCAAAAGACTGAATTGAAGGCGAGCTGCGAGATGTTGTCGGATCAAGTGGGTTACGCTAACGGGACGTCCGCGTCATAAGGTCCTTTCTCGTGACCTGTTCACTGTAGTCTGGTCGTACACAGTGCCTCCATTGGCCCTTCTGAGTTCGTCTTGCAGTTCTCTGGTGGTACCCGTACGACACTGCGACGCAGAGATGGTCAGGTATAGGTCTTCACGTGGGGTTGTAATGATGCTTCGGTGTCCTTTTCCAACCCGCATTTTGTACTGGCCTGTCTCTCTGTAGCGTGCCCACAGCCTGTGGATGACTCATGGAGATGCATCGAAATCTTCAGCAACATGACAGAAAGTCTATCCTTCTTGGATCAAACAGACTGCCCTTGCCAATTTCACTGCATAAAGATACCGCATTGCATGTGACTAGTTGAAAAAAATGTCCATAATAGGCAACTGCCATCTGGAACACCGGTACTCACTTCCTTCTTTTGCGTCACATGGTAATGTAATGCCTAACACAGCCGGTAGATGGTGAACGACTTTAGTTGCTGCATACACTGAAATCAAAGATCTCAGGTTGTGTAATAAAACCACAAGTACCGCCTGTATCAGAACAGGTGTACCATAGCAGGTATTGATATAGGTGTTCCTCTGAGTATTTTGATAAGTGTACTTATTTCCCAAAACAATTACTCTCTAATGGTATTCACAGTTAACAACAAGTGTAAATTGGGGAGGAAACATGTGCAGTTCCAAAGCGCAATACTAGATGTACTAATAATTTCCATATAAACCTTTTATCCGTAGGTAGCGTAGGGAACGGAGTTTCACACGTTGTGTCAAAAATATACCGAGAAGCATCGGGAAGGAAACAGAGAATTCCTAGTGGGAAAATACTTCGTTAACCATTGTCACAGTTTACCAGAATGTTGGTTCAGGGCTGTAAATTCCGCATATTAGTAAAGTTTTTACTCCAAATATCTTGGCTTTGTCAGATTATATACAAACTATGCGGGTCTGTGTAGAGTTACGTAAAGGCTTTGTTTTCACTACAATATGAGAATATCAACTAAATAGTGTTAAGTGGAAGACCTGCGGCCATTTTCCGGAGTAGCTGTCTTTCACTTAATAGAAAATAACATACGTAACGTAATTTAGCAATAAGTCTCAGAGATGTAAGTATGCACTAATCATAATTAGTTAGTAGCATACATTACGAAGCGGCCTACAGTAGCCACTGTTGCCTATTCGTTTCACCTTCCTGAGACACTTTTTCATGCTGTTGTTTTTCGGACAAAATGTGTGAAAGAATGAATTAATACTTTCTCAGAAATATTCTAAAGTTAAAACAAATTACTTACTGTCTGTTGATTTGATATTAAATAAATAAACAATACTCTTTTCTTTGTTTGCTTAGGAACTGCGTATACAATAAAGTTACATAAATTGCCACTCTGTGTCTCATGTTCTCACATGTGTTGGTAAGGAAATAATTGAAAACGAACTGAAGTAATTTTGCATGTGCGGTTTACAAATACATGTAATATGAATGAAAAATCATCAAGCAGTCTCATAGTAAGTAAGAAACAATTTATTAAAATCGTATTTTAAAATATAAGCGTCATATCTGAATTATGAACGTTGTATTTTGTGTGAAAACTGGCCCAGTAATTTCGATACATCAGAGAATTATTCACTCTGTAGAATCGTTAAAATTGCTGTGTTTCATAGGGATTACTGAGATTTTATTCACTTTCATAATCCTCTTAGTAGTAATGGAACACTGCATGATACGCAGAAGTATACAAAAAACATGCCTAATTCTGTTGGCGTTAACGGCGTTGCGCATTCAAAACAGTGGCGTGATATTCCCCCATATTCGCACAGTACGGCGATGTTTACTTCCGAACTGTCATGGCTCCCTGCCGCTCATTCATAATATACTAGCCACACAATCTACAACGTAACAGAATTAAGCCTTTATCACAAGACCGCTTATTAATGACATGGCACATAAACTGTAGCACTATTATTGTAACTGGGCTGACATGTTCACATGCAATAGCTGCGCTATTTTGTTTCTGATGGAATGCGTGTGGGCAAACTTGTGGAATTTGTCGATCTCGTGAAAGCATAAAACATACGGGTATGTGGAAGTTCAGGAAATAAAGCTCTGTACAAAGATTAGTCCTTTTAACTTGATTCTTCTTTTTGTCGGACTATTGCGATTCTGAAAATATTATTGCTACGTAGCCATCGTACGATACAGCTTCTCTAGATTTATTTTTGTACATGTCGCTGTGGAAGTTAGTAAAAGATACAGTTGTAGAAAGTATGATCACCCTACTATGAATTACGTGTTTTGGCTTACGATAAGCAGCAAATATAAACGGTTGTGACTCTTCAACCTTTCCCGGCGGATTTACAAATGTTACAAATATAAACGGGTTAGTAGGTTGCTGATTTCAGATGATGTACGGAACATCAAGGTATTTTGTTTTTCAGCACTTTGCTGATTTACCAGTATCGTTCACTAATACTGTTATTGAATTTTGCAGATTTTTCATTTAGTTCTCCAGTTTATCAAATAAAGAATTTTTTTGAGCAAAAATTTGTATAAACTACAATATATCATCATGTTAAAAATAACAGCCAAATAGTTGCAGGATAAAGATTTATTAAAATTCTTGACCACTGTTTCGGTATATCTAAATATACCTTCATCAGAAGTAAAATATACTAAAATCACATTCTGCACTGGAGATACATAAAACAATTGTGCCAAAGGCGTCGTCAGTAGTTAAAACATCATCTCCATTCATACAACATAATTATGGACAGATGATTGATGCGAACACAGCATAGCATCATTAACTCGCCTGTGTTAATGATGCTATGCTGTGTTCGTATCAACCCCCTGTCCATAATTATATTCTATAAATGGAGATGATGTTTTAACTACTGACGACGCCTTTGGCACAATTATTTTATGTATTTCCAGTGCAGGATGTGATTTTAGTGTGTTTTACTTCTAATGAGGGTATATTTAGATATACCGAAACCGTTTCAGAAGGATGTCGCTTGCAGTAGGTACTGGGAGACGAAGGAGCTTGCACAGGGTAGAGTAGCATGGAGAGCTGCATCAAACCAGTCTCAGGACTGAAGACCACAACAACAACAATAACAACAACCGAAACCGTGCTCAAGAATTTTAATAAATCTTTATCCCGCAACTGTTTGGCTGTTATCATTTACCGTGAAGAATTTGAGCAGTTGCTGTTTCAGCCATGTTTAAAAATCTTACAATACATCACCTGTCAGGAGCAAGGCTAAAACATCTTTAAAATTTTGTAGAAGTAGCGGTAACGAGCCCTTTGTTGAAGAAATCAAGTGTGAGTAATGTATTTCCAATACTCACATAAACATTTATCAGAGATTTTTGCTGTGCCCGTTTTCCGACGCAAAGACATAAATATTCCTCTCGTAAATTAAAAGCCTTTATCTTGCTGTAGTAATACACAGTTTTGTTGTCACGTAAGATTCTTGTATATCTCGAACACTGCTCGCTGTAATATCCAAGTGCATTAAATATTTAATTTTTGCATAAACTGTAGCTTGAAATGATAGAAATATATGAGTGTCGTATGTAGGATCAAATTTGTATGTTGTTCCAGAAAAGTCCATTGAAGATGAGTTTTGTTGTCAGTTATGACTCTTGTTTATCTGAAACACTGCTCGCCGTAATTTTCAAGTGCATTAAATTTTTAAATTTTGCTTAAATTGTAGCTTGAAATGTTTCAAATATATGAGCGTCGTACGTAGAATCAAAATTGTATGTTGTTCCAGAAAAGTCCACTGAAGATGCCTTTCATATGAAAGGAGAAACGCGTCTAGAAATTAAATATTAGGTCTGCAGCAAGGAAAATGAGGTTACAAATCGAATACTTTTGGTAGTAATGAATTGTGTACCTTATCTCTGTAGCAACGGAGTTGATACGGTTGACACGTATTTTAAACAGAAATCATTGATAGAAATCGTAGAAAGATGCAGGATGTATACATATATCACACGTAAAGTGATTCGCAGATGTCAATATAAGGCGTGTTTACTTCTACGGAGAAGTGTTGTGCTGTGTCAGGAGCGTTCAGGTACTCACGGTGTTCTGCGCGCAGGACGCCAGCCGGCGCAGGCTGAGCACAGTGGATGGATGACGTACGCTGGGCCCGCTGCAGCCGCTGCAGAGTGGCGCTCCGCTGGGCCACAGCCAGCCGACTGGTGAGCGACAACCGCGCGCCGCAGATCCGCCCCCGAGGCGCCGCGTGACCTTCGGCGCATGTGCAGACGGGGCCACGCTGCCGCGCCGTGGCGTCCACGCCTGTCGTACCTACGCTTCTCCGCCTTCGTGGACACACTGGAAAGAACTGCGCAGCGCGCGGAAGACGGTACTTCCCGAAGTACAACGTAACTCAGTCGTTCGCAACCTGGGGGTATTACCCCATGAGGGACAGAATGAAATTTTCTGAGCGATAAAAACTAAACGATTCGATTCAGCTCCAGTAGCGAAACTAAATTATTTACAAAATATCATTACTATTACCACAATTTTTTAAGACTCTAATACTAATTATATAAGTTATCAATAATTACTTTTCCTCAATTAGTAGCATTGATGTGGTGGAGGTTATAGGTTCCTCACATAGTCCACCCACTAAACACATATGTTGTGCTATGTTCCATACATCGCTGATGATAAATGTGGGACATATACGCAAAAAATGCTGAATATCTCAAGAAAATGTGTTCTATAAGTTGTAGATACTACACTACTGGCCATTAAAATTGCTACACCAAGCAGAAATGCAGATGATAAACGGGTATTCATTGGACAAATATGTTATACTAGAACTGACATGTGATTACATTTTCACGCAATTTGGCTGCATAGATCCTGAGAAATCAGTACCCAGAACAACCAGCTCTGGCCACAGTAACGGCCTTGATACGCCTGGACATTGACTCAAACAGAGCTTGGATGGCGTGCACAGGTACAGCTGCCCATGCAGCTTCAACACGATGCCACAGTTCATCAAGAGTAGTGACTGGCGTATTGTGACGAGCCAGTTGCTCGGCCACCATTGACCAGACATTTTCAATGACCTACCGAATTCAGACTTTTCCAAGTTAACTGTGATTCCAGATTCTGAAAAAACACGTAACACACTGTTGAGGATACGATTATGTTGTTCCCAAGAGGCTTCTGCTATTAAAATATCGTCTACACAAGAGGTGATGTGACGTTTTCAGAATTCAGTTAATATGGAATTGAGCCCAGGAATGAATGCTGCCAAAGAAATGTTCAAACCAAAAGCAAGTTTCCGAAATTGATAACAAACGCCGAGACAAAGAAAAGCTGTATATTTTCTACACTTTGGATGAAGTTCAATCTGATACAAGCTGGATCTAAGATCAATAGAAGGCAACACTTTTACACCATCGAAATTTTGAAGACGTTCTTGCAACGTTTGTCTGTTTCGGAAAAGACGATGGTATTTACTTGTCTCGAATCTAAGACAAGCCTGTTCGAACCGTTTTTCTTCTCAACAACATGTAAAGGGTGTTGTATGAGCTTACTGCTGGTAAACAATGCCCTCGGTCCCTATGATGTGCCGGAAATACATATGGTCTGATGCAAAATTTAGTGTGCTCATGAACACGAAATTGGTATTGAAACCATTTAATAGTTTCTGTTTTATGAGTAAAAACTGTGGAACGTGCTTGTAAAATGTCAAAAAGGTCCTGCCTATCAGAATCATCACAGTTCTCAATTGTTTGAATTTTATTCTGAATTAAATCGTTAGTATCTAATACGTCATCAATATCATCCCTGTGAATACTTGGAAAGTAATTACTAGTGTCAAGTTCCGTCGAAAGTTCCAAACTATGGTCCAACAAGAGGTAAAGCTGACTAATTTCCTCGTTATGGTTTGAAAGCCAATCTTCAAATTTCAGAGCTAATGACTTATCTTCTTTCTCGAAACTTATTTCAGCAGCATGAAAAATTAAAACTGCTTTATACACGTTCAAAAAGTCTACACCCAATATAATTTCCGTCGACAATAATGGAACAATAAGAAAATTCATAGTAAATCTGTGGCTTTGACAAAAGAATTCTAAGTTGGCATATATCTATACTTTTTCCAAAAACTGCACCTTTTAATTTAATTTTACGTAAAGGAAGTATGGGGCAATTGTGCAATTTGTTTCACTAATTACTGAAATAGGACTGCCAAAGTACAGCCATAAATTTTATATTTGCTGTGATGGGAATTATAGGATATGCAATAATGTTCTGATTTACATCATGTTCCTGGAGTAAGATGTCCGTCATGTCCTCCATTTTCACTTAATTAAAAGTCACAGCAGCTACGTCGTCAGCTTCATAAGTACGTTTTGTGGCTGCCACTGGTGCGAGTCATTGTGTACTATCTCTTTGTTGTCACGTGTCGTTACTGCGATTTGGAGATCTAACTTCTAAAATTTCAGCTTGTCGAGAGAGCCCTACCCTCTTTGAATCCTGTCAGTTCTGATTAAATTCAGGTCTGTCGTATGATTATAGCGTCCGTTATCATGTCGGTAGTTTCTGTAGTTTCTATCTTATCGGTTAAGTGGCGGAGAATTTCTCCTGGAATCGTAACTGCAAGGTGAACCGTTGCGTCTGAAGTTATTCTGTCTCCCTTGATAATAATTATTCTGGTTCCCATATTGTCTGTTTCTACGATTGTCTCTGTCATAATCATTACCACGAAGAGGTGATCTTTCAATGTAACTATTGTTATTCTGCCAACGGTTATCGTACGGGTGGTGTCTATTTTGGTCACGAGTTGCATTATAAAAGTAGTTTTGTAGTGTCCAATTATTATTCCTGTCGTCACGGAATTATGACGAATGTGACCTGTAATTGGTGTTTTCCTGTTTTCGCATCCCGCGGCAGTCTGTGTCGATTTCCAATTTTTGTAAAAGTCCCTGAAAAGCTTCAGTGTCATCTTTGCAACGTCCTGCCACAATAACATCTCTCAAATGTTCAGGAAATTTAATTAAGCAAATGCGGATGAGTTCTGAGGGGCTGTACGGGTTTGGCAAATACTGATTTTTGTGCAACATATCTTCAAAATATGTTACCGGGCTGGAGAATTCAGACTGTTCAAAATGTTTCATCATTATAAAGCTGTGTGTTACGCTATCTTGAGTACATGCAGAAAGGAAGGCATGATAGAAATCTCCTTCACTGTGACAGTCGCGAATGACCGATCGCATTCTTACTGCTGGTTCATTTTCTTGATAGCCATATATGAATTCCAGTCTATGCTCTAAAGACCAACTGGGAGGAAAACAATGAGCAAACTAATGAAGCCAAGCTTGTGAATATATATGATTACCGGAATTTTTGAATGTTTTAAATGTACGCGTTGTAATGAAGAGCTTATAGTCAAAATCATCGTGTCGGCGAGTTGCAAATCGGTCATTGTTACGTCGTGTCCGTGATTTCATCTTAAGATTCGGTGCACCTTGCCAATTCCTCTCAAAATTTCCGAAATGCCCTGTGTTATTACTTTGCGGCTTTTCCGTATTTCCAAATCCCTCTTCCTGTGTCACAGCGTGAGTGCTCTTTGAAATATGTAATTCTTGTATTACCTGTGCCAACTGATCTTGAACTTCCCGCATTTATCTTTTATACTGCGTATTGATTTTATTCTGATTTTGTTTGAATTTCCTAATTTTTTCGTACTCTTCTGTGTCAGTAAAGGATACTAGTCTTGTATCATTCAGATCATCATCTACCTTCGTAGATAAATTAGTTAGTTGGCCCGAAAGTTCGACTACTTTTTCCGATAATGTGTTGATTTCTTCCGCTTGTTTTTCTGAACCAAGTTTCAGAGTGTCCAATTGAGTCGAAATCGTATCTACTGTGTCCTTTAGATTTTCCTGATTTTGTACAAGTTGCGTGACCGTATCGGTAGACGCAACTGAATCAATTTTAGCCTGTAAGGTGTCGTGATTTTCGTGAACAATAGTCTGCAGTTCTTTTATGACCTCTTCATGATTATGTAATGTGTTTTCATGACGCGAAAAAATAGGCTGAAAATGCTCACAAATTTGCGTTTTAACGTCTTTACAAACTTTTTGACCTTTAGATTCGGCCGCGCGGGATTAGCCGAGCGGTCTCAGGCGCTGCAGTCATGGACTGTGCGGCTGGTCCCGGCGGAGGTTCGAGTCCTCCCTCGGACATGGGTGTGTGTGTGTGTTTGTCCTTAGGATAATTTAGATTAAGTAGTGTGTAAGCTTAGGGACTGATGACCTTAGCAGTTAAGTCACATAAGATTTCACACACATTAGAACATTTTTGAATTTAGATTCGATTTTAAGTAACTCAGTAGTTAAGCCTTCACGTGTTTGTTCAAGCGTTGTGTCTAACTTTTGTAGCTGTAGCAGTGTTCGTTAGTGATTTTGTTCCATTGTGTCTAACTTTTGAAGCTTTTCTCCCATTTGATGCATTAATTGTAGTAACAATATATTAGTGTGTGAAACATGTTCCTCTGTGCTTTTCGGCAGTGCATTTACACCGGAAACATTCGCATTTTGAAAAGCAGAGTGTGGTTTAATACTTAATTGAGATAAGGGTAATGACGCAAAACCTGAATCTACAGTATTTGCAAATTTTGTTCTGTCGTTTCGCATTCCTGAGGCGAGCTATTTCTGACCGACCGATCGACAATACTTCCCTGTTCACCAACTGTTTCACTATCTACACCGTTATACACTGCGTGGTCCAATTACCAAGTTATTTTTGACATTTGTCACTTCAT
This sequence comes from Schistocerca piceifrons, assembly GCF_021461385.2. Classification (NCBI taxonomy): domain Eukaryota; kingdom Metazoa; phylum Arthropoda; class Insecta; order Orthoptera; family Acrididae; genus Schistocerca; species Schistocerca piceifrons. Next base: position 745,239,091 of record NC_060141.1, read on the forward strand.
TACTAGGTGTTGCTAACACGCTACTCTCGTCTTCACTGTCAACTCTCAATTTACTTTAGAGCCTAGTGTTGCACTTTTCACACTTTTCACAGAATTTCAGAAGACAACACAGAATAGCACAATTTGAAGAGCAAAAATAAGAAAACACATTAAAAATAGCATTCATAATTATATCTAATTCTCGAACAGTCCACGGGTGTTCTGCCGGTCCATAGTGTACAACCTGCACGGTGCGCTGACGAACTGTGCTTCTGAGGGTGGGCGGCCGTCTTAACCCCCCCCCCCCCCCGAGGCGTTCATCCCTCTACGGGGAGGAGATGTATTGCAGCATGAATAAATTCGACAAGCTGCGCCACCGAAGGAGCCGTTTGCTGAGTGCTCTTGCTTTTCTAAAGACATGTCGTGCCGGTCATGTTGTGCCAAACTTCGCTAAGGTCACCTGTCACATCAATTCTGCAGCATCTAAGAGAATTATGAAGCGTGCTGACCTCTCCTTCGTTCATGAGAAGGTACACTTTACCAAACGCAGCATTAAGTACAACTCCCAGGAACTACTTAAACTACAACTCTTCTTCTTTTGGTGATCAGTCTACTGACTGGTTTGATGCGGCCCGTCACGAATTCCTTTCCTGTGCTAACCTCTTCATCTCAGAGTAGCACTTCCAACCTACGTCCTCAATTATTTGCTTGACGTATTCCAAGTTTTTGCCCTCTACAGCTCCCTCTAGTACCATGGAAGTCATTCCCTCATGTCTTAGCAGATGTCCTATCATCCTGGCTCTTCTCCTTATCAGTGTTTTCCACATATTCCTTTCCTCTCCGATTCTGCGTAGAACCTCCTCATTCCTTACCTTATTAGACCACTTAATTCTCAACATTCGTCTTTAGCACCACATCTCAAATGCTTCGATTCTCTTCTGTTCAGGTTTTCCCACAGTCCATGTTTCACTACCATATAATGCTGTACTCCATACGTACATCCTCAGAAATTTCTTCCTCAAATTAAGGCCGATATTTGATATTAGTAGACTTCTCTTGGCCAGAAATGTCTTTTTTGCCATAGCGAGTCTGCTTTTGATGTCCTCCTTGCTCCGTCCGTCATTGGTTATTTTACTGCATAGGTAGCAGAATTCCTTAACTTCATTGACTTCGTGACCATCAATCCTCATGTTAACTTTCTCGCTGTTCTCATTTCTACTACTTCTCATTACCTTCGTCTTTCTCCGATTTACTCTCAAACCATACTGTTCATTCCATTCAGCAGATCATTTAATTCTTCTTCACTTTCACTCAGGATAGCAATGTCATCAACGAATCGTATCATTGATATCCTTTCACCTTGTATTTTAATTCCACTCCTGAACCTTTGTTTTATTTTCATCATTGCTTCCTCGATGTACAGATTGAAGAGTAGGAGCGAAAGGCTACAGCCTAGTCTTACACCCTTCTTAATACGAGCACTTCGTGCTTGATCGTCCACTCTTATTATTCCCTCTTGGTTGTTGTACATATTGTATAAGACCCGTCTCTCCCTATAGCTTACCCCTATTTTTTCAGAATCTCGAACAGCTTGCACCATTTTATATTGTCGAACGCTTTTTCCAGGTCGACAAATCCTATGAACGTGTCTTGATTTTCTTTAGCCTTGCTTCCATTATTAGCCGTAACGTCAGAATTGCCTCTTTCGTCCCTTTACTTTTCCTAAAGCCAAACTGATCGTCACCTAGCGCATTCTCAATTTTCTTTTCCATTCTTCTGTATATTATTAGTGTAAGTAGCTTCGATTCATGAGCTGTTAAGCTGATTGTGCGATAATTTTCGCACTTGTCAGCTCTTGCCGTCTTCGGAATTGTGTGGATGATGCTTTTCCGAAAGTCTGATGGTATGTCGCCAGACTCATATATTCTACACACCAACGTGAATAGTCGTTTTGTTGCCACTTCCTCCAACGATTTTAGAAATTCTGATGGAATGTTATCTATCCCTTTTGCCTTATTTGACCGTAATTCCTCCAAAGCTCTTTTAAATTCCAATACTGGATCCCCTATCTCTTCTAAATCGATTCTTGTTTCTCCTTCTATCACATGAGACAAATCTTCACCCTCATAGAGGCTTTCAATGTATTCTTTCCACCTATCTGCTCTCTCCTCTGCATTTAACAGTGGAATTCCCGTTGCACTCTTAATGTTACCACCGTTGCTTTTAATGTCACCAAAGGTTGTTTTGACTTTCCTGTATGCTGAGTCTGTCTTTCCGACAATCATATCTTTTTCGATGTCTTCACATTTTTCCTGCAGCCATTACGTCTTAGCTTCCCTGCATTTCCTATTTATTCCTCAGCGACTTGTATTTCTGTATTTCCGATTTTCCCGGAAAATGTTTGTACTTCCTCCTTTCGTCAATCAACTGAAGTATTTCTCCTGGTACCCATGGTTTCTTCGCAGCTACCTTCTTTGTACCTATGTTTTCCTTCCCATGTTCTGTGATGGCCCTTTTTAGAGATGTCCATTCCTCTTCAACTGTACTGCCTACTGCGCTATTCCTTATTGCTGTATCTATAGCGTTAGAGAACTTCAAACGAATCTCGTCATTCCTTAGTACTTCCGTATCCCACTTCTTTGTGTATTGATTCTTCCTGACTAATGTCTTGAACTTCAGCCTACTCTTGATCACTATTATATTGTGATCTGAGTCTATATCTGCTCCTGGGTACGCCTTCCAATCCAGTATCTGATTTCGGAATCTCTGTCTGACCATGATGTAATCTAATTGAAATCCTACCGTATCTCCCGGCCTTTTCCAAGTATACCTCCTCCTCTTGTGATTCTTGAACAGGGTATTCGCTATTACTAGCTGAAACTTGTTACAGAACTCAATTAGTCTTTCTCCTCTTTCATTCCTTGTCCCAAGCCCTTATTCTCCTGTAACGTTTTCTTCTACTCCTTCCCCTACAACTGCATTCCAGTCGCCCATGACTATTAGATTTTCGTCCCCCTTTACATACTGCATTACCCTTTCAATATCCTCATACACTGTCTCTATCTGTTCATCTTCTGCTTGCGACATCGTCATGTATACCTGAACTATCGTTGTTGGTGTTGGTCTGTTGTCGATTCTGATTAGAACAACCCGGTCACTGAACTGTTCACAGTAACACACCTTCTGCACTACCTTCCTATTCATAACGAATCCTGTATCTGTTATACCATTTTCTGCTGTCTTCCTTCCACTTCACTTTACTGACCCATACTATATCTAGATTGAGCCTTTGCATTTCCCTTTTCAGATTTTCTAGTTTCCCTACCACGTTCAAGCTTCTGACATTCCACGCCCCGACTCGTAGAACATTATCCTTTCGTTGATTATTCAATCTTTTTCTCATGGTAACCTCCCCCTTGGCAGTCCCCCCCCCCCCCCCCCCGGAGATCCGAATGGGGGACTATTCCAGAATCTTTTGCCAATGGAGAGATCATCATGACACTTCTTCAATTACAGGCCACATGTCCTGTGGATACACGTTACGTGTCTTTAATGCAGTGGTTTCCATTGCCTTCTGCATCCTCATGTCGTTGATCATTGCTGGTTCTTCCGCCTTTAGGGGCAATTTCCCACCCCTAGGACAAGAGAGTGCCCTGAACCTCTATCCGCTCCTCCGCCCTCTTTGACAAGGCCGTTGGCAGAATGAGGCTGACTTCTTATGCCGGAAGTCTTCAGCCGCCAGTGCTGATTATTTATCAAAATTTAAGCAGCGGCGGGGATCGAACCCGGGACCGAAGACGTTTTGATTATGAATCGAAGACGCTACACTTTTTTTTAATCTCATTTTGTTCGTTTCTGTTCGTTGCATCTGCTCGGGGCGGACTTCGTAAGACATCCTTTTATGTTCGTTGTTGGTCGATTGACTCAGTTTTTTTTATTACAGAGGGCAGCTAATCCCCTTACCGAACTCGCTTAGCTACCGTGCCGACTGTTAATCTTCTCTGTATCGCCCCAACTACAGTACATGTACCGCCGAAGCGAGTACGGCTAGACCACTACAACTAGCCAATCAGTTTAATTCTGGGGCTGGATTGATGGTGCTACATGGGTGATCGCCTATTCTGCACATAACACCGACGCCACCACAGACGCCGACGCCAGCGTCTCACCGACCACTGACGAGCGGACGCGGACCGCGGTGAGAACGCCTCGCGAGGGGATGGTATTTATGACGGGCGACCACCCTCAGGATTCAGGTCGTCAGCGCAACTTGCCCGTTGGACACTATGGAGCGGCAGTACACCCGTGGACTGTTCGAGCAAGAAATACAACGGGAGAAACTGAAGAATCACAATATCTAATTAATTCCAAACGCGACTGTGAAATACTTGGTGCAACTCCACATAAATGGCACAAATGCTTTGCTCATTACAATATTGTAAAACAGTGAAAAACTACAACTACGAAGAAAATTCTCTATACAATTACGCTCTAGCAATAACAATAATTTCTAATCCTGCACTAATTATTCAAACTACCAGAAAAATCAGAAGATTCCAGTGAGGTATCCTCGGCTAAGGCTCGACAGTTGAAACTTCTTTATTTAAATGAGTGTCTCTGTACTTAAATTGCAGAATGACTAAGAAGATGAAACTTCTACGTTATTTGATTCTGAAACAGCTGAGTAAAACTGAACGTACTGAGCCTACTTTCTCTTTACTTTTTCTTATCATAGCAACACTGACCCACAATATTCTGGCGCAACGCAATCTGACTGCTCAAAAAAATTACAACCTGACTTCAGGTGATTAATTCAAAAGAACGGGCCTGGCTAAAAATAAATCTTAGCAATATCCTATACATTTCATTAAGCACTCAACTCACAAAAGTCTGCATTACGCGAACTACTGCAGTACAGCAGCTAAATGAAAGATTCTAACCGCTAAACCCACTAACTACTAATAGGTTTGTCGTTAGCAAAGGGAAGATTTTGTTGAAAACCGAATAATATATTTTTTACCTTAATAATGTGACATCCAGTTCAAACACGAATATAAATCGTCATTGATATCCAGTACAAAGACATATAAACACGAATAAGATTCAATTTTCAAGTCGAACATGTACTGATCGTTAGCCTGCGCTAACACTTCAGACCTCTACCCCCTATAAAAACTAACTTCTGATATCTAACATCCATCACTGCTGGCTGTTCACCTCCAACTGCCCAACAGTACTTCAATCGCTACTGGCGACTACCTTCCAACTGCCCAACACTATTGGCGATTAACTTCCAACAACGAGTCCACCCAGCCACAGAGTCTCTTACAAAGAAAGCGCAGTCACAGATCCAACGCAAAGCGCTACACAGCGCTGCCAACACAGAAGCAACCCACTTACAGTTTTATATTACTGATATTATGTTGCCCTCATGACTTTCTCGTATGTGAAGTTTCTAATCCACAGCAACTCGGACCTGGCTTTGTTGGAAAGATGATGAAGATATACCAATACTTTTTGACCAATTTTAAATTCTCGGGGATGACTTACCTGTTACTGTTCTTTCTTTCTTCATTCAGCTGCACACTTAACATTGTTGATTGCAATGTTGATGACTTCATGGTGACACTGTCGTCGCGAAGCTGGAAATTCTACTAATTCATTAATTTTGTTTGGCGGTTCAACATTCTTTAGTATCATGTATGGAGACAAAAATGTAAAATCAGTTGAAATGGAGTTAATAATTTCTTGAATTCTGTAAATATATGTCCCAATGAGCGTGTTTCGTGTGACAGTACAGACGACAAAGCTTACCAGTTTCCTTCATAATGCGTTCAGATGCGTTTCATGAAGCATGGCAACTGGATAGACGAGGGCTATTAGGAAAGTAAGGTCCGATCAGGCTCGAAATGGAACCTCTTGGTTCACCTGGCCAGTCAGCTGCTCAACAGTTCCACGTTTGTTCGCCCGTACGCATCTCTGCAGCCGTCGTTTACCCCCTGTCGTCTACGTCCTGTGGTGCACTACAATTGCCTCGGCACCGGTTTTGGATAGCACCATTCTTGCCATGCACGCCATACTTTAAGCACAGAGGCACGAGAACAGATTACAAACTTAACCCTTTAGAAAATGCTTCCAATGATCATGCCCTTTTGGTCGTTGGATAGATCACTCCGTTTGCGCATTACGGCAACGACTGTACTATTTTTCTATTTCCCTACGACGCGCTTTATATATTCTCCATTGCTGGTACTGTCACCTGTCGTCTGTGAGAGGTTTTCAGGCTGATATCGAATATAGGAGACGGTCACAGCAACTCTCTCTTAGCTCCAAGCCCGTATATTTTACGGGTTGCACTCACTTCCTAAAACGCCAAGGCCGTAAGTTCTACGGAACAGTATATTTTGTTGATTAAAAAGCGTTGCGCGTTGTTTCCGCACTTCTTACTGTCGGTATACGATATTTATACTGTGGTGGCTAGGAAACCTACTGTGGTGGCTAGGAAACCTGCGTACTCGGTTCGCTAGACAAAAAATTCAAACAAGTCGCATAAATGAGTTTTATTACAAAAAGAAATTTAGAATACTTAACTTTTGCAACTATGCAGATGTGTCGCAAGCAAAGGGCGACACACAAAATAATTAATCTTCTTCAGTATAAACAATTCCAAGTTTGGGCTACAGAGAGAGTACAAGTGAAGTAACGAGCACTGACGCCTCTATCCAAGTTACTAGTGTTGAAGCTACTGAACTGGGCTGTCACCAGTCGGTCGTGCCGCATGTGTCTTGTTACTTTGGAGCTGCTGCTGTCGCATTGTCCTCCTGGAGAGGAGTCGGTCAGCATGTGATTGGCTGACGTCTTCTTCACAACCGTCTCTTCGTTCCCGGTTGGCGTGCCGACGGTTGACTTTACGCCGTAATACGAGGGTAAGTCAAATGAAAACCTTAAATTTGTAATAACAAATCGAAATTTCGCGCCGTTATCCTGTAAGTTGGTAAGCGTGCTACAAACAGCGTGCACAATGGCCAGTAGGTGGCAGCATAGTGCAGATGCACACATACCGTCGCAGTATCAGTATAAAGATGGCCGCCCAACTTGCGACTTGCACCAGGGAAGAACAGCGTTCTGTTATTCGGCTTTTGCGCAAAGGTGTGAAACCTATTGAAATTCATCGACGAATGAAGGTTCAGTACGGTGATGCATGTTTGTCATAGCAGAAAGTCTACGAATGGAGTAGGAAGTTCGCAAATGGTGTAACTACAGTGGAAGATGCTCCTCGTCCAGGTCAGGCACAACGAGTTTTGACTCCACAGAACATTGCAGCAGTTGAAGCCATAGTGAAGGAAAACCGCCGAGTGACACTGAATGACATTGCAGCATGTTTACAGATTAGTCATGGGTCAGCTTACCACATTGTGCATGATGTGCTCCAGTTTCACAAAGTGTCTGCAAGGTGGGTGTCACAGCAGCTGACTCCTGAAATGAGAGAACGACGTGTTGATGCTTGTGAAGAACTTCGGCGCTTTAAACGAGAAGGTGATGGCTTCCTGGCAAGAATCGTTACTGGGGACGAAACCTAGGTACACTTCCGCCAACCGGAAACGAAGTGAGCGAGCAAGGAATGGCAAAACCAAAGAAGTTTCGAACAGAACCATCAGCAGGGAACGTTATGCTGACCTTCTTTTGGGACGAAAAAGGCGTCATTTTGGAGCATTACATGCCTAGAGGCACCACTGTCACAGTGCATCACACACAGATCTCCAAAAAAATCATCTGCAGCCTGCAATCAAATCAAAGCGACGTGGATTGTTGTCAGCAGTTGTCGTTTTGCAACATGACAATGCAAGGCCCGACACTGCCCGTACAGCAGTTGCAACAACCACAGACCTGCATTTTGAGTGTCTTCGTCATCCACCATACTCACCATACCTTGCCCCAAATGATTTCCATATGTTTGGACTACTTAAAGACGCAATGGGAGGAAAGATGTTCCGTTCTGATGAAGAGGTACGCCACGCGGTACATGAGTGGTTGCACGGACTACCAAAAGAATCTTTTTGTAATGGAATTTATGCACTTTATAAGCGCTAGAGGACTTGCATTGAGCATGGGGGACATTATGTTGAAAATTGATAAAGCTTTGTACCACTTCTACACAATAAATAATATTTAAAAAAATATTTGAGGTTTTCATTTGACTCACCCTCGTATACACTTTACTTACTAGTTGCACGGATAGATGGTGTGAATGTACGTCTTGTTTTCGCGGTATTTCGCTCGTTATGAGTCATTTCTTTCGCCTGCGGATAGAACACATTATTGGAATTCCAGGTAAGAAAAATAGCGTGCCGTAGTTTATATGATGAAGAAATTGTCGACCTTCTGAATTTTTGAGGCACTGTCGGTTTGCAGATAGTGAAGGTGATTTGGCCGAAACAGATATCTTTGAATCCGACTGCAGCACAATGTGTACAGGCACAGAACTGTAAAATGGTGGCAGAAATTCTTTTTTCATTTGCTCCTGCTAGGAGTGTCGAATGCATATCGGTTACATGGTTCATTTCAGACCAAGAAAATTAAAATAACTGATTTAGTTAATAATAATAATAATATCGTGTGGCTAGGGGTAGACCAATCGCCTGGTGCAAATCGTTTGATTTGACGCCACTCCGGCGATGATATTATATCCAGGCATGATATCAAGACGAAGACAACACAGCACCCAGTCCCTGAGCGGAGAAAATCTCCGGCCCAGCCGGCAAACGAACCCGGGCCCTATGCACAGCACTCGGCCGCGCTGACCACTCAGATACCGAGGTGGACATTTATTTCCAATCTTGCCAAGAGCTGAAAATAACCAAAACGGGCCTGTTGGTTGACAGACATTTCCCGCAACATTGACCACCAACAAAAAAAAAAGCTTCTCGTGTATGTTCCTCAAAATCAAAGAAAGAAATTGGGAAAGCATCCCGCAAGGAGACACGATATCACTGCGAACAACGCTGCGTGGCGTTTTGGATGGAATCTTGTTTTAAAATATTTCATACGAAAACGCAGTATAAATTCATTTAGAATGTTTACTATATTTAAATACTATATTCAGCACTCATCCTTTTTTATTTATGAACTCATTTAAACTACCTTTATGAACGTACGACTTTTTTAATTTTACGAAAACAATGTCATGTATAATAATATAATATGTCCATGTTATACCAGACAGGATTTTCTTCATAGTTGCATATTAAAGAACACAAAATGGGCTTGAACTAACGTCAATCTTGTATTTATATGTTCGATATTTCTCAAGACAGAAATTTTTGAATGCAGCTAAAATTGCCGGGATTCTGCGGACATGGACAAGTACTGGACAGGTACTGAGAGTGTTAATGTGACTGGACCATGCATAAATGTCTTTCACAAATCTAAATAATCTACTTCTAGATGGCGAATACAGAAGAAACGCGAATATGCGAGTTTATTTGTAGCCATAATGGCATCTGGACAGAGAGTTCTCAACAAAGGTTACATTTCAGCGGATGTGCTGTAACATGTTACAGGAGGTGCACGAGAATACTGCGCAGTGGGTGAAGAACAAGCTCGCAGCTAACAAGGCGAACGAAGTACATGTTCTGGCAGCTGTTGCTCACTATCCACGTGGTAGCTGCAGAGAAACTGCGGCTGTCTGTTATAAGCCAACCAAACGTTAGAATTTTGCGCGCAAACAGTACCCATCACGTGCACAATAATTGTAGGGATACAGAAGATACATAGAGTTGTGTCGCTCGGTTCTAATATCACATCAGGTCTGTGGTTCCCCCTACAAACATTTATCTTTACAGAACTCAAATTACTCGGCAGGTCAACATGAAAATTTCTTCTCCAGTAATGATAATGTTAAGAATGAACGGAAAAGGATCATATGCATCGTACGTACAAAGCGCCTGAGACAGGTATGGTATATACCAAAAAAAAATTGTGAGAGACGGAAAAGACGACTGTGTGAGGAAGCTGCTACGGAAGCAGTTTCAGTGCAAATTTAAATGTAGTAAAAGTCTCAGAGACAAACAAAAACTTGAAAGTTGTTTAGTTCAGGTATTTGTAATTTTTATTGTTCTGGTGAAACACGTACTGAAATGTGTAAGGCTCCATCTCTGACAGCATTCTGATTGAAAGCAATAAGAAACAAATTTATTACTCTTAACATAGATCATGAAAAATCGCAGTCTCTTGTATCCGACGCGATTATCAAAAACATTTTGTAACATCTTCCAACAGTTAATACAACAACGTGAAATGTTGCTTTTTTGAATAATTAATAGAATATGCTCCAATCTTTTGGTTAAGCTTAAAGTACATTAAGAATAAATTTTCTCCCTGTAAATAAATCGCCAAAGTAAGGGGGAAAGGTCACGATTTAATGTAACGAATGATTTTCTTATCTTTCTTTCTTTTTTTCCTTTTTTTTTTTGCTGTTCCGGTACAGAAGATCTAAAGAAATTTTTATCTATCGAAACTGTAAAGCAAGCTGAAGGCAGTTGCCGTAATTTGTTTTTGGATTATACAAAAGCAGGAGCTGTGAGCTCTCGCTCTCTTTCATTTGATTTCGATGACTGTTTCAGAAAATGGAAGTGTCGTTCTGTAACGTTTGGCAAACAATTACGCTAATTTAATTTCAAAAGCCGAGGTTTAATTAAGACAGTACTTTCCTTTTTCATTAATTCCACATATCAAAGGAGAGTTGCCGACGAATTGTTTGGTGACCACAGGCGAACGCTACTAGTGTTCAGTCGCCTATTACTTTATCAAACGTTTATTTCAGGGTCCTTGAGATCTCTTTTACTGGTCTTTTCTATCAGTATCCGGGCAATGTAATTACGCAAACTACGTAATTTTTAGATCGGTCACTGGCGTCTAAACAATGCCGTCGGTCAACGTTCTCGTCGGTCTGATGGAAATCTGATGCTGGTTGACGGAATATATAATTTCATCGTCAACAAGTAACAATTTTCTATGCACCATTTTACTATTTCGGAAGCACTGTCGCCAACAAAAGCAATAAATTTAATATTGCAATATTTTTTAAATTACAGTAATATTGCTCGAACAAAAAAAACTGTATGATGTTAACTGATGCTTGTTTGTTCTGTTTTACAGGAATCGACTGTGTTGTTGGAGACAAGAAAAAGCTGATGACGTCTACACGAAACATAAATGAAATTAACTGATGTATCGAAATTAAAGCAGACTCCAAGCAGCAACACGGAAAAAAGGTATGGTTATCAACATGTTACCAGTTGCCTCTGCTTTCGTAAACTGTAGTTCGTAGCTCATTTAATACATGGTCAATTTTGGATCTCCTGAATTGTGCGTAGTTTGTAATTGCAGTAGGCATTGTTGCTAAGCGCTACACAAGCAATAAGATGGCTACTTTTCCGCTGCGCGCAAGCGAAATGAAAACGATTGATAGTGAATTGTTTTAGTTTGAAGGACCCATATTGTTATTTTAGTAATACAATTAATTTCTGATCAATTTACGCTAATTATTCAGTGTGTTGTCAAGAGATTTTGTTTCAAAGAGTATTTTCAATTTGTGTTACGATAAGAATAGGTAAACTTGAAAATACGGATTCCACAAATGATAGTGTTTCTTAAAATAACGTCGATGGCGGTAATAATAGTACCGATCCGACGGTGGCAGAATCCGATGGTCAAAATGAGGAGGCAGAAGCTAATACGCAGGCTCAAGCAATTGAAAGTGCCGAGCAAATACCTCCTCCCGTCGTAGATCCTTTTTCTCTGTTATTAAATAAAATTGCTGTGGAGGCTGATGCACGCGATGAAACGCTTGCTTCACGCAAAAATACTACTTTAAATGAACGTGATGAAGCACTTGCTTCACGCTTAAATACTACTCTTGCCGAGAGAAATTCCAGCGCTGACACCTCAAATCACTCAGGTAAATGAGGAATTAGTAAAAAAAGTAAACACTAGTTTAGGAACAATAGCTTCCGAAATTACGAGCCTAAAAGAGGCACGTAAGAATTTACCAGAAACTGTTTCCAATCTGTCAAAAGATGTGGAAACAATACAGTCAGCACAGAAGACGATGGAAGATGCGATGTGCGAATTAACACAACGTGTCGACAGCCTGGCAGAAGAAGAATTGTTAAAAAACCAGATTCAAATGGCTCTGGGCACTATGGGGCTTACTTCTGAGGTCTACAGTCCTCTAGAACTTAGAACTACTTGAACCTAACTAACCTAAGGACATTACACACATCCATGCCCGAGGCAGGATTCTAACCTGCGACCGTAGCGGTCGCATGGTTCCAGACTGCAGCGCCTAGAACCGCTCGGCCACTTCGGCCGGCTAAAAACCAGGCTACATGAGCAGAGTGAAAAGTTAAATACCGAATTCGCCAAGTGGATTGAGTAGAAAGACAAAACGCTCATTGATAAAATAAATTTAGAGTGGAAAGGCGCAATACAACGCGCTGGGAGCGAAGCAATGTCAGAACTCGGCACGGCAAAACAAACGCTCCGTTCTGAAATAGACCACATAAAGCACATGATACATCACTACCTTCCATAGTGACTAGACCTAGATTCGTCACAGGTAAGAGAAGTACGACGCGCGATGGAAACAATACGACAGCTGTCACGAGAAACACCGACTATCGATACGCAAATGCTGGACGCGTACAATGCAGGTCCACAAAGCTCAGGGACATACTGTGAACCGTATCAATCCGTAAACCCCACTGTACAACAATCAGGTAATGAGATGAGGGCAGGTGCAACCTTAACAGAGATCTTTCAGGAAGAAAGCCTGTTAAAACAGACAATTTCAGGTCTTTATATCAAACAAAACACAGTCCATCCCGTAGTTTTTATACGATCATTCAGCAACGTATTGCCCAGGTCATGGAATGAGAGGCAAAGAATACTGTTCGTTGCCTCACATATACAAGGAGACGGTGCTTTATGGGCTACTGAAGCCGCAGAGAACTGTACACATACGAAAAATTTGAAAAGGCTCCTCTGGCTAAGTACTGGTCAGTGGGCATACAAGAACCCCTCAGAAAACAAATCTTCAGCCCAGAAATTTGCAACTCAGAGCAGGGTGTACTTAGGAAGTATTTTGAAAAAATACATTAAATGAACGATATACTGGGACGAGCCGGTCCCGTACAAAGATGTATTACGCACCTTAAAGGCAAAATTGTCTCTGTACATAAGGGAAATGTTAATAACAGTCCCAGATTTTGAACTTTAACATTTTTCGTCAGTGCTTGATACTATGGACCTAATACAAGAATATGCAAAAAGTTGCACTGGCAGCAATGGCTCGCAGTCCGCGAATAAGAATGGTGTGCGGACATTTGCCACACCGGACATTTGCCACGATTTTACCTGCTGCGCATGGTTGGGTCCCTTGTCTCCCCCTCCTCGTCATCGCTGTCGCGCAGTAAAGGTACTTACTGAGCCTTTTCGCTGGTTTACTTAACATAGGACCAGAATCTGTTTGGATTTTCTGCCACATTTCGAGAGAGACTTTCGTTGTGGAAACTATTAAATGCATCTCGCATTGAAATTCGCACCAAATTTCGAGCCTCAGTAAAACTTCGCCAATCTTGGAGATTTTGCGTTCGTCTAAATTATACGTGCCTTTTTCGGTGCTCCTGCAGTAGCTTTCTGTCGTGTTTTGTGTACCACGGGGGATCAGTTCTGTCTCTTATTAATTTATTTGGTGTGAATCTCTCGAGTGCTGTTGATACTATTTCTTTGAATTTAAGCCACATATGGTCTTCACTTACATAGTCTTGTGCTGCTTTTATAAACAGATATATTTCGCGTTTAGTTTTGGTGAATTTCTTTGTTACGGAATTGAGCCTCGCTCGACTGCGTGTTCACTAATCCCTGTATCCGTAGTGACGCTCAGGATTATTTGTGGCTAAGAGGTCAAGTGTGTTTTCGTAACCATTTACAATCTGAATGGCCTCGTGAACTAATTGCTCAAAATAATTTTTAAAAAAGGCATTTAGAACAATTACAGAAGTTGTCTTCTATCTACAGTAGGGTCTGAAAATGTATTTTTGTCAACATAGGAAAGGTAGATTGAAGTCAGTGCCAACTATAATTGTATGAGTAGCGTACCTATTTGCGATGACACTCTAGTTTTCTTTGAAGTGTTCAGCAACTGTTTCATCTGAGACCGGGGGGGGGGGGGGGGAATCAGTAAAATGAGCTAGTTATTAATTTATTCCGGTTGTCGAATATAGCCTCTGCCCATACTAAGTCACAGCAACTATCTGCTTCAATGTCGCTTGTGAGCTGAAACACACATTACATTATTTTTCCTTAAGTTGTGCTTCTTGTTTCTGTTTGCAGTGCAAATCATTACAATTACGGCTTTTTCTTTCCAAAACTTAGGATGCTTTCTGTGTGATCGTGTAAATACCAGAGCTAAACAATGTAGAACAACAACGTACGTTTTAAGCATAGCATTCTGTATTACTTCATTTCCTTATTTCTATCATTTTATAAAATTGTATGTCGAATTTAGATGACACGTCAATCATAAATGTTCTTATCTCCATTTAGTGAACGTATTTTCAGTCATGTTTTGAACATTGTCCCGCTACACTTTATTAACTAATGTTTCGCCACAAGGGTGATCGGATTTTAGAGAGTAAATTAATATGGAGTATGTCGTTCTTCTTTTCAAACATTCCCATTCCCATTTCTTATTTCCCGATTGTCTTTTCGGCATGCGATTGTAGTAATTAAAGTAGTCACAAATGCAGTGATCAAAATTAAACGATTAGCGTACATTCGCATTCTCTTTACATCGTTCCTCTCTTGTTACTCCCCTGCCGATGGACTGTTTCTATCGCAATCAGTAAGCGTGAAAGGAAGCTACCGCACAGACAGAGGGATCTGTACTGACATAATCATCGGTATTGCTTTAGTTTCCCAAAAGTTATAAATATTTCGATTTCGGAAAAGAAGCTCTGTATTTGGCCAAGATGTCGAAGAAGAAGGTCCCTTAGGTACTGGTTGTATCGAGTAAGATGTGGAGACGGCGGTTTGAAAGCGGACAGAAGAAATACGAGGAAGGGCGTCCCTTACCGGAGCGATCGCTACTCAAGCTACCTGGCGAAAGGGCAAGTGTGGCAAATGTCCGGGGTGCCTAACGTCCGGCAGAAACGGACACGGCCACAATAATAGCCGTAACGGCGGGTCGCGAAGTAACGGTGGCATGTCGCAAACTGGACACGCACAGCAGAACGGCAACAATGATGGTCTACTAAGCAGACAGGCATTCTTTCAAAGGCAGAGACGAAATAATAATCGGTACCACCCCGGTTATCAAAATAACCGAAACGGGAACCGACAAAGCAACAATAGGAGTCAACACCACAATAATCAGTGGTGGCAAAATAATCAAGAGCAAGGTACGCCTGGAAACCGAAATAGGAATAATTACAATCAGGACGTCCTGATAGTCGAGTTGGTTCATGCGCCACCGACGACAACGTCCGGGGCTTCAAACTAAGCGCGACTGTATCGAGCTCCCTGATGCCAGTCGCGGGACGGAATGGCGGCAATAGTTTTGAATGAACAAATAAACAAGCTCTGCTATAACGACAAGACTTACATTCGTCAAGAATTATTGAATGAGGTACACAATAATACTGAAGGTCCCTCGGAGTACGTACAAGCCGCTCTTCAAGTAGCAGTCGGAGGTATTCCCACCACATTGATTTTAGATAGTGGTACACGCGTAAACGGAATAGATGCCAATTTCTTTAAGAAATAGCGCAGTCTGTAAAGATTCCGACTTTGCCAGTTCAAAACTGCGTGGTATCTGGTGATATTGGTGCCAGGGGCCTGACTGTTACGTTGCTGGCACAGCTAGGTATAGAATTCGAGAACGGAGAGGATCAATACACGTTTCTCGTCGTGAAAAATTTACCCGTGGCTTGTCTTGTAGGAATGGAATTCATGCGGGAACGGCACGTAAATATCGACCTCTCGCATGGGAAATGCCATATAAGGTTGAGAGGTGAGGAGTTTATTTTGAATCTGGTAAAGACAAAAGCGAAACACAGCAGACTGTGCCAAGGAATGCAAGTTAAAATTATCAACATTAGAGTACTGTGGGTGCAAGACCATTCACAGTATACGAAGCTTGCGTCTGAACTAATGGGCAGTGGTCAAAACAAAATAGATTCTTCACTATTACGATACAAACCCAATGAAGCAAAAACTTTATCGGGTGAACAGAAAATGGAATTATGTATGTTACTCGAGAAATACGTCGAGGTATTTTCATTAAAGACTGGCGTGATTAAGGATTATGTTTATCAGGTGGAAGTCATACCACATAAAACTTACTGCCAAGCAACCTATTCCGTTCCGTGGTCCAAAAGGGAGGCTGTCAAACAGGAGCTTCGGAAGATGATGCAGTAACGTGTTATGGAGCCTGCCCTTTCGTCATACAGCAGCCCGTTATTAGCAGTGGGCAAGACAGGCGGAGGTGTGCGCCTTGCTCTTGATGCACGATCTATCATCAAAATAATTGTTCCCCGTAAAAACTAGACCAGAAGCTTTACTATCACCGAAAGGGACTGAAGAAATATGTTCAATAAGGATATTCCCAAAGATGCCAAAGAATTTTGTCTTTCATATTTTATCTACCACTCTGCATGGTTAATATATACACTCCTTGAAGTTTTATGATGAACCTATCATACTATGGAAGTCTATTGCACAACGAATAACGTGTGGTAGTGTACCAAAACTTATGGACATAAATATTATCTATGATATATAGGCAGTGCTTTTTTTTCTAAAAAAAAGTTTGAGGGTACTCCGACATTGGATATAATGCAGCGAAAATTACTTATAACTGAAGCATGGGATACTACCCGCCAGATTTTAGCCATGACGTCATCAACATGTCGAACTACAAAAAAATGGTATCGGACTCTTCAGTTGACTTTAACGCATCAAATGAAGCAGGCGATACTGAGAAACACCCAAACATACAAGAGAATGTGGTATCGAACACTTCAGTTAACATCACCTCAAATGAAGCATGCGATTCCCATCAGCCCCTGAACAATGAAGGTTTACAGTTTCACTTTTGTCATCCACTGATGTTGAACTTCCTGGCTTTTCCCTCGCACACGAATTATTGACAGTTTTTGTTTTTTTAGATGCAGGAGAACAAGTAAAATAGTTTGTTAGTTTTCTGCTGATCTCTCACCTCCAACTTAACTTTCAAGTTGCAACAAAAGACAGGACACACTGTAAAACTTTGCACAACTGACAAGAACGGAACAGCAATCGCAAACGAATAAAGAACAACAAAACAAAGATGGCAATGAATCGCGAAGGATCATGGTAGCGGGACCGCAGAGACACCTATCGGTAGCTCGGCGTTTGAGCGTACGCATATCCGTTTAGCACTACCATCGCCTACTATTAGCGGGCGAGGGCACTACATGCTTGTCGAACTGGCTGCCAGCGATTCAGTTGTCGAGAACGGTTGCCGCAGCTTCGAAATGCTTGAAACAGACAATGACATCGCTTTTCCCACCAAAAACTGCACTGGTATCGTTGATATTGCAATTACCAACACGAAGAAATGAACTAAAAATGTTCTGTCCGTGAAATAAATCTTTGGCACTCCTCCAAGTTCTCAACTTTGTAAAAAAAACTACTTCGTCGACAACAAAGTTTAGGGTTACGCATCCCCCAGCGTTCTCCCAGAAAAGCTGCACTGTATATAGGTAGCATTAGGAGGTGACAAAACTACTGACATCTGTTTGACATTAGAAGCAGTGATGATCTTTTAGTTTTATTTGCTGAGTATAGGTAGTAGTTAGGAAGCTTTCTCTGTGTGTCTTCATCACAAGTGACTCTATGAAATGAGAAAGTATCACAATGGCACTAAAACTGCGAAATGAGGACAGAGTATTTTGTCAGTAAAAACATTATTTTCAGCATTAGTTATATGAAGTCTAGAAGTTTGACAATTTCATTACGGAAGATATCTCCGTATAGATCATTTAAATTATAGGATAAGGGAAAGTGATTAAAAAAACCAAATGAGGACTAAAGTTGTGTTTTCATAATTTGTTGCATAGTACGAACATAAGCAGATGAACTGTTACCTGCAGCCCGCATCTCGTGGTCGTGCGGCAGCGTTCTCGCTTCCCACACCCGTGTTCCTGGGTTCGATTCCCGGCGGGGTCAGGGATTTTCTCTGCCTCGTGATGGCTGGGTGTTGTGTGCTGTCCTTAGGTTAGTTAGGTTTAAGTAGTTCTAAGTTCTAGGGGACTGATGACCATAAATGTTAAGTCCCATAGTGCTCAGAGCCATTTTTTTTTGTTACCTGCAAGTAAGGTTATATAGAGCAAGATACAGTAATATTCAGCGTAACTAGTTACTTTGTGGTAAACATCTTTTTTTTTTCAAGTTTAATTTCTATAGGATGCACAGGTGATGCACTTATACGTTGAATACTACCAAGTAAAGGACAATTAGTTAAACCTGATAGTCAACTGCATGTAAATAGAGTGCGTTCTCTAGTCACAAGTGTGTTATATATTGTGACATTACATTGAGGTTATCATTTATAGAAAGAAAATGTGCAGGCCATGTAATAACTGTACACAAATTGTAAATATTAGTATGCAAGCAGTATGAAAGATAGGATTTCTAGTATATAAGTCAATCAGAAGCTAGTACAAGGTGCTATTGGACTGATATTTTATTTTGTATGTGAATATTAATGTGTATGTTAATCTGTTTCATGTGAGTTGATACGAATTCTATTTTGAATTAGAGAATTGCTATGCAAAGGTGTACTATCACAATTTCATCAGCATGATCCATTAAATGCTAATTGATGTGAGACCATGAGTTATGTGAGTTTATGCGGAGTAGGAGGCTAGAGTTTTGCCACATGCGATTTCGGAGGCATGGATTTTATTTGTGCTTTGCTCGTTGCCGATCCGTATCTAGAACGGAATTATTTCATGGGTACATGGTAACATGACGATAACCTGGGTAATGGTACTCAGTCTATAAAATATAAAAAGAGTGAAGTAAAGAATTTTGTGAACATCAGACCACGGGCAACGCATTGTCACAAAGACGGCTTAACATACCAAAAACACACGAGAGACACATTATTCATGTAAAGTACGCCACTTGTAAGAAAAAGAAATGTAACAACTATGTCATTTAATTTGTGCAAGAAGTAATTGCGATGCAGGGAACGAACGGGTTGGTGTGGATAAGAAAAAGGGACTCATTTATTTGTTAGTGTTTTTTTAATAAGTGGAGATTGCGACGTGAACTGGTGGACAACGGTCGCAATTGGGCACTCAAGCGAGTGACGCTGGGAATCCACAATATATAAAGTAAATAAGTGTTACATAAAGTGAACAGTTCATATGCCAAACTCACTGTTGTGAACTTCTCGCCAGCCAACGCAGTGAGAAGTCCGGTGGACATGAATTGTCATCTGTGTGCACACGCACGTTCACACATGTATCCGCGCACAAGAGTGACTTAATGAACTTATAGAAGATATTATTGTATTGGCGACGTAATGGACAAGTAAAAAACTGCCTTCGTCAACAAACAAACACAGTGTGAAAGCGTGCTTAATTGTCGCCGCACACAAACTCTGCAGTTAAACACTGAATGAAATATTTTTATGTAACAATTCTAAGCAGTGACTCTGCAGAGACATTCTTGAAATGCCTGTGGTGAACACTAAAAAGCATAAACAAGTACTGTTTGTTAAGTCAGCAGTCAAGAACTCGACTCACTTTAACATACGCCACGATCTGTAGACAGTGGTGCCAACTACAAACTAGCGATAAATGAAGTTCCCTAAAGATAGACCTGGATCGCAAGAACAATATACATGCAAGACATGAATGAAAGTGAAATCCACTGTAGTAATCAAATTTTTCTCTAGGGCAGCTCTGCGACATTGAACTAATTTTTCTTGAGCTAATACTGCTTTGCTTTGATTTTCGTGTAACAACGGCCGCAGCCGGTCGTCACGTGTACGGAGCTAGCAGGAGTGTGGGCGTGTGCTGACGCCAGAGCCATTCGCAAGCGTTCCAGTTACGCTGGGCGTCTACCTGGGCAGCGGGTTTCCTGGAATCGCAGCCAGAGGTCACCGCACGAACCGACGGTCCCGCTTCCTCAACAGATTCTTATTAAGAAAAGCCCGTAAAAAAGGGAAAAGATAACAAACACGGAAAGAATTTATGTCTGTAGTACGGTATTTATGTATATTTACTAAAAGTTTATGAATGTTTTCAAAAAGACAAATTTATTTGGACAAACTTTAAAAAAACAGGTACACAAAGACAGTAAAGTGTATGTACCAAACATTTTCTCCTAAATTGATACTGTATTTTGTCAATGATATTTATTTACTTCTCTGTAATACAATGCATACTAATCTTACTACTGTTGAACACTTGTTTACTATTTCTAGAGACAGAATGACAAAGAAGTGTTGAAGGGGGCAATGAAATGTTGCTTTTTTGAATAATTAATAGACTATGCCCCAATCTTTTAATTAAGCCTAAAATACATTAAGAATAAATTTTCTCCATGTAAATTAAATAATTAAATCTGCAAAGTAAGGAGAAAAGGTCATGATTTACTGTATGGAATGTATTTTTTTGCTGTTCCGGTACAGAATGATCGGGAGAAATGTTTCTGTATCGAAACTGTGACGGTTGTAGGCACTTCAGTCCGGAACCGCGTGACGGTCGCAGGTTCTAATCCTGCCTCGGGAATGGATGTGTGTGATGTCCTTAGGTGAGTTAGGTTTAAGTAGTTCTAAGTTCTAGGGGACTGCTGACCTCAGATGTTGAGTACCATAGTGCTCAGAGCCATTTGAACCATTTTGAAACTGTGACGCAAGTTGAAGGCAGTCGCCGCAATTTGGTTTTGGATTATATAAAAGCAGGAGCTGTGAGCTCTCGCTATCTCTCGTTGGTTTTCGGTGGCTGTTTCACAAAATGTAAGTGTCGCTCTCTAACGTTTGGCAAATAATGACGCTAATTAAATTCAAAAGCCGTGTTTTAATTAAGACTGTACTTTCCTTTTTCATTAATTCCACGAATCAAATATCGCACCTCGTGGTCTTGCGGTAGCGTTCCCGCTTCCCGGGTTCGATTCCCGGCGGGGTCTGGGATTTTTTCCTGCCTCGAGATGATTGGGCGTCGTGTCGTCTTCGTCATCGTCATTGATCCCAATTACGGTCGGAGGAAGGCAATGGCAAACCACCTCCACTAGGACCTTGCCTAGAACAGCGGTGCGGGTCTCCCTCGTCGTCCCCTGCGTTCCTCGCAGTATGGGACCTCATCGTCATCATCATCAAATCATTATGCTACATTATAGAGCTTTTCCAGGCTGCAGGAGAGATGCCGACGAATTGTTTGGTGGCCACAGCCGAGCGCTATTAGTGTTCAGTCGGCTGTTACTTTACCAAACTTTTATTTCAGAGTCCCTGAGATCTAATGCTATTTTGTCTAAAACTGACGTGGTGAGACCGTGGCTGTGTACAATTAATGTAGGTTAATTCTTACAGAGAAGAAAACAGCTGTAATGTCCCCACAGCAAATACCCTCTACCACGCACCAATTAATCATTTTCAATCAAACCATCCACATTAATTCACTTCGGAAAAGTTATCTGATCTGATTTTCTCGTAATATATGCGGCGACAGCTCGTCGAAGCCAAAGTACTTTCTAGTGCGTTTATTCTTTGAAATAAGAGAGATGCATATATGCATTCTCCATGGTTGTTAGAGTGGTAACTAGAACAGCTTCTGGAGTATCTGTTGAGGGATTGACGTGTTTCTGAGAGATACATATTCCGCTTTTCTTCTCGCTAAAGCGCGCCAATTAACATTTGTGCCGCTAGCGGTTTGTTTGAAGAGAAAGAGACTGTAAAAGGAAAATAATTAAGGCGTGGAATCACCGGAGATCTGGACATGTAATGGAGATGGATTTAATACACGATTTCCTCCATAAATAAGGTTTGTGACTTTTTTGTTCTGGAGTGAATGAACGAATGAGTTTTGCTGAATCATTTGATGATCCCATTGGCCCTGTAATTAGTGGGGAAGTTTCAGCTGTGTCAAAGAGAGCCTGCAATCACTGAGTCTGTGTTAAATCGTCCAAAAATGCTTCGTACACATCAGGAATTCGCAATCTTTCGTAAAAGGAACAAATTGTCCACACGATTGATTCTCCCGACTGACTGCAGTGTTTAACAGTAATAACAAATTTACAGATCTCCTACAGCAAGTTAGCCGCTGATTACCAAGAAGAAGGACTCCACCAACGATTCTATTGGGCTGATTTCACGAAATGAAATATTATGTTAAAAACTGTACATAGATAAAGGAGAGAAAGAGAGAGAGCGAATGAAAATAGAGATAATACTAATAATCCTCCATTAGTCTAATTTTTCGCCTGTCTTATCACGGATCAGCCAAGAACTGGGAGGGCCTTACTTTACTGTATAGATTTATGTGTGAAGGTGAAAGGATCTTAAAGGCAACAGATACACGTCTATACAGACAAGACGTTACACAGAGATAGCGGCTAGTTGCATTCATCATCCATTCTGAGATAAAGAGACGGCAACTTATTATCCGAACATTAATATGTTAAACAGCCACTATTAATACTGCTATTTATTTAGGTAAATAGCGCCGTTACCGGTTTCGAACTGGCGAGTTCATCATCAGACGGCTGTTCACATGATTTTCAAGATACACTTCACATTATCGTCCGTTTTCAATTTTTATTATTCCACTGTGGCGAAGTATTTTTGGTGTGTTGTTACCCTACTGTAGAAAAACAGTGTTAGAAGCGCCCTATGTAAAAATAATTAACCTCCAAACGATGAAATACAGCGTAAATAAATATGTGTGCTTAAGTGGTTATGGTACTTATGTCGAAAATTCCGCGCGATTTTGTTGCGAAGTTGCAGGATTGTATTTTTCGCATATTCCTAAATATATCCAGCACTTACGTAACTTGTACATCACCATATTGTACAAAGCACCACACACACACACACACACACACACACACACACACACACACACACACACACACACACTCACCAAAAAGAATTTGCCACATGTGAGTTTCACACAGAGATTACAGATTTACAAACTCAACAGTGTCAGAGACGTTCTCTCTCAGAGACATCACAATATACAGGTTGCTTTGTCTTCACAGAATGACTGTTTTTAAAGAATGACATAACTTAATGAAAATTAAAACACAAAGATAAACCTTACGTTATGATCGTATAACATTACAAATGAAGTTGACAGATGTAGTAACCAGCTTGTGTGAATGCTACTTATATGGTATTATGTAAATACTGTGCTATATACAAGGAGCAACATAGGGGTGAGACAAAATGAATAATATGAAAGTAACAATTGTATTAACATCTATCTATGGAGCACTGAAATTTTGAATCAAGTATGGTAGCGGTAAATTTTTTTTATTTTATTTTATTTATTTATTTATTTTTTTTTTTTTTTTGAGAATCAAGGTAGCATTATGAGCACATACAAGTATTTATTTTACAAAGAATACCATATTCAGTGAGCATTAATTACAAATAAATTGGGAAAATGTGATGGGCAGTTGTATTAATGTTACTTATATGGTATCATGTAAATACAGTGCAACAAACAGGTGACAACATATACACGAGATACATGAATAATGTGACAGTAGTAATAATATAAATGTAGTATGGCACACCACTTTTATTTTAAAACAATTTTACAGTTGCAGTAATATGCGATTGAGCAGGCAGCTATATTGTCATGTAATACTTTATTGCATGTTGTTGTTAAAAGGAGTATTGTTTATTTATGTTTTAGACGGGATAATAGGTGAGTGAAGTTTTGTAGAAAGGTTACATTGGTTAGCTCTGTCTGTTCATTAAGAATGTGATGTGGTGATTTGCTTTTATGTGTATATATTTCTATTTCTTCAAGCAGATTCATGAGGCAATATTTGAATGTTGTCTTTAATGTTTTTTACTCTATATTTACTGAGAGTTGTGTGCATTGCAAATGCAGATTTTGAAAGATTGTTCAGACGTATGGCATCTAAATGTTCTTTGAATCGATCAGAGTTTCTCCCAGGCTGTCCAATACAGAAGGAAGGGCAGTTGTGGCATCTCAGTTTATATATACCTGATCTTTTGTAAAGGGGGTTGTTATTCTTTATGTTATGAATGGTTAGCTGTTGAAGTTTATGGTTTGTGTGGAAGCTTATATTTATGTTTGTGTTTTTGAAGAGATTACCTAGAAAAGGAAGTGAGACATATTTTCTGCTGCTTTCTACAGATTTTTGTGTTGACTGCAAAGGTGTCTGGTGTGAAGTTTTGTTGTTTGCTGTTTTTTGGATTTTTTGTGATAATTTATCAATCATGTGTGGGTTATATCCATTGTTTATAGCTATGGCTTTGATGATATTGGTTTCTCGGCTAAACCTGCGCGGCACACCAACAAAAGCAATAAATTTAATGTTACATTCTTTTAAACACCAGTAATATTAAAAACGCTCCTGCACGCAACAGACAACTTCCTCGTCTTATCGCTGCAACTACGTGAATAATCTGCATCCACCAACATACTAAATTAATTCAAAAGACATATTGTAATCTACGCAGAGTGAAATGCACGTTCACAACTACTGATACAACTAGTGCCATTTTTTATATACAAGTTGGACGATCAAGAGGAGTTTGGTCAACAGCTCGTAAGTGATGTAAAAATCCCTCCAGTGCACAAGCAAGCAACAACTATGTCCAGTAAAAAGACAAATTACCAAAAATCCTTAATTAAAACCAATGTTTAAAGATTAAACACAGTCTTGATCGCAACTTTTTATATTTATTGGAGTGACCGGTTTCGATTCTATTTAAGAACGATCTTCAGACTCCAGAACGGTGGGTGGACTCCGTGGTGCAAGTTGCCGACCCTCGACGCTGGAATAACTGTGTCAGTGGATTGTGTTGGATAAACGGCAGCTGATGTTTAACTCACTGGAGAAACCAATGTGGGTTGCCGAACTGCTATCGGCTCTCCTAGAGGGAAGTACCCCTTGGTATACATAGACGTGTATAGTATCTGTGCTGTCATAAAGCATCGACTGTACAGCGACCAGCGCAGCGCCACAAAATGGCATCAAGAAGGCGCTGACCCGTCCGTCAATAGAAAGAGCGGGCAGCGCCACACCTCCAAGAAGACAAGATTTCAGAGTCCCCTGTCAATGCTAATTCAACCAGCCGCCATCGCTGGTCGGGCCCAGTTCGGTCCCAGACTTCAAGAGCATCAGCACTGTGAGCCGTGCCGCGGCTCGCGTTGGTGCTGTTTGTAGGTTGGAGGCTAGACTGTATCATTTAGTTGGCATGGTTGTCGTTGTTTGTCTTCTTCCCGTGTTGACTGGCGCCACTCGGTTTCGCAAGCGTTGCCTGTCCGCTAGTTGCAGCAGTAGGGGTTACCGATATGTAGTAACTGTTGCCCTATCTTTGGGGCGACGTCGTCGTTTCTCCAGGTCGTGTGAGCGGGCCAGTTGGGTTGGGGACTCAGGCGGAGCCAGGGCCGCGCAGTGCTAGAACACGCCGGGACCGCTGGGGGCACGAATGGACTGCCGGATGGAAGGGCTGTGGTCACGAGGGTGCACGACCTCGTCGTAAACCGGATCCAGCAAGCTTTAAGGTGGGTTCATTTCAATCCAAATAGAGAAACCTTCACCATTTTGATATCCCGCGATTCTCCAGTGACTTGGGTTCTTGTTGCTGCTCGTACTGTGGCCAAGGCGAAGAGCAGCGAGTGGAGTGCGACCGTTTGGCGTGTCCGCCTTTTGACAGTTTTCTTGATTGTAGGCCGGTTGGCGATTCTTCTATGCTGGTGGCAGTGGTTTCTTTCTCGTTCCGGGTGCTCTAACACAGTATTCTGGGGATGTAGTGCAGACCGCCGGTTCCGGCTTTGGCATATTGTTCCATGGTTGCATTTGGTTTATCGGACGTCAGGTAGCTTCAGCAAGATTATCATTAGTCATTCGTTAGAGTGCTTCTAGCTGAGTCACCATCTTGTGAAGTGAATGCAACTCTTGGGTGCCTATCTCGTCGTTCGCGAAAGTGTTTGTTGCCGGACCTTCTCAGAGGTGCTGGAGCACCGTCTGGATCAGTTGCTTATTTCTATAATTAACTTTTCTAATGTATTTGCCGTTTTACAGCAGGTTTCAAATTTCTTTATATTATTGCCGTTCCTGACGTGTAAGGCCTTCAGCCGTGATTGTGCTCATTTGCCTTAAAATTCTAATGTGGTATTTGGCAGCAAGGCAGTAAGCCTTTAAAACCTTATTTACTGCCGTTCCTGGCGTCCGATGCCGTCTCCTGTGTTTGTGGCGACTTGCCTTTAATATTTCAATACCTGTAATTGCAGCGATTCTTAATTTACTGCCATTCCTAATGTGTAAGGCCTTCTGCCCAGATCGCAGTGGCTTGATTTAAACATTATCTGTTGTATTTGTATTTAATGGTGATTTGCTAAATTGTAACTCACTGAAAGAACTATTACTTATACAGTTGTTTATTCCTTCATTAAAAACCTATGATTTTTTTTATTTATTTTTGAGTCTGGAATTACTAGTTTAAAATAAATTGTGTGTAACTGTAAAAGGCAACCAATAGTAAATGATCCCCCCGTCCACAATCGTAACCGAATCCTGCCTTGCCTTGACTACCAGGATTCACACTGAGTAATAGGAAGACGATGTTTATTGTTTGGGTTGTTTAGGTGAAGAGACCAAAGAGCTAGGTCATCGGTCTCATCGGATTACGGAAGGACGGAAAAGGAAGTCGATCGTGCCCTTTCAAAGGTAACATCCCGGCATTTGCCTGGAGCGATTTAGGGAAATCACGGAAAACCTAAATCAGGTTGGCCGGAATGCGAGTCCAGTGTGCTAGCCAGAAGACGATGTTTAACCTGCACTCTGCGTGTAGTAATAGTGTACAAAAGTAATTGCGTGTAGATGGCATAGGGAGCACATCAAGCCACTTCACAAACAGAAGCTAAGTTGTGGTCCTTTCCTTCTTAGAAATAAAGTATTCTATTATTTTGAAAGTGTTTTGTACAGTTGTTTTGTACAGTTTGTTTTGAATTTGTTCCACTGGCCTTTGCAGCTTCTCTCCTTCCTTGTTTGTGTCGGTGCTGAATCCAACAGTAGCACACCAACAGTATCAACACGATGGGTGACTGCCTTATTATTCGCTTCTGGTAACGAATATACTGACACAGTTATTTCTCTGGTAGCTTGGATACGGCGTGGAGGCGTTAGAAGTTGGCCGTCACGTTTGCCTCATTTGACGCCACTGAACCTTCTTTTCTGGGGTAAACTCAAATTTGAACTCTATGCAGAAGTTGCGATTTCAAACTTCGCAGTTCTGTAGCGTGGGCAACGATGTCGAAGGAGGCGCTCCAGTGTGTCCGCAAGACCTTGCATCAGCGACTGAGAATGCTTATTGCAGTACACTGTGGTCGTCATTTCGAACACCTGATAACACAAATGCTTTTTATGTAATTCTGAAATGTAAGTGTATTTGACATTAACTCATGACTAGAATATATTGTTTAACTAATTTTACTTCTCAAGTTCACATCTAAGAAATTCACTCAATTTCTGATGAGGCCCTCCGTTTCAGGACGTTGGCAGAAATAAAAGCAGAATTGTTACCGTAATTAACTGGTGAATCACGCTTAGTTGCGTTCCAGTTGGTGCGTCGGTCCACTCACACGTTGTCAAGCGTCATTAGTATCAGTTTTAAATTAAAATTTCTCCCACTATAGAGTTTTTGTAAGCAGAGCTTCTACAGGGTGATAGCGACTGCTCGTGTTCACCAATTTCATCGAAATTTCTTGTACATCTCGGGCTTCGCCAGAGAGGAGAGAAGTGGGAGGCCAAGTGTTTAGAAAGGAAACAGCATTTCTTGCTTGGATCGCATGAGCCACGTATGTTAACCTTGTCTTCAGGCAGCTTTTGGCGCGGCGGAAATGGTAGCCCGAAAGTCGTGGAGTCGACTCCCATTGGAGAAAAAAATTGTTTCTTGATATTTTACGTTGCTTACTCTGCAACAAAGCGAAATAATACTCAGTACATTGTATTTGCTAATATTTTCATTAAAGTTATGAGAAGGAAAGGAAATTTTGGGATTGTAAATAAATTTCAGGAAGGGATTGTAAGGCGTACGCGAGAACTTTGTATATAAAAAGTATTTTACAGTTGACGATTTACATGTGCTTGGGTAATATTCATCGTAAGAACATGGTATGCGCTAATTTTCTCAGCATTTTGCATTCTTAAAAGGATCGCATTTTTACAGCTAGATGATATACTGCGAACTATGGATGATGGGCAATGGGCAGATTGCCCCACTGCAGGCTGTCAACGAGGCTACGAACATGTGGAATAAGTTCTAAAATATGTGAGTGGCTTGAAGACTTCTTAAATAACAGAACCTAATATGTTGTCCTCGACGGCACTGTCAGTGTGTAAAACGTCAGATGTTTCGGCCTTTATCTGTCATCTTTCGGAACTCGTTTCGGTGCGATTGCGAAATTCTTCCCCTTAGCCAGAAATTGTTTGGCGGAGTGCATAAGAGGTGGGTCGGCCGCGGTGGTCTAGCGGTTCAGGCGCTCAGTCAGCAACCGCTGCGACTGCTACGGTCGCAGGTTCGAATCCTGCCTCGGGCATGGGTGTGTGTGATGTCCTTAGGTTAGTTAGGTTTAAGTAGTTCTAAGTTCTAGGGGACTGATGACCAGAGATGTTAAGTCCCATAGTGCTCAGAGCCATTTGAACCATTTGAACCATAAGAGGTGGTTGCCGATGCCAACCACTGGACGACGATACTATCACACCACATTGTGACTTTTTGAAAAGTTATTCTGTCGAGATTCTCCCAGTCATCTATATCCAGATTTACAGTCACGAAGAGGTGCAGTTCACAAAGTTCTCTGTTGTTTGTGACGAGAGTGACACGTATGTGGTGGATCCTTCCCCTCAACAAAGCTCTGCTGGCTTATGTACAGATATTCTCCGTCTCGTTCGATTTTATTAGGGACGTGTGCCGTAAAATGACTGCGCTTACATTTAACTAACCTGTGTGGGCAGTAAGTCTAAGGGACCAGCAGACAGCTTGAAACGCTGCAACTAAGAGAAGGTCAACTGCTGAACGTTGTTGCCTTCTTCAAGAGATGCAGGGACACCAACGTAGTGCCGAAAATTTTGTTGGCTGTCGTCCCTTCCGGTCACATGTTAAGCTGCGGAGCCACACAGATTATGGCTAAAGGGATGAATTTCGCAGTCACACCGAAAAGAGTTCCGAAAGAAGAGAGAAGATGGCCACTTTCAATAGTGGCCAAAACGTCGGAAGTCTTGCAAGCTGGCATCGTGGTCACCCAGAAGGAATCAAGTGATTGTTTTACTTTCATGTAACGTTCTCTCTCATCGTACAGTCTGCCAGCAAACCACTCGGAAATGCAATCACTTCGACAAAAATTTAATTGCACTGCGAACATATATTCAACGTTATTTCTGTTTGTTTGCAATGTAAGTATGGTAAAAGAAAATAAAAAAAATAAAAATAATTTACGCGTAGAGACTTCAAACCTCTACCGTCTGTACTCCTTTCGCTGCGTCAACCATTGCCATGTGCTTTGCCCGACACGTCCAAAAATGCTATGTTTTCCAAAAGCTTGGCCATCTGGAGACCTCTCTTCTGCCGTTTTGATTTCTGCCTCTGTTGATCCATCGTGGACAGGGGACATCAGCTGGTCAAGTAATTATCAATGAGATTCGCCAACACCAGTGTGATTGAGATGTTGTTCTAGGTTATACTGACTATCAGTTTCATCATTCCACTATGCCATCTTCAGGCCCCACATGCATCTCTCAAAAGTAGACGATATTCTCGTAAGTGCAATATATTTCTGGATGTCTGACAATCAAGTCTTCGAATGAAACACTTGGAATACGGTTTTGAATTCACAACATCTTGGAGTACGTGCCACTGTATGACAATATCGTTTATTTTTTAGAGATGCGTATGGGGCCTGAAGGTAGCATCGTGGAATGCCGAAACTGATAGTAAAAATAAACTGAAATGACATCTCAATTACACGGCAGTTGGCGAATTTCATTAACAATTTCGATTTCTGGCGAAGCCCTGCATTTATCAAAATTCTATACGAAATGTGTGCTGATGAGCACTCATCTGCACCAATGTGAAGCGCCCCGTCAGAGTGACGCGATAATTTCGTGTAATAACACCAGCTTCCACGTGAGACGGTAACAGATTTCATGCTCAAAGCATATAAATCTTAAGTAATGTAATGTCCTTGAAATAACTAACCGGATTTTGAAAAGTGAAACGCCGCTCAATTAGCCTTTTTCAGTATTATGATATTACAAGCAGAAATTGCGTTGTTCCATTTGAAAAAGCGAATCTGAAACCGGTATGTCTCTGATTAATATAGCTGTGCGAAGTGACTATACGTCATTTAGTAAGAACTTTTTCGCACTGAAATCGTCTCAACATAGTTATGATTAACGAAAAATCTAAGGTGAGCGGCTTAGCTGAAACAATACGTAGAGTCTGTTTAGTAAGTTCGTGGTAGGTATTATGGTACGTACAGAAGGTAAAAGGTATCGACTTACAAGCTGCGACACTGTCGCGTGTAAAACATTGACCTGAATATCGAATAAATTTCCTTTACTTTACGTCTATGGTCACAAACTTTTAGTCAACACATGACCGGTTTCGGTCTATAATGACTATCTTCAGATTTGTTTTATAAAAACTGGTGCTGATTTTGCGTTTAATATTTGACGATGCCACTACGGTGCAGTGCATTAGGACATTGATTTTATAAAACAGATCTGAAGATTGTAATTATAGACAGAAACCGGTAATCTGTTGAGTAAAAGTTTGTGACCATAGACGTAAAACAAAGGAAATTTATTCGATATCGACTCAGTTTTTCCTCAGCCCAACGGAAGGAACCTTTGTCCTTCGTGCGATGTCCATAAAATATTCGTTTATTGTGAATTCTTGACTGAGATGCACAATTAGAGACATGAGTGCAGCTTAAGCGTTGCGTTTATCAAAGATTTCTGAAGGCGTCTGCCAAACGTTGGTTCATCGAGAAAAATGAAGACTGGATACTGCAGGGGGACAATGATCGAAGCACCGCTGAAGGCTTTGCAGCGACTGGAAAAAATAGAAAGACGTATGCAGCTCCTGGATTGACCCTCACTCGCGTGATTCTGATCGTTCTGAAAATGTATGGTCTTACACCAAATCTTCAATTTGAAACAGCTGTCAAGGTAGATTCGCCTAACAAACATTAATATACGCTCAATAGTACACGCCTGATGGCCTAAAGTTATCGAACAGTTGTAAAGTAAAAGAAGTGAACCATCGCATAGCAGCGACAGAATCTATTATTCTTTATCTTTGCCGCTCTTGCGCGGTGCCTGTAAATCTCTGTGTACATGTATTGATTAATGATATAAAAAACAATTCTGTTGTTTCAATACAAATGAGACATTGAGCGCCTCACCTTTTACTGTTAGTGTTCCATGAAAGGCGGACGCGGACTTGCTGCGTTCCGCATCGGTATTTCATATTTTATGTGAAAATATTGAGTGAATATGCTAATTGTTATTTTGCCATTCAGAAAACATGTAGTTTTTTGTAACTGATTACGAACAGACAGCATCAAGAGGACATTTTGACTGTTATGTATAAAGTATCTAACCACAATGGTCATCTATTGTAATTTAATATGAAAAGGTACGTAGTGTTAAAAAAAACGTGTGTTAAGGATAAGTGTGCTTATTTTAGTAAATTAACCTTGATGATTTCCATCTTCTCATTTACATGAATGATAACTATTTTGTGTTAGTTCATCACCAGAAATTACGATCACGCTGATGGGCCGAACGCAGCATGAGGCAGAAGGAACATTACCGTTTCTGAACCAACTTTTTTTTTTTAAATTGTGTAGTGTTGCATTTCTTTTAAAGTCTATAAATCTTCTGGTCCCTTAGGGTTGTTCCGGATACGACTACATCGCGACTAAAAAAATTCACGGAAATGATACTGTTTCTTCCGAACGATGTCAAATAAATCAATCTGCTGCTCTTATTCAGGTATTTAACGCTCAACGTATGTTATTATAATAGTGTAATCAATCTCTGATCCTGTTGCCAATATATATATATATATATATATATATATATATATATATATATATATATATATATATATATAACAATTCTTTTTCTTTTCGCCCCCCAAGAGCAACGCTACAGCACTTCAGCACTTAGAGACCTCTTCCACGTAAATACAGGGAAAATTCAGTGTCAGGCATACCTCGGAGAAGCCAAGCAATTATCGACACTACGGATGACTGGACGTATTGTTAACTGTAGTTGCAATTTTCTTTTGTACAAATGCGACGTATGTATATGCTTTAATTTGTTGTCAAATACATTTTTTCTACTGAGTAACCCCACCACGACCTTACTTAACGACTATGTGGATGCATGTCAACAGTTTTTCTTTTCGTTTTGTCTGTGAGTGGGATAACAGTAATGAAAACCAAGCTGTAGAGAACGTAACATTCTGTATGCGCAGATTTCTTGCTGTTAAAGTACAGTTCATACTTTTCTTGCATTCTACAGAGCGAAAATATACAGCGGCCCATGACTACGCACAATACCTGGACAAACATGTAGTTGTATCTCTGGTTTCTGACACGAATTGAAAAGCACACGAGAGTACATGCGCGGCTGCTGATTCTTTATAAAGCAGAGCAAAAGTGAGTGACGTGTGGCTTTAATAAGTGGGAGAGAAATGGGAGTCTCCGGCCCACTTCGGTTCGGCCATCAGCGATGTTATTAACATCAGCGTTGATACCGTATCGGCCTCCAATTTGGTGGCGCATCAGGTAATACATCACAAGGGCGGAGCGGCCATCAGCAGCGCTGTATAGCTATATAAATAAATTACAGGTCGCGACCTGCAATGGGTGGAGAGGGGAGGGGAGCGGAGGGGGAGGGAAGGGCTTACTAATTCCGCCAGCGCTAACGCGATTCCGGCGGCTAAAATGCGCGTCCCCACACGTGATGGCGTAAAAACTGCGACCCGTCACACTAAACCGGCGGAGCTCGCGTTGCTGGTTAACGCCGGAACACGTCCACGGTACTCTACTGTTTCACTACCCTCATGAATTTTTAACATTTTTCTTCTAGACTAAACTACATGTAATGGGAAGTGATTAAAAATGAAGAGTACTAAGAACGAATGTATTAGACGACACTAGTAAGCTTATACCTCAACGAAAAAGAGAGAAATATTGAAAACGTCATAGGAAAGGGATATGCGCATATACAGGGTGGTCCATTGATAGTGACCGGGCCAAATATCTCACGAAATAAGCATCAAACGAAAAAACTACAAAGAACGAAACTCGTCCAGCTTGAAGGGGGAAACCAGATGGCGCTATGGTTGGCCCGCTAGATGGCGCTGCCATAGGTCAAACGGATATCAAATGCGTTTTTTTAAAAATAAGAACCCCCATTTTTTAATTACATATTCGTGTAGTACATAAAGAAATATGAATGTTTTAGTTGGACCACTTTTCTCGCTTTGTGATAGATAGCGATGTAATAGTCACAAACGTATACGTACGTGGTATCACGTAACATTCCGCCAGTGCGGGCAGTATTTGCTTCGTGATACATTACCCGTGTTAAAATGGACCGTTTACCAATTGCGGAAAAAGGTCAAAATCGTGTTGATGTATGGCTATTGTGATCAAAATGCCCAACGGGCGTGTGCTATGTATGATGCTCGGCATCGTGGACGACATCATCCAAGTGTCCGGACCATTCGCCGGTTAGTTACGTTATTTAAGGAAACAGGAAGTGTTCAGCCACATGTGAAACGTCAACTACGACCTGCAACAAATGATGATGCTCAAATAGGTGTCTTAGCTGCTGTCGTTGCTAATCCGCACATCAGTAGCAGACAAATTGCGCGACAATCGGGAATCTCAAAAATGTATGTGTTGAGAATGCTACATCAACATCGATTGCAGCCGTACCATATTTCTATGCACCAGGAATTGCATGGCGACGACTTTGAACGTCGTGTACAGTTCTGCCACTGCGCACAAGAGAAATTACGGGACGATGACAGATTTTTTGCACGCGTTTTATTTAGCGACGAAGCGTCATTCACCAACAGCGGTAACGTAAACCGGCATAATATGCACTACTGGGCAACGGAAAATCCACGGTGGCTGCGACAATCGGAACATCAGCGACCTTGGCGGGTTAATGTATGGTGCGGAATTATGGGAGGAAGGATAATTGGCCCCCATTTTATCGATGGCAATCTAAATGGTGCAATGTATGCTGATTTCCTACGGAATGTTCTACCGATGTTACTACAAGATGTCTCACTGAATGACAGAATGGCGATGTACTTCCACCATGATGGATGTCCGGCACATAGGTCGCGTGCGGTTGAAGCGGTATTGAATAGCAAATTTCATGACAGGTGGATTTGTCGTCGAAGCACCAATACCATGGCCCGCACGTTCACCGGATCTGCCGTCCCCGGATCTCTTTCTGTGGGGAAAGTTGAAGGATATTTGCTATCGTGATCCACCGACAACGCCTGACAACATACGGCAGCGCATTGTCAAGGCGAACTACTCGCTGTTGAGAGGAATGTCGTTACACATATTGCCAAATTCATTTTGGTTGACTGACATCACTTTGAAGAATTATGCATTAATGTGGTATTTACAGGTAATCACACTGTAACAGCATGCGTTCTCAGAAATGATAAGTTCACAAAGGTACATGTATCACAATGCAAGAACTGAAATAAAATGTTCAAACGTACCTACGTTCTGCATTTTAATTTAAAAAGCCTACCTTTTAACAACTGTTCGTCTAAAATTGTAATCCATATATTTATTACAGCGCCATCTATCACAAAGCGAAAAAAGTGGTCCAACTAAAATATTCATATTTCTTTACGTACTATACGACTATGTAATAAAAAATGGGAGTTCCTATTTGAAAAAACGCAGTTGATATCCATTTGACCTATGGCAGCGCCATCTAGCGAGTCAACCATGGCGCCATCTGATTTTCCCCTTCAAGCTAGACAAGTTTCGTTCTTTTTGGTTTTTTCGTTTGACGCTTATTTCGTGAGATATTTGGTCCGGTCACGATCAATGGACCACCCTGTATAGACGGCAGTAGTATCACGTACACAAAGTATAAAAGGGCAGAGCATTGACGGAGCTGTCATTTGCACTCCGGTCATTCACGTGAAAATATTTCGACGTGATTTCCGATGTGATTACTGCAGCAAGACAGGAATCCAGACATTGAACGCGGAATAATAGTTGGAACTAGACGCTTGACGAAGTCCATTTCGTAAATCGTTAGCGAATTCAATTTTCCGAGATCCGTAATATCAAGCGTGTGTCGGGAATACGAAATCCCAGGCATTATATCTCACCTCGGTCAACGCAGTGGCCGATTGACTTCACTTAACGACTGAGAGCGGCGACGTTTGCATACAGTTCTCAATGCTAGTAATCACTGAAATCAATGTGGGACGTACAATGAACGGGTCCGCTAGGAGAGTGCAGCAAAATTTCGCCTTAATAGGCTATGACAGCAGACGACCGACGCGAGTGCCTGCACTAACAGCATGACATAACCTGCAGCTCCTCCCCTGTACTCGGGACCATTTCGGTCGGACCCTAGAAGACCGGAAAACAGTGGCCTGGTCAAATGAGTCCACATTTTGGTTGATAAGAGGTGATGATAGCATCCAAATGTGGCGTAGACCGTGCGAAGCCTCGTTTTCAACAAGCCACAGTGCAAGATAACAGTGGCTCCATAATGGTGTGTGCTGTGTTTACATGGAATGGACTGGGTTCTGTGGTCCAACTCCAGCGATAGTCGATTGGAAAGGGTTACTTGGAGACCATTTTCAGCAGTTCATGGATGTTATATTCCCAAAGAATGATGGAATTCTTGTTGGTGACAATGCGCCATGTCACCGGGTCACAGTTGTTCGCAAGTGGTAAAAAGAACATTCTCGACAGTTCGCGCGAACAATCTGGCCACTCAGAGCGCCCGACGTGAATCCCATCTACCATGTATGCGACGTAATCCAGAGGTCGTGCACAAAATCCTGCATGGCAACACTTTTGCAATTGTGGGCGACTATATATTTCTGGAGGGGGACTTCCATCGTCTTTTTGAGGCTTTGTCCCGTCGAGTTGCCGCACTGCACTGGTCAAAAGGCGGTCCGCTACCTTATTAGGAGGTATCCCATAACTTTGGCCACCTCAATGTCAGTACAGACAGTATTGTTTTAACAGCAGGCCCTCAAGGACGTTTGAAAAAAAAAAAGTCAATAAATGTTGACGCACTGAATTCTTCTGAATCAGTTGAACTGTTGATGGGAAAATTTGTGATGGAAGATCGCAATACAACTGCGTTTGTTAATTGCTACTTTTCTACACCGGTGGCAGACAAAGGAGTGCGAACTGCATCACATCTGCACCAGTTACAATTTAACACAGTGTGTCGCGTGCCTAAACCAGTCTTGACTGTGTAGGGAAGCAGCCTACTCACGCTGTAGTAAATTCACATCAGTTTCCATTGTGAGCCAGCCAGTCTGCTGTAACTAGCTCTGACGTCATAAATGTTGCGCAATACCTTAAAAATCAAGCAAATGAACTAAAACTTTTCTAGCATGTCAGAAATAATACTAAATTAATGTGTGTTAAATATCAGTTCGATAACTTCAGCCATTTCCGAGATTTGGACGTTTTTCTGGAAAAATCATTGGCGCAACAGAAAAGAGCTAGAGACTTCAAAATTTATATTTAGATTCATCTTTCATAATGATTTAATAAAAACAGTACTTCGGATTTCACAAATTAAGACTTTAGTGGAAATTCATGATTTTGTGGTTTTCATCTCAAAACTGAAGGAAGCAAGATAGATTAAGTAGGCTAGTAAATAAGGCTAGGATGTTTAGATTTAAATAGGTTGGAGGTCCGCTATGATTATGAAGATGTGTAAAGTTTCTTTTTAATACCTATAAAATCATAGCGATAGCGGATCTCAAAAGGGACAGTTCAGAGCTCATCTGCTGCGTGCAATGTAATTTAATTAATTCTCTCGCCCAAAGTATTTAACTTAGCCACGTCAAAATTTTATTATCAATACTTACCTGCATGCTGAATGCACGTTTAAATTAAGAGCTTCTTCGGCCATCAGCCAAAGAAGCTATAAATTATTATGTAACTTGAAGTGGTGCGTTACTAGCCCAGCGGCTAGTCGGGAGAGCGGATTTAATCAGGCGTTCCCTCAGCCGTCCGCACCGCGGTTTTATATATAAGAACACTGCGCGAGGAAGCAAGGCCCCAGTTCTCTCCAGACGCTGAATGACACGCCATCTGTGTCGGTAGTCGCGTCGCATCAGTGTATCTGCTACAAACAGCCTCGGGTGCCGTATTAAGTTACTAGAGATATGCGGAACCATGAAAACATTTCATGTGAAGTGTTAATTCTGGAATGATTTTCATTATCTAGCTTCAGTTCGCGTATTGTCGTAATTTTCACGTGCCGTCGCGGGACAGACATTCTACCAAAAATTTAGCGTGGCGTTTGATGAAATATTTTCATCAAATTATGGCGAGCATTCTTTTTTAACATTTAATTCGGACATTTATAGTTGCATCAGCGCATTAGACTCTGAACTGCTCTGTTAGTTAGGTTGTAGGGATACTTGTGGTTTTTATCAGTGAATTTCAGAATATACTCAACTATTTTGGAAAACCGTTTTTGATTAGAAATCCCGGACAATCTCCTAATTCCTCAGA
Organism: Schistocerca piceifrons; assembly: GCF_021461385.2. Taxonomy (NCBI): domain Eukaryota; kingdom Metazoa; phylum Arthropoda; class Insecta; order Orthoptera; family Acrididae; genus Schistocerca; species Schistocerca piceifrons. Next base: position 745,277,166 of record NC_060141.1, read on the forward strand.
GCTATAAGCTGCAGCTATAAGAACATTCTCAGGTAAAGTGGGCACTAGGATATCTATTTACTGGCTCCAAGTTTTATTAAATCACTTTCTGGGGGCCACGGAGTAAATAGAGAGCCAGTGTTGAGAACGGCAAAAGACAGCATTAACAACATTCAAAAAGCTAGAACTAATTCAACACGCAAGCGTTTATCCAGCAATAGATTTACTATTATTACAAACTTATACATCCGCCGCCCCACATATGGTGCATCGGCCGGGAAATCAACTAAGTGAAAGTGATTTTTAACTTTTCGGATCCGCGAGTGAAATGCGACACGCAACTGAGTATAGAACAGTGAATGTGTTACGTGTGCATATGGACGACGCAATTGGATTAACAACGCATCTGGATTGACGGAGCTGGCACTGAGTCTAGCGGTGCTGCCGGCATCGCGAGAAGCCAGTCTCGCCGCACCGCAGTCGTCCGCTGGAGCAGCCGGCGCAGAGCCTGCAATTGCGGGCCACGCAAACACACAACAGCCATCGGAGAGCCGTCTGCAGTTCAACGTGCCACGTCGCATCAGAAATCCTGGTACGCCGCGCCGGCAACGCCATACGTCGTGCAGAAGGAACTAAGTTAAGTGAAAAGCTGTTAAAAATTTTACTAACCTGCACTAAAAGGCTGTCGGCGATGGAACCGCCAAAAGAAACTGAGGTTAAACTTAAATTAGAAACTATGTCTGTTGAGGGAACTGTAAATACAGACAACGGTTCGAGTGTAAATATGCATGAAAGTAGTAATGTTAAAGTGAAATATGAAGTGTTGTCTCCTGACAGTAGTGTGGGAAGGGGTAATGATTCAATAATAGAGACCCCTGTAGTAAAGCGGAAAGTAGAAATTGTAAATTTATTGGATGATAGTTTCTCTGATGAATTAAAAATGAAACAGTCATCAGAGATGGTAGAGTTTAAGAAGGAGCAGTTAGATATGACTAATCAATCAGAAGTTTCATTTAGTTTTGATAATTCTGGTATTGGAGCTAGTTTTTCGTCACCTGAGTGTGATAAAAAGCCAGCTACTGAGCAACCCAAAGATGCTGGGGCTGTTGATTTAAATGTTATATTACAAGCAATAGCTGCCAGTCAAACAAATTTTAATATGCGGTTTGAGGCAATGGACAATAAGTTAGAATCCAATAATGCTGAATTAAAGGCTGAAATAAGTGAACAGGTCAAAAGCAGTAATGCTGAAATGTCAGCCAGTAATGCTAGAATGAATGCTGAATTAAAGGCTGAAATAAGTGAACAGGTCAAAAGCAGTAATGCTGAAATGTCAGCCAGTAATGCTAGGATGAACGCTGAATTAAAGTCTGAAATTTTGGCCAGCCAAACAAATTTTAATAAACGGTTGGAGGTAATGGACGATACCTTCAAGGCTGGTTGCAATAAGTTGAAAGAGGATCTAGATAGTTTGAATTGTAAAATTGATTGCAATCATGAGGATATTAAGAAAAAGGTTGCTCAACAATTTTCTGAAATGTATAAAACAGTTAAATCCGAAGTTGCTGAGGTTCGCAAAGACTTCCAAATGGAAGATGCGAAGCTGGAGCACAAGTTAACAGAAAAGATCGAGGCGGAATCTGAACTGTGCTCAGATAGATTTAAAGATGTTAATATTAAAGTAAACATATGTCAAGCAGAAGTAGAAGCAATCAAAACTGACACTACTCATATTGTGCAAAGAGTAGATAATGTGGAAATGAGAGTAGAAAATATTAGTACTAACATTGCTAACATTGAGAGTAAAATAGCTTCAGTAACTTCTGGTAATGGTAATATACAACAAGTTGTAGCTGCAAACGCCGCTTTTATCGGGTGTCGGCAGTTCTTGCGGTTCGATCCAGATAAAAATATCCACCCGCTAGATTTCTGGAACGATTTTGAAGATGTGATTCCACCGACTTGGTCTGAACGAGAGAAAATCTCGTTTGTTAAAAGCCATTTAGCAGGTGACGCCATGCGTTGGTCAGCTGATGTTATGTTGAAATGTAAAACATTAGCGGAATTTAAAACAGCTTTTATTAATGAATATTGGTCTAGCAATAAGCAAAATGAAGTGTTGAGAGAATTTTGGAGTGGAAAACGCTTCAATGCAGGCAAGGAATCTATTAAAGAGTTTGCTAGGTCATGGATTTCACGTTTGTCACATTTGGCGGAAAAGCTAAAACCAGAAATGATTATACTAGGTCTTGAAGCCAAACTGCCATGGTATTGGCAAACTAGAATTATATCAGCCCCTAGAGACAATCTGGATCGTTTCATTGAATATTTGGAACGTGTAGAACGTGTTGCTGCCAATGAGGAGCAAGCACGTAATAACAGAAATGCCAATAACAATAATAGTAATTTTAGGAACGAGCAAAATGGCAATGTAAACATCAGAACAGTAGGTGTTCGTAATCCTAAGAGAGGTAGGAATTGGGGAAATAATTATCAGAACCAACAATGGCGTCCAAGGGATAATAATTTTGTTCCAAACAGAAATATGCATGTAAACAACAGTACGGAAAGTAAGGCTATGCCAGCTAACTATAATGAAACTAAAGGAAACAGTAGTATGCCGAGGCAGGAAAACTAGTTCCCGTCTATGAGGACACTGGCGCTCACCAGGCGGTTTCTTTTCCTATGCCAGTAGTTAAGGGAATTGGTAAGACAGATCAGAATACTCAAATTGAACATGCGGATGAAGAGTCGGTAGCACCTAAGGATACAACAGAAATATTAGATCACTCACAGTATTTGATAGATACCGTGTTAGAAACGCTTTCTAAGTGGGAAGAGAAAGAGAAGGCGCAGCAGTGTAACAGTAGGGATGAGCTACAAAATATTGAATTGTCAGGTGAAGAAGCAGAAGAAATTCATGCTTATATTTACGATGAGGATGATGTGCTCTTATCTAAAGTGCCTGTGCAGGATGTTGATAATGTACTAATAGATTTAGGACAGGAGATAAGTGAGAATGTAGAGGGTAGGCTGTTTGGGGTCGATGAACCCAGTAGCTGTGACCAGTTGTCACTTGAGAAGGAAACCGACGATAATGGTGAAAGCGGTTTAGCTGTAACTAATGTTATGCCCGGTCTGGAGGCGCAGAATCGCTCAGACTACAGTAATTTGGGTTATGTTCAGCAAAATAAATGTAATGAAGTCGTGCGGTGTTTCGATTTAAAATTAATAGACCGACTGGAAAAGGCAGCTGAAAATGTAATTCAGGAAACCCATACACCCTGTGACCTAAATGTAATGAAGACAGATGTCGATCACTTTAGTTGGAGACAAATCCAAAAGGAACTACTAGATGAATGTGAGGAACCACCTGTACAACCTAGAATAAGCCACCCTATAATAATAGTGAATATGTTGGGTATCAATGTACGTTGTCTCTTAGACAGTGGAAGTGAGGTGAGTGCAATATCTCAGTCCTTCTTTGATGCATTACCTGGTAAAGACAAGCTTACAGTAATGAGGGTATCAGGACTAAGAATAATTGGTGCTACTGGCAAGGTTTCAAAAACGATAAAGCAAGAAGCTTTACTACCCTTTAACATTAATGGTAATTTAATTGATAATCCATGTTTAATTGTAAACAATCTCAGTATTGAGGTTTTAATTGGCATAGATTTCTTGTCGAAATATCAGAGTGTTGTTGATTTTGAAAGAAGCCAGTTAAAAATGGTCTTGCCAATAACCGGAGTAATTATAGTACCTTTTAGTGATAAACATGTAGTAACTGATCATGAAACTTGGGAGCTGCCTATACGAGTTCTGAAAAATAGGAGGTATTGGGACGAAGGTGTTAATCTTAGTACAAGTAAGCCGAACACAGAAGAAGAAGAAACAATTATTTTAGACAAAATAGAAGCTAAATTGCAGGAAATAAATAAGATTTCAGACAATCAAAAGGAAGAACTGAGACAGGTTCTAAAAAGGCATCATAAGGTATTTTCAGATCGACCTGGCAGATTCATAGGTAGCCAATGAATGCTGTAGGGAGGAGGTTGTTCTGTAACCTCTACACAGTGTGGCAGCTGTGCAGTCCCCGCTGTGTGAAATCTTCTTTCCATTTCAGGTCTCACTCACTCTTCATCTTTTCTATCCACCTAAAATTTCTAACTCTTCTTTACAGCATTAAACCAGTGAATGCTGTAGGGAGGAGGTTGTTCTTTAACCTCTACACAGTGTGGCAGCTGTGCAGTCCCAGCTGTGTGAGATCTTCTTTCCCATTTCAGGTCTCACTCATTCTTCATCTTTCCTATCCCCCAAAAATTTCGACCTCTACTTTCCAACACAAAATTTTCCGTTATGATAATCAAGCCAGTATTAAACTAATGAATGCTGTAGGGAGGAGGTTGTTCTTTAACCTCTACACAGTGTGGCAGCTGTGCAGTCCCAGCTGTGTGAGATCTTCTTTCCCTTTCAGGTCTCACTCAATCTTCATCTTTCCTATCCCCAAAAATTTCGACCTCTACTTTCCAACACAAAATTTTCCGGTATGATTATCACGTCAATAATAAGCTAATGAATGCTGTAGGGAGGAGGTTGTTCTGTAACCTCTACACAGTGTGGCAGCTGTGCGGTCCCAGCTGTGTGAGATCTTCTTTCCTTTTCAGGTCTCACTCATTCTTCCTCTTTCCTGTCCTCAAAAATTTCGACCTTTTCTTTCCAAATACTAAAATTTTCCGTTATGACTATCAAGCCTTGAGTTATGTAACCATTCTATCTACCGATTAGTGAAGAAAAATACCTAATGTGACAAACCTAATAGTGACAAACAATAGAGAAGTATGACGTAATTAAGATACAAATGTATTTGAGTAACAATTATGTATAGTACCCTGGTAATATAGTAAGTACAAAGTGTTGTTTTATTGGAAATGGTCCACCAACAATAATTTAAAAAGATGTATGAATTCATGTACAAGCAGGATCTGAAGTGGTAGTGAAACCTAGTGTATGCTGTAGAGCTAACTAATAAATAGTAAGAAAGAGATTGCTTAGTGTTAGGAAAAATATGCAGATAAGTTGTAAGATTAAACTCACCTGGTATAGCAAGGAATTGCAGTATAATAGAATTGAGCAGTGTTTGTGGTTGAGACGTGAAGGACACGTCCCTGAAGTATTTATACGGTTGGAGTTGGCCATTATTTTAGTGTAGTGTGTGACAGGATACACCTACACGTATTGAGGTTATGAGTTGGAGGCGTGAATGCGACCATAGGTACCCCTATGTTAGATGAGACAGAGCAGCTCATGGTGTCCTATAGGTTTAAGGAATTTAGCATTACGCTCGTCCATATTTACTTGATGCACTTTAGTGGTAGGTCCGAGAGAGACTACCTGAGGTTTCAGCGTCCGATCGAATGGAAATGGATTGTCACGTGAGCAAACTAATCAGCTGCAGTACACTATGAATATGAAATAAATGTGGTTTCCTATGCTTTAAATTTAAATGGAGTGAGTATTACTTAAGGTCATACACTAGCAAAGTAAGTAAGTACATAATGACAGACGTGAAACACTATTTTAGCTCATCATGATTACACTTCAAAGTAAGTAAGTACCTAATTGCAGATGTGGAACTGGCAACAGCAGAGGACCAATAAGTGGATTTAGTAGTCAACTAAACGTAGTGTGTTTTGAACACTCACAACTGTACTATTACCAAAAGTTACTCACATGTACATGGAAGCTGAGCAAACAACCACTAGTCATACTCATACTATCTCTAAGAATAAAGTAATCAAAGATGAGTCAGTTAAGTGTTTAAAATGCAAATGTATCAAGGATGTACCGAGCATTGGTTCAGTGTTCCGGCCCAGAACTAATAAATTCAGATTAAATAGGATTTATGATTATATGCCTTGAGCATAAAATTTTCTCTTGTAAGTGACTAACGGCGTTTTGAGCCAATTGTTGACCGATTTTATGACAGTTAAGTAACCGTAAGAGTAAAATTGAGAAAGGTTCTGTTAACTTTGTTCCAGTAACATACTGAAGGATAAAATGTATATATCCCCATTTCATTGTGATCCACCCTTAGATATTAAGTGAACAGAGTCTGAGGCACTCTTTTTGTTTGTTCTACAGGACAAACCAGATAATGGCAGCCTGGTAGCTGCGTGAAAGCGTGGAGTGACTTGGACACAACTCACAGTGACCCCTCCCCTTTCCCCCATGTAATTTAGAGAGAACGTGAAGGACGCACACCATAGCAACTTCCCCTCCTCTACCCTTGTGAATGGAAGTGTAGGACGCCAGCCAAAGCGGCTACAACCACGTGTGTAAAAATTATTTGTGAACTTTTCTTTCAGGTTTAGAAAAGACTGCTAAGAGACAATCATCTGTTTATGTATCATGTTATTTTCTCAGAATTTGTGTATGTAAAATTGTATTTAATGGATCTAAGATTTTCATAATTTTTCAATTTTTATGTGTTTGTTTGTCTAAGGCAATATGTATGCCAAAATATTTCATTGACTTTGCTTAAAATTCTGAGTAATGACATTGTTTAAAAGGCAGTGAACATGCCTACAATTTAAATAAATAATGTAGGTAATCAGTTTTCTTTAATGTTTCTACGATTTATATTTCAATTTTGATTTTTCATAGGGAGTTAAACTGTACTCTTGCTTCCCTTTTTGTAATTAAATTTTTTTTTCATTCATTAACATTCATAAACAAAAAAAAATTTAAGTAGAGGGTGATGTAGGGAAGCAGCCTACTCACGCTGTAGTAAATTCACATCAGTTTCCGTTGTGTGCCAGCCAGTCTGCTGTAACTAGCTCTGACGTCATAAATGTTGCGCAATACCTTAAAATCAAGCAAATGAACTAAAACTTTTCTAGCAGGTCAGAAATAATACTAAATTAATGTGTGTTAAAAATCAGTTCGATAACTTCAGCCATTTCCGAGATTTGGACGTTTTTCTGGAAAAATCATTGGCGCAACAGAAAAGAGCTAGAGACTTCAAAATTTATATTTAGATTCATCTTTCATAATGATTTAATAAAAACAGTACTTTGGATTTCACAAATTAAGACTTTAGTGGAAATTCATGATTTTCTGGTTTTCGTCTCAAAACTGAAGGAAGCAAGATAGATTAAGTAGGCTAGTAAATAAGGCTAGGATGTTTAGATTTAAATAGGTTGGAGGTCCGCTATGATTATGAAGATGTGTAAAGTTTCTTTTTAATACCTATAAAATTATAGCGATAGCGGATCTCAAAAGGGACAGTTCAGAGCTCATCTGCTGCGTGCAATGTAATTTAATTAATTCTCTCGCCCAAAGTATTTAACTTAGCCACGTCAAAATTTTATTATCAATACTTACCTGCATGCTGAATGCACGTTTAAATTAAGAGCTTCTTCGGCCATCAGCCAAAGAAGCTATAAATTATTATGTAACTTGAAGTGGTGCGTTACTAGCCCAGCGGCTAGTCGGGAGAGCGGATTTAATCAGGCGTTCCCTCAGCCGTCCGCACCGCGGTTTTATATATAAGAACACTGCGCGAGGAAGCAAGGCCCCAGTTCTCTCCAGACGCTGAATGACACGCCATCTGTGTCGGTAGTCGCGTCGCATCAGTGTATCTGCTACAAACAGCCTCGGGTGCCGTATTAAGTTACTAGAGATATGCGGAACCATGAAAACATTTCATGTGAAGTGTTAATTCTGGAATGATTTTCATTATCTAGCTTCAGTTCGCGTATTGTCGTAATTTTCACGTGCCGTCGCGGGACAGACATTCTACCAAAAATTTAGCGTGGCGTTTGATGAAATATTTTCATCAAATTATGGCGAGCATTCTTTTTTAACATTTAATTCGGACATTTATAGTTGCATCAGCGCATTAGACTCTGAACTGCTCTGTTAGTTAGGTTGTAGGGATACTTGTGGTTTTTATCAGTGAATTTCAGAATATACTCAACTATTTTGGAAAACCGTTTTTGATTAGAAATCCCGGACAATCTCCTAATTCCTCAGAGCTATAAGCTGCAGCTATAAGAACATTCTCAGGTAAAGTGGGCACTAGGATATCTATTTACTGGCTCCAAGTTTTATTAAATCACTTTCTGGGGGCCACGGAGTAAATAGAGAGCCAGTGTTGAGAACGGCAAAAGACAGCATTAACAACATTCAAAAAGCTAGAACTAATTCAACACGCAAGCGTTTATCCAGCAATAGATTTACTATTATTACAAACTTATACATCCGCCGCCCCACAACTGTGTAATTCATATGAACGGATTATCTGCTGAACAAGGTTTCAAAGACAGGCTGGCGTGATGGGAAATAACACGCAGTAATGAAGCTAGCTGAGATACAATGTCAAAAGCGTACAGTTTAATTTTACATTAAAATGAAACAGAAAGAAACGCACTTCCAGAAGAAGTATGGATGCAACGCCGACAAGTTGAATAATTCTTTTCGTGCAGCCTCAAGGCCGGCCGGTGTGGCCGATCGGTTCTAGGCGCTTTAGTCCGGATCCGCGCGAACGCTACGGTCGCAGGTTAGAATCTTGCCGCGGGCGTGGATGTGTGTGATATCCTTAGGTTAGTTAGGCTTAAGTGGTTCTAAATTTTATGGGACTGATGACCTCGGATGTTAAGTCCCATAGTGCTCAGAGCCATTTGAACCACTTGTTTTATTTAAATCACTCTGCTGGGCGATACCAATAAATGAAAGCTATATTGCAATTTCTGAATAAATAATTTATATTTTACAACAGATGTTTCGCATCCATTTTTAACACAATATTTCTCATTCTCCAACCATAGGAGAAAGAAAATTTACACAGAAGGTGAAAAAAAGTGGGAGGGGAAAAAAGTGTATCATTCGTTATGCATTCCAGTGTGTCTCGCAGCATCCTAACGGTTTTGGCAACAGCAGGTGGTAATTGTATTAAACGACTGTTTGCGGGTTCTCTTGGAAGGCCTAGAAACTGGTCGCACGTGCCTCGTATTACAATAAAAACCCACTCACATCAAGGTTTTGAAATCAAAGCCACTTCTGAATACCTTACAGACACAGTGTTGAAGCACAAGAGATAACAAAGCCCTCGATGCTCTCATATTTGAAGAGTAAGGTGCCGTAAGGGGCAGAGAGCTATTGTGATCGGTGGCTCACAGATCGTAGTAAAGATGAAGGGGACAGTATAGTACGTGAAGCTATAGCCTCACATTATTCTACGTCGACCGGCAACTGTCAGCACCCATGTGATCCATTTCTTTACGATGTATACAAAAAGGGCCACGGTGACTTGTCGGATGTATGTCCCAGCTGCTTCAACCTCTAAAAGTTTAATTTGTGTGTAATCACACGGCGCGGGTTATAACTGCGCGAGGTTTTTTTTTTTTTTTTTTTAAAAAAATCACTCATCTTCCTCGCAAATAGTGGAAGCTGAAGTGCCTCATGCAAGTCGAAGGCGATGGCACTTGGAGCTTGCTTCGATCTGTATGTCGAGGCCTCTAAAGAAGACGTGTATCACTCTGTCCTCCGCTTCCTCTCTTAGCTCATTGTTTCTTGCTTGATCTGACCTCAATATATCTGCGGGGCATGTAACTCTGTGATACATTTCAAGGTCTTTCTCTTTTTCTGTCTCGGAGTAGACAATTTATCACTGCACTAACTTACGCCTCTCTTGTCTGAACACCTCTCTGTTAATCCCATGGCCATCTCATGAAATTTATCTGCGTTTTTAACGTATTTGACGGTTCTACGTAAGTACGTCCAAAAACTTTAAGTGTGTCACATTCAGTTGGAAGTCATCAGAGAATGAGCAAATTGCCGCAAAGTCAGGAACGTGTTTTGAAACGGTATTAATATTTTCTTGCCCCCCCCCCCCAAAAAAAAAACAGGTACAAATGTCGTAAGAGATCTATTACTAAGGAATTTATTGCTAGCGCACTCGAGCAGATGTAATTTCGATGAATTGCTCACGCGCGGCCTGCGGTATGTAAACTATAAGAGAATGTCAGACCAGAGAGCAGTGTTGGCTGCAGTAAGAGCTGTGTCAGTAGGAGTAAGTAGTAGCTAGCAGTCTGGTGTATGGAGTTGGCGGGACCGGTCGTGGGGAGCGATGGCGGTACCTGAGCATTGTAGTATAAGGTAAAAGTAGCTGCGCGCATATGTTGTTTGTTACAACTAAATTTGTACTATTGTTATATTAAGTTCCACGTAAATGTTTTAAAAATCTTTTAATAATAGTCTTTTTTAAAAAGTTAACTTTTTGACATTCATTCATCTGAATTTAAAGAATTTACTAATTTCTGCAATCCATGGTCATCCTGATAATCGTAAAGAAAAATGAGTTGTTTCTTTTTATACATGACAAATCTAGCGGCCAAAATTGCACTGGGCTGTGCCAGAAAATTTTCTTATAGGAGCAGATATATATGCGTTATCCGGCGACTTCGTTGAGGTAAGAATTTTCAATTTATTCAGCATGATCTTTTAGGGCCATGACGCAGCACTGCTGACGTCCAAATTTACCAGTTTAGATTCACAGTCAGTTAATTATTGAAAGATTATATATGAGTCACATTTTTTATTGGGAGGTTGGTCACGTTATTATTGCGAGGTTAGAGAATAATAAACTGTTGGGAGGTTTCACTGAATGTGAATGATGTATATACAGGGTGATTCAAAAAGAATACCACAACTTTAAAAATATGTGTTTAATGAAAGAAACGTAATATAACCTTCTGTTATACATCATTACAAAGAGTATTTAAAAGGGTTTTTTTTTCACTCAAAAACAAGTTCAGAGATGTTCAATATGGCCCCCTCCAGACACACGAGCAATATCAATCAACCCGATACTCCAACCCGTTCCACACTCTCTGTAGCATATCAGGCGTAACAGTTTGGATAGCTGCTGTTACTTCTCGTTTCAAATCATCAATGGTGGCAGGGAGAGGTGGCCGAAACACCATATCCTTAACATACCCCCATAAGAAAAAATCGCAGGGGGTAAGATCAGGGCTTCTTGGAGGCCAGTGATGAAGTGCTCTGTCACGGGCTGCCTGGCGGCCGATCCATCGCCTCGGGTAGTTGACGTTCAGGTAACCTTTTTCGTAGGACTCTCCATACAGTTGATTGTGGAATTAGCAGCTCTCTGCTAGCTCTGCGAGTCGATTTTCCTGGGCTGCGAACAAATGCTTGCTGGATGCGTGATACATTTTCATCACTCGTTCTCGGCCGTCCAGAACTTTTCCCTTTGCACAAACACCCATTCTCTGTAAACTGTTTATACCAACGTTTAATACACCACCTATCAGGAGGTTTAACACCATACTTCGTTCGAAATGCACGCTGAACAACTGTAATCGATTCATTTCTGCCGTACTCAATAACACAAAAAGCTTTCTGTTGAGCGGTCGCCATCTTAGCATCAACTGACGCTGACGCCTAGTCAACAGCGCCTCAAGCGAACAAATGTACAACTAAATGAAACTTTATAGCTCCCTTAATTCGCCGACAGATAGTGCTTAGCTCTGCCTTTTGTCGTTGCAGAGTTTTAAATTCCTAAAGTTGTGGTATTCTTTTTGAATCACCCTGTATATTTTTACTGTTGGGAGGTTACAATGTAACTGCTGGGAAACCGCGCCCTGTGACTGGCTATGAAATGATGAAACTGATCTGAGCATCCCTAGGCCCCTCAAAGGTAGCCTGAATCTCCATTTGACACAATCAGTTGCCTCAGTGCCTTTTCAAACTTCCCCTCTACGCTCATCTTTTTAAGCGGTAAGTTTATACACCTTCTCTTGCAGAGTTTTACAAGGATCTTCGCTATTACCTATAGCCCCACGCATTACTTGCGAGCATATAACAGCCACTTTGGTAAGCTCGATATCTTCGCACAAAAGTGTTAAATCCAGCCTAGTCGCCAAATGTGTGGTGTCTAGGAACCCTGCTTTATGAGATCGCTAGACAACATTCAAACAAATCGTATTAATCAGTAATTAACAATACTTAAGTTTGAGAAATACATACGTGTGTCGCAAGTAAAGGGCGACATGCAAAATAAACAAGCTTCTTCAGTGTACGCAACTCGTAAGTTAAGCGAAGTAATGCAGTTGACGCTCCCATTCAGGTCGCAAGTCTTGAAGCTTCTCTTTCATGGGCCACGACCAATAGGGGCGTGGCCGTTATGTCCTCTTCGTATAAGGGCCGCTGTTGGGCGAGGGGTCGGTCAGCGCGCGATTGGCTGACGTCTCAGCTCTATCGCTCCCGACTGCCGTGCCGGCGCTTGGCTTTACACCGTAACAAAAAGATGAGATGAAGTAGATTTTCAGTTTTTGATTTTACAGCGTATACATTAGAGATCTCTAGAAACCACTAACAAATCAGTGCTCAAAACTCTCTTGAATATTTATAGTTCACAACTACAAAATCGAGTCAAATTAATGTGACCACCGCCAATGTTCGACGGCAACGTCAACTAACCACCCACAGTCTGCAGATGCCACCATTAGCACTGGAGCGTATACAGGGTGGTCTATTGATCGTGATCGGGCCAAATATCTCACGAAATAAGCGTCAAACGAAAAATCTACAAAGAACGAAACTTGTCTAGCTTGAAGGTGGAAATCAGATGGCGCTTTGTTTGGCACGCTAGATGGCGCTGCCATAGGGCAAACGGATATCAACTGCATTTTTATAAATAGGAACCCCCATTTTTATTACATATTATTGTAGTATGTAAAGAAATATGAATGGTTTAGTTGGAGCACTTTTTTCGTTTTGTGATAGATGGCGCTGGAATAGTCACAAACATGTGGCTCACAATTTCAGACGAACAGTTGGTGGCAACAGGTAGGTTTTTTAATTTAAAATACAGAACGTAGGTACGTTGGAACATTTTATTTCGGTTGTTCCAATGTGATACATGTACCATTGTGATGGTACCATTTCTGAGAACGCCTGCTGTTACACCATGATTACCTGTAAATACCACATTAATGCAATAAATGCTCAAAATGATGTCTGTCAACCTCAATGCATTTGGCAATACGTGTAACGACATTCCCCTCAACAGCGAGTAGTTCGCCTTCCGTAATGTTCGCACTTGCATCGACAATACGCTGACGCGTGTTGTCAGGCGTTGTCGGTGGATCGCGATAGCAAATATCCTTCAACTTTCCCCACAGAAAGAAAACCAGGGACGTCGGATCCGGTGAACGAGCGGGCCATGGTATGGTGCTTCACGACCAATCCACCTGTTACGAAATATGCTATTCAATACCGCTTCAACCGCAAGCGAGCTATGTGCCGGACATCCATCATATTGGAATTACATCGCCATTCTGTCATGCAGTGAAACATCTTGTAGTAACATCAGTAGAACATTCCGTAGGAAATCAGCATACATGGCACCATTTAGATTGCTATCGATAAAATGGGGGCCAAATATCCTTCCTCCCACAATGCTGCATCTTCCATTAACCCGCCAAGATCGCTGATGTTCCACTTGTCGCACGCATCGTGGATTTTCCGTTGCCCAATACTGCATATTATGCCGGTTTACGTTACCACTGTTGGTGAATGACGCTTCGTCGCTAAATAGAACGCGTGCAAAAAATGTCATCGTCCCGTAATTGTGCCCAGTGGCAGAACTGTACACGACGTTCAAAGTCGTCGCCATGCAATTCCTGGTGCATAGAAATTGGTACGGCTGCAATCGATGTGGATGTAGCGTTCTCAGCACCGACGTTTTTGAGATTCCCGTTTCTCGCGCAGTTTGTCTGCTACTGATGTCCGGATTAGCCGCGACAGCAGCTAAAACACCTATTTGGTCATCATCATTTGTTGCAGGTCGTGGTTGCCGTTTCACATGTGGCTGAACAGTTCCTGTTTCGTTAAATAACGTAACTGTCCGGCGAACGGTCCGGACACTTGGATGATGTCTTCCAGGATACCGAGCAGCATACATAGCATACGCCCGTTGGGCATTTTGATCACAATAGCCATACATCAACACGATATAGACCTTTTCCGCAATTGGTACACGGTCCATGTTAACACGGGTAATGTATCACGAAGCAAATACTGTCCGCACTGGCGGAATGTTATGTGATACCACTTGTACGTTCGTGACTATTACAGGACCATCTGTCACAGAGCGGAAAAAATGGTCCAACTAAAACATTCATATTTCTTTACCTAGTACACGAATTTGTAAAAAAAATGGGGGTTTCCTATTTTTAAAAAATCGCAGTTGATATCCGTTTGACCTATGGCAGCGCCATCTAGCGGGCCAACCATAGCGCCATCTGGTTTCCACCTTCAAGCTAGATGAGTTTCGTTCTTGGTAGATTTTTGGTTTTTTGCTTGTTTTTTGAGATATTTGGCCCTGTCACTATCAATGGACCACCTTCATAAAGCGTGTCTGGGGAAAGTGAAGAAGAGTGCAGTCAAGGAATAATTTATCTGACGTCCTAGTACGCTGTGATCACTGGTCTTTCGCAAACTGTTGAACAATACCCGAATCGGCAAATTTTGTAAGCTGTTCGCTTGCGCCGTGATTAAAGTAAACCGTGCATGGCAAAATGGTGCTGTCAGACCGGTGCCGAGGTGCAACCCAACCCACAGGTGGCAAACGACGGGCGCAGAGATGTGTACGAGGGAATAAGCGTTCAACTGTTGAGCAACTGACTACCCAGATCAATCAAGGAGCTACCAACACTTTCTCGTCAACGACCGTTCAGCGAACGTTGCTGCGTATGGGCCTTCGCAGCAGTCGCCTACTGCATTCACCCATGCTGACTGCTGTTCATCAGTCACGAAGGCTGGAGTTTACACGCCAGTACCGCAACAGGATGTTCACTGAGTGCAGACAGGTGGCGATCCCGGATGAATCACGTTTTACGAAGAGCGTTAGAAAAGTCCGTGCAAAGATAAAAACTACTCACGTATTTGTGGTAACCTTTTTCATTTTTCGACAGAGACCCCTTTTAGACTTATACACTTTGTCCAACGCTGTTCTAATTTGTTGATCCCTTTCGATTAAAACGAATTATCCAAGTCTGCAAAATAGCTCTTAGTTGCTGCCGCCGGCCGAGGTGGCCGAGCGGTTCTAGGCGCTGCAGTCTGGAACCGCGCGACCGCTATGGCCGCAGGTTCGAATACTGCTTCGGGTATGGATGTGTGTGATGTCCTTAGTTTATGGGTAGCGTCTTTGATTCATAATCAAAACGTCTTCGGTCCCGGGTTCGATCCCCGCCACTGCCTAAATTTCGATAAATAATCAGCATTGGCGGCCGAAGACTTCCGGCATAAGAAGTCAGCCTCATTCTGCCAACGGCCTTGTCAAAGAGGGCGGAGGAGCGGATAGAGGTTCAGGGCACTCTCTTGTCCTAGGGGTGGGAAATTGCCCCTAAAGGCGGAAGAATCAGCAATGATCAACTACATGAGGATGCAGAAGGCAATGGAAACCACTGCATTAAAGACACGTAACGTGTATCCACAGGACATGTGGCCTGTAATTGAAGAAGTGTCATGATGATCTCTCCATTGGCAAAAGATTCTGGAATAGTCCCCCATTCGGATCTCCGGGAGGGTACTGCCAAGGGGGAGGTTACCATGAGAAAAAGATTGAATAATCAACGAAAGGATAACGTTCTACGAGTCGGGGCGTGGAATGTCAGAAGATTGAACGTGGTAGGGAAACTAGAAAATCTGCAAAGGGAAATGCAAAGGCTCAATCTAGATATAGTAGGGGTCAGTGAAGTGAAGTGGAAGGAAGACAAGGATTTCTGGTCAGATGAGTATCGGGTAATATCAACAGCAGCAGAAAATGGTATAACAGGTGTAGGATTCGTTATGAATAGGAAGGTAGGGCAGAGGGTGTGTTACTGTGAACAGTTCAGTAACCGTGTTGTTCTAATCAGAATCGACAGCAGACCAACACCGACAACGATAGTTCAGGTATACATGCCGACGTCGCAAGCTGAAGATGAACAGATAGAGAAAGTATGAGGATATTGAAAGGGTAATGCAGTATGTAAAGGGGGACGAAAATCTAATAGTCATGGGCGACTGGAATGCAGTTGTAGGGGAAGGAGTAGAAGAAAAGGTTACAGGAGAATATGGGCTTGGGACAAGGAATGGAAGAGGTGAAAGACTAATTGAGTTCTGTAACAAGTTTCAGCTAGTAATAGTGAATACCCTGTTCAAGAATCACAAGAGGAGGAGGTATACTTGGAAAAGGCCGGGAGATACGGGAAGATTTCAATTAGGTTACATCATGGTCAGACAGAGATTCCGAAATCAGATACTGGATTGTAAGGCGTACCCAGGAGCAGATATAGACTCAGATCACAATATACTAGTGATGAAGAGTAGGCTGAAGTTCAAGACATTAGTCAGGAAGAATCAATACGCAAAGAAGTGGGATACGGAAGTACTAAGGAATGACGAGATTCGTTTGAAGTTCTCTAACGCTATAGATACAGCTATAAGGAATAGCGCAGTAGGCAGTACAGTTGAAGAGGAATGGACATCTCTAGAAAGGGCCATCACAGAAGTTGGAAAGGAAAACATAGGTACAAAGAAGGTAGCTGCGAAGAAACCATGGGTAACAGAAGAAATACATCAGTTGATCGATGAAAGGAGGAAGTACAAATATGTTCCGGGAAAATCAGGAATACAGAAATAAAAGTCGCTGAGGAATGAAATAAATAGGAAGTGCAGGGAAGCTAAGACGAAATGGCTGCAGGAAAAATGTGAAGTCATCGAAAAAGATATGATTGTCGGAAGGACAGACTCAGCATACAGGAAAGTCAAAACAACCTTTGGTGACATTAAAAACAACGGTGGTAACATTAAGAGTGCAACGGGAATTCCACTGTTAAATGCAGAGGAGAGAGAGCAGATAGGTGGAAAGTTTTGTGGACTGGCAAGACAGCCAATCCACTAGGACGGGAGGCCGAAGGGCACGCGTTTAAGATCACGCAGGATGGCGTGAGGTCTTGAACAGGACAAGGTCTTTATAGTAGCGAAAATAGTACGTAGCTTCTGGAATACTTAACTTTAATCCATAATTGGTGAACATCGGTCTGACGGTACATGCATCACAAGATAAATAGCAATTGATAATGGCGCCTTGCTAGGTCGTAGCAAATGACATAGCTGAATGCTATGCTAACTATCGTCTCGGCCAATAAGAGCGTAATTTCTCAGTGAACCATCGCTAACAAAGTCGGCTGTACAACTGGGCGAGTGCTCGGAAGTCTCTCTAGACCTGCCGTGTGGCGGCGCTCGGTCTGCAATCACTGATAGTGGCGACACGCGGGTCCGACGTATACTACCGGACCGCGGCCGATTTAAAGGCTACCACCTAGCAAGTGTGGTGTCTGGCGGTGACACCATATTCCTCCCCCGCAAATCGGCGTACGGTTGTGTTATAAGGCTTCCGACCGCCGTGGGGAGGACCCCATGTTGACGTATGCGACGAGGTGGGGAGCCTAACAACAGGCGAGGCTGTGCCACCCGCACCCTGCCATTCGGTCCGAGGAGAGCTAGGAAACGCCTGAAAACCTAGTCCAGGGTGCACGCCAACATGCGGTGCATGCGCCCGGAAAGAGACAGGAGGGGCCGATGGGTCGACCTCCATCGGGTCGGGACACCCGACGGGCGAAGACGCCATGTGGTCCGGAGCGGGCAAGAAGTCCATGGCGGAGGACAACGGGTCACGGGAAGCGATCGGCGGCGCGTGACCCAGGGAGGCGCCCGGCGGTTGAGCGACGCGTCCAATTCGGGCGTCGCCGGCGGGAGAACAGGCGGCGGTGGCGACGCGTCGCCATGGGGCAAAATGGAAGGCAGCGTCGGTAACACCTGGGGCTGAGGCGAGCCAGTAGATGGGTCCCCAGGACGCTGACCGGACGGCACCGTCGCTGAAAGCAGACGGGGAGCGGCAGAACCCGTGCGACGACAGAGGCGCAGCTGATTAAGATGCCGGCGCACCTCACCAGAGGCCCCCAAAACCAGATACATAGCGCGGCCGAGGCAGCGAAGAATGCGCCCTTCGTGCCAACGCCGTGAACCTCGATAGTTACGATAGTAGACAACGTCGCCTGGAGCAAAAGCAGGTGTTTGCGCTGCACAGGAACCTGATGCGGCGGATGTAGCAATGACATCAAGGTTCGGTGAGGACAACCGTGGAGCAACTCAGCCGGCGAGCGACCATCTCGGGGCTGAGAGCGATACGAGGACAAAAAGATCAACAACGTGTCCTCCCGATAATGCGACTCTTTCAACTTCAACATCTGTGACTTGAAAGTCCTGACCAATCGTTCAGCGGCACCGTTTGACTGAGGCGAAAACGGGGCGGACGGCAGATGTTGAATACCATTGGCCTTGCTGAATGACTGAAATTCTGCGGACATGAATTGTGGGTCATTGTCGGAAACAATAGTCTGTGGAAGACTTTCAATGCAAATGATAGCGGATAACACTTGGATGGTGGCAGATGACGTCGTGGAAGACTTCCAGATAACAAAAGGAAAATTACTGAATGAATCTACCACAACCAACCATCGAACATTCCAGAATGGACCGACAAAATCGATGTGTAAGCGTTGCCAAGGGGTAGTGGCTTTCGGCCATGCAAAGAATTTCCGCGGTGGTGCTGATTGTTGTTCGGCACACACCATGCAAGAAGAGCACATATTCGTAATACAGCATCGATTCCGAACCAAGTACAGTGCTGACGAGCAAGTTGTTTCGTGCGCACTATACCCCAATGTCCTTGGTGGAGAAGCCGTAAGACAGAGGACTGTAACGAACGTGGGACCACGAGCCTGGACTGATCATTATCAGAACGCAACAGCAAAACACCACGTCGAACAAAAAGTCTCTCCTTGTGAGCAAAAAATCGGCGAACCAACGGATCCTCGATCCGGGACTTTGACAAGGGCCATTGCGTAGCAACAAAACGCAGAACGGAAGCAAGGACAGGGTCGGCAGCTGTGGCCGCAGCTACACGACGAAAATCAATCGGAAACGATTCGACCACCCCATCGGTTTCCGAATCAATGAACATGCAAGCAAGTTCGGAAGAATCGAATGCTCTATCCTCAGCAACAGGCAAACGGGACAACGCATCGGCGTTTCCGTGCTTAGCAGTGGACCGATACAAGATATCGTAGAGGTACTGCGAGAGGAAAATAGACCAGCGAATAAATTTCTGCGCTGTACGTGGAGGTACAGGCTTCGTCGGATGAAAAAGCGATGTCAAAAGTTTGTGGTCTGTGATGATGGTAAAGTGACGACCATACAAGAAATCACCAAAGACGTGAGCCAAGGCTTCTTTCTCGATCTGTGAATAATTTCTTTGTGCAGACGAGAGCAATTTGGACGCAAAGGCAATAGGGCGATCGTGCGAACCATCTTTGTGCGCAAGCACAGCACTGATCCCGAAATCCGATGCATCCACCATCAACAAAAGGGGCTTCTGGGGATCGAATGGCGTAAGGCAAGTATTGGAAAGCAACGCCGATTTCAACTGGCGAAAGGCGAGTTCGTATTCCGTCGACCAGACGAACGGAACACCTTTACGGCGTAAGCGATGAAGCGGAGCTGAAATGGAAGAGGCGTGGCGCACATAGCGATGATAATAATTAATTTTTCCCAGCACACTCTGTAACTGCTTCAAATTCTGCGGCGAAGGCAATTCTTGTATGGCACGGAGGTGCGCTGGACTGGGATGTATGCCTTGGGCATTGAGGACATGTCCCGGATAGGGTAAGTCACGAGCAAAAAACACACATTTGTCCTTCCGCAAGCGAAGACCATTTTGTCGCAAGACCTGAAATAATGTTCGGAGATTGGCTAAATGTTCTCCTTCCGTCGTTCCGGAGATTACAATATCGTCCAGATAGTTTGCTGCAGTAGGGACCGACGCACAAACAGTTTGTAAATATTGCTGAAACAATGCAGGGGCGGATGCACACCCGAATGGCAGTCGTTTGAATCGGTACAAACCAAGATGCGTGTTAACCACCAAAACGCGCTGGGATTCTTCGTCCACCGGTATTTGCAAGTACGCATCTGCTAGGTCCAACTTCGAAAAATATTTACCCGGGCACAGTTTGTCAAAAAGATCTTCCGGGCGGGGTAAAGGAAAAGTTGCAATCACTAGTTGTGGATTCACTGTTGCCTTGAATTCCACACAAAGTCTCAATTTTCCGGAAGGTTTTGGCAAAATTACTAAGGGTGATGCCCAGAGAGAAGCCTGCACACGTTCAATCACACCTTGTGATTCCAAATCGTGTAATGTTCTTGCGACCTCATCACGAAATGCGTGGGGAACATTGCGCGCTCTGAAAATTTGCGGTTGCGCGTTTACTTTCAGTTCCAAATGTGCTTTATAGTTGTTAGCGCAACCAAGGCCGGGTGCAAAAATGTCTGCAAACTCTTCACATAGACGAGAAACACTGTCTGAAGGCACAGTCTGGTTCACTGATAGGACCTGATTGACTATAGACAAGTTAAACAACTGAAATAAATCTAAACCAAACAGGTTCACTGCAGAAGAAGAACGAAGGATGTACAATGACACAAGTTTTGTTTGTCCTTTGTATGTTGCAAGAAGGCTGCACTGTCCTAACACAGGGACTGCTTGTCCTGAATAACTACTTAACATTTGCGGCACGCAACGGAGGGGTGCCCAGCTGTTTGTACATGTCGTGATTGATCAGTGAAACTGCAGCTCCGGTATCGAGCTGGAATGGGATCACTTTGCCGTTAATGTCCAAATCGACAATAAGTTTACTGTCCTGCTGACGACAAGAGCGACTGTCTCGTGCAACGTGAACTGACACTGGTACAGAATCACTTGCGACTTGACGGGATTTCCGGCGATGTCGACGCACACTATTTGTGGGACGAACACAGTCACTGTTAGAGAGAGTGGCACTGGGCGGAGTGGAATGAAGTACATGAGTTTCCATGGGTGAAGGTTCACGAGCCTGAGTATTCCGGGTTCGATTCCGATTCCGGCGCAAAGCAAAGGGCCTGGAATGGTTGTGAGTGTCCGATCTGAGTTTTTCTGGCAAACACTTTGAACATGTCCTCTTTTATTACAGAAAAAGCAAATAGCTTGGCGTGACGGGCAATTCTCACGCGAATGTCTAGTAGCACACCGCTGGCATGATTTTAGCACTGCATTTGCTTGCTTGTGTGGCAGCTGCGCGGACGGGCGCAAGGGCTGTTTCCTGTTCCGTGCAGCGTGCCCGGCGGGCCGGTGAATGTGACACATGGCTGGTGAAGTTTCAAATGATTCCTGAGCAAAGTCAAGTGTGTCCTGCCGATCCAATATGTCTATCACTTGTTGAAGGGAGGGATTGACTAGTTTCAAAATCTGTTCCCGTATACGAACATCAGAAACGTTCTGTGCAATTGCATCACGTACCATAGTATCTGAATAAGGGAGGCCACATTCACACTCAAAAGCACAATCCCTAGTAAGACTTTGCAAGGTTGCAACCCACTCCCTATTAGTCTGACCTGCCGTACGTTTTTTATGAAAGGAGGTATACGTTTCGCAACTACATTGACTGATTCTTTGAAGTATGCATTTAATGCAGACAAAATTTCGTCGTAGGACAGAGTTGTTACGTCGCGTCGGGGAAATAATTTCACTATCACACGGTACGTCTGGACGCCTACGGATGCTAACAAAAAAGGCTGCCGTTCGTTACCTTGAATTCTGTAGGCCCCGAGATGGAATCCAAATTGGCGTGACCACTCCGTCCAGCTTTCCAGTGCCGCATCAAAAGGACGAAAAGGTGGTGCAACTGCGTGTTGTGGCTGCGGTAGCGGTGGAGCGGCGGCTGCCGCATCGGTTTGCATTGCACGTTGACCCTGGACGGGCTGTCCAAGGGCATCCAATAAGGCCTGCGTCTGCTAGTTCCTGCAAGCGACAAAATTCCGACAGTACATCTGGAGATTGTGGCGAAGCCATGACACAAGTAAATCAGGGCAATATCAATACGAACGCAAAATCCCATTCTCGTCGCCAACTTTTGTGGACTGGCAAGACAGCCAATCCACTAGGACGGGAGGCCGAAGGGCACGCGTTTAAGTTCACGCAGGATGGCGTGAGGTCTTGAACAGGACAAGGTCTTTATAGTAGCGAAAATAGTACGTAGCTTCTGGAATACTTAACTTTAATCCATAATTGGTGAACATCGGTCTGACGGTACATGTATCACAAGATAAATAGCAATTGATAATGGCGCCTTGCTAGGTCGTAGCAAATGACATAGCTGAAGGCTATGCTAACTATCGTCTTGGCAAATGAGAGCGTAATTTGTCAGTGAACCGTCGCTAGCAAAGTCGGCTGTACAACTGGGGCGAGTGCTAGGAAGTCTCTCTAGACCTGCCGTGTGGCGGCGCTCGGTCTGCAATCACTGATAGTGGCGACACGCGGGTCCGACGTATACTACCGGACCGCGGCCGATTTAAAGGCTCCACCTAGCAAGTGTGGTGTCTGGCGGTGACACCACAGCAAGAATACACTGAAAGCCTCTATGAGGGTGAAGATTTGTCTGATGTGATGGAAGAAGAAACAGGAGTCGATTTAGAAGAGATAGGGGATCCAGTATTAGAATCGGAATTGAAAAGAGCTTTGGAGGACTTACGGTCAAATAAGGCAGAAGGGATAGATAACATTCCATCAGAATTTCTAAAATCATTGGGGAAAGTGGCAACAAAACGACTATTCACGTTGGTGTGTAGAATATATGAGTCTGGCGACATACCATCTGACTTTCGGAAAAGCATCATCCACACAATTCCGAAGACGGCAAGAGCTGACAAGTGCGAGAATTATCGCACAATCAGCTTAACAGCTCATTCAACGAAGCAGCTTACAAGAATAATATACAGCAGAATGGAAAAGAAAATTGAGAATGCGTTAGGTGACGATCAGTTTGGCTTTAGGAA
Source organism: Schistocerca piceifrons (assembly GCF_021461385.2). NCBI lineage: Eukaryota > Metazoa > Arthropoda > Insecta > Orthoptera > Acrididae > Schistocerca > Schistocerca piceifrons. The sequence continues at coordinate 745,300,146 of NC_060141.1, forward strand.
AAGTAAAGGGACGAGAGAGGAAATTCTGACGTTCCGGCTAATAATGGAAGCAAGGCTAAAGAAAAATCAAGACACTTTCATAGGATTTGTCAACCTGGAAAAAGCGTTCGACAATATAAAATGGTGCAAGCTGCTCGAGATTCTGAAAAAAGTAGGGGTAAGCTATAGGGAGAGACGGGTCATATACAATATGTACAACAACCAAGAGGGAATAATAAGAGTGGGCGATCAAGAACGAAGTGCTCGTATTAAGAAGGGTGTAAGACAAGGGTGTAGCCTTTCACCCCTGCTCTTCAATCTGTACATCGAGGAAGCAATGACGGAAATAAAAGAAAGGTTCAGGAGTGGAATTAAAAATGCAAGATGAAAGGATATCAATGAAACGATTCGCTGATAGCATTGCTATCCTGAGTGAAAGTGAAGAAGAATTAAATGATCTGCTGAACGGAATGAACAGTCTAATGAGTGCACAGTATGGTTTGAGAGTAAGAAAGACGAAGGTAATGAGAAGAGGTAGAAATGAGAACAGTGAGAACCTTAACATCAGGATTCATGGTCACGAAGTCAATGAAGTTAAGGAATTCTGCTCCCTAGGCAGTAAAATAACCAATGACGGACGGAGCAAGGAGGACATCAAAAGCAGACTCGCTATGGCAAAAAGGCATTTCTGGCCAAGAGAAGTCTACTAATATCAAATACCGGCCTTAATTTGAGGAAGAAATTTCTGAGGATGCACGTCTGGAGTACAGCATTGTAAGGTAGTGAAACATGGACTGTGGGAAAACCGGAACAGAAGAGAATCGAAGCATTTGAGATGTGGTGCTATAGACGAATGTTGAAACGTTAGGTGGACTTTTAAGGTAAGGAATGAGGAGGTTCTACGCAGAATCGGAGAGGAAAGGAATATGTAGAAAACACTGATAAGGAGAAGGGACAAGATGATAGGACATTTGCTAAGACATGAGGGAATGACTTCCATGGTACTAGAGGGAGCTGTAGAGGGCAGAAACTGTAGAGGAAGACAGAGATTGGAATACGTCAAGCAAATAATTGAGGACGTAGGTTGCAAGTGCTACTCTGAGATGAAGAGGTTAGCGCAGGAAAGGAATTCGTGGCGGGCCGCATCAAACCAGTCAGAAGACTGATGACCAAAAAAAAAAAAGAAAGTAGTTCTAAGTTCTAGGGGACTGATGACCTCAGAAGTTAAGTCCCATAGTGCTCAGAGCCATTTGAACCATTTGAGTTGCTGCAATCACGTCCTCGTTTGAATGAAATATTTGTCCCACCAGCCATTTCTTCAAATTGGGGAACAAATAGTAGTCCGAGAGAGCTAAGGCTGGAAAATAGCGGGACGTCAAACGAGCTGGAATCCTATTTTCATTAATTTTGCGACCATAACTGCTGAGGTGCGTGCTGGTGCATTGTCGTGATGGAAAAGGACTTTCTTGCGGTCCAATCGCCAGCGTTTCCCTTGGGCTCCGTTTTCAAACTGTCCAATAACGATGAATAATATGCACTTGTAATAGTTTTACCCTTTTCCAGATAGTCATAAAGATTACCCTTGCGAATCCCAAAAGACAGTCGTAATAACCTTTCCGGCTGAAGGAATAGTCTTCGCCTTTTTTGGTGCGGATTCTTGCTTGGTAACCCGTTGTTTCGATTTATATTTGGTCTCAGGAGTATAGTAATGTATCCATGTTTCATAATAGTGACGAAATGACGCTTAAAGTCCTGCAGATTCTTCCTGAATAGCTGCAAACCATCCTTGCAACACTTCACACGATTCCGTTTTTGGTCAAGCGTGAGCAATCGCGGAACCCATCTTACGGATGGCTTTCTCATGTCCAAATGTTTATGCAAAATACTGTGTACCCGTTCATTCGAGATGCCCACAGCCCCAGAAACCTCACGCACCTTAACTCTTTTGTCATCCATCAGCATATCATGGATTTTATCAATGATTTCTGGACTCGTAACCTCCAGAGGCTGTCCAGAACGTTCAGAATCACTTGTGCTCATATGGCCACTCCGAAAATTTTGAAACCACTTATAAACTGTTCTAATCGAAGGTGCAGAGTCACCGTAATGTTTATAATACTTAGTCTCCTGAGGCGCTTTGCCTTTCATAAAGTAATGTTTAATCACCACACGAAATTTTTTTTCGTCCATTTTTTGACAATCACTCGACTTCCTTGATTCACATGAATGCCAAACACAAAGAAATAGACCAATATGGCTGAAACCTGGTGTGCGTCCTTTCCAAAGATGCTACTAACTAAACATGACCTCGATAAGCGCCGGTGGTGCCATCTCTCGGACTTTGCACGGACTTTTCAAACGCCCCTCGTATGCACCATTGGACATCTATCCGCAGACGCGTACGGCGTAAAACGTCTGAAAGCAAACACCTTGCAACAATAGTCGGAAGCGTCCATGCCAGAGAAGTGAGCCTTGTTGTCTGTGTACACCACTATATGCAGTTCTTTTTACTGAGCATGGTAGCATCTACCAGCAAGACAATGCAACGTGTCATACAATTCCAAATTTACGCTCTTGCTTCGAAGAGCACGACGGTGCGTTTACTGAACTTTTCTGGCCACCAGACTGCCTGTATAAATACCCAGCCGAGAAAATGTGACACCTCCTCAACAGGGCTATTCGCGCCACAGATGCTCAACGGAGCACGTGGGCGTGGCACTAGAGTCTGCATGGCTCCACGTCCTTCACAGTACCTTTCAGAAGCGGTCTTCTTGCTCGTCTTGGAGAGGTTTGCGCAGCAAAAAGTGGTTACTCGGGCTTTCGACAGGTATCACATTAATATTTCCCAAATGAAGAAACAGCAGGAATATACGACAGCCAACCAGTTGCAAGAAACGGTGGTTTTCTAATAAACTTGACCACTGTTTCGACGAATCTAAACCCTCCTTCTGCAGAAGGACAGACACAAATTTCGCATTAGCAATTCACTTAGTGAAATCTGTCTCCACGTGACATTTATCGGCAACATTCTCTGTGTCCATATGCAAAAATTAAGGCCCCTAGAATCAAAGGATTGTGAGAGATTGCAGGGCACTCTCACATCTGATTCGGTGTCGCCGAACGCATCGTGGTGTGCCGCCCTGACCAGCAAAAGGGTAAAGTATTCGCTATTAAGGCGTAGGGCTCGAATATATGCCTCTCAGCACCCTGTTCTTTGGAACCATATTTTTCTTTTTGGAATAGTAGAGTACAGATACTTGATTGTGGGGCAGTTTTTGTGCCATACCCCGGATCCACTTGTATGAAGTCAGACAGAACTATTAGTGTTCTGGTTAGTGTCTTATGTCGATCGCCAGCTGATCACTTTGTCCACCGTACACTCCATATTAGTGAAAGCATTTGTCAAATGAAAATGTTTGTGTGACGTTTCTTTAGTCATTTTTTCCCTTGTGATGTTAAGAGTGACTAAATCTATTTTCATTTAGATCAAAACTCCTCCCTGTGTTCTGATTAACATTACCTTTGCCATTTTTATAAAAGTCCATATTACAGAAGAAAGTAGCAAGCTTGCAATTGTAACATCAATAAAAACAAACACTGTAATAGTTGCCGTAGTCCAGCCATGTTCAAAATACCGACTGGACAAACGAAATAGCAATACAAAACAAGAAAATCTAACAATAACCTGTATAACTGGAACGGCATTGAGTGCCTCTCAGTTCAGTAGGTTCTTCTAATGCAAAATTACGAGAATCGCTGCATCGACTACTTCCTAGTCACTATATTTGCCACCAAAGAATACGTTCAGTTGCACTTATCGAGTCGTGGCATGACGTGATTGCAGCAACAAGGCGCATGGTAAGCACTGGCCAGCAGTGAATGCTGGCTGGCTGGAACTGTGGAGAGTAGACTTGGCCACTATTTCCGTGTTTCAATACAGTGTATCGATACGTAGAACTGTCTTAGTGTTTCGAAACGGTTATGTTTCATTGCTTCGAAACATTGGTGTTTCATACCGCTCTGTCTCAGAAAACGGGACCAGATTCGATCTCGAGCCAGACACAGAAACTGTATCGCTGTTTCAAAATAACGCTGTTTCAGTCCACTTGTGCTTGGAAGGGACGAATTGTGTCGAAACGGTGACGTTTCATTCCGCTCTGTCTCGGACGAGATTCGGGCACGGTACAGATACTGGAACACATTTAACATCTCACTTCATGAAACACTTTCAAATGTGTCGAAATCTTTTTGACACACAACAGCACGAAGCTTAAGGTTTCCGAAAATAAAGCTTCGTTTCTAATTGACTGCCCTATTCCGAAATGGCGTAATATCTGCTTTATAAACACCAACAAATAATAAGATAACGCACACTATTCGTATTCAAAATAATAAAAGTGTGAAAAACAGTCATTTAAATTACACACCTCATATAACATACACGTGCTGCAAGTATAGTCGAGATTGATAAATATATGAAGATGCCATTGATACACAGATCACAAGATTCATTGCTGTGGTGGAAAGAAAATCATGTGTTGTTTCCTAAGCTGTTTTAAACAATGAAACGACGTCTTTGTGTTGTGGCCACCTCTGCTCCATGCGAGCACATATTTTAAAAGCAAGGGCAAACAATAACAGACAGACGATCCCGCCTTTCAAGCTAAAAAGTATCAAAAATGATATTTCTAAACTACAACTTAGAATAGGTACAGTAGATCTACTCAGAAGTGATACAGTAAAATTTCTGATGATTTTGTTCTTCTCTGGCCAATGTGCTCTAAATTTGTATTTGACTGTATTTTGTTTAGTCCACTAAATCTTAAATGTAGCTACCTTACATGAACATTTTCCTCAGATTTGTTGCACGCAGAAGACACTTACGTTTTTGCTCACCATTCAGTGAGTGTAATTTTTTTGAGTATGTTTATTTATGTGTTCGAGAATAATTATCTGATTTCTGTAAGTATGTTGTGTGTTGTAGATGTGCTATGTTTGGTTATTACACAATATAGCCATCTTGTGTATTGATCATAGATAATTCTCAGAAAAATCAACAACAGTACTTTGATACTTTTGTTTTTGGTTTTCAGATAATGCTATAAAAATTGCATTTCGACAGAAACTTAACTTTATCTCTAATTTCATGGGGAAGTTTCTAATAAAATTATAATATATCTGCTTGCTGTGAGTACTTGGGGGAACTCCATATACCTGTACATCAAACAAACTTCCTTAACAAGAATTTTAAGTGGTGTAAAGCCAAATCTGCCATGATATAGGTATCACAAAGGCATTACACTGTATGAATTGTTATAAATTTTAATCTGGATGTTATACTTCAAGGAAACATACCGAAACCAATGGAAAATTTAACCGTGAGTAAGAAAAGTGTGAGTGGCACACTCATAAATGTTAATTCAGTACCTCGCTTCCCAGAATGATATCTCAATAAATTATATCCCATGATATGCCTTTTCAAGGGCACATACATATCATCACTCATAAAACCTATCAAAATTAGACACTCGAATACAGGGAAACGAGTTTGGCAAAATCTGTTACGTCAAACATACGAACTCTGACCTCAGCCAATTGGAAAATATGAAAGTCACATGACTCGAAAGCAGCACATTTGCCGCAGGAAATACGAAACTGCCCAGAAACCTAAGTGAAAGTTCATACTTTCTCCGATATGATTGGCGCTATCGCATCTCATTTGTGTCTATATGGCAATATTTATACAGAAGACACTCAATATGATATAATGTGTAGGCATATACAGTTAGGAAACACAAACTGTTTCACTGTTTCGAAACAGCGTTTCGAAACATTGTATTGTACTGTCTCATTTGTTTCGAAACAATTATGTGTTTCAGTTTGCCCATGTCTAGTGGAGAGGAAGCGACGCACCGGCCTCGGCTGCAGGCGAGGCCATATGACGCAGGGCGTTGTGAGCAGCACAATTGGGTACTTAGCAGGTTAATAGCGGGGCCTTATGCACCAACAGCTGGGCGGGGAAGCCAGGCTATCGTACTGTGTGCGCCCGCCATGACTGGCAGGCATGCAGCCAGCGGGCAATACGGTGTAAGGTTATTAGAGAAACCTTACACAGTGCCTAGGATAGTGAATTAATAGAACAGCCTTGGGACTCACAACCGTGCATGGACTTGTGTAAAGCGATTAAGAGAAACGTCAGTACTGATATTCGTTGCGACGGCAAGCACATTATTAATTTGCTAACGTACTGTGGCGAAGTTAACAGAAAAATTTATGGAGATGACCAAGCAGATGAAGTAGGTAACGTGCGTAGCACATCTCAACGCATTTCGTTTCGCCTTCGGCGGATACTAGTAGATCGTGCTGGTAAGAGAGTGTGAATAAAAATTTTCTCAGATTACCTCTTCTCCTGAGGCGACATTCCACTAGCTCAGTTTTGTTTATAGCCTTACCTATAAAGATTAAATTAAATATTTCCGCTGACTGGGCTTTCGTCACGTTATAAAAAATTAAATTTTGCCGAGAAAAATTCTCGTACAGTTCTTTTCTCTGTCTGCATGTCAATTAAAACTGTAAGTGTATAGCCGTCACTTCAAACTGAGTTGATTAATCAGTGACTGATTACAGCAGGGTTAAAGATTTAAAATAACTTTTTTTACCGGCAGACACGGCAACTGCAATAAAATTCCTCCTTTATCACTCGCGTATGCATTACAAAACCGATTAGTTTCTTATAATCCCATTTCTTTTTCTTTTACAAATGTTGTTTTGAACAACTTTATATGACTTAAGCTCAGTCCATCAATAATAACAAACTGCCACTTAGCAGGTACATCTTACCCCAACAACAGCTCACAAGCATCTAAGTGCGAGATACAATACGTCTTGTACTAAATAAAATGCCTATTTACTGCGGTAAAGTTGTCCATCTCAAATACTGATGAAACATTTGTAATATAGATGCCTTGCTCATTAAAAGGGATCGGGAATGGCAGGGCCTCACTGTCACCACATAACGTGGGCTTTGCTCACAACTGCCCTATCAGTGTGACTTTCCCTTATCTAGAAGGGAGGACTGAGGTTGAATTTCATACACATAACCACATACAAGAGTCGTCGGCGCATCAGACAGGATTAGGGCCTGGCGCAAGGATCGTCTATCTGACTGCATAAAAAATATCCACCACAATCAATCAAAAACTACTCATTGGATTTAAAATTAATTTTATCATCTTAAGAGGAGCATTTTCAGTAGGGGGCCTTGTAATGCTATCATTTCCTCGATATCCCTATGAATGGGGTTAGCACTTTTCATTGAAAGTCGGATTAAAAGCGCAACAATTTATTATAAATCGAAATTACACTTGTACAAACGAAGTATAACTATTGAGTATACATATTTTGTTACCTATTGACGTTAATACAAGACTGGGGCGCATAGGGGGATATGGCCTAAATTCCGCAGTCACCCGAATACTAGCGTTCGAAATGGACAAGGAAAGGTGGGAGCTGACCATTCAGAAAAGAATTTACTCTAATAATTAGTGGAAGGTAAGAGACGGGATCCAATAGATAATACGTAAATACATTGAAAAGGCAGACTATGAACTACTTGTGGATGCACGCTATTTAAGTATCGCCCCGTCCATAAACTAATAAAATTCGTAAAACTCATTCTGCAGCACCTTGATTTACGAATACGAATAACAAGAAACGCGGGACATGCTACTTCTTGTTCGATTTAGATATCGTGTGCAGAACCATTCGCCAGGAGTTCACAGGTGAGCGACAAAGAAGGGAAAACCTAACGCAAAAAGGCCGTTATGAAATTTCACTAATATCACGGAGTGTTGGAGAAGGAAAGACATTCGCTGAAGGCGAAGTAGTTACGAGGCTGGGTTGAATTATACCAAACGTGGTGACTGAGAGCCCCACGTATACTCTGCATACTGCAACCGACCAATCTCTGACGTTAAGTCCAACAACAAAATTGCCAAATGTGGAAGAAATAGCCGGCCGGAGTGGCCGTGCGGTTCTATGCGCTACAGTATGGAACCGCGAGACCGCTACGGTCGCAGGTTCGAATCCTGCCTCGGGCATGGATGTGTGTAATGTCCTTAGGTTAGTTATGTGTAAGTAGTGCTAAGTTCTAGGAGACTGATGAACTCAGAAGTTAAGTCTCATAGTGCTCAGAGCCATTTGAACCATTTGAACCATTTGAACTGCTTTCCAGCTTATTTACAACTAACATTTATACAAGTTTACACGTGCTGCGTTGATTATTTACACGTACATTCTTGGCCAGCATTGTATGCCACAATCTCATTGGACAATATCTTCTTCCTGGCCGTCTCAATGGCCACCTGCACTTGAGGTTCGTGCACAGAGCTCTACCTGAGTTGTTGGAGAACGTACCCTTGGCTTGTCGTGAGAGGATGTCGTTATAACATCAGGTGCACCGCCTGACTTCAGTGTGGAAGTCCGCACCGATCTCAATGCTGTATTTCCCGGTCTCTGGATTGGGTGTCCTATTCAAAGGCATGCGAGGTCACCTGAACTGAATCAGCTTGATTATTTTCTATGGGAATATCTGAAGTCACTTGTGTTTGAGACCCCAGTGGATATGGAGATGGAGTTAGTTGCCAGAATTCTAACTGTCTGTGATGTGATTCAAAACAAGCCAGAGATATTTGTCAGGGTGTGTCAGAAACATGTTCGCCGATGTAATGCTTGTATTGAGGTTGATGGCCGTCAGTTTCAACACATTTTGTAAGATGCAGTACAAATGATACTTTCATTGTGTCAATGACGGTATTTGCAGTTAACTGTAACTAACGTAAAAAAGTACACAGTAATGTGATTTTATTCCTATTATCTCCTTACGCTGGCATCTCCGACCCAACCCAAGGTTCCCTATCTCGAATCGTTCAGAGGAGCATCCCCTCTAGATGTCCTGTTAAATTTGTCCACGCTCTTGCGGAAACACCCTGTACTTTTTCTTATTCTACCGCCAAAACTAAATCTTTGATGTGCATATTTCTGACAGTCAAACAGCACAGTTATAAGACAGGAGGTGCCGTGTGCGATACCAACTGAGTGGACTGTAACCTTACAAAGGATCTGCAGTACGCAATTAACGACGGAGCGCCTGTGAGTGGAGCCATGTCCCTGTGATCTCAGACAGCGCACCCACGCATTTGGCAAGGGGACGGGCGCGGTCCCAGCGGATGACCTGCACGTTGTGTACATGTGGATAATTTGGCGACGCCAAGTCGCTCGTCGTTGATCTGCGACGGGAAGTTTCTGGCCAGGGGCCCTATTCTGCATCGTTCATACCGATCGGTGTAGTAGGTTAGTCTCGGTAGTGACGTCATTTTCGGTTCTTTATCGAAATGTCCTATACAGTAAGCTTCTGAGACCTGTTACCGAACGGTCCTCCTACCGATTTTACGACTGTTGTACCGAGAGGTTTTGGATTTCGGTGTGGCCCTGTCGATCGGTGAGCTGTGGTTTATGTACACCTATAATTTGTTATTTTTAACATATTTAGCGGTTTTAGCGTTGGATTTAGTGATTGTTTTACTAAAGAATCACCAGAGGACCAATCTGTTTGGAAAATCAGTTCATAACAGACTATTTTCCTTTGTTAGAAATATGGTTAGGTTAGGTTGTTACTGTGGACGATTACATAAAAAAAAAGTTTTTGGTCAATATTCTCTCAAAATACGTGTTATTTTTTATGCAAATAAGAGTTATAGATCATTAAATATCAAGACATCGGCTCTGCTTACGTATATTGCATGAGTGTGAATTGACGTTACTAGTGACTTTGTGTACTTTTTCCCACAAATGGTTTAGTTAGTAATTATCGAAATGTGTTTACAGCTTTCAAGTAACAATGGAAAGCAATTATGTGAAGCCTGACATTGGAAACCTTCCAAACTATCACGCACTTTTGACTTACGCAGCACCGTTTGGCAACGAAGTCAGCCTACGTTCCTCTCCGCAATAGTCCAAGAATTGAGGTTTGCGTTACTGATGTTTGGCGTGGCTAAGTGGTTAGCGCGCGGGTTCGAGCACGGATGGGGTAGAAATTTTTATTTCCTCTTCATATATGCAACACGTTCTAAGACAATGTTATTCGTGTAAGTGAAGATTTTTCTGAAATATTTCTTATTACTTACATGTAAGAGCGCACTTCCTCAGTAATGATTTCGTGATTTCTGTGTGTTTAAAAATCGAAATAAGAAATTGCTGTGAGTGAAACCACTGACGGTGACCTTTATTGACCTTTATGTTTTTTCTTGTCAGAAATAATTCACCATCCGAATATGTAGCGATTTCTGAGTATGCGGTTAGACAGGACTCTAAGAGCACAACTTAAAATACTGGGAATATAACTAGCGCCAGTCATCTTCATAATCTTGCTTGCCACAAGTATTTATCTGCGATCGAATCCTCAACAACAGTCATGGACTATGCGGCTGGTCCCGCCGGAGGTTCGAGTCCTCCTTCGGGCATGTGTGTGTGTGTGTGTGTGTGTGTGTGTGTGTGTGTGTGTGTGTGTGTGTGTGTGTATGTGTGGGTCCTTAGGATAATTTAGGTTAAGTAGTGTGACCTTAGCAGTTAAGTCCCAGAAGATTTCACACACATTACATTAAATTAGTAGACAGAGATGAGAGATCTCCGCCGCAATATTTTTAGACTGTAGCACCATATACGAAACATTTTCATTCATGAGTGCATGTTATAAACTTCGACGAACTGCAGGAGCTCTCGAAAATGCGTTTTCTGAGTTTTGTTTTTAATACCCAAATTGTTGACGTATCATATAGGGAAATGGGCTACTTAATCAATTGGTACTTTTGGAGCGAGTTATAACCACATTCTGTTTGCCTTCTTATTCGTTGAAACTCTCAGAATCAATTTTTCGAGGGTTTTTGTAGATGTGTTAGTACAATGTGGTACTGCACACTATTCCTAACTCATTTTCCGAAACGTAAAATCCAAAACACGATGTCAGTGTGAATGAGAATAATCTGCAGAATACAGTCAAATTCGCTATCTTTTCGGTACTTCGAAGAATAGCGCGCCTGTGTCGTCTGCTAGCCTATTTGTGTTAGTTTCGCTGCGCGCGCTGCAGAGCGCATGCGCGAATCTGCGGCCGCTTGCTTTTGATTGGCTTGCGCGACGCAAACCGACAACAGTGCTTCGGTTCTCTAGACCCGAACGGTATCGCTTCCGAAATGCATATGTATAACGCAGGGGCTCTAATTGGAGTATTAGATGTTCGGCACAATAGCGGAAAGATACGGATTAGGCACCCAGGCCGGTGGCCCTCAACAGTCACGTGGTCCCTACGTGGTGCAGAACGCACGTGCACCGTGCGCGCCTGCACTGATGATACAGCTGTGTCTGTGGTGGACAGGCTGCGAGACGGACTCTGGCCCGGGTTTAGCGGAACGCACATGCGCTGATGTAGCGCGACCTGGACGAAACTGCAAACGTGCAGTCGCAGCTCCTGGCCTGTGCAAAGTAACAGTCTCACGACCACTTAGTCTTAAAGGTGAACGAAAAGTATTTGTGGGATGGGAAAGGCAGGCACTGGTGTGTAGGTTTGCGACGTTAAAGACGAATGGAAAAACTGGTAGAAGTCGAACTCGGGGAAGATCAGTTTGGATTCCCTAGAAATGTTGGAACACGCGAGGCAGTACTGACCCTACGAAGACAGATCAAAGAAAGGCAAACCTACGTTACTAGCATTTGTAGACGTACAGAAAGCTTTTGAAAAGGTTGACTGGAATACTCTCTTTCAAATTCTGTAGGTGGCATGGGTAAAATACGGGAAGCGAAAGGCTATTCACAATTTATACAGAAACCAGATGGCAGTTATAAGAGGGACATGAAAGGGAAGCAGTGGTTGGGAAGGGAGTGAGACTGGGTTGTGATCTATCTCCGATGCTATTCAATCCGTATATGGAGCAAGTAGTAAAGGAAACAAAACAGAAATTTGGAGTCGGGATTAAAACCAATGGAGAAGAAATTAAGACTTTGATGTTCGCCGATGACATTCTAATTCTGTCATAGACGCCAAAGGACCTGCAAGAACAGTTGAAAGGAATGGACAGTGTCTTGAAAGGAGGATGTAAGATGAACTTCAACAAAAGCAAAACGAGGATAATGGAATGTAGTCGAATTAAATCCGATGATGCTGAGGGAATGAGAAAAGGAAATGAGACACTTAAAGTAGTAGATTAGTACTGCTAATTGGGGAGAAAATAACTGACGATGGTCGAAGTAGAGAGGATATAAAATATACGATGGAAATGGCAAGGAAAGCTTTTCTGAAGAAGAGAAATTTGTTTACATCGAGTATAGATTTTGGTGTCAGAAAGTCATTTGAGGGGAAAGTATCTATATGGAATGTAGCCATGTATAGAAGTGAAACATGTACGATAAATATTGTAGACAGGAAAAGAATAGAAGCTTTCGAAATGTGGTGCTACAGAATAATGCTGAAGATGAGGTGGGTAGATCATGTAACTAACGAGGAGGTACTGTATAGAGTTGCGGAGAAGAGGAATTTGTGGCACAACTTGACTAGAAGTAGGGATCGGTTGGTAGGACACTTTCTGAGGCATCATGGGATCACCGGTTTAGTACTAGAGGGAAGCGTGGAGGGTAAAAATCGTAGAGGGAGATGAAGGGGCGGATACAGCAACCAGATTCAGGAGGATGTAGGCTGGAGTAGTTACACAGAGAGGAAGAAGATTGCATAGGATAGAGTAGCATGGAGAGCTGCAACAAACCAATCTCTGAAGACTATAACAACAACAACTACAGAGTGAAATTCATTTAACTACGGTATTTCCTTACAAGGGAAATTCCCCATGACACCCAACTCAAATTCAGTGGTAGGTAGGGGCCAGTGGACAGCCCGTCAAAAACTGGAAACGGATCAAGAGTGAAAATGGGAAGAAGGTGTACTGAACTGTGAGAAAAAAAAATCATTGAACGGACAAGAAGGGCAATATAGAGCAGCCTAACAGAGGAACGGCGTCGTGGTTAGGTGGTTACGGTGTTGGGCTGCAAAGCTGGCGGACCTTGTGCAAAGCTCCCTCATGCGAAGTTTTTTCGCTTTTCGTTGTTAACATTTGTGTAACGTCCTTTTGCAACACCAAAGTGTAAGGAAGAGACATATAATGAAAGCTGATTCTGGACAACTAGTCTACTAGCAGCAGAAAGTAAGTCACTTTAGAATGAGAACCGCAAATGTTTGATGACAAGGTCAAAAGTCAACCGAATCCGCCATTGAAAAACACGTCTGGTGTGTCGTACACGGCATTAGTAAACAGTGTGTCCAGAGTGAGATTTTCACTCTGCAGCGGAGTGTGCGCTGATATGAAACTTCCTGGCAGATTAAAACTGTGGGCCGGACCGAGACTCGATGTCGGGACCTTTGCCTTTCGGGTTTCGCAGGAGAGCATCTGCGAAGTTTGGAAGGTAGGAGACGAGGTACTGGCAGAAGTAAAGCTGTGAGGAGGGGGACTGAGTTGTGCTTGGGTAGCTCAGTTGGAACAGCACTTGCCCTCGAAAGGCAAAGGTCCGGAGTTCGAGTCTCGGTCCGGCACACAGTTTTAACATGCCAGGAAGTTTCAGTAAGTGTGTCATATGGCGGAAATCTCTTATCGAAGCACCAAATTTGTACGCCTGGTTAAGTGAGTGAGATATGCTTCCTTTCCCGACTTCGGTGTTCGTATGAATGTGTATTTGACCACTCCTAACGAAACGATGAAAACATAATAGTTTGGCACATAAACTGCAACGAATGATTGCAACAGTTTCACAATCGCACAGATTTTCTGCGTTATATCAAAACGTATGTTTTAACGTTTCTGTAGTTGCGTTTCGTTTTGGAAGTTCCGACTCTTGAATTCCTTTGTTGTAACATAGTCCACACTTGTTTATTTGTTGTTTTCATTTCTGTGAGACGTCTATGTGGTATCTCGCCTGCTCTCACTGTTCATCATATTCACTTGCGACGGTAAGGTATTTTTACCACATGTTCATGTTCTATAACCAGAGTATAGTAGGCCTATGACAGCTGTCAAAACTTCGGAAACAGAACAAGCATTTCAGTGATCAGACGGGCAGTTCATAAAGTTGTTAAAAATGATAAAAATAAATAGCATTCAGGAGTTTTGAACATGGCTCTGCGAGTTTAAAGCCGAAGACCGTGACCTCATATCCAGCGTCCACGACAGACGTTTTTCACGTTACCATAAAGAGTCAGTATGTCCTTGTTGTTATCAATTTTCGGCGTCCGATTGAAGACTCGATCATACGTATAGTCACTTACAGCATCTGCGAGTGACTCCACAATAATGGAATTATCGCGGTACTCGAACGGGACTTGAGGACCATGTCGCGCCAACAATCTTTCAACGTGAAGCGGTTGATTATATTTCACGTAAAACACATACTCCTCTGCATCAAAATAAACGGCGTGGATCTGATCAGAGTTGACATGAAATGTATCGAGAAGCCAGTCGTGGATTTCTAGAGACCCGGACTGCACGTGTCGCGTTGTTTTATCGAAAGTAAAGCTCAAAGTACCCTTTAGTGGAATACATGTGGAAACCATGGCAGCCATAGCGGGGCGGCGGACGTTGCAGCAAGTAGACGAACACTAAACGGACAGTACGGCGGAGCTGAGACGCTACGACGCACTCGGCAGACAGAACAACACTGACGAGGAAAACTTCACACTAGCGACGTCGCGTCAAGTGAAACAAACAAGAACCTCTAAGAGCGCTCTAAGCGAAACTATACCCACGACGCCACAGATGTTCAGATTCTCTGGATATTCCACTTGTTAAACTTGGACCGTTCCGTCTTTCTATTTTTTTTTTTTTTTTTTTTTTTTTTACAGTTAACCTTCTTCTTGAAACTTTCTGGCAAATTAAAACTGTGTGCTGGACCGAGACTCGAACTCGGGACCTTTGCCTTTCGCGGGCAAGTGCTCTACCAACTGAGCTACCCAAGCACAACTCACGACCCGTCCTCACAGCTTTACTTCTGCCAGTACCTCGTCACCTACCATCCAACTTTTACAGAAGCTCTCCTGCTAAGCCATGTCTCCGCAATTTCCTTTCTTTCAGGTGTGCTAGTTCTGCAAGGTTCGCAGGAGAGCTTCTGTAAAGTTTGGAAGGTAGGAGTCGAGGTACTGGCAGAAGTAAAGCTGTGAGGAGGGGGCGTGAGTCGTGTTTGGGTAGCTTAGTTGGTAGAGCACTTGCCCGCGAAAGGCAAAAATCCCGAGTTGAGTCTCGGTCCGGCACACAGTTTTAATCTGCCAGAAAGTTTCATATCAGCGCACACTCCGCTGCAGAGTGAAACTCTGATTCTGGCACCTTCTTCTTGTTTTTATGCTTGATCTGTGTTCAGTTTTTGACAGGCTATCCGTTGGACCATCTTACCACCAAATCTGAGGAGGTTAAGGTGGGGAGTTTCTCTTGGTAGTACCCTGAATACAGGAGGGCTCATCCAGGGACAGAAGTAAAGGAGCAGCATGAAAATAAATAAATAAATAAAGGAACAGGCTGCGTGAGAGGAGCTGGTTTACTTCCACGTGGCTGGTGGCTTGAGGCAGACGGTGGCAGCAGCCCGCTCTGGCTGAAAGCTGAAGAACAGGAGAGCGTGTACATTGTGCCTTGCCCTCCAAGGTGCTCCAGAAAACCAAACACGCGACTCGCCTCTCTCCCCCTTTACCTGGGTAGCCTGTGCGGCCAGTTTTGTCAGCATACGAGGAAAAATTGGTGTGCTCTTAACTTATTCTGCTATAACAGAAACACAGGCCCGATGATGACCGTTACAGATTCCAAAAGGCACAAATGCCGTTTACGAGAACTCTCACTGTGTAAGTGTGTGAAAGACGCAACTGATACCTTCGAAATAAAATTTTGAACCAACTCTCTAAAATATTCCCTGACTGGTTGGTCACCCTGTACATTATTATTATTATAATCATTGTAATCGAAGACCAGCACATTCTTCGACATTAGAAAAATATGAAGAAAAACAGAAATATGGTGAAAAATTCTGCAGCACCACTATACTATGGTGCATAGTGTTGCAATAATATTGATAGTGTTCCCGGGTTCGATTCCCGGCGGGGTCAGGGATTTTCTCTGCCTCGTGATGGCTGGGTGTTGTGTACTGTCTTTAGGTTAGTTAGGTTTAAGTAGTTCTAAGTTCTAGGGGACTTATGACCACAGCAGTTGAGTCCCATAGTGCTCAGAGCCATTTGAATATTGATAGTGAAGAAAAACAACCACTTCAAAAAAATTGTATCAGTTGCTGGAAGGACTCCACTTCCCATAAGATTTAACTACAGGCACGGGTAACAAAGTGACATCCCGTTTGAAAAACGTTTCAAACAAAAATTCAGTACCCAACCATAGTACTGCAATTTTTAGAGGCATAGTCAATATCAGTGGTTTATACACTTTTATCTTAAAACACAAGACGTTTGTTTCAGAATGTCTCATTCTGTGCCTTAGGACTATGAGATATGTACACCGATGAATCAAAACATTGACTCAACGCCCACCTGCTTAATAGCGTGCTGTTCCACTTTTCAAACGCAGTACAACAGAGATTCTGCTTGCCGTGGATTCGACAAGTTCTTGACATGTTTCTAGAGGTACCTGGCATCAGATGTCTGGGCACACATCAAGCATTTCCCGCAAATTACGGGATGGTGGTTGACGGGCGCGCAGCTTTCCAGTGGGTGCAAATCATGCACATTTGCTAGGCAAGATATCAATGTGACGTCAACGGTGACGCCATTCTAGTCTTTGGACAGCTATTCTCTCTCTCATCTCACTACATTCCATTCAGCCATAAGACTGTTATCGAATTTGCTAACTTCTTACATAATATGCATATTCCTTGATTTTTTAAGAGTTTCCTTAACAATCTTGAGTAGTTTCTTTTAAATGTGCAACTACTGCAGTATCGTTCTTGCTGACATATACAATTTCGTTTTCCTTTCACAAGATACACTACTGGCCATTAAAATTGCTACACCAAGAAGAAATGCAGATGATAAACGGGAGGTCGTACCAATTCAAGAAAAAGAACTCCAGCATCATCATTCAATCTAAATAGCAATTTTATTTTACCACGTTGCGTTGGCACCGCGATTTCAAAAGTATAATACTGAATGTTAATATTCTCTCACGGTAGGTCTTTCTTAAGACGTGTACCGCTAAATCAACGTACCCAAGTGTCGCACTTCACAAAACATATTATTCTTCGCATTGAATTAGACCCCTACAGTCTTACAATCCGAAACACGCCCAAAAGCAACTGATTTCTCGAGTTTCGACGTTACATAAAACACCTATTTACTATCGTATTTTTACCGTAACATTTCTAACGAAAGCCTGTAGACTCGAGCATGAGACGTTTCCTTTAAGTAAGTGTAAACGTCTCATTCTTCGTACTAACTCTAATCACCGATTTAATTAAAAGTTCCATTTGGACATAATCAAATTTGTGTCCATCTTTATTTTGTGTTATTTCTTCAATACTTAAATTGACACCATTAATATACAGCTCCACCTTACGACTAATAACGCTATTACAGTTATTCATGCAGGTATGTGTCGCCTTTGCTGCTAAATGAAAGACAGTATATTCTTTGTCGTACGCATAACACATGTTTATTTTCATAAGTAATAAATTAATTATGTAGTAGCCTAGTTACAAGTACGTTTCCTCATGTTATTCTCTTGTTTTTCCTATTAGATACAAAATAAGAGAATAACATGAGCAAACTTAACGTAGTAACACACTTGTAACTACTACATGATTCATTTATTACGTATAAAATAAACAAGTATTACAGGCCACTGAAGATGCTTCGTCAGTAAAAGAAGCGAAATGTGTATAGCAGTAAACAAACTGCCTTTCATATAGTTGCGAAGACGGAACGTACCTCCATGAATGTTGAATCAACTAAGGAATGACGGAAAACTGAAAAAATTACGATTGTTATATTCAGTACCAGAAATATTCGCAATATCAGTCAGTCTCCGTTCTCCTAGAACACGCGGTAGTACCCGCGTGTCTGCAGCTTCCTCGCCGTACTTAAATACAACTTCATCTATTATTTTATACGTATAATGCCATGTAGCCAAGGCTTGGTGTTTAGGCATAAAGGTTACAACAGTTCTCTCCAGTTTACGTAGCCGGTGTGCACCTGATAATTCCCTATAAACTGCATAAGCCCGCCGCATCCCAGTTCCCATCCGAGGTCGACGACGACGTGGCAAAATGGCACTCGCCCAGCCGCCCATGCAACTCTTCACAGGAGTACAATGTGTAATGAGACAAGAGGCCTGCAAACAGCTAATCATAGCCTTTGACTACCAGTACTACTAATCCTTCGTGAACAATAGTGCGGGCGGGTCGATTCTACACGTTAAGTGTTACAGGATGGCCCTCCTTACAAGGGAAACGCCCCATAGCTACCCTCTTAGGTTTAGTGGTAAGAGGCCCAGTGGACACCCCGTCAAAAACTGAACACAGATCCAGCTTGAAAACTAGAAGAAGGTGTACTGGATTGTGGAAAAAAAAGCAAAATAGGAACAGTTAACCGTTCAAGCTTAACAATTGCAATATTGAGGAAACAAGGTTAGGCCGGCCGGTGTGGCCGTGCAGTTCTAGGCGCTTCAGTCTAGGACCGCGTGCCCGCTACGGTCGCAGGTTCGAAACCTGCCTCGGGCATGGATGTGTGTCTTGTCCTTAGGTTGGTTAGGTTTAAGTAGTTCTAAGTTCTAGGGGACTGATGACCATAGATGTTAAGTCTTATAGTGCTCAGAGCCATTTGAACCAAACCAAGTTAGCTGAGACGTCGTGGTTCAGTGTTTTCGGTGTTGAACTGCAAATCGATTCAGCCGTGTTCAAACATCCATCGCGCCATTGTTTTTACAAATTCATTTTTTTCACAACATTATGAACTGTCCGCCCGGTCATTGAAAGGTTTTTTCTTTCTGTAGCCTTGGCAGTTGTCATACTACACATTGATTATAGAATATGAGTCATGTGGTAAGACTATGTTATTGTTGCAAGTAAATGTGATAAATAGTGAGAGCAGGCGAGATGCCTCACAGACGTCTCACAGAAATGAAAAGAACAGATAAAAGGATGTGAACTATGCTACAACAAAGGAATTCAAGACGCAAGACTGCCAAAACGGAACACAATCTCAAGAACGTTAAAAACGTATGTTTTGACGAGCACAGAGAAACTGTGTGATTGTGAAACTATTCCGTTCGTTTGTAACTCACTTACCTGGCGTACAAATTAGGTGCGTCAATAAGAAATTCCTCTCGTGTGACACACGTACCGTCACTGATGCTGTGAATGGGTCACTAGGGATGTTTCCTGGTGGAGGATTCTGATGACTTACCGCCATGCCATTAAACGTTTGTGGTTCCCATTCGAAAGCCACATCCTTTCGGCTGTTAGTAGAGTAGTTGTGCAGAACCAACTGTCATTATACGTCCCTGTCATACACCTCGCTGTTGCAAACGGAAGTTACACCACGATACAGACACAAATTTGAATGCGGCGAACAACGGGGAAAAAATTGGCCTCAGGTTTGAACGCGCCCCCCTGCGTGGCAGATCAACAGCGTAATACGTAACCAATCTCATTTTGTTCGTTATGACTCGTTGCATTTGCTTGGAGTGGACATCACATGACGTCCATTCAAGTTCATCGTTGAACCCTTCACTCAGTATTTTTTAATACAACCATATACAACCGTTCGCTCGCCGAAAGATCAGACCCAAAGACTGGAAAGTTGCACAGGTCACACCAATATTGAAGAAAGGTAGTAGGAGTAATCCACTAAATTACAGGCCCATATCGTTAACGTCGATATGCAGTACGATTCTAGAACATGTATTGTGTTCGAACATTATGAATTAACTCGAAGAAATCTGTCTATTGACACACAGTCAATATCGTTCCTGTGAAACACAACTAGCTCTTTATTCACATGAAGTGTTTAGTGCTGTTCACAAGGAATTTCAGATCCATTCCGTATTTCTGGATTTCCGGAAGGCTTTTGACACAGTACCACACAAGCAACTCGTAATGAAATTGCCTGCTTATGGAATATCGTCTCAGTTATGTGACTGGATTTGTGATTTCCTGTCAGAGAGGTCACAGTTCGTAGTAACTGACAGAAAGTCATCGAGTAAAACAGAAGTGATTTCTGGCGTTCCCCAAGGTAGTGTTATAGGCCCTTTGCTGTTCCTTATCTATATAAACGATTTTGGACACAATCTGAGCAGCCTTCTTCGGTTGTTTGCAGATGACGCTGTCGTTTATCGACTAATAAAATCATCAGAACATCAAAACAAACTGCAAAATGATTTATAAAAGAAATCTCAATGGTGTGAAAAGTGGCAATTGATTCTAAATAACGAAAAGTGTGAGGTCATCCATATGAGTGCTAAAATGAATTCGTTAAACTTTGGTTACACGTTAAATCAGTTTAATCTAAAAGCCGTAAATTCAACTAAATACCTAGGTATTACAATTACGAACAACTTAAATTGGAAGGAACACATAGAAAATGTTGTGGGGAAGGATAACCAAAGGCTAGGTTTTATTGGCAGGACACTTGGAAAACGTAACACATCTACTAAGGAGATTGTCTATACTACGCTTGTCCGCCCTCTTTTAGAATACTGCTGGTCGGTGTGGGATTCTTACCAGGTAGGACTGACGGAGTACATCGAAAAAGTTCAAAGAAAGGCAGCACGTTTAGTATTATCGAGAAATACGGGAGAGAGTGTAACAGAAATGATACGGGATTTGGGCTGGAAATCATTAAAAGAAAGACGTTTTTCGTTGTGACGGAATCTTCTCACGATATTCCAATCACCAACTTTCTTCTCCGAATGCGAAAATATTTTGTTGACACCGACCGACATAGGGAGGAACGATCTCCACGATAAAATAAGGGAAAGCAGAGCTCGTACCGAAAGATATAGGTGTTCATTCTTTCCACGCACTATACAAGATTGGAATTATAGAGAATTGTCAAGGTGGTTCGAGGAACCCTCTACCAGGCACTTGAATGTGATTTGCAGAGTATCCATGTGGATGTAGATGTAGGTATAGATGAGGCAGTTAACCCTGTGACCAAACATGCTGAACTACCATTCCGGCGATTTTACAAGCTTTTCTATATTGGACTTCTTCTTTCAATACTCTTCAATGTTTTTATGTTGCTTTTTTTCATAG
The DNA here is from genome assembly GCF_021461385.2 of Schistocerca piceifrons. NCBI lineage: Eukaryota > Metazoa > Arthropoda > Insecta > Orthoptera > Acrididae > Schistocerca > Schistocerca piceifrons. The sequence continues at coordinate 745,321,452 of NC_060141.1, forward strand.
TGCAATACACCTTCTTCCTGCTGCCATGCTTGATCTGTGTTTGGTTTATGACTAGGCCTTCTTACCAATAAACCTCAGGGGGGTCCGATGGGGAGCTTTCCTTGTTAGTACGCTTCAAAATAGCGTGTTTTCCGAAACTATTGGTTCAAATTAGTACAGAAGGTAGAGAACAACAAAACAAATATACACTCCTGGAAATTGAAATAAGAACACCGTGAATTCATTGTCCCAGGAAGGGGAAACTTTATTGACACATTCCTGGGGTCAGATACATCACATGATCACACTGACAGAACCACAGGCACATAGACACAGGCAACAGAGCATGCACAATGTCGGCACTAGTACAGTGTATATCCACCTTTCGCAGAAATGCAGGCTGCTATTCTCCCATGGAGACGATCGTAGAGATGCTGGATGTAGTCCTGTGGAACGGCTTGCCATGCCATTTCCACCTGGCGCCTCAGTTGGACCAGCGTTCGTGCTGGACGTGCAGATCGCGTGAGACGACGCTTCATCCAGTCCCAAACATGCTCAATGGGGGACAGATGCGGAGATCTTGCTGGCCAGGGTAGTTGACTTACACCTTCTAGAGCACGTTGGGTGGCACGGGATACATGCGGACGTGCATTGTCCTGTTGGAACAGCAAGTTCCCTTGCCGGTCTAGGAATGGTAGAACGATGGATTCGATGACGGTTTGGATGTACCGTGCACTATTCAGTGTCCCCTCGACGATCACCAGTGGTGTACGGCCAGTGTAGGAGACCGCTCCCCACACCATGATGCCGGGTGTTGGCCCTGTGTGCCTCGGTCGTATGCAGTCCTGATTGTGGCGCTCACCTGCACGGCGCCAAACACGCATACGACCATCATTGGCACCAAGGCAGAAGCGACTCTCATCGCTGAAGACGACACGTCTCCATTCGTCCCTCCATTCACGCCTGTCGCGACACCACTGGAGGCGGGCTGCACGATGTTGGGGCGTGAGCGGAAGACGGCCTAACGGTGTGCGGGACCGTAGCCCAGATTCATGGAGACAGTTGCGAATGGTCCTCGCCGATACCCCAGGAGCAACAGTGTCCCTAATTTGCTGGGAAGTGGCGGTGCGGTCCCCTACGGCACTGCGTAGGATCCTACGGTATTGGCGTGCATCCGTGCGTCGCTGCGGTCCGGTCCCAGGTCGACGGGCACGTGCACCTTCCGCCGACCACTGGCGACAACATCGATGTACTGTGGAGACCTCACGCCCCACGTGTTGAGCAATTCGGCGGTACGTCCACCCGGCCTCCCGCATGCCCACTATACGCCCTCGCTCAAAGTCCGTCAACTGCACATACGGTTCACGTCCACGCTGTCGCGGCATGCTACCAGTGTTAAAGACTGCTATGGAGCTCCGTATGCCACGGCAAACTGGCTGACACTGACGGCGGCGGTGCACAAATGCTGCGCAGCTAGCGCCATTCGACGGCCAACACCGCGGTTCCTGGTGTGTCCGCTGTGCCGTGCGTGTGATCATTGCTTGTACAGCCCTCTCGCAGTGTCCGGAGCAAGTATGGTGGGTCTGACACACCGGTGTCAATTTGTTCTTTTTTCTATTTCCAGGAGTGTATTTTGTTATGGTACATGCGGTCCCTGTTGGCAATTTCTGATGCAACGGACGATTTACACAGTATAGCAGTGGCATTCACGGAAATGGTTCGAGTGCGCGACCTTTGGCCTTACACGCAATACACTGTCAGACCACTGACCGTCGGTCCATCCGGAGATTCCTGGCATGGCTGCAGCCACAGAAGTACTAGCGACGATGTCTTCTTCCGTTTCCACAAGGGTTTCCTTTACCAGATGCATCTCACACCGCCACAGTTAGAAACCCAGACACATGAAGTCAGGTGACGTAGGTTGCCAGGCCACCAGCGTCATTTCAGTCAATCCATCGATTCCCGACGCTGGTTCTCAGATGATTCCTCACAGCAGTGCTGAAATGCGCTGGCGCCCTATCGCGCTGGAAGTACGTCCTTTGTCTCGAAGAAGACCTTAGAGCCAACAATCCGTGCCCTGAGCAAATCTGATTGTCAGTACACATTCCCAGTCAGCTTCGCCGACACAACAGCATATGTCAACACCACTAACAAAATGTTCCAAGCTGACTACAGAGACCGCATGTTCCTTATCGAAATATAATTGTTTTTACGTTCCGTACATCAACATCTACGTGATTACTCTGCTATTCACAATAAAGTGCCTGACTGAGGGTTCAATATACCACCTTCAACCTGTCTCTCTACCGTTCCACTCACGTACGGTGCGCTGTAAAAAAAGAGCACTTAAATTTTTCCCTTGCGAGCCCTGATTTCTCTTATTTTCTCGTGATGATCATTTCACCCTGTGTTTTAGCAATCGGATGAAACTGGAGACTGAAATTTCATGAGATGATCCCGTCGCAACGAAAAACGACTTTGTTTTAATGATTGCCACTCCCGTTCACGTATCATATCTGTGGCAATATGTCCCCTATTTCATGATAATACAAAACGAGCCCACCGTCTTCGAACTTTTTCGATGTCATCCGTCAGCCCCACCTGATACGGATCCCACACCGTACAGCAATACTCCAGAGTAGAGCGGACAAGCGTGGTGTAAGCAGTCTCTTTAGTTGATCTATTGCACCTTCTAAGTGTTCTGCCAATGAATCGCAGTCTTTGGTTTGCTCTACCCACAACATTATCTATGTGATCGTTCCAATTTAGTTTATTTGTAATTGTAATCCCTAAGTATTTAGTTGAATTTACAGCCTTCAGATTTGTGTGACTTATCGCGTATTCCAAATTTAGCGGAGTTTTTTTAGTACTCATGTGAATAACTTCACACTTTTCCTTATTCAGGGTCAACTGCCACTTTTCGCACCATACAGATATATTATCTAAATCATTTTGCAATTCGTTTTGGTCATCTGATGACTTTACAAGACGGTAAATGACAGCATCATCTGCAAATAATCAAAGAGGGCTAATCAGATTGTCTCGTTAATAGAGATCAGGAACAACAGAGGGCAATAACACTTATTTGGGAACGCCGGATATTACTTCTGTTTTACTCGATGACTTTGCGATATTCCATAGTGACGCAGTTTGGTTAGAAGACACTTGTGAGAAACGGTGTCGAAAGCCTTCTGGAAATCTAAAAATATGGAATCAATTTGACATCCCCTGACGATAGCACTCATTACTTCATGAGTATAAAGAGCTAGTTGTGTTTCACAAGAACGATATTTTCTGAATCTGTGCTATGTGTCAATAAATCGTTTTCTTCGAGGTAATTCATGTTGTTCGAAGACAGTATATGTTCCAAAACCCTGCTGCAAAACGACGTTAGTGATATGGGCCTGTAATTCAGCTAATTACTTCTTTTTCCATTTTTGGGTATTGGTGTGACTTGAGCAATTTTCCAGTCTTCAGGTACGGAACTTTCTTTGAGCAAGCGGTTATATATAATTGATAGGTATGGAGCTATTGTATCAGCATACTCTGAAAGGAACCTGACTGGTATACAATCTGGACTTGGGGCCTTGCCTTTATTAAGTGATTAAACTGTTTTGCTTGGGGATTTTGCGTTCTTTTAAATTTGGCATGCTTTTTTCGTCGCTTCTGCAACAGCGATCTGAGCAGTTTTGTGTACCATGGGGGATCAGTACCATCACTTAATAATTTATGTGGTATATTTCTCTGAATTGCAGTCGATACTATAGCTCTGAAGTCATTCCACATATTTTCTATGCTTACGTGATCAGGTCGGGAGGAGTGGAAACTCTGTCTGTTAAAAAGGCGTTAAGAGCATTTTTATCAACTTTTTCAAATAGTTCGCTCAGGTGAGACCAGAAGTCGGCCCAACTGTGCTCGATCCGACGGCAACACAACCAAGAGTCAGTCAGGGACCCACCGACAAGACGACTTGCTAACCACCGACAGTATACGAGTATTTCAAAGTTAAAACGTTACAAACATAACCGCCCACAACCAAAAATACATTAAGCTGTCAAAAACTACACACCATGTTGGACAGCGACAACAGGTGAGGAAAGGACACTGCTTGAATTTGCGTCTTCGACCAGGACAGATAACCGGGACACTAACGGCCACAAGGCAGAACATTCCACTGGTGCACTTGAATACCAACCCACAAATATAGTTAATTCCACCACACAGCGGCTAAATCTTCACCAGCTCGAACACTCGCTGTTGCTCCCAGGAATACCATCAAAACCACCAACCAATGGGACAACGTGAACAGATGTGGCTTCGGTAATTAAATCACCACTCAACTTTCATGTCCTGGGTCGGTGAGCCACGAACCTCTTAGCACACGGATCACCCCCCACACGCTACGATACTGCATATAGACCGCCAGCGGGCCCGGCTAACGGCGCCGTGTGGAGACTTGCTTACTGGTCTGCTCCAACTGACGGCCTGGCTGCACACCGCCAAGCCGGAGCTATAAACACCAGACCGAAGATGGTTTACGGTGCAAATATCGGTACACACCGCTGCTGCCACACATAGAAAGAGGAAAAACCCCGGCATAACCACAATAACCGCGGGAAACCAAATGTAGAGTGAAAGCCATTTTAAAGCAGCGCATAAGCCGGGGTCAGCAAGGCTCAAACTTATTTCCGGCTTTAGCCAGATTTCAGTACCCATAATCCACCCCAATAGCTCAACTGCATTCTGCATCCCAAAGATCAGATTCCCCACTATACTACATGCCAGGAACTACGTATAGTGGTGCGAGACCTCCTGCTTCACGATAGCTGGGAAGTTCAACATGGCGACCGTTCTGGCCATACCTTTCTTACCAGTCATTCCGCAAGCCGACTAGACAGGATATGTGCCTCACAAACTCTTACATCTGCGATACAGGCCACTGAACGCTGGCCGCTGGCCTTTTCCGACCATTGCGCTTACATCTGTACGGTCTTCCTTTGGCCGCAATCAGTATGACGCAGCCGAGCGCCATGGAAACTCAATACTTCTCACCTGTATGACCTGGAATGTCGCCAACAAGTCACTGAAACGTGGACAGCCTGCGAACGACGCCTCCCCCGCTGATGCTGAAACTGCAGCAGACGACTCCATTTTGCATTACGTCACGCGCACCCTCTCCCCCACGGAGGTGGATGCTTTGACAGAGGCGGTCACGCGAAACGAAGTGAGCAACGCAATCGCCAAGGGTGCTGTCAACAGATCGCCCGGCATTGACGGCTTACCGATTGAGTTTTACCGTACCTTCCGGGACCTCATGGCACCGCGGTGGACGACTATGTATCAAGAACTGATGACATCTGACCAAGCAATCCCACTTGCCTTTGCTGAGGGCATCATCATACCAGTCCACAAGCCATCCCGTGGTTCGATGGTCACGAGTTACAGACCGCTCACCCTACTCAATGCCGATTACAAGATTTTCGCTCGCTTACTGGCAATGCGGCTCCGAACTATACTCCCTCATATCCTCTCGCCAGAGCAAACGACGCCTGGAGAAAAGGTTAACATACAGATTGCCACAGCGGAATGCCGTGACTTCATTGCGATGGCGGCGGCCTGCAGACTCCACGCAGCGGTCGTCGCTATAGACTTCGACAGCGCCTTCGATAAAGTGCGCCATCGTTTCCTGTTTTCGGTGACAACCCGAATGGGCATCCCCCCTCCGTTTCTCGACGTCATCCAGCGTCTTTACAACAGTGCCAGTTCACGTGTCCAAGCCAATAGACGTTTAGCAGGGTCGGTACCTATCTGCCGTTCAATACGGCAGGGGTGCCCCCTCTCTAGCCTTCTGTGTGCCTTCATTGGAGGCTTGACGACCAAGCTCTCTGGCCTCACCCTACGCCAACACACTTTTCGCTCTCGGGCATATACTGATGACCTCCTCCTCCTCATTCGCTCCGGCTCCGAGATTCGAGCAGTCCTCGAATTGATTACCCGTTATAGGTCTGCCGCTGGCAGTACCATGAATGTCGCCAAATCTTCTGCAATGCACGTTGGACGATACCTCCAGGAGGGTGAGGTGGCAGCCCTGCCGCTTGTGCAGACTTTCCGGTACCTGGGCATTACCTTTACCCCCACGGTCACACGCACAGTGGCGACGAATTTCCGTCGCCTGTTACACGTCATCCGCAACGACGTCTGCCAGAACCTCTTGCGCCGCCAGGACACACTTCACCGGGTTGGTGAAATTGGTCCACATCGCGCAAGTTCTCCCTCTGCCAACTGCAATTGGGCGCAAACTTCAGGCGGCTTTTGGCTATTATGGCTGGTTCCATGTTTAAAGTCCGTTATGAGACACTTACCCTGCCCCCATAGGATGGTGGCGTCGGGCAATTGGGCACAGCCTTCAAGCGGCTTTTGGCTGTTATGGCTGGTTCCATGTTTAAAGTCCGTTATGAGACACTTACCCTGCCCCCACGGGATGGTGGCGTCGGGCTCGTCAACGTCCGTATGCGAGCTGCAGCCTTGTACATGAGTACCATGAGAAAACAGTGGACAAGCCAGGGTATATCTCTAACACGCAGCTTGCTTGAGGTCCTCCTACCTGCTTCCATCTCACCACCGGTGTCTGTCGGCCATATCGTGCCTCATTTGTCCCATATTTCGATCTATTTCGTCGACTACAGTTACATACATAGCAGTCTCCCAGATACGCACCCACCCAGGACTAAGGATTTTTACAGCCTGCTGCTGCACTGTGTTCTCCAGAATGTGATGGAGACCAAACATCCCGCCATCCAGTGGCCCATAGTGTGGACTAGCGTCCACCAGCCCTTCCTCCCTACAAATGTCTGGGCACTGTGGTATCACATAGTCAACTGGAAATTCGCCACGAAGCAGCGACTGCACAACATTGGCTTGTCAGAATCCCCTCTTTGTCTCCTTTGCCAGCAACTGGACACTGATGAACGCCGTCTGACATGCGCCTCTTCGCAAGAAGTATGGCGCTTCGTGAAACAAATCATTGGCTGCTATCTGCGGGTGTCACTAGACACAATCGAACCTCGAATGTTCCTATACCCGGAGGACAAACATTTTCCCGCAGCCAAATGTCATGCTATTACGTGGGTCAAAGGGTGGGCGGTCGCTTTCATGAGGGACTTCTGGACCTATTTATGAACAGCCCATGCAGCTCTCGAAAACACGCCACGTTACCGAACATTATTTGCTAACTATCTTCAAGGAGACTTTGTTAGATCTCCACTAAGTTGGGGGGTGCCTGGCTCAGAGGGCACCCACCCCTCCTCCCCCGGCGGTGTCTGTGTTTAAGCCGTCTACGATCGATTCTGCTCCTGACCTCTGTGGATGGGAGAGCGCGTCACAGATTGCGCGGATTTGATTTCTATTTGCTTTTCCTTTTCCCAGAATTTATATATATATATATATATATATATATATATATATATGTATATATATATTCTCTTTCGCCGATGTGTTTACGTAATTTCACGATAATAGTGAATATTACAAAAACACAATGCAAATAAATTCTGATGATACCTGTGTCTCCCACTTCCCTAAGCACCACAGGCTCGATGGTGGTGAGGGGGACACTGTGGCCAGGCCTCGGGTTTCGACCCCTGCCCCCAATGGTCCCTCCCCCCAAAAAAAGACGAAAAAATTAAACAAAACAATTTAAGAAATAGCTGAGTAGTCAGCGCGGTGGTCTGTCACGCCAAAGGGCCCGGGTTCGATTCCCGTCTGGGTCGGAGATTTTTTCAGCTCAGGAACTGCATGTTGTGTTGTGCTCATTATCATTTCATCTTTATCAGTGGGAGACAACGGGAAACCACCACTGGAATCACTTCCCTAGAAGCTCAAGCGGTGGTTCAGATGGTTCAAATGGCTCTGAGCACTATGGGACTTAACTTCTGAGGTCATCAGTCCCCTAGAACTTAGAACTACTTAAACCTAACTAACCTAAGGCCATCACACACATCCATGCTTGAGGCAGGATTAGAACCTGCGGCCGTAGCGGTCGCGCGGTTCCAGACTGTAGCGCCTAGAACCGCTTGGCACTCCGGCCAGCCTCAAGCGGTGGGCCTCTCTGACGAGGCTTCCCCTAAGACAAGGCCTGCTGTAAGGCAGAACACAAAGTTAAGTTCTGTACCCAAAACTATTTCTTTACTGTGTTTTACCTGCCCCCCTTTAGATGGATGCCCTTTCTGTGGTTTCCTGAAACCCTCTAACCTAAAAACCGACAAGTCCCACACAGTCCCCGTGTAGCCATTTCCTGTGTGTAGTGGACTCCTTGTCTATTAAGCAGAACCCGGAAACCCACCATCTGATGCCGCAAGTCAAGGAATCTGCAGCCTATAAGGCCACAGAACCACATGAGCTTTTGATTCAAACCCTCCACTCGGCTCTGCACCACAGTAAGTTCTGTCAATGATGCTGTCTGCCTTAATCTTGCAAGCTAGGCTGGCAGTCTTTACCATTTCCGCAAGTCCCCCGAAACCAGAGAGAATCTCCTCCAATCCAAACCAACAAACATCGTTACCAACATGGGCCACCAGCCTCAGTTGGCTGCACCATGTACTCTTCGTAGCATCTGGTAGCACCCTTTCCACATCAGGAATGACTGCCCCCCCCCCCCCCTCGGTATGCACATGGAGTGCACATGGACTTCCTTCCACTTCTTGACAGCCATATTCCTAAGAGGCCCAATTACGCAGGTAATGCTGGAGCTCCCAACAACCAGCAAACCCACCCTCTGTAAATGCATAGACTTTTTGTGCCAAAAAGCTTCCTCTGGAATAGGGTAGACGACTGCATCCGGTTCAGAGACTTTGTCAGCCACAGATAATGCCTGAAACCTTTTCTTCAAATGAACTGGGGAAGCCCTACAATCGGCCTCTCAGGGAGTCTTTCAGTGCCTGACAGACTTTGGAATGATCTCCCACTCGACCACGGGTGAGGGGTCAACCTCAGTGCAGGCAGTAGCTGGGGTGGCCACAGCAGTGGACTGATCTGGGAACACGTGGGACGTGCTTGACGTCCGTCACCACATCCCCGAGCCCGCCCCCTCCCCCCCCCCTCCCCCACAGTGATGGCCCTGGGCAGCGCCCTTAAGCTGTCTGACGGAAGCCAACACTGCCTGGAGCTGTGAGTGAAGGGTCACCAACTCAGCTCGCATCTGTACACAGCAACCATAGTTCCAATCCATTACTGAAGTTGCTCCTGTGTGAAACTCGTAAAAGTGTGTAATAAACAAACGGTGTACTCACCTTATTAGCAGCAGGAACACGAGGGGCTCTCTCACTGACGGTCTAGGCGACACTGAGCTGTTCTAACCAAAACAAACAAAAGTCTGAACGATATGAAACTCGATACAAGCGTCGGTAGCAATGGGTACACTGTTTTTGCAATAAAAACTTGTGCCTAGTAAGCAGTCAAGCAAGCAACAAAATACAAAAATAAACTGGTAACTATGGAGATAACTGAAAATAAGTCGCTCCTGTTTGAATCTGGTAAAAATATGTAATAAACTAACGATGTACTCGGCTTGTTAGCAGCAGGAACGCGAGCAGTTCTGTTACTCCTGTAATAATTTAAACGAACAGTTTCGAAACACCCTATATGCACATGGGCGCCATATCAACCATTCAAACAATTTAACGTTATGGATCTGACAATGGAATCCGCCGAAACTAATAACTGAACGAAAGTGCATATAACAGTTTTGCTTGTATTCTATAACTTTTTACGATAACGCTGAGTTACCAATATTGGTATCCCTATACAAATACAATTATTTCTTAAGCAACTTCGTATCCCGAAAGGCCGCATTATACCACGGCACATCTCCTGCGCAACTTGTGACAGGTAGGTCACACCTACCTTATGGAACAACCTGACACGTCGGTAGTTTACACGACTGGTACCCTTCAATATATGGTTCCAGCTAGCAATCAGTTTAAGCAGTTCCAGTTACCAGTGGCCAGCCGGTGTGGTCGTGCGGTTCTAAGCGCGTCAGTTTGGAACCGCGTGACCGCTACGGTCGCAGGTTCGAATCCTGCCTCGGGCATGGATGTGTTTGATGTCCTTAGGTTGGTTACTTATGGTTGAGTCCCAATAATGATATACCGCACACTACTATGTGTGTCTAGTAACGTAACTTTTCATTGTGTAAGTAAAAAATCATTGAATAGGCAAGATCGCATAAAATATTTATTTACTTACGACAACCGGTTTCAATAGACTATGCTGTCATCTTCAGGTCTGTAAGAAAGGGCATATATACCGAGCGAGGTAGCGCAGTGGTTAGCACACTGGACTCGCATTCGGGAGGACGACGGTTAAATCCCGCGTCCGGCCATCCCGATTTATGTTTTCCGTGATTTCCCTAAATCGCTCCAGGCAAATGCTGGGATGGTTCCTTTGAAAGGGCACGGCCGACTTCCTTCCCTAATCTGATGAGACCGATGATCTCGCTGTTTGGTCTCTTCCCCCATACAACCCAAAAACCCAAAGGGCATATACATGGAATACGTCTCGTAAGTAAAGCTGCAGCATTTCGACAAAAATTTTTAGTTTGGTAATATAAAAGCTGTAAGTGGACCTGTATATTTACATACCTCAAAATCTTTTGTTCTAAAACAAGTTCACTTTTAGCTGAACCTCACGCACAAGATGACAAGTGGATAAAAATCTGCCCTTACAAAATGTTTATCATCGGTAAAGACATAAAGCAGCTTGTGCAGAGGCCATGTTCATAGATATATTGCTTTTACAGATACTTGTTGCATCATAAAAAGACACACTACACCATACCACACGTATTTACATGTGATGGACATACTCTAAACAGCGCATGAATCTCAGCTGAATGGTGTAAAACCCGCTAAACCACGCTGGCCAGAACAGGTGATTAGGATTGCGGAAAGGGCCAAATAAGGTGTCGGTCAGGTTCACTCAGAATTTCAATTTATTGTAATTTAATAACACCTTTAAACCAAAACGGCACATAGCCGAACCTTTAGAATTACAAGTTTCAAAAAGGCAATTATTTCACAGCTGAAGGCCTCCAAACAAGAGATCTTAAAGCAACAAGATGAATCTCAAGTGGTAAAAACATGCAGTTAAAATTGCAAATACAAAAAGGTACGGCCAACCTTTCAGGAAACATTCCCCACACACAAATAAAGAAAAGATATTATGTGGAAATGTTTACAGGAACGCTTAATTTCCATGTTAGAGCTCATTTTAGTTTCGTCAGTATGTACTGTACTGTACTTCCTCGATTCACCGCCAGCTGGCCCAATTGAAGGAAGGTAATGTTGACTTCGGTGCTTGTGTTGACATGCGACTCATTGCTCTACAGTACTAGCATCAAGCACATTAGTACGTAGCATCAACAGGTTAGTGTTCATCACGAACGTGGTTTTGCAGTCAGTGCAATGTTCACAAATGCGGAGTTGGCAGATGCCCATTTGATGTATGGATTAGCACGGGGCAATAGCCGTGGCACGGTACCATTGTATCGAGACAGATTTCCAGAACGAAGGTGTCCCGACAGGAAGACGTTCGAAGCAATTGATGGGCGTCTTAGGGAGCACGGAACATTCCAGCCTATGATTCTCGACTGGGGAAGACCTAGAACGACGAGGACACCTGCAATGGACGAGGCAATTCTTCGTGCAGTTCACGATAATCCTAATGTCAGCGTCAGAGAAGTTGCTGCTGTACAAAATAACGTTGACCACGTCACTGTATGGAGAGTGCTACGGGAGAACCAGTTGTTTCCGTATCATTTACAGCGTGTGCAGGCACTATCAGCAGCTGATTGGCCTCCACGGGTACACTTCTGCGAATGGTTCATCCAACAATGTGTCAATCCCCATTTCAGTGCAAATGTACTCTTTACGGATGAGGCTTCATTCCAACGTCATCAAATTGTAAATTTTCACAATCAACATGTGTGGGTTGACGAGGATCCGCACGCAATTGCGCAATCACGTCATCAACACAGATTTTCTGTGAATGTTTGGGCAGGCATTGTTGGTGATGTCTTGATTGGGCCCCATGTTCTTCCACCTACGCTAAATGGAGCACGTTATCATGATTTCATACGGGATACTCTACCTGAGCTGCTGGAACATGTGCCTTTGCAAGTACGACACAACATGTGGTTCATGCACGATGGAGCTCCTGCACATTTCAGTCGAAGTGTTCGTACGCTTCTCAACAACAGATTCGGTGACCGATGGATTGATAGAGGCGGTCCAATTCCATGGCCTCCACGCTCTCCTGACCTCAACCCTCTTGGCTTTCATTTATGGGGGCATTTGAAAGCTCTTGTCTGCGCAACCCCGGTACCAAATGTGGAGATTCTTCGTGCTCGTATTGTGGAAGGCTGTGATACAATACGCCATTCTCCAGAGCTGCATCAGCGCGTCAGGGATTCCATGTAACGGAGGGTGGATGCATGTATCCTCGCTAACGGAGGACATTTTGAACATTTCCTGTAACAAAGTGTTTGAAGTCACGCTGGTACGTTCTGTTGCTGTGTGTTTCCATTCCATGATTAATGTGATTTGAAGAGAAGTAATAAAATGAGCTCTAACATGGAAGGTAAGCATTTCCGGACATATGCCCACATAACATATTTTCTTTCTTTGTGTGTGAGGAATGTTTCCTGAAAGTTTGGCCGTACCTTTTTGTAACACCCTGTATATATATAGTAATAAGAATGTGTAAAGGGAACTGTCAAAATTAAATATGTATTTCAGTTCTTAGTAAAGAACAATTTTGTAATCTCTACTATTCCTAAAGGTCACTCACTGCATTAGTTAACTTTAATTGTGAAAAGAGAAGTATATACCAACTGTTGCATGCTTCATATGTAAGGGCCAAATAGTGGGTGCAACACAGTATACAAATGTTGTCTTTGCAATGACACCTGTCGGTTGTACCTTATATGCCATTAAAGTGAATTCGCCCTGTTTAGAATATGTCCAGCATATGTAAAGCATGTAAACAGATGTACTATGGTGTACTGTGTTTGTATGATGTAACAAGCATCTGTGAGCAGTAAGCATAATCACATGACCTTGTACAAGTTTTCTAGGTTTTTAAATATTTTAGTGATGACAAATCTCTTATAAAAGCTGATTTTTACCCACTTGACATCTTGTGCGTGAGTTTCAGTTTAAAATTAACCTGTTTTAGAACAAAAGATTGTAAGGTATGTAAATGTAAAGGTCCACTTCCGGTTTTTATTATACCAAACTAAATAAAACCTTCATATAAAAACTTATGAGACATATGCCACGTATATGCACTTGTTTACAGACATGAAGATGTCAGCATAGCCTGTTAAAACTGGTTGTCTTAAAGGAAGAAATATTTTATGCGATCTTGGCTGTAGAATGAGGTTTTACAATTAAAACAGATCGCCCATCAGTATTCTCAAAATGCGGAAAGTGTGTAAGTAATTATGTTCTGCTATAGCTCATCTGATGGGGCGTACTCCTGTTTGAAAATGTTTACTTTGCATGTCGGGATTGTGGTTCCGTCAGTTCCCTACGTCACAGCTTTTATCAACAGAGTGCGGAGCAATTCACCTCTATCGGTTCTCTCCCACAGGGATTTTATCATAAATGAACGGGATCCGTCAAGAAAAGTGGTGTAATAAATATGTAACGTAGTAAGGTGGTTTCAGGATACGCCGGAGCTGTAAATCAATGTTCGGAGGTTGCCGACTCTAGAGACGCGTCTATTATTTTTTTATTTGGTGCACGAAGCTGCAAGGAAAGCACGACAGCCACACGCGAATTTGCAAGAACATATCATATGGTACTACCATAGTGTTGTTGGTGTTACTTAAGACGTATCATGTTATAAAAGTAAACTGATAAACAGCAGTATGAAGCAAAACATAGGAGGTAAGAAAAAGTATTGAGAACTAAAGAAATGCAGAGAGATCTGGAGTAAAATAGGAGTCACCGTTATTTTATGAGCCATATCAGAACAAAATTACTTACTGAATTAATGGCATGTGACTCTTGAATGAATAAATTGCTATCAATACTGTTCATACGTGCAACTGATATACAGATGGTGGCAGTATTGCGTACACAAGGTGTAAAAGGGCACTGCATTGGCGGGACTGTCACTTGTACCCTGCCCATTTCTGTAAGAAGATGCCAACCCGATTACGGCCGCGCGACAGTAATTAACAGATTTTGAACGCGGGATTGTGGTTGGAGCCATACACATGGGACATTCCACCTCGGAAATGGTTAGGCAATTCAGTATACCGGGGTCCACAGTGTCAGCAGTGCACCGAGAATGCCAAATTTCAGGTATTACCTCTCATCACGAACAAACCAATGGCTCACGGCCTTCTCTTAACCACCGAGAGCAGCGGCACTTGCGTCGCAGAAATTAGTATGGGAAGTACAATGAACTTATCCATTTGGACAGTGCTGCGAAATTTGGCGTTAATGAGCTATGGCAGCAGACGATCTACGCGAGTGCCTTAGCTAACAGCACGACATCGCCTGCGGTGCCTCTCCTGGGCTCATGACCCTATCGGCTGGAGCCTGGACGAATGGAAAAACGTGGCCTGACCAAATGAGTGGCGATTACCTTGAACTGATGGTAGGGTTTAAGTGTAGAGCAGATCCCACGAGACCATAAAACCAAGTAGTCAACAGAACACTGTAGAAGATGGTGGTGGCTCCATAATGGTGTGTGCTGTGTTTACATGTAATGGTCCAACTGAACCGATCATTGACTGGAAATGGTTATGTTCACTTACTTGGAGACCATTTGCAGCCACGCACGCACATTTTTCTTATTCTGCAGCCTGAGGTTCCTCATCACCATTTCCCAGACCCAAGTTAATCATTCAGTAAATCCTTGATGTGTGTTCCAGTCATTACGCTACACCAACAACATATCCATTGACACTAATCATAGTACATTACCCCTTGCTGAAAACCTTAATCCTAGATATGTTAGTAATTGAAATTTAATTATAACTAATTGTACCAAGAACAATGTGTTTTGAGTGGATATTCAGTTTGTCGCTGCCTTCAAATAGCCTACTCTCATAATAAGCAAATTATAATAATTTGCCACGAATATGATGTTTCTTATTATTTTACTGGAACGAATCACACAGTTAACAACGGGTTTTCCAGTGATTCTCAATTTGCTGTTGCTCAGAAACGGCAATTATACATATAGGCTTGAAATGAATCCCAATATATCGCCTCACAACTCTGTACTGAAGGGAGACGGCGTGCATGTGACGTCGGTGGCGTTGTGCCATCTCATTGGCCAACGCTCAGACGCACGCTCAGAATACCTGACATGCCAGATATTGCTCTGCACGTTCGGAAAGACACCCGAACGTGCTACTCCACGCTATGACGTCAGAAACTCGGCACGTTCAAGGCTCAACGTTCGGATGCACGGTCTGTGTGCCGACGGCTTAAGCCACGGAACGTCGCTCGCAGAGGCAGGCTCCTGACGATGCGCAGCGAGTTCTCAGTCTTGCAAAAACAGACATAATGTCTTATCGGATAACAGCAATCAGTGATTTTAAAATGTTACTTAAAATCCGTCTTGATTGCAAATTTTTTTATTCATATGACCGGTTTCGGTTCATTCAGAACCATCTTCAGATCTGATATTTAAGTTACAGGGGTAACCCGTCCAAATCCAGCAACTTTCACATGCTACGTCACATAAAGCATGACATACCATGTGAAAGTTGCTGGATTTGGACGGGTTGCTCCTGTAACTGAAATATCAGATCTGAAGATGGTTCTGAATGAACCGAAACCGGTCATATGAATAAAAAAAATTGCAACCAAGACGGATTTTAAGTAACATTCTCAGTCTTGATTTCAACCGACAAACGCGTAACGGTGAACGAACCATGAATCCGAGTCGGCGTAGGGGAAGCGAGTGCATGTAGAAGATTAAGACCGAGCCGGTTGAAGCTGGAAGAAGATAGTGCGAGATCGTTTCCGAGACTGTTGACGGATGCCTACAAAGAAACATGGAAAACAGTGGGCATGGAAGAGTACGAGAATTCTGAAGATGTTTTCCCTGCAGGAATTGTCACGGGAGATGAAAATTGCAAAACGGGAATGAAAAAGCAATCGCTGTAATTCACTTATGCAAGCTCAACGGAAAGTGATGGCTACTTTGTTCCTTGATTGAGGACCGTTGCTTGCGGTCATCGCGCCACACGAAACCACTATCAACACTGACGCTTGTGTGGCGTCTCCTAAAAATTTCGTGATCAATTGTGCCTCATTCGACGTCGGCAAAACGTTACGTTTCTCTATTGTACAAGGGTAATCCCAAAAATAAGGTCTCCCATTTTTTATAAGTACATAGACCTGTTTATTTCTACAATGGTTTACATCAGACTACAGGTTGAACGTTTAGCTATTTTTCAACATAATCACCATTTATGTCGATGCATTTTTGTAGAAGCTGTGGCAGTTTTGGTAAAGCCATTTAATACCAGCTCGCCGCCATGCTGTTCAGAAAGTTATGAACCTCTTCTTTCACCTCGTCGTCAGAGCTGAATCGCTGGGACCACAATCAACGCTGACAGATACTGTGAGGCTCTGAAACAACTCAAACGGTCATTTCAGAACCGGAGAAGATGAATGTTGAGCAAGGCCGTACACGTTCTCCATGACAACACTCGCCCACACATCGCTCGGCAAACCGTTGCTCTCCTGCTATAGTTTAAGTGGAACGTAATCACCCACCCACCCTATAGTCCTGACCTGGCGCCAGTGACTATCACCTGTTTCCTAGGTTAAAAGAACATCTGGTCGGAAAGCGATTCATCTCCAAAATAAAAAGTTTTTTACACAGAAAATTGTGTTTATTTGTCTTTTATAGAGATAAACAGCCGCAGTTCCAAAGCCCAATACGGACGACTTAATGTTAAGCGCATTCAGACCGAAATTATTTAAGTTTCGGAGAAGGAAACATTTTCACTGAGCGGGAAAGAATAATGAAAGGAGTGAATGACCGGAGTTAACCAAGACAGAACTGAATCTGGATTCTTTACTGCAGACCTCAGGTGTTGGTGGCACTGCGTTAAATATTTAATGAAACACACTTCTTTTCTCGGCCACATTTAGTCGAAAAAATGTGTAATTTGTTGTGGGACATCGTGCATTAGTCCCGCTTCCACCACCATAGTTTCACGAAGTTCCAGTAGGTGGAGGAGCTGTATGTGGTCTCCAAAGAGGCATCTGTAACGGATATGCGTTCCCGCAGAGAGCTGCCACTGAGTTTCTTTTGGCGATAATCCAGAGCATTCCCGGTACTGGTAGGCGCTTGTAGAATGTCTACGGAGACCTGACAGTAAACAAAAGCAGAGTTAATAGTTGAGCGAGGCGTCTGTCATAATCGCAACAAGGCCGCAAAAACCTATCCGATCTGCGTACCGACCGGACGCACTCTGAATGTTCAAATGTGTTGGAAGTCCTAAGGAACCAAACTGCTGAGGTCATCGGTCCCTAGACTTACACACTACTTAAACTATCTTAAATTAACTTATGCTAAGAACAACACACACACACACACACACACACACACACACACACACACACACGCCCAAGGGAGGTGTTACGTCTGCCACAGACGGCCCATGCCAGGCAGACTACACTCAAGACACCTCTGTGTACAACATAACACACACAAGCATTTGCAGGCGCAACCAAAAGGAAAACAATTCTTCGCGCAGCAGCAGTACAGCCAGTTCCTCGCCCAGCTAGGACCTGCTCCGACGGACGTTATCGACGCTCATGATGAATGGTCGCCGACAAGTTATTTGTTTTTGTGTGTAGTTCAGTTTCAATGAACGACATTATACTGAGTGTTCTACAACACTGAGTACTCTCCAGGAACTTCCGGCGGGAGGGACCGCGCAATCCGTGGGCGCCTCAAACCACCCGGCCACTCGGCGCGTCGCCGCACACTGAGTCCTGCAGTGTTGGAATGTGCGGACACCCTCATTCAAGACGATACACAGATCACAACTGGACGTCTCAGTTGGTAGTTTTGAATCCTGTTGAAGTACCTACTGAACAGTGTGTGCCAGTTGGGTTCCTTGTTGCATTGTAGAAGACATGGGGAGGTTGTTGATGCAGCACGACGTCGACCAGTATGCTGATAGTATGCAGGCATACAGGCGCTTCCAGTAATGTGGCATAGGGCAGTTTCATTGAGATTATGTTGAAAAATAGAGATTCGTAGCAAATAGAGTGTGGAATAATGTAGTGTATTGGAATACTGAATAAAACCAACTTTCTTTCAGGGAAAAAACTGTTGCGTTACTTATTGAACGCCCTCGTAATATGCGTGTAAGCGTAATTGCTTTCTTTAGATACGGGGTGGTCCATTGATCCTGATCAGGCAAAATATCTCAAGAAATAAGTGTCAAACGGAAAACCTACAACGAACGAAACTTGTCTAGCTTGAAGGGGGAAACCAGATGGTGCTATGGTTGGTCCGCTAGATGGCGCTGCCATAGGTCTAACGGATACCAGCTGCGATTTTTTAAATAGGAACCCCCATTTTTATTACATATTCGTGTAGTACGTAAAGAAATATGAATGTTTTAGCTGGACCATTTTTTTCGGTTTGTGATAGATGGCGCTGTAATAGTCACAAACATATGGATCACAATTTTAGACGAACAGATGGTAACAGGTAGGTTTTTTAAATTAAAATACAGAACGTAAGTACGTTTGAACATTTTATTTCCGTTGTTCCAATGTGATACTGTACATGTACCATTGTGATGGTACCATTTCTGAGAACGCCTGCTGTTGCACCGTGATTACCTGTAAATACCACTTTGATCCAATAAATGCTCAAAATGATGTCCGTCAACCTCAATGCATTTGGCGATACGTGTAACGACATTCCCCTCAACAGCGAGTAGTTCGCCTTTCGTAATGTTCGCACATGCATTGACAATGCGATGACGCATGTCGTCTGGCGTTGTCGGTGGATCACGATAGCAAATATCCTTCAACTTTCCCCACAGAAAGGTATCCGGGGACGTCAGATCCGGTGAACGTGCGGGCCAAGGTATGGTGTTTCGACGACCAATCCACCTGTCATGAAATATGCTATTCAATACCGCTTCAACCGCACGCGAGTTATGTGCCGGACATCCATCATTTTGGAAGTACATCGTTATTCTGTCATGCACTGAAACATCTTGTAGTAACATCAGTAGAACACTACGTAGGAAATCAGCATACATTGCACCATTTAGATTTCCATCTATAAAATGGGGTCCAATTATCCTTCCTCCCATATTGCCGCACCATACATTAACCCGCCAAAGTCGCTGATGTGCCACTTGTCGCAGCCATCGTGGATTTTCCGTTGCCCAATAGTGCATATTATGCCGGTTTACATTACCGCTGTTGCTGAATGACGCTTCGTCGCTAAATAGAACGCGTGCAAAAAACCTGTCATCGTCCCGTAATTTCTCTTGTGACCAGTGACAGAAATCTACAGGACGTTCAAAGTTGGCGCCTTGCAATTCCTGGTGCATAGAAATATTGTACGGGTGCAATCGATGTTGATGTAGCATTCTGAACACCGACGTTTTTGAGATTCCCGATTATCGCGCAATTTGTCTGCCACTGATGTGCGGATTACCCGTGACAGCAGCTAAAACACCTACTTGGCCATCATCATTTGTTGCAGGTCGTGATTGACGTTCAGATGTGGCAGAACACTTCCTGTTTCCTTTAATAACCTAACTATCCGGCGAACGGTCCGGACACTTGGATGATTTCGTCCAGGATACCGAGCAGCATACCCATACATAGCACACGCCCGTTGGGGATTTTGATCACAATAGTCATACATCAACACGATATCGAACTTTTCCGCAATTGGTAAACAGTCCATTTTAACACGGGTAATGTATCCCGAAGCAAATAAATCAAATACCGTCCGCACTGGCGGAATGTTACGTGATACCACGTACTTATACGTTTGTGACTATTACAGCGCCATCTATCACAAAGCGAAAAAAGTGGTCCAGGTAGAAAATTCATATTTTTTTTACGTACTACACGAATATGTAATAAAAATTGGGGTTCCTATTTAAAAAAACGCAGTTGATTTCCCTTTGACCTACGGCAGCGCCATCTAGCGGGCCAACCATAGCGCCATCTGGTTTCCCCCTTCAAGCTGGACGAGTTTCGTTCTTTGTAGTTTTTTCGTTTGATGCTTATTTCGTGAGATACACTCCTGGAAATGGAAAAAAGAACACATTGACACCGGTGTGTCAGACCCACCATACTTGCTCCGGACACTGCGAGAGGGCTGTACAAGCAATGATCACACGCACGGCACAGCGGACACACCAGGAACCGCGGTGTTGGCCGTCGAATGGCGCTAGCTGCGCAGCATTTGTGCACCGCCGCCGTCAGTGTCAGCCAGTTTGCCGTGGCATACGGAGCTCCATCACAGTCTTTAACACTGGTAGCATGCCGCGACAGCGTGGACGTGAACCGTATGTGCAGTTGACGGACTTTGAGCGAGGGCGTATAGTGGGCATGCGGGAGGCCGGGTGGACGTACCGCCGAATTGCTCAACACGTGGGGCGTGAGGTCTCCACAGTACATCGATGTTGTCGCCAGTGGTCGGCGGAAGGTGCACGTGCCCGTCGACCTGGGACCGGACCGCAGCGACACACGGATGCACGCCAAGACCGTAGGATCCTACGCAGTGCCGTAGGGGACCGCACCGCCACTTCCCAGCAAATTAGGGACACTGTTGCTCCTGGGGTATCGGCGAGGACCATTCGCAACCGTCTCCATGAAGCTGGGCTACGGTCCCGCACACCGTTAGGCCGTCTTCCGCTCACGCCCCAACATCGTGCAGCCCGCCTCCAGTGGTGTCGCGACAGGCGTGAATGGAGGGACGAATGGAGACGTGTCGTCTTCAGCGATGAGAGTCGCTTCTGCCTTGGTGCCAATTATGGTCGTATGCGTGTTTGGCGCCGTGCAGGTGAGCGCCACAATCAGTGCTGCATACGACCGAGGCACACAGGGCCAACACCCGGCATCATGGTGTGGGGAGCGATCTCCTACACTGGCCGTACACCACTGGTGATCGTCGAGGGGACACTGAATAGTGCACGGTACATCCAAACCGTCATCGAACCCATCGTTCTACCATTCCTAGACCGGCAAGGGAACTTGCTGTTCCAACAGGACAATGCACGTCCGCATGTATCCCGTGCCACCCAACGTGCTCTAGAAGGTGTAAGTCAACTACCCTGGCCAGCAAGATCTCCGGATCTGTCCCCCATTGAGCATGTTTGGGACTGGATGAAGCGTCGTCTCACGCGGTCTGCACGTCCAGCACGAACGCTGGTCCAACTGAGGCGCCAGGTGGAAATGGCATGGCAAGCCGTTCCACAGGACTACATCCAGCATCTCTACGATCGTCTCCATGGGAGAATAGCAGCCTGCATTGCTGCGAAAGGTGGATATACACTGTACTAGTGCCGACATTGTGCATGCTCTGTTGCCTGTGTCTATGTGCCTGTGGTTCTGTCAGTGTGATCATGTGATGTATCTGACCCCAGGAATGTGTCAATAAAGTTTCCCCTTCCTGGGTCAATGAATTCACGGTGTTCTTATTTCAATTTCCAGGAGTGTATTTGGCCTATTCAGTAGCAATGGACCACCCTGTGTAATTTGTGCAATGCAAAGCTTTTTACAATCTGCCCCACACATCTGCTAATAATGACCTGGAACCTCGGAGATAATTTGGTAGTAGAATTTATGTTTGCCCTCCTCTGGCATGTGCCTCCATGTTCAGCAGTAACACGAACTTATCCATGTAGTAGAAGATTGTATTTAATAAAGCTGTAATCTCTGCTCAAGACAGGTTGCTTCCGCACACATTTCAGACGAAAATAAAACGAATAGGGTAAATTATGAGAACGTGGCTTTTGCATGAACTCGTATAGAGCCACAGAACACCTGACAGTTTAAACTGAACGAAGGCCCATGAAAGTAACAATAATGTTGTAAAAATTCCATTTACGCCCAAAACCACTATAATTCCAAATGTTGGAGCATAGGATAACGTTTTTCATGTACAAATACACTTCAGTGGATCGCGGGTATTTACACTGCAACGGATACAACAGACAACAGAAAATCACTGCGTCTTTGCATTAATGCCTGTATCAGTATTTCACGAGTAGAAGAGTTGTGACTTGGGACGGCTGAATGAAAACTGAATACTGATGCCCAAGTGTTCTAAAGTAGTTCAAAGCGCAAACAAAGATCTAATGTTTCAAACGTAACACTCCACCGCAAAATGTGTTGCGGAAAAAAATCTGAAGAGCCATGTAACGTACAAGGGACAGTCTCTCTCTCTCTCCGTCTGTGAGACAAGACGTTCAGTGCCTTTATGGAAAAATAGAAAGATAGCTGCGGTTGCCTACGGAACAATGATTGTACCCTGCCGTGTACCGCTTCGTCCGAAGCAAATCATCAGACACGCATGGAACTCGCATGGGAAGATATCAGTAGTGTATGGAGGACGGATAAGGACTTCCCAGCGAGTGATCGGCAGTGCACACGAAATACACTACTGGTCATTAAATTGCTACACCAAGAAGAAATGCAGATGATAAACGGGTATTCATTGGACACATATACTATACTAGAATTGACATGTGATTACACTTTCACGCAATTTGGGCACATAGATACTGAGAAGTCAGTACCCAGGACAACCACATCTGGCCGTAATAACGGCCTTGATACGCCTGGGCATTGAGTCAAACAGAGCTTGGATGGCGTGTATAGGTACAGCGGCCCATGCAGCTTCAACACGATACCACAGTTCATCAAGAGTAGTGACTGGCGTATTGTGACGAGCCAGTTGCTCGTCCACCATTGACGAGAAATTTTCAATTGGTGAGAAATCTGGAGAATGTACTGGCCAGGGCAGCAGTCGAACATTTTCTGTATTCAAAAAGTCCCGTACAGGACCTGGAACATGCGGTCGTGCATTATCCTGCTGAAATGTAGGGTTTCACAGCGATCGAATGAAGGGCAGAGCCATGGGTCGTAACACATCTGAAATGTAACGTCCACTGTTCAAAGTGCCGTCAGTGCCAACAAGAGGTGACCGAGACGTGTAACCAATTGCACCCCATACCATCACGCCGGGGGATACGCCAGTATGGCGATGACGAATACACGCTTCCAGTGTGCGTTCACCTCGATGTCGCCTAACACGGGTGGGTGATGCTGTAAACAGAACCTGGATTCATGCGAAAAAAATGACGTTTTACAATTCGTGCACCCAGGTTTGTCGTTGAGTACACCATCGCAGCGCTCCTGTCTGTGATGCAGCGTCAAGGGTAACAGCAGCCATGTCTACGAACTGATAGTCTATGCTGCTGCATACGTCGTCGAACTGTTCTTGCAGATGGTTGTTGTCTTGCAAACGTCCCCATCTGTTGACTCAGGGATCGAGACATGGCTGCACGATCCGTTACAGCCATGCGGATAAGATGCCTGTCATCTCGACTGCTAGTGATATGAGGCTGTTGGGATCCAGCACGGCTTTCCATATTACCCTCCTGAACCCACGGATTCCATATTCTGCTAACAGTCATTGGATCTCGACCAACGTGAGCGGAAATGTTGCGATACGATAAACCGCAATCGCGATAGGCTGCAATCCGATCTTTATCAAAGCCGTAAACGTGATGGTACTCATTTCTCCTCCTTACACGAGGCATCACCACAACGTTTCACCAGGCAACGCCGTTCGACTGGTGTTTGTGCACGAGAAATCGGTAGGAAAATTTCCTCATGTTAGCACGTTGTAGGTGTCGCCACCGGCGCCAACCTTGTGTGAATGCTCTGAAAAGCTAATCATTTGCATATCACAGCATCTTCTTCCTGTCGGTTAAATTTCGCGTCTGTAGCACGTCATCTTCGTGGTGTAGCAATTTTAATGGCCAGTAGTATAACTTGTGAACGTGTGAGCGAGACCACATGTTGCCAACGCTACAGCAATTTTAATGCGAAGTCGTTACACACCCTCCACACACTACCGATCTCATGCGATTTCCGTATTTTTGGAGCCCTCAAGGAAGCCAAGTATCTCGGAGTTACTCTGCAAACAACTGTTGACATTATCCAACAACCTACGAAAGAAGGAGCGACAACAACAAGAAAAGCAAATCATAGCATTCCACAGCCTCAAAAACACTCAGTAAAAATTATAATGCCACTGTGGCACCAATGAAAACTATGGGCTCCATATAATCTGGCAGAAACTAAAACTCAATAAGCACGTAACATTATAGAATATTAGACACAGCCATGTGAAACGAATCCTGTGCCTTGAGAAGACAGCTCCACCAAGACTGGCTTACGTCTTAACGGAAGAAACCTCGAAGAAAGTCCCAACTTACCGCCAAGAACTGCTGATAAAATTTCTTTACTGAACAGCCAGTTTCGGTCGACGGCTTATCATCAGTTTCATAAAAGCATTTGCACCACACTAGGATATATACACGTGAAATTGATGTCTTAAGATAATAAAATCCATGGTTTTGTCGCTGTTGTCCCACAGTAATATAAATTAGACCGTCAGCCATAAAATCTGCCAGACAATGCAGTCAATCATGCTTGATCATCAATTGTCAGTGTGTGGGTGTTATTTTGACGAGTTGCGCAAAGGATTGATCTGACAAGTACCCTTTGTCTCCTTCAAGAAGCAATTTCCACCCCTCACTACTACAGAAGTTAGACAGACGCTCTTAACATACCAAAAATGCCTGAAAAACTTTCAGAATAAATATCATCTAGAGTCGTCTGCTGTAAGGAAAAGACACAAAAATATTCTATTTTCTCACGTAACTAGTGGGATACTTGGGTACTGGAGTATTGCTAGTCAGTGTGAGAAAAATATTAAAAGAACGAAAAATAGTATTTATTGCAAAATCTGAGAAAATCAAGTAAAATTTTTATTTAGAAACTGATACACAAATTTCCGGGTTCTTTTCAGAATAGAAGGTTACCTCTTATGGACAGGAATCCTGTTAATGAAATTTGTATACAAACTGTGGAAAAGCTGTTTTATCCCTTTTCTTTAATAATGTTATTTACTCGGCAGAATGGCTGAGAGCTGGACCTACTCAAATTGAATAATCATCCGATTGAATTTATCTAATTACGGTCGAGGCTGTCGCGTGACATATGTAATGAAGTGACGTGAGTGAAGCATGTTATTTCTAATGGAGGACAGATGGGGCTCGCCTACGCTGTAGCACACTATACCATGAGCTGCAACGACTGATGCCTGCATCGTTCGCCGCTGAAGAACTATCTCTCTATCTGGATTGACCTTCGCCAATTGAACTCTCACTATGCCTCGATGAAGTCAAGGACTACTATCTGCCCCTAGTCTAACTATTGGCATTGTACACCGGTCAGATAACCAGTCCACTGTGATACCACCCAATGTTCGCTCACAGGTGCTAACTAATACTTTGTCTGTGTTCACACTGCACATTAAGTGTCACAGCCAACACAGTGAATAAACACTTAATTGCGAGCGACTCAATATAGAGTATCACTCCGATTCACTAGCGAAAGAGGTGCTCTCCCAGTGCAGTACTGAGTAGAGACTTTGTACCTCGCTCTCTGCGTACACGCACCAGCGCACTCACTCCCGTTACGTGTTCCCACTTCAAGAGCGTCACCGGAATGACGCCTCTCCAAGCAAAAAGTGAAAGGGTATATCATCCACTGTCTTTCCCTCACTCCTCCGGCTAATTGCGTCAGAAATAGTCCGCCAATCAGCGTTACTCTTATAAACGGGAGAATGGCGCTCCATTTAAGCCGACCAATCTGGAAATATACAGCATCTGCGTTAGGCATTTACTGTCCACCTTTGAGAAATCTGAAACTGCGCACTAGGTCCATAAAAAGAATGAGTATCTGGACTCTCCCAAACAATACAACGGGTTTTGCTTTTAAGGTGAATACGCAGCGATTATCCCTTTTCTGTGGCAAAAAACTGTCTTGGTCCCTGGACAGTCGGCCAACCGGCCTGCATGCTAACTCACCCTCCTACAGACTTTCCAGCAAGCTGGTTGCCTCCGCTAAACAAAAACTCCTGTGGCCATCATGTCTTGAATGTTTGTGTATGCCAGCCTCGAATTTTTTATGTCGATACGCACTTGTGATTTATTTATTAGATTTGTTGCATATCGATTAAATGTAAATATGTCAAATTGACTCTACCCTATCGAGTTTGGGATCAAATGAAATGACTTGCTACGCGGAATACGATGGTGAGGTCAGAATATGTAAGAAATGAAGGTCAGGAGACCACGCCACCTTACACAGTCAGAAGTTAATTTATATTACTATGTGACAACAGTGACGAAATCATCAATTCTATCATCTGACATCACTGATTTCATACCGTCCAGTATGATGTTGTAAACGCTTTTACGAACCTGATGATGGTCTGTCGACCGAAACTTGTTTGCTAAAGAAATTCATCAGCAGCTCTTGGCAGTAAATCGTAACTTTCATCAAATATTTACAATCTGTGAGCAACTGCATTCTGAAAATATTTGGAAAAAACTTTCTTCGTAGAAGATACCACAGTACAAATGGTCCTGCTAGACATCATGACCTACTGACGCAAACACCAAATACTCAAATAAAAAAACGACTCTATCAGGAGCGACTTCTACTTAACCGATATCATAATGACGGAAGAACTGAAACAGGCAAAATACAGACTCTGACCAGCAATAACACGATATGCAAAACACAGGTTTCACCAGATGTTCTCCCAAAACAAGAGATTACACCAGTTAAATCAAGACTGCATGCGTGGACTGTGCTACGTGAGCTGCGGCTGGTTCATGCTATGCGATTCTGTGTTTAGTCTCCTGCCGTTATAGCGATTATGCTGTTATCTTCTCCTTCCACGGGTGGCAGCAGCGGTGTGTATCGATATTCACACCTTGGACTATATTTTACCTGCTGCTTATAGTTTCCGGCTCGTCGGTGTGGGACCAGTCGGTCAGTTGGCGTGGAGCAGCGAGGAATTCTCGATAGGACGTAGTTTGGCTGGGGCCACTAGCGGTCTCTACTCGGTGTCGGAGTGTGTGGGGCTGTTCCCATTGCTATGAGGTCCGTGGCTCACTGACCATGGACACGAAAGTTGAGTTTTGATTTAATCTACCAGGAAGTCAAGACTGTGCACATTGTGTCGTTTGGAGTTTGTTGTCGGCTGTTGGGATATTCCCGCGAGCAACAACGTGGTTTTCAAGTTGGAAAATTCTAGCCACCCTCCGGTGGAGTTTAACTTTATTTGGTTATTTGAACTGAAGTGCACCAGCGGAATCTTCTGCCTTGTGGCCGTTAAAGTTCCGGTTTCCTGCCCTGGCAGTTCACGTAAATTTCAGGCAGTGTAGTTTCCTCATCGTGTTGTTGCTGTCCAGTACGGTGCGTAAAAAAACGGCTCTGAGCACCATGGGACTTAACTGCTGTGGTCATCAGTCCCCCAGAACTTAGAACTAGTTAAACCTAACTAAACTAAGAACATCACACACGTCCATGCCTGAAGTAGGATTCGATCCTGCGACCATAGCGGTCGCGCGGTTCAACAGACTGTAGCGCCTAGAACCGCTCGGCCACTCTGGCCGGCTACGGTGTGTAGTTTGACAGTTCCATGTATGATTGGTTGTTAGCGCCAATAATTTCTACATTGTTCCAGTGAACCCCCTGTTGTGCCCTGGTCAGATGAAGTGGAAGTTATCTTGTCGGTGGGTCCGTTGACTGTCGGTCAGTTGGTTTGCCGTCGGATCGTGAATGGTTGGCCCGACTGTCTAAGCGAGCGTTAGTGTTTGAATTACAGGCTGACCCTCGAACATCTGAGCGCCCTTGGGTGTACTGCCTTTTTTTTTTTGTTCTTGTTGTTTGTACTTGTATGGCTTCTAGCCGATTTTCTTTGATTAATTGTTTTACCCTTAAAGTGTAAGATTCTTGAGGCCTTCAGCCTAGTTCAACGAACTGTTTCACGTAAGGCCTTTGGCATTTTAAAAATTTTAATGTTATTGAATTTTAAGTGTTGGGCCTTCATCCAATTTTGAGTTTGAGTGGTTTTACTCTTAATGGCTTCAGCCTAAATTAAAGAACTGTTTCACGTAAGGCCTTTGGTATTTTAAAAAATTAATGTTATGTAGTTTTACGTGCTACACCTTCAGCTGATTTGAATTTAACGTGTTTCCTCTTGAAGTGCCTGATTCTTGGGGCCCTCAGCCTCACTAAATAACTGTTTTAAGATAAGGCTTTGCCTCTTAAATTTCTGTTTTGGTTGAGTTTTGCCTAATTAAGAACTGTTTTACCTTTTATTGTTTTTAAATTTAATGTTGTTTAGCATTTAGTGTTGGGCTTTCAGCCGATTTTGAATTCAAACCGTTTGTTCTAAAAATCTCAGATCCTTTGGGCCTTCAACCTAAATAAAGAACTGTTCTAAGATATGGGTTGGCTTTCAAATTTCTGATTATGCTTGAGTTTTAAGTTATTGGCCTTCAGCGTTTTTAAATTAAAGTGGCTTTTAGCCTGTAATTAAGTAAAAATTAAAACTGTGTTTCAAAAATATTATTTTTTTGGGGGGCTCTTGTAATGTTTGATCAAATAATACCGTTGTTCGAGTGTAACTGACAGTCCCTTATTTTGGCAGCTTTCCACAATTCAAACAACTTGTCCTGTCCTGCGGGTTAAGCTGGGCATATCACTACATACACAGTGAAAGGTGAAATGTAAAAAACAGCAGAAAAAGGCGACTGCCATTTACAAAACTAGGACTATAGTAATTGAAACTTTGATTTGTATTTGTACAGTGTGCGCATTTTCGTTGATAATAATAACAGTAATAACAATAGCCGGCCGGGGTGGCCGAACGGTTCTAGGCGCTACAGACTGGAACCGCGCGACCGCTACGGTCGTAGGTTCGAATCCTGCCTCGGGTATGGATGTGTGTGATGTCCTTAGGTTAGTTAGGTTTAAGTAGTTCTAAGTTCTAGGGGACTGATGACTTCAGCAGTTAAGTCCCATACTTCTCAGAGCCATTTGAACCAATAATAATAATAATGACAATCACAACAATAAAATAAAAAACTGTAAATAACTTACAGTTGATGTGGATAAATAAAACGTGATCGAGGCAGTTATTTGATCACTGGCCTCTCTCAGCATTTTCTGTCGACTAATGAAACTGGTAAGGCCGGCCGAAGTGGCCGAGCGGTTCTAGGCGCTACAGTCTGGAACCGCGCAACCGGTACGGTCGCAGGTTCGAATCCTGCCTCGGGCATGGATGTGTGTGATGTCCTTAGGTTAGTTAGGTTTAAGTAGTTCTAGGTTCTAGGAGACTGATGACCACAGCAGTTAAGTCCCACAGTGCTCAGAGCCATTTGAACCATTTGAAACTGGTAAATCATCAGATACGATGAAGGAGGCTTCACTTGTGAGTACCACATTCTTCTATTGATTCATGGAGCAATTTAACTGCTATTCATTGATCTGTTTCGGTGTTACTGTTGGTGGGACGCACCCTGTGTGCTGGCGTAAGCTGTCGCCAGCACACCAGTCGGCAAAGATGTAGCAAGAAGATCGATAGTAGGCGATGGATCAAGCGCTCCTATCAGGAGATAGGTCAAAGATGACTCACAAGCAACGGGCCGTCAACGGCCTCTCGACCACAAGTATTTAGATCGCCGCCGCTGACGGGAGGGCTCAGTCTTAGTCTTAGTGTCAGTCAGCCTGTCAGTCAGTCAGTCACAGTCAACCCGTCAAGTAATGCAACGTATTACACTTGTGCAAAAATAGCCATGTCCAAGCGGTTTGTTTGCAACGGCACAAGAACGCCAATTTTGTTCGCTCCCAGAAAATACAAGCGCGTCCAAACGCAGTGAGCGTTGCGTTTTCGAAACCTACAACAGGTTTTGGCAGAATTGAGATTAGGGTTGTGCCTTCTTCTCGCCCAAGTGCTGTGCAACGAAGTTCTAACAAACTATTTGCTGGCCGTCGTGTGAACTTTCAGTTAGACACAGGCGTCTCAATTACCTCGCATAATCGTGCCACGTACGAACAGTTACGCTCACCACGCCTTTCTAAATCCAGCAAGCACTTCATTGCTTGCAACGGACAGGAAATTCCAGTGAATGGCCAGTGTAGTAAGCTTGCCACTTACAAATCTAACACTGGGACGGTGAATTTTTACTGTGTTGAAACCCAGAGACAGAGAGAACGTATTCGGTTTACGCGCCTTTGATTTTTTTTGGCCTTAGCATCCAAGACAATGTACTTCCAGTATCACCTTTTGACCCAAAAGACAATGTATCTAGCTTGCTTAAAGAATTTCCTGAACTATATTCCGAAGGAATGGGAAATGCTAATAATTTTGTAGTTAATTGTACATAGAAAGACAATGTACAGTCTGTTTTTCCTGGCCCGCCCCGTTACAATTGCTTTAAGAGACAGAGTAGCCAGTGAATTGAAAGAATTGCAAAATTATGGTGTAATTGCTCCTATTCAAGCTAGTCAATGGGCAAGTCCTCTCGTTTTGTTGCCTAAGCCTTCTGGTCCCATTCGCATTTTTGTTGACTTCATGTCTGCAGTCAACCCACAGACAGAAGTTGACACTTATTACACAGCTCTACAAAATAAATTTTTTTTTTCGTTGCCAGGGAAGTTTGAACGAAAATGGGATATTGTTATGATACTCATATTTGTACTTTTTCCATATTGGCTCTGGTCTTTGAGATATAGGTTATTTGTGGAAATGAGAGTTTCATGTGGATAATATCGACTGCAGAGTCCATATATGGTGTAATGTATTTGCTACCTATTTTTTAATTAGTGATATTGTACTATCTTTATTAAACAATTGTGCTCAGGGAGTGCATCTGTGTGGTTGAGGATTACATCATGCAAACATCACACTGTCAGCATGTGTTCAGTCCTGTTGTGCGGTGCGTGTGTTGAAGATATTGAGGGTTGTGCAGATTTGAATTCGGCGGTACTCGACATTCATTTGTTGGCCGAAGTAATCCCCGCAACAGCCGATAGGTAGCGTCCACTGTAAACAAGAAAAATGGCGATTTGTCGAAAGTCACACACATGTGCAGTGCAGCTTCAAGGAGATAGAACCTTTTCATCGTGACGTAGCAAATAAGAGGTGAGTATTCATTTCACACAAAACAATTAATGATGTTTGTTGGATGTGATTGACATGCAAATACAAGAAAGTTCTGCATAATATGTAGTATTTGTGCAATTTTGTTTTAGGAAAACATGAGTTCTTCACGCCGTCTTTGCGTGAACCATCCAGATGAGTTCTGCTACATTTGTGGTGAATACGTTCTTCAAAAGAACAGGAAGAATATCACTTCTTTTGTGAAGGAAGCGTATCTGGCATATTTCGGAATTAAACTTGGAGATCAAGACAAGGCGTGGGCACCCCATAAAGTTTGTAAATGCTGTGTGGAGTGCTTACGGCAGTGGACAAAACGAAAAAGGAAAAGCTTAAACCTCGGAGTGCCTATGGTATGGCGAGAGCAGAAGAACCATACAGATGATTGCTATTTTTGCATTGTTAATGTGAAAGGTTTTAATAGGTTCAAAAAACGAAAGTGGGAATATCCCGATTTGGAGTCAGCAAGAAGACCGGTGGTGCACAGCAACGATGTTCCTGTACCAACCTTCACAACATTACCCACGCTAACATCATCAGATGACGATGTGCACGGCGAGGAATGTACAAGTAGTGGTTCGGAATACGAAGGACGTGAGACAACCCCAGCAGTTCGACCAGAAGGAGCTCAGTGACTTGATACGAGAACTCAATCTTTCAAAGCAAGCATCAGAACTCTTAGCATCCAGGCTTAAGGAAAAGTGTTAAAATAACAGCTTACCGGACGAGAGAAGAAAACCTTCTTCCATACTTCAACCAAGAAGAGGTTATAGTGTATTGCAGCAATATACCTGGACTTTTACTTGAATTGGGGCTGCCGGAATATAGACCAGAGGACTGGCGTCTCTTCATAGACAGTTCCACTAGAAGTTTAAAATGTGTTCTCCTACACAATGACAATCGTTATGCATCTATTCCAATTGCCCACTCAACAAAACTTTGTGAAGCATATGCTAACATCAAGATGGTTCTGCAGAAAATTCAGTATATGCAGCACCAGTGGTTGATTTGGGTTGATTTGAAAATGGTGAACTTCTTGCTTGGACAACAAAGTGGATACACAAAGCACCCATGTTTTATCTGCATGTGGGATAGCAGGGCAAAGCACGAACATTGGAAGCAGAAAACATGGCCTCCAAGGGAACATATGGCTGTTGGTGAAGCAAACATCATTAATGAACCTCTGGTTAGTAGGGACAAGATTGTTCTTCCACCATTACATATTAAGTTAGGACTAATGAAGCAATTCACCAAAGCTTTAGACAGAAATGGTAATTGCTTCACATACATCTGCAATACGTTCCCTGGACTCAGTAGTGAAAAACTTAAGGCAGGAATATTGGATGGTCCTCAAATTCGCAGGCTCATCAACGATACCAATTTTACAAGTGTCATGACTGTCACTGAAGCATCGGCCTGGAACAGTTTTGTCGCTGTTGTAAAATGTTTTTTGGGCAATCATAAAGCTCCCAATTACGAGGAACTGGTCAAAAACATGCTCACTAACTTTCAAAACTTAGGAGCTAACATGAGCATAAAATTGCACTTCCTTCACAGCCACTTGGATCGATTTCCTCGTAATCTAGGTGATTTCAGTGAGGAACAAGGAGAGCGGTTCCATCAAGATATGAAAGGAATAGAGGAAAGATATAAAGGAAGATGGGACAGGCATATGACGGCAGATTATTGCTGGAATCTGCAACGTGACTGTTCTGAAGAGACCTATAAAAGGAATGCGTGCAGGAAGCGGTTCGTCATGGACGGAAAATGATATACTTATAGAGAAACTTTTCAATTATGTTTTATACGTGGACAAATGCCTATCAGGTTTCCATAGAAGCTATTTATAAAGATTATTTTCTTTTTTCATTGTAGTTTGTAGCGCTCGAGTTCAGTATTAGTAATTTTTTCTAATTTTTTGAATAAATCATGCATTATCTCAAAAACTAGAGCCAAACTGCATAAATGGTTGCTATATTCGTCCTCAGCACCACTAACCCATCCTAAAGCCACTCAAATATCCTTGGCAAGAAAATGAGTGTTGACCAGTGTTATATGCCACCTCGCCCCGAGGAACTCATGGACAGGCTTAACTCACGACGTTACTTTTCTACGATAGATTTACGTGATGCCTGCTTGCAAATTCGATTGGATGATGAATCATAGAAAGTGTTTGTTGTAAATACACATGAGGACTGTTCAAGAATTTACGTTTGCCCTTCGGCACTGCTTCCGCACCCGTCATTTTTCAACGTTACTTGAAGCAGGTGACTGCCAAAGTGTCATTTTGTTCAAACTACCTTGACGATATTGCCGTCTCAGGTGGTATACCAGAGGAACACATTGCCACTTTGCGTACTCATTTTCGAGCGTTGTCACATGCAGAACTCAAGTGTCGTCTTGAAACGTATGACTTTTTTCAAACTGAACTACAGTAGTTAGGTCATGTGATAAACAGCCAGCGTGTGCACGCGCTTCAGTCTCATTTGCTTGCAAACCGTGACATGCCTGTTCCTCGCAATGTGTCTGAACTGCAGTTAGTACTAGGCAAGATGATATAATACGTTCGGTTCATACCTATTGCCTCTCTGATCGCGGCTCCATTGCATTGCATGCGTCTCAAAAATGTACCTTTTATGTGGTCTAAAGACTGTCGAGAGACATTTCAGAAACTCAAAACTTCTTTTCTTTGGGACAGAAGTTTAGTGCCTTTTGATCCAACCATGCCAGTAGTTTTGCAAGTGGAGGCTTCTGCCTACGGACTCGGCGCTGTGCTTTCGCAGAGAATTGGTGCACAAGACAGGCCTATTGCTTTTCCCTCAAAGTTGTTACCTCAGACTCAGTGCAATTATTCTCGGATTGAAAAAGAAGCTCTCGTAATTGTGTATGGTGAGACAAAATTCAGTCACCATCTGTTTGGTCGCAAGTTATATTTAGTGACAGATCACAAGCCGGTGCAGTTCTTGTTTCATCCGTCAAAGTTCGTTCCTACACGCACTGCTCAAAAATTGCAACGTTGGGCCTTCGGGCTTTCGCAGTATCATTATGAAATTGTGTACATGTCTACTACAAAGCATGGCAATGCAGACGCCCCATTTCGCCATCTGATTGGCCAAGAGTCTGATTTTGATGCGACCAAATCGATGCGCAGAACTCTTAATTGCTGGAATCTTTTCCTTTCCACTACAGAAAAATTGCACAGGTCATGGAAGCAGACCCAGATCTCAAGATTTTGCTGCACTACATTCGCACGTCTTGGCCTCTTTCATTGAACAGTGTTCAGAACATAGTTGTGCGCCGATATTTTGCACATCGGTATAACCTTTTAGTTCAACAGAGTGTGCTTCTAATTCAAAATGACAGTGGACAATTGCGTGAACATTGGGGAACCCTTCGCACTAAACATTTACCTCGATGGCACTGTACTTGGCAGGACATGGACACCCACATTGAACTGATGACGTCACAGTGTCGCGCATGCGCGTAGAACCAATCCGCTCCCACACAATAATTCTCAGCTTGGCCTAAGACTCAATCTCCATGGCAACGAGTGCACATATACTTTGCAGGACCATTTTGAAACACTGTTTGGTTCATAATGGTAGACTCTTTTAGCAAGTTCCCATTTGAGTGCTGATGAACTCTAGCACATCACGTTGCACCATTCAGGCGTTGTCCGCCATATTTTGCATAAAAGGTTTGCCAGAGCTACTTGTGTTGGACAACGGACCACAGTTCACTTCACGTTACTTTGAATAGTTATGTAACTAAATGGACTTCGTCATCTAACAAGTGTTCCGTTTCACTCGCAGTCCAACGGAGAAGCAGAACGCTTCGAACGCACTTTCAGATGGCCGAGCTTCGCACCACCCACTCTTTCTCGCCTCCTGTCGCTCCCACCCACGAGACAGACCATCACCGGGAGAACTTCTGCATGGCCGCCGCCATAGAACGCTGCTACTCTTTGCTACACCCACCGCAGCATCCGACGCCGCCAGTGGTCTGGAAGTATCCCTTTGCGCCGCGTGATCTTAATCTTTTCAGGGTTTATGGTAACTATGGGCACTGTGAAAGAGGCGTGATCCAGGAACGCAATGGCTCTTTTATATATTTGATTGCAGGTCCCGGTGGTTTTCAGCGCCGCCATCGGAACCAAATTCATGCGTCTCATTTACCCCATGATTTCCTCCCCCAGATTCACGGCCTCACGGGACCGTGCGGCCTTTGCAGCCACCCGCTGGTGCTACCAGGGCACCCCAGCAGGAGCAGATGGACGAAGCGCCCTCAACCCCGCAGTCCCCGCTCGCCGCCACAGTCACCGTCGCCGTCGCCGTCGCCGTCGTCACCCCAGGACATGCCTACGGTCCTGGATGTGTGCCCTGGCAGCAGCTTTTAGGAGGATGTTCTGGTTACCTCGCAATCCAGATGGTGGCGTACAATCGAGAGTACGCCGCCCTCCACATTCACTCCTCTCGGCTCATCTTTACGTCCAGCGGGCTGCCTTCCCTCCTGTTGTCGTTCGCACCTTCCCCACACGACAAGGGTGCGGCATTTCGAAGCGAAGGAATGTGTTGGCGTAAGCTGTTGCCAGAAAAACCCTCGTCAAAGATGTAGCATGAAGATCGATAGTAGGAGTTGGATGAAGGGTGCCTATCAGGACAGAGACCAAAGACGACTCACAAGCAATTCGCCGCCAACGCCTTCTCGGCCGCAAGTTTTTACACTTCTGGCCACTAAAACTGCTACACCAAGAAGAAATTATGATGATAAACAGGTATACATTGGACAAATATATTATACTAGAACTGACATGTGATTACATTTTCACGAAATTTGGGTGAATAGATCCTGAGAAGTCAGTACCTAGAACAACCACCTCTGACCGTAATAACGGCCTTGATACGCCTGGGCATTGAGTCAAACAGAGCTAGGATGGCGTGTACAGGTACAGCTGCCCATGCAGCTTCAACACGATACCACAGTTCATCAAGAGTAGTGACTGACGTATTGTGACGGGCCAGTTGCTCGGCCACCATTGATCAGACGTTTTCAATTGGTGAGAAATCTGGAGAATGTGCTGGCCAGGGCAGCAGTCGAACATCTTCTGTATCCAGAAAGGCCCGTACAGGACCCGCAACATGCGGCCGTGCATTATCCTGCTGAAATGTAGGATTTGCCAGGGATCGAATGAAGGGTAGAGCCACGGGTCGTTACACTTCTGAAATGTAGCGTCCACTGTTCAAAGTGCCGTCAATGCGAACAAGAGGTGACCGATACGTGTAACCAATGGCACACCATACCATCACGCCGGGTGATGACGAATACACGCTTCCAATGTGCGTTCACCGCGA
The DNA here is from genome assembly GCF_021461385.2 of Schistocerca piceifrons. Taxonomy (NCBI): domain Eukaryota; kingdom Metazoa; phylum Arthropoda; class Insecta; order Orthoptera; family Acrididae; genus Schistocerca; species Schistocerca piceifrons. The sequence goes on from NC_060141.1 coordinate 745,358,123, forward strand.
TGTCGCCGAACACGGGTGCGACCGTCACAATGCTGTAAACAGAACCTGGATTCATCCGAAAAAATTACGTTACCCCATTCGTGCACCCAGGTTCGTCGTTGAGTACACCATCGCAGGCGCTCCTGTCTGTGATGCACCGTCAAGGGTAACCGCAGCCATGGTCCCCGAGCTGATAGTCCATGCAGCTGCAAACGTCGTCAAACTGTTCATGCAGATGGTTGTTGTCTTTGCAAACGTCCCCATCTGTTGACTCAGGCTTCGAGACGTGGCTGCACGATCCGTTACAGCCATGCGGATAAGATGCCTGTCATCTAGACTGCTAGTGATACGAGGCCGTTGGGATCGAGCACGGCGTGCCGTATTACCCACCCGAACCCACCGATTCCATATTCTGCTAAGAGTCACTGGATCTCGACCAACGCGAGGAGCAATGTCCAAAAAAATGATTCAAATGGCTCCTAGCACTATGGGACTTATCATCTGAGGTCATCAGTCCCTAGAACTTAGAACCACTTAAACCTAGCTAACCTAAGGACGACACACGCATCTATGCCCGAGGCAGATATTCGAATCTACGACCGTCGCGGTCGCACGGTTCCAACCTGAAGCACCTAGAACCGCTCGGTCACTCCCGCCGGCGGAGCAATGTCGCGATACGATAAACGGCAATCGCGATATGCTACAATCCGACCTTTATCATACTTGTAAGTAGGCTGCTTAGGTTTTTGTGTTGGTAACGCCACGTAGCGCTCTGTATGAAAATCACTGATTGCGCTGTGTGCAGTCTGTGGCTGGTTTGCATTGTTGGAATATTCTAGTGTTGGGCAGTTGGATGTGAACAGCGCGTAGCGCTGTGCAGTTGGAGGTGAGCCGCCAGCAGTGGTGGATGTGGGAAGAGAGATGGCGGAGTATTGAGAGCGGACGATCTGGACGTGTGTCCATCAGAAAGAGTAAATTTGTAATATTGGATATCATGAACTGACATATATATGATGATTTTGGAACATTATTAACGTAAATACATTGTTTGTTCTCTATCAAAATCTTTCATTTGCTGACTATGCCTATCAGTACTTAGCGTCTTCAGTAGTTAGAATCTTTTATTTAGCTGGCAGTAGTGGCGCTCGCTATATTGCAGTAGTTCGAGTAACGAAGATTTTTGTGAGTTAAGTGATTCATGAAAGGTATAGGTTATTGTTAGTCAGGGCCATCCTTTTGTAGGGATTGTTGAAAGTCAGATTGCATTGCGCTAAAAATATTGTGTGTCGGTTTAGTGTTGATCAGAATAAGTAAAGAGAGAAATGTCTGGGTACCTTCAGTTCTGCTCAGCTGTTTGAAAATGAAATAACGTAGAGGTTTATCAGCACAGAAATTCATTAATTTTTGAAAGGGGATGTTTCAAAGTCGGAAACGTGATGGTACGCATTTCTCCTTCTTACACGAGGCATCACAACAACGTTTCACGAGGCAGCGCCTGTCAACTGCTGTTTGTGTATGAGAAATCGGTTGGAAAATTTCCTCATGTTAGCACGTTGTAGGTGTCGCCACCGGCGCCAACCTTCTGTGAATGCTCTGTAAAGCTAATCATTTGCATATCACAGCATCTTCTTCCTGTCGGTTAAATTTCGCGTCTGTAGCACGTCATCTTCGTGGTGTAGCAATTTTTATGCCCAGTAGTGTAAATTGCTGGTAATAGCCAAGGGAAGTTTATTTAAGTGTATCGATAGCAACGATGAAGTGGCAGTAGCTGTGGGGTTGTTTACCTTTGCGTGTGGATAGTCTCTGTGGTGACGTGAACAGAGAGGAAGCAGAGCAGCTTGAGTTATCAAAGTGTGCGGAAGTGTTTGTTGGGCGCTCCTGCGGACGCGGTGTGCAGCTATGACCGCACCAGTGTAGCCGCGGCTGATTCGTTAACCCGCCACCTGTGTCGTCATTGTCCTCAGACACTAATTACCAAGCAGCGTCCCTTTCCTTTCCATGCAATCACCAAGTGTCGTAAGAATATGAAAACTAATTAACAATTTACTGCCAGTTTTGTTTGTTTGGTAATGATCAGTTTCAGCCGAAATTTTCTGCCTCAGTAACTGTCCATTCTTGTTCTTCATAACAGAGGTTTAACTAATTTGCACATTTGAGCGTTTAACTTCATTCACTTAAAGTAACGTGATATTTCACTGGCAGAACTAATATCTAAAGATACAGAATAAATTAAGGGTGCACAATTTCATTTATTCTGTATTCAGCTTAGCGAGTGCCTTCTATTCGCCTAGTATGTTTTTATATTGCTGTTATTTTAAAAGTAAAATCAGTTGCTGACTTGCTTAGAGTAAATTCAATGCACTCTTTCAATAATCAAAAGAAAATTGCTTGCCATTTTCTAAATTTTTCATTACATTATACTGGGGTCACTGAAAGTCATTTTTTACGTAAAGATGTTTAAGTTAAGCCATTTATTTAACCAGTGACTCCATTTAACTTTACTTTCAAAATTTAGTATTTCATAATAAGTAACTGCAAACACAGTGCTTTCAGATCCATTTACTTTCTCGTGAACTGTTTGCTGTGCAGAAGCGTGAAAATCTTCTGCTGCCACGCCAGTGATTGTTTGCTTAAATTTCTTTGCCATTACCTTTCTTACGATTCTGGAGATTCATTGCCCTAGTGGACTGGCGACCGTTTAATTATCCCCTATTTAGCTAATTAATGGTTTCTTTTTATTATCCTTACTTTTTGTAGTAAATATTACGTGGTACCCTTTCCTCTCCCGTGTGGTACGTGAGCGATTGCACCATATTTCACCCATTTCAAAATTATCATCAGTATTTAGATTCGGAATAGATTATTCCTGCAGAAGGGTCTCTTGTAGACTTACCTCCAACGAACCGGTGTTACTTTGAAACGTCCCCTTAGAAAAATTTATGAATGACTGTGCTGATAAACCTCTTACATTATTTGATTTTCAAATAGCTGAGCAGAACTGAACGTATTCAGACATTTCGCTCTTTACCTATTCTGATCAACACTAAACTGACACATAATATTTTTAGCGCAACGCAATCTGACTTTCAACAATCCCTACAAAAGAATGGCCCTCACTAACAATAACCTATACCTTTCATGAATCACTTAACTCACAAAAATCTTCGTTACTCGAACTACTGCAATATAGCGAGCGCCACTACTACCAGCTACATAAAAGATTCTAACTACTGAAGACGCTAAGTACTGATAGGCATAGTCAGCAAATGAAAGATTTTGATAGAGAACAAACAATGTATTTACGTTAATAATGTTCCAAAGTCATCATATATATGTCAGTTCATGATATCCAATATTACAAATTTACTCTTTCTGATGGACACACGTTCAGATCGTCCGCTCTTAAAATTCTGCCATCTCTCTCCGCACATCCACCACAGCTGGCGGCTCACCTCCAACTGTCCAACGCTACGCGCTGTTCACATCTAACTGCCCAACACTACAATGGCGAATATTCCAACAATGCCAACCAGCCACAGACTGCACACAGCACAGCCAGTGGTCTTCATACAGAGCGCTAGGTGAGGTAACTAACACAAAAACCTAAACAGCCTACTTACAACTTTCCTTCGCTAACGATAGCCTCACTCACTGAAAAATTTCATTAGGCATATACGATCACAGTCAGTTATAAGAATTTTCAGCCATAATGGCTATGCTTGTGAACTGTGACTGTGTGGGAAAATTATTTATTTCAAGTTTCTGCTACCAGTCACTTTTTATTTTATGCTTAAACTACAATAATGCAACGGGTTCCAAAATTGGTTTTGTTCATCTTCAAGCGTTTGTACATACATACATACATACATCGAGAAATGTTACTTAAAAATAAACAGTCTTAAACTAAATTAATGTAGAACACTTTGTTTCTTACTGTAGCTGCTGGTGTGGCATTTCGGGGCCACACCAGCAGCTACAATAGAAAAACAAAGTGTTCTAGATTAATCTGTTTTAAGACTGTTTATTATTAAGTAACATTTCTCGATGTATGTATGTATGTATGTACAAACGCTTAAAGATGAACAAAACATGTTCTAAACGCGTTGCATTATGTTAGATTAAGTATAAAATAAAAAGTGACTGGTAGCAGAAACTTGAAATAAATAACAGTTATATCGCAATCCAGAAGGACGATTTGGAAGGGGGAGGTTACAATAGGACCGCTGTTGTTCTCCATATGCCTAAAATGACTTGGCGGAGTTGGTGGGCAGCAATCTGTAGTTGTTTGCTGACGATGTCGTGGTGTACGGTAAGGTGTCTAAGTTGAGTGACTGTGGGAGGATGCAAGACGACGTTGACAAAACTTCCATTTGGTGTGATGAGTGAACAGCTAGTCCTAGGTGTGGAAAAATGTAAGTTAATGAGGAAGGTAGAAGAATCTAACCCGTAATGTTCGGATACAGCATTACTAATGACCTGCTTGACACGGAGATGTAATTTAAATATCTGGGCGTAATGTTGCATAGCAATATGAGGTCGAATGAAGATTTGAGGACTGTGGTAGCGAAGGCGAATGGTCGACTCCGGCTTATTGGGAGAATTTTAGGAAAGCGTGGTTTTTCTGTGAAGGAGACCGCATATAGGATGCTGGTGCGACCTAATCTTGAGTACTGCTCTAGTGTTTGGGTTCCGTATCGGGTCAGAACGAAGGAAGACATCAAAGCAATTCAGAGGCGGGCTGCTAGATCTGTTACCGGCAGGTTCCAACAACACGTAAGTGTTACGGAGATGCTTCGGGAACTCAAATGGGAATCCCTGGAGGCAATTTCGAGAAAATTTAGAGAGCCGGCATTTGAAGCTGACTGCCGAACGATTGTACTGCCGTCAATATACATCGCGCGTAAGGACGACGAAGATTAACTGTGAGAAATTACGGCACATACGCCGGCTTAAAGACAGTTGTTTTCCCCTCGCCCTATTTGCAAGTGGAACACGAAAGGAAATTACTAGTAGTGGTACAGGGTACCCTCCACCACACACTGTAAGGTGGCTCGCAGAGTTTCTGTGTAGGTGTAGATGTAGAAAGTCACATAGTGAAGTTGCGTCAAACAAAGCGTGGCAGGAGACATCAGCTTGTCACAAATAAAATAACACAAGAAACATGACAACATGTTTTACTGATGCCCCAGCATACATTATTCGCTTGACACCACAATAGTGACTTAGTACTATTATATTTTCGAAAATATTATACTAACAAAGTAGTGTCAAGCGATTAGTATATTCTGGGATATCAGCACAACATGTTGCACGTTTTAATTGTGTATTATTTTGTATGTGAGATACTGATGTTCCCTGCCACGTTTTATTTGACACAACATCACTATGTGGCTTTCATTATTGTAACATACATGTACATATTATAATGTTACATGATCCGATGATGGCGGCGTAGATCTGTTGAAACCGGTCATAGTAATAAAAAGAATTGCTAGCGATCTTGGTAAACCTTATTCTTTAATAATGATATAACTCTCAGATCCGCACCAACAACTGACGCAGGGTGAGTCACATATAACGTACTGTTGGTTAAGACTAACACATGTCACATAATTAAATTTTTAGAATCTACACACTGCGTTAACACATTTCGCTTTCTACGGCAGTCTTTCTTTCTTTTTATGGGGGGGGGGGAGGGGGCGGGGAGGGAAGGGTGTGGTGTTTAATGTCACATCCCTGCCCACTGTAGGGAAGCAGCCTACTCACGCTGTAGTAAATTCACATCAGTTTCCATTATGTGCCAGCCAGTCTGCTGTAACTAGCTCTGACGTCATAAATGTTGCGCAATACCTTAAAAATCAAGCAAATGAACTAAAACTTTTCTAGCATGTCAAAAATAATACTAAATTAATGTGTGTTAAATATCAGTTCGATAACTTCAGCCATTTCCGAGATTTGGACGTTTTTCTGGAAAAATCATTGGCGCAACAGAAAAGAGCTAGAGACTTCAAAATTTATATTTAGATTCATCTTTCATAATGATTTAATAAAAACAGTACTTTGGATTTCACATATTAAGATTTTAGTGGAAATTCATGATTTTCTGGTTTTCGTCTCAAAACTGAAGGAAGCAAGATAGATTAAGTAGGCTAGTAAATAAGGCTAGGATGTTTAGATTTAAGTAGGTTGGAGGTCCGCTATGATTATGAAGATGTGTAAAGTTTCTTTTTAATACCTATAAAATTATAGCGATAGCGGATCTCAAAAGGGACAGTTCAGAGCTAATCTGCTGCGTGCAGTGTAATTTAATTAATTCTCTCGCTCAAAGTATTTAACTTAGCCACGTCAAAATTTTATTATCAATACTTACCTGCGTGCTGAATGCACGTTTAAATTAAGAGCTTCTTCGGCCATCAGCCAAAGAAGCTATAAATTATTATGTAACTTGAAGTGGTGCGTTACTAGCCCAGCGGCTAGTCGGGAGAGCGGAATTGATCAGGCGTTCCCTCAGCCGTCCGCACCGCGGCTTTATATATAAGAACACTGCGCGAGGAAGAAAGGCCCCAGTTCTCTCCAGACGCTGAATGACACGCCATCTGTGTCGGTAGTCGCGTCGCATCAGTGTATCTGCTACAAACAGCCTCGGGTGCCGTATTAAGTTACTAGAGATACGCGGAACCATGAAAACATTTCATGTGAAGTGTTAATTCTGGAATGATTTTCATTAACTAGCTTCAGTTTGCGTATTGTCGTATTTTTCACGTGCCGTCGCGGGACAGACATTCTACCACATATTTAGCGTGGCGTTTGATGAAATATTTTCATCAAATTATGGCGAGCATTCTTTTTAACATTTGATTCGGACATTTATAGTTGCATCAGCGCATTAGACTCTGAACTGTTCTGTTAGTTAGGTTGTAGGGATACTTGTGGTTTTTATTAGTGAATTTCAGAATATACTCAACTATTTTGGAAAACCGTTTTTGATTAGAAATCCCGGCCAATCTCCTAATTCCTCAGAGCTATAAGCTGCAGCTATAAGAACATTCTCAGGTAAAGTGGGCACTAGGATATCTATTTACTGGCTCCAAGTTTTATTAAATCACTTTCTGGGGGTCACGGAGTAAATAGAGAGCCAGTGTTGAGAACGGCAAAAGACAGCAATAACAACATTCAAAAAGCTAGAAACTGATTCAACACGCAAGCGTTTATCCAGCAATCAGATTTTTTATTATTGTTACAAACTTACACATGCCGCCGCCCCACATATGGTGCATCGGCCGGGAAATCAACTAAGTGAAAGTGATTTTTAACTATTCGGATTCGCGAGTGAAATGCGACACGCAACTGAGTATAAAACAGTGAATGTATTACGTGTGCATGTGGACGACGCAATTGGATTAACAACGCCTCTGGATTGACGGAGCTGGCACTGAGTCTAGCGGTGCTGCCGGCATCGCGAGAAGCCAGTCTCGCCGCACCGCAGTCGTCCCCTGGAGCAGCCGGCGCAGAGCCTGCAATTGCGGGCCACGCAAACACACAACAGCCGTCGGAGAGCCGTCCGCAGCTCAACGTGCCACGTCGCATCAGGAATCCTGGTACGCCGCGCCGGCAACGCCATACGTCGTGCAGAAGGAACTAAGTTAAGTGAAAAGCTGTTAAAAATTTTACTAACCTGCACTAAAAGTCTGTTGGCGATGGAACCGCCAAAAGAAACTGAGGTTAAACTTAAATTAGAACCTATGTCTGTTGAGGGAACTGTAAATACAGACAACGGTTCGAGTGTAAATATGCATGAAAGTAGTAATGTTAAAGTGAAATATGAAGTGTTGTCTCCTGACAGTAGTGTGGGAAGGGGCAATGATTCAATAATAGAGACCCCTGTAGTAAAGCGGAAAGTAGAAATTGTAAATTTATTGGATGATAGTTTCTCTGATGAATTAAAAATGAAACAGTCATCAGAGATGGTAGAGTTTAAGAAGGAGCAGTTAGATATGACTAATCAATCAGAAGTTTCATTTAGTTTTGATAATTCTGGTATTGGAGCTAGTTTTTCGTCACCTGAGTGTGATTAAAAGCCAGCTACTGAGCAACCCAAAGATGCTGGGGCTGTTGATTTAAATGTTACATTACAAGCAATAGCTGCCAGTAATGCAAAAATGGCAGCCAGTAATGCTAGTATGACAGCTGAGTTAAAATCGGATATAATTGAGGTAAATAACAGAATTGTGGCCAGCCAAACAAATTTTAATAAACGATTGGAGGTAATGGACGATACCTTCAAGGCTGGTTGCAATAAGTTGAAAGAGGATCTAGACAGTTTGAATTACAAAATTGATTGCAATCATGAGGATATTAAGAAAAAGGTTGCTCAACAGTTTTCTGAAATGTATAAAACAGTTAAATCCGAAGTTGCTGAGGTTCGCAAAGACTTTCAAATGGAAGATGCCAAGCTGGAGCACAAGTTAACAGAAAAGATCGAGGCGGAATCTGAACTGTGCTCAGATAGATTTAAAGACGTTAATATTAAAGTAAACATATGTCAAGCAGAAGTAGAAGCAATCAAAACTGACACTACTCATATTGTGCAAAGAGTAGATAATGTTGAAATGAAAGTAGAAAATATAAGTACTAACATTGCTAACATTGAGAGTAAAGTAGCTTCAGTAACTTCTGGTAATGGTAATATACAACAAGTTGTAGCTGCAAACGCCGCTTTTACCGGGTGTCGGCAGTTCTTGCGGTTCGATCCAGATAAAAATATCCACCCGCTAGATTTCTGGAACGATTTTGAAGATGTGATTCCACCAACTTGGTCTGAGCGAGAGAAAATCTCATTTATTAGAAGCCATTTAGCAGGTGACGCCATGCGTTGGTCAGCTGATGTTATGTTGAAATGTAAAACATTAGCGGAATTTAAAACAGCTTTTATTAATGAATATTGGTCTAGCAATAAGCAAAATGAAGTGTTGAGAGAATTTTGGAGTGGAAAACGCTTCAATGCAGGCAAGGAATCTATTAAAGAGTTTGCTAGGTCATGGATTTCACGTTTGTCACATTTGGCGGAAAAGCTAAAACCAGAAATGATTATACTAGGTCTGGAAGCTAAACTGCCATGGTACTGGCAAACTAGAATTATATCAGCCCCTAGAGACAATCTGGATCGTTTCATTGAATATTTGGAACGTGTAGAACGTGTTGCTGCCAATGAGGAGCAAGCACGTAATAACCGTAATGCCAATAATAATAATAGTAATTTTAGGAACGAGCAAAATGGCAATGTAAACATCAGAACAGTAGGTGTTCGTCATCCTAAGAGAGATAGGAATTGGGGAAATAATTATCAGAACCAACAATGGCGTCCAAGGGATAATAATTTTGTTCCAAACAGAAATATGCATGTAAACAACAGTACGGAAAGTAAGGCTATGCCAGCTAACTATAATGAAACTAAAGGAAACAGTAGTATGCCGAGGCAGGAAAACTAGTTCCCCTCTATGAGGACACTGGCGCTCACCAGGCGGTTACTTTTCCTAAGCCAGTAGTTAAGGGAATTGGCAAGACAGATCAGAATACTCAAACTGAACGTGTGGATGAAGAGTCGGTAGCACCTAAGGATACAGCAGAAATATTAGATCACTCACAGTATTTGATAGATACCGTGTTAGAGACGCTTTCTAAGTGGGAAGAGAAAGAGAAGGCGCAGCAGTGTAACAATAGGGATGAGCTACAAAGTATTGAATTGTCAGGTGAAGAAGCAGAAGAAATTCATGCTTATATTTACGATGAGAATGATGTGCTCTTATCTAAAGTGCCTGTGCAGGATGTTGATAATGTACTAATAGATTTAGGACGGGAGGTAAGTGGGAATGTAGAGGGTAGGCTGTTTGGGGTCGATGAACCCAGTAGCTGTGACCAGTTGTCACTTGAGAAGGAAACCGACGATAATGGTGATAGTGGTTTAGCTGTAACTAATGTTATGCCCGGTCTGGAGGCGCAGAATCGCTCAGACTACAGTAATTTGGGTTATGTTCAGCAAACTAAATGTAATGAAGTCGTGCGGTGTTTCGATTTAAAATTAATAGACCGACTGGAAAAAGCAGCTGAAAATGTAATTCAGGAAACCCCTACACACTGTGACCTAAATGTAATGAAGAGAGATGTTGATCACTTTAGTTGGAGACAAATCCAAAAGGAACTATTAGATGAATTTGAGGAACCACCTGTACAACCTAGAATAAGCCACCCTATAATAATAGTGAATATGTTGGGTATCGATGTACGTTGTCTCTTAGACAGTGGAAGTGAGGTGAGTGCAATATCTCAGTCCTTCTTTGACACATTACCTGGTAAAGACAAGCTTACAGTAATGAGGGTATCAGGACTAAGAATAATTGGTGCTACTGGCAAGGTTTCAAAAACGATAAAGCAAGAAGCTTTACTACCCTTTAACATTAATGGTAATTTAATTGATCATCCATGTTTAATTGTAAACAATCTCAGTATTGAGGTTTTAATTGGCATAGATTTCTTGTCGAAATATCAGAGTGTTGTTGATTTTGAAAGAAGCCAGTTAAAAATGGTCTTGCCAATAACCGGAGTAATTATAGTACCTTTTAGTGATAAACATGTAGTAACTGATCATGAAACTTGGGAGCTGCCTATACGAGTTCTGAAAAATAGGAGGTATTGGGACGAAGGTGTTAATCTTAATAACAATAAGCTGAATACAGAAGAAGAAGAAGAAAGAACTGAGACAGGTTCTAAAAAGGGCATCATAAAGTATTTTCAGATCGACATGGCAGATTTCCATAGGTAGTGAATGAATGCTGTAGGGAGGAGGTTTGTTTCTGTAACCTCTACACAGTGTGGCAGCTGTGCAGTCCCCCAGCTGTGTGAGATCTTCTTTCCTTTTCAGGTCTCACTCACTCTTCATCTTTTCTATCCACCTAAAATTTCTAAACCCTTCTTTACAGCATTAAACCAAATGAAATGCTGTAGGGAGGAGGTTGTTTCTGTAACCTCTACACAGTGTGGCAGCTGTGCAGTCCCAGCTGTGTGAGATCTTCTTTCCCTTTCAGGTCTCACTCATTCTTCATCTTTTCCTATCCCCAAAAAATTTCGACCTCTACTTTCCAACACAAAATTTTTTCCGTTATGATAATCAAGCCAGCATTAAACTAATGAATGCTGTAGGGGAGGAGGTTGTTTTCTTTAACCTCTACACAGTGTGGCAGCTGTTGCAGTCCCAGCTGTGTGAGATCTTCTTTTCCCATTCAGGTCTCACTCATTCTTCCTCTTTCCTGTCCACGAAAATTTCGACCTCTTCTTTCCAGACACGAAAATTTTCTGTCATGGCTATCAAGCCATGAGTTATGTAAACCATTTCTATCTACCGATTAGTGAAGAAAAAATACCTAATGTGACAAACCTAATAGTGACAAACAATAGAGGAGGTATGACGTAATTAAGATATAAAATGTATTTGAGTAAACAAGTATGTATAGTACTCTGGTAATATAATAAGTACAAAGTGTTTGTTTTATTGGAAATGGTCCACCAACAGTAATTTTAAAAAAGATATATGAATTCATGTATAAGCAGGATCTGAAGTGGTAGTGAAACCTAGTGTATGCTGTAGAGCTAAACTAATTAATAATAAAAAGAGATTGCTTAGTGTTTATGAAAAAATATGCAGATAAGTTGTAAGGATAAACCCACCTGGTATAGCAAGGAAAGGCAGTGTAATGGAATTAAGCAGTGTTAGTGGTTTGAGACGTGAAGGACACGTCCCTGAAAGTATTTATACGATTGGAGTTGGCCATTATTTTAGTGTAGTGTGTGGGGACAGGATACACCTACACATATTGAGGTTATGAGTTGGAGGCGTGAATGCGGACCATAGGTACCCTTATGTTAGATGAGACAGAGCAGCTCATGGTGTCCTATAGGTTTTAAGGAATTTAGCATTACGCTCGTCCATAAATTATTTGATGCAGTTTTAGTGGGTAGGTCTGAGAGAGACTACCTCAGGTTTCAGCGTCCGATCGAGTGGAAATGGATTGCCACGTGAGCAAAACTGATCAGCTGCAATACACTATGAATATGAAAATAAATGTGCTGTCCTATGCTTTAAATATTAATAGAGTGAGTGTTTAAATAAGTTCATACACTAGCAAAGTAAATAAATAAACATTACTGACAGACGTGAAACATTATTTTAGCTCAGCATAAAATACACTTCAAAGTAAAGTAAGTACCTAATTGCAGATGTGGAACTGACAACAGCAGAGGACCAATAAGTGGATTTAGTAGTCAACTAAACGTAGTGTGTTTTGAACACTCAAAAAACTGTACTATTACCAAAAGTTACTCACATGTACATGGAAGCTGAGAAAAACAACCACTAATCATACTCATACTATCTCTAAGAATAAAGTAATCAAAGATGAGTCAGTTAAGTAAATAAGATGCAGATTTTGTCAGGAATGTACCGAGGCATTGGTTTCAGTGTTTCCGGCCCAGAACTAATAAATTCAGATTAAATAGGATTTATGATTATATGCCTTGAGCATAAAAATTTTTTTCTAATACATGACTAAAGGCGTTTTTTGAGCCATTTGTTTAACGATTTTATGACAGTTAAGTAACCGCGAGAGTAATACTGAAAAAAGTTATGTTAACTTTGTTTCCAGGCAACATACTGAAGGATAAAATGTATATATCCCCATTTCATTGTGACCCACCCTTAGATTATTAAGTGAACAGAGTCTGAGGCACTCTTTTTTGTTTGTTCTACAGGACAAACCAGATAATGGCGGCCTGGTAGCTGCGTGAAAGCGTGGGGAGTGATTTGGACACAACTCACAGTGGACCCCTCCCCCTTCCCCCAGGTAATTTAGAGAAAACGTGAAGGACGCACACCATAGCAACTTCCCCTTCTCTACCCTTGTGAATGGAAGTGTAGGACGCCAGCCAAAAGCGGCTACAACCCACGTGTGTAAAAACTATTTGTGAACTTTTCTTTCAGGTTTAAAAAAGACTGCTAAGAGATAATCATCTGTTTATGTATCATGTTATTTTCTTTGAATTTGTGTATGTAAAAATGTATTTAATGTAGTTAAGATTTTCATAATTTTTCAATTTGTGTGTGTTTGTTTGTCCAAGGCAATATGTATGCCAAAATATTTCATTGACTTTGCTTAAAATTTTGAGTAATGACATTGTTTAAAAGGCAGTGAATATGCCTACAATTTAAATAATTAATGTAGGTAATCAGTTTTCTTTAATGTTTCTACAGGTTTATATTTCAATTTTGATTTTTCATAGAGAGTTAAACTGTACTCTTGCTTCCCTTTTTGTAATTAAATTTTTTTTTCATTCATTAACATTCATAAACAAAAAATTTAAGTAGAGGGTGATGTAGGGAAGCAGCCTACTCACGCTGTAGTAAATTCACATCAGTTTCCATTATGTGCCAGCCAGTCTGCTGTAACTAGCTCTGACGTCATAAATGTTGCGCAATACCTTAAAAATCAAGCAAATGAACTAAAACTTTTCTAGCATGTCAAAAATAATACTAAATTAATGTGTGTTAAATATCAGTTCGATAACTTCAGCCATTTCCGAGATTTGGACGTTTTTCTGGAAAAATCATTGGCGCAACAGAAAAGAGCTAGAGACTTCAAAATTTATATTTAGATTCATCTTTCATAATGATTTAATAAAAACAGTACTTTGGATTTCACATATTAAGATTTTAGTGGAAATTCATGATTTTCTGGTTTTCGTCTCAAAACTGAAGGAAGCAAGATAGATTAAGTAGGCTAGTAAATAAGGCTAGGATGTTTAGATTTAAATAGGTTGGAGGTCCGCTATGATTATGAAGATGTGCAAAGTTTCTTTTTAATACCTATAAAATTACAGCGATAGCGGATCTCAAAAGGGACAGTTCAGAGCTCATCTGCTGCGTGCAGTGTAATTTAATTAATTCTCTCGCTCAAAGTATTTAACTTAGCCACGTCAAAATTTTATTATCAATACTTACCTGCGTGCTGAATGCACGTTTAAATTAAGAGCTTCTTCGGCCATCAGCCAAAGAAGCTATAAATTATTATGTAACTTGAAGTGGTGCGTTACTAGCCCAGCGGCTAGTCGGGAGAGCGGAATTGATCAGGCGTTCCCTCAGCCGTCCGCACCGCGGCTTTATATATAAGAACACTGCGCGAGGAAGAAAGGCCCCAGTTCTCTCCAGACGCTGAATGACACGCCATCTGTGTCGGTAGTCGCGTCGCATCAGTGTATCTGCTACAAACAGCCTCGGGTGCCGTATTAAGTTACTAGAGATACGCGGAACCATGAAAACATTTCATGTGAAGTGTTAATTCTGGAATGATTTTCATTAACTAGCTTCAGTTTGCGTATTGTCGTATTTTCCACGTGCCGTCGCGGGACAGACATTCTACCAAATATTTAGCGTGGCGTTTGATGAAATATTTTCATCAAATTATGGCGAGCATTCTTTTTAACATTTGATTCGGACATTTATAGTTGCATCAGCGCATTAGACTCTGAACTGTTCTGTTAGTTAGGTTGTAGGGATACTTGTGGTTTTTATTAGTGAATTTCAGAATATACTCAACTATTTTGGAAAACCGTTTTTGATTAGAAATCCCGGCCAATCTCCTAATTCCTCAGAGCTATAAGCTGCAGCTATAAGAACATTCTCAGGTAAAGTGGGCACTAGGATATCTATTTACTGGCTCCAAGTTTTATTAAATCACTTTCTGGGGGTCACGGAGTAAATAGAGAGCCAGTGTTGAGAACGGCAAAAGACAGCAATAACAACATTCAAAAAGCTAGAAACTGATTCAACACGCAAGCGTTTATCCAGCAATCAGATTTTTCATTATTGTTACAAACTTATACATTCCGCCGCCCCACACCACGTTTATTAAATTTTTTGCTGGTGTATTCTAATGCTCAGTATAGGAAGATTTTGTTTCGGGGGGCTAGGATCAGACAAGGCAGAGTCATCGTACACACGCGCCAGGGCAGTATCGTACTGGAACAGAGACAGGCAGTAGGGATTCGCCTACAACGCTGGGTGCCAAGAACCGAACCTTTCGTTATTTATATTTACTGTTTGGATATTAATATACAGCTCCTACGGTGCTGTTGACGATAACTGCATTGAGAACTTGTTAATAATAATTTCAGTATCACTCAATTCTTCAGGAAATGCTTGCTTACCGTCAGTGGTTATTGATGAAGGGATGGACCATCAGTTCTTATTGATGGGAAGAATGGACCAATCAGGGGTTTCGTCTAGAGATGGCAGGCGCCAAACTGCTAAGATAGCTCACTTCTGGTCTATGATCGGTTACTGAGGAGGTAATTCACGAATCCGTGTATAAAATCTGTTCACATGGAAAGACAGAACAGTTTGATGAGAAAATGCTTCGAATGACGTACTTAAAATATTTACGGCACTAATATGGAAGACAGGCTTACGTTAATCCAAGGCAATCTATGATCGGATCTCTAGGTGGCAACACGGAGAGTAGCGTGTCAAGCGCAACTCCGCGCAAAGACGGAATTAATTGTTAAACCTGACTCGGAAAACGTATTAGCGCGATCTCATGTGGGTTACGATATCGTGTACCGCATTCTTGTGACTTTTGCGGTGCTCTCGAGCTAATGATTGGTGACCTGGAATCTTGTTATGAGTACTAACGATAGACTGGCTCTACAAATCGTTTTACTACTTTTACAATTGGACATACGAAATAAAATTTGTTCTGATCCATACATTTTACGATTCTCATTAAACTTAGCATATAAACCTACCCACTCAAGAAGCAGAGGGCACTAGACTTTCATCTGTAAATCACGCCTAATATCACTTTGCGTCCCCATGTACACATTGTCCTAGACGATTTTCAACATTCATTCCCTTGTCTAGTGTGATTGTGTTACGGGGGTAGGGGATATTCTTACGCGCTAGAAAACTATGTACGCACAAAGACTGCATTAAAAGATTATAGCTTTCACAAGCGTCGATAATATTTAAAAACATCTACTTGAGCTACTTAAATTCGCAGTTCATATTTACTGAAACATGACGTAACTGTTAGTTTCGACAGTGTGTCATTGTGAAAAGTGTTTCATTTTCCCTGCCCTAACTGAGGACAGTCACTGATTTTGTTTTCTACAGTCACTGGTTTTAGCTGATCACAGCTGAAACCTATCACTGCAAAAATAAAACCAGTGATTGTCATCAGGTATAGTAAAGGAAGAGAAAAAAGTAAATATTTACAACGCAGTAATTTCAATTTGTATGCCAAACGTCGCTTCAGTGAGACTGGCACGTACCTCCTGCCTTTGCATCTACGCAACAACGTTGTTATTTGGAGAACGCTAAATCTGCAAAACAGATCGTCTCCAAATTAAAAGATAAATTTATCAAAACGGGACATGTTTGTCAGTTAGCATAGCCGTCAGCTACGTCATTTGCTACGACCTAGCAAGGCGCCATTATCATTTGCTATTTACCTTGTGATGCATGTACCGTCAGACCGATGTTCACCAATTATGGATTAAACTTAAGTATTCCAGAAGCTACGTACCATTTTTGCTAGTCTCAATTCCTTGTCATTTTCCAGACCTTACGCCAGCCTGCGTGAGTTTAAAAGCGCGCCTTTCGGCTACCCGTCACTGTGGATTGGCAGTCTTGCCAGTCCACAACAGGTTTCTCTGTAATTGCGAAAAAAGATCTGAAGATGGGCGACACTGCCCGAACCAGGTGAGACTCAGAATGATTGCAGTATTAACATTGCAGACGTATCAGTTACGGTAGTAATGAAGAGCAGCTGTTTGCATACTACATCATAATTTTGGGGTCATTCAACCTTTGCTAAGCGCCATTTTCAGTCACTTCCGTACAATTAACCCATTCAAAGCACAATAACAAATTTCTATGAGCATTTTACGCAAGCCAGTTTTTAATAGAGAGTATCTAGCTATTCATAACTAGATACATATAAACTTCATATTACGTTTCTTAATATTATGCAACTCCACAGCACTCTAGCTGTAGTTCATTCCTTGAGAGCGCAGCTACTGACTGGCACCATATAATCGATCTTTCGGTAATGCACTTAACGTAGCCCAAAATATGAACTTTCGACGAATGGTGACGTAATATTTAAAATCCAAATAAACGCGGCTTTTGTAAATAATTTAAGCTTCACGCTATCATACGTGAGTGGAACGTCAGTAGCAAGTATACAATTACGCAATGCATTATATTACTAACAAAAAATTAATTCAAAGATATTCTCACCTCAACCAGTTTAATTATAGCACAATGTGTATATTCCAATAAATTTTCCAGAATTCGCACGCCCAGGACTTGTGCTGTTAACATTAATACACTTTTAGTTTCTTTGCTGAACTTTGCGTAACCCTTATCAGTAAGAATAGAATTGTGTTTCTGAAGGAAGTAATGGCGAATTCTCCTCATCTCGGTCATATTGTTTGAAAAGCTGGCGTCTAATTAAGGAAAAAGCTTAATTAAATAAGACAAAATTACGCAAAAACAGATGGCGCAAAAATTTCAGATAGCCGTTTATTATTTTTATCTGCTAAAGTTTTAAGGCCACGAAATTCCTGGTGCCTGAGAAAGAAGCAAAGTGCTGTTTCGACGATGAAAGTAAGGTCATAAAGAAAGAGAAGTTGATACCTCTTGTTAAGAGAGATAACACGGGGTTTCCTCCGTAATTACACAACAAGAAACGAAGTTTACCGAGCAAAAGTTCACACCGCCTGCAGCCATAACAATACACAAAAGCGATAAAGGCTTGTGATGTACATTTTTCAATGAATTTCACTCCCTACAGGAATCTCTCTTAATACCCGCCCTTTGTGCGCGCCTCGTGCTGACCCGATTCTAAGCACAAACCATTTCAGGTCGGTGTGTGTAAGGCTGTGAGTATAGAGCTTAACATTTTATTTTTATATAGTTTTTTGTTTGTCTTTCTATATTTAATGATGATGTTTTGTTGGGGTGACATGAAGAATAAATAAACTCTTCATTATTATATCATTTATTTATGTTTGTTGTTTTGATCCATAATTTATGATCATAAGATTAAGTTACCTTAGGGATAACAGCGTAATTGTTTTTGAGAGCTCATATCGACAAAGCAGATTAATGAATCTTAGCAACAGATAAATATGAGCGCCCTTACATTTCTCACGCTAGCGCTGTCGAGAAGCCACGTCTGGCTACACTTTGGGGAACACTATTCTGAAGAGTACACTAGAAGTGTAGTTGAAGTTCCATGACTCCAGTAATTTACTTCTAATCTGTGAACTGTCATTTGGTTTCAGATAACGTATATGTTACAGGAATTGTGACACTGCCATTTCGTCGAAAATTGACGTGGTGACTATTGATTGTTGAAAGATACACCTTAATTTTTTCAGAAAGTGAAAAACAACAGTAACCAACGAATACTAATTATTCTTTTCATTGTCTACAGTTTCATTAGTACATGGTTGTTCACGTTTACGTTTTTCATATATTACGCTCCACAGAAAATGTCAGGCTTTGATTCGAGAGAAGGAGCCGAATTAGAAAAAGAACACAGAGCTTATCAGTCAAAGAGCGCATACAGTGGTTGGCCAAAAGTATGAGAACACCGCAATAAATACGTGCTTGAGCATCAGTGAAGACGCTATCGGAGCTTGCATGTTGCGCTATTATGATCGGCACCAGAGTAATGTCCTCAATAAGTTACAAGTCGCGGTCAGAAATATATTCTGTGTAGTTGTGAGCGCATTATGCCGGAACTAACTGATTTCGAACGTGGGCAAATATTGGTGTTCGTATGGTAGATGCTTTAGTGTTTAGTGTTTTGAGAGATACCGTATGGAAGATATATCCCACTTACCGCGAAACCGAGGAAAGATCACCCGCTAAGCCAAAATGCGAACGAAAGTATAAGTTTGTAAGGCGTAGGGATTTTGGACACCCTACATGTTGGGTGCTCAGTTTTAGGTGCCGTTTATAGTGTTGCAAGACACTGGTTTTGCAACATGGGACGGGTTTTTGTGTGCATATTTCACTTGTTTGAGGTTTAATGCACTTGGCATCGAGAGAGACGAGAATAACTCCCTACCGAGCGAGGTGGCGCAGTGGTTAGACACTGGACTCGCATTCGGGAGGACGACGGTTCAATCCCGCGTCCGGCCATCCTGATTTAGGTTTTCCGTGATTTCCCTAAATCACTCCAGGCAAATGCCGGGATGGTTCCTCTGAAAGGGCACGGCCGACTTCCTTCCCCATACTTCCCTAATCCGATGAGACCGATGACCACGCTGTCTGGTCTCCTTCCCCAAACAACCAACCAACCAACCAACCAATAACTCCCTTGCGTAAATATACATGTTTAAGTTAGGTAGAAACGGGTTGGGAAGCATAACTGAAGGGGAAGCCAATTTTCCACTACTGGCCTTTAAATTGCTATACCACGAAGATGACGTGTTACAGACGCGAAATTTAACCGACAGGAAGAAGATGCAGTGATATGCAAATGATAAGCTTTTCAGAGCATTCACACAAGGTTGGCGCCGGTGGCGACACCTACAACGTGCTGGTTCGAGGAAAGTTTCCAACCGATTTCTCATACGCAAACAGCAGTTGACGGCGTTGCCTGGTGAAACGTTGTTGTGATGCCTCGTGTAAGGAGGAGAAATGAGTACCATCACGTTTACGACTTTGATAAAGGTCGGATTGTAGCCTATCGCGATTTCGGTTTATCGTATCGCGACATTGCTGCTCGCGTTGGTCGAGATCCAATGACTGTTAGCAGAATATGGAATCGGTGGGTTCAGGAGGGTAATACGGAACGCCGTGCTGGATTCCAACGATCTCGTATCACTAGCAGTCGACATGACAGGCATCTTATCCGCATGGCTGTAACGGATCGTGCAGCCACGTCTCGACCCTTAGTCAACAGAGGGGGACGTTCGTAAGTCAACAACCATCTGCACGAACAGTTCGACGTCGTTTGCAGTAGCATGGACTATCAGCTCGGAGACCATGGCTGCGGTTACCTTTGACGCTGCATCACAGACAGGAGCGCCTGCGATGGTGTACTCAACGACGAACCCGGGTGCACGAATTGCAAAACGTCATTTTTTCGGATGAACCCAGGTTCTGTTTACAGCATTACGATTTTCGCATCCGTGTTTGGCGACATCGCGGTGAACGCACATTGGAAGCGTGTATTCACCATCGCCATACTATCGTATCACCCGGCATGATGGTATCGGGTGCCATTGGTTACACGTCTCGGTCACCTCTTGTTCGTGGACGTTACATTTCAGATGTGTTACGACCCGTAGCTGTACCCTTCATTCGATCCCTGCGAAACCCTACATTTCAGCAGGATAATGCACGACCGCATCTTGCAAGTCCTGTACGGGCTTTTCTGGATACAGAAAATGTTCGACTGCTGCCCTGGTCAGCACATTCTCCAGATCTCTCACCAACAGAAAACGTCTGGTCAATGGTGGCCGAGGAACTGGCTTGTCACAATACATCAGTGACTACTCTTGAAGAACTGTCGTATCGTGTTGAAGCTGCATGGGCAGCTGTCCCTGTACACTCCATCCAAGCTCTGTTTGACTCAATGTCCAGGCGTATCAAGGCCATTATTACGGCCAGAGGTGGTTGATCTGGGTACTTATTTCTCAGGATCTATGCACCCAAATTGCGAGAAAATGTAATCACATGTCAGTTCTAGTATACTACATTTGTCCAACGAATACCCGTTTATCATCTGCATTTCTTCTTGGTGTAGCAATTTTAATGCCCAGTAGTGTATTTAGCCACTCTGTGATATAATGGCTTGCAGAGCCTAAGCCTAGTCAAGGTCAAGCGCGGGTGACGGGCACGGGAGAGAACTGGGGGAAAAACAGTATATCACGTGAGAGGCGCGTGAGGACGTAACTTACCACTCTTGTCGTTGATGGAGTATTAATAACGGCGGTAACAGACCTGGCTGTTCACTTGAAAGCCAGCCAATTATACGACACTGTACTTATTAAGCAGTTTGCTGGCTGGACAGGCAGGGCTACTTGAAAGAGAGTGCCATTGGCTGTTCCATTAAGTGTGCACTGCAGAGGGAAGGGAAACTAGACTGAGCAGACGTCCAACTGCCCAGCGCGACAGGCATTTTCCCCTTGAGATGTCGTTGAGTGCGGTCGGAGGACATCCCTCTCTGACGTGAGGACGGGGAAAGGAGATATACTGGTGTAAACACTTTGAACAAAGCTCCAAAATTCAGTCAAGAGCTGGCTGAATTCTTTTCGCAAATCTCCTGAGCGCAGAACGGAGAGAGCCAGTATAGTTAAATTCTTACGAGAACAGCGAGGGCAGAGTAACTGAGGGCGCGCCAGCCTTGCGCGTGTGCTCAGCGATTAAAGGCCGACTTGGGTGAAGTTAACGTTTTGCGCCTCACGAAAACGTAGGGCAAGTTTGCTCCTATAGAATCCGCCAGGCTCAGCATACGATTTTGATGGATTTACAGATCCGACGACTCGCTGCAGGAGCCAAGCCGACGACGCTGTGCAACACAAGGTAAAGAACACAGCACGCCATTAAATGTAAATGTCGCTCCGTGATACGAAGCTCGAAGTAGGAAGACCAGTCCTCCTTGTAGTGTTTCCCGAAATTAACGTATTTTCCTTGTGTGCTCGATGGCCACGTTTGGTTAACATTTGTGGGGAAATAATAAAATTTACTAGAGCCAGTAACATTGTTCAGCTCGATATTAGGATAGTCTTCCGCCAGAGAGTCTTTCTCTCAGTTAACTATCCTGAATTTTGCGATATTATTGATTTTGTGGACTGGCAAGACAGCCAATCCACTAGGACGGGAGGCCGAAGGGCACGCGTTTAAGCTCACGCAGGATGGAGTGAGGTCTGGAACGGGACAAGGTCGTTATAGTAGCAAAAATAGTACGTAGCATCTGGAATACTTAAGTTTAATCCATAATTGGTGAACATCGGTCTGACAGTACATGCATCACGAGATAAATAGCAATTGATAATGGCGCCTTGCTAGGTCGTAGCAAATGACGTAGCTGAAGGCTATGCTAACTATCGTCTCGGCAAATGAGAGCGTATTTTGTCAGTGAACCATCGCTAGCAAAGTCGGCTGTACAACTGGGGCGAGTGCTAGGAAGTCTCTCTAGACCTGCCGTGTGGCGGCGCTCGGTCTGCAATCACTGATAGTGGCAACACGCGGTTCCGACGTATACTACCGGACCGCGGCCGATTTAAAGGCTACCACCTAGCAAGTGTGGTGTCTGGCGGTGACACCACAATTCATCTTTTATATTTTACATTATTTGAGAAATTTAATACGAGGATCCCCTTGTCTGAACAGGCGACACCTTGAGATTGCTGTTGTGCACCGTAATGGCCCAACATGTGCAAAAGTGATTACAATTAATACAATTGCCGGGAATAGTTGTTCTCTATTCTAAGACAGAAGTCCGCTTCCTACCTCATTCGAATATTTTAGGAACATTAATGGCAGCTATTCTTCTTCAAACTGCGTTATGCGGGCTAAGTGGAATCGTGCACACACTGCGAACAAAGCACTCATTTATTACCAACCAGAAACGTGTTTAGAAGTTGAGTGATGGTGACAAACGGCCGTTGAAAACGATGAAAGCGGTGGCTCGTGTTTTTCACGTTACTATCCCTTGCTGTAGGGGCTGTGATTTTTGATATTTTTCTAAACCAGCAAGGTAAAACAAAGACCACTATTTTCACCACATCAAGTGGATTTAGTGCTCATGTACTCACACTGAGCCGTGAACACTTCCCAGTTTATCATTGGGGAAAATTGAAAATTATTATTACTATTATCAGTGCCATGCGTGCAATGGTCATGCCAGGCGTGCGATATTGAATCTTTATCCTATTAATGGCGCGAGACCTGCACGACCTTATAGCAGCCGTTATAGTTCTGCATTATTCTATTGTGACACTAAGGGTGATTTCACGTAATGAAAGGGAGAATATAAAGATTAAAGGACTCATTTATTTAACAGGTGAATATTCAACAATTACACAATTAAATGGGGGTGGGGGAAGAAAGAATTGAGTTCAGGAGCCTGCCCCAACGCTCGTTCATAATAAGCCACGATAGCAGGAGAAAAAGAATTTTGGGAACGATAGCCGTATTCTCAAATGGAGTCCAATTTACTAAAGGAAGGGGTTGCAGGCATGCAACGACCAACACCATGAATCAGCCAAAGACTATGAAAGATGCTACTGGGGGTAATCGGTAGGTAGCCTCATGTAATAAATGGATAAAACTGGCAAGACGCTGAACTATTCGTAGAGGCGATACTAGATAACTTTGGCTCGCAGTCCGACTACGTAAACGATACGTGAAGGGGTGCCAGACACTCACCACGTAGGACAAAGGGCACAAGTTTTCAAGCTAGGAAGATCTAAATTCTGAGCCGAATTTTGCACGGGAGAACTGAAAGAGCTACTGCCAGACGAAGCGGAAAAGTGAGCATGAAAGTATACACTTTACTGCCGTACTGCAAGCTACTATGACTAACCAACACATCTCGCACATTATGCCCAACTGTTGAAGAAAATATAGAGTCTTATAACCCTGAAAAACTGCGTAAACCGTAATTTAAGGAACGGACATCAGTAAAATGACCTATAAGGTTCCCTCTGGGCCGCAGGGCGCGAAGCTACAGTGCACGTCGGCGCTCATGCTTACCGAACTTCATCTCCTTGAAGTAGCACCTCCGGCCTCAGGCACGGTCACACTAGAACTGCCCTTAATGCCCCTTTGTCCACTATCCACCCTCTGAGGGCGGTTGGGGCCCACCTGCGGAAAACGGGCGCGCACCTGAACTGGCCAATCAGAGGCCCGGAATCTCACAGGGAGGCGACCTCGCGACGTTAAAATCGAGCAGAAATAGCAGTTACAAGGTTGGTAAATCAGGTTGTGGAACCGAGAACAGGAGAAACTTTGGCCACTACTGAACGTTCAAACGACACCACGTGCTACCCTGGCGACCGGAAAAAGGATGGGAAACGGGGAGCCATAATGGCTGCTAGGAAGACTGTTGCCCCCGCCCATAAATAAAGAAAATTCCTAGCGCCAAGCTCCTCTCACAGATCAGTATGAGACAAACTGTAAACATCGTCAAATAAATTAGGCAAGCCATAGCAATTATTAATATTGCCTGAATTATTATTTTACCGAGTACCAGAATGCTGGGATTAGAAATATGAAATACGAGCACTGAATGGTGAATGAAGTGCACGTCTTTCAAGGATTGTAACGAAAAATAAGAGGACGACACTGCAAAAGTCACTGCAGAACTGAATCTCCCACTCGCGAACCTTGTCTGCACCATACTATCCGAGGGTATTCTCCGAATCTGGCAATTGCAGGGCGGACTAGAACTCCAAAACCAATCACCAGTGATGGAATTGCCCTCAACAGCAAATCGTGTTGCCGCGGCCATAAAACGTGGATTATGAGTCAGTGGAAGAAAAGTCATTTGATAGGATGAATATTGTCTCACACTGCTTCCAACTTCAGGCCATGTTTCATTCCCAAGAAGGAAAAATGCATGAGGTTTTGTGATTATTTGGCATGGTGTTCCATAAGCCCCATGAGAAACTACTTCCAAGGATTATGTGGCCATTTTGGATGATTAGGTATATCCCATGGTATAATGTTTGTTTCCAAGTGCTGCGTTCCAAAACGATAGGATCCCTGATCACACTTCTCGCGTCGTGCAGGACTAGTTTTGCGAGCACCTTGATGAACTGTCGCATCCCTCCTCCATGTTGGAACGAACAGACGCCACACAGAATCCGCAGCTGTAAATTGAAGGCGGATCAGTGCTGTCAGCTGCAGAAGGACATGGAGCGGAATCAGCGGCGACGAGCGAATGTGTGTACTGCACCAAGATTCGAACCTGTGATGTCCCACTTACTAGGCAGCTGTGGTAACCAGAGCGCCATTCGCGACACAGTGCTGTCGCAACTGCATGGACAATCTCGGCGCGGCTCACGGCCGATCCACACTCCCACAGACAGCCACCTACCTACAGTCCCTGCCCATTATAGTTCGCTACTCAGAGAATCCGCTTAATCTACTGCTGCACCTGACAGCAGAAATCTCCAATTTTCAGACAATGTTTCACAACTGAGGATTCTGTGTGGTGTCCGTTCTTTCGGTCATCTCTGAAATAAAAGACACCACACGTTCATATAACTCATAAGCCTAGCTAGGCAATGGATCCGTCTTCTTCAGTGCGGATCCACAAATACGTCCGATCTCCTGAGGGAATCTCTGAGTAGCGAATGGGAGCACAATGGACAGGGACTGCGGGTAGGTGGCGCTCTGTGGCAGTGTGGATCGGCCGTGAGGCGTGTCGAGATAGTTCGTGCCGTTACGATAACGCTGCGTCCCTGATGGCGCAGCGGTTACATCACCTGCGTGGTAAGCAGGAGAAACTGGGTGCGAAGCCCGGTCCGCTATACATTTTCACTCTTCGTCCTTGATTCCGCTTAATGATTCGCTGCAGCTTACAGCAGTGATCCCCCTTCAATTTACGTATAGTAATACGTGACAAATCAGTTTGTCTGATTACGAACTCCTTCCGAATAAAACAGAAGTGACTCTGTGACCTAGTATCCATGAACAGCTTGGATGGTTTCCGATATACTTCGAAGAATGCGGGAAGCAGGCTTTTGGTTTCCTATTGAGTGAACCAGCCACATCGCCAGAAATGATTGTTCTTCAGAATGAGTTTTTGACTCTTCTGCGGAATGTGCGCTGATGTGAAACTTCCTGGCAGATTAAAACTGTGTGCCGGACCGAGACTCGAACTCGGGACCTTTGCCTTCCGCGTGCAAGTGCTCTACCAACTGAGCTACCCAAGCACGACTCACACCCCGTCCACACAGCTTTACTTCTGCCAGTACCTCGTCTCCTACCTTCCAAACCTTACAGAAGCTCTCCTGGTAGAGCACTTGCCCGTGGAAGGCAAAGGTCCCGAGTTCGAGTCTCGGTCCGGTACACAGTTTTAATCTGTCAGGAAGTTTCGAAGGTTCTTCAGTTTGACCCTCCACTGTCTCACTTCCCTCCGTCTCCTGTATGTCTCTATCAATTTAGCAATAAACTCGAAACTAATAAAACTAAGCATAAGGGCAATCACAAACAGAAGAGAAAGAACAAGCTACGTTCAATATCGGGAGAGCTAGGAACATAACCCAAAGGCAATAAATTTTTCAATTCACAAAATGTTATGACAAAGGTTTTACATTACCTAAACAGAAATAACTGAAACAGCATTAATTAAAAGACTATGGAACCATCTGTTACAATAGAAAGGCACAACACGCCCTCAGGCCCCATACTATACCGGCAGCGACCGCCTGCAGTAACATGAACAGCCTGGTTACGCCATGGTACTGGTGACTTCGAAAACAACAAACGAATGTACTTATAACAACTAAAGCTCAATTATCTAGGATTAAAATCCGCCTATAGCTCGGGAATCACAATGAGCACGCAATGTACAAAAACTATGGCAGTTCTGTGCACAACCGAAGCTTTACATTTCTTTCAAATGAAGCTTTACAACGACACTGATCAGCCAGAACATTATGTCCACCCATCTACTAGCCAGTGTGTCCACCTTTGGCACGTATAACACCGGCGACCTGTCGTGGCATGGAGGCAATTCGGCCTCGGTAGGTCGCCGCAAGGAGTTGACACCGTATCTGTACACACGTCATCTAGTTACCGTAAATTCCGGGTAGAGAGGCCATGAGCTCTGACGCCACATTCAGTCACATCCGACATGTTGTAAGTAGGCTGTTTAGGTTTTTATGTTGGTAACGCCACGTAGCGCTGTGTATGAAAATCACTGACTGTGCTGTGTGCAGTCTGTGGCTGGTTTGCATTGTTGGAATATTTGCTATTGTAGAGTTGGGCAGTTGGATGTGAACAGTGCGTAGCGTTGGACAGTTGGAGGTGAGCCGTCAGCAGTGCTGGATGTGCGGAGAGAGAGAGCAGAATTTTGAGAGCGGACGATCTGGACATGTGTCCATCAGAAAAAGTAAATTTGTAATATTCGATATGATGAACTGCTATATACAGGGTGTTACGAAAAGGTACGGCCAAAATATCAGGAAACATTCCTCACATACAAAGAAGAAAATATATTATGTGGACATGTGTCCGGAAACGCTTACTTTCCATGTTAGAGCTCATTTTATTACTTCTCTTCAAATCACATTAATCATGGAATGGAAACACACAGCAACAGAACGTACCAGCGTGATTTCAAACACTTTGTTACAGGAAATCTTCAAAGTGTCCTCCGTTAGCGAGGATACATGCATCCACCCTCCGTCGCATGGAATCCCTGATGCGCTGATATAGCCCTGGAGGATGGCGTGTTGTATCACAGCCGTCCACAATACGAGCACGAAGAGTCTCTACATTTGGTACCGGGGTTGCGTAGACAAGAGCTTTCAAATGGCCCCATAAATGAAAGTCAAGAGGGTTGAGGTCAGGAGTGCGTGGAGGCCATGGAATTGGTCCGCCTCTACCAATCCATCGGTCACCGAATCTGTTGCTGAGAAGCGTACGAACACTTCGACTGAAATGTGCAGAAGCTCCATCGTGCGTGAACCACATGGTGAGTCATACTTCCAAAGGCACATGTTCTAGCAGCACAGGTAGAGTATCCCGTATGAAATCATGATAACGTGCTCCATTGAGCGTAGGTGGAAGCACATGGGGCCCAATCAAGACATCACCAACAATGCCTGCCCAAACGTTCACAGAAAATCTGTGTTGATGACGTGATTGCACAATTGCGAGCGGATTCTCGTCAGCCCACACATGCTGATTGTGATAATTTACAATTTGATCACGTTGGAATGAAGCCTCATCCGTAAAGAGAACATTTGCACTGAAGTGAGGATTGACACATTGTTTGATGAACCATTCGCAGAAGTGTACCAGTGGAGGCCAACCAGTTGCTGATAGTGCCTGTACACGCTGTACATGGTACGGAAACAACTGTTTTCCCGTAGCACTCTCCGTACAGTGACGTGGTCAACGTTACCTTGTACAGCAGCAACTTCTCTGACGCTGACATTAGGGTTATCGTCAACTGCACGAAGAATTGCCTCGTCCATTGCAGGTATCCTCGTCGTTCTAGGACTTCCCCAGTCGCGAACCATAGGCTGGAATGTTCCGTGCTCCCTAAGACGCCGATCAATTGCTTCGAACGTCTTCCTGTCGGGACACCTTCGTTCTGGAAATCTGTCTCGATACAAACGTACCGCGCCACTGGTGTTGCCCCGTGCTAATCCATACATCAAATGGGCATCTGCCAACTCCGCATTTGTAAACATTGCACTGACTGCAAAACCACGTTCGTGATGAACACTAACCAGTTGATGTTACGTACTGATGTGCTTGATGCTAGTACTGTAGAGCAATGAGTGGCATGTCAACACAAGCACCGAAGTCAAAATTACCTTCCTGCAATTGGGCCAACTGGTGGTGAATCGAGGACGTACAGTACATACTGACGAAACTAAAATGAGCTCTAACATGGAAATTAAGCGTTTCCGGACACATGTCCACATAACATCTTTTCTTTGTTTGTGTGCGAGGAATGTTTCCTGAAAGTTTGGCCGTACCTTCTTGTAACACCCTATATATATATATATATATATATATATATATATATATATATATATATATATATATATATATATATAATGAGTTTTGAACATTATTAAGGTAAATACATTGTTTGTTCTCTATCAAAATCTTTCATTTGCTAACTATGCCTATCAGTAGTTAGTGCCTTCAGTAAATAGAATCTTTTATTCAGCTGGCAGTATTGGCGCACGCTGTATTGCAGTAGTTTGAGTAACGCATATTTTTGTGAGGTAAGTGATTCATGAAAGGTATAGGTTATTGTAAGTCAGGGCCATCCTTTTGTAGGGATTATTGAAAGTCAGATTGCGGTGCGCTAAAAAAATATTGTGTGTCAGTTTAGTGATGGCCAGAATAAGTAAAGAGAGAAATGTCTGAGCACGTTCAGTTCTGCTCAGCTGTTTGAAAATCAAATAATGAAAGAGGATTATCAGCACAGTAATTCATAAATTTTTCTGAGGGGATGTGTCAGTGTGTTAGGTCGTGTTCAAATCTGATGAGTGTGGAGGGGGGGGGGGGTGGTTAGAACGCCAAATGAAGTTTGCCACTGTGTTTCTCTAACCACTCCTTCACACTCCAGGCTTTGTGACATAGCACGTTATCTTGTTGAATAATGCCACTCCAGTCAGGATATATGATCGCCATGAAGGGGTGTACGTGGTCTGCAACCAGTGTACGATACTCCTTTGCCGTCAGGTTGCCTTGCATGAGCCCCACTGGACCCATGGATGCCAACGTGAATGTTCCCCAGAGCAAAGTGGAGCCATCACTAGCTTGCCTCCGTCCTGCAGTATTGGTGTCGAGGACCTGTTTCCATGGAGGACGACGGATTCGTGGCTTCCCACCAGCGTGATGAAGAAGCTATCGGCATTCATCAGACCATGCACCACTTTACCACTGCGCCAACCGCCAGTGCAATGGTCACGTGCCGATTTCAGTCGTAGCTGACGAAGTCGAGGTGTTAATATTGGGACATGCATGGGTTGTAGGCTGCGGAGGCCCATCGTTAAGAGTGTTAGGTGCACTGTGTGTTCAGACACACTTGTACTCTGCCCAGAATTAAAGTCTTATGTAATTTCCCCACAGTTCGCCACCTATCCTATTTTAAAATGTCAGTCCAGCCTACGACGTCCGACATCTGTAATGAGGTGTGGCCAACCAACCCCACGACGTCTGGACATTGTTTCACCTTGGCTTCGTCACATGTTGAAGACACTCACCGCAGCACTCCTCGAACACCCGACAAGTGGTACAGTTTCCGAGATGCTCATGCCGAGCCTCTGGGCCATTAGAATCTGCCCTGTATCAAACTCAGACAAATCGCGTCTTCCCCATTCTACACATGGACAGCACACCTACTGATACTGCATGCACCGTGCGTGTGTCCGACTTGCCGGCCGCACTGGACGAGCGGTTCTGTGCGCTACGGTCTGGAACCACGCGACCTCTACGGTCGCAGATTCGAATCCTGCCTCGGGCATGGATGTGTGTGATGGCATTAGTTTAGTTAGGTTTAAGTATTTCTAAGTTCTAGAGGACTGATGGCCTCAGAAGTTAAGTCTCATAGTGCTCAGAGCCATTTGAACCATTTTGTGTCTGACTAGCAGGCTTTCCTCTCCAGGTGACGCTGCAATCGCCTTGACGGATTTATAACGATAGCAGGTTGGTGGTGACAATGTTCTGGCTATCAGTGTAAAATACGCGGCGTCTGCTAAATAGTTTGTCATTTACGAATCAATATTTAATTTGCTTTTAATAAACTAAAGTTAACAGTCCTTATCAAAACAGTGTACGCACGATCAATTCCGTCAGTTGAGGAGTGGATGATTCAGACTTTTTTAAATAAACCACGGCTCTGTATAAATCACTTTCTGGATTCCAAACTGCTAAAATTCAATTTAAACGGACTTTAGAAGCAACATGCAGAAACAATAATCAGTTTATAAGTGTAGCCAGCAGATCACTTAACAGACATATCATGCAAGTAAAGATCGCCAATCGCCAAGTCGTAAGTGACTGGAAAAATGTGCAGGTGACTCCTCTGTATAAGAGGGGTAAAAAAAGAAAGGACTAGAAAGTTGCAGAGCAATATACCTAGCATCGAAGTTAAAATCTTCTGGGTTATTAGGCCGCGTCATATTTCCTCTGAAACGATCAACGTTTCGACCCTTCTGCTAGGATCTTCCTCAGGATCTTCCGGTGTCCTCTACTGTCAGTTTCGAATCTAGCCAATGATGACGGCCAACCAATAGCAGAAGGAGGAATTTCTACCAACAACCCTTCTCCAGCGTAAGTGTGCAATATGGCCATTCTATACAATGACGATGCGCTATCAATAGTGTCCACAGCAGTTTAGCCAACAACGCCACTTCTGCATCACTGCGGGAATATTAGCCTATGACTATGGCCCACCAATGGTAGACATAAGAATTTTAACCAATACTACCATTTCTCCAGCACCAACGCGGGAAAACTTCTCTTTATAAGAGGACGCGACACTCGTCTCTGTCAATGTTCTAGCAGTAGTAGACATCGGAAGATCCTGAGGAAGATCCCAGAAGAGGGGTCGAAACTTCGATAACTTTAGAGGAAATATGACGCGGTCTAATAACTCCGAAGATGTTACCTTCACTGACAACGGCCACGAAAGCCTGCAGACTTACATGTCCATCATCGGTTTCCTGCAGAGACCTTGACCATGTTCTCATTTCAAAATATAAAATTTTCATGAGACCGAGAAGCTTATGTCCACGAATCAGTACGCTTTTAGAGAGGGTGCAAAGCCCAGGTTCCCCTTTTCCCGCATGATATACCACGAGCATATGTAATAGGTTCCCACATATGTGAGTGGCTCGGTGATGTCTTAAGTAATAGCAACTGGTATGTGGTTTTCGATTGCGTTATTCATTAGAGACAGGAGTGCCCCAGAAAGGGTGACAGGACCACCGTTATTTTCTACATACACTGCGATCTGGCGGACAGACCAGCAATCTCCGGTTATTTGCTAATGATGCTATAGTGTGCAGTAAGGTGTCGAAGCTGAGTGACTGTAGGAGGATACAAGATGACTTATACAAAGTTTGTAGATGAAGGAATGGCATCTCGCTCCAAATGTAGAAACATCTAAGTTAATGCGGATGTCTAGGTAAAACAAACCCCTCACATGCGGATGCATCATCAGTAGTCACCTCGTTTAAATATCTAAGCGCAACGTTGCAGGGCGATATGAAATGGGACGAGCCTGTGAAAATTGTGGAAGGGATGGTGAATGGTCAACTTATGTTTGTTCGGGGAATTTTGGGAAGAAATGGTTAATCTGGAAAGAAGACCGCGTATAGGACGCAGGTGCGGTCTATACAGTGGCAGGCTCCTAGATTTGTTACCGGTAGGTTCCAACAACACGCAAGTCTTACTGTGATGCTTCGGGAACTCAAATGAGAATCCCTGAAGGGAAGGCGACATTGTTTTCGAGGAACACTACTGAGAAAATTTAGAGAACCGGCATTTGAAGCTGACTGCAGAACGATTCTACTGCAGCAAACATACATTCCGCGTAAGGACCTCGACGATAAGATAAGAGAATTTGGGCTCATGTATAAACAGTCACTTTCCCCTCGCTCTATTCGGGTATGGAACGGGATAAGTAATTACTAGTTGTCGTACAGGTTAGATTCCACCACGTACAGTACGGTGTCTTGCGGAGCATGTATGTTGATGTAAATATTGATATTAACGTTAAACTAATGAAGGTCATTGCAGTTGGACAGGGGTCGAGAACACACTCAAAAAATCAAATCATGGGCAAGGAGCAGGGTTTATTTCATATACTTGCAGTTGCTGAGCCTTATAATTGCGCAGTGAAGTTTGCCTTTATCTGTCCTCACACATTAATTTTCTACAAGACAAACAGCGTGAAACCAACTTAAGGTGTACAGCATCGACAGTACACCAAGTTTCGCGAGCCAGACAATGCCCCCGTCCAGTGCAGTAACAACAGCTGACTCAGTTCGATGCAGTGTGGGTCTTACTTCCGTGTGGGACGCCGTAATTCCAATACAAATCAGTGCAAGACTGCTGAATAACACTCCACACAGAAAAGTATACTTTCGCTGACACATATTCCAGATATTAAATTTCCAAGAAAACTGTCGTTACACATTCAGGGATTTTTTATCGCCTGATCTAAGTGTTTGTCCCTTTCTTGAGTCTGGCCTTTGGCTTACGATTTTAGACTCGGGTTTTTCTTGCGTTTCTTGGTGATTGGCTTTTCCTTTTCTATTTCTATGGTCGGCCAACCACTGTCACACTCGGTGTGATTTTAATTCCTTTTTTCTGGTCTTTGTCTGTGTCTTTTTTGTCCTGTATCGTCTCTTGTCATCTCCACCGTTTGTCTTTATTTTTTGTTGGTGTTTCAAGTTCGTGGAAAAAGGGACCGATGGCCCTAGTAGTCCGGTCCCTTCAATCCCTCAAACCAACCAACCAACCACATTGGCCTCGACTGCTGTCTGCCACGATAGTTAGGCACACTTGAGCCCTACACCACTCACACTGAGGCGAAAGTCATGGGAGAGCGATATGCGCATATACAGATGTCGACGGCTTCGAGTACACAAGGTACAAAACGGCAGTGCATTGGAGGAGCTGTCATTTGTGCTCATGTGCTTCAAGTGACAAGATTTGT
The DNA here is from genome assembly GCF_021461385.2 of Schistocerca piceifrons. Taxonomy (NCBI): domain Eukaryota; kingdom Metazoa; phylum Arthropoda; class Insecta; order Orthoptera; family Acrididae; genus Schistocerca; species Schistocerca piceifrons. The sequence continues at coordinate 745,391,596 of NC_060141.1, forward strand.
GGCGTGATTACTGCCGCACGACGCTAATTAACAGACTCTGAACGCGGAATGGTTGTTTGAGCTAGACATTTCATTTCGGAAATCGTTAGGGAATTCAGTGTTCCGAGGTCCATAAGGTCAAGAGTGAGCCGTGAACACCACGCTTCAGGATTACCTCTGATCTGGGACGACGCAGTGGCCAACTGCCTTCACTTAATGACCCAGAGCAGCGGCATTTGCGTAGAGTTGTCAGTGTTAAAAAACAAGCCACACTGCACGAAACAACCAAAGAAATCAATGAGGGACACACGAGGAACGTATCCGGTAGGACAGTGTGACATTGTTGTTGTGGTCTTCAGTCCAGAGACGGTTTGATGCAGCTCTCCATGCTATTCTATCCTGTGCAAGCTTCTTCATCTCCCAGTACCTACTGCAGCCTACATCCGTCTGAATCTGCTTAGTGTTTCATCTCTTGGTCTCCCTCTGCGATTTTTACCCTCCACGCCGCCCTCCAATACTAAGTTGGTGATCCCTTGATGCCTCAGAATATGCCCTACCGACCGATTCATTCTTCTAGTCGTGCCACAAATTTCTCTTCTCTCCAGTTCTGTTCATTTCTTCTAATCTTCAGATATTTTGTGTTAATGTCTGTGGTAGGAGACGACCGAGTGGTTTCGCTAACAGCGCGACATCGCATGTAGCGTCTCTCCTGGGACCGTGACCATATCGTTTGGCCATAGACGACTGGAAACGGTGGCCTGATGGCATGAAGGTGCAGTTCGAATGTGATGCAAACCCCTATGAAGGCATGGACCCAAGTAGTCAACAAGGCACAGTGCACACTTGTGGTGGTCACATAGTGGTTTGGGCTGTGCTTACAGGGAATGGACTGCGTCCTTGGGTATAAATGAACCGATCATTCACTGGAAATGGTTATGTTCGGCTACTTGGAGATCATTTGCAAGCAAACAACGATGTAAATTTTAGGGATGGCTATGCGCCGTGTCACTAGGCTACAGCCGGCCGCGGTGGTCTAGCGCTTCTAGGCGCTCAGTCCGGAGCCGCGCGACCGCTACGGTCGCAGGTTCGAATGTCCTTAGGTTAGTTAGGTTTAAGTAGTTCTAAGTTCTAGGGGACTGATGACCATAGATGTTAAGTCCCATACTGCTCAAAGCCATTTGAACCATTTTGAACTTGTTCGCGATTGGCTTGAACAACGTTCTCGAGAATTTGAGGTAATGATGAGGCCACCCAGATCGCCCGAAATGAATCCCATCGAACGTTTTTGGGACATAAGTGAGAGGTCAGTTGGTGCACAAAATCCTGCACCGGCAGCACTTCCGCATTTACGGACGGCCATACAGGCAGCATACCTCAATATTTCTGCAGGGAATTTCCAATTGTTGAGTCCACGCCACGTCGCGTTGGTGCACTATGCTGGGCGAAAGGAGCTTCGACACAATATTGGAAGATATGACTTCTGTCACTTCATTGTAGTGCCCGACGATAAACCAAGCTGAGCACGGCAATCCCCTTGTCTCCCAACTGTGACGTTCGCTTCCCCATCCAAAAGTGCACTACTCCGAGCGCTCTGTCCTTCATCCTAGCATGTTTTCGGCGTTCGACGCCCGTCACCTGGCAACGAGTGATCGATAGTGCGAGGGAAGGAAAACAGTCTATGGAATCGTTTCCCGACCGTCTCAAGTTTGAGAAGACTCGTGTCTTCCATCTTGTAAGGAAAAAATTTGGTGCTGTAGAATACCGCAGGTTGCTGTTTGCTGGTTTATGATGTGGCGAGATTTTACTAACTTGCGAGCGGGTAATGCATACTTGTTGCACGATTTTCTGGAACCTTTATGACGAACTCCTGGTTCACGCTTCACTAATTACTTGGCCAGCACCGCGAAGATGCTGTAACTTGAGATCGCAACAGCAGTAAACTGGCGTGAAGTACACTCATGCTCATGAATTAAGGATAATGCTGATATATGGTGAAACAACGCTCTGATGGGCGGTTTGCGAATTTAAATCTCCTCGGGGTATGACCATGCGGTGCATTTGACGGCAGCAGTTCACTTACGCAGAAGTGTGTTGGTGCATGTCAGAGAGCAGTGCAGCGAGTAAGTGTGCAGACGTTTTCAGAAATGCTAATGGTGACTGTGTGTTTAAAATGACTCAAAGATGACGTTATGAGGGGTAGAATACTAGGGCGACTGGAAGCTGGTCAAACACAACAGGTGGTAGCTTGGGGCCCTCCGTGTACCACAAAGTGTAGTCTCAAGATTATGGCAACGATTCCAGCAGACAGGAAACGTATCCAGGCGCTATAGTACGGGACGTCAACAGTGTACAACACCACAAGGAGACCGATATCTCACCATCAGTGCCCGCAGACGGCCACGGAGTACTGCATGTAGCCTTGCTCGGGACCTTACCACAGCCACTGTAACAGTTGTCTCCAGACGCACAGTCTACAGACTACTGAACAGACATGCTCGGAGACCTGCAAGCCGCATTCCACTGACCGCTGGTCACAGGAGAGTCCATAAAGCCTGGTGTCAAGAACAAAGTACATCATCATTGGAAGAGTGGTCCCAGGTTATTTTCACGGTCGAGTCCAGGTATAGTCTGAACAGTGATTTCGTCTGGCGTGAACCAGGAACCACATAACAACCCCTTAATGTCCTTGAAAGGAACCTGTATGGAGGTTGTGGTTTGATGGTGTGGAGTGGGATTATGATTGGTACAAGTACACCTCTGCATGACAGAGGAACTGTAACAGGTCAGGTGTATCGGGACCTCAATTTGCACCAGTATGTCCGCCTTTTCAAGGGTTCCGTGGGTCCCACCTTCCTCCTAATGGATGATAACGCACGGCCCCACCGAGCTGCCATCGTGGAAGAGTGCCTTGAAACTGAAGACATCAGGCGATTGGAGTGGCCTGCCTGTTCTCCTGACCTAAACCCCATCGAACGCGTCTGGGATGCTCTCGGTCGACGTATCACTGCACGTCTTCAAACCCCTATAACACTTCAGGAGCTCCGGCAGACACTGGTGCAAGAAGGGAGGCTGTACCCCAGCCACTGCTCGACCACCTGATCCAGAGTATGCCAACCCGTTGTGCGGCCTGTGTACGTGTGCATGGTGATCACATCCCATATTGATGTCGGGGTACATTTTGTAGCACATGTGTTTCGGGACGGTTTTCTCAACTTATCACCAATACCCTGGACTTAGAGATCTGTGTCGTGTATGTTCCCTATGTGGCTATACTATTAGCGCGAGTTCTGTGTAGTGACACGTTTTGTGGCACCACATTCTGCAGTTATCCTTAATTGATGAGCATGAGTGTACTAGTCGCGCACCGGACGGGTGGCGTCAAATGCCGGTGTGTATGTAGTTTCTAACCGATCTGGTAGAGGTCACTAGCTGACAGACACTGTTTGAGCTGTCATTTTTATTTGCAGTGCTGTTTGTTTAATTTTCTAATTGTTTATTAATTACCACTATAATTGTGCTTAGTTAAACGTGAATGAAGGTGTAAATGTGAAATAATGTTTTAAGTAAAGTTTTTATACTATACATTGAAATAACTGGTCCCTTGAGGATTATTATAGAATGACGTGTCACTCGTACCGAGGAATTTGGTATAAACTATTGCGTCAGTTTATGATACTGGGGAAATGAGATTATGATTTCGGTAAAGTCGTTTTGTTATATATTTGTGGGTCTTCAGAATTTATTTACGTTAGTTTACTGTTATGATTTAGAGACAAATTTTGATTGGTTCTGTATATATGCGCAGGATTGAGCGGGTTTGAGGCTGCTTTTCGATTGGGTATAAAGTTTCTCTGCCAATCAGAAATAAGCATATTCGCGCGTACTTTGGCAACTAGGAACTTCTTGTGCGTAGAGATATGAGTAGAGCCATGGCTTCGATGGCTTTGTGATGAGACCTATTGATTAGATGGTCCGAACAAAATTATTAATATTTTGATATTTCGGTACCAAAATGTTTGAGGAAGTGTCGTAAAGTGTGGATGAGCTTTCAGTTTAATGCACAGTGTGAATTTCGAAACTTTTGGTGACAGTTTAAACTAGTTTACTTGTGGCGTACTGCTTACTCACGAACGTAAACATTTTATTACGTGGAAATGATTACAGCAATATTTGAGCGAGCTATTCTACGAGAAACAATCCATTTGTAAATTTTCGGTGTAGAACAATTAATTATTACCATACACTGGCTACGTTTATGAAGGATGTGTGCGTCTGGACTTTTCAAACTGTATGCAGCTTAGAGTAAGTCTCCGTAGTGACTGGCCTATGCACGCTTGCCGCAAAAAAGTGAAATTCTACGCACATAAATAGTTTCACTTAACTATTGCTTCCATCGACAAAATAATTTTTACTACGACTTGTCGTTACGAAGTTTTTTTTCTATAGCTTTTTCCCGCAGAGAATTGAATTTCAGTAACTTCAAGAAGACGTGCGTTTGTGAGAAGAGATTCCCTGCGAGGTGAGTGGAACATCGCAACGCACCGCGTGCCTAACTAGAAGAGGGCATCAGTTTCTTGTGTCTTTATGAAGCGAGATCATTTCGAAGCTCGTACTGGATCTGCTTGCTGTCAATATTCATCACTGACTCATTGTAACTGTCTTACAAATTGTACTGAACCTTCTTTGGTTGAATTATTCACGTAGTGAAACTCTGCATGCCATGTGCTTCTTGTGCGCTAACGGTATGTGTTTTACTATGTTTTACTTGCATATCTGAATCAGTTATATGCTAAACGCGGAATGCGAAACGAACCATGTGCCTTCAGCAGTTAGTAATATATGTACCAATTTCTTCCCGCAATACACATTAGCACTAAAATCAATCTACTGGAACGTTATATGTCCTGTTCTTTGCATGATTTTCAACAGATATGGTAGGTCTTGACGCTGATGTCGGTTGCAGAGACACTGTACTTCTTTCCATACAAGTGTATATTTTCGACACAGTATGAGTGTTATTGTAACAACTTCTGGTTACATCTTCATTGCACTGAAAATGGCTATGAGACCCGTTGTTTACATTCTTTATATTTGATGAGATAACGGATAAAATTGCTCATGTTTACTTAAGCTAAATTTCCTTTTTATTGCCCAGTATAAACCGATGCGCTCCTATCAGAGTAAATTTACACAACATTCGTCTGGTCTTATTGCGGCATTGAGCTTGACTCATGCGTCGAAATTTTGTGTATGACATGACCTTCTTCATAGATTCTTCAATTCAAGTACATTGTTTCTCCTCAGTCAATGCTTCCTTAGCACTCGTTGATTGTATGTTTATTAGATTACTGAGTCTGCCATAATTTGCTTTAACTTCTATGCTCCTAAATTTTTAAAAAAGTTTCTTGCTGAAGTCTCTATCCAGCAAGGAAAATCCCTCGACCAACAAGCAATTATTCCTTTTGGTAAGTGTCTTGCTCACCTCCGTCGCAATTTTATTACTGTCGTAACTAAGAATTCTTCTCCAATATTTTCCCTGCTCACGTATTTGTTTTCCCGTCTGTTCTAACATTATTTGGAGGGACACCGGCTACGCTGAACCTCTGCACACACCAAGGGAATGACGCCATCCGCTGTGAGGTCCCCGTCCGGTCTGCTCTAGAATCTATCCCATGCTCCGTGGGCGGCTCTCAGCGTTTAATGCTACGTCTCAGTGCAGTAGGTCTGTATTCAATATCAGGACCTTAATTTTAAAAAACCTGTCAAGTTTATCAATAGCATTCCAGAAAAGGTTTTTTCTTGTGTTCTTTTTCATTTTTTTATTTAGCTGTACTTGTTGTCTTCGTCTTTAACTGCCCTAGATAGCGAAACAGATAGATTGGTTCCATGATATCACTTACAATTTGTACTGTTTTATTTTCCATCATTTCGTTACACGTTATTCCAGTCATGTTGTAACTAACATCTATTTTCATATTACAGTTGCTCTATTCAGTTCCTCCCTTCGTTGTTGAAGTTAATGTGTATACGATTTTGTGTTAAATAAGTTTTCACTGAGATTTACTTAAATTTCTGTTTTACATTTTTTGTTTGAAGGTGGCGTGAATTGGGTCGTAAATGGTTACAAAGTTTTTATTTATTTATTAACCCTGATCTGATTAAGGCCCTTACATCGGCTCATGGTTCACACATGCAGTGCTTTTGTTACATCATGTTACCTAAGAAATTACAATTTTAATGTGACAAATAGTATTACAATGATCTGTCTACAGTGGTAATGTGAGGAAATAATACTGGATATGATATTGCTGCTGCAACTACTAATAATGATAATAATAGTAATAATAATAATGTAATAACAATAATACAACAAATATACAGAAGAAAACAGGAGAAAAATTGAAAAATACATCCAACTGGTTGAGGAAGTCAAGGACATGTGGCATCAGGTTAAAGTTGACATTATACTAATTATACTATCAACTACAGGAGTCATACCACACAATATCCACCAGTACATCAACGCAATACAGCTACATCCAAACTTATACATACAATTACAGAAATCTGTAATTATTGATAAATGTTAAATTACCCGAAAGTTCCTAAATGCAATGTAACGTATACCGTACAATTAAAAGGAAGCCACGCTTGATCAAGATCCGCGTCACTTTCCATTTTTAACCAGACCTAAGGTCTGGGAAAGGAAAGAAGATAATAATAATAATAATAATAATAATAATAATAACAGTAATAATGACAATGATAATAGCAATAATCATAGTGGCAGACATAAAAGAATTTGTAGGTGTACAAAACTGATGTTTTCTGATACAGGGAATTCTGGATGAATTTAAAGAGAGAGCACTAGCTACGAATACTGGGAAATGAGGGAGATCTGGTTGCAGAGAAGAATGTGCAAAGGTAACAAAACGTACAGGGACAATGGCAACCATTATTGTTGTCTTAGTGATGTGTCGGCAGCTGGGCCAACACCTTGTAGATCGAGATGGCTGAAAATGCACGCTAGACTAACGCAGACGGGCGTGAATTCTGGAACAGGATAACTATTGAATGGTAGCAAGAAAAGTACGTAGCTGCTTTATACTTAACTTTATTAGTTGATGACTACAGCATTCTTCTTGAGACATTTATACTAAAATTCTCAAACTATGTAAGGCTAATGGCGCCTTGCTAGTTCGTAGCCATTAACTTAGCTGAAGGCTATTCTGTCTCTCGGCTAATGAGAGAGAAAGGCTTCGTACATCTAGTCGCTAGCTAGGTCGTCCGTACAACTGGGGACGAGTGCTTGTTCGTATCACGAGACCTGCCTTGTGGTGGCGCTAGGTCTGCGATCACACAGTGGCGACACGCGGGTCCGACATGTACTAAATGGACCGCGGCCGATTTAATCTACCACCTAGCAAGTGTGGTGTCTGGCGGTGACACCACACTTAGTACATATGTTCAGAACTGTCTTCTGAAGTTAAAAATGTTACTTAGTTCTCTAATATAACGCTGGAAGTAATTCCAGCGTCGGGTTCCTGCTACTGGAAGGACTTGGAGAATGTTGCTGAACGATGGAGTGGGACAGAAATAATTTTCCTCTGACTGGAACAGGTGTTCCTGCCATGGTCTTAAGGTAACAACGTCAGGTCGACGAAAGATATGAGGGACAGTGTACGCTGATAAGAGAGTAGGACAGACAGAGGGTGTGGAAATTTGTCTGCACGCAGCAAGGATAGCTGTGAATATGACTGTGAAATTGATCAAAGAGTCGATCATCACAGATATAATGAACACAGGCCTTCATAACCAGTTCAGGACGTTGGGGCTTTTCCCGAGAAGGATCTTGCAGTATGACATCGCTATAATCAATAGCTGGAAATACAAATGTTTGTTGAGTTACTTTCTCAGGTGAAGAGGGAAGACTATTGCATTTTGGACGGCACTGAGAGATGCTGATGCTTTCTTGCTCGTAGCAGATACGTGTGAAGTCCAGTTTAGATTTTTATCTGCTATTAGCTCTAGACTCTTTTCTGAGGGAGAGAAGTCGATATTCGTTCCATTGAGGGTTAAAGAAGGTAGGGATTCACCGTGTTTCTGGAACGACCTACCATTACTGCTTGCGTTTTGGCTGAGCCGTGATTTAACTTTGTTTCCTGTTCCCATTTTGAGAGTGCACACAGGTTTGTGTTGACATTCTCGATAACTGTCATCAGGTTTATTGGTTTTACACTTGGTTGCAACTGGAGGGGAGGTCATCAGCGTACATGTAGTATCTGCAGTACGACGGAAATGACGGTCAACGTTAGGATTTTCAGACTCACGTTTCTAAGGGTGAATTAAAGTTGTTCGGAAAGATATCACAGTGTGAAATTTTGTTTCTAGCTACGAAAAGATGCATTTTTTCACGCACCTTTTTTTTCATTTTTGGGACATGCGAGTATTCAGCTTACCTGTTTCAGTAAAATTCGCCCGGAAGTTGAAACCACGCCTGCAACAACACAAAATAACTGTGTGTTCGACAAAACTTCTTTCTCTCGCTTTGCCGTTATAAAGTAGCCAGCAGTAATGCAGTTGACAGTGAGTGATTCTGTACCACGACAATCAGTAGCCTGCTGTTCGTGCATGTTTGTTGCTGTGAGTGACGTCATCTGTTCGCGTGGAGGCGGAGACTGGCCACGAAGAGACGGCTATAACCGCATCCGCGCAGTTTCGGGAACTGAGACTGAGTTCTGCTCGAAGCTACTAGAAATCGCTGAGACTGCAGTTCCAGCATGAATGAGTACTTTCTGGTAGCTGTCGCCACGTTACAAAATAGTGTGGGGAGCAATTTAGCGAGTGGGCGTACGAGTGTTGCGTGATAGTCGCATTGAGTGAACTGGTGCTACATTACTAAGCGAGTGTACTACTAGATTTTACCACCGATTTCTTGTCCTGGATTAGGAATTCAAAAAAAGATTTTATAGACACTGATAGAACTGTAACAGTCATCGCAGTGTCTATAAAATCTTTTGCGATTCAGGAATTTTGTTGGATAAAGAACATGAGCGAGATCATATCAAATAACACATTTGCAGCTGTAAGCATCAAATGAATAAAACTCCTCAAGCAAAGAAATTCTTCAAAAAGCCAAAATTTGAAGGAGTCAAACATTGATTTGTGTGCAGCTCTTACACAAGCAGGAATTCCACTCACTAAGGTGAACTAACCAGCGTTCAAGGGATTTCTTGAAAAATACACAAATCTTTGTGTACTTAGTTGCACGTTATTTCAGTCAATGCCCCATGGCAGTACTTAAAAAAAAACTACTTGGCGCCTGTTTAGCAACAAGTCATACAAAGAATCAAGGGGGGAGTGTCAGACTGCGATGTGGGAATCATTACGGATGTTACCATAGACTCAGCGGAACGATACATTTCCAACATCTTAGTTTTTCCCTTTGCAGGGGAGAAAGTTACGCCCACGTTGTTAAAAATGTATCAGCTGTAGATAGCCAATGCTAGTACAGTACTGCAATCAATTATGGACTTCTGCCAGAAACTCTGGCCTACTGGTACAGGGTTTGAAAAACTTCTTATTGTGGTTATGGACCAGGCTTCATACATGGTTTCAGCTGTTAACTATCTGAAACCTTTATTTCCTAAGTTGAAGCATGTGGTATAAGGTTTGTGAATCCATAAGGAACGAATCTCTGCCATGCAGTAGATTCTTCTGAAAGCTCTGAATCATGTTGTTGCCTTCAGGGAAACTTTCCAGATTTCCCGATCATTACTCGTTGGGCTCCTTGGACTGAGTGTGCTGCTATGCCCTGTGAGAATTCTGACAAAATGAGAGAGTTTGTACTTTCTTTTCATCCAGCTGACGCAAGTGCGATTTCCAAGGATCATCAACTTCTGTTACCGGAGAAAATACGTAATTTGCAGAGAGAACTATATTGTGTTGATAGTCACAAACGTCTGACTGGAGCTATTATACGCTTAGAAAAACAAGGTCTGGAAAAGGGAAAGCAATGGGATATTTTTACTTCCGTGTGGGAGCCGTTAGACCGATTTCCCAAAGACAAATCTGAGTCTACCCTTCAGAAGAATCCGGACATTGAGGAATTCGCCACATCTGTGGAGTTGCGATTTTGAGTGGTTACAAGATTTGCCTCACTGGTTTCTTGTGAGGTCGAAAGAAGTTTGAGCATCTACAAAGACATTCTATCTCCTAATATAAACACATTTACTTTTAAAAATGTAGACATGCTTAATGTCTTGAATTGCAACAGCTTAATGGTTTTTCGTTCTTTTGGTAAGTTATAATATGATGTATTTGTTTGTAATTCAATAAATTAGAACAGAGGAAAGAGAAACACCGTTGAGCTAGTTGAATAAACCAACACCTTTTGTCCCTTTTTCACCTTTCCCCTTACTTTTTCTATCTGGAATTTGCAGTTAAAAATCCTAACCCTGCTGATGACACTTCAATAATCTTCAATGAAAAGAGTATAGGACCTAATACCCAACCCTGAGGGAAGCTTGATACTGCCATACTCCATTGTGACTTCGTGGTGCCGGACGTGACGCATTGCTGGCGAGATGTCAGGTATGAGTGAAACCGTTGTACTACAGCTGGCGAGAAATTTAGACTGCTAATATTGGCAAGTTAAGTATCGAAGTCTACTGTGTCCAAGACTTTGCTCAACGCTAAGAAGCACATCACAGTCTCTTCTTATTAACCTACGGCAAGATGCAGGTCATCTGTTACTTAAGAGCGTTACCATTTTTATAATACAGGAAATATTTAGGCATTTCGTGTTTCAATTGCTTTTTACTCTACAGAGTGTCCCTAATTTTTCCGCCGTTATGAGGCGGTAGCTTCGGACGTGATTACAACGCAGCCTCGCCAGTGTCCACACGATGCACTTGACGGACGCGCGCGGCAGTGTATCTGCGCAGCACACGTGTCGCCACGCGGCATGCATATTCAGCGCTGCAGCCGGCAGCGGCACGCGGCGCAGCCACACGCTGCCGCAGCTGACCACTGCAGCTCTGTCCTAATGGACTCCACTGGCGCGGCTGCCGCACTTGAACCGCCGTCATTGTTGTGCTCTCGCCGCAGTGGCGACAGGTGTTACCAGAGCGGACTTTCTAAAGACAGGTGGCACGGAGTTTCGTCACCACGTGTTGCAATGCGTACGTCGGAGCTCTAGCGACTAAATTTGGCTACCGTGTAGGGATAATGGAGAGGGTGATTTACTCGCAAAACCACAATGTTAATGTGCCGAAATATCACCATGCATGCTGCTAGACCCTTTGTGCTATTTGTCAGTAATTCGCTTTATTGATCTCTGTATGCAGTCTTAAATTATACCGCAAAGATAATTCCTTACTAAGATGTCCCACAAGCATGCCACAGTACATGTCACCTATTCTCATACCGCAATTCGTACCTCTCGTAGTTTTAACATTGAGTTGTAAATTTCTGTTCCTGCTACAAGCAATATGCTGGTATGCAAAACTTTAGACGAAGGTAACTTTCCTACGATGTGTCATTGCCAAGCAAGGGCTGTCGATAAAAGATCGACATATTGACATCCTTCCAAAAATACCATTATACATTGGCGCAATTTTCCCCCCGAAATATATAGCGATGTGAAAATGGCAATACGGAACGCCGATATTTTTATTTTACATTATATTCTTTAACAATTTTCGTAAATATTTGAAGTTGTGCTTTTGAAAGTTTGGTAGAACAATTTTATATTCATCATGTGGTGGAGTATTACTACATTCTTGAGCTTTCATCACGTCCAGTCTTTCCCTTTGACTGTCTGAAGGAAGTATACGTGGCACAATAGAAGAAGTCCGACTGCGATGCAGGTTGGTGGTGTGAGTGGAAAAAAAAAAATTAACGCAACTAATTTGCTGTTTCTTCACATTGGCATTCTTTAAAAACAGTTGCTGAAAATGATCTTCAAATATCTAAAAGACAATATTGGTCTTTGCGGTGGGCAGAGACATGTGAGGTGAAATACTGACGTAATCGGCACGGGGTTACCAACAGAAACTGCAATGTTTAGTTTCACCATGCAATTTTGCGACTACAATTTCTAGGTCACTGGCGCTGGCAGATATCAAAAAAATATGGAAGGCTTCATGAAGCGTTCCGGACAAGTCCAGTATTAGACGAAACGGAACGACGGATCCAACGAACACCTTTTTTGTGCCATTTGCATAGAGTTACCATTGTTAGCAAAGTGGTTGTCGTCAAGCGTGAACGTGCGTCGTTTTCCTCTCAATTGTTGCTCTAAAGCGGATAGGCAGATTGTTGCTTATTGATATACAGAATATCTAATAATAAATCAGTACTTAAAAACAGAGCTCTAAAACTGGCAGTGTGTTTACAATGTGTAGCCTGTAATTTTATAGGCAGGAACATCGATACTTTTTCCGTCGCTGTATCGATAATTCGATAATTTTTCGATTACTGAGGGGATATAATCATATTTTTTGAAATACCGTAAAATCGGATTACAGATATTTTAAAAATATCAACAGTCCCACTGCCAAGTAACATAGCTCGATGGAACTTGCACCATACACCGAAAGAACTGCTACAGCAGGGCTTCACAACATATGTGCTCGCGGAGCAAGCTGTGAGCAGCAAAGCGCGAGCACGGAGCAGCGCGAGCACGGAGCAGCGCGAACACGCTACCCCCACTACTGGACCAGAGCGGAGAGTGGGGAGAGTCACGTGGGGTACACAACAGCTGCCGCAAGTCGATGTAAATCCGCGGCCACCTGCAGGGATATCACTCACGAATTATTACTGCGACAAATGAAACAAATAAAGGATAATGTACACGTGCCACATAATTTTATTAGCTTAGTGTATGCCTCTACCATCTGTAGACACTGAAACTAAAGAATTCCACGACAATTCTATATTTTCAACACTTTCCTCAACACTACTTAAAATATCACCTCCGGTTGTAGTGTTCTTCATGGCTACTGCATCGAGGAGCTCCTCCCTCACCTGAAGATCTCTATTAACACCTCTAATAAATATGGAAAGCTGCGCTGTTCCAGTGATATCAACACTTTCGTCCAGAGCTAGAGAATACGCCATAAAATCTTTACAGATATTTGCAAGCTGGCTCTGGACGTCGTCTGCTATGTCCCGTATGCGACGCATAATGGTCATGTTAGATTATGGCACAATCCGAAACTGTTCAACTTGAGATGGACACAAATGTTCCGCTGCAACTACCAAACATTCTTTTATTAAATCGCCATCAGTTAAGGGGCGCAGGGATTTTCCTAAAAGCACAGCAGTTTGGTAACCCACTCTGAGAGCTGCCTCACTTGATTTTTCTTCGTCGTCCAGATCTTCTTTGGATAGCTTCCTTTTAAGTTTAATAACTTCCTGTGCACGATCTGGTCAATCACATTTTCCACGTCCGTAGTCTTTCGCGTGGCACGACATATAATGTCGCTGCAAATTAAATTTCGTAAAATAATTCAGCGTTTTGTGACACACTAAACATTTTGCAACACCATCTTTTTCAGTAAACAGATACAGTTCCTCCCAATGGGGGTTGAACTGCGAAAGCATGGTTGGGGTTACACAACGGCGACTTCACATGATTCTTAACGAGCGAAGTGACTGTTCAAGAGCTGATCGTAGTACTTTAAACGTTACACAGTCGGCGCGAATTCAATAGGCACGCTGCTGCCCTTTTCAAACGTGCGCGCGCATTTCCCCTCGCTCTTCTCCCTCCCTACTCCGCGACCTTGCAGCTGCTCGCGAGGACGTGCCTGAGCAGACGCGAGTACTCGCGCTCAAAACCGGCCAGTTGTTAAGCCCTGTGCTACAGTATAGAACAGATGGTAACTGGAAGAAGCACGCAGTAAGACGTAGAGAAATGACACTTTTATTTTAAGACAATAGCTACAAGGTATTCACCGCGATTTAGATGATCCTCTCGATAAAACAAAATCCTTGATGTGGTGCTTAATATGGTGTGTGACCGCCAAGGACGGCAGTCCACGCTCTGCATCGTGATCCCATGCTGGCCAGAAATCTGGTAAGGAGTTCATGTGCTGGGGCGTTCCATTTCCCCACCAACTGGATGGTCGTTGGTGCTTCCGAGCGTGGTGCAACACGGCTGCCCAACGCATCCCACACGTCCTCGGGGAGCAGGCAGGCCAGTCCGTTTCCCGAATATCCTCTTGTACCAAGACCTCTTCCACCTGCGCTGTTCGATGCGCTTATTATCCGTAAAAAAGAAGTCAGGGCCGAATGTTTTTCTGAAAAGACGCTCATGCTGAAAGAGTATAGTGACAGAATAACACTTAGGTGTGAGTGTAGAGTGTTGGAAGATTACCAATCATATACAACCGTTCGCTCGACGAAAGATCCGTACCCAAAGACTGTAACGTTGCACAGGTCACACCAATATTCAAGAAAGATAGGAGTAATCCACTTAATTACAGGCCCATATCTTTAACGTCGATATGCAGCAGCAGTTTGGAACATATATTGTGTTCGAACATTACGAGTTACCTCGAAGGGTCTATAGGCCCACAGTCAACATGGATTTAGAAAACATCGTTCTTGTGAAACAGAACTAACTCTTTACTCGCATTAAGTGTTCAGTGCTATTGACAAGGGATCTCACATTGATTCCGTATTTGTGGAAGGCTTTTGACACGGTGCCACAAAAGCGGTTTGAATTGAAATTGCGTGCTTATGGAATATCGTCTCAGTCATGTGACTGGATTCGTGATTTCCTGTCAGAGAGGTCACAGTTCGTAGTAATTGACGGAAAGTCATCGAGTAAAACAGAACTGATTTCTGGCGTTCCCCAAGATAGTGTTATAGGCCCTCTGCTGTTCCTCATTTATGTGAACGATTTCGGAGACAATCTGAACAGCCGTCTCAGGTTGTTTGCAGATAAAATTGTCGTTTATCGACAAGTAAAGTCTTCAGAAGATCAAAAGAAATTTCAAAACGATTTAGAAAATGATATCTGGATGGCGCGAAAATTGGCAGGTGACCCAAGATACCGGAAACCGTGAGGTCATCCACCTGAGTGCTCAAAGGAATCCGTTAAACTTCGATTACGCGATAAATAAGTCAAATCTAAAGGCCGTAAATTCAACTAAATCCCTAGGAACTACAATTACGAACAACTTAAATTGCAAGGAACACTTAGAAAATGTTGTGGGGAAGGCTAACCAAAGACTGCATTTTATTGGCAGGACACTTAGAAAATGCAACAGATCTGCTAAGGAGCCTGCCTACTCTACGCTTGTCCGCCCTCTTTTTACAATACTGCTCCGCGAAGCAGAAAGTACTGACGGAGGACATCGAGAAAGCCCGTAGAAGGGCAGCACGTTTTGTATTATCGCGAAACAGGGAAGAGAGTGTCGCTGCAATGATTGAGGATTTGGGATGGACATCGTTAAAACAAAGACGTCTTTCGTTGGGGAGGAATCTTTTCACGAAATTCCAGTCTCCAACGTCCTCCTCCGAATGCGAAAATATTTTGTTGACGCCGACCTACATAGGGAGAAACGATCACCATGATTGTGACTTAGGAAGTCGGGATGAGGGGTACGCTTAGCATGGAAGGTCAAGGCCCCTACTAGGTCACTCCTTAACACAACAATTAGCAAATCAGTTATTAACAATTTATTCAAAACAAGCGAGATTAGAGGCAATCAACACGTGGCCGTTCTTAAGACAATATCAAAATATACAGTTACAACAACTTAATTAAAAGATGAGCCACGGAGATTTCAAGAGACAAAATGCAATCTGAAGGTGATTTTAAAGGTGGCACAAGAAGTCTCCTTGTATTTTAAGGCAATAATCTACAATATGAAAGTGATTTACAACACACACCAGTTCGTTACGAACCCAAATAACGCAAGGAGCACAACAAGTTAATTAATACAATTGATTCCCAAGCAAATTAAAGAACCCCTTTATTTACATATACATAAAATAGGTTCAATAACTACCAAACGAGCAGTGACGCCAGGCTGCACTGGTCAAAAGATGACAACTGAAAATGCCGGAAGTAGCAGTAGGGCCCAACTGGGAATCACTTTACATTAGACGGCACGTCACAGCTTCTGTGCATCGACGCAGAACGTGGCGCCACTCACACACAACCCAACTCGCAGAAAAACTGGAACACAAATAGACCGCAGAAAACACGGCAATCAATATAAGTCAAAAGATCAATAAACAATATAAATTAAGAACCAATAAATGCTTTCAATAAAAGTGAGTCAAATTTGTCAGCAATATCAATGTTGTGAAACATTCAGACTAAGAACTGTACACAATTCCAATGCTGACAATATAGTATCAGACCTTTACGCTCTATTAATTTGTCAAAATTTCCACATATGAAAAGGCCGACCATGTGTGCAAAGATGAAATGGAAATAATTTCAAGATAATATCACGTTATTCAAATGCACAACTTCTCTACGATACTAGGTTTGTACATCTTAATTTCGTTGGATAGGTCTGCGATGTACCTGCCAATTGTGTAATCTTGGCATGCAGAAAAGTACAACTAGACTATGACCTACTATCTTCAATACTTTACAGTTACTGCTTTTTTGGGAACACTGATATTTTAAAGGAGGTAGTGACTGCTGGTCTGCATGTGGTCACACACGTTGCCGGCTGCTCTTACTTCAGAAACACGTGCATTACGACAGCGAACAAACAAGTAGACTCCTTGGAACGCAAATCGTTCAACGAAACGAAGGCACCAAAACCACTTACACCTCCGATGACAGCGTTGTTCGAGATGGTCTCGAGGGATGGGTCTCTCCGAGAAAACAGACACCGGAGCAATGCGACGAGCAACGCCCGTAGTTGACATCAGGCTGGTCCCCCACAAACTCGCGCCCGTATTGCAAGGCAGACCGGCCGCGCGGCTGGTGACCGAGCCGGCGTGTTTTCCTCCTTCTTGTCCGCGAGCACGTCCCTCCGCCTCGTAGCGTGTCCGACGACCAACTCGCCGACCACAAAAACCCGTCGCAAGATCACAACAGGGGCAAAGATCGTAGTACAACCGGGTAATCGATAGTCGTGCCAAAGAGCTGGTGTGCCATAAAAGGCGCACCACAGCTCAATGATAAAATAAGGGAAATCAGAGCTCGTACGGAAAGTTACAGGTGTTCGGTCTTTCCGCGCGCTATACGAGATTGGAATAACAGAGAATCGTGAAGGTGGCTCGATGAACCCTCTGCCGGGCACTTAAATGTGATTTGCATGTAGAGGTAGAGGTCAGTGCGTCTTCACAACGTTGCGGCTTCCCACATGAGAACACCTGGACTACCAAACGACCATCTTCGAGAATATTCCTGGCTGGCAGGCAGCGCCGCGGATGTGTGGGTGTCAACGGAACACAATGGAATGTTCGTAGGGCAAAGAGTACACCCCATCCATTCAGTCGCCGTGCCTTCAAGTACCGTTACGTGTAGTTTCAGCTGCACCCGCTGTCTGAATGTGAACCGCGTGTTGCGCTCATTGGACCACACATCCTCTCCTTCACGCAGCAGTGCCTGTGGTTCGGAAACTCCCAAGGATGTAGAACAATGCCCTGAGGAACACAGCACACACAGTACTATACACACGTCACACTTCGTCATTTGTACAGTTTTATGATGCTTCTTCCTCGTGCGAAGTTACCCAGATGTTGTCTGTTATAGCAGCGAGCGACCGGCGAGCTGTGCACGGCAGAGAATGGAGACGCGAAACCGCCAGGCAGGAGAGCCGCTGCGGGTATCGCTACGACGAACAGACAGGACAGACGAACGAGGATGGGACGACAGACAGTACACGAGGCCAGGACACAACACGAGGAAAAAAAGGAAAGAACTGAGGTGATAAACACCGCGAGACAACAACAACGGCCGCGCGGGATTACCCGAGCGGTTTAAGGCGCTGCAGTCATGGACTGTGAGGCTGGTCCCAGCGGAGGTTCGAGTCCTCCCTCGGACATTGGAGTGTGTGTTTGTCCTTAGGATAACTTAGGTTAAGTAGTGTGTAAGCTTAGGGACTGATGACCTTAGCAGTTAAGTCCCATAAGATTTCACACACATTTGAATATTTTGAACAACAAGAACGCAGTAACACTGCAAAATATGACAGTATGTATCTGAACACATGGAACTGGAACGCAGTATGGCTGAGATGCACACGCGAACTGTGATATCGATAGCTACGATGCCACGGTGTAGGTGCAAGCTCTTAAGTTGGCATTACGACAGACAGCGACGACAGCGCCCTCTAGCCGGCGCTGTGGAGCCCTACGAGCGTCGCTCCGGATTCATCCCATTTGATCAAGAGTAGACGGCCGGCACACTTCGCTTCAGCTTCGCTTCATATAGAGACTTTGCTCTACGTACGACGATTTCAAATGGTTCAAATGGCTCTGAGCACTATGGGACTTAACATCTATGGTCATCAGTCCCCTAGAACTTAGAACTACTTAAACCTAACTAACCTAAGGGCATCACACAACACCGGGCCATCACGAGGCAGAGAAAATCCCTGACCCCGCCGGGAATCGAACCCGGAAACCCGGGCGCGGGAAGCGAGAACGCTACCGCACGACCACGAGATGCGGGCTTTACGACGGGTCTAAGGCTTCGCACCTACGTACAAAGTTATGTATGCCTATGTATATACGCATGCACCAGTAAACCACTTTTCCTTACTTGCAGTACCAACGTGTTTTACCTCACCTGACCTACTCGCTTCCTTCAGTCGGCCAACCTTTCAGTTTTCAGGAGCAGACGCACGCGCCGCCTTCCAGGCGGGATACAAAACGAACTACGGCGAGTACCAGACTGCTGGGGTAGCGCCGCGCAGCTGCCTAAATACGTTACCGCCGGAAACGTGATTGGCCGCGGACTCCACGAGGTACCGTGAGTGGCGGACTCGCACGGCGAGGCTCGCGGCGCAGGCGCGCGCCGGAGCACAGGGACCCCTAGTGGGTATCCAGCTCCATAGCCTCTGGCGCGTATTCAACTTCCGCGCCTTCCGATACCGCACTGTCCCAGGGCCAGGGGACACAGCTACAGCTTCCCGCAACTGTTTGCTAACAGACACACAGTACTTTTTCGCCTTCCTTCAATTGCGTCGTGTTGC
The DNA here is from genome assembly GCF_021461385.2 of Schistocerca piceifrons. Classification (NCBI taxonomy): domain Eukaryota; kingdom Metazoa; phylum Arthropoda; class Insecta; order Orthoptera; family Acrididae; genus Schistocerca; species Schistocerca piceifrons. Next base: position 745,410,750 of record NC_060141.1, read on the forward strand.
TGGACCAGACCTACTTGGCGCTAAAGTCACTATGATCCGAAGGCATGTGCCCAGCTTTCTGTGCACAACTGGAAGACCTTACATTTCCACCCAACTGTTTATATGTTACGTAACATTACCTACCTTGTCCTTTACGTTTGCAGGGCAGTGTGTTTTGCCACTCTTTTGGCATTTCTTTCCTACCGTCTTCAGACTGCCAATAAAATCACAAATCCACCGTCTCATTTTTCGAAAAAGCCGAACTAACTATAAAAGCTAACTTCTTTAGCGTATACAAGAAAATATTGATGTGGAATGGAAGGACGGAAGATGACAAAAACCTGTAGTAAACCATATGCCACTGTCCGCCGTGCAGCCAGGGTGATGCAGGTGACAACCAACGGGGTCGTGCTGTGACATGAAATGGCACGCCAGGCCACCACTTCTGGTTCTCGAGCCGTACGGTCGGCGACAGTCACGTTGTTATCCCACCTCTATCCGAGGCGTTACCAGACACGTCTTTGCTGGTCATCAACGCTCGATTCAAAGCGGAGCTCATCACTGAAGACAGTTCTACTCCAGTGAATGGGAATCTGGGCCGAAGACAAGTCTGAAGACGGTCCGGACGGTGGTCGGATACCAACCTGACTTGTTACCCACCATACGGCCGGACAGTCAGGAGTAATCGTCTAGGGTGGCATTTCTTTTCACAGCAGGACCCATTCGGTTTTCAGCCGCGGCACCCTTACAGCTCGGCGATACGTCGACGATATTCTACGCACCGTTTTGTTGCCCTACATGGCAAGCCATCCTGGGCTTTTCAGCGAGATAATGCCCTCTTGCACACGGCGAGAGTTTCTACTGCTCGTCTTCGTGCTTGTCAACCCCGCCTTGGTCAGCAAGGTCACCGGTTCACTCACCAATTGAGGATGTTTGGAGAGCTATGAGCAGAGCAACCAACTCGGATTTTGTCGATCTACGGCGCCAGCTGCACAGAATTTGGGGCAGTATCCCTCACTCGAACCTCCAACAACTATGTCAGTCAGTGCCAAGCCGAATAACTACTTGCGTAACGACGGGAGATGGATCAGCGTGTTATTCACTTGCTCAGTTTGTGAAGCTCTGTCTCTTGAAGAAATCATCCAGTTTTTCTGAAATTGTAATCATTTGTTTGTCCGTACAAGTATGTTACATTTACCGATTTCCATCCCACTTGAATGATTCCTTCGCAGTGTGTAATTTTTTTTTTTTTTTTGTTTGCTAAAAGAAACGCCATAACCATTCTGTAAGTAGGATATTTGTTTATTTAAAATCCAGGTGAAAGACAGAGATGTGATTACAAAAATTTGCGTTCATGAGGAACTTGACAATGTTCGGAAAAAAATTACTGCTGAAGAACATATTTCGGGTAACACCATTAAACAGATTGCCCCTGGAATTGTTCATAGTGCTGTTGGTTTATTGACTCAAAAACAGCTCAGGTAAAGAATACGTAATCCTTTAAGCAATAACCATTTTTCTCCTCCACTCTTAAAGCCTACATTACAACACCCATCGCTCTGTTCGGCACAGAGGAAACACAAACATCAAAAAAACTTTTGCATCACCTCGGTTCAGAGAGTTCCGTAGCCTGTACGGAAAATTGGAGTAGAGATCAACATAAACATCATTTCCGCCCTTTTTATTGCTCATGAAAACCATACATTGCATGTTGTACCACCGTGAGACCTTCAGATGTAATGGTCCTGTTTGCTGTACACACCGGCACCTCTAATACCCAGTGGCACGTCCTCTTTCACTGATGCGTGCCTGTATTCGTCGTGGCGTACTATCCACAAGCTCACCAAGCCACTGTTGGTCCAGATTGTACCACTCCTCAACGGCGATTCGTCGTAGATCTCCCAGAGTGATTTGTGGGTCACGCCGTCCATAAACAGCCCTTTTCAGTCTATCCCAGGCATGTTCGATAGGTTTCATGTCTGGAAAACATGCTGGCCACTCTGGTCGAGCGATGTCGTTATCCTGAAGGAAGTCATTCACAAGATGTGCACGATGGGGGCGCGAATGGACGTCTATGAAGACGAATGCCTCGCCAATATGCTGCTGATGTGGTTGCACTATCGGTCGGAGGATGGCATTCACGAATCGTACAGTTGTTACGACGCCTTCCATGACCACGTACGTCGCTCCCACATTATACCACCCCAAAACAACAGGGAACCTACACCATGCTACACATGCTGGACAGTCTGTCTAAGGCATTCAGCCTGACCGGGTTGATTGCAAACACGTCTCCGACGACTTTCTGGCTGAAGGGATTTGCGAGACTCATCGTGATGTCAATCCTGAGCGGTCCATTCGGCATGTTGTTGGGGCCATCTGTACCGCGCTGCATGGTGTCGTGGTTACAAACATGGACCTCGCCATGGACGTCGGGAGTGAAGTTGCGCATCAGGCAGCCTATTGCGCACAGTTTGAGTCGTAACATGACGTCCTATGGCTGCACGGTAAGCATTATTCAACATGATGGCGTTGCTGTCAGGCTTCCGCCGAGCAATAGCCGTAGGTAGCGGTCAGTCACTGCAGAAGCTGCCCTTGGGCGGCCTGAACGAGGCATCCCATTGACAGTTCCTGTCTCTCTACATCTCCTCCATGTCTGAACAACATCGCTTTTCCCTTGTTGAGGACCCTTCCTGGCACAAAGTACCAATGCGAACGGAATCGAACCTTGGTATTGACCATTCAGGTTGAATTACAGACAACACGAGCCGTGTACCTCCTTCCTGGTGGAAGGACGAACTGATCAGCTGTCGGACTCCCTCTGTCTAATAGACGCTGCTCATGCAAGGTTGTTTACATCTTCGGGCGCGTTTAGTGACATCTCTGAACAGTCAGAGGGACTGTGTCTGTGATACACTATCCACAGTCAACGTCTATCTTCAGGAGTTCTGGGAACTGGGGTAATGCTAAACTGCTTTTGATGTGTGTACCTGCTTGGGTGCAACATTTAAGGACGGAAGTTACTTTCGTGTGATGTGTCACTGCCCAGTAACACGCATCGATAAAGCTTGGACTACACATAGAAAGAACTGCTGCAGTACAGTACAGAAGGTAATTGACGGAAGTACTGAATGGGATGAACAGAAATGACACGTTTATTCAGAGACAATAATGACACTGAAGACACAGTGAGCTGTGATGGTCGCCTGGGGGATGCAAAAGGCGAGGCATGGTTCTTAATAGATCACCGACAGCAGAGCATGTGTTGCACCGCATTGCCAGGCTGGCCACAAGGTTGATAAGGAGTTCTTGTGGCAGTGCGTTCCATTCCTGTACCGGTGTGGTTGACAACTGCTGTATGGTTGTTGGTGAGAGTAAGCGTGCTGAAATACGTTTCCCCAATTTAGTATTTAAATTCAGTTATTAGCTGGAATAATCAGAGTCAATTCCTAATACTTCAGGGGTTATTAAATCTAATATCAATCTAAGTGCATTAACAACAACAAAATTACAGCACTTCATAAAAATTTGTCTTTGTGGTCCCTATGCGGCGATGCGTAAGAGCGCCTACGTTCTTGCCTTACCATTGGTTCTCGATAGTTCATAAGCAGGCTTTCGTGAGATAACTGGCATCCATCTTCAGGTTTCTGCCAATTCAGGTTCTCACCATCCCACAATTGCCATGGCGCTATCCCCTGAATCAAACGAATTTGTGGCCATTGATGCTGACGTTTTTTGCATGCGTTCCATAAACCCTGCTAGTCCGATTTGGAATGTGTTCCACACACTCCAGCAGTATCCCAAGATGGGCGACAGAAGTGATTTATAAGCTGTTGTGAGAGTACAGCTGAGCTTTCAGCATACGTCTGTCCCTGTCGGAATTATTGGCGTTGGTTGGACTGCCCGATAGTAAGATTACTCCCTGTAGCCTTAAATGCATGTAACATAACGTTCCACGTAATGAATAACTAAGAGGACAGGGGTGGCGCAAGTTGAGACATGGTTGTCGTTCCTCATAAAAGATAACAAAAGGGATGATCATCAAGCAATGAAATCAAACAGCGGTCCAAATTAATTTCTGTTGGTTATAAAATTTCTGCTAACATGCGGATGAATAAGCAATTATTACAGGGTCTGTTCAGTCTCAAGAAATGCACAGTAAAATAAAATTTATAGTTATTGGCATGGGGCGGTACTGATCTAACGCGTGAATGTCCTGGCAAACACTGTATACTCGTAGCTTAGGTGAGCAGGTTAAGTTTGTACTCCACGAATGAGTTACGGGAACACAAATTCATGATGGCACACAATGACTGCCTGATTCCAGAAGAATGAAAAACTACAACATGCAAATAGGGGTTGGGGGTTGGGTTGTTTGGGGGGAAGAGACCAAACAGCGAGTTCATCGGTCTCATCGGATTAGGGAAGGAAGTCGGCCGTGCCCTTTCAAAGGAACCATCCCGGCATTTGCCTGGAGCGATTTAGGGAAGTCACGGAAAACCTAAATCAGGATGGCCGGACGCGGGATTGAACCGCCGTCCTCCCGAATGCGAGTCCAGAGTGCTAACCACTGCGCCACCTCGCTCGGTCATGCAAATAACATCAATAGGCGAGTCATAAAGGAACCTTAAGTCACTCGAGCAAAGGATAAGATAGCTAACTGAACCTAAAATATGCCTACCAACGTTCGGTAATATTCGTGCCTTGCTCACTCAAGTTGGAATTTCTCACTGTACTCTGAATTCAGTAGCGTTGAGCAATGCGAGTGCCGTAATCTGCTTCAGACTAAAACTCTCAGGCCGCCGATTACTAGCACAGCCGTTCTCTACAACCCCTGTTTCTGTCCTCTATACTATTTCCCCGCATCAAATGTATCATTCCGCGTCTCCAGCTAAGATCTACTCTACCGATACACAGTTCTTTCTCCTCTCTACACGCTAGTGCAACTCCTACGCGCCGAAGAAAAATGCTCAGAAAAATGCTGGCGAATGATTCTTTTTCAAAGAGGCAACAATCTCCCATACTAGTAAAAGTTTTTCAGTGTTAACCAATCGTTTAACTGTGACGTATGTAGTTCCACGACGATTTTGAGTTGCATTCCCACTCTTCAAGTTTTCCACTTCAGCCAGCAAGCTAGACTAAACGTCCGTGTTTCCTGACTATCACTTTTTGGCTACTTTATGAAGATTATCCAATGAGGAGCCCACTTTCAACGTTTTAGATAAGATAGTACTCAGAAACTCTGCCAATCTCTTTACAAAGAGAACATGACCGCACTGTAGCTCTGTTGCTACTTATGGAATGCAGGGCTCTCTGGTAATGAGTCCCACCTGCACTGCTTTCTCGGAAGGTGATCCGTTCGCAAGAAACTAAGTTCCTTCGAAATTTGCGTTGGCCAGGTGGCACTGATTGTAGGAACTGAGATTCTGCGCGACCACAGGTGCTCATCACGCTTCCTTAGAAGCCTTCTGTGAATGCCGGCCTGGACCTCCTATCGCTCAGGGCACGTTATGTGAGAAACTTGGAGAATGTGGCGCCCAGGCTCCCCACCGAACAGCGCTCGGGTTGCGGCGTGTATCGCCCACCAGCAGACATTTCACCTCATCCACTATCTTCCACCTCCAAATGCCGAGTCGAACGTCCTAGGGGGTCCCACCAGCCGCTAAGCCACTGCCTCCTGCCTCTCACCTGATCAAGGCTCGTCAGGGGTCTAGGTCAACTTAAGGAACCATCACATACACGGTGTTTCCGTAAACGCGCACAGTAATGTAACAGGACATAGAGAATGATCCACTAAACAATATGAGGTAGGAAACTTGAGTCGGGGAAGCCAGCTTAAGGAGAAACGAAAGTAAACTTGTCTAGAGCTTTGTCTAGCATTACTGTTTTCCAGTTTATTTACAAGTAATGTGCATACAACTTCACATATACCGTGCTGTTTGTTTACATGTGCAATCTTTATTTCCTGTAATGAAACGAAGAAGACGAGCCTGATTACTATGAATTCATGATGCAGGTTTTGTTTACTTTATTTGTCGGTAGGGTGGCTCAGTTGCATTGTAATTAGCAGAACGTACTATGAATCAACGACAGACCTATTCATTACTCAGTGCTATTCACAGACATACAGTACAACTCGATGGAGCAGTATCTGTACTGGCCATTACAGTTGCTACACCAAGAAGAAATGCAGATATAAATGGGTGTTCATTGGACAAATATATTATACTATAACTGACATGTGATTACATTTTCAAGTAGTTTGGGTGCATTGATCCTGAGAAATCAGTACCCAGAACAACCACCTCTGGCCGTAATAACGGCCTTGATACGCCTAGGTATTGAGTCAAACAGACCTAGGATGGCGTGTACACGTACAGCTGCCCATGCAGCTTCAACACGATTCCACAGTTCATCAAAAGTAGTGACTGGCGTACTGTGACGAGCCAGTTGCTCGGCCACCATTGACCAGACGTTTCAATTGGTGCGAGATCCGGAGAATGTGCTTTCCAGGGCAGCAGTCGAACATTTTCTGTATCCAGAAAGGCCCGTACAGGACCTGCAACATGCGGTCATGCATTATCCTGCTGAAATGTAGGGTTTCGCAGGTATCGAATGAAGGGTAGAGCCACGTCTCACAACACATCTGAAAAGTAACGTCCACTGTTCATAGTACCGTCAATGCAAACGGAGACGTGTAACCAATGGCACCCCATACCATTACGCCGGGTGATAGGCCAGTATGGCGATGACGAATACACGCTTCTGATGTGCGTTCACCGCGATGACGCCAAACACGGATGAGACCATAATGATGCTGTAAACAGAACCTGGATTCATCCGAAAAAATGACGTTTTGCCATTCGTGCACCCAGGTTCGTCGTTGAGTACACCATCGCAGGCGCTCCTGTCTGTGATGCAGCGTCAAGGGTAATCGCAACCATGGTCTCCGAGCTGATGGTCCATTCTGCTGAAAACGTCGTCGAACTGTTCGTGCAGACGGTTGTCGTCTTGCAAACGTCCCCTGTGTTGACTTAGGGATCGAGACGTGGCTGCACGATCCGTTACAGCCATGTGGATAAGATGCCTGTCATCTCGACTGCTAGTGATACGAGGCAGTTGGGATCCAGCACGGCGTTTCGTATTACCCTCCTGAACCCACGGATTCCATATTCTGCTAACAGTCATTGGATCTCGACCAACGCGAGCAACAATGTCACGATACGATAAACCGCAATCGCGATAGGCTACAATCCGACCTTCATCAAAGTCGGAAAGGTGGTGGTACGCATTTCTCCTCCTTACACGAGGCATCACAACATCGTTTCACCAGGCAACGCCGGTCAACTACTGTTTGTGTATGAGAAATCGGTTGGAAACTTTCCTCATGTCAGCACGTTGAAGGTGTCGCCACCGGCACCAACCTTGTGTGAATGCTCTGAAAAGCTAATCATTTGAGTATCAGAGCATCTTCTTCCTGTCGGTTAAATTTCGCGTCTGTAGCACGTCATCTTCGTGGTGTAGCAATTTTAATGGCCAGTAGTGTATTAGCTCATGCAGGTTTTGTTTACTTAATTTGTCAATAGGGTGGCCCTGTTGCATCGTGTTTAGCAGAATGTGCTATGAATTAACGAGAGACCCATTCATTACTCAATGTTATTCATAGACGTACAATACAATTCGATGGAGCAGTAACTGTACAGTTTCGCAGAACTTACCGACGCCGGCCGCAGTGGCCGTGCGGTTAAAGGCGCTGCAGGATGGAACCGCAAGACCGCTACGTTCGCAGGTTCGAATTCTGCCTCGGGCATGGATGTTTGTGATGTCCTTAGGTTAGTTAGGTTTAACTAGTTCTAAGTTCTAGGGGACTAATGACCTCAGCAGTTGAGTCCCATAGTGCTCAGAGCCATTTGAACCATTTTTTGAACTTACCGACATGCACCTTGTGTATGGGAAGTACTTTGCAATGCTCTCGCTGCTGAAAGGCCGTACAGGGAAAGATTTCCTAACAGGCATCATCGATCGACGAATGCGGCATACTGCTTCGTTGGAAAGAAGAAACGAGGAACCTGGCAACTCGCACACACGATTTTAAAGAGGAGGTGCTGGAACGTGCTGCAACAGACCTCACTACAAGTACTCGTCGTACTATACGTGAAATACTAGCGTGTGGAGAGAACAACAATTACACCCGTACCACACACGACGAGTTTAAGCAAGTGCGTGTGACTGACTTTTCACCAAGGGTCGCATTGTGTCAATGGTTTTTCCAACAATGGAACCGTCGACAAGATTTCCTCCAAATCGTGCTGTTTACTGACGAGGCCTCTTTTTATCGTGATGGTATTTCGAGCAGCAGGAGCAGCCATGTGTGGAATGAGGTAAACCCTCACGCTATAGTAGAGTCACACCATCAAGAACGTTTCGTTGTGAATATCTGGGCAGGCATTGTAAGCAACAATCTCATTTGGCCATATTTTCTACCTGGCCGTCTAACTGGCCACCTGTACAAGAGGTTCGTGCACAGAATTCTACCTGACTTGTTGCAGACCGTACACTTGGCTCTTCCTGAGACGATGACGGCGCACCGCCCAATTTCAGTGTCGATGTCCGCACCTATCTCAATACTGTACTTCCTAGTCGCTAGATTGGGAGGTCCTGCTCCATGGCCTGCGAGGTCACCTGATCTGAATCCCCTTGATTATTTCCTATGGGGGTATGTAAAGTCACTTGCATATGAGACCACAGTGGATACGGAGATAGAAGTAGTTGCCAGGGCTGTAGCTGTCTGTGATATGATTCGAAACACACCCGGGATATTTGTCAGGGTGCTTCAGAATCCTGTTCGAAGTTTCAGTGCATTTTGTAAGATACAGTACGTTCATTGTATCAGTAATAGTATCTGCAGTTAACTGTAACTAATGCAAATAAAAAAGTACACAGTACAGCTCTTTTATTCCCATTTTCTCCTTAAGCTGGCTTCTCCGACCCCGGTTCCCATCCTCAAATTGTTCAGTGGAGCATCTCTATGTCCTGTTACATTTTTGCACACACTTTGGGAAACACCCTGTGTACCACTAGTAAAGAGAAGGAATTAATATAAGGAAGACACCTGAATCCTGGAAATCAATGACTTTGTTATAGGCGTTGACTCCATTCATATTATAAAAATGACTGTATGCATAGTAGTGGAAATCAGCATAAAGCGCCTGGATATTTGTAGGAAAATTAACATTGTCAGTTGGAACAGTTGTGCACAGTGTATATTCAATAGTATCATATCCAGTATACCGGAAATACAGTCAAATGGTATCGCATTTGTCGTTAATACTACGGTATACAACAATGCATCAACGATTCAGATGGTAGAGAGGTGGAACTCCGTATAAAGGCAGTTGGCTCTGTGTGATGTTAGTGTGTGCGCGTATATGCTTTCACCGTATACAGGAAACTGACGCCATTATAACAGTGCGCGTTGTGTATGTAAACCACGATTGTGACAATGCCACGTAGAAAACAGTTCTCATGAGATGAAAAAGCCAAAATCAATGCACACAAGTAAGTCTGAACCCTCTAATCGTCAAATAGCCAAGAAGATGAAACACTCATGTACAGTGATTGATAATTTCGTTAGATTGGGAGAACGACATGGAAAGAAAGGAAGATATAAGTTAAGTAGAAAATTATTCGAGGCATCGAAACGGTTCCTTTTCTGGAAAGCAAATGGTTTAAATCATTATTCTTTCCAACTAGTTGCTGATTTACAGTTGTCAGTAACTTCCAGACGTGTACAACAAATTTTGTCAAATTGCAAACGTCTTGCATTCGAGTAACGGCTGCAGAAAACTGCTCTAACACCCAAACATAAACAGATTAGAACGGAGTTTGCTGATAAATATATGTTACGGATTTTAGAATGGGATGATCTGATCTTCAGTAATGTGAAGTAGTTTACTTCAGGTGGGTCGGATGAATTTCGATACTATTGGCTTGATCTGAGAAAATGGCAGCACGTAAGAATGAGCAGAAAAATTGTGGTGGTAAAAGTGTTATGATTTGTGCAGCCATCTGCGCTGGAGAGAAATCACACATTGCTTGGCTGAACACTAGAATGAACTCTAACATGTTCACTGAGATGCTAGAGACATAAATGATCACAATGTATGAGGACTTAGGGAACAGAAGTCTTATGTTTCAACAACATGACGCATCTACGCAACTTTGCATCTTCACTACTCATGCAGTAAAAGTTCGCAACAGTCAAGAGTTTTTAATTTATTACTCTTTTAGCACTAGCTGCATGTGCCACACATTTTTGAGACAGCATTCACAAATGCCGCTGGATGTAACAGCAAAATTATAGCATCTTCGACACATAGTTCAGGAGGTATGAACTTATAAACACTTAGATGCGTGAACAAATGCCACGTCATACATGACGTATTAACTCCTTACTACTACTTCAGCTACAACACATGTCGTAGACAGTAATCACATATATCACTGGTTATACCTGCAAATTCATATCGCTGTACAATGTGTGTTTCAGGAAATATGACGTCTCAAGTATTGAGCTGCGTGAAGACGAAACTTCAGGGGAAATTTAGATGGAGACATAGATGGCAAATGTGTGTAAAAATATGCGAAATATTTTAAACATGTAGGTTTTTCATATGTGACACATGTGTATGTGGGCAAAGGCAATGGTGAAAAGCTCCTCCTAAACCCTCGGATCCATTGCAACAAAACGTGGTGCATGTACTACTCAATATTTTGAAACGAATACTGTGGGTCTAAGAACCAGCAACATCCTACTAGGGTGGGAGTGATAACTTGAAGAGAGAAGGAGGAATGAGGAGAAATGGTTCAAATGGCTCTGAGCACTATGGGACTCAACTGCTGTGGTCATAAGTCCCCTAGAACTTAGAACTACTTAAACCTAACTAACCTAACGACATCACACACACCATGCCCGAGACAAGATTCGAACCTGCGACCGTAGCGGTCGCACGGTTCCAGACTGAAGCGCCTAGAACCGCTCGGCCACACAGGCCGGCGGAATGAGGAGATGTACAGACAGAGAGGAGGAAGAAGGAGATGGACAGAAAGACAGGGGAGAGGAGGAAATGGATAGAGAGGGGGAAGGGGAAATGGTCAGAGGAAGGTAAGAGGAGGAGATGGAGAGAGATGTGGGATAAGAGCACATAAACAGAGAGAGAGAGAGAGAGAGAGAGAGGAAGGAGCAGATGAAAAGGGAGTGGGGGAAATTGGGGTGGGAGAGATGGACAGAGAGAAGGAGAGGAGGAGATGAAGGGGGGAAGAGGAGATGGACAAGAAGAGGGGAAGAGGAGATGGACGGAGAGAAGGGGACAGAGGTGATGTATTAACAGAAGATTTGGATAAATACATACTCCGGCAATGTCAGGTACTCAACGGACTCACGTCGATGAGGTGAAACATAATGATCACCTGCTTAATGGCGTGTTGGTCCACTTTTCAAACACTGCGCCACCTATTTTGTTTGGCATGGATTTTACAACTCCTTAATATTTTCCAGGAGTAAGTGGGAGCAGATATCTATTCACAAGTCACAAAATTTCCGCAAACTACAGGTCAGTGATTTGTGGGCTGCAGCTAGCGCCCGATAAGTGTTCCAATGGGTTCAGCATTTGCTGGTTAAGACACCAGTGAGTTCACTGTCATTCTCCAGAAAACACTGGAAAACGACTCTGGCCTTGGGTTGCGGAGAGTTATCCTGCTGGAAGATGCCATTGCACCAGACACGACTTCAGCCATGAAAGGATGAAGGTGTTCCGCAATAATGTTCACGTAGTTCACTGCTGTCATGGCGTCTTTGAGTCCTACCACACGTCCCATAGAAGCCCAACTCAATGTACCCTATAGCATAATTTTGCCCTCAGCGGCCGGTACACGTTTCGAGCAGCCATACGCCTGGGTGACGGCGTATAAGGACACAACGATCGACCTTGAGTAACAAGAAATGCGATTTATTCGACAGGCGACAAGTTTCTATCGATCCACTGTGAAAACTCAGTAACGCTCTGCCCACTGTATCCGTAATTGACTATGACGTTGAGCCAGCACGGGAACAAATAGGGATCGTGTGCTTTGGAGCTCCATGTTCACCAACGGCCACTCAACTGTGGTCTCCAAAACACTTGTGCTTGCACCAGCATTGTATTCTGTTGTCAGATCTGCCACAGATTTTGGATTACACAGTGGGCGATTTTCCGACTTCTACGTTTTGTGATGAGACGTCGACTCATTATTTCACCATCCTTCAATCGTATTCCATAGGTGTTGAAGACGGAAAGCCGACCAGCTCCGGCGTTTCAGTTATTCTGATTTCCAGCCGCAGCGTCACAACAATGTGCCCTTTGTCAAAAGCGCTTATATCAGTGGATTCTTGAATTTGCCGCCGGTGTCTTCGCTAAAATGACTACTCTTCCGTCTCTGTTCCGCTTATATTCTTTCCCTCCTGCGTCACATGCCTGCAGCACCGCCAGGAGGGATAAACCCCGCGATGTGCAGTGGTCATTATGTTTTGGGTGATCACAGTACAACAGATGGACGTTGATAGCGATGGACAATGGTTTGTGAATCACTTCAGCTATTCTTCTTGTAGACGGTTGTGACCTGTGCTTTCTATTATGAGTCACTGGTAACAGGTATTTTCTGGGTATAATTGAATCTGACGTTATTCTAAACTCTGTATACAATGTGACAGAGGTTCCGTCGATCCTCGAGCATTGTTTGGTTTTAGTTGTTTCATTAGTAAAGGAACATTTGAAAACGACGTTCGGCATTTCTGCTTTTGCTTTCCAACCCTCAGATTCAGGTCGTCTGTCATACGTATTAACAGGGATCTTTATTTGTAAGAAGAAGAGGTTACTTAACGTCAGATTATCCAGGTGTTGTGGTACAAGCTCTTTCATAATAGTCCACGTTAGCCCCAATGCCGGTGAAGTACAAAGTTCCGCTATGTACACTGTTCTGGTTGCTGGGTACTGACTGACTCTGAGCTAGAGGCTGAGCTAACTGTGACTGTCGCTCCCACTGGGCTGTGATTCGACTCGTTGACTCACTGGATGACCGAGTGGCCCCTGGGCTGGGGCGGCGATCTAAATACTGGCGGTCGAGAGGGCGTTGGCGGGCTGTTTCTTGAGAGTCTGTCTTTGGCCTCTGTCCCGATAGGCTCGCTTGTTTAGATGCCGACTATCGATCTTCTCACAGCCTCTTTACCGCCTGGCGTGCTGGCGACAGCTTACGTCAGCACAATTACCCCTGAGTGCAATCAGACTTTAGCCAGTATCCCTCCCTCCCCCCTCCACCATCTATTCCCCTTGCCCCGTCCCCTTCCTCCATATTACCGACAACACTAGCACCTAACAGAATTGTAGAATGAAATACATTCCCCAGAACTCTTTTGTTTTTGAAATGGTGAAAGATTATTGATATTTAGTATGTGTGTTTGTGTGTGTGCATGTGCTTTAGAATAAATGACAATGGAATTTGTGGTGTATCGCAGGTGTTACCCACAGCTCCTCAGAACAGAGAGCTAACTACCCAGAGTGAAGGTACACATCTGTTACAGAACGTGCTTCCTCTGCATTATTCCTCTCCACTACAGCACTTGCATGACCTGCACACTGCAATCTCATTTAAAATCAAACAAGTTCGGATTTGTACACTGTACTTAATGATTGTAAATCACTTCACTGCAGCACTCTTTACTTTTGTTCTGGCAGAAGTTGGATGCATTCAGTCTGTTAGTACTTTGTGTTTACCCACTCTAATAACAATAATAATAATAATAATAATGATAAAACTGTATAAAGCACTGTAGTAGCCCATATGTAGTTACTGCTTCAAATGGCTCGCAGCATTATGGGACTTAACATCTGTGGTCATCAGTCCCCTAGAACTTAGAACTACTTAAACCTAACTAACCTAAGGACATCACACACATCCATGCCCGAGGCAGGATTCGAACCTGCGACCGTAGCGGTAACGCGGTTCCACCCTGAAGCGCCTAGAACCGCACGACCACACCGGCCGGCTGTAGTTACTGCTGTGTCGTGCTGTCAGTTAACTTATTTATCTATTTTGAAGCGAGCAATGAAGCAGTTTCTGGACTTCTGCAGATACTATTTCCTATAACATCTACTGTCTACTATTTACTGTCTACAGGTATTGTCTGCTATAATGTCTTCTGTAGGTTGTAGAGAACTACATCCATTTAGATGAAGATACCTACAACCTGGAGAAGACATTTTCTTGAGATATTTAGCATTTGTTGCGTATGTGTCTCACTTTTATCATCACTAATGTACGAGACAAAGCACAACATTTGTGTGTATTGGGTTGACTATGTGAGGAAACTGGACCTCCACCGCATTAATGCTACTAATTAAGGAAAAGTAATTATTGATAACTTAGCTAATGATATTGGAGTGTTACAAAATTGCAATAATAGTAATTATCTTTTGAAAATAATTTAGTTTCGTGACTGAAACAGAATCTCATCGTTTAGTTTTTATCCCTTAGAAAATTTCGTTTTACTCCTGAGGGAGCAATTACCCCAGATTGCGAACCTCTGCTCTATCTGTAACCCAATGCTTTTCATTACAGCTACTTTACGCCGTATCCTTTGTTTCCTTAGAAGTGCCTTTACCGTGATTATATTCCATGGTGTGTAACTCCCATCTGGAACTGTTTTACTATCTACATATCTGTCTTTTAATCTTTCCCGACAGTTCCCCGATGTGCTGATGCTAGTGGTGTATGTTTTGTATTCTTCTTTTAGATAGAACACAACTACCTCTTTACGTAGCTTCTTGCAAATGTACTTCTTTTTAATTATTTTAGGTGCTCCCTGTATTTCTGTAACCTTTGTTGTAAATTATTCATGGTCAGGGATATCATTTTCAATTGCACCTATTCAATGAGGTTTCTCGTCAGTGAGTTTAATATGAAGTGTTTGCAGAGCTAATAAACGAGTAAACGGTTGGACAATATTTTTATGCACTCTATACAACCTTTCATAGCTTCAAAGAAAGACTTTCCTGCATTTTTCCAATATTCAGACGCAAACAACGTTTATGCCCTGCGTCGACAAAAATGTCTCAACTTATTTGTAGTTTCCACGTCCGTTCTCTTATGTCTGTGTTAAGAGATCTTCGTAGGAAGAACTTAAACTTCGCAGTAGTATCAGACATAAGGTTTAAAACATTTTTGCATATTACTCATTTATTCTCATTGATGATGCTTTTTTTTCTCGAAACTCGTGATTGCCCCACTGCAAAACACAAAACGGTAGAAAATGGTTCAAATGGCTCTGAGCACTATGGGACTTAACATCTGAGGTCATCAGTCCCCTATAACTTAGAACTACGTAAACCTAACTAACCTACAGACATCACACTCATCCATGCCCGAGGCAGGATTCGAGCCTGCGACCGTAGCAGTCGCGCGGTTCCGGACTGAAGCGCCTAGAACCGCTCGGCCGCCACGGCCGGCTAAAACGGTAGAAGTTTAGGGTGAATGTATGGTGCTTCGTTCATCTAATCTCGTTGGGAGTCTACGCATGTACACAGTCGCTTTCGCGTTAAGTAGTCCACGTGCAGTCCGTATGCAGAATGCAATATTGGTTGGCGTTCATTAGTCGATGTACGCCTGTTGCATATTTATTTGGCACACCAAACTGCTCCCGTCCATCCCATCAATCTCCCTCCAATCCCACGGCATTCGGTCGGAATGCGGTGAATCAAGTGTCACAAAATACTGGGAGAAGTCGCACAGATTCACCGGTCAGCGTAAACAGTAAAACTGACTACCACTATGCTTGAAAACAATTTCTTTTCACTTCGTGACGTTTTTGAGTTCTTTATCTTTTTTCTTTGTGTTCAATGCGTAACATCTGCCGGCGATCTTCAGGCTGAACAACAACTTTCTCGATTGAAACAGCTTGCCGCGGCTCCTAGGTGGACACTGATTTACACTACTATTAAAAGGAAGGAACATAATTTATTGCGCCTAGCGTCAGTTATTCATCTTCGCAAATTGACGAACGCTGTTATATGCAACCGATGTATTGAATTATTCCTTTCACGTGGTCAAAGTAACTTTAATCTTAGCTTAATCAAATCATGCGAAAACCACATGAAGCTAGAAGCTCATAGCTATCGAACTGATTATAGAATGTGAAGCAATGTAGTGAAAAGCTATAAAAACACGGAGCAAAATATTCTTGCTGTGGATAAAGACTGCACTGCACTGAAATTTTATTCCGGTGTAAAGATGATGTTTATGTGGTTTTAGCAAATGTTTCAGAGTAACAGAGTGACAAGTTTTGGGTCAAGCAACAGATATTACTTACACGTGCAATATAACTCAAACATTTTCGCTGTTGAACGTTGGACTGAACATCTAATGTATAACTCCGTCCTTACCACACACTACACCTGTATCTAAAAGACAATGAAATGGTCATATGGGAAAATCCCCACTTCATCGCTACCTTGGAGATGCTGCGTCCCGTCGCTCGTTATGCCGACTATAGCACCACGTTCAAACTTACTTAAAACTTGATAATCTACCATTGTAGCAGCAGCAACCGATCTAAAAATTCGGCAGCACTTTTGTCTCATACAGGCGTTGCCGACGGCAGCGCCGTACTCCGCCTGTTTAACATATCTCTGTATTTGAATACGCAAACCTACACCAGTTTCTCTAGCACTTCTGTGTACTTAACAGTTAACAATTAATACATACAGTTTATTGAACATTTATCAAAGAAAACTTTATTTGGTGGTGAAGTTGGTTTCTTCTTATTAGACTTAGTACTTCACTCTGTGGGATTTTCAGTTTGAAAGTGGAAATTCCGCGTGGCAAGGGGCTCCCATCGGGTAGACCGTTCGCCTGGTGCAAGTCTTTGGAGTTGACGCCACTTTGGCGACTTGCCTGTCGATGGGGATGAAATGATGATGATAACGACAACACAACACCCAGTCCCTGAGTGGACAAAATCTCCGACCCAGCCGGGAATCGAACCCGGGCCATAAGGTAAGACATTTCGTCCCGCTGGCCACTCCGCTACCAAGGCGATCAACAAATTACGTTAATTAATTACCGTACACAATTAAGAGGTTTATAACAGTTTCCTTGTGTTGTGACTTGGCGAGACAGCCAAGCCACTACGAGGTAGCAGAAAGGCACGCGTTTAAGCTCACGCAGGCTGGCGTGAGGTCTGGAACAGTTAAAGGAGTTGAGTCTAGTAAAAAAAGTACGTAGCTTCTGGAATACTTAACTTTAATCCATAATTGGTGAACATCGGTCTGACGGTACATGCATCTCAAGATAAATAGCAAATGATAATGGCGCCTTGCTAGGTCGTAGCAAATGACGTAGCTGAAGGCTATGCTAACTATCGTCTCGGCAAATGAGAGCGTAATTTGTCAGTGAACCATCGCTAGCAAAGTCGGCTGTACAACTGGGCCGAGTGCTAGGACGTCTCTCTAGACCTGCCGTGTGGCGGCGCTCGGTCTGCAATCACTGATAGTGGCGACACGCGGGTCCGACGTATACTAACGGACCGCGGCCGATTTAAAGTCTACCACCTAGCAAGTGTGGTGTCTGGCGGTGACATCACACCTTGAATATACAGAGTACGTGAGAAACCATGCTGCCACCAGTACCTCTCCTTCGCTCCATCACTGAATGCATCTCAGGTGCTTTCTGTATTATTTAAGCGCCTTTGTGTCGTGGAGTGTTGTTTCAGCGCCCGTTCCAGGACACGAAATGAAAGGGAAGTACAATATTCCAAGTGCGGGAGAAACTTAGCTGAAGGGACAGGCGGAATATTTGTCGAGTGCATAACAAAATATAACTCATTAGAACAGAATACTATAGGTTACTTCGCATCACTGTGTTACTTAAGTTAGCTCAACTAAGCGTACAGTAAAGAGCTAAAGAAAAGGTACATCTGCCTAATATCGTGTAGGGCACCAGCGAGCACGTGGAAGTGCCACAACACAACGTGGCATGGACTCAGCTAATGTCTGAAGTACTGCTGGAGGGAACTGACACCATGAATCCTGCAGGACTGTCAATAAACCCGTAAGAGTAAGAGAGGGTGGAGATCTCTTCTAAACAGCACGTTGCAGGGCATCCCAGATATGCTCAAAAATGTTCCAGTCTCGGGAGTCTGGACAGCAGAAGTGTTTAAACCCAGAAGAGTGTTCCTGGGAGCACCCTGTAGTGTGTGAGGTGTCAAACTGTCCTGCTGTCCCAAGTCGGAATCCATAATGGACATGAATGGATGCAGGGGATCAGACAGGATGCTTACGTACATGTCACCTGTCACCATATCACTGCAACTGCACACTCCCCACACCATTAAAGAGCCTCCACCAGGTTGAACAGTCCCCTGCTGACACGCAGGGTCCATGGATTCATGACGTTGTGTCCATACCCAAACACGTCCATCGGCTCGATACAATTTGAAACGAGACTCGTCCGACCAGGCAACATGTTTCCAGACATCAACAGCCCAATGTCGGTGTTCACAGTCTCAGGCGAGGCATAAAGCCTTGTGTCGTGTGGTCATCTACAGGAGTGGTGCTATGGCTCCGAAAGCCCATATCGATGATGTTTCGTTGAATGGTGCGCACACTGACACCTGTTGATGGCCAAGCATTGAAATCTGGTGCAATTTGCGGAAGGGTCTCACTTCTATCACATTGAATGATTCTCTTCAGTCGTCGTTGGTCCCGTTCTTGCAGTATCTTTTTCCGGGCGCAGAGATGTCGGAGATTTGATGTTTTATCGGATTCCTGATATTCACTATACGTGAAATGGTCATATAGGAAAATCCCCACTTCATCGCTACGTTGGAGATGCTGTCTCCCGTCGCTCGTTGCGCCGACTATAACACCACGTTCAAACTTACTTAAAACTTGATAATCTGCCACTGTAGCAGCAGCAACCGATCTAACAAATGTGCCAGCACTTGCTGTTTTATATACACGTTGCCGACGGCAGCGGCGTACTCTGCCTGTTTACATAACTCTGTATTTGAATACGCAAACCTACACCAGTTTCTCTGGCGTTTCAGTATACTTAACAGTTAACAATTAATAGATACGGTTTATTGAACATTTACCAAAGAAAACTTTATTTGGTGGCGAAGTTAGTTTATTCTTATCAGACTTAGTACTTCACTCTGTGGGATTTTCAGGTTATCAATAGTAACATTCTTTTTGTTGAACAAACCATGTGGTTACAATTACAGTGCAACTGGTCGCGGGGGTCCAGTGTTAGCTGTAAATATCCCATGGCGGCGACACATTGTAAATATTCTAATGCACTGGTACGGAATTGTTTTAGAGTGGAAAAATTAGTTCCAATTTTGACTACCAGGTTCAAATCTGGCGCTGTAAATAAAAGAAAGACGAATAGATATGCTTCCATAAGTAAGGAATTAGGAACGGGTCATGGGAAGGAAAGGCCAAAAAACTATGAAAGGCATAATGTTGATTTCATTATTAACTGCCGGTTGAACAAACATTGTAAGCGGCAGTTATGGGCACCGGAGACGTAGACGAGATGCTGCACAGCGCCAGATTTGACCATTGTGGCTAAAACCCGAACTAATTTTTTCGGGTGCAAATCGGTTCTGCAGTTGTGCATTATCATCTCTAACACGTTACGCTGCCGTACGATAATTACAGTCCACACTGGACCTCCTGTGAGTAGCTGCACTGCGATTATAAACACCTGGAATATTGCTCAATCATCTAATTTTTGAAAGGTATTAACCTAAAATGTTAGATATTCCTAAAAATTTGTTTTGAGGCGTTTGCAGTCTTTCTAATGCAGCAAGCAGTTTTTTCTGAGATGATGACATTAGTGTTTCGCATCCTGTCGACAAGCTTCGAATAGGGAAGGATGGAGAAGGGCAGCGGTCGTGTCCTTTCGAAGGAACCCTCCCGGAATTTGCATTAAGTGATTAAGACAAATCACGGAAAATCTAAATCAGGTTGGCTGGACGCTGATTTGAACCGTCGTCCTCCCGATTGCGAGTCCAGTGTGCTAACCATTGGGCTGCCACGCTCAGTACTGGATTCTATCTGCGTTTTTAGCTTCATTATGGGAAAAGGGTGGGGGACTAAGTGTGGGTCGCATATACCTACCCTTTCAATTGCAGTTTATCCATAATTACAAGTCTACGAAATTTTGTGAACAAAGTTTGCCAATTCCTACGCAAGTTTAGACAATTTCCTGCCTTGTTTCAGTATGTCCTTCATTCTGCCTCAGGATGTCTTCTTCTAAATGTAATGAGTGAGATCTATGTAGCAAGATACTAAATTCATCCTCTGATCTTGTAAAATGAAGTGGAGCAACGTATCAATATGTCAATATTGGTGACTTGACCTCTACTTTGCTTATTTTCATTCGCTTATGTCGTATGGTATCACCATTTGGGGTAACTCTTTCCATTCTAAAATGATATTTTTAGCTCAGAAGCGGGCAGTTCGGGCAGTGAGTGGTGTAAGTTCGCGAACTCCTTGTCGACCCCTGTCCAGCAGTCTGGGTATTTTGACATTGCACTGTCAATATACAGGGTATCACATTTCTCTTGACCAACCTAAATAACTGCTTGTCCAGATGCAAATAACAAAATGTTTCAAGCAAATGTTCTTTAGCCGTCAGGGGGACATCAGTAAGCATCATTGA
Organism: Schistocerca piceifrons; assembly: GCF_021461385.2. Taxonomy (NCBI): domain Eukaryota; kingdom Metazoa; phylum Arthropoda; class Insecta; order Orthoptera; family Acrididae; genus Schistocerca; species Schistocerca piceifrons. The sequence goes on from NC_060141.1 coordinate 745,431,486, forward strand.
CTACGTTGTAGCTTTGTTTTTTACAAAGATATGAACAGCGGTATGACTTTTTTAAATTGCACCCTGTATTTCTTATTCGTTAATTCATTTCCTCTCCTAAAGGCCTATTCAAAAATGTATCACAGTGTACCATTCACTGAAACACAACTTTATTAGCTACATAACACAACGTTGACGTTGACGCTCTCAGAGCTTAGTCCATTTACTCGGGGTAATGGAACACATCCACGTGCTGACGTCGATAGAGGACAAATGTAAACATAAGTAGAATGCACACACGTCATTCCATCAACCATCGTCAGTTGAAGAGTTGTGTGAGTAGAATGTACACCAACGAAGAGAAGGTAGAAATGCTACCTGTCTATGGAGAATGTAAGTTAGCAGAACAGTAATTGCAATATTGTTTTCTTACGTACGGGTACGTTTAGTACAGTAGTTTAGTCCTTTTAAACATTTTTTGTGGAGTATGTATACAGAAAAGGCCGTCCTTCCCACTAACTGCATCGACATAACGTTTCTTTTATTTTTCTTGTTGAAGGTAGGCGAAATGCTACGCAGGCAGCGGAACTGTACAGAGAGCAATATCCTGACAAGAACGCACCTTTCCGACGGATGTTTTCTCGTCTTGTTGCGACGCTTCAGGAAAGGGGAAGTTTCAAGCCACGACAACACAATTGTCGTAGCACTAGCACAGACGAAGCTGCCGAAGTTACTGTTCTCGCTTCCGTTGCTATGAATCCACATGTGAGCACACGTCAACTTGAACACGAGATTGGTATTCCTAAAACCCGTGTACATCGTATTCTTACACGTCACCGGTTCCATCCTTACCATGTACACTTACATCAAGAATTGTATGGGAATGATTTCCATAATCGTGTCACTGGCCACAGCAGCAAATCCTCGCCAACCCGAACTTCTTCTCCGATGTTCTGTTTACCGATGAATGTTCCTTCTCAAGCAAAGCACAGGTAAATACAAGGAACATCCATCACTGGCCCAGCGACAACGCACGATGGCTCAGACAGGTGGAACATTAGCGTTAATGGAGAGTTAACGTCTGGTGTAGAATGCTTGGTACTACAACTATTGGCCGTTATTTCATGAATGGTAGTCTAAACGGCACAGCCTATGCCAACTTCCTCAGACGAATTCTTCCTCCTCTTCTGGATGAAGTGCCGCTAAGAACCAGAATGCTTATGTGGTATCAACGCGATGGATGTCCAGCACATAATGCCTTGCGTACACGTCGTGTTCTGAACAGTAGGTATCCTACCAGATGGACTGGTCGAGGAGGAAGAGTTACTTGGTCTGCTAGGTCTCCTGATTTAAATCCTCTGGACTTTTTTCTTTGGGGATGCATTAAAAACGTTGTCTGTCGCGATATTCAAACAACTCCAGAGGACATGCAGGAACGTATCGTGCTTGCTTGTAATCCTCTTCAGCAGGCAACACTGGAAGTAGTAAATAATTCTTTCATTCAACGAGTGCACCAGTGTATCGGTGTCCAGGGTCACCACCTTGAGCAACTTTGAATGTTCTACTCCTGGGCAATGGTACAGGAGAGTCAAAGTCAATTTTGTGTTATGTTCTTACTTGGATTTCATTTGTTTTCTGACAACTCCAGCAAGTGGACGAGTTTGTGATCCTGGGCTCAAAGTCAATGTTGTGTTATGTAATTAATAACGTTGTGTTTCAGTGAATGGTACACTGTGCTACATCTTTGAATAGGTCTTTAGGAGAGGAAATGAATTACCGAGTAAAAAATACAGGGTGTCATTAAAAAAAAGTCATACCACTGTTCATATCTTTGTAAAAAAACAAAGCTACAACGAAGCCAGTCATGCTGATTGATGAGTCCCTGACGGCATAAGAACATTTGCTTGAAATATTTTTTAATTCTGTCTGGACGAACAGTTATTTGGGGTGGTCAAGATAAATGGGACACCCTGTATATACTCTTTACTGTCGTTTCTTGTTAACAATATCAGCTTATTCCCAAGATTTAGCAGCATTCACTCAGTTAATAGTCGGCAGAAATTCAATCTGCATTTGGATCGCACTTCTTCAACTCTTGAGCAGAAACGTGTGCAGTATATGACGCATCCACTTTCAATAATCTAGCAGAGGAGTTCAAAAATTCGACGTGCATTCAAATCGAAACTGAAGAGTTTCCTCATGTCTCGCTCCTTCTATTCTGTTAAGGAATTCCTTGAAAAATTAAGCTCATTGCTTTGTTATACTGCTGATTGAGATTACTTAAAATTATGGTTTGACTTTTCTTGGGTTCATAAACATTTTATTTTATCTGTTATTACCAGACGTGTAAATAAAATAAAATAATAAACTGAAGCTTTCTATTCCATCGGAGATTAGGAGATCGAAATCATTATGCCTAGATTCTTGTCATAGCGAAATAGGAGGTTTAGGATTTTCTTGAAAGAAGTAAAACTTATTCCCTGACTTCGTCATGCAGCAGAATCGTTTCTGCAAGGAAAAATGGTGCAATATTGTCCACTCGAATGACTCCTTCTGTAAGTAAATCTTTGCGTCAATAGTAAGATTCATAGGTGATCGTTGAAATCTCAGTGAAACCCAGCGACCTATCCTGTAGCGGAATCAATGTGTAAAAAACGTTATTTGTTGTGCAGGACAAAGAGAAAAAACTCATATTTTGAAGCATGTACTGAAAACTGTCATCACTGATTTATTCTCACCAAGTAATGAGCGTTACTGACGGGGGACGTCAAATTCATATTTTTAGATTTCCAGAAGACTTTTGACCCCGTACTTAACAAGCGACTTCTAATCAATTCCTAGTTGCGCAGCTGGATTTGTGATTTTCTGTCAGAACGGTCACACTTTATAGTAACTGATGGGAAGTCATCGAATAAAACGGAAGTAATATCTGGCGTTCCGCAAGGAAGCGTCATAGGCCCTCTGCTGTTCCCAATATACATAAACGGCTTAGGACAGTAGCACTCTTAGATTGCTTGCAGATGATGCTGTCATTTGCCTCCTTATAAAGTCATCAGACGATAAAAAATCTGCAGTACGATTTAGACAAGATGCCTGTATGGCGCGAAAAGTGGAAAATGATTCTAAATAATGAAAAATGTGGTCATCCACATGAGTACGAAAAGGAATACGATAAATTTCGGTTACACGATAAATCACACAAATCTAAAGACAGTAAATTCAGCTACATGCTTGGGGATTACATTTATGAATAACGTAAGTTGGAAACATCACATAGATAATGTTGTGGGTAAAGCAAAACAGAGACTACGGTGTATTGGCAGAATACTGAGAAAATGCAACACACCTACTAAAGAGACGGCCTACGCTCTTTTCTAATGCATTGCCGTGCGGCGTGGGATCCGCATCAGATAGGATCGACAGAGGACATCGAAAAAGTTCAAGAAGCGCAGCTCGTTTTGTAGTGTCGTGAAATAGGGAAGAGAGCCACTGATATGGTAGATGAATTGGGGTGGCAATCATTAAAACATAGACGTTTCTCGTTGCGGCAGGGTCTTCTTATGAAATTTCAGTCACCAGCTTTATCCTCAGAGTTCGAAAACATTTTTTGGGTGTCCACCCATACAGGGATGTATGAACGTCGTAATAAAATAAGAGAAATCAGAGCCTGCACAGAAAGATTTAAGTGTTCGTTTTTCCAGCGTGCTCTTCGAGAGTGGAACGATAGAGAAATATCAGGAAGGTGGTTCGATGAACCCTCTGCTAAGCACTTAATTGTGAATTGCAGAGTGATCGTGGACATTCAAAAACACTGGAAGCTACAACTACAACGTAACGTCATCCACAATCCCTAATTAAATGAAGTACATGTCAATATCATAAAAAATATTGTTACTTCAAAAACCTAGAGCGAGGGGAAGTTATTAAAAGTAGATTCTTCATGATTTGAAAGAAGATTTGCTACGTTCTATAGCTAAGAAGTATCAATATTTCTTCTTTAAAATAACAGAAACGCTTCCGTTTCCATCACTGTTTTATTCAGATGAATAACAGGGTGCGTTTCAGAAACTGCGTCCAATCGTCCGGTGAGAGTTTGTATTTACATATAATGAATATGCGTGATGATGCACCGAAGTCGCACCAGCATTTCATCAGCACATGTCTGCTTTCTTCTACTTTTCTTTGATGTGGACTACATGAAAGAAAGATGAGGCTTTCAGTCCTTTGTATGCATCAACCTGTGCAGAGAGAGAAGATTGCGATGCATTGCACCCTACATTTGACAGCAATATGGAGACGAAACGTAACAGCTGACACGCAACTCTCAACGGGCAAGCGAACAAAGTCATTTTCTGGCTAAGGTGCCAACAGAACGGCTTCAAACGACTGGATACGGTTTTACAAAATTACCCCGTTCACTGTACATCGATTTGTCTCCGTACTTCGTTATAAACATTTGCTTTGCCAGAAATTTTGTGATGTCAAGCACGCTTGCGGTAGCTACAGTATCAAACAGTAGAGCTACAAGACACGAAGTTACGTAAAAAATTGCAAATATTACAATCCTGAGAATTATGTTTGTTCATTTGTTAACACTGTATTGTCCAGTTCTACAACACAACATTAGAGTCGAGAAAGTGCTTCTCCAGTGAGATACGAAAATAAACAATGTTTTTATACGATTATACACATTATGGCTTCATTATAGTGTGTGGCCATGCTAAACGGATAGCATCGCCCCCCTCCCCCCCCCCCCCCCCCACACACACACACACACCACAACAGTATTTTGTTATCTATTGATTATTTCCTCTTTCTTTTATGTAATGACACCGCATTTTCGTGAAGATATGAAGACAAATCTGTCCCATCCTACAGTGATCAAGTATGTAAGTTATTTATTTGTTTATTCTTCATAATTACAGCCTATTATGTACAAGGCTAAAATAATCTATACAAATCACATTTTCTTGGATAGTTATGTATTCATTATTGATTTCTAATAATAAATTATTTTAAACAAATAGAGATTTTTTAAATTAAGAGAGAGATTTGAAAAAAAACTACAACTACTTCTATTACTACAAAGCTACATTGAACCCTTAACTAATTACCCCGCTACTAATCTACTATAAACACTACAGAATTTGCCTTTTGTTCGTTCATTTATTTTCGTGCATTCAACTTGTACGTGGTTGTTTCCGCTACCGGACCCACGCTCATGGTACCCCTGTCAACAGCCAAAGTCTGCTGGATTCCTTGGGCGTCCGGCAGCACGTCACCAGCGTTCTCACTGTAGGGAGTAATACCACCCACCACTGTTACTTCTTAAAGTCCACACTTCCATGATCATTTGCTCCAACGCAATATAGATTCTTAGAAAACTATTTCATTCGGTAGTCACCGACCTCTGTCATCTTCTCTCCATTTGCAGTGTATGTTGTCTAGCCTGGGCGGAAGCATGATGACTCATGCTTGAATGCCTCTTGAAGTCTTCCTTGGCCTTCCTGGATACTGCAGCTGCAGTATTGTCCAAGATGCGCCAGGTCGACTCACCCCTTAGTGCTGCTTTAGGATCGCACATTCTAAATACCTGACGTCCATTACCCTCTGCATTTTCATAGAGCGCACAGTGCCGCAATGTGTGTCCTGGTGTGCCCACACTGTCGCAGGCGTAGCTATCATAGATCTGATTTTCTATAGATACGTGGCATAAGGGCCAGTTCCAGTCAGGTAACGTATCGGTCCACTCGATGGGTTAAGAAATCTCATTTTTTATCTCTCTCTGAAGATACAGAGAAATTCGTACGTACTCCTGCCACTGCCTGAAGTGTCCCATACATTTTGTCACAGTTGTAGCAAGCGATATTTTATTGCCTTTTACGAATTGGCCTCAGTTTCAAGCACCCTTCGTATTTTCATTTGATTTCCTTTCTTTAACCAGTAAAAGGCTCCCATTTTCCTAATTTCCAGGTTGAGTGGGCATATTCCCAGATATACTAACAAAGCATCATTGGAGGTAGTGTGGTAGCCGCCCTTTGATCTTAGTTCCACGTCTCGTTGAACTCTTCTCACGACTGAGGCTGGCTTCACTAGCTGCGGTCTATGAGCTCAGACGTTCGCACCATATCCTACGACTGATGCTAATATAGATTGATAGTATACTTTGATTGTCTTCAAGGGAAGCCGAAATGGCCTGTTTACAATAATAATGTTCTTCATTACGTTGCTATCTTTCCTGCCTGCTTCATCTACATGATGTACAAAGTTACGACGTTTGTCCAGAAATACCCCTAGATATTTCGTTACTGCGCTTCTCCTAGTCGTTACATCTGAAACATCCCCTAGATATTTCGTTACTGCGCTTCTCCTAGTCGTTACATCTGAAATATCCCCTTACAAAAATTATGAAATGACTGTGCTCATAAACGTCTACATTTTTTTATTTTCAAACAGCTGAGCAGAACTAAACGTACTCAGACATTTCGCTCTTTACTTATTCTGATCAACACTAAACTGACACACAAAATTTTTAGCGCTACGCAGTCTGACTTTCAATAATCCCTACATAAGAATGGCCCTGACTAACAATAACCTATACATTTCATGAATCACTTACCTCACAAAAACCTTCGTTATTCAAACTACTGCAATACAGCGTGCGCCAATACTGCCAGCTGAATAAAAGATTCTAACTACCGAAGGCACTAACTACTGATAGGCATAGTTAGCAAATGAAAGATTTTGGTAGAGAACAAACAATGTATTTACCTTAATGGGTATATATATATATATATATATATATATATGGGTATATATATGGGTATGGGTATGGTATATATATATATATATATATATCGGTTCATGATATCCAGTATTACAAATTTACTGTTTCTGATGGACACACGTCCAGATCGTCCACTCCCAAAATTCTGCCATCTCTCTCCCCACATCCACCACTGCTAGCGGCTCACCTCCAACTGCGCAATGCTCCGCGCTGTTCACATCCAACTGCCCAACACTACAATAGCAAATATTCCAAAAATGCAAACCAGCCACAGGCTTCACACAGCACAGCCAGTGATTTTCATACAGAGCGCTACGTGACGTTACCACCATAAAAACCTAAACAGCCTACTTACACATCATTTAATTTTATTTTAGGGTTTATTATCACGTTCCTTTCCAGCAGGAAGTACGTTGTTTTGTGAGGTGCTAGTAACAGGGTAACACTTCGAAACCAGCCCTCATGTTCGCGGAGGGCAAGATTACATTTGTCTTCTATAACTCTTCTGCAGCCACCGCTTACAATGAACGGCACGTCATCTGCAAATGCCACCCACCAGGCAGCTTACGTTCCCGCTGTCATCTAACTTCTGTAGTATGGGCTCCAGTACTGCATCCGAAAACCCAGGAACCACACACTGATCTCTGCGGACGGCCGTTTGTTATTGACTGCATCGTTTTCTTACCTGGGAATGTTAAAGAAGCAAGTCGCCCGTGGCAGTAATCTCTCAGGCACTTATCCAGCGCTTCTTGACACTCCCAAATCTCTAAGGCGACCGAAGAATGACGGTCACCATAGGGTATCGAAGGCGGCAGCAACATCAATCATCGTCGCTAGAGCGTACGCAGAGTGAGTATCTGTTGGTATCGAAATCACCTTATTAGCTGCGTCTTCGATCGATTAGCCTCTTCTAAACCCGTGCTGGTGAGGGCACATTCAATGTAACAGTCTGTGATCTTGTAATCTTTTGCATAATAATTTTTCAAATATCTTGCCGAGAACATTCAAAAGACAAATTTGTCTGTATGATTTGGTTATCACTGATCCTTATCTTCCCCTTTCCTAATTATCACCACTTCGGTGTTCCTCCATGGTGCACGGATCCGTCCTTGCAAGAGACACTCATTGTACAAATCGCACAAGTAACTGTCTAATTGGTCACATTGTTGTTGTTGTGGTCTTCAGTCCTGAGACTGGTTTGATGCAGCTCTCCATGCTACTCTATCCTGTGCAAGCTTTTTCATCTCCAAGTACCTACTGCAACCTACATCCTTCTGAATCTGCTTAGTGTATTCATCTCTTGGTCTCCCTCTACGATTTTTACCCTCCACGCTGCCCTCCAATACTAAATTGGTGATCCCTTGATGTCTCAGAACATGTCCTACCAACCGATCCCTTCTTCTGGTCAAGTTGTGCCACAAACTTCTCTTCTCCCCTATCCTATTCAATACTTCCTCATTAGTTATGTGATCTACCCATCTAATCTTCAGCATTCTTCTGTAGCACCACATTTCGAAAGCTTCTATTTTCTTCTTGTCCAAACTATTTATCGTCCGTGTTTCATTTCCATACATGGCTACACTCCATACGAATACTTTCAGAAATGACTTCCTGACACTTAAATCAGTACTGGATGTTAACAAATTTCTCTTCTTCAGAAACGCTTTCCTTGCCATTGCCAGCCTACATTTTATACCCTCTCTACTTCGACCATCATCAGTTATTTTGCTCCCCAAATAGCAAAACTCCTTTACTACTTTAAGTGTCTCATTTCCTAATCTAATTCCCTCAGCATCACCCGACTTAATTAGACTACATTCCATTATCCTTGTTTTGCTTTTGTTGATGTTCATCTTATATCCTCCTTTCAAGACACTGTCCATTCCATTCAACTGGTCTTCCAAGTCCTTTGATGTCTCTGACAGAATTACAATGTCATTGGCGAACCTCAAAGTTTTTATTTCTTCTCCATGAATTTTAATACCTACTCCGAATTTTTCTTTTGTTTCCTTTACTGCTTGCTCAATATACAGATTGAACAACATCGGGAAGAGGCTACAAACCTGTCTTACTCCCTTCCCAACCACTGCTTCCCTTTCATGTCCCTCGACTCTTACAACTGCCATCTGGTTTCTGTACAAATTGTAAATAGCCTTTCGATCCCTGTATTTTACCCATGCCACCTTTAGAATTTGAAAGAGAGTATTCCAGTCAACATTGTCAAAAGCTTTCTCTAAGTCTACAAATGCTAGAAACGTAGGTTTGCCTTTCCTTAATCTTTCTTCTAAGATAAGTCGTAAGGTCAGTATTCTCTCACGCGTTCCAGTGTTTCTACGGAATCCAAACTGATCTTCGCCGAGGTTGGCTACTACTAGTTTTTCCATTCGTCTGTAAAGAATTCGTGTTAGTATTTTGCAGCTGTGACTTATTAAACTGATAGTTCGGTAATTTTCACATCTGTCAACACCTGCTTTCTTTGGGATTGGAATTATTATATTCTTCTTGAAGTCTGAGGGTATTTCGCCTGATTCATACATCTTGCTCACCAGATGGTAGAGTTTTGTCAGGACTGGCTTTCCCAAGGCCGTCAGTTATTCCAATGGAACGTTGTCTACTCTGGGGGCCTTGTTTCGACTCAGGTCTTTCAGTGCTCTGTCAAACTCTTCACGCAGTATCATATCTCCCATTTCATCTTCATCTACATCCTCTTCCATTTCCATAATATTGTCCTCAAGTACATCGCCCTTGTATAGACCCTCTATATACTCCTTCCACCTTTCTGCTTTCCCTTCTTTGCTTAGAACTGGGTTTCCATCTGAGCTCTTGATATTCATACAAGTGGTTCTCTTTTCTCCAAAGGTCTCTTTAATTTTCCTGTAGGCAGTATCTATCTTACCCCTAGTGAATTGGTCACATAAGACTTGTATTACTTCGGTAGGGATCCCGTCCTGGCCTGGAAATTTTTTTCTTTTTCACTTAAAATTATGTGCCTAATATCATCTTGTGCGAAGAGGTACATAAGTTTATTGTTCCTATATTCTTCCCATAACATTTTCCGTAACTTACGCTGATCATCTGTCTTCTCCATCGTCAGGAAATAGTGTTTTCATTAGCAGGACAGCTGTCTGTTCCCAACACAAACTGTGTTGTGCCACGTGTAGGTGGCAATAGGACTGAATTAGCGTTGTGAGGTCAGGCGTGACCATTATATTCTACTCAGTGCTAATTTTCTTACAAATCACCACGGTGGTTAAAGTAAGGTGTTAGTGCCATAGAAGCAGACGACTTACTGAGTTTCACTTGGTTTTCGAATGTGTAAAGGTGTAACGTGCTTCAGAAACGATGCTGACCAGACACTGAAGGATCTAGATGGTTAGCGTAGTAGACTGGAAATAAATATTTTTAAAACAAATGACCTATGAATCGAAATTGGAATCGGTCTGGCGTGTCGATTACCAATGCTGTCACTCTACAGCATACAGCGTAAAATAGATTCCTTCGTTACATTCCTTTGTTATAGGAATTTGGAACTCATTGAGCAGCACAAAGGCTGTAATGCAAATGCTTTCTGATGGAAGATAAATTTCCGTGACAGTAACCTCTTCCTATGTCTGTTATGTTCTATTAAACAACAAAAACCGTTAGTGAGTAATACTGAATGACTATTTCCTGTGTAAGCTTATTTGTCCGTCGCTGACATAGAAGACCGCAAACCTTCTTTCCTTCCCGTCTGAGCAAGTTGTGCAGTGACTAGAGTACACGTAAAGCTTACTGGGACGGGGGAAATGCTAGCTACAATGAAGTCGATAATTCGATTGTAATACTGGTATTTTAATTTGATATCCCCTACAACTGACAAAATTTGCAAAAAAATGTGAATTTCTTTATCCACCCACACACTTCTGAGAATGGCACATTAACAATTTGAAATTACGCGCCCCTATTACCGGCAGCTACGTTGATAAATACTCGGCACCTCGCAAGGATAACTACCAGATCAAGAATATAAGGTAAGTTGGTGAAAATCTCGCTTCTGAGCACACAATGAGCTCTAACTGCAGAACTCTGCACGGAACACGCGTTGGTGCAGTGCTGCGATACAGACCGTGTATCTCCCTTCGAAGACGATGGCCAAGACCCCGTCTCCAAGTCCGTACCGCTCGATGGCTCAAGGCTCGATGGCTCCACTCTCTACACAATTCTCCCGTCTCCCACGCGTACGAAAACGCGACGGAAGAATACTCCGTTTCCGCCAATGTCGAACGCTCTATCATCACCGCAATCCCTCCAACGGCATTTCTGATATCTACCCAATGATCGAGTAGGTCATAACGCCCCTAGGATAACGAAATTCCCGTCTTCGTCACGTGTTGCCCAGCACAGGTGGCTCCGGATGCTATCCCCAAAAGCGCCGTATTGTCCCGCGTTTCCAGTGACCGCTACCTACAGCCCACGGCGGCCCGGCGAGCTACGGTCATCTACAGACTTTATATTCCACAATTCTCAACTTCCGACGCTTTTCACCAACGCTTTAAGTTAGTGGCCCAATCAAGTAGACATGCAGACAACACTGCTCGAGGGTGCCTCATATTTATCATAATTCAATAGCGTCATGTTCTGATGCCCTTGCCAGTCCCTTTATTATCTTTATTATTAATACTAATGTTCGTAAGCTAACGTGTAAGTGCCCATGTCCTGGCACCTTACACCTGTTGTAAATAGGATGTGAAGCTTTACACAACACTGTAGTGGACGCATACAGTACAAGGATAAATAAGTTCTGCCGACCAGTGACGGACTATGTTGCTGGTCAATTTCTCTCTCAACATAGTTAACTTACGGTAAATACACGAAACCGACTACATTCAATGTGAGCTGATTCAATTCCGAACACGCGATTCTGGAACGCCTGCTAAATACCAATCTTTGATATTACAGACTTTTCATTGTACAAAATGTGTCTAGCAGCCGCAAATTTTCTTACGATCAAAATGGTTCAAATGGCTCTAAGCACTATGGGACTTAACATCTGAGACTTTGAACTACTTAAATCTAACTAACCTAAGGACATTACACACGTCCATGCCCGAGGCAGGATTCGAACTTTACGTCTCGGAATAGGTAGACACACATGAAATATAGACATACGATAGGGAATTCAGTAGTATCCTTCTGTTCATTTTTGTCACTTTTTATATTTTGGATTGTACAAAGTACAGTCAGAATTCCTGGAAGATAATTTGGTCACACTTGCCGTAGAGATACCGTACCTGTAGGCTTCTCATAAATTCTTGGGTTGTAGTAACTGGACTAAAATTTATTGTTTCAGTCTCAGATTTGGATAATTTTTTAAAATGTGTCACCTTTTTCTTAGGAAATTTTTCCAATAACAATATGTAGATGGTTTTAGTTACGTCGCAAAATATTGAGAGCATTGGACTGAAATATATCCAATTTCAAATAAGTTTCTGCTGATTCTAAATACCTTTAAAGTTCTCAAACGTGAAATAAAGTCATTTCCTGAGAAATCGACAAGGGATTTAGAAGTTAATGCATGTAAAAGATAAAACCAGGAAATTAAATAATAAATAGAAAACATGAAAGGAATACAAAATTTTTCATAGGGTAAAAAGTTGATTGGACTGATTTTCACTGAAAAGTATGGCGCTCATTTATGACAATTCTAGGATCGTTGTGAAATGCTGCAACGAAGATGTTTATGGAAACAATATTAAAAATTTACAGCAAATAATTGCTTTAAAGGTCGCAGGATTGCATGTCTTCCATAATGTAACGCTCTTCAAAGTTCAGACGCAACAAAAGTGTGAAACGAAAAGTTCACAGTAACCATGCTGCATTTATGATGTTCTGAGCGTGGAGTTTATCTGAGATTCTGTTATTCTGCGCAACGGAGTAATCTGAGATGTACCCTTTACCCTGTGGCTCCTGCAGATGCAATTTCAACCCCCACACTACTATAGTAGTCAGACAGACGCTGCTAACGTTCTAAAGAGAAATGCCTGAAAAACTTTCAGCAATAAATATCTTCTGGAGTCGTCCGCTGTAAGGAAATGACACAAAAATTCACAAAATTTCTTATGTAACTAGTGGGATACTTGGGTACTGGAGTAGTGCTAGTTAGTGTAAGAAAAACATAAAACTAACGAAAGTTACTATTTATTTTGAAAAAATTCTGAGAAATCACAATAGCACTTTTAGTTATGAATTGAACAAGTTATATCCCGGTTCTTTTCGGAAAGTGAAGTTACCTCTCCAGGATAGGATTCGCTAATGAAATTTCTAAACAAAGTTTAAGATGGTTGTTGACTTGGCAGAATGGCTGAGAGGAGCGCCTACTCAACTTGAATAATTATGCTTTAGAATGTTGCTAGGTACAGTCGAGGCTGTCGCGTGTGAAATGCAGTGAAGTGTACTGTTGTGGAGGTAATATGGGGCTCGCAACAGTTGTAGCGCACAATACCGTAAGCTGCGATGACCGCTGTCTGCGCCACTCGCTGCTGAAAAATAAGATAACTCTCGTTGTATCTGGATTGACCTTCGCCAATCAAACTCTCCCTACGCTTTGATGAAGCCAAGGACTCCTATTCGTCCCTAGTCTAACTATTGGCGTGGTACACTGGTCAGATAACCAGTCCACCGCGATGCCGCTCAAAAATTCGCCTGCAGGCGTTTAACTATAACTCTGTCCGTTCACACCGCTCAATAAGTGTGGCGGCCAACACAGTGAACAACGCTTAATCGAAAGCACTCAATATAGAGTCGCTCTCCGATTCGCTCTCGACAGAGGTGCTCTCCCAGTGAAGTACTGAGGAGAGACTTGTTCCTCGCTCTTTGAGTACACGTACGAGCGCGCACGCTCTCGTATGACTCTTCACTGTATGTGAGTGTAGTTGGAAAAATATTATAAGTGGAGCCACACTTTTAAATTATCAATAAACAGTTCTTATGCAAACAGTTCCAAATGACTTCTTAGTATAACCCAGCTTAAGAAAAATGTTTTAAGAGGTGCCACAGTTTATAAGAAATAGCAAAACAGTTAGTAAGCAGAGAGCTCATATAATTTCTTAGTATTCACCTGTTTAAGATTTTTTAAAAATAGCAAAAACAATTACTAACCAGGCAGCTGAAATACTAATTTGCTATGTACGAGCTCAAGCCACAATGGTGTTTCAAGAACACTCCTGTACTTGAGTACCAACTGTTTAAACCTAAATAAAGGGAAATCCAGAAACCAAGAAGCACATACAAAATTACTTAAGTTACAAGGCAAGGACGCCGTCCTTTGGCAGTCAGAACTTAAGCAAATATTCCACGTCCCAAGTAACATATATATCTCTACAGAACAGGCAATCGTAATCCACACTTTAGAGGCACGATCCGGAATCAGAGCAGAAATCGATAAGGGACAGAACCGGTATGGCTTGATCTCCCCCACTTAAACATAAAGATGCCCTGGCTGGGAATCGGTACCTTTGGGAGAGGGTTAGGACGAATCTAACTATCCTCCTTAACCTGACCAAGTTGTACTTTCGAGATTTTGCCATTCGACTCATTATGGACTGTACTCAGAAACCTTAAGATGTTACAAGGACCTATAAAACGGTGAGCAAGTTTACTGGAAATTGTTGCTGCAGCCTTAGCCCCACCATTAAACCTGCGCATGAACACGTGGTCTCCAATCTTCCTTTTGAATGCGCCCCTCCTATGACTGTACCTAAGTGCCAGACGTCTGTGTGCGAGCTCTATGTTGCATCTCGCTGTTTCCCAGTTATCTTTCACGGTATGAGGGGTGACTCGCTCAGGCAGCAACTTAACAGTGATCCAAAGGTTAGCCAAATGAGAGTTGATTACATAGGCGAGGATTTGCGAGGCCGGAGTGGCCTTGATAGTTTCATGATGAGCGGTATTAAATGCCAGATTTAACCACGTGAGGTCCTACCGCTTTTGAGACATAGCACGAAATATTATCTACGTGGCCTTCAAATTTCTGTTCATACACTAGGCAAATGAAAGTTTGGGTGTTATAAGGAGCAGTAGTAATACGCCTGAGCCCATAACTTAATTGCTCTCCACTTGGTTATTGCATATCTAATCTTTTTGTGACCAACTTTGAGCAAGAATTTATGACAAAATTCCCTCAACATTTCGGGATCTAAATAGTTTGAACTAAAAGATACAGTTTACTGGACAGTGCGCTGAGAATGACACTTAACCGTTTTTAGACTTCAAAGTGTCCGTGAAAAATGAAAGTATAGGCTTCGATATTTACCGAAAGCCAACTACGGTAGATCTTGTCACACGTAGGCAGTCATGTCACACAATGAAATATAAATCCGCAGCATTCCGAAGCAAGTTAAACCGTATGTACGAAGTGCCCCTTACCAGACAAGCTAAAGTGGCTGAATATGAGGTTATATAGCATACATCGTAGGCTACGATCCAGAACCTGTTAAAGCAGTTAATAGAAAACTGAAAAAGAAAAATTTTCCTTCCCATAGTGGATTATAGGCAAATTTTATAACGCTTAGACCAGTCAGTCAGACGAAGGACCGTTCTATTTTTTTTTTTTTTTTGTAGTATCCGAAATCTAGGTGCAATATCCGAGAAAACTGGAAGAAGTATGAGATCCGAAAACATTATTCCAGAGTATTTTACATTTTCAGATCCAGGCAGAAAACTCAGACACAAGGAAAGAGCTGCGGTGAATAAATATAATGAAGCGGGTGTATACTGATTTACATGCAGCGATTTCTCTATGAAACAGGACAAGCCGATAGGTCATTTCGAATAAGATTTCGGGAACATCTGAACTTAAATAAACCTCGATCTGCATTAACAGCTCATCACATATCATTCAGAAGATTTAAAAATATTAAAAAAAAGAAAATAAGCAATATTTTGAATATATTAGAGGAAGTGGAAATTTTCAGACAAGGAAAAAAAAAACGCTCAGTTCACGCTGATTAACTAGTTGGAATTAAAGCATCTTGGCATTCTGACTAATTTTGACTGTTTGTATGATTAGATGCTAGTACGTAATGAAATTCTATACTGATCTCGCTTGCAAAGCTAGCGACCTAGCCTTCTTGCAATAAGTATATGACATCACACTATCCACATGGATATTTGCCGTTCCTCTAGCCAGTTAGTCTCTCTTTGTAGTCCGCACGGCTGCTTTTGCCTCGCCCTGCAGTGAGCTGCCTTGCTATCAAACTGGGCAAGACACTGCCCGCTGATTCTCTCCACATACTAATTTGCGTGTGCCACGAATAATCATGCTAGCAGTGACAACTCTGTATCGCTAATCCGGCTTCCTTTAAAAAAAAAAAAATATTTAGTGTCCGCTCACTATAAAGTGGCTAAACTACATGCCATCTGCCTTTTCCCAAGCATTTATAGAAATCTAAATAACCTCCACCATGGAACTATGAAAATACCTGAAAACAACGGACAGCAATATCTGGGTCCAACAGATCTTGAACTCCTGGCCCCCTTTGGCTCTCCAACACACAAACCGTTGCTAAGAAGTTATCCGTATGCATGTTCCCCTTCTAAATGCCTTTTCTTATTTTGGGAAATGCGTGGATCTTCTCCCTGTTTTCCCTTAACATCGCAAGAAATTTCAGGAACTTCAGCCAACACGGCGCAGCTGCAAGTGAATTGTCCGCTATGCCCAGCATGCGTAAGGCAATCGCAATCCCCATACACGTCGCTTAAGGCGTCAAGAACCCTGTTATCCAGACCCTTTATACAGAATGTAAATTTTAAATTGACAAACCAGAATAACTCGAAAAATAAGCTTCACACGAAAAAAGGTGTAGACTCCAAAGTTGATTATTTTCGAGGGGGACATCTGCTGGTGCTAAGATTAATCCGACACCACAGCCCTCTGGGGGTGGGGCGGGGGGCAACTTGAAAATTTCAAATGGGAACCCCCATTTTATATTGCAGAATCAGATTCTACATAAAAAACTACGTCCATTTTGTCTTCAACATTTGTTTTGATTCTTGGTAGTTGGCGCTGTAATTCAAGAAAATTCATGTTCCCATTTTTTCGTGGGAAATGGCTACGGATAAAAAAAAAAAATATTTATTTACTTCGTAAATTTTGATTCGCTAAAACTAAAACTTTCCCTCTCTACCCATAGCTTGGGGTTTGAGAAAGAGGAATTAGAGTTTTACAATTGTTGACATAAATATTAATTTTTTAGTTGTAGCGTCAGCATATGTCCCTCTCGAAAATAATCAGCTTTGGATTCTACACGTTTTCTCTTGCCAAAATCAGAAACTGCTAACACTGGAGGAGGTTAGTAAGAGATAATTTGGTTGATTCAAAGGAGGTTTGCTGCTCTCTCCTCCCCCCCCCCTCCTCCCACCCCCGTTCCCCCCACCCTCCCATGAAGGATTTGACTTTCTTGCGTAAGCTATTTAAAGGAGCGGCCAAAAATTTGGAATTGATTTTCGAAAAAAAATTGCCATCCCTATAAATCTTGCCACCCCCTTCTTGCTCTTTGGCTGGGGAAAGTCACACAAAGGACGTGTTTGCTCTTGATCAGTGCTAACTTCCGATAAAGATATACAACGACGAGTGTCATTAGGTGAGGTCCCGTGATGGTGATGTACACGTCAGATATGCTTGCACTCCAACTTATGCCTAACCTCGAGTGACAACTGTAACTGAATAATGCGCTGTCTCAAACAACGAAGCGATCCCTCCGCCTGCATAACTTCAGACAAATGCTTGCTTCATATTCCTTGGTTAATGGATAAAGAAGCTGAAATATAATGCTGTGTGAAAAGCACAATGTATCAGAATGAAATTCAAACCGAACCATCAATCATAACACAAAGTAAACTTGTGCAACCTGCTCGAAAAAAAATTCGTTAATCCCCGATACCAAATGCAAAATGGGGGTAGGCAGCTTAACAAAGACATTAGCAAAGTCTGAGCAAAGGCCTTCCTCGTCCCCGACCCACCCACTACTCACACTCTCTAGCTTATGTCATGGCAGAAGACTGCAATCTGCCTGTAAATCCTTAAAATGACTAACTAAGCTATCTACGGCACCACTTTAATCAAGTTTAAGGGACAGCCGTTTTATGTTGCTAAGTCGATTCGCCAAAAGTGTACCCTCCGCTTGGATCTTATACACTTGTTTGCATGTAGACTGACTATCTCGTAAGAACTTCACATTGTCCCGCAATCCTGCTAACCCCATCGAATCCTCACTAAGCACAGCACCTATGTCACAAATTGCATCTGGGTTAGAGGTTCAAGGGTTTTCCTAAGGCGCTGCGAAAACGAGCAGCCAGCTCAGGTATGGCATCTCGTCGGACTGCTGGCAAATCCTCAGCTCGTATAACCTGACATGAAACTTCCTGGCAGATTAAAACTGCGTGCCGGACCGAGATTCGAAATCGGGACCTGTGAGATCATGAGTTGTGCTTGGGTAGCTCAGTTGGACGCCGGCACGGTAGCTTAGCGTGTTCGGTTAGAGGTTTAGCTGCCCTCTGAAATGAAAAAAAAAAATGAGTTAATGGATCAATGATGAACTTGAACAAGCTTTATGGAATCGTCCGCCCCGAACAAATACAACGTACAATAATGAACAAAATTAGATAAAAAAAAGTCGGTAGAGGTCCCGAGTTCGAGTCTCGGTCCTGCACACAGTTTTAATCTGCCAGGAAGTTTCATATCAGAGCACACTCCACTGCAGAGTGAAAATCTCATACTGGAAACATCTACCCGGCTATGACTAAGCTGTCTCCGCAATATCCTTTCTTCCAGGAGTGCTCGTTCTGCAAGTTTCTCAGAAGAGCTTCTGTGAAGTTTGGAAGGTAGGAGACGAGGTACTGACGGAATTAAGGCTGTGAGGAGAGGTCGTGATTCATGCTTGCGTAGCTCAGTTGGTAGAGCACTGCCGCGAAAGGGAAAGGTACCGAGTTTAAGTCTCGGTCCGGCCCACAGTTTTAATCTGCTAGGAATTTTCACGTTGGCGAAAATCTCATTCTCAGACAACAGTTGATCCTTCTTGAGATAGCCTATCCCTGGCGTAGCCTCGCCAGCATACTGACGACTGCTACCTACAAAATAGTGCGTAATCATGCACACAGATAGAGACGATCAACTCAAGTAAAGGATTAAGTGTTGCTGCAAAAAGGAAGAGAAAAACCACGCTCTGGGTTACCAGTTGAAAGGTGGGAACTTGGGATTAATTCGCCCCAATGGAAAGACTGGAGCCCCACAGTTGCTTCAACATTCACTGTCCTTCAAATATAGTTTCCTTTATTGAGTTACAGAAAGACTCCAACAGCTGTCACAATTTTAAAAGTAGTAAATAGCAATTAAGCAGACAATTGAAACAACCCTTCCGTGAACATCATTTTAATTAGAAGAAAATTCTGAGCGCTGCCAAAATTTTAAATAACTCATAAACAGTTATTATGCAAACACGCCCAAATCACTTGTTCATATTCCCCAGCTGAACAAAAATATTCTAGCTGCTACAATTTTTAAAAAAGAGTAAAACGGCTACTATGCAGTCACTTCATGTAACTTCTTACTATTCACCAGTTTAAGAAAAATATCCCAACAGCTGTCACAATCTTTTAAAATAGCAAAAACAGTTATTAAGCATGCAGCTGATATGACACCTCAGTATTCACTGGTTTAAGAAACATATTCCAAAAACTGTTACAACTTCTTTAAAAGAAATAGCAAAACAATTATTTAGTGGATAGCACATATAACGTCTTAGTATTGACCAGTTGAGGAATATATTCTAACAGCTATCGCAAATTTTTTAAACAGACAATCAGTTACTAACTCGGCAGCCGGAACATTAACTTGCTATGTACCAGCTCAAGCCACAACTGCGTATCAATAACACCATTATACGTGAGTACACACAGATTCAACTCAATTAAAGAAAAAGTCAGAAACCAAGAAACACACTGTTAGATTACTTAACTTGGTTCTTTAGGGCAAATCAATTTCAAAAAAATTGTTCAAATGGCTCTGAGCACTATAGGACTGAGGTCATGAGTCCCCTAGAGCTTAGAACTACTTAAACCTAACTAACCTAAGAACATCACACACATCCATGCCCGAGGCGTAGTAGTCGCGCGGTGCCAGACTGTAGTGCCTAGAACAGCTCGGTCACCCAGGCCGGCAAAATCAATTTCAAATAGCCTCTGCAATCAGAACTTGGACGTATGTCCCATGCCCCTACTAACAGACAGTAGTCTCCAGAACAGGCGGTCGTAGTCGATGCAATACAGGCTAATGATTGTTCCCAGAAGCAGTTGATTGTGTCCGCAAAACGCAAGTATATTAACACACTAACGCTCGGATCTAGAAATTTAATTAATTCTAGGAATTGATCGTTTCAATGATTTTTGCCTGTTATCGACATTTATGCTAGCAAGATATCGGTCCCGGGAATTGCAAGACCTTCGAGAATGTTTTAAGATTGATTTCAGCTATCAAATCGAAAGTGGAGTGCATTTTACTGTGATATGATTACTAATTTTCACTCTGTAGCAGAGTGTGCGCTGATTTGAAACTTCCTGGGAGATTAAAACTGTGTGCCGGACCTAGACTCGAACTCGGGGCCTTTGCCTTTCGCGGGTAAGTGATCCACCAACTGAGCTCTTTCGCAGGTGAGCTTCTGTGAAATTCGGAAGGTGGAAGGCGAGGTACTGGCGGAATTGGAGCTGTGAGGGCAGGTCGTGAGTCGTGCTTGGGTAGCTCAGTTGGTGGAACACTTGCCCGCGAGAGGCAAAGGTCCCGAGTCCGAGTCTCGGTCCGCCCCAGAATTTTAACCTGCCTGGAAGTTTCAATTACAAATCATTATTTTACTAGTTTTTTACCTTTAATTGTACTGTGAAACCCTGCATCTTGCCAGATTTCATCATTCTAGGTCAAGGGGAAGTATGCTTCAGGTTCTGGTTAATGACTTAATGAGTATCAGAATATGCGACATAAACTGCCGTATCGTTTGGCTGCATTGATTTAGAAGCTTCAGTTTCTTAAAACGCAAAGCCGCCGTAGGCCTTTGTGTGTGATGTAGGTTTCACCTTGATACGTTCACCTGTGTTAGACAAAAATGGTTTTCTTACAGAAGCTTGCTTACGTCCCACTTCTCAAGTGTATCGACTCGTGCTACACCTTGTGTTTAGATTACATTGGTTTTCCTTTTCTTCCACTGACATGTTTGTTTGATGTGTCGTCTGTCATTAAGTGGATGCTTGGTAACCATAACCGTAACCACTAAGCCACACCACAAGTTGGGAAACGGGGCCAAATTTCTAGTAGTTTATTGTCGATTTGAGATTTTCACACAGAAATTTTTTATTCATATCTTACAGAAACTAACAGTACGGCAATAAACAACCTTTTCAACACGCCGCTAACGACAGTCAAATCATTTATAGCAATACAACAATTTTAAAAAAATTCTTAAAAAAAGAAGGAAATAGAAGTACCAGTACGGCAATGAACATCCTTTCAAAACACGCCGCTAACGGCAATCAAGTCATTTACAACAATGCAACAGTTTCAAATTTTCCTTTAAAAACGGCAATCCAGTGATTTATAACGAAACAACAGTTTAAAATTTCTTAAAAAAAAAAAAACACTGAAGCTAACAGTACGGCAATAACAGCCTTTCAAAACACGCCACTAACGGTAATCAAGTAATTTACAGCAATACAACAGTTTAAAAAATTTAAAGAACATCAGTAAACAGGCCGGTAAAGTAAATACAGAACTTTACGGTGAGGTAGTGAAGCTATCAACACCGCCATTAAAAAAAAAAAAAAAAAAAAAAAAAATCAAAGGTCTCAGCAAACACACTATTAATGGCAATAAAGGAATGGAGGAATTTAAAAAGTTTTTAAACAAAAGTGTCCTGGAATATTATTAGAACATAACAAATATGACGGACCCGTGTAAGGCGGGCACAAATCTCTCACTCAGGGATGCTCAGGCTAGGCAGAATACTGACCAACTTAATACGCCCGTAAACACAATTTCCGCTCTCAGGCTGGTCACTGCACCGACTTTTAGCCAGCGAAAACTTGTAATAAGATGGCTTAACTTACTAACAGAATTAGAGCTAACTTCGTGCAAGGAAACATTACACCACACAGTCCTGAATGAGCGATCACATGATCAACCAACAAGAAGCATGAATTTACTCATAACACACGACAGAATAGCGAAACAATTATACTGCCAAAACTACACCTCCCACCGGACAGTAACGAGAGGAGGAGGAAAGATCACTGTCTTCAACCCGATCGCCGGAGGCCACATGACAGAAGAGACGCTGGTTACGCAAACTTATTGCTTAATGATTAAGCCTTCCACTAACTTAACTTACAATTATGCGTGAACAGGCAGTACACGACCTCCGTTGGCAAGGATCCACACATACGAACGCGCACGCGTCGCCAGTGTAGCCAACACGCCACGGTCACGCGACAACACGCTCTGTCACCGGAGTTCACGTCTTCTCTGCAACGTGGACGGGAACGTCCCACCGAGGTGAAATGAACGGCAACTACTCGTGGGGCGATTCTGTATACAACTAACCCGCTCGGAGCTCTTCCCTCAACTCAACCCACTCGTTACACACAACCGACAT
The DNA here is from genome assembly GCF_021461385.2 of Schistocerca piceifrons. Classification (NCBI taxonomy): domain Eukaryota; kingdom Metazoa; phylum Arthropoda; class Insecta; order Orthoptera; family Acrididae; genus Schistocerca; species Schistocerca piceifrons. The sequence goes on from NC_060141.1 coordinate 745,453,923, forward strand.
ACATCACGTGACGACTCGGTACAACCGACCACGCCTGGTCCGCGCTGGCGTGCCACACTGCCCTCCCATGTCCACCAGACTCTCTTAGCGCACCCCTACTTCCGCGCCCCCACACGAAGTTACCACCGGTCAATGATCTCACATCCTCCATAGCAGTTTCCCGGAAGCAAAACGCAGATATCGATAGCAGAGGGAAAAGACAACCAAGCAGCCACTTAATGACAGACAACATATCAAACAAACATATCAGGGGAAGAAAAGGAAAAGCAATGCAAATTAAACACAAGGTGTAGCACGAGTCGATACACGGCTCAGTTTCGCCTTGATACGTTCACCTGTTCTAGACAAAAATGGTTTTCTTACAGAACGGCAGGGAGACAGACGGTCTGACGGACAGCAAAGTGACACCATGAGGGTTCCGTTGTTACCAACAAAAGTACAGAACCATACAAAGTAAGAAAACTCTTTATTATTTGAAAAGCAATCGCCAAAACTGTCAATACATTATTCCACTGCGAGATAAGACGGTTTTTCGTGGAAAAATATTTGTGTTTGCATACGGAGCAAAGTCAAGCGCCGGCACGCCAGTTGGAACGAAAGAGCAGAGAGGGCTGTGGAGAAGATGTCAGCCAATTGCACGCTGACCGACTCCTCTCCAAGATGACAACGAGACAGCAGCGTCCTCTACGCGAAGATGACATAACTGCCGCGGTCGACTGGTTGCGAAGAGTAGCTTCAAGAATGAGATTTTCACTCTGCAGCGGAGTTGCGATGGTATGAAACTTCCTGGCAGATTAAAACTGCGTGCCGGACCGAGACTCGAACTCGGGACCTTTGCCTTTCACAGGAGAGCTTCTGTTAAGGTTGGAATGTAGGAGACGAGGTACTGGCAGAAGTAAAGCTATGAGGACGGAGCATGAGTCGTACTTGGGTAGCTCAGATGGTAGAGCACTTGGCCGTGAAAGGCAAAGGTCCCGAGTTCGAGTTTAGGTCCATCACACAATTTTAATCTGCCAGGAAGTTTCAGTAGCTTCAAGACTAGCAGCTAGAACAGAAGCAGCGAAGCTCGTTACTTGCTTGTACATTCTATGTAGCTCAACCTGGGAATTGTTATACTGAACATATTTATTATTTGCTTGCGACACATCTGTGTATTTCTCAAAGTACTGTCATTTTCTTTTCGTAATAAAACTCATTAATACTGGTTGTTTGAATTGTTTGTCTAGCGATCCGAGAAAACAGGTTTCTTACACACCCCATACTCGACAACTAGGCAGGATTCAACATAATCGACGGTCACCAATATCTTTCTTCAGAGCTCCAGAAACATGCAGATCGCATGCAGAGAGACTGAGACTGTATGGAGCATTTGTAAGTCGTTTCCAGCGAAACTCCTGCAGCGCAGTCGTCACAGAACGTGGGCCCGTTCGCAGTGCCGATCTTTCCTGTGCGACTTCCGTATTTTTGGAGCCGTAAGGAAGACGATCGTGGCCGTCGATGTCATTCGGACGAAGATGTGCACGCTAGGGTACGATAATGCTTCCGCAGGCCAACGCAAACATTTTTCCATTAAGGCATTGACTGTTTCGTCGATACTTACGGCGATCACTTTTGGAATTATAAACAGTTTACTTACTTTCGTCCATCTGTCTCGTTTTCATTTGACTATCTCTCATAGCGCACCAGCAACCTAACCTCCCACACCCCTCCAGCCCCCCATTCCACCACCGGTTCAAAGACTCGAACTCCCACGTATAAAACATCCGTATCAGTCATCTCAATGTTTATGGTGTCGCATCTCCTGAACCATGTGTCCTACAATGTTATAATTTTGCGGGTTCATGCAGTGGTACACTGATAAGCCAAAACATTATGACCACTGCCCACCGTGAGGTTGGATGCCACTTTGTGGCGTTGCCGGTTCGTGGCACGGTAGCAAAAGTATGCAAGAGGATCAGACACGGACGGAGGATCACCCTAGCATAGATATCGGCTCCAAATGGGGAAATCGATTGAGACAAGCAATTTTGACAAAGGGCAGGTTATTCTTACGCAGAGCCTGTGAGCGAGTATCTCAAAAACGGCGAAGCTGGTCGAATGTTCACGTGCTACTGTCGTGAGCATGAAAAGCAAGAGGTGGAATGACAGTGAAACTACCATTGGGCGCTAAATGGTTGGACGACCAGCACTCTTCACAGAACGTCAGGTTCGGAGACTTGTTTGTTCTGTAAAGTAGAACAGATGGTGACGTGCCGCTTCTCTGCCGAAAGAGTAAGATTCTGGTGCTCCCGCAAATGTTTCGGAGCACATTTTTCATCGTACATTGTTGAATATGTAGCTCAGCAGCAGACCACCCATACGTTTTTACATTTTCATACAACAGCATCGTCCCGTGGCCACGGGGCCATCGGGATTCGACCGTCGATCAATGGAAATGTGTCGGCTCTTCGGGTGGCAAACATTTTTGCTACGCTAAGTCGATGCTCGTGTCCACAAACGGGGTCATCGAGGTGAACGGCGGCTCGAAACGTGTACCGCGTCATGGACGCAGGCTGGTGGGAGCAGTATCATGCTATGGGAGACACTCTGCTGCGCTAGCATGGGACCTGTCGTCGTAATCGAAGACACACTGACAGTTGCGAACAACCTGCATCAATTCCTGTTGATGTCTTCCTCTACCACGATGTCGTCTTTTAGCAGTGGAACTGTCCGTGTTTCGGAGCCAGGACCGTGCTACAGTCATTTGAGGAGCACCACAGTGAACCCACGTTGATGTCTTGGCGACCAAATTCGGATGATGTAAATCCTATGGAAACGACCTGGGTCGCTATCGAGCGCCATTACCGCTTACAACAACCAGCGCTTCCTTAGTTACAAAAATTACGTGCCCTATGCGTCCACAACTAATGCCACGTGCCTCCACAAAACTACCAACAAATGGTCGGATCCCTGACGCACAAAATCAGTGATGTATTTCGCTCCAGAGACGGACAAAGAAGTTATTAAGCAGGAGGTCATAATGTTTTGGCTCATCAGTGTATATGTGTATACTGCTTGCAAAATGTGTTTCGAATAGACTCTGCAGTAAAGAAGAAATTAATTAGAAACGTCATTCCTTTTGCTGAAGTTTAACGGCATGAACAGCGAAACTCCGCTAAATAATGAACTTTTTCATTACCCTGTTTAGTAGGAGAAGTCAGGAAGAAAAATTTTCGGAGAGGTTTCGAATTATGTTTAGTGTTGGTTGGCAGTCGCTGTGTGCCCTGATTCTCAAATGATCTGCGAGTATAGCGTGAAACTTTTGTGTGTCGCAAAATGCTTTGCCTTAGGACGTATACAAAGTTCCTAGCTGTAATAGCTGTCTTATTGTGTTAAACTTTCAACGTAAGATTATACTTCTTAATGAGTAGATTATAACAGCATTTTAAATTCGATTAATACTTACGTAAACCGCTGAGATTCAAATTTTTGTTATCCCTGGAAACCATTAGGTAGGCAACCAGCAAACTGGGCGTAAATGACCGCTTCAGCCATTTAATAATATAGATTAGTACACTGGAGCGACAAAGAAACTAGTACAGGCATGAGTATTCAAAAACAGAGGTTTGTAAATAGGCAGAATACGGCGCTGCGATCGGCAACGCATGTATAAGGCAACAAGTGTATGGTTACAATGGCAGGTTATCAAGATTTAAGTGTGTTTGAACTTGGTGTTGTAGACGGCGCACGAGCGATGGGACACAGTGTCTCCCAGGTAGCGATGAATTGGGCATTTTCCGGTACGACCATTTCACTAGTGTACCGTGAATATGAGGAAACCGGTAAAACACCAAATCTACGACATCGCTGCGGCCGCAAAAAGATCCTGCAAGAACGAGACCAACGACGACTGAAGAGAATCGTTCAGCGTGACAGATGTGCAATCCTGCAAATCGCTGCAGATTTAAATGCTGGGCCAGTGTCAGCGGGCGAACCATTCAACGAAACATCATCGATATGGGCTTTCGGAGCCGAAGGCTCTTGATGACTGCACGACACAAAGCTTTACGCCTTGCCGGGACCCCTGAACACCGACATCGGGCTGCTGATGACTGGAAACATGTTGCCCGGTCTGACGAGTCTCGTTTCAAATAGTATCGAGGGGATGGACGTGTACGGGTATGGAGACAACCTCATGAATCCATGGACCCTGCATGTCAGCAGAGTACTGTTCAGGCTGGTGGGGGCTTTGCGCAGTTGGAGTGGAATGGGACCGCTGATACTTCTAGATACGGCTCTGACAGTTGACACGTATGTAAGCGTCCTATCTGAACACCTGTACCCATTCATGTCCATTGTGCGTTCCGACGGTCTTGGACAATACCAGGAGGACAATGCGGCACCCCTTACGGCCAGAATCGCTACAGTGTGGCTTCAGGAACACTCTTGTGAGTTTAAAAACTTCCACTGGCCACCAAACTTCCCAGACACGAACACTACTATTACGTTTAACTGGGATGCCTTGCAACGTGCTGTACAGAAGTCATCCCCTCGTAGTCAGGATTCATGGTGTCGACATTAGTCGAATCCATGCCACGTCATGTTGCGCCATTTCTGAGTGGTCGCAGGGACCCTACACGACAATAGGCAGTTGTACCAACTTCTATGACTCTTCGGTGTAGATTCAACCCTTAAAGCCGGATTTTGTGTTTTTGTAAGAATGCTTTCTGATGATATTTGTAGTTGAAAGGGAACTGTTGTGTATTATTCCAACATGAGGTAGCAGTCTTATTATATGCTGGGAGCTGCATTCTCAGAACGCCCGTTTAATTATGCATGTGACGATTTATCTGGCGACAACAGTCAACCTTCACGATATAAAGCCTATCGGTACACGATCTATCAAGTACGACTAGAAATAATTAACTTCATGAATGGTTATTTAACTGACAAAAATACACTAACGTATTTTCAGTTTCAGTGGGGTCTTCCGTGCCATACATACGTAGCTCCTGTCTGCATAAATAGCTCCATCTATGAGCAATAAGCATGCAGACAGGGAGAATAATTTCTCTGAATGCAGATTTGATAACAGACAATCTGCAGTGACGGTTGTGTGTCCTGTTGCTGTTGCCTCTGGTTTTCCTGTTCGGCGACTCACCTTGCTGCTGTGAATTAGGTAGTATACACTGACGGAAAAGAAATTGTAAGAAGAAGTAGGAGCCTCTGTTGGTCCATCACTGCCAGGGGACATCAGGTGGTTAAGTAATTCTCAATGTCTATAACATTCGCCAGCAGCCGTGTATTTCAAGATATTATTTTATTCTAAGGCAACCAGTTTCGGAATTTTGTTATGCCATCTTTAGGCCCCATACTCTTCTATCCAAATAAACGAACTTGTCGTATTGCCCCATAAATCACTGGGTATCGTGAATTGTATAACGATTGAATTCGTGACGTCCAGTGATTTATGGCGAAAGTTAGTATGTGCGTTTCTAATATATGTAGATTGTGTCCATTCAAATTTCGTGCCAGTCGCACGAGTGGAGCTAGTAGCGCCATTATGATGACGGAAATGAGGTTTGCTTTAAATACAAACTGTAAGGATCGTGAGCGTTATTTACCTTTGACATTCAACGTAGTGAGGTGAAGTTAGTCAAAAACGCCTTTAAGGCGACAAAAGGCGCTATTATCAACTTCCCACTGAGTTTAAAGGAACTCTTGTAATAAAGCTACGAGGAACTGGCTGTTCCTCCTGCGGTATCTTGGCACGAATGTAGCCTCTGTACGTGATTGATGGCAGCGGTGGTCACGAGAGTGTACGGTTGTAAGAAGGCTGAGCTCCAGACGGCCACAGGGTGTACGGCATATGGCTCTGTTTCATTGTACTGCATTTTCTGCAGCAACCTGAGCAGAACTGTTACAAACCGGTTAATTCAAGGACACTTCCAAGTCAGACGGCCTGTAGCGTTCATTCCACTGAGCCCAAACCACCGCCATTTGCGACTTCGGTGGTGCCAAGGGAGAGCTCATTGGAGAGCGGGGTGGAGACCCGTTGTGTTTCGTGAAGAAAGCTGATTCTGCCTCAGTGCCAGTGATGGCTGTGTATTGGCTAGAAATTGGCCAGCCGAGGGCCTGCAACCAACTGAAATGCGTGATATACACACCTGACAAACATCAGGAGCTATGGTGTGTTCTGTCAAGCACCTAGTGAAAATTCATTAACATTACTAAGCTGGCTCAAAATTGATATTATAGTGTAGGTTTCCAACGGAGAGGAAGAGGGAGGAGGAAAGAGAAAGTGGAGGGGAAGGGGGCTGGCGGCGATCATATTTTGCTGCTCATTTGCAACAACATGTCCTTCAATTAGTCACCATCTGGACTAGTGACCTGCCCACAGTATTGTAGCAGCAGCGCAAACTTCGAGTCCTGCCTATAGGCCACACGCCTCGCTCCACAGCAGGCGGGTTAGCGGACACTGGTGATCGTGTACTGGCGACTGTCCTTTTAATTGGCAGCCTCTGACGCGAAATATATTGCGACAGTCGTAACTTCACCAGATGTCAGCTGATTAGTATTTGATTGATTTTTGAAGCGGGCGCTCATAAAATTTTAATATATTTCGCCATAAATCACGGCTGATTGATTCGCTGTTGCATTTGCCGCGTCGCTGGAAACGCTAATCGCACCGCTTGTACCGGGTCTGCATTAGCATTGGCGGCTGCTGCCAGTGACGTCAGCTGTGCGTAACTCGCCTGGTGGAGGATTATCAGCGACGCAAATCGTGCGTCTTTAGTTGTCGTTCCATTTTCGTTATCAGTAATACGCATCAGCGTATGAAAAAAGAAAGACTTTTAATAGGTACCTATTGATAGTGACCGGGCCAAATATCTCACGAAATAAGCATCAAACGGAAAAACTACAAAGAACGAACCTCGTCTAGCTTGAAGGGGGGAACCAGATGGCGCTGTGGTTGGCCCGCTAGATGGCGCTGCCATAGGTCAAATGGATATCAACAGCGTTTTTTTTAAATAGGAACCCCCATTTGTATTACATATTCGTGTAGTACGTAAAGAAATATGAATGTTTTAGTTGGACCACTTTTTTCGCTTTGTGATAGATGGCGCTGTAATAGTCACAAACGTTTAAGTACGTGGTATCACGTAACATTCCGCCTGTGCGGACGGTATTTACTTCGTGATATATTACCTGTGTTAAAATGGACCGTTTACCAATTGCGGAAAAGGTCGATATCGTGCTGATGTATGGCTATTATGATCAAAATGGCCAACGGGCGTCTGCTATGTATGCTGCTCGGTATCCTGGGCGACATCATCCAAGTGTCTGGACCGTTCGCCGGATAGTTACGTTATTTAAGGAAACAGGAAGTGTTCAGCCACATGTGAAACGTCAACCACGACCTGCAACAAATGATGATGCCCATGTAGGTGTTTTAGCTGCTTTCGTGGCTAATCCGCACATCAGTAGCAGACAAATTGCGCGAGAAACGGGAATCTCAAAAACGTCGGTGTTGTGAATGATACAACCACATCGATTGCAGCCGTACCATATTTCTATGCAACAGGAATTGCATGGCGGCGACTTTGAACGTCGTGTACAGTTCTGCCACCGGGCACAAGAGAAATTACTGGACGATGACAGATTTTTTCCACATGTTCTACAGGGTGATTCAAAAAGAATACCACAACTTTAAAAATGTGTATTTAATGAAAGAAACATAATATAACCTTCTGTTATACATCATTACAAAGAGTATATAAAAAGGTTTTTTTCACTCAAAAACAAGTTCAGAGATGTTCAATATGGCCCCCTCCAGACACTCGAGCAATATCAACCCGATACTCCAACTCGTTCCACACTCTCTGTAGCATATCAGGCGTAACAGTTTGGATAGCTGCTGTTGTTTCTCGTTTCAAATCATCAATGGTGGCTGGGAGAGGTGGCCGAAACACCATATCCTTAATATACCCCCATAAGAAAAAATCGCAGGGGGTAAGATCAGGGCTTCTTGGAGGCCAGTGATGAAGTGCTCTGTCACGGGCTGTCTGGCGGCCGATCCATCGCCTCGGGTAGTTGACGTTCAGGTAGTTACGGACAGATAAGTGCCAACCTTTTTCGTAGGACTCTCCATACAGTTGATTGTGGAATTTGCAGCTCTCTGCTAGCTCTGCGAGTCGATTTTCCTGGGCTGCGAACAATTGCGTGCTACATTTTCATCACTCGTTCTCGGCCGTCCAGAACTTTTCCCTTTGCACAAACACCCATTCTCTGTAAACTGTTTATACCAACGTTTAATACACCACCTATTAGGAGGTTTAACACCATACTTCGTTCGAAATGCACGCTGAACAAGTGTCGTCGATTCACTTCTGCCGTACTCAATAACACAAAAAGCTTTCTGTTGAGCGGTCGCCATCTTAGCATCAACTGACGCTGACACCTAGTCAACAGCGCCTCAAGCGAACAAATGTATAACTAAATGAAACTTTATAGCTCCCTTAATTCGCCGACAGATAGTGCTTAGCTGTGCCTTTTGTCGTTGCAGAGTTTTAAATTCCTAAAGTTGTGGTATTCTCTTTGAATCACCTTGTATTTAGCGATGAAGCGTCATTCACCAACAGCGATAACATAAACTGGCATAATATGCACTATTGGGCAACGGAAAATCCACGATGTCACTAGAAGATGTTGTACTGCACGACAGAATGGCGATGTACCTCCAACATGATGGATCTCCGGCACATAGGTCGCATGCAGTTGAAATGGTATTGAATAGCATATTTTGTAACAGGTGGATTGGTTGTCGAAGCACCATACCATGGCCCGCACGTTCACAGGATCTGACGTCCCCGGATTTCTTTCTGAGGGGAAAGTTGAAGGATATTTGCTATCGTGATCCACTGACAACGCCTGACAACATGCGTGAGCACATTGTAAATGGATGTGCGAACATTATGGATGGCGGACTACTCGCTGTAGAGAGGAATGTCGTTACACGTACTGCCAAATGCACTGAGGATGACGGACATCATTTTGAGCATTTATTGCATTAATGTCGTATTTATAGGCAATCACGTTGTAACAGTGTTGTGTACATAGTTCCGCGTAGTCAGCGCATACACAACTTTCCCACCAGAGCGCGCCCCGCTAAGCACAACTGCTCAGGCGCAGTGCTCGTCCGTCTCCGCACTACGAGATGGCACTGCCTTAGTGACGGACCAAATTCTGCTTCCGCCGATACGCGTATTAATATGTAACGCAGCCAATGAGATTGCTGCTAATGTAGAACCTTTTCTCTTTGCGGATCACACTCGCGCAGTGATACCTAAATGCATGAAGTATTATAACTAGTGTACAGACCTCCAATTAGTCAGTCTGGATTTGTCTGCACCAGTCTGTAACAGTCGGCATTAGTCTGTACCAGTCTCTAATCAAGTTTCAGTCTGCACCTAATAAGATTTATGAAACGTCCCCTTTTGAACAATTACAAATGACTGTGCTTAACCTAACACACAATATTTTTAGCGCAACGCAATCTGACTTTCAAAAAATCCCTACGAAACAATGGGCCCTGACTAACAGTAAACTATACCTTTCACAAATCACTTACCTCACAAAAATCTTCGCTACTCAAGCTACTGCAATACAGCGAGCGCCACTACTGCCAGCTAAATAAAAGATTCAAACTACTGAAGGCACTAACTACTGATAGGGATAGTTAGCAAATGAAAGATATTAATAAATAGCAAACAATGTATTTACCTTGATATCATCATAATATATATAGCAGTTCATGACAAATTACAAAACTCCGCCATCTCTCTCGCCACATCCATCACTGCTGGCGGCTCACCTCCAACTGCGCAACGCTACGCGCTGTTAACAGCCCAGCTGCCCAACACTACAATGGCGAGTATTACAACAATGCAAAGCAGCCACAGACTGCACACAGCACAGCCAGTGATTTTCATACAGAGGTGGCGTTACCAATAGAAAAACCTAAACAGCCTACTTACATAGCCCCCATGCTCTCCACAAAAAATTTTACAAATTGGTTTGGGCAGTGGCCAATACAGATTTGAAAAAAATTTCATAATGTTGGTCAAAAGCTAAAATTTTCTCACAGTCCATAAAGACAGTCCTCATCATTCGTCACAGTAAAATTGCACTGTTTTTCTCAAAGTCTGAGCCGTAAAAGAAAATGCACACAGAAGTAGTGGATTTCCATGCAGTCTTGAAGAAGTAGTGTTGTCCTTCCAACGGAAAGACAGTACTGACTCTCGACATGCAGACAAGTAATGGGTCACAACAGAGAAAAACCACAGCGGAGTCAGTTGAAGTTTTGAAGAATTTTGGTGGGTAAGTCATCACAGAGCAGACCCACTGGAGTCCTGGTAGAGATTGTGGTATTGGTGGGCCACCAGAGGTGCAGACCCACTGCAGTCCTTGTAGAAATAATGGTATTGGTGGGCCATCAAAGATGCAGACCCACTGTAGTCCTTGAAGAGACAGCCAGTAGCCATCTGTTGCGACTGTGAAGGTGCATAATCACCATCGAAGAGTCTTGCGGAGAATATAGCAAGTCCATAAACCACCACTTGTCGACTCACAAAAAATTTGTTTGACATATCCTTAGAACCAGCAATGCTGTTATCCAGTCCCTTGCTGAATTATTAACACACGTGCAAACACTATCAGTTCCTACTTCTCACATATTGTCCATACACTATGACCAACGGAAATGTGTGCAGTGAAATGTAACTAACAAGTTAATAATATAATGAACTGGTGACAATTACAATTTTATAACATAAGAATACAATAACAAAGGTACAAAATACATCATTAAAGAACATAACAATACAGATAACATTTGTAGTACAGGCTTTACAAAAGAATCGAACTAACAAATACATCAGTGGAATTATGACATGAGTACATACATAAAAGATCACAATAACTTTTGAAACATCAACTTCACACATGAGCATTAAACAGAACAGAATTAATAATGTCTAACATCTTTACAAAGTAAATAACATATTATTAATGCCAATTATATTCGAGGATAACAGTATTCCTCATCATAGTGAATGTAGCTTAATATTAAAAGAAGTAAAAATTCTATGAAACTACACAGAGACAGGAAGAAAACAAATACACAAGGGTACACAAACACATAGTGGGATAACACCAATAGGAAAGGACAGGGTTCGTTTTCAGTGTAACATTTGGTACTGCAGAACAACCGAAAACTACATATATCTTTCCTCTTATTTCATCCTTTGTTTCCACCAAAAAAAATTCTATCGAAGCATGCTTTCTGTATTTATATGTTCACACATTTCTTACCTCAACATTTATTTCCAAGAAAATCCTACCTAAACCTGTTTTCTGTACTTTTTTTTCGTATAACTTCTCAATGCATTTCTTCCAATTCATCGCAACTCATTCTCTTAGAGGCTACCCCCTCTTAAGCTAACTTAAATCTACTGAGCTCAGATGCTAAACTAAGGAATGAGGCAATGCAGCAGCATAAAACAATTAACACAAACAGCAATGATAAAAAATACAAATGGCAAAGCAAGCAGCATAAATTACAACTAATATGAGCCAATGTGCAGCAACAAGAAAAATAAATCAGTAGTAAACTGGCTTAGCAGAGTAACACAAAGTCAAATTCAGTAGCACTATGCCTGGCAAACAGCAGCTTATATCTAAACATGACATAGCTCAAGCAGAAAAAATAGTACACAAAAGATAACAATGCAGATAAGGGAAATGTATAATCACATCTTAATATCTATGTAATTAAAGTGGTGCACCACAAATTATTCTACAAAAGAAATTACCAAGTACTTGAAAAGAAAATTATAGATGCAGTTACTGTTATTAGTCCCTTCTTATTGTTCTCTCCATTCCAAGTGCTCCTTTTTTAAAGAATGTGGAATACAAAATTATTATTTAATAGATCTGTTGACAGAAAGTGTTCACATTAGCAAATGCATTTTATTTTATAAAAGCAATGCTGCAACACAGCTGGAAACCACATATCAAGTGAAATAAGCAACTACGAAAAGCAAAGCATAAAAATATCATTCAATAGTCATGTGACATTTCATAAATTAGTAGAAATTCTCTCAACTCTCGTAGAAAGACGCTTGTCGTAATCAGGTGTGCAGGTGTAAAAATATTTCTCGTCATTTCATTAGGCATTTCACTAAATATCATAAATTACGAGCTCCACAGTATGCTTTCGACAAGGAAATGTCAATAGCGAGGATAATGGCCTCCCCTTTTTTTTTCTACCTGTGCTTCCGGAAAGGCACACCCTAATGGCTTGTTCTCCAGGTGTCTGACACAGCGGTGTGCCGACGACGCACGTGCAGGTGCTCACTTAACTTTCTTACGGAAATATTTATGACAGCAGTTTCCGCTACAGTGACAGTCTCACATATAAAAATTTCACAGGTCGAGAATTTGGTTACAAATCCGTAGAAACAAAATCCTGTAAATATAACAGAGTCCAAAAAATTATCGCCAGCATTGTGATACATTCACGCATTTACACACATTTCATAACTCTTAAAGTACGATTCTTGGTTTCCAACAACCTTTTCCACAAATCAGAGTCCCTAAACACTACTCATTATTCCTTACCTCATTATACATATACATATTTGTCGACACTTCTTCAATATTTCATCATGAGAAATACGTAGCATAATAAACATTCCTCAACAACATAATACACATCGTCGTCATAATAATAACATCATAACACCTCAGTCAAATCTCAAAAACGTCGTAGCTTTCTGCAATAATTTCAAACCCTAAAAAATATTCTCTGCTCATTTCAATAGTGTCATCTACCTCAAACGTACTTTAAAAATCATGATCTCATACCAAATACATCATTCAAAGCTCTCATAGTATCACAATGGTTCCGAAAAAGTATGAAGAGTTCACACAGTACAGACGAAATACAATTTCGTGAGTGTGAAGTTATCCAACGGTGTAATTACGTAAACATGTGTCACTGACGTAGTAAAAAACATGTTTATCTCTTAGTTAAATGATCAGATAGGTGTGTAATTTATGTTTTAGAGAAATATGGTACCGATGTGTAAAGTTGTATAAGCAAATACCATATTAGCTAGGGTTCCTTGTGCTTGCAAAACACATGGTACACAAAGTAAGCATGTACCCCCCTGAGGATTAATGTAATTATACCCTCAGGTGTTGCAGATGTATCACGGAAAATGTATCACGGAAAAACTTCGTATCATTGTACTTCAAATATCTTTAAAAATAAATGTTTTAAGTACAAAATTAATCACTGAAATGCGTGTCCTGTAGCGCTAAATGTGCATCTTGTTGTAAGATAATCTCTGTGGAAGTGTCGTAGTTATTTTCCTCCAAAAGCTAAGTTCTACAGAAGCCAAGGTACTTACTTCATGATAAACAAAGTGAAATGCCTTGTGTAGAGATATCTTAGTTATTACGCTTATTGTGGTGATGATGAAAGTACTGTGCTGTAACGTATTGTTGTGCTATGGAAAAGGCTGTCTCCTTGTAGCTATACCACAAAAGTTACTAATAAAACACGTTTTGCTTTCCAGAAGAATTCAGAAAAACTGTGCAGATATAAAGCAGATACACCGCAAAAGCAACATTGTAAATTGCCACTCATTAGTACCGTCGTGATAAAATCGTGTAGCTGTCACATAAACTAACCACTGTGTCACCTGGTATCTCTCAGAAAGCACCTTGAATCTATAATGTATTTGCAAGTAAACCAAAATGTTGCATTAAAATCTCATTAGCAGTACTGGTAAATGTTCTAAGTATGTGAGCCTTATAGTCGTTACGTAAACGTGCAACTAACAAGCAAGAATGTACACACACAATAACACTGTGTCGTCTGTTCACAATAACAATGCATTCGTAATTTCTGTTTAAAAATGTTCCCTAGGTTCTAGACTGGATATTTAACTTCAAACATTGTTGCATTTTAACAGTTTCTTAAGTCTGACAAAGTGTACTAGAAATGTGAAGTGAAAAGTTTTATGGCAAAGACTAAGTTAAACAGCAGATTATCTTTCAATAAACGGTTTTACACGTGAAAAGTGGTGTAAACCTTTACTCTTCCTAGTACGCAGAGTTTCAACTTCAAAGCAATTATCATGTTGTATACATCGGTAAAGAATGCTAAAATTTTTCTCAAGGCTATCGTCTTATGTTATTTTTCTCGGAGCCAGTGGGCGCACGCGGCTGCCTGCTGTGCGAGTCATTGGCTGTCTCTTTGTTGGCGCGCGCCGTTATTGGGATTAGGAGACCTAACTTCTACAAATTCACCGTGACGAGAGGGCCCTGCCCTGTTTAAATCCCGCCAGTTCTGATGCAGTTCAGGTCTGTCGTTACGACCATACCGTCTGTCGTCATGTCGGTAGATTCCATAGTTTCATTCTTGTCGGTCACGTGGTGGAGAATTTCTCCCTGAGTCGTAACTGCGCGCTGGACCATTGCGTCTAAAGTTATTCTGTCTCCCCTGGTAATAATTGTTTTGGTTCCCATATTGTCTGTTCCTCTGATTGTCTCTGTGATAGTCATTACTACGGAAATGCGATCTTTCTCTGTAACTATTATTACTCTGCCAGTGGTTGTCATATGGGTGGTGTCTGTTTTGGTCACGATTTGCGTTGTAAGAATAGCCTTTTCGTGTCCAGTTATTATTTCTTTCATCGCGGAATTGCGACTGATGTGATCTGTAATTGTTGTGCTCCTGCATTCCGCGATTGTCAGTGTCACTTTCCAGTTCTTGTAACAGTCCCTGAAAAGCTTCAATGTCGTCTTTGCAACGTCCTGCTAAAATAATGTGTCGTAAATGTTCAGGTAGTTTGATTAAGCAAATGCGGATGAGTTCTGAGGGGCTGTATGGGTTTGACAGGTACTGATTCTTGTGCAACATGTCTTCAAAATATTTCATAAGACTGGAAAATTCAGATTGTTCGAAACATTTCATCATTATGATGCTATGTTTTACTCGGTCTTGTGTGGCTTGAGACCAATATGCTGAGAGGAAGGCATGGTAAAACTCTCCTTCACTGTGGCAATCGTGAATGACCGAACGCATTCTTACAGCTGGTTCATTCTCTAAGTATCCACACATAAATTCTAATCTGTGCTCTAATGACCAGTTGGGAGGAAAACAATGAGAGAATTGATGGAGCCACGCTTGTGGATGAATGTCGTTGCCAGAATTCTTAAACGTTTTGAATTTACGTGTAGTAATGAACAGCTTATAGTCAAAATCATCGTGTCGGCGAGTCGCATGTCGGTCATTGTTACGTCGTGTCGGCGGTTCAATCTCAAAATTCGGTGCACATTGCCAATTTCTTTCATAATTTCCGAAGTGTCCTGTGTTATTATTTTGTGGTTGTTCCGTATTTCTAAGTCCCTCTTCCCGTATTGGAGCGCGAGTGGCCTCTGAAATACGTAATTCTTGTATTACCTGAGTCAGCTGATCTTGTACTTCCCGGATTTCTCTTTGGTGTTGCGTATTAATTTGATTCTGATTTTGTTTGAATTTCCTAATTTGTTCGCACTCTTCTGTGTCATTAAAGACTACCGGTTTTGTGTCGTTCAGATTATCATCTACCTTCGTAGATAAGTTAGTGAACTGATCCGAAAGTTCGGCTACTTTCTCCGATAGTGAACACATTTCCTCAATGTGTTTTTCTGAACCAAGTTTCAAAGTGTCCATTTGTGTTGAAATCGAATGTATTGTGTCCTTTAAGTTTTCCTGAGTTTTTGCAAGTTGCGTAACCGAATCGGTAGTTGCAACTGAGTCAAATTTAGCTTGCAAGGTCTCATGATTTTCATGAACAATAGTTTGCAGTTCTTTTATGGCTGCTTCGTGATTCTGTAATGCATTTTCATGCCACGAAAAAATAGGTTGAAAATGCTCACAAATTTGTGTTTTTACGTCATTACAGACTTTTTGACATTTCGATTCAAAGTTATGTAACTCAGTAGTTAAATCTTCATGTGTTTGTTCAAGCGTGGTGTGAAGATTTTGTTCCATTGCGTCTAACTGTTGCTGTGTTTGTCTCTGGTGTTGTTCCATTGTGTCTAACTTTTGAAGCTTTTGCAGTGTTTGTCTCTGATTTTGTTCCATTGTGTCTAACTTTTGAAGCTTTTGCTGTGTTTGTCTCTGATTTTGTTCCATTGTGTCTAACTTTAGAAGATTCTGTTCTATTGTGTCTAACTTTTGTAACCTTTGTCCCATTTGTTGCATTAACTGTAATAACAGTGCACTGGTGCCTGAAACATGTTCCTCAGTGCTATTCGGCAACACATTTGAACCGTCAATATTCGCAGTTTGAATAGCAGAAAATGTGTCTTGACTTATTTGAGAAAAGAGTGAGGACGCAAAACCTGAATCTACAGTATTTTCAAGATTGTGTCCTGTCATTTCGGATTCCTGAGGCGAGCTGTTGCCGACCGATCGATCTATAATGCTTCCCTCTTCACTAATTGTTTCACTGTCCACGCCATTGTTTGCCGCCCGCTCCATTTCCCTATGCACAATTACCAAATTACTACTTTGAACATCAGTTAATTCATTACTCGGTGGCGCTAACACACTGCTTTCATTTTCACTGTCATTTCTCAGTTTACTTTGGAGCCTAGTATTACGTTTTTCACACGCCATTATTGTCACAGTATTTCACACGACAACACAGAAAAACACAATTTGAAGATCAAAAATAAGAGAACACATTAACATAGCACTGAAAATAATATCTAGTTAATTGCAGCTGCGAAATACTTGGTGCAAATCTACATGCATGCCACAAATGTTTTACTGTACAACAATGAAAGTCTGCAACTACAAAGGAGATTTTCTCTACAATTATGCGCTAGCAATAAACAAAATCTACACTAATTACACAAACTACAACAAAAAATCAGAAGATTCCAGTGAGGTATCCTCGGCTAAGGGTCGACATATGAAACGTCCCCTTTTGAACAATTACAAATGACTGTGCTTAACCTAACACACAATATTTTTAGCGCAACGCAATCTGACCTTCAAAAAATCCCTACGAAAGAATGGGCCCTGACTAACAGTAAACTATACCTTTCACAAATCACTTACCTCACAAAAATCTTCGCTACTCAAGCTACTGCAATACAGCGAGCGCCACTACTGCCAGCTAAATAAAAGATTCAAACTACTGAAGGCACTAACTACTGATAGGGGTAGTTAGCAAATGAAAGATATTAATAGAGAACAAACAATGTATTTACCTTGATATCATCATAATATATATAGCAGTTCATGACAAATTACAAAACTCCGCCATCTCTCTCCCCACATCCATCACTGCTGGCGGCTCACCTCCAACTGCGCAACGCTACGCGCTGTTAACAGCCCAGCTGCCCAACACTACAATGGCGAGTATTACAACAATGCAAAGCAGCCACAGACTGCACACAGCACAGCCAGTGATTTTCATACAGAGGTGGCGTTACCAATAGAAAAACCTAAACAGCCTACTTACAGATTATCATATTACTGTACATAGCCATGAAGATAAATGTATAAACACTTTGTCAAGTACCAAAGATATGTGAGAATAAGATTAACGTACCAAGACCAAAGGAACTTCAGATTCTCAATTGTAAATAGCATCCAGAATCAAGTTACATAATGTCTACGCTTTTTATTATTTTAATAAATGTGTGTGAAAATTAATCAAGTTCTGTTTAAAGTTTGTCACTGTCAATCTGCTACTCTAAGCGCGCAAGTGGCATTTCTATCGTCTGACCTGACGGCAGAAGATAAACACGCCACAATAAGACCACGAGACATATTGCTGACACTCGCCTACTTCGTTAGAGTGACAAGTCAAATAATCTGATGGTGTGTGTACCGAAGGTCTTACAGTATGCACACCACAAACAGCATGTGTTCCTAGAAATGATAAGTTCACAAAGGTACATGTATCACATTGGAACAACCAAAATAAAGTGTTCAAACGTACATACATTCTGTATTTTAATTTAAAAGACCTATCTGCTACTAACTGTTCGTCTATAATTGTGAGCCATATGTTTGTGACTATTATAACGCCATCTGTCACAAAGCGAAGAAAGTCGTCCAACTAAATCATTTATATTTCTTTACGTACTACACGAATATGTAATAAAAGAATTGTGGTTCCTATTTAAAAAAAACGCAGTTGAAATCCGTTTGACCTACGACATCGCCACCTAGCGGGCCAACAATAGCGCCATCTGGTTTCCCCCTTCAAGATATACAAGTTTCCTTCTACGTAGTTTTTTCGTTTGACGGTTATTTCGTGAGATATTTGGCCCGGTCACGATCAATGGACCACCCTGTATATGTGTGCGTGTGTGTGTGTTTGTGTGTCTGTGCACGTGCGTGTGTAAGCATGTGTCTTTTCTACATAGTGTTTCTATATTTACATGCACACCACTTTGATGTTTTCTGTCCATTCTTAAAAGAAAAAATCATGTAAAAACCATTTTGTGTCGTTTAAGTATCAGGAAGATGTCAACGTAGAGTGTAGGCTTATAACGCAAAGCGCCAGCACCCAAAGCGAGATAGGAATTTACCGGTTGCCAATAGGTGTATGTCAAAACATGTGCACGCCCAACCCGTAGACGAATGAATACTGTCGCAGACAGATATTTTCTTTGTTCTTTTTTCCCTCAGTTGTCATATGACAAATACGCCGTTCGTTAGAACTATGGTGTGCTAAACACGTAAGTGTAAATTGCACAGTAATGACGCAAATCTAAAAGCAGAACTTGAATACATTATGAGCAACGAGTAAGACGAGTTTCTTGAAGTTCTTCCGGCGGACATACACTGATGAGCCGAAACATTATGACAACTGCCGAACGCGAAGATGAATGCCTCCTGGCGGTGTTGCAGGTACGCAAAGCAGGAGGGAAAGAATGTAAGCGGAACGGATACGAAGAGGTAGTCATCATAGTGAAGACAGCGGCCGAGAATTCAAAAATCCAGTGATATAAGCGCTTTTGACAAAGGGCATTTGGTCCTGATGCTGCGGATGGAAAAAAGAATATCTGTAACGCCGAAGCTGGTCGGATTTTCACCTAGTACAATCTTGAGCGCCTATGGAAAGTGACTAAAGGATGGTGAAATAACGAGTAGGGCCTATAGTACTGGACGTCCGCGTCTCGTCACAAAATGAGGCAACGGAAAATCGCCCGCTGTTTAATCCAAAATAGTCAGAGTTCTGTGGCAGATCTGACAACAGAGTACAATGCTATTGCAGGCACAAGTGTTTCAGAGCACACTGTTCAAAGGGCATCGTTGACCATGGAGCTGCCGGCCCGTGTGGCCGACCGGTTCTAGGCGCTTCAGTCTGGAACCACGCGACCGCTACGGTCGCAGGTTCGAATCCTGCCTCGGGCATGGATGTGTGTCATGTCCGTAGGTTCGTTAGGTTCAAGTAGTTCTAAGTTCTAGGGGACTGATGACCTCAGATGTTAAGTCTCATAGTGCTCAGAGCCATTTGAACCATTTTGAACCATGGAGATACTCGAAGCACACGACTCTTATGTGTTCCCGTGCTGACTCAACAACACAGTCAGTTACGAATGCAGGGGGCGCAACATCACTGACCTTTCACCTCTCGGTTGGTCGAATCAACCGCATTTCTTGTTTCACCAGGTCGATGGCTGGGTCGTTACCAGCCGTCATCCAGGAAAATAGCTGCTCGAATCGTGCCCTGGGCCACTGATATAAGCTATTGAGGGCAAAATTATGCTGTGGGGCACATTGAGCAGGACTTCTGTGGGACCTGTGGTAGTATTCGAAGACACCAAGACATCAAAGAGTTTTACTGGGGACCATCAGCATCCGTGTGTGATTGAACTCTTCTCTGATGGCGATGACATCTTCCAGCATGATAACTCCCCACAACACAAGTGCAGAATCGTACTGCAGTGGTTTGAGGAGCATGACAGTGAAGTCAGATGGATATATTAGCCATCAAATGCCCCTGATCTGTAACCACTGGAACACATATGGGATGCCAGCTTACAAACCACCCTCCCGTTATTTGCGGGAATTTAGTGACGTGTGAGCGTACATGTGGTACCACGTACTTGTTGAATCCTATCATGCCAAGCAGAATCGCCGCTGTACTGTGTTTGAAAAGTGGTCCAATGCGCTATTAAACAGGTGGTCATAACCTTTTTGTCTCATCGGTGTATGTCGGGACAACAACACTCCTTCCGATTTAAATTCAACATTATATCGCTGGGCCAAGTTGTTTTAATTCTGTCATCGACTCACTTTGAAGATGTCTGTACTCATATATCTAAATATCGAAAGAAGAAATACTGCTGACCGGGATAGATGTCTGACAGCTAATGAAAAATGTAGTTTCAGTGTATCAGCTTTAATCAACGCAATTTCCCCATTTTATATAGGCCTAATGAAGCGGAGAGAGCTACGGTCGCAGGTTCGAATCCTGCGTCGGGCATGGATGTGTGTGATGTCCTTAGGTTAGTTAGGTTTAAGTAGTTCTAAGTTATAGGGGACTGATGACCACAGAAGTTAAGTCCCATAGTGCTCAGAGCCATTTGAACCATTTTTGAAGCGGAGAGAAATAAAGTAGTTCAGGTAATGTGTATATTTATAGAGGTTAAACAACTGTTACGGTCCGCAGATTACTTTACTACAGCTATATCGACACCTTGCCGGAAGTAATGACGAAAGTGCATAGAAGGATCAGAAAACAATGTTAGAATTCGTCAGATTTGAGCTTCACCAGCTTCTGCCGTTCCCTACTGCTTTGATAAAGGAATATTCTCACCCGGAAACCATTTTGAACAGTTTAGCTCTTCCAAGCCACACGTGGCCAAAAGAAACTGAAAGTTTGCTGATGGGTGTGCGGCGGTTTGTTTACTCCAGCGTGGTGTAGCGTAGCGTTTGTCACGAAACCGCTGATGGTTTAGTGGGCGGACTCGGGGAAGTTGTTAAGTCCTTTGGTCTACTGATGAGTTGCACAAACTTTATTAATTACTGGTTTTGCAACAAATCTTTCGGATGTCTACCAAAGGAACACGCTGTCGTTTCTCTTCCGGTCTGAACAGTTCTGTTTCATTATTTTACCCTTCGCTTGTTACGCATCTGAATCGAATGCAAAGACATTAATCTGCTTTTGATTTTATGAAGCTATCTTACCAAATTCTCTCTCAATTTGATGTGGTAGCAACAGTTGGTGATTTCTGTTAACTATGCATTTCTTTTGTTGGATCAACATTCATGGTACCTGCCGTATTCGAGGCATTTTGATTAACCCCTGAGCCAGATCGCTGATCGATATCGGCGATTGGCTAGTTTATATTTCCTTTTTACGCCTAGTGATCTGTGACAGAGAGGTTAGTAAGCACAGGGGGAGATCTTTGGAGGAGTGTGCAATAGACAGTCGCGCCTTGGCTGTCAATACGAACGGTCATGCAGTGAGCTCTGCATAGGCTTGCCACGTGACAGCGTGTAGGTTGCACTGTGTGTGCGTTTAGCGGAAGTAGTGGCCAGTATGAGGAAGTAAACACGCCCAGCCTTGCTG
The DNA here is from genome assembly GCF_021461385.2 of Schistocerca piceifrons. Taxonomy (NCBI): domain Eukaryota; kingdom Metazoa; phylum Arthropoda; class Insecta; order Orthoptera; family Acrididae; genus Schistocerca; species Schistocerca piceifrons. The sequence goes on from NC_060141.1 coordinate 745,475,564, forward strand.
GAGAGGAACGAGTATGCCGTACGCCGCTGCTTTTGAGGTTTCAGTACGTGCTGTTGATACAGTGCAACTTGCTGGCTGTAACCCGTAAGGAATTATGGAATGACGCCCTCGGTGTCTTTGTGAGACGCACAGGTGGGATTCGTTAGAGGCTATCCATTCCGGTTTTGCCAAATCAGCATTGAAATCAACAGCCTGCTGCTACGGTTAGCACGATTATTTTTAGCTTCTGCAGACTACTACGAAACTGTGTGCTACTTCCTCAAGATTCTTCCGCTATCGCCAGCCGTTTTAGTTAGTCGTCACGCAGTTTGAATTGCCTGACTGTTCTTACTGATCTAATCTGTGTCGGCTCAGTCTATATCAATAATAAAACTATATTAAGGTATTTTATGCTCTGTTTCTTTAACGACTTCACGGAGAGAGTGTTCGCTGTGCACGATTTGTCTCGAGTGTTGGTATCTCACGTGTGCCTGTTTAATTGACGGCAGGGGCCGCAAACTTGTACTCAGTAACAAAATGTTTCCTTGGCATCTTATTAACGTGGAGCCAGCATAATTCAGTTCAGTTCAGGTCCTCATTTATGTTATTATTGTATTTGTCAGTACCGGCTGGTAAGTGAATGTTTTAGTCTGTTGTAGTCTTGCAGACACTCCCACGATAAACTGGTGGTTTGCGAACCGGCTGTAGTGTACCGGCCAGGTCATGTATGAGCGAAATGTGAAGCACCTCGCACAAATTTGGAGTTGAGAACGACGTTTTCAGTTATTCTATTGCCGATTGTAATTATTTGTGGAAATTTTGAAGTCTGTCAATTATTGAGATTCTTTTGTTAAACCTTTTGCTTTTGTTTAAAGTGCCTTGTTAATTATTTAGTCAAATACCTTCTTGCCAAATAGCATATGTTTAATATAGCCGTTCAGGCCTGTTTCAAAAATTAACTTTTCAAGTACTAGCAAATTATTGAGATTTTAATTGCGTTTCTTTAATTAGCCTTCCAGGCATCATTGGTTGTAGTTGCTATTTCTTAAAATCAGCCCTTGAGGCGTTAGTGGTTTAGTTCTAAGGAGCCAGAATTTGGGCACTTACACGTTCGCTTACCAACATTAGGATTAATAAAAAGGTACTGGCAAGGGCATCAGATCACGACTTTATTGAAATATGATTAATACGTCGTTATCAGGAGAAAGAAAACTGGCGTTCTACGGATCGGAGCGTGGAATGTCAGATCCCTTAATCGGGCAGGTAGGTTAGAAAATTTAAAAAGCGAAATGGATAGGTTAAAGTTAGATATAGTGGGAAATAGTGAAGTTCGGTGGCAGGAGGAACAAGACTTTTGGTCAGGTGAATACAGGGTTATAAATACAAAATCAAATAGGGGTAATGCAGGAGTAGGTTTAATAATGAATAAAAAAATAGGAGTACGGGTAAGCTACTACAAACAGCATAATGAACGCATTATTGTGGCCAAGATAGACACGAAGCTCACGCCTACTACAGTAGTACAAGTTTATATGCCAACTAGCTCAGCAGATGATGAGATAAAAGAAATTATTCAGGTAGTGAAGGGAGACGAAAATTTAATAGTCATGGGTGACTGGAATTCGAGAGTAGGAAAAGGGAGAGAAGGAAACATAGCAGGTGAATATGGATTGGGGCTAAGAAATGAAAGAGGAAGCGGCCTGGTAGAATTTTGCACAGAGCATAACTTAATCATAGCTAACACTTGGTTCAAGAATCATGAAAGAAGGTTGTATACATGGAAGAATCCTGGAGATACTGACAGGTTTCAGATAGATTATATAACGGTAAGACAGAGATTTAGGAACCAGGTTTTAAATTGTAAGACATTTCCAAGTGCAGATGTGGACTCTGACCACAATCTATTGGTTATGAACTGTAGATCAAAACTGAAGAAACTGCAAAAAGGTGGGAATTTAAGGAGATGGGACCTGGATAAACTGAAAGAACCAGAGGTTGCAGAGAGTTTCAGGGAGAGCATAATGGAACAATTGACAGGAATGGGGGAAAGAAATACTGTAGAAGAAGGATGGGTAGCTGTGTGGGATGAAATAGTGAAGGCTGCAGCGGATCAAATAGGTAAAAAGATGAGGGCTTGTAGAAACCCTGTCGTAACAGAAGAAGTACTGAATTTAATGGATGAAAGGAGAAAATATAAAATTGCAGTAAATGAAGCAGGCAAAAAGGAACACAAACGTCTCAAAAACGAGATTGACAGGAAATGCAAAATGGCTAAGTAGAATGGCTAGAGGACAAATGTAAGGATGTAGAGGCTTATCTCACTAGGGGTAAGATAGATACTGCCTACAGGAAAATTAAAGAGACCTTTGGAGAAAAGAGAACCACTTGTATGAATACCAAGAGATCAGATGGAAACCCAGTTCTAAGCAAAGAAGGGAAAGCAGAAAGGTGGAAGGAGTATATAGAGGGTCAACACAAGGGCTATGTATTTGAGGACAATATTATGGAAATGGAAGAGGATGTAGATGAAGATGAAATGGGAGATGTGATACTGCGTGAAGAGTTTGACAGAGCACTGAAAGATCTGAGTCGAAACAAGGCCCCGGAGTAGACAACATTCCATTAGAACTACCGACAGCCTTGGGAGAGCCAGTCCTGACAAAACTCTACCATCTGGTGATCAAGATGTATGAGACAGGCGAAATACTCTCAGACTTCAAGAAGAATATAAGAATTCCAATCCCAAAGAAAGCAGGTGGTGACAGATGTGAAAATTACCGAACTATCGGTTTAATAAGTCGCAGCTGCAAAATACAAACGCGAATTCCTTACAGACGAATGGAAAAACTGGTAGAAGCCGACCTCGGGGAAAATCAGTTTGGATTCCGTAGAAATGTTGGAACACGTGAGGCAATACTGACCCTACGACTTATCTTAGAAGAAAGATGAAGGAAAGACAAAACTACGTTTCTAGCATTTGTAGACTTAGAGAAAGCTTTTGACAATGTTGGTTGGAAAACTCTCTTTCAAATTCTGAAGGTGGCAGGGGTAAAATACAGGGATCGGAAGGCTATTTACAATTTGTACAGAAAGCAGATGGCAGTTACAAGAGTCGAGGGACATGAAAGGGAAGTAGTGGTTGGGAAGGGAGTGAGACAGTGTTGTAGCCTCTCCCCGATGTTATTCAATCTGTATATTGAGCAAGCAGTAAAGGAAACAAGAGAAAAGTTCGGAGTAGGTATTAAAATCCATGGATAAGAAATAAAAACTTTGAGGTTCGCTGATGACATTGTAATTCTCTCAGAGACAGCAAGGGACTTGGAAGAGCAGTTGAACGGAATGGACAGTGTCTTAAAAGGAGGGTATAAGATGAACATCAACAAAAGCAAAACGAGGATAATGGAATGTAGTCGAATTAAGTCGGGTGATGCCGAGGGAATTAGATTAGGAAATGAGACACTTAAAGTAGTAAAGGAGTTTTGCTATTTGGGGAGCAAAATAACTGATGATGGTCGAAGTAGAGAGGATACAAAATGTAGACTGGCAATGGCAAGGAAAGCGTTTCTGAAGAAGTAAAATTTGTTAACATCGAGTATACATTTAAATGTCAGGAAGTCGTTTCTGAAAGTATTTGTGTGGAGGTGAAACGTGGACAATAAATAGTTTAGACAAGAAGAGAATAGAAGCCATCGAAATGTGGTGCCACAGAAGAATGCTGAAGATTAGATGGTTAGATCACATAACTAATGAGGAGGTATTGAATAGGATTGGGGAGAAGAGGAGCTTGTGGCACAACTTGACTAGAAGAAGGGATCGGTAGGTAGGACGTGTTCTGAGACATCGAGGGATCACCAAATTAGTATTGGAGGGCAGCGTGGAGGGTAAAAATCGTAGAGGGAGACCAAGAGATGATTACACTAACCAGACTCAGAAGGATGTATGGTGCTGTTGGTACTGGGAGATGAAGAAGCTTGCACAGGATAGAGTAGCATGGAGAGCTGCATGAAACCAGTCTCAGGACTGAAGACCATAATAACATGAGGCCCTCTCGACTAATATTCCCTGCATGTCTGCATGATTAAGTCACTAACTTAAAGCGATGACGAAAAGTGTCGGAAACTGAGACTTGTGGAATATGAATTCTGCAGCTGGCTGTAGCGCACCGGGCCGCCGTGGGCGGCAGGTAGCGCTTACCGGAAACGCGGGACAATACGGCGCTTTTGGGGATAGCCCTTCATCCGGAGCCACCTGTGCTGGGCAACACGTGGCGAAGACGGGAATTTCGTTTGACTAGGGGCGATATGACCTACTCGATCATTGGTTAGAATCTCAGGAACGGCGTTGGAGGCATTTCGGCGATGTTAGAGCGTTCGAAATTGGTCGAAACGGAGTATTCCTCCGCCGGGTTTTCGTACGTGTGGAAGACAGGAGAATTGTGGAAAGAGAGGACTTCGCCTTCAGCTATCCATCGGTACGGACTTGAAGACGGGGTCTTGGCCATCGTTTTCTGAGGGAGATATACGGGCTGTATCGCAGCACTGCACCAACGCGTGTTCCATACAGAGTACTGCGCTTAGAGCTCTTTGTGTGCTCACAAGCGAGATTTTCACCAACGCTTAACCACTTCCAACGACTTATGTAGTATTCTTGATCTTGTAGTTATGCTTGCGAGGTGCCGAGTATTCACCAACGTAGCTGCCGGTAATTGGTGTGCGTAAATGCAAATTAGTCGATGTGACTTTCTCAGCAGTGTGTGGGTGATCAAAAAAAAAATTTTTTTTTTAATTTTTGTCAATTATGGGAAGTATCAAAATTAAATACCCGTATTACAAACGAATAATCTACTTCATTGCAGCAAGCATTTAACTTGTCCCAGTGAGCTTTACATGTACCCTAGTCACTGCACAGTTTGCCCAGACGGGAAGGAAATAAGGTTTGCGATCTTCCATGTCAGCGACGGACAAATAAGCTTATATAGTTTTCTATTTTTTGTTGGAATTAGTCTGGTTGTTAACAGTGTTGTTAAAATACCTCATAAATTGTTAAAGATCCCTAGCTTGTACTATCAATGCTAACTTAATCTTAAATAAAGTCTGTGTTACCTACCCATCAACTACGTGCAAATGAACAAAAACATTCCCAGCCCCTCCTTTTGTTTGTCGTACTCGTGGCACCGGCTTGGATACCCGTCCGCTTCTGTCAACCACAGTTAACAATAAAGGAAATCAGGTTGTCTTCCTTCCGATCACAACCGATTTTTGCTATGTATGACGTCATGGACATGTATGCCGGTTGATGCTGTCACTGGTCTACTGTTGACAGGCGAAGGTTACTCTTCCAAAACCCGCTGTGCTGTGCAGTGAAATCTCATTGTCCAGAAAGCTAACGTACGTCGCAAGGTCTACAAACTGACTTCCACCTTTCATTAATACTAAACTACATAGCGTCCAGCGATTCTACCATAACGCTTGTGTATCACACACGTCAGAGTGGATCATTTTCTTAAACATCATCATCTCTTGATCGAGGTGGCTGAAATTTTGAAATAATGCTGAAGGTCAGAATAATAGCACCAAAATATTTTTGTTTGTATTATAACAACGTTTAATATGGTAAGAAAGGTGTAACCAGCCCGCGTTTTTACTACACGGTCCAGTCACATTAAAGTGACCACCGCCCATATTCGACGTGAACATGCAAAAACCACTCACAGATGGCAGGTGGCAGCACCAGCAGCGTAGGGTATGTAAACAGCGTCGGGGGACAGGGAGGGGGGCTCAGAAAACAGGGCACTCGTTGTAATGCGATTCCAGAAAGGACATGATCATTCGATTTCGGACCAAGGATGGCTGCATTTCCGAAAGGGTTACGTTTCTAAACTGTTCGTGTTGGGCCGTGGTTGAAGTACACCGTGCGTGGAAAAAAGGCACTATCCAAAACCGGCGCCGAGGCAACTGTGGCGCACCACGGTCATAGGTAACGGAAGTGAATGACGGCTGCGGGGATGTGTACGGGAGAATAGGCGTACAACTGTTCAGCTGACACTGCTACGTCTGGTACTCCACAGCAGGCACCTGGTTCATGCACCAGTACTGATTACTGTTCATCGACGACAAAGGATAGAATTTTGCACGCCAATACCACATCTGGACTTCCACTGGATGGCGATAGGAGGCCTCTTCAGATGATTTACTTTTAATGCTCCATCGGACAGGTGGGCGCTGTCGTGTACGGCGTGAAACGTCTGAAAGCAAACATCCCGCAACACTTGTCGAAAGGGACCACGCCGGAAGGTGGCAGGGGGGGGGGGGGGGGGGGGAGGGAGCGTTGTGGTTTACGGAATGTTCTCGTGGCATTCCCTGGGTAATCTCGTCATTCTGGAAGCCACAGTGGATCAGCACAAGTTTCGGGGACCACCTCCATCCACACATCGTGCTCGTTTCTCCTCGGCACGATGGCAACTACGAGCAGGATAAGGCAATGTGTAGCACAGCTCGCGGTGTACGAGAGTGGTTCGAAGAGGACCAGCCTGAGACTACCGCCTCCCCCCCCCCTCTCCCTCACCACCATGATTTAGAAACCCAATCCATCGGGCTGTTCAGGGCAAGGATTGTCAATCGAGACACCCAGGGCCGCTGGCCACGACGTGGATCCAGTTCCTTGTCGGCACCATGCAGAACATCATTCACCCTCTTCCTCCAGTTCTCGCAGCGATTCACGCCGCGAATGGTCTTTATTGAGGCTTCTGACATGTGGTCGCGTCAGTGTGACTGGAAAGCGCAGTTACCCTCCGCCAAGCAACGAACAGTGGCTTGCGATGAATATATGTAGACAGAGAAGTGAAGAAATAAATGAGAAAATGCATTACAATACTCATCTACATGATCTCAAAGTATATAACAGTCCAACAGATTATCCGATTACAGTATAAATAAACTGAAGCGCCAAAGAAACTGGTACAGCCCTGCATATTCAAATACAGAGATATGTAAACAAGCAGAATAGGGCGCTGCGGTCAGCAACGACTGGAGCATTTGTTAGATCGGTGACTGCTGCTACAACGGCAATGTAAGTGAGTTTGAACGTAGTGTTACAGTCGGCACACGTGCGATAGGACACAGCATCTCTGAGGTAGAGATGAAGTGCGGATTTTCCCATGCGACCATTTCACGAGTGTACCGTGAACATCAGGAATTCGGTAAAACATGAAATCTCCGACATGGCTGCGGCTGGAAAAAATACTGCATGCACGGGACGAACGACGACTGAAGACAATCGTTCAACGTGGCAGAAGTGTAAGCCCCCCGCAAAGTGCTACAGATTTCAATTCTAGACTAACAACAAGTGTCAGCTTGCGAACCATTCAACGAAACATCATTCGGAGCCTAAGGTCTACCCGTGTACCCTTGATGACTGCACAACACAAAGCTTTACGCCTCGTCTGGGCCTTTCAACACCGACGCTGGATTGTTGATGACGCCCAACATCTTGCGTGGTCGGACGAGTCTCGTTTCAAATTCTATCGAAAGGATGGACATATACGGATATGGAGACAACCTCAAGAATCCATGAACGCTGCATGTCAGCAGGGGACTGTTCAAGCTGTTGAGGGTAATGGTGTGGGGCGTGCGTAACTGCAGTGATACGGGACCCCTGATACGTCTAGATACGACTCTGGCAGGTGACACGTACTTAAGTATCTTGTCTGATCACCTGCATCCATTCATGTCCATTGTGCATTCAGACCGACTTGGGAAATTCCAGCAGGACAATGCGACATCCCACACGTCCATAATTTGCTACAGAGTGGCTCCAGGATCATTCTTCTGAGTTTTAGCACTTCCCCTGGCCACCAAACTTCCCAGACATGACCAGTATTGAGTATATCTGGGATGAATTGCAAAGTGTTGTTCAGAAGAGATCTCCACCCCCTCGTACTCTTACGATTTTCTGAAGAGCCAAAGAAACTAGTGGCACCTGTCTAATATCATGTACAGCCTCCGTTAGCACGGAGAAGTGCCGCAACACGACGTGGCATGGACTCGACTAATGGACAGCCCTTGGGGTTCATGGTGTCAGTTCCCTTCAGCACTACTTGAGACATTAGTCGAGTCCATGCCACGTCGTGTTGCGGCACTTCTCCGTGCAAACGGAGGCTGTACACGATATTAGACAGGTGCAACTAGTTTCTTTGGCTCTTCAGTGTATAATGTGCATCACCAGGACATGCGTTCTGTACGTGATAAAGTTTCATGATGGTATCTCCACTGGCAAAAGATTACGAAATAGTCCCTTTCGGCTCTCTGGGAAGTCCTCATACAACCGTCGAGCGCGCATTACCGTCGGCTAGTCCATAAACAAAAGTTATATCTCATTGTTCTTCAAAGGAATACTGTGCCACCTTGCTTACTGTATGACAAAATCGCAAGTGACGTGTATGTTCTCCAAAGCGAAGCTTACGTGTGAATGCCTCTGACGTGAGGTGAAGACAGAGAGCAAGACCTATTCGACACGTGTCCGTATCACGCTGGGGCAGTGGGGGGGGGGGGGGGGGGGCGGGCGAGGGACGTTTGTATCTATGAATTGACAACCATAGCGCTGCCCGTCAACTAACGAACGGCAACAGGACAGCAATCCGACGGCCAATGGACGCGCGTGGCGCAAGTTCCCGTAGTTCAAAAATTGTGCGTTGTCGAATTAAACAAATGTAGTAATTTTTGTTTCTAATGTCACTAGCTATCCAGGGTTAAAATTTCGTGACCCAATTTTTCTCCACCCTGTATATATTGAGAGGCCAACACCCAGAATACCTAGACTAATGAACAGAGGACGATAATAGGTTTGCGAACATATACCAATTATTTCCAGAACTGCCCGTTTCTGATCCAAAACTACCCTTTGAGAATGGGGAGAGTTATCGCCTACTGTATTGCCATACCTCAGAAACGAATGAAAATAATCGAAGTAGAGTACATTTCGCGTCGGACTATCACTTACTTCAGGTACTATTCTAATAGTAAAGGAAGTGTATAGTCTTGTACCATAGGAAACAAGGGAGAGGATGTTGTTACGGATGGCTGGTATCCTCTGTCTACAACGCAAATACACACCTGGATTATACGGTTCTTTATTTACGTGAACAGATAGCTGCTAGATAACTTCAACAGAGTCCATGTGTTGTGGGTACAAACTCTTCAATAATACTCCACGTTAGGCTCACTGCTCGTGAAGCATTAAGTCTGAACAAGACCCTGAAAAATGGGCTTTCTACGACAGTTCACTATCTACCTGAACCAACTAGAAATTTGAACTTTTCAGTCTCTCTAATTGTACTTCCATTTTGTGTAAGTAGAATTTTATTGAACTGTATGTTAGAAAATGTAAGAACTGTGTCTTACTGTGACTTAACTTTAATTTATTTTCTACAAGCTATGAACTTATATCTTGAAATGCGCTGTTTGAAACAGTACCGATGTTGCACACTATATGAGCAAAAAGAAATATTTTTGAATCACCTGTAATACTAGAAGGCATATCATTTGTATAAATAAGAAACAGGAATGGCCCCAGAACTGATCCCTGGGGCACCCCTGTTCCCCACTAGGACTCAACATCATACTCATTCTCAGTGTTGCGTCGCTCATACCGACGCAGGCAAGACAGTGGTCAAAGTTACAAACGTTTACTGAGGGAAGAAAGTGTATAGTCTTGTACCATAGGAAACAAGAGAGAGGATGTTATGGGTGGCTGGTATCCTTTTTCTACAAAGCAAATACACACGTGTATTGAGACGGTTCTTTACGTGAACAGATAGCTACTACTTAACATTAACAGAGTCCATGTGCTGCGGTACAAGTTCTTCAGTAATAGTCCACGTTAGCCTCACTGCTGTTGAAGTACAAGTCCCGCCATATACTATCGTAGCCTAAGTCCGTTCTGCAATGAATGACAGACGTCAATCTAGAATAGTGAGTCCGTGCGTCAGTGACTGAGTGATTGAGCTAGTGACAGAGCTAGTGACTCAGGCCCTCCAATCAACGGCGGCGAGAGGACGTTGCGACCCGTTGCGAGACTGTCGTTGGCCTGTTTCCTGACAGACAAGCTTCATCCGGCGCCTACTATCGATATTCGCTTCATCTTCACCGACTGGTGCGCTGGCAACAGCTTATGCCATTCCACCCGCCCCCCCTCCCCTCCCTCCGAAATGCACCACCATTGTCGTGTAGGGAAGACGTGAACAGTAACGGAGAGGGAGGCAGGACACTGGACGTACAGATGAGTCACGAGCCGTGACTGTGGAGGACGGCATGATCCAGAGCATAACTCGCGACCTGGCTTGCGAGGCAACAGGAACATCCTCTGGAAAACTGTTGGAGGGCACACGTCCGGGCTTGGGGCGTGTCCTGGGGCTATGACGACGACGGTGATGGCGACTTCGGGTCGACATCCATTGGGTCGGCGGGCAGGGATCGTGGGGGCTAGGGAGCATCGTCCATCTACTCCTCTGGTGATCTGGTCGCACCAGTGGGCGGCTGTGAAGGCCGTGCTGTCCCGTGATGCCGTGAATCTGGGGGAAGAAAAGCAGCAGAGTCTTGGGGCCAATGACACGCACGAATTTGGTTCTGGTGGCGGCGCTGCAAACCGTGAGGACCTGCAATCAAGTTCATAAAAGAGCCAATGCGTTCCAGGATCACACATCTTTCCAGGGCCCACAGTTGCCATAAACCCTGAAAAGAACAAGATCGTGCGGCGCAAAGCGATACTTGCAGACCATTGGTCCGTTTCATGGGTGAGAGCAACAGGAGCGCCTGTACTGGTGTGTGAGTGGTGCGAAACCTGGCGTTCTGCTTCTCCGTTGGACTGCATGTGAAACGAAGCGCTTGTTAGGTGACAAATGCCATTTCTTTTGCAAAATTGTTCAAAATCATGTGAAGTGAACTGTTGTTTGTTGTCCGACACAATTACTTCTGGCCAATTTTTTATGCAAAATACGGAGGAAAACGCTTCAATGGTACTATGTGATGTGGTAGAAGCTATAGCCAATGCAAATGGGAGCTTGCTAAAAGAGTCTACCACTATGAGCCAGCAAATGTTCCAAAATGGTCCTGCAAAGTCTATGTGCACTCGTTACCATAGGGATTGGAAATGGGAGCTTGCTAAAAGAGTATCATTATGGGCCATCGAGTGTTCCAAAATTGTCCTGCAAAGTCTGTGTACACTGGTTGCCATGGGGATTGAGTCTTAGGCCAATATGAGAATGTCTATGGTCGATCGGATTGGTTTTCCGAGCATGCGCGACACTGTGACATCTGCTCAATACGGACGTCCACGCCATGCCAAGTACAGTGCCGTCGTGTTAACTGATAAGTGTTTTGTGGACTGGCAAGACAGCCAATCCACGAGGACGGGAGGCCGAAGGGCACGCGTTTAGCTCACGCAGGCTGGCGTGAGGTCTGGAACAGATCAAGGTCTTATAGTAGCAAAAATAGTACGTAGCTTCTGGAATACTTAGCTTTAATCCATAATTGGTGAACATCGGTCTGACGGTACATGCATCACAAGATAAATAGCAATTGATAATGGCGCCTTGCTAGGTCGTAGCAAATGACGTAGCTGTAGGCTATGCTAACTATCGTCTCGGCAAATGAGTGCGTCATTTGTCAGTGAACCATCGCTAGCAAAGTCGGCTGTACAACTGGGGCGAGTGCTAGGAAGTCTCTCTAGACCTGCCTGGCGGCGCTCGGTCTGCAATCACTGACAGTGGTGACATGAGGTTCCGACGTATACTAACGGACCGCGGCTGATTTAAAGGCTACCACCTAGCAAGTGTGGTGTCTGGCGGTGACACCACAAAGTGCGAACTACTCCCCAATATCCTTGATGGGGCAATCGCAACACATCTTTTAGTAACACTTTGCGAATAAGCAGCACAAGCGATTGTCTACTGCCAGTTTGAACTGCTATCACAGCCTGTTGAACTGAAAGGTTATCCAGACGTGCAAAATATCAGAGCAAAACTGAGTTCTGGATACTGTTCAGTGAACGAGGCCAATACGTGCGTATGTAAGGCATCAAAATCTTGAGATCTGGGTCTGCTTCCGTGGCCTGTGCAATTTTTCTGTAGCGCAAGGTGAAAGAGCAATCCAGAGCCCTGCGCATCGATTTGGCAACAAGACGCGGCAGATGCATCAAACTCAGACTTTGGACCAATCGGAAGGAAAGATGGTCGTCTGCATTTCCATGCTTTGCACGCATGTGTTCGTATCCTATCCTCGTCGCCACTGTAGAGTCTTCTACCGTAGGAAACAAAGGAGAGGATGTCATGGGTGGCCAGTATCCTCTCTCTATAACACAAATGCACACGTGTATTAAGACAGTTCTTTATTTACGTGAACATATAGCTGCTAATTAACTTTATCAGAGTCCATGTGTTGTGGTAAAAGCTCTTCAATAGTAGTCCACGTTAGCCTCACTTCTGGTGAAGTACAAGCCCCACTATGTACTATCATAGCCTAAACCCACTCTGCAATGAATGACAGACGCCAAACTAGAATAGTCAGTGAGTTAGTGCTTCAGTGACTGAGTGACAAAGCTAGTGATTGAGGCCCTTTGAACAGTGGTGGCGATCTAAATACTTGCGGTCGAGGGGGTGGTGGCGGCATGTTGCCTGCGAGTCTATCTTTGGCCTCTCTCCTGATAGTACAAGTCCCACTCCTATCGATATACGCTTCATCTTTGCCGACCGTGTACTGGCAACAGCTTACGCTGGGACAGAAAGAAACTTCTGCTTTGACAACAATCAAAAAGTCACAATTACTGTGCCTCACAGGTATGAATATCAGTCAGTATTGTGACTCCAGAGTCTGAACAAGTAACACAATTAGGATCTTCATAGGCAAATACACTTGTATGGAAAATATTCTGGGTCCGAATAAGGCGTCCTGAATAACAACAGCAAATAAAGAGAAAAACTGTATACTGGAAATAGTCTGATTGCGTAAAAGGAACAACGATGAAAGCTGAGAACAATGGCGTCAGTTCCTACGACGAGACTCGAGAGAGTCCTAAGAAGATGAGGTCAGTAGCACCTGCCTGGAGGCTAGGAGAGTTTCTCGGAGCCGGCAGAATTGAGTTGTGTACCTCTGCCACCGACCTTTGTAGCGGCCATCGGCGGAATACTCGCTGCGCTGTTTTCTGGTCAAGTGTGTGAATGGGCAAATAGGTCTCTTGAAAGTGGCGGCCTCTGCTAGTACTGGTACCCCGCCTGGTGTCCATCCATTACTTTCACAGGGCAAATACGCGGCGCGGAGGCGTGGAGGGGCCATGTACGCCGTACGCGCGCCCGAGATGCCCAAAGCGTTGCCAGAAGCTATTGCGAAGATCTCGGGTATAGCACTCAATACTGACCTTTCAATATCTGTTCTTAAAGTAAGAAATGAACCAGCTGTGAGCTACTCTCTGTATTCCAGAATGGTCCAGTGTTTGGACCAATATTCTGTGATCAACACAATCAAACACCTTAGTTAATTCAAAAAAGATGCCTAGGATTCGAAACCTTTGTTTAATCGATCCAGTACCTCAGAGAGAAGAGTCCACAAGCAGTTACCTCACATAAGGTTTTTTATGACAAGTTGCATATTCATCAATCATCTTTTACAAACTCTTCCACCACTATATGCTGTTCACACTGCTGTAACTCCTCATCTCATCCTAACCACGCCGAAAACCACCATACAGTAACACCATCTCCTTCATACTTTATTGTTGGCACTACACATGAAGTCAGGTGACAGTTTTGACACCTGGCTGTCATTTCCATATCACTATATACTATTTGTCAGAGAGTATATCTGTCAGTGAGTGACAAACTTTAGCAGACGTTACTCAACATTCAATTTCTCTGTTATCTCACGATGATTCACAGTAGTTTAATACGTGTACCAAACATAATTACACATTATTTGCATTGAGGGAAGCATATGGGGTAATTCAGTGTGAATTAAAAGTAAGAAAGTAACACTTTCAACCAGATCATCTCAGATTTCTTTAAAATTCGGTGCATACAATGAGCCACATTAACGATGGAAAACTACCAGTTTGCAGTTGTATATAACAATTCGAAAGAAAATTACAGATTTGCAAAGTTTAGAAAACATGTGATATTTACACGCATCTGCCTCAACATAAATTACTGGAATTCTGGTTATAATACAAATATATCAATGAAACTTGTATCATTGGAAAGGCAAAAGACTAGAGTTTTGGACTGATATGTAAAATGCTGGGTATCTTACAAGGGAACCTCCCCATCGCACCCCCTCCCCCCAGATTTAGTTATAAGTTGGCACAGTGGATAGGCCTTGAAAAACTGAACACAGATCAATCGAGAAAACAGGAAGAAGTTATGTGGAACTATGAAAAAAATAAGCAAAATATACAAACTGAGTTGTCCATGCGCAAGATACGCAACATTAAGGATAGTATGAATTGAGGAGCACCGTGGTCTCGTGGTTAGCGTGAGGAACTGCGAAACGAGAGGTCTTGGTTCAAGTCTTCCCTCAAGTAAAATTTTACTTCCATTATTTTCGCAAAGTTATGATCTGTCCGTTCGTTCATTGACGTCTCTGTTCACTGTAATAAGTTTAGTGTCTGTGTTTTGCGACCGCACCGCAAAACCGTGCGATTAGTAGACGAAAGGTCGTGCCTCTCCAATGGGAACCGAAAACATTTGATCGCAAGGTCATAGGTCAACCGATTCCTCCACAGGAAAACACGTCTGATATATCCTATACGACACTGGTCACTGCATGTGCGTCACATGACAGGAATATGTTGTCGACCCACCTAACTTGTGCACTTGGCGAATGAATAAAAAGATTCTTCTACCTTGCCCGATTTAGGTTTTCTTGTGGGTGTGATAATCACTCCCAAAAAGTGATAAAAACATAACAGTTTGTCACATAAATTGCAACAAATGAATGCGACAGTTTCACAGTCGCACAATTTTCCTTGTGCTCTGTCAAAACATACGTTTTTAACGTTTTCAAATTTTTCCGTGTGTAGACTGTCAAATCCTGCATATGTCCAAGCAAAGCTGACCATATCCTGGAATTTTGGAGAGCGAAGTTGATTATGTGTGAGTGCCTGAACTTTGATAATTGACACACGATCATGTAATCAATACTGGTCAGTGTACCTGTGCAGCTTTGCAAAATAATTGTCTGAAAATAAAAAAATACACTTCTCACTCGAGGAAAACTTGAACCAAAGACCTCTCGTTCCGCAACCGCTCACGCTAACCACGGGACCACGGCGCTCTTAGGCTCATATTGTCCTTATGTTGCATATCTGCGCATGGACAACTCAGTTTGTATATTTTGCTTAATTTTTTCATAGTTCCTCACAACTTCTTCCTGTTTTCTCAATTGATCTGTGTTCAGTTTTTCAAGGCCGACCCACTGTGCCAACTCATAACTAAATCCGAGGGGGGTGCGATGGGGAGGTTCCCTTGTTAGAAGTTTCATATTCAAGGTCACTGACCTTAACATTTGACCTGGACTGTATCAAAACAAACTTCAATTTTTCTTAAAAAGCATGTAATGTTTTGCTCCAAAAAGTTAATATAAAAATGGTAAATATCATGATGGCGCACCAAAGGCATGATTCCCAAAAATTTGTTTTGTCAACATCAGTACGCTATCAGATGCAGGAGGTAGCACATAAACATGAAACTATTAAAAATACATCTCATTAGTAATGTTGTAGAAAAATATAGTTTCTACTATTGTAGTGGTATTATGAACCATTTGAAGTGTAGCTTCAATCAAATGGTAATAAAACGCTCTTACATCTCGCTACACAATTAAATTGTTGTTTGTTTACCACACCTGAAGAAGGGGGAGAGTATGTCCTTCCAGTTGGCTTCACTAAATCCTGTCTTGTGAAAATGTCATGTCTTCTAACAACAAAAGTGCCTGGAATAGAAGGAAACACAAGTGATGGAGATGATAGAGGTGGGTTTAAGAATCTGGTCTGTTCTTCATCTGTTTCTTCAAGAAAAATGTATGTATGTCTGTTAAAAGCATTTCCTTCTACATTGCAATCACTGAGACTCACCTGCCCACGAATGAAGCCAATATTTACATCTTGCTATGTATCTTTGAAATACATAAGGAATTCATTAAGGTTTTGCAACCATAGCTCCTTTGTTTAATTTTTTCTTTGTTTGTTTGTGGCATCCATCTTCCGACTGCTGCGATGCCACTCATCATATATTCCTCTCCTGTGCCAACCTCTTCATTTCAAAGTAGCACTTGCAACCTACATTCATAATTATTTGCTGGACATAGTCCAGTCTCTGTTTTCCTCTATAATTTCTACTATCTACAGCTCCCTCTAGTACCATGGAAGTTATTCCATGATGTCTTAACAGATGTTCTATCATCACGTCCGTTCCCATCACACCATGTCCCTTCCTGTCAGCGTTTTCTAAAGATTCCTGTGCTCGCTAGTTATCCAGAGAATCTCCTCATTCATTACCTTATCAGTCCACCTAACTTTCAACATTTCGCTTCTCTCCTGTTCCGGTTTTCCTACAATGTTTCAAAAAAATGGTTAAAATGGCTCTGAGCACTATGGGACTTAACATCTGAGGTCATCAGTCCCCTAGAACTTAGAACTACTTTAACCTAACTAGCCTAAGGGCATCACACACATCCATGCCCGAGGCAGGATTCGAACCTGCGACCATAGCGGTCGCGCGGTTCCAGACTGAAGCGCCTAGAACCGCTCGGCCACACCGGACGGCTTACAATGTTTCACTGCCATGCAATCTTATGCTCAAACGTACGTTCTCAGAAAGTTCTTCCTCAAATTAAGGCCAGTGTTTCATACTAGTAGACTTCTCTTGGTTGGGAATTTTCTTTGTATCAGTGTTAGTTTGCTTTTTATGTCCTTGGTCCATCCGTTATGCATTATTTTGCTGCCTAGATAGTAGAATTCCTTAAGTTCATGTAATTCGTTATCACCAATTATAGTATTAACTTACTCGCTGTTCTCATTTCTCCTACTTCTCATTAATTTCGTCTTTCTTCGAATTACTCTCAATCTACATTCTGTAGTCATTAGATAGTTCATTTCACTTAGCAGATCCTATAACTTTTCTTCACTTTCACTGAGGATAACGATGTCATTAGAAAATCTTATCATTGATATCCTTTCACTTTGAATTTTAATTCCACTTTTAAACCTTTCTTTTATTTCCGTCATTGCTGATATGTGGACTGAACATTAGGGGCGAAAGACTATATCACTGTCTTATATACATTCTAACCCGAGCACTACGTTGTTGGTTGTTCCCCCCTTATTGTTCTCTCCTGATTCTTTAACATGTTGTTTATTATCTGTCTTTCCCTTCAGCTTATCCCTATTTTTCTTAAAATTTCGAACATCTTGCACGATTTGCCATTGTCGAACGCTTATTCCAGACCGAAAAATCCTCTGAAAGTGTTTTGATTTTTCTTTAGTCTTGCCTCCATCATCAAACGCAACGTCAGATTTGTCACTCCGGTGCCTTTACCTCCACTAAAGCGAAACCAACAGTCCTCTAACACATCCCGATCTTTTCCATTCTTCGGTATATTATTATTGTCAGCAACTTAGACGGATGAGCTGTTAATTGATAGTGCGACAATTCTCGCACTTGTCAGCTCCTGCAACCTTCGTAATCGTGTGGATGATGCCGTTAAGAAAACCCGACTTACACAGTCTTCACACCAACGTCAATAGTAGTTTTGTGGTCACTTACCCTTTTGTGGCGGTGTTCGTAGCGACAAACACTTGGCTGTAGAAATGGCTTACGAAGTCACCGCCACACTTTTAATAGCGGGCCGACCGGTCCGCTGGAACAGTGAACAGAAAGATGAAAGCCCAAACACTCATATTAAATAAAAGTCGGTACTTATCTTTTATTAATGAAGATACAGTAACACAGTAGTGAACTCGGTGTCTACAGAGATCTGTCTAGTTCGAGTCGGAGCGGCTAGGTCAGCGTCGGCTGACGACAAACAACAACTCTGCTGCGATGAACACACAACTGACTAGCAAGTACACAATTCGGTCGCGAGTATACAACTGAGCGGCGAATCTAGAACTGTCCTAGCGCTCGCGACTCCAGCGCTTAAGAACCCAGAAGCCAGCGGTGGCGCGCGCAGACTTGCGGCGATTTCCTGTATCGCTGGCGCTGCTTATGCGGACGGCGTCCGAACTTTGATGCTGCCAACCTTTCGGCAGCGGGCTCGGGTGGCATTACTGGCTAGGACATAACATACCCCAATTGGCTTAGAAATTCTGATGAAATGTTATCTATCCGTTCTGATTTATTCGGTTTTAAGTCTTTCAAAGCTCTTTTAAATTCTGATTCTAATGCTTGATGCCTTGACTCTTCTACATCGGTTTCTATTCCCTCCCCCCCCCCCCACCCCCACCCCCCCAACAGTTGCCTTCAGTGTACTCTTTCCACCATTCGCTCCGTCCTCTGCATTTAACAGTGGAATCCCCATTGTACTCGTTGTGTTACCATCCTTTCTTTTGATTTTACCGAAGGTTATTTTGACTGTCCTATATGCTTAGTCAGTCCTGACCATTATTGCTTTTCGCACTTTTTCACATTATTCAGACAGAGGAGGTTAAGTTGATTGAGGTCAGTCAAGAGGGCACCTCTCCTACAGTTTCTGAGAGAACGCGAAAGGGGATGATGCATATTGAAGCTTCCCTGAACTTCATGTTTATTTCGTTCCTAAGTCACTTGTATTTCTGTTTTTCTGAATTTTCCTGAACATTTTTGTTTCTTCATCTTCTTTGTTTCCAACTTCTCTGCTTCCCCTTTTTAGAGTCATTCATTCCTCTTCAGCCAAACTGCCTACTGAGTTATTCCTAATCGTAGTATCTATCTCGTATAATCCCAGTGTACCTCAAGCAATCTCTTCATTAAATGTTCAAATGTGTGTGAATTACTAAGCGACCAAACTGCTGAGGTCATCGGTCCCTAGACTTACACACTACTTAAACTAAGGTAAACTAACTTATGGTAAGAACAACACACACGTACCCATGCCCAAGGGGTGATTCGAACCTCCGGCGGGAGGGGCCGTGCAGTCCGTGACATGGCGCCTCCAACCGCGCTGCCACTCCGCGCGGCTTCTCTTCATTAGTTAGTACTTCAGCATCCCACTTCTTTGCGCACGGATTTTTCCTGATTAGTCGCTTGAACTTCAGCCTACTCTTCATCACTGTAAAATTGTGTTATGTGTCTATATCTGCTCCTGGGTACGTCTTACAGTCCGCTATGTGACTGTGGAATCTCTGACTGACCATGATGTAACGTAACTGAAACATTCCCGTATCTCCGGGTCTTTTCCAGGTATACCTCCGCCTCTTGCGATTATTGAACAGAGTATTCGCTATTACTAGCTGAAATTTATTACACAACTCAATTAGTCTTTCTCCTCTCTCAATCCTTGAGCCAACCCCATGTTCTCCTGCATCTCTTTCTTCTACTGTTTCCCCTACAACCGCCTTTTAATCCCCTATAACTATTAGATTTTCATCTTCCGTTACATACTGAATTACTCGTTCAATTTCCTCATACGCCCTACCTATCTCTTCATTCTCGGCTTTCGACGTCGGCATGTATAACTGAACTATCGTTGTCAGTGTT
Source organism: Schistocerca piceifrons (assembly GCF_021461385.2). Lineage (NCBI taxonomy): Eukaryota > Metazoa > Arthropoda > Insecta > Orthoptera > Acrididae > Schistocerca > Schistocerca piceifrons. The sequence goes on from NC_060141.1 coordinate 745,495,260, forward strand.
AGTTTGCTGTCCTCTCCGATAGGAACAACCCTATCACTGAATTGTTCACAGCAACACACTCTCTGCCGTACCTTGCTATTCATAACGAATCCTACTTCCGTTATACCATTTTCTGCTCTTCTTGATCATATGACAAAATGTCTTTGTCTTCTGTCTTTTGATTCACAGACCCCCACTATATCTAGATTGAACGTTAGTATTTCCCTTTTCAGATTTTCTAGCTTCCCTACCACATTAAAACTTCTGAGATTACAAGCCCCGACTCGTAGAACGTTATCCTTCCGATGGTTGTTCAGTCTTCTGCTTATACACTGTAATTCCATTTTCTTTCACAAGACACCGAGTCTTTTCTTCGTGGCTTCACATGACTCACATCATGATCACAGTAAAATTCATGTACATATAGAACGGTCTTTTCACAAGACGTCTTTCTTCTCTTTGGATTTAATGTTACTAATGTACTACTTTCTGCCACTCACTGTTTTGCTCGTCGCATCGCGCCATCTGAAACGGAAAATTATATCATGAGTTTCCTTAAACTCTAGCCGTTTGGAAGTACTGTCGTTACATGCATTTTGCCATACACACATTCTGTACTCTGAAAACTATTTTTCGGTAGTGTTATGATTTATTCTCCTCCATTTTTTCACACTCTTCTTTTTCCAATTGTGCCGCATAAGTATGCTCTAATTCTGAGGCAACCTGTTTCAGTTCTTACTTTGGCTATTTTTTCTCTCGCTGATGTCTCTTTTTCATGAAAGGACATTCATCTAAAATCTGAAGACTATTATCTAAAGAATCCACTGCCAGATCCGATGCTATTTCTTCTTCACTTAACATCCTCTCTGAAAGAACCTAGCACAGGTGAGCCAACACCTGCAGTGGTTGATGGGTTTTGTGATATTCGCAAAAAAGAAAGGAGGAAAGATTGTGTTTAGCGTTCCGTCGACATCGAGGTCATTTGAGATGGAGCACACGTTCGTACTGTTTCAAGGGTGGTTCTATAGAACCATTATGGCATTTGCCTGGAGCGATTTAGGGGGTTCATGGAGAACCTAAATCTGTATGGCTGAACGCGGGTTTGCCGTTGTCTTCCCGAATGAGAGTCTAGTGTGCTAACCACTGCCCCATCTCGTTCAGTGTTATATTTGCTGTCTACATTTGCTGTTTGAGAAAATTATACGCACTCATGATACAAGCTAATGGTGATTGGTTGAAATAAACGTTTCTCTGATTCGCTGTTCACAGTAAGAAATTTTCACCTGTTTGTCAGAATGATAGTGACTGCTATTGTCCGCTGCTCTGGAAAAACCCACATACATAACTGCTTACTACTTTTGGTTAGTGTAGTAATGAGAACGAAATAAGATTTGTCATGACGCCTATAGCATGCCATCATCACATTTACCATGGTTATGGTAGCATAAAGAAGCAATAAAATGTATTTTATCCAAATAAATTGAAGGTGGGGTGTTTTGAGATACCGAAAGTGAAATTTTAAGATCTGGAATGTGAAAATCATAATCAACTTGTAACCTCCTCCCCCCCCCCCCCCACTAATCGCCCTACTGATTGCGATATAATTGACCGTGATCGAATATGCCTAAATAAATGCTACAGTGAGTAAGGCTCACGTTACCGAAGGAAAATGATACCAGTCAGCAGGAGGAAAGTGTACAACAGACCCTTCTGAAGGAAAAATATATTCTAAACCTAATCTAAATACTGATAATAATTTTGAATTGGATGGAAATTTAGTATAATCGTTCACGAACCATACAGGGGGAAAAAGGGTACCACGTAATATTTTTAATACAAAAAATATTGACAATACAATAAATTACTGATTAGCTAAAAAGGGATAATTAAACGATCGGCAGTCTAGTAAGGCAATGAATCGTCAGAATGTTAGGAAAGAGACTTAAGGAAATAATCACTAAATACTAAATTTTGAAAGTAAGGTTAAATGAAGTTACTGGTTAAATGACTATCTTATATTAAACTTCGTTATGAAAAAAAATGACTTTCAGTAACCTCAGTGTAGCGTAATGCAAAATTTAGAGAAAGGCCAGCAATTCGCTATTGATTATTGAAAGATTGAAATGAATTTACTTCGAGCAAATAAGCAACTGAATTTTACTTTATAACAACAATAAAATACATGCCAGGTCAACAGAAGTTACTCTCTAAGCTGAATACAGAATAAATGGATTGAACACCGTTAATCTGTGCTGTACCTTTAGTTATTAGTTTTGACCGTGGACTATGACGTTACTTTAAGTGAATGAAGTTAATACTCAAAACTGCAAATTAGTTAAGCCTCTGTTAAGCAATACAAGAATGAACAGTTACTGAGGCAGAAAATTTAGACTTAAATTGATGATTAGCAAACGTACAAAACTGGCAGCAATTTTCATATTTTTACGACAGTCGGTGATTACATGAAAAGGGAAGGGACCCTGCTTGGTAATAATGTCTGAGGACAATGACAATATAGGTTCCCTACAAATTTTAACTATTACAGGTTGTTATTCAAGTTAGTCATACTTTGTGTAAGAAATGCCACTGGGTAAAGCCCCTATAAGGTCAGCTATATTTTGTCACTTAACATTCTTACGATGCTGTAGTGTGGGGTCGACGAAGAACGTAGCAAAGATGCCGCTGTTGCTGCTGATTGAGAACCCCGAGTTGGCTCCACAGCAAAGATTAATAATAGGACAGGCAATAGTTAGAATTGCAGCTTCCTCCGCTGGTCCACTCGTATCGTTCTCTCAATACTCGTAGACTAACGAATTGGGCGCGCATACACTGGCACGAGCATATCTGCCCATCGCGTACGCGGGAGCACCCAACAAACACTTTCGCACTCTTTCAAGACCCAAGCTGCTCTGCCTCCTCTCTACTCGCGGCGCAACAGAGACTCTCCATACGCAGGGATGAACAACAGCACAGCTACTGCCATTTCGTCATTGCTATAGATGTATTAAAATAAAGTTCCCTTGGCTACTGCCAAGCAATTTACAGTATCTACATTATAATTTCTATCAATTATATCATCATCATCATCATCATCATTTAAGACTGATAATGCCTTTCAGCGTTCAGTCTGGAGCATAGTCCCCCTTATAAAATTCCTCCATGATCCCCTATTCAGTGCTAAAATTGGTGCCTCTTCTGATGTTAAGCCTAATACTTCATAGTCATTCTTACCCGAATCCAGGTAACTTCTCCTTGGTCTACCCCGACTCCTCATACCCTCTACTGCTTGGACTCAATTATATACAGTCATACATAACTACACTATTACTTATTAATATAGTTTCTGTGACAAAGCTTACACATTCCGAATCAGAAGTACAGTACAAGTTATCAACAGATATCAAACGCCGAAAAAGTTTTGGTGGTGCAGAAAGTATTTTATCTGCAATTTCGGTGTTACAAACCCAACATGTTTCGTATCAGTGTAAATTTCTACCCATTAGCCTTTCAGTGATACACGTTTCACTGCCGTATCTGGTGTAACACCCTAATCAACCCCAAAACCCAATTAGGAAAGGCCATCATGATGTAAAGTGGGGAAAAGTTATCCTGACAGGTACGACAGCTTTGCCGATGATATAACACCAGAAGGTCTTGATAAACACCAACATTAAGCATTACAGAGTGTGTTTTGGTAGAAAGGAAGAAGAAAGAAAGGTCATCTTTAGTTATTTGCCAAACATCTAAGTAATAATTGCAAATTAATACCATGAAAGTTAAGTCCAAAGAAATGTTGGTCAGAGATAACTTTTATGTGGAAGGGAGTTGTAAACGCAACGAAGAAATTCAATGCGTCTACAATACTCATTCACGGAAAAGGTAAGTCGCTTGCTAGCTATCGTGCTATCAAGTCATACGAGAGCAGCTCTTGCCATAGTTGAGCGAACGGAGCGCGACGAGATTGTTTCACTTTCAAGAGTCGTTGTTGCGTGACGTAGACGCACGTTTTTGTGAACTGAACCGAAATAGTATACTGACTGTGTATACCGAGTTGTTGGACTTTATTAACGGAAGTAGGCAATATTGGACTCAACATTCATACAAGTGAACTTATAGAAAGGAATGGACAAAGTTTCAAAAGACTATAATACACGTTTAGTCTCGAGTAGGAGACATTTACACGAATACATGAAGAAGATACAATTACGCAGAGGGTTAAAGCTGTCGTAATTGTCACGGTACTTGAAACTAACAGCACTGCCAGTGAAAATTAACCGTGTGTGCGTGTGGCGTGATGTTTATAAAGTATTTAGCGAAAAGGAACAATAAAATTGTTCATCAAAAGTGGAAGTTCAACTTGTCGCCTCCACCTTCTATGAATATTTGGTAATTGTTCATCAAAAGTTAATGGACAGTGACTATTTAACTTGAAAGTAGATTCGTGGACTGTTAGTTGTGCAAGGAAGGTTTGGACATACATAATATTACCATGCAAGATAATTAAGACTTTGTTAAAGAGTATCTGTGGGTCTCGCGTCATATAGAGCGAACAATTTTGACTTACAAGGGAACCTCCCCATCGCACCCCCCTCAGATTTAGTTATAAGTTGGCACAGTGGATAGGCCTTGAAAAATTGAACACAGATCAATCGAGAAAACAGGAAGAAGTTGTGTGGAACTATGAAAAAAATAAGCAAAATATACAAGCTGAGTAGTCCATGCGAAGATAGGTAACATTAGGAAACTGGGAGTCAAGGAGCGCCGTGGTCCCGTGGTTAGCGAGAGCGGCTACGGAACGAGAGGTCCTCGGTTCAAGTCTTCCCTCGAGTGAAAGGCTTAACTTTTTATTTTTAGTTTATGTGACAAACTCTTATGTTTTCATCACTTTTTTGGGAGTGATTATCACATCCACAAGAAACCCTAAATCGGGCAAGGTAGAAGAATCTTTTTACCCATTCGCTAAGTGTACAAGTTAGGTGGGTCGACAACATATTCCTGTCTTGTGACGCACATGCCGTCACCAGTGTCTTATAGAATATATCAGACGTGTTTTCCCGTGGAGGAATCGGTTGACCTATGACTTTGCGATCAAATGTTTTTGGTTCCCATTGGAGAGGCACGTCCTTTCGTCTACTAATCGCACGGTTTTGCGGTGCGGTCGCAAAACACAGACGCTAAACTTATTGCAGTGAACGGAGACGTCAATGAACGAACGGACAGATCATAACTTTGCGAAAATAAAATTTTCAGGCGAGTGAAGACTTGAACCAAGGACCTTTCGCTCCGCAGCTACTCACGCTAACCATGGGACCACGGCGCTTCTTGCCTCGTATGTTCCTTGATGTTGTCTATCTTGCGCATGGACTACTAAGTTTGTATATTTTACTAATTTTTTCATGGTTCCGCACGACTTCTTCCTGTTTTCTCGATTGATCTGTGTTCAGTTTTTCAAGGCCTATCCACTGTGCCAACTTGTAACTAAATCTGAGGGGGGTGCGACGGGGAGGTTCCCTTGTTAGCAACGAACAAACAACAACCAATACGATCTGCAATTGATTTTTTTCCCTCACTTTTGGTGATGTGGACGATGCGCATGAGGGAAGATTCGTCAATTACTGCACTAAAGTGTTAACCGGGCACATAATAATTCAACTTCAAACCATAAGAGACAATCAGAGTGCGCAGTTCGCATTAATAAGGAAACTGTGCGGACTCGCAATCAAACTTTAATCATTACGCGAGGAACGATTTCTTAAGAGCTTTTTCAGATCTTGTCTCTCGTTAACCGACGGAGACATCCATCACCGCGCATCGCGCCTCGACTCCACCGACCGAGGTGTAGCAGTAACAGCTCCACGGCGTCGACAACCCCAACATGTTGCGTATCAGTGTAAATTTCTACCCATTATCCTTTCAATGATACAAGTGTCACTGTCGTATCTGGATTAGAACCCAAACCGTAGTCACTAAAATTTTGACAGGCAGATATAAATTTCACACAACGTCCAGACTTTGCAGACCTGTAACTTTGTTCACAGTTATCATATACATCTGCAAACTCGTGGTTTTCGATCTCTTATCTGGATCACTGAAAGCACGAAGTTTAAACGAAACCTGGGTGGATCTGATTGAGCACTGTGTTGAAATGGTATGGAATTATCCTATGATGGAACGACGGCGTTTAAGTTCTCTTTCCCATAAGCCTCATCATGTCCACTATGGTGATAAAGTGAAAGATGCTGTCAACAAAGTTTACGCCTATTTCTTAGCGTTCGAGTGAGCTGGCAAAATATCTGGCAAGTATTTGCTACCTAAATGAACGGAGGCAGCATAATGCTGAGATCCATCTGCTTCGTCGACCAGAAGGTTATTGCTCCAGACAGCGCAGCCGGCTGTTTAGCAACTAATCACAAACTAATAATGCTGCCAGCGACGTGCTGTGACTGCAGGCAATCTCATCTGCAATATCGCCGGTGCTACCTTCCGCACGAATTGTAGCACGCACAGTAACGACTAACAAGCAGCAGCACAAACAATTCACCAAATAGAGAACCAAACATCGCTGCAAAAAAAGAAAAAAAATCGTGTATGCGCTATAGCATCACCTGGGGGCGTATCAGCAAATAATCAAAGACAGATATTACTGTTTTATGACAGACTAGCCGAGTAGTATTTATTTCAATTGCAGTAGTCTATCTCCTCTGTCCCTTCTCCGTCCTCCCCCTCTCTCTGTCAATCCCCTTCTCCACCCTCTCTTTCCCCACCTCCTCCACCCCCACTCTCTGTCCATCTCCTCCCGCTCCTATCTCTGTTCGTCTGGTACTCCCTCCTGTCTCTGTCCATCTCCTCCATCTCTTCTCTCGCTCTACGTCTTCTTTCCTTTCTTTTGCTTTCTATTTCCACCTCCTCTTACCGCCCCCTCTGCCTATCTCCCCCTCTTCCCTTCTTCTGCCCATGTCCTCCTCTCCCTTTCTCTGTGTCGTACAGTGAAACAATTTTGTAGCCATATTCAGCGCCATATGCGAATACTGTCTGCTAAACGTATGCCGAATGAATTAGTAACAAAGAAGTAGTAAATTTAAAAGTCATAACGTAAAGAAAGATGCGCCATTTTCACTGCATGGTGAAAATGTAGGAAGCATAAACCTTTTTTTCCTTTCATCATTTTGTGCGAGTTGTAAACACGGAAAGTTTCGTAAATGATTGAAATTATGTGAGAAGTATGTTGCAGGCCACTCAATGCTCTCGTTTTCATATAATGGGTGAATAAAATCTGTGTATTCGCACGTTTCTTAGCAAGTTTGGTTGAAACAGGTCGAGTGGTTTCGGAGGCGACGTGGAACACTTTTATAATATGTGTGCATCTGTTTTTTTTTTTTTTTCGTGATATAGTTTTGATGAAATGAAGCTTGTACGGTGCCCATAGCTATAATTAAGTTACCTGTGACAGGTCAATAAAATTAGTCCAGTAGCTCTGCAGATAAACAGAAAAACACTACGGTTTTACAGTCTTGTTATTAATACGAATGCATTTTCGCAGATGAGGCGTGCCCTGTTGCTATCATTATTTATTTCGCTGAGGGGGATTAGCCTGCCATATTCATTTGTCTTGCTGGATCCGTGCGGTTAGTCTGGGCGGAAATTCAGACGCGTATAGCACATGTGACGTGACGCGACGCTACAGCGCGACACGCACGTGCCGCACGAGTCGCGCGGGTCCAGCGCATATTGCGACGCGTACACCATACTTCGCACGCGCCGACTGGCGACGCTGTGCGCTGACTGAACCGAAGGGCGCGCAATCTGTTATCTTCCTCAAACGATTTTACGGAAACTATTCACTGAAAATATTTGATTTTTGCCTTACTTGTAGCGTTATATGTCAGCTTCGTGGCGGTGCCCATGATTTCACTAATGAGCATACTTAATGGATGTATACATTTTAGTAAGACACTACGCAAAACTCAAAAAGTTTGCAACTAAAATTAGGGGTCGCTATGATTTTGAGTTTGGTGGGTATTACACGATATGTTGCTGCATATGAAATTTAGCTAACATGTTGAATTTTTATTTAGACTTGGGAGGTGGTCTCTATCTGCTTCCGATCTCGAGAAAATGGATCCCATGTACCGCGCTCACTTCCTACCTCACGCCCTCGGGAATGAAACGCTCGCAACATCTTTCATATCTCCTAAACCGCTCGAGTCATCGAAACTAAAGATTGGCGAATGATAGCACACAAGGAGGAGAGTGTTTTGCCATTCCTTAAACACACGGAACTTTCTTATCTATATATCAGTACTTATACTTCCCTTTTTATTTATATCGCTCCAGTGACTGTAATTTTTTAAGAGTTATCGACAGCTAGCGAAACAAGATCTTCCTAGTATGAAAATAAATATGAAATTCCTTCTTTTATGTTACTGCAAACCGACACCATTAGGTGCTTAGTAAGCTATTGAGTGAGCTCTGTTATTGCTAATTACTTGTTTAATTAGGCACTCCGTTTCGGAATTCTGTCGCAATAGCTGCTGTGAGATGAGTTTGGCAAATTACACTGTGACAAAGGAAGTACAGTTAAACCACTCACCAAGAGAAATGTGGCCGTTACTCTCAAACGGTGATGCTTCTTCGAATGAGAAAAGGTTAACAACTCACATAAATAGATTGCCGTTTCTGTTGGAATTTTGGTGGAATCCCCGTAACCCATCGTATTCTTAACACTAAGCGACTGGAGTGGAAACCCACCAAAGGGTTTTATTCCTTCTCTTGATCTGAGCAGTGTTAAAATAATGACGAGCGTTCTTTCAGGCGGAATGATTAGCACATGCCAGATACTGGTTACTCACCTACGGCTTGCCAAACTGACAATGTGTGATCGCGAATAAAATAGTTGTTACTCAGAAAAATAAACAATTGATCTGTCGCACAACACAATGGTCAGTGTATTGTCAGCAGCGGGGGATAATGCGCGCGACAGGAATGCACAAGCCAGCCATGTGTGCCATGTGAGTTGGAGTTCGAAAAACATTGCCATGAAAGTATACCTGCCTTTGTCAGCAGTACATTTCACCAAATTAAAAATATCATAACACTCTTTTAGGATATTCCTACTTTCGTAATAATACCGACTATTTTTTTCATTTGTGTAGCTGTTGTATAATTAGTTTATTAATGCTGATAATGTGCATGCAACAATTGAAAGGCTTTTTCTCATCACGACGAACCAATTAAAACATTGTTATTTGTGACTGCTTTTCGACTGTTTCTAGCTTGCAGTGGAAATGTCATGTTACATGCATGTAGTACAGTGTGTCGTATTATATTATTACATCCATATCCAAGTTATTACAGTGAGACTTCTATACTTCAGATCTTGGACGCTTTTTACCAGGAGCACAAAGGGATCACACCTGTGGAGATTATCCTTTTCTAAATTTTTGTGAAAGATCGTACAGATATGCCAGCATACTGGGCAGTGAAGTGATAACCTTGTTTTACATTCCTTCCTTGCATTTTAATCACATGATTTTATAATATTCCTTGCTTCTTTATTCACTACCCTCTGTCCCTTCTTGTGATCTGGAAATATTGCGGAGGCATATGATACAATTCCAGCGGCCAATGGCTCATCAATTACTGAAGTATGCATTTTTCTTGACAGAAAAAAAACCAAACCAAACAAAACAAAACTATACAGATATAAATAACAGAAAAGTGTAATGTACTAACGAAGAAAGGTGGAACGTTTAAATGGGGAAAAACGAAACACTACCCAAAGGCAGTAAAATTTAGTACACAGTAAGACAAAATTTATGGTATGGGCTCATATGCACCGTTCCGATGTGAGCATATGGCCGGGCTACTTGACCGCTCCGCGCCTCAAATTCCCCACGGTGGTAGCGAGGCACGCGCGACGCGCGGCGCGAGAAACTCTGCCACAACCACAACGCCGCGCGACCTGGCGCAGGCGCGTGTCGCATCCCAGTCGCGACGGGTCGCAATTTGCGCGGTCCCATTTGAACCTGTGAAGTTACAAAAATGTGCGCTGCGCTGCGTCGCGCCACACGCGCTATACGCGTCTAAAAATGGTTCAAATGGCTCTGAGCACTATGGGACTTAACATCTTAAGTCATCAGTCCCCTAGAACTTAGAACTACTTAAACCTAACTAACCTAAGGACGTCACACACATCCATGCCCGAGGCAGGATTCGAACCTGCGACCGTAGCAGTCGCGCGGTTCCGGACTGAAGCGCCTAGAACCGCTTGTCCACCACGGCCGGCTATACACGACTCAATTTGCGCCTAGCCTACATACGGTGCACCAGCAATATTACATGTGTCTTTTGTTCGAATTAGCGATCTCCACGCATCCAAAGTGGCCCTCACATGCCGAAAGTTTAAATTTTTAGGCTACTGGTGGTACTGACAATGTCACGGGTCGCGACTCACGGTCCATCAGGTACGTAACTGCTCCCGATAACCAGAATTCTCAGAGGCTCTCGCCATTTCACGTCACGTGTGACTCGGTGAATGTTATGCTCAACTTTGTTTGGACCTTATCGAAAATAAGGGCACAGACTTTTCTGTGCCTGCGCTTGCAGCTACAACCGGTAGTATTGGTGTACGCAGTGTGACAACAGGAATAACACGCATATTAGAGCAGTTTTCCTGCATAGCAAATAAATATATTTCATCTTACATTTAATTTAAACCAATACCTCTTCAGACACAAAAATAATGAATTTTATACGTTGCCTACCTGATGCCATGGCGTTCATAGCTATGGTTGGCGGACGGCAGCTGTTCTGTCACTTGCCTCCCTCCACATCCACCCCTCTCCCCTCCTTTCTTCCGCCAAAAAATCACGTTGTGCCCATCCCACAAACAGGCCTACTGATTCAGTAATAGTTCGATAAAGCACGTCCTGTAGTACACCATGGGCTGCTCTTCGAAAGTACGTACTAGCCAGGCCGGTATTTGGGCGTACAGCCCATCATTAATGAAATACGATACAGAGAATAAACAACTGACCAGCCAAAACATTATGACCGCTGCCCACCGCTGCTATGGATGCCGCTTGGTGGCGTTGCGGCTACGTGATGCGGTAACAAAAGTACGTACGCGGAGCAGATACGGACGGGGATCAATATAGCGAAGATACGGGCTCCAAGTGGGGAAATCCATTGAGATAAGCGATTCGACAAAGGGCAGATTATTATTATGCATAGCCTGTGAACGAGTATCTCGAAAACGGCGAGGCTGGTCGAATGCACGTTTTACTGTCGTGAGCATGTACGGAAACAGTTGGAAGGACAGTGAAATGGAATGTAACGCCCTACTATAAGCTCTTTAGCGACTTTGAGACCAGCATGCAACCGCGTTGCACAGCATGCAGTGACGTCCGCAATGATCCAACGCCTACTGAGGACGGTTTTCCTGCTTTTGTACGGTCCTGGAGACTGCAATAAATTACGGTGACTCCAGCGTAATTATGAACTTTCCATAAAGTCTCATTGCGTATTTCTTTCACTTACATTCTGTCCTATTCTGTAGAAATTCTTTCTATGTGCGTCTCTGGTTGCGTTGAGGTGCCTTACTTAGCTGTAACACTTTAAGCGAAAGTTTTGCACTTAAGTGTTCTGCTAAAACTCGGGTAAAAAGCCTTCTGACTACGTCACCCTGCCGTATTGCACATCTCTTGCAGTCGTGGGTGACGCAAATGAAAGGAGCCTGCTCTAGTTTGTATAGGTGGTCATTGTTAACACCCCGCTGGGATTTTACCTGTTCGGTATTCGACCGTGTAAGGCATCAGTAATATTCCTACGTGCATGGAGGCCTTGGTTTGTTGAATACTGGATAGGTGGGCCGATATCACAAGACTAATAACGAAGATGTAAGGAGTAATAGAAATACTGATGTACTATGAAATATGAATGAAGCAACATTCAATATTTAGCCGACAGTAGCTGCCTTCACGGACACTACCCAATGACAAAAGGCAGAGATCACATATCTTGAAACTACAGTTAGGTACACAGACTGCAGACCGACGATCAAGTCTCAGAGAGAGGTCTGTGCCAAGTGCGCATATCGAGGTGTATCTGACCACATGGTTGCCGCCGTTGATTTGCGCTCATATTGGGTGATACTAGCGCTCGGCGAGCGAAGAAAACGAAGAGCAAACGTGAGTGACATTGATGTGTTCCGTTCAAGGTGATAACGGTTCGCATTATATTAGGAATCGTTATCGTGAAGTTTCTTTTCTCATTGAATTTTAGTTAATTGTTTGAACCATGAGTTTTCAAGGGACTCGAAATAAAATTCGTAGATGATTACGGATACACTGGTGGTTTGTTCACTATCAAAGCTGCTCGACTGTTTCTCTGTTCACGAACTCGTGTGGTTATATAAGCGCAGCGTTTTGCTACTTTGAGGTCCAGGGAAGAGACGTTATTGCGGTATCGGCCGCTATCCGGTGGGCCGCACTTTCAAATACTCGCGCCACCAGTTACGCCTTAGCGTTGCCTGCAGCCTCCAGCGCAGCACGAGGTCGCTGCCACGAACCATTACGCCGCTGCCAATGAGATGCAAGCATCCCCTCTCCGCAGCATACTGGCGAGTGTACTGAAGTTCGAACATTCATGCACAGACACGAATTTTGTGTGTTTGCCAGCTGAATAACTCTTGCAGTCGTTCATAATGGCCATGTTCGAAATCTTCTGAATAGGTGGACATTGTATTCAAGATTGACAGATTTCTGACAACTATGTTTCTCGAAAAGAACGTCGGCATCCCCCCAGGGATTCCCATTTAAGTTCCCAAAGCATCTCCGTAACACTTAAGTGTTGTTTGAATCTACTGGTAACAAATCTAGCAGCCTGCCTCTGAATTTTTTCGAAGTCTTCCTTCAATCCGATCTGGTACGGATTCCAAGCACTCGAGCTGTACTGAAGAACAGCTCACACCAGCACCTTATATACAGCCTCCTTTACAGGTGAACTACTTTTTCCTAAAATTCTCCCAATAAACTGAAGTCGGCCGTTCGCCTTCCCTACCACAGCTCTCAATCTCGTTCCACGTCACCGAGATTTTTAAGTCATGCAGCACACTAGTAATACCGTTTCCTACTTATATTTCTCCACATTTAGAGCTAGCTGCCATTCACCGTATCAACTAGAAATTTTGTCTAAGTCATATTGTATTCTCCCACAGTCACTCAGTTTTGGCACCTTACAGCATGGCATCAACAGCAAACAAGAGCGGGTTGCTGCCCACCCTGTTCACCAAATCATTTATGTATACAGAGAGCGACAGCGGTGCTGTCACACTTTCCTGGGGCACCCATGACGATTCCCGTGTCTCTGATTCACACTCGCCATCGAGGACAACAAAATGGTTCAAATGGCTCTGAGCACTATGGGACTTAACTTCTGAGTTCATCATAACTAGAACTTAGAACTACTTAAACCTAACTAGCCTAAGTACATCACACACATCCATGCTTGAGGCAGGATTCGAACCTGCGACCGTAGCGGTCGCGCGTTTCCAGACTGTAGCGCCTAGAACAGCTCGGCCACTTCGGCCGGCGAGAACAACATACTTGGTTGTGTTATTTAAGAAGTCTTCGAGCCACTGATAACTTATTCCATGCGCTCGTACCTCCGTTAACAGCCTGGAATGGGGCACTGTGTCAAATGATTTCCGGAAATCTAGAAATATGGAATCTACCGCTTGCCCTTCATCCATAATTCGCAGTATATCGTGTGAGAAAGGAGCAAGCTGAGGGAGCCGTGTGCGGCTGGCGTTGATGCCGTTCATAGCTTCGCATCTTGTAATAGCGATAGTGGCGTCTCGTTTTCTTAATGTGTTCACTGGCGCCTTGTCTGTCCGTGAGTGGCAGCAGCAGCGCTTATCGATAGCATGTACTGTGGTACCATCTTGGAGCGCCCTCTAGCATTTTCTGGTCGTCCTGTGTCGAGCGAGGGGAGTTGGGACGGGGCAGCAGTGAGGTCCGGACAGCCAGTACTCGACCGACCGCTAGCGACACACATGCACTGTCCGACGGAAGGATGTGGTCGCAAGAGTGCATGACCACGTCAAGGACCGGATCCAGCGGGTTTTAGTTGAATGGACAATGATATTCGAGTGGTGCAACTTTCACCTGTATGTGTGTATGTATGTGTCCGCCTGTCGAAGTGCCCTCATGGTAATAAGTTGTCAGTCGACGATTTATACTGAGATCTTTCCCGTGCCTGACTTGAGTGGGGACGACCGTTGGTTGGTCGTTCGGTCGGTCGTAGCAGCGGACGACATGCATTAGGTCTTCCGACCGCTTCTGGCTTATCTGTGTTTGTGCCGACTTATAATTCGTACGTGTTGTTTCACAGTGACTGGTTTTAGTATTGTGAGTTGTTGGTGGAATTGTTTCCCGGATCCGTTTGTATGTTGTGGTTTTGAATGAGCAGTCATCTTAATGCTGTCTGCGTACTGGATTTGATGAGGAGTTGCGAACGGCCATCAGTTCTGCTTCGGACGGAGCAGCGCGGAGGTCCGCTGCACAAGGGCAGGCCGGGACCGCTGGCGGCGTGCAGCCATTGTCGGACTGAGGGGCTGCAGCCGCCGACCGAACCCGGGACGTTTGAAGTTGAGTGAACCGTGTCCAGTACTGAAACCCACGCTGTTGAGATGTTGTCGTTGTTTGCGTGTTGCTGGTCCCAGAGTCAGTGAGACCAACCGCAACAACAGGAGTGTGTCACATTGCACAGAAGCTATTAGCCGCCTTCTACTCCTTGATGTCAGTTTGGACTTAGTATTATTCTTATAAGAAAAGGTTACAGGCGAATATGGGCTTGGGACAAGGAATGAAAGAGGAGAAAGACTGAGTTCTGTAACAAGTTTCAGCTATTAATAGCGAATACCCTGTTCAAGAATCACGAGAGGAGGAGGTATACTTGGAAAAGGTCGGAAGATACAGGAAGATTTCAATTAGATTACATCATGGTCAGACAGAGATTCCGATATCAGATACTGGATTGTAAGGCGTACCTAGGAGCAGATATAGACTCAGATCACAATATAGTAGTGATGAAGAGTAGGCTGAAGTTCAAGACATTAGTCAGGAAGAAGCAATACGCAAAGAAGTGGGATACGGAAGTACTAAGGAATGACGAGATACGTTTGAAGTTCTCTAACGCTATAGATACAGCAATAAGGAATAGCGCAGTAGGCAATACAGTTGAAGAGGAATGGACATCTCTGAAAAGGGCCATCACAGAAGTTGGGAAGGTACAAAGAAGGTAGCTGCGAAGAAACCATGGGTAACAAAAGAAATACTTCAGTCGATTGATGAAAGGAGGAAGTACAAACATGTTCCGGGAAAAACAGGAATACGGAAATACAAGTCGCTGAGCAATGAAATAAATAGGAAGTGCAGGGAAGCTAAGACTACATGGCTGCAGGAAAAATGTGAAGACATCGAAAAAGATATGATTGTCGGAAGGACAGACTCAGTATACAGGAAAGTCAAAACAACCTTTGGTGACATTAAAAGCAACGGTGGTAACATTAAGAGTGCAACGGGGATTACATTGTTAAATGCAGAGGAGAGAGCAGATAGGTGGAAAGAATACATTGAAAGCCTCTGTGAGGGTGAAGATTTGTCTGATGTGATAGAAGAAGAAACAGGAGTCGATTTAGAAGAGATAGGGGATCCAGTATTAGAATCGGAATTTAAAAGAGCTTTGGAGGACTTACGGTCAAATAAGGCAGAAGGGATAGATAACATTCCAGCAGAATTTCTAAAATCATTGGGGGAAGTGGCAACAAAACGACTATTCACGTTGGCGTGTAGAACATGTGAGTCTGGTGATATACGATCTGACTTTCGGAAAAGCATCATCCACACAATTCCGAAGACGGCAAGAGCTGACAAGTGCGAGAATTATCGCACAATCAGCTTAACAGCTCATGCATCGAAGTTGCTTACAAGAATAATATACAGAAGAATGGAAAAGAAAATTGAGAATTCGCTAGGTAACGATCACTTTGGCTTTAGGAAAAGTAAAGGGACGAGAGAGGCAATTCTGACGTTACGGCTAATAATGGAAGCAAGGCTAAAGAAAAATCAAGACAATTTCATACGATTTGTCGACCTGGAAAAAGCGTTCGACAGTATAAAATGGTGCAAGCTTTTCGAGATTCTGAAAAAAGTAGGGGTAAGCTATAGGGAGAGACGGGTCATATACAATATGTACAACAACCAAGAGGGAATAATAAGAGTGGACGATCAAGAACGAAGTGCTCATATTAAGAAGGGTGTAAGACAAGGCTGTAGCCTTTCGCCCCTACTCTTCAATCTGTACATCGAGGAAGCAATGATGGAAATAAAAGAAAGGTTCAGGAGTGGAATTAAAATACAAGGTGAAAGGATATCAATGATACGATTCGCTGATGACATTGCTATTCTGAGTGAAAGTGAAGAAGAATTAAATGATCTGCTGAACGGAATGAACAGTCTAATGAGTACACAGTATGGTTTGAGAGTAAATCGGAGAAAGACGAAGGTAATGAGAAGTAGTAGAAATGAGAACAGCGAGAAACTTAACATCGGGATTAATGGTCACGAAGTCAATGAAGTTAAGGAATTCTGTTACATAGGCAGTAAAATAACCAATGACGGACGGAGCAAGGAGGACATCAAAAGCAGATTCGCTATGGCAAAAAAGGCATTTCTGGCCAAGAGCAGTCTACTAATATCAAATACCGGCCTTAATTTGAGGAACAAATTTCTGAGGATGTACGTCTGGAGTACATCATTGTATGGTAGTGAAACATGGACTGTGGGAAAACCGAACAGAAGAGAATCGAAGCATTTGAGATGTGGTGCTATAGACGAATGTTGTAAATTAGGTGGACTGATAAGGTAACGAATGAGGAGGTTCTACGCAGAATCGGAGAGGAAAGGAATATGTGGAAAACACTGATAAGGAGAAGGGACAGGATGATAGGACATCTGCTAAGACATGAGGGAATGACTTCCATGGTACTAGTGGTAGCTGTAGAGGGCAAAAACTGTAGAGGAAGACAGAGATTGGAATACGTCAGGCAAATAATTGAGGACGTAGGTTGCAAGTGCTACTCTGAGATGAAGAGGTTAGCACAGGAAAGGAATTCGTGGCGGACCGCATCAAACCAATCAGTAGACTGATGACCAAAAAAAAAAATTCTTATTAGTGAAGTGGAACCAGCGGTATTTCCTGCCTTGTGACCGCTAACGCCCCAGTTACCTGCCCTGGAGTTAGCGTACTTTCCCGGTAGTGTACCTTTCCTCGTCGTATTGATGCTGTCCGACACGGCGTGTAGTTCGACAGCCTCTTGAATCGTACTGTGCGTATGTTTTTGGGAGGTCTATCTTGGTTCTAGTGTTTCCCTTGTAAGATGGCAAGAACTATGCCCCTTACATGAAGTCATTAAAGATCACGTAACTCACGTTGAGCGAACAGTAGGGTTGAACAAAAATGACTGACAAGGCACAACGCATCTTCTAGAGGGTATAGTATGGACGTATTGGAATAATCAATGTAGGGTGATGGTTTTAAAGTAATTCACACGACATGAGAAACTTTGTGGACACGTGTCGATTTACTGGAGGCTAGTTATTCTCAGGGAAGTATACAGTGTTGACCGTGGCTGCTGGGGAGCAGCGAAGGGAAGCGACAATAGGCAGCTTAGGGCAGCTCAAGCTCTGACAAAGCAGTAACAGGGTGCGGCCTCCAGCTGCCTTAAGATGAGTGACAGTGAGTGGGTGGTTGACCCCATGCTGGTGTACTGGGAAGCAGACGGAAAACTTGTACGCCTGTTGATAAATGTCCCTCATCCCGTTTTCAGTGAAACATGCGAGTAAGCCACCCAAAGCTACAGTGGAGTGGTCAACAGAGGCCTAAATATGCATGTTTGTGACTATAACAACTTCACGCTGAATTCACGGTCCACAGAGACTGAAGTAAATCAGGTGAAGAGCGACAGAATGAAATACGCCGGCCTCCGATGGGAACATAGGACTGAGGAATTTGAAGTACTCTCCTGGGAGACAGAATTACAGAAAAATTGGTGTTTTGTGGAGACGCTAACCATGATGGGTGGCTTGGGAGGAGGGGAAATTTTGTGGGAATTTGTTCACTTCCCAGAGCAGGCATTGGTCGGCGCTGGGAAGCGACGCATAAGTAACGCGACTTGCACTGCAATTGGCGTAAGTGATTTTGCTAGAGGGTAAACTGAGGCGAAGAGAGAGGTCTTCCGTTCCCAGCTTGCCTAGAGTGCGGACGTGGCGTTCTGTACTCAGCTTGCCTGAGAGAGAGTGAGCATCTCTGCAGTTTAAGACTCTGCAAACGGAACGACTGAGCTTGGAGATAGAAAGTTTTCGTTCAGCTATGTACTGAGCAAGATAGCTAGGAGTGAATAGACGAGCGCAGCCTTGCAGCCCCACGAGGTCGGCCGACGTCCGCATAAAGACGCCGCGCCGCCACGCTGAATTCGGTGATACTGCGCCAGCTCCGGCCACTGATTAATTTGTTGGGTCACGTCGGCTAAGTTTCCACGAAGTTTTCATGGGCCGTGTATTGTAGAATTCTTTTCGCACTTCGCATTACGTCTGGGTCAGTCGATCAGAATTACTTTTGATTTATCGCGCTTTACTCCACGCAAACGCAATTTATCACCACTGCCTGTTATGAGAGTCATGTAATGTGATGATTGAAGGTCGTGAGTTTAAATAAATCTGTGCTAATCGACTTCATCTGTTTTCAATCAAGTAGTTGAAATCCCAAGTCACTTTCTTAATTAATTTTATGTTCAACATTTGCATCTGGTGTTCAATAGCTGAAAATAACATCAATGTGCACCACTTTTTAATTAAATGGGATCAATTCTGAATCAATTAATGTCAACACTGCCACCGCAGTTCAATCAGGAGTCACAGGGCCATATTACTTTCTTTGTGTTATCCGACATTGCGGCAGTTTTGCACTCTCTGTTGATCTGTTAGTCAATTACCTGGGGTGAACACACGCCAAAACCAGATAAGTGACGGGTGGGGTGTTACACCTTCGGCCTTGGGTGTGTTTCTGAAGAAGTGGTGCTGTCCCGTCTCTTTGCCCTTGATTAAAAATATTCCATCGTTGTACCGGTGATCGGACGTTAGGCAGATTGGTTAGTCGGTCGGTCGACGCTTAAGCTACCCCTAGTGTGAGTTGCCATCCTGTTACGTGAGTACAACTCTTGGCTGCCTGTCTCACCGCTTACTCAGCGGTAGTCATCTTCCTGAGGTCGATCCAGGGAGCTCTGTCTGTGGATCACTCCGACTTATTTGGACAAGTAATGTTTTAACATGTTATTGCCTTCCCCAGTTGTAATTCCGGCCTTCAGCCGTTAATTGTTTGTAACACTGTTTGAGGCCTTCAGCCGACAAATTATTTTCAATTTTCTCTTAATAAGGCCTGCAGCCGTCACTATAGCCTTTTACAGTTCATTAAGATTGTTTTAAAAGGTTTTAGTATTTTAACATGCAACTGCCTTCCTTACGTGTAATTCAGGCCTTCAGCCGTTGAGTGTTCTGAAACTGCTGCTGGCCTTCAGGCGTTAATTGTTTGTAACATTGCTTGTGGCTTTCAGCCGACAAATAGTTTCAGTTCTGTCTTGGTAAGGCCTTCAGCTGTCACTATAACTTGTTACAGTTATTAAGATTGTAAAAAGGGTTTTTGGTATTTTTAGCGTGTAAATGTCTATCTTATTGGTAATTCAGGCCTTCAGCCGTTGTGTATTTTTGAAATTGCTTCTGGCCTTATGCCGACGAATAATTTCGAACCTTCTTAATCAGGCCTTCAGCTGTTGATTGTGTGTAACATTGCTTGTGGCCTGCAGCCGACAGTAACTTGCAATTCTTCTAATAAGTCTTTCAGCCGCAAGTGTAGTAAAATATTTTGAAAATGGTTGTTGAGAGTATGGCTTAAAAAAATAGTGTATATGTTTTCTGTGCAAACAACGGTAACTGAGTAGGCCCCGTCCACACCTAACCTGCTTTCCCTAAGTGCCACGTCTCACTGAGTTTCGCACGAGCGATGCATTCTAACTCCATGGTAATTCGTGGGCGTAAACCTCTCAATCTGAAGAATGTTTTATATTCCAACTGATAATTTGTTCAAGGATTATGCAGCAAACAGAAGTTAAGGATATTGATCTGCAATTTTTTGCACCTGTTCTTTTAGCCTTCTTATACACTGGAGTCACCTGCGCTTTTTACCACTCGCTTGGGACTTTGTGCTGGGCGAGAGATAAATGACAAATGCTAGCTAGGTAATGGGCCAATGCTGATTTACCAGCAGTGGTTCCAAGGTATCAAATGGATAGATCGTGTGGCACTGATGGCCAGAAGTCCTGACCTGGGGATGTTGGGTCACCGAGTTGCAAGTGCAGTTGACGCTACACTGGGGGACTTTCGTCTCACTGATGATGAAATGACGATGAGGGCAACACAACACCCAGTTGCTAGCGAAGAAAACGTCCAACTCGGCCGGCAGTCGAACCCGGACCCAAAGCATGGCAGTCGGACGTGCTCACCACTCAGCTGAGGGGGCGGGCGATTTCAAAGACAGAGGCTGCACATCTCAGCGGTAAGAACACGGTTATGCCTGGGCTACTTCCATTCCCCTGTAGCCCAAGCGGCTGGACGGAGCAGGCTCTCCAGTGGAACTATCTGCTAGTGCTGCAGAAGATCGGGCATACCAACAAAGATATAGGCCTGGGAGAGATTCAGCAGAAACTGCGCCATTGAAGCGACACCTTATGTGGGACAAATCGTCGGCGCAGGTCAGCGAGACGTGGGCAGCCCGCCTGTGTGTCGCCTTCGACGTGGTGGCCCTCTCAGTGTCTCCCCCATCAAATGGGCAGCACCAGTGGGTCGCCGGCACCATTCGTCCGTCTCTTGTATGGTCGCGATTACATATCCTGCACCCGCACTGGTGTTTCCACGATAGCAAGGAAGCGTCGTGGAAGGGAGGCTCATGCTAGGTGCCACGCTGTGGAGACCCAGCAACCACTTGGTCCAAGTCTGCTGGTGGATTCGCGGGAGCTGACGTATCTGTGGACCCCACCTTGGAACATCGAAAGAAGATCGCAAACCTGACATCTTGCCAGTCGACGTCAGCTGCGCGAGGAGATCTGTCAAGACTCCCTTGCACGCTGTGTGGTTTCTTTAGTGGATACAGGACCGAGGAACTGATGCCGTTTATGAACAGAAAACTAATACATAAATTTGGTGTTGAATTTGCAGCGTCAGTTGCTAATAGTGGATCTGAATGCTGAAATACAGGGGATAGGCAGAATAATGTGAACACCCGTACTTACTTGAGAACGGTTTATTAGTAAGGGTTTGCCCCAATTTGACAGTAATACAACTGCGATTCTTCTTGGACTAGTGGCATATAATGACTGTACATTCTCCAGTGGAATTTTATGCCATTCTTCGATCAGAACCTCTTCGAACTCCTGCAGTGACGAGGGAGGCGGAAGTCTGCTCCAGAGTCTGCGTTCCAACACCGCCCAAGAGGGTTCGATAATTTTCAAGACTGGGGACTGTGCCGGCCAGGGAAGACGCTGCAGATCAAATGGTTCAAATGGCTCTGAGCACTATGGGACTTAACATCTGAGGTCATCAGTCCCTAGAACTTAGAATTATTTAAACCTAACCAACCTAAGGACATCACACACGCCCATGCCTGAGGCAAGATTCGAAACTGCGACAGTAGCAGTCGAGCGATTCTGGATAGGCATTTGGTGCAGGGAGTGGCAACTGACCCTTAACATAGACAAATGTAATGTATTGCGAATACATAGAAGGGAGGATCCTTTATTGTATGATTATATGATAGCGGACAAACACTCGTAGCAGTTACTTCCTTAAAATATCTGGGAGTATGCGTACGGAACAATTTTAAGTGGAATGATCATATAAAATTAATTGTTGGTAAGGCGGGTGCCAGGTTGAGGTTCATTGGGAGAGTCCTTAGAAAATGTAGTCCATCAACAAAGAAGGTAGCTTACAAAACATTCGGTCGACCTATACTTGAGTATTGCTCATCAGTGTGGGATCCGTACCAGGTCGGATTGACAGAGGAGAAAGAAAAGATCCAAAGAAGAGCGGCGCGCTTCATCACAGGGTTATCTGGTAAGCGTAATAGCGTTACGGAGATGTTTGGCAAACTCAAGTAGCAGACTCTGCAAGAGAGGCGCTCTGCATCGCGGTGTAGCTTGCTCGCCAGGTTTCGAGAGGGTGCGTTTCTGGATGAGGTATCGAATATATTGCTTCCCCCTACTTATACCTCCCGAGGAGATCATGAATGTAAAGTCAGAGAGATTCGAGCGCGCACGGAGGCTTTCCAGCAGTCGTTCTTCCCGCGAACCATACGCGTCTGGAACAGGAAAGGGAGGTAATGAGAGTGGCACGTAAAGTGCTCTGCATCACACACCGTTGAGTGGCTTACGGAGTATAAAAGTAGATGTAGATGTAGACTGATGGGCCTAGAACCGCTCGGCCACCACGGCCGGCCGCTGCAGATCAGTTGCACGCTCCTCATATCACGATTGCACGGTCCTGGCTGTGTGAATGGGAGCATAATCGTCCTCAAATATGGCATCATTGTTGGGGAACAACATTTGAATCACAAACGTTTATTTTCCCCTGGGCAGCATGTCAAGTAACGAATTGTGGACGTGAGGACGCAAAACGAATTATGTATACTGACAGATGTAGTCCACTTAGAGATGCAGTTACGATCGTGTGGAAAAAATCAGGCCGCGCGGGGTAGCCGACCGGTCAGAGGCGCGTTGTCACGGTCCGCGCGGCTTCTCCGTCGGAGGTTTTAGTCCTCCCTCGGGCATATGTGTGTGTGTGTCGTCTTTAGCGTGAGTTAGTTTAAGTTAGATTAAGTAGTGTGTTAGATTAGGAACCGATGACCTCCGCAGTTTCGTCCCATAAGACCATACCACAAATTTCCAATTTCCCTAATCGTTGGCTGTAACACTGTATTTGAGGGTAATGATAGGGCCAGCAGTATATGATATGGCTACCCACACTTTCACAGTCCCACCTCCATGATTAACCGTTGGAATCAAGCAATCAGGGCTTTAGGCTTCTTTTTACGTCCTCCAGGCGTAAACTAGGCCCGATGTTGGAAATAACGAAAACGTTGACTCGTCGGATCATATGACGTGTTTCCACTGATCAGCCCTCCAGGATTTCTGCTGCCGACCCCATGTTCTACACTTCATTGCGTTTGTTGTCGTCGCTAATGGTTTCGATATAGCAGCTCATCCCTGGATATTCGCTTTATGAAATTCTCGGCGGACAGTGTCGATAGATACGTGGTCTCGAAAACGCCTATTGAGATCTGCTGTCAGCTTCACCCGCAGTAGTTTTTTGTTGTTGTTACTCAATTCGTGTTATCGTACGATGATCTGTGTCATTCGCTTTTGACTTAGGACCACTATTACGTTTACACGATGATGCCTTTTGTATAGGCTGTCATGACTGTTAAAACAGTTGCTCTTGAAATATTCAGCAAGTTTTCAGTTTTGGTTACTGATGCTCCAGCTAATCGGGCCCCACAATCTGTCCTCAGTTAGGTCTTTCACTGCACGTCGACCTCGACCTCTGAATGCAGATTCGAAGTGTGCACTACTCGTAAACAACCTGCACTGATGCCTAGTCCGTACTGAATACGCCCAGTCCAACACGACTCATTCCTTACCTACATTGCTACTGTCAAGCACAAGCATCCCATTGCTACCACTATTCACTTTATTTTGTCTATCCCCTGTACATACAGATGCAAGAGATTCATATATCCGACTCTCTTTATTACAATGTCTATTCAGAATATGTCGAACTCTGGCCACAATGGAAGTCTAATTGTCATCCCATTTGGCTAGCTCACAAATATTCCAACTTCAGTACACCCGCCGCTGGAGCTCCGGAGAGGAAATGCTCGCATCTCATTGGCAGCGACGTAATCGTTCGTGGCAGGCAGCGCCGTCGTGCTGCGGTGGCGGCTGTAGGAAACGCCGCGGGGTGACTGGTGGCGCGCGTGTTTGAAAGTTCGTTCGACCTGATATCGGGCGACACCGAAAGGCTGTCAGCGACCATCGTCGGTTCGGCTAGTGTCACTCCGGAACGACAGCGAAATGCAAACGTCTGCCCACCCATCAAGGTGTCAGCCATTTTTGCCCTGGTGTCTGAGAGCTGATGACCTCGACGACTCGCTGTGAATAGAAGGGCGCTACGAGCACCTGGATCTACGCCGAACCCCCGTCACCTCCGCATCTTTCCGAGGGAATATTTAGTTTTCAGTGCTCGTGTACTGTATGTGAGTGCCCGTCATTCTATGTCTTCGAAGGAAGAACGACAACGGCGAGGTTTATAGTTTTGGACTTCTGTCGTGCCACGACTTATTTCATTCATCTATTACTCTCTTCCAACAATCAACACTAATTATATTTGGATTAAATTTGCAGCATGTACTTATATTACTCCAATTTTCTTTTGGACCAAGAAACTGACTATTAGTTACACTACTCGACATTAAAATTGCTACAGTAAGACGAAATGCAGATGATAAGCGGGTATTCATTGGACAAATATAGTATACTAGAACTGACATGTGATTACATTTTCACGCAATTTCGGTGCATAGATCCTCAGAAATCAGTACCCAGAACAACGGCCTTAATACGCCTGGGCACTGAGTCAAACAGAGCTTGGATGGCGTGTACAGGTACAGCTGCCAATGCAGCTTCAACAAGATACCACAGTTCATTAAAAGTAGTGACTGGCGTATTGTGACGAGCCAGTTGCTCGGCCACCATTGACCAGACGTTTTCACTTGGTGAGACATCTGGAGAATGTGCTGGCCAGGGCAACAGTCGAACATTTTCTGTATCCAGAAAGGCCTGTACAGGACCTGCAACATGCGGTCGTGCATTATCCTGCTGAAATGTAGGGTTCCGCAGGGATCGGATGAAGGATGGAGCCACGGGTCGTAACACATCTGAAATATAACGTCCACTGTTCAAAGTGCCGTCTATGCGAACAAGAGCTGACGTGTAACCAATGGCACCCCATAACATCACGCCGGGTGATACGCCAGTATGGCGATGACGAATACACTCTTCCAATGTGCGTTCACCGCAATGTCGCCAAACACGGATGCGACCATCATGATACCTGGATTCATCCGAAAAAATGATGTTTTGCCATTCGTGCACCCAGGTTCGTCGTTGAGTACACCATCGCAGGCGCTCCTGTCTGTGATGCAGCGTCAAGGGTATCCGCAGCCATGATCTCGAGCTGATAGTCCATTCTGAACTGTTCGTTCATGTGGTTATTGTCTTGCAAACGTCGCCGTCTGTTGACTGAGGGATCGAGACGTGGCTGCACGATCCTTTACAGCCATGCGGATAAGACGCCTGTCATCTCGACTGTTAGTGATACGAGGCTGTTGGGATCCAGCACGGCATTCCGTATTACCTTCCTGAACCCACCGATACCATATTCTGCTAACAGTCATTGGATCTCGACCAATGGGAGCAGCAATGCCGCAATACGATAAACTGCAATCGAGATAGCCTGCAATCCGACCTCTATCAAAGTCGGAAACGTGATGGTACGCATTTCTCCTCCTTACACGTGGAATCACAACAACGTTTCACCAGGCAACGCCGGTCAACTGCTGTTTGTGTATGAAAAATCGGTTGGAAACTTTCCTCATGTCAGCACGTTGTAGGTGATAAGCTAATCATTTGCATATCACATCATCTTCTTCCTGTCGGTTAAATTTCGCTTTTGTAGGGCGTCATCTTCGTGTTGTAGCAATTTTAATGGCTAGTTGTGTAGTTGCATCAGCATGCAACCTTCATATTCTCCGAGAATCTTACAAGGAAACCACATCAGCTTGGCCTCACGTTTTGACAAAAAAATCACAGCAGCGGGATTTCAGCCCCTGCAATGGATCCCGCGCGGAAATTCTGACGGTAAGCAGTTATAGCGTCCTGAAAGTGCAGCTTCTAAGGGGGAACGACAGGGTGACGGTCGAAAAACCTTGACATTTTTTTACTACGGAATTATAATCTATAGAATTTGAGGAATTATTCCCCGAAATAATATGTGGGAACTCTGTGAGCATTTGAGGCTAAAGCAAACGGTGAGTTGAAAAGTTATAAACAGAAAATGCTCCTGCGACAAGTCATTACCGATGCCATCACCCCTATTTATACCGATCTGAGTAAACCTGATTTGCTAGGGCATTGCTTCGGTGGTTTTACTCAAAAAGTGAACGAAAGTTTCAATAGTCTCCTTTGGAGGTACGCTCCACAAGTAACATCCAGCCGAAGCGAAATTGTCATTGCTTCAAATTTGGCCATATGTCTATTCAATGTAAGCATGTTGCATTAATGCACGTGGAAAATGCTCTTCAAACCATAATCGGCGATGAAATGCGGCGATCCTGTGAAGATTGAGACTCCAGCGGCGATGCGCTCAGCGACGAAAATGACTCTGAGATCGAAAATGACGACTTATCAGTTCAAAGAAGCAGAAAGCGACCATCCACTAGCCGGGGTAATGGTTATTATGGACCAAGCATCCCGTAAGTTGCAAGCTTTGTCCCTTTCTTATATGATAAATACGTGTCAAAATTTAAACGGGTTTTTCTCAAAACCATGTATTGCGGCACGGTTGTCGTCGCCCACGCTATAATTTTCATCCGATAGTAATGGTTTGTGATCTTCATTGAAGCAAATTGAATTGTCTTCAGTTCATCGTATCCGATTTTTTTATGTTGATGTTTAGTAATTTTTTTTTTGGCCAAAAAATAGGGGTGCAAAGCAGTCCATTTTTTCAAATATCTACAGTTTTGCCAAAAACTTCTTTTTCTAAATTCCTAAGATGCATTAAAATTACATCCGCAAGGTTCAGGGTAATACGTTGATTTCATGCTTCAGATAAGCACAACCGGAATTAGAGCGGCAATCGTTGATGTACCTCCTCTCAGAGCTGCCTCGGGAAAATTCCAATTACGCAGTGAAGATATTAATATTTTTCAATAAAAAATACCAATTAAAACTACAATGTATGACTTATTCATTGCAGTACACCCTACTTCTCTACTAAATATCAATACAGAGAAAAAAATTCTTGAATTTGAGCAATATTTTCGTCCGTCATGTGGTGTCACCGCCAGACACCACACTTGCTAGGTGGTAGCCTTTAAATCGGCCGCAGTCCGGTAGTATACGTCGGACCCGCGTGTCGCCACTGTCAGTGATTGCAGACCGAGCGCCGCCACACGGCAGGTCTAGAGAGACTTCCTAGCACTCGCCCCAGTTGTACAGCCGACTTTGCTAGCGATGCTACACTGACAAATACGCTCTCATTTGCCGAGACGATAGTTAGCACAGCCTTCAGCTACGTCATTTGCTACGACCTAGCAAGGCGCCATTACCAGTTTATATTGAGATTGTAATACTGTCTAAACAAGAGCGATGTTCTCCAATTGTGGATTAAAGTTAAGTATTCCAAGAACTACGTTCTTTTCTTTATAGGATAATTACTTTACCTTGTTCCAGACCTCACGCCAATCTGCGTGAGCTTAAAGGCGTGCCTTTCGGCCACCCGTCACTGTGGATTGGCTGTCTTGCCAGTCCACAACACGTCATCTGGTCGTTCCCCATTCTTTTGCGCACACCTTTTGTTTGTCATTCGTGTTGCCGCACTTCAGGCGCCTAATGTCCGAGAACGAAGTACCTAACATTCGAGTGTCGTCAACCAGCGCCATGATATTCTCGGAATTCTGAAGGCTGGGGAAGTTCGAGAAAACATATCATTTTACGCAAAAAATACTAAGCAATATGGGTAGGTAATATATCCAACTCATCTACATATACACTGAATATTAGTGTCGCAATATTCTCTTATTGATATTCTACAGCTTACAATACGCTTCAGAATCACAATAATTAAGCCTAAGAAATTAAGGAATCATTATGAAGTTAATCATCTTCGATTTATAATGTAATCATAAGCAGTCACGTCGAAGAGCGGGTCTCCTGCAGATGCACTCCACTTCAACGGCGACAGTTTTAAAACCTAAAGAAAATGGTGGACAGAAGCGAAGTTATTAAAAGTGCATCTTTTCGTTCAATCTCCGATCGGTCACGAAATGGAAACCACAGAGAAAATAACAAATATTTTATTTGTAACAGTTTTTCACAGCTTCTCTCTACAGTGGGTAATCAAATACTTCCCATCGAAAAGGAGGCAAGAGCGTCTTTGTTGCAGCTGTAGTGAGCTTCTGCAAAACTGCTGTCACCCGTGAGAGGTTGCTGATGTGGGCTTGTAACACCGAAAATGCAAGATTCATGGCACCTGCTACCGATATATAATTTTTTTTTAATTTTATGTAAATATTTTTAATTTAAATGCTTTCTTTTAATAAGTAGGGACATTGCTTCACTGTATGTGTACGTTTAGGGTAGAAGTCTGTTGACGTTTCATTGTATTTATCTGTTTTACTGTGAAACTTATAAGCTCTGGGAAAAAGCCAAAGGAATTGTTATTTCCATCGATTAGCAACGATAATAGGAGTGCTTGTGCGTTGTAAAATCTTTGGTTAGGGGGTTGTTGCGCAGAGCGCGCGGAGAGAGAGCGAGAGACGTGATCCAGCGCTTGTAGTCTGCGGATGTGTGGTGTTAACACTGTTGCAGTAGAGAGTACCATTTCGGCGGCATCATGTACGCGTTCCGGCCAGATGACTAGAAGCAGGAGGAAGAACAGTGGATGTGCGGAAGAGGCTGTATTAATTGCGATTGCCCGCCCTGTAATTAACCGTGGCCCCACAAGATGCTACCGTCTTCAACAACAGCAGCAGTTCCAGCAATACAGATTCGTCGTCGGCTCCGAATTTTGTCGCACACGCTGCACTGAAGTAAGACTGTTCATTGGTAGAAAGTATTAACGGCTAACCCAGCACCACAACTGAATGTGATTTGATTAATAAACTTTATTTAAATGATAATCAGTTAAATTCAGAGCGATTGTGCCCTCATTGCCCACAGACATTGTTACCAAGCAGGGCCCTTGTTCCCCTTTTTTCCTTATATGCTAACCGAAGTTTGAGAATGTATCAATGGAAAAAATCCAAATCTAAAGAAAATGCACAAATTAAGATTGCTGAAGTTTTATTTATTTTACATATAGCTTGGAGCACATGGTTGTTTGGTTTGGTACGTATTCTAGTGTTTATTTCTGTTCAAGTCAGTAAAAAAGGCTCAGTTGTTCAAGTAATAATATGAATTCTAATTTGAAAATTAAGTGACTGCAAAGTAAAAGGTGCTTACTTTGATGACGTTATGTTGAGGTCTCTGAAAGTCATTGTTCCCGTAACGCGGTTCAGTACTAACATACAGCTTAAGTGGAGATATTCAAATCATTACTCGATTTCCTTTTTCAAAATTTAATGACAAACTTTACGTAAAAGTGACTTCTCAGTTTTCTTTGTCATTAGTGTAAAAAAAAGTGACAACCTTCAGTTGCCGCGTCAGTGTTTAGTAATAAATGTTTTTCGTTCCCTTTCATTGTACAGGATTTTGGAAGTAAATCGCCCTAGTGGGCTGGCGACCGTGATTATTTCCTTTTGGTTCATTAGTGTAACTTTTGGATTCATGATCAGTGGTACTCCTTTTCTGTCCAGTGTTGTTCGTGAGTGAATGCACAAAATAACTTTCATTTTTCCAAATTGTAGCCCTGTTCGGTTTAATTACTTTTTTATGTTTAGTAGGCTTTTCTATCAGAAAGATCGGTTGTACACTTTCCCCCTACTTATCGGTAGTACTTCTTCGGGAAAGATGGCCTTATCCAACTAGAAAAATTCCATTAGGTATACACGCGATCCTCGGTCATATTTTATATCGCAAGCAGAATAGGCCGATTAGTAAGGGGGAGGTTACAGGCTGTACGAAATCTGGCGAAAAGCCTCAGAGAACGACAGTGCATAATTCACTCGTGGTAGGAGACTCTGTTGTTCTAGGGGTCTTTATTTGCTCACTGTGCGTTCAGAACAGAAAAGTGGGAGGTGACAACAGCGATGGGAATGTTAGAGCCACTGCACAACACATCTGCACATAACTTGATCGGATTTTCAGTGCGGTTGAGAGGTTGCGTTGCACTCTCACTTCTGATATGGGGCTATGCTGCTTAATGTTCTTAGGGAAGATGATCTTTATTACTTGGTTGCTGTACTGGATACGATCTGACGTCATTCATATGATAAAATGGTTGGCAGTAGTTAACTCTCTTGCTTGTGTGCTCTAGTGAAGGAATAGCGGTAAGCTTTCAAAGGAAGACGGTGCCGAGTTAATTGACCACTGTAAAAGTGTACGGTGGATGAGGGACGAAGAGAGGGCTTTTTGTGCGGAACCTGGGTGAAAAGATTTGTGGACTGCCCAGTTCCTCGGTCTCACTGTGAAGGTACATTGGATGGCGCCAGTCGGTCGTTGGCTGCGCCCAGGTTGGCTGGCTAGTGCCGAGGAGTTGCTGGAGCTGTAAGCACATCATTGATCACCGGCAATAAAGCAGAGGATGGGCGCTTGTCAGGTAGGAAGCCGATGAGAGGGCTGTGAGTTTCCGCGAATTTTTTGTGGGACATGTCAGTGGCGCCCTGGCGTCCAGACTCTGCTACAAAACATATTTGTGAAGGCACGAGGCTTTTAGCAAGTTTATGGCCGTTCTTTGGAAAGTTCGAAATGGACACAGCTGGGGAGATAACGATCTTTTTATGGAGGGCTGTGGTTCCATCCAGCTCACGCTTTTAACAAGAACATGGTGTAATCAAGTGGGAAAGAGGCCGCAAAGATGAATCTTTTTTCCTTTTCTCCCAATTATTTTTAAAGTCGCTGGTTGGGCAAATCTGTATATGCAGAGCAGGGGGTGGTCTCCCAGTTTCGAATGCCATACTCCGGCTCGTGACTGGCTTGTACTGAAGTGGGAGTAGTCTAAGCATGTAAATGGGCTATGCTATGCGCTGGCGAGGAGAGATAAAGAATGGCAGATCTTCACCTAAACAGTGAGACTTGTGTCCTTTGCTAGTGTGGCACTTAGAACCTGTACCGATCACTATCTTAACCATCAGAGGTACTGCTTCTTGCATCATGCACACAGTGAGTGATGCGTGGGTGTACTTATTTGTTTTGAGTCTGCCGTCTAAACATTTAACGTATTCCTTCATGCATAGTCGTGTCACAGAGTCAAATTGGTTTGGCGGACCAGCAAACGGATCCACCTGTACCCTGGGATTCACCGGGTTTCAGAGGCTTGCAGGGAAGTACCTGCATTCCGAATCAGTCAACTGCGAGACTACGTATTTACATACTTCTAGGCGCACGCTTTTAATAGCAGATTGGCGCTGCACATGGCTGCAGTCGGAGAGCGCATCGTGGAGAGCCCCCCTGACCAGCAGAAGGGTAAAGTATTCGCTGCTACGGCATAGATTCAAATGGCTCTGAGCACTATGGGACTAAACATCTGTGGTCATCAGTCCCCTAGAACTTAGAACTACTTAAACCTAACTAACCTAAGGACATCACACACATCCATGCCCGAGGCAGGATTCGAACCTGCGACCGTAGCAGTCGCGCGGTTCCGGACTGAGCGCCTAGAACCGCTAGACCACCGCGGCCGGCGCTACGGCATGGGGCTCCAATATATGCTTCTCAGCACCCTGTTCTTTGGAACCATATTTTTCTTTATAGAATAGTAGAGTATAGATGCTTGACAGTAGCGTAGGTTTTGGGCCATACCATGGATTCACATGTATGAAATCAGGTACAGCGATTAGTTCTGGTTAGTGTCGTATGTTGATCCCCAGCTGATCACTTTGTTCACCATAGACCCCATATTATTGAACGCGTTCGTCAAATAAAAAAAATGTTTGTGTGGCGTTTCTTTAGCCATCTTTTGTCATGTGATGCTAAGAATGAATAAATCAATTGTTATTTATGCCACAATTCCTCCCAGTGTTCTTTGCCATTTTATCAAAAGTTTTAATAGGAGCTGAAAGAGCTAAACTTCGCAATTTTATCTTAGCTACCCATTGGAGCTTGAAGGAAAAAAATCTCGTAATGAAATAACGCTACACTACCTCTAATGACGCACTCATTTGTTTCGTTTATTTACAGTGCATTTCTGAATCGCAACGTAAGAAAATTTAAAACAAAGGAATATCTGGCACCAGCTACAGATTAGAAACTGCACAGTTTGCACAATGAACAGAGCGTGTTGTCAATCACAAAGTAGCATTTCACAAACCTTTTACTCACTCCACACTACTTCGTGCTCAATCATTAAGTGGCTGAAGTGGGGTGGAGAGAGTGACAAACAACAGGTGGTCGGAAAGATTAAAAGCTGTACTTCTAGAGCAGCGGGTACCAACATAGGGTTAATTACCCCCGAGCGGTAAAATGAGATTTTCTGAGGGGCAGAAACTAAACAAATCGATTCTGTTTCAGTTTGGAACCTAAATTAAATTCAAAAGATCATTACTATTATAACAATTTTGTAACACCCTAATAATAACTATGTAAGTTACGAATAATTACTTTTCCACAGTTAGCAACATTAATGCAGTGGAAGTTACAGGTTCCTCACATAGTCCACCCACTACACAAATATCAAATATGTTGTGCTTTGTCCCGTATGTCGCTGATGTTGGAAGTGAGACACATACAGAACCAATACTAAATAGCCCAAGAAATATCTTCTCCAACTTGTTGGCAGTACTTGCAGTAGTCTAGAAATTACTTCATTACTCACTTCGAAACAGATAAACGAATTAATTGACAGTACGACACAGCAGTAACTATATAACAGCTAGTGTAGTGCTGTACACAGTATTATTCTGTATTGTCATTATTATTCCTGATGCTATTAGTGAATGTGGTCAGACACAATGCGTTAACACCCTGAGGTCTTCCAGTTTCTTCCAGTTCAGAAGTAAGGAGTGCAGCAATCGAGCAATCTACGAACAGTAAGCATAGTGCACACATTTTAACTTGATTGATTTTAAATCAGGTTTCAGCGTGCAGGTCCACCAAGTGCCTCAACGGAGAGAAGTAATGCAGTGGATGTATGTTTTGTAACAAGCATCTAGCCACACTGCGAATAGTTAGCTTTCCTATCTGAGAAGGAGTTGTGGCTAGCACTTGCGATCCACAACGAATTCCTTCGTCATTCATTCTGACACACACACACACACACACACACACACACACACACACACCCAAAGGCCCGCGCCCACATCCGCGCAAGCTCACACACACTCTTAAACTAAATATCGTTTATATTTCATCATTTTAAAAATAATAGTGTTCCAAGAAAAGTCTTTCACTCTACAGTTCAGTTAGGTGCTAAAGTTGGTGTTAATTTGGGGGGGCGGGAGGGTTAGGGTTTGTGATGGGGAAACAGACGCAGATGGGGGTGAGGATGGGGGTGCTACCTAATGTCTGCTTGCACTCAGGGGTAATGGCCTAGGAAAGGTTGGGAACCACTGTTCTAGAGGGTCATAAAGGCATACTTCCGGAATTACGACCGAAATATTCGCGCGGGATTGACTGCTGGTGCCGTCACCTAGGTAGTGCTCTTTTCTCTTCTTAAAATGTACGCCAAGTTGGTGATCTTTACTTGTTAGGTTAAGATCGCTCGATCTCTCTGTGGATATTGACAATAGGCGTATTACAGCAGTCAGTAAGTGTACCTCATGTCGCCAAAGAGTCGCAGTGTTAGCTGTGAATTGCTCGACGATAACATAGAGCAACAGTGGAGGAAGGTAATATGAATTACTTAGCAGTGGTATTAGTTATTGACTAGTCGGAGTGATATGGCAATAGTTATTAAATGTCTACAGCCATCCTTGATATGATCTGATTGTATCACGGAAGCAAAAACAACATTGGTCAAGCCTGCTGCTGTCGGCACCGAAACAGAGTTTATTGTACGGTATCGTTCCCTGTGTCTCTAGTGAAGCCAACCAGTGCCCTTAAATAGTGCAAGGACATCCCTTACCAGCGCTTTGCTAGACACAGTTTCTTCAGGTCAGGTTGATCCGAATATTCTGTGTCTTTTAATCTCCAGTGCCTCGCTTTCGAAGGTGAGATGTGATGCGGTGTCCTCGTCCACACCACACATTCTTCTATTAGCCCCATTCAATGTAGATCTTTTTTGAAATTCCCTTGGACTGCCAATAGTCCAGCCATGAGTTTCATATCCTTCCTGCTCAAGCCCAGGCCATCCATGGAAAGTGCGAGTATTTGTAGTATTTTTTTTTTTTAAATTCACAATATAAAGTTACTTGCTCTGCATGTAGACTAGGTGTTGTTAAACGACGCTGTGCGATTTGCATTCCATAAGCCATTTCGAGTTTCCATGAGTGAGTTTGTGCCCCAACGATGGGAACCGTATCCACATGTATTGTCGCAAACTCTGGTTGAGCTACGTACCAAATAAACACGATAGTTGAGTTAAGGTCGTGAATAATAACTAGTTGACTGATAATCTATGAGTAATAAGTCACCGGATAAATAACAAGGACTAAAT
The DNA here is from genome assembly GCF_021461385.2 of Schistocerca piceifrons. Lineage (NCBI taxonomy): Eukaryota > Metazoa > Arthropoda > Insecta > Orthoptera > Acrididae > Schistocerca > Schistocerca piceifrons. The sequence continues at coordinate 745,529,933 of NC_060141.1, forward strand.
GAGCCAAAATAAATGGAAAAATTAAATAATAACATTCGATCTACTAATAATTAACTGAACAGTTTGTCTGTTGAGTAACAATCAGTCGAATAATGATTAATTGAATAACTATTAAATGAATAGTGGCAGACACGTTCATTCAAAAGACACTTACATAAAGACTTCGGCCACAGTCTTCATCAGTTATGAGAGACACACACCATTCACACACACAAGCAGGCACTCCTCACGTGCCGGCCGGAGTGGCCAAGCGGTTATAAGGCGCTACAGTCCGGAACCGCGCGACCGCTACGGTCGCAGATTCGAATCCTGCCTCGGGCATGGATGTGTGTGATGTCCTTAGATTAGTTAGGGTTAAGTAGTTCTAAGTTCTAGGGGACTGATGACCTCAGAAGTTAAGTCCCATAGTGCTCAGAGCCATTTGAATCATTTTGAACCCCTCAAGTACACACGACTGCCAACTCCAAAATCTCGGGTCGAGATGCTGAAGTTGGCGGTCGTGTGTGCGTGAGCTGCACCTGCTTTTGCGTGAGACTGGTGTGTGTCTGTGTGTCTTTCCATATGAAGGCTGTAGACGATAGCTTTGTGTAACTGTATGGTACCTAACTATCTGCCTTTCTTACATTGTTGGTATTCCTAACTGGAGTTCTATTGTTTGATATGAACTGAATAACAGTATGTAATATTTTATTTAATAAATCACGTATTTCGTATTGTGTCTCATCGCTAAAGAACATGGCATGCTGCAACAATAACGACTGCAGTGAATGGCTTTGCAAGAACATGAATTTGCACAGTAAACAGGAAGGTTTCTCGAGTCTGCCATTATGTAGCTGCGATTCTGTTTGAAACATATTATGTTTCAGTAAGAGAACCACCTGTCAATCAAATAATTCTGGAATCACATCAGCGTAGCATCTGGGAGTTAGGCCAGAATCGTTCCAGTTGGTGCAGCAACATCGGCAACGAAAGTTTCCTTGTATGAAATATCTCCCATACTGGACGCAGTTATCACGAGTAGTCCATACTAACAGAGACTTGAAGAGAACAAAAGGGTGAAAAGGAAACAACAATTGGGCCTAATCCACGTATACAGAATTATCCACCCAAGAAGTCAGCTAGAGCACAACTCTACTTTCCTTTAGAAGCTTCGGAGAAGTCTACACACAGGTCTCGGAAGCCGTCATGGTTTGGTGGCATCAGTGGCAGTGGTATAGAAAACGATATGGTTCCTTGTTTTTTATCGAAAGAGTGGGTAATGACAAACATACTAGCCATAGGAAGTGTTTCATTATGAAAACTGTAACTGAAGCCCGTGTAACAGAAGTCAAAAACTTGAGCATCAAAAATCTGTTTTGTCTAAACTTATGCTTAAGGAAGCTATTGCGAACAACATTTAAGTAATAGTTTCCATCATATGTTTTAGAGTAGTATGTATATGTTTTGATAATCAGCCAAATGTATTTAATGTATACAGGGGTATAAATGTGGATATTGTCATTATTGGTACCTTAATATGTACCCACTTCAGTGTGTTAGCTATTTGTACTCTGTGTCTAACAATCTTTCTGCACACATTTCGGATAACTTAATCCCTGATGTTTTTGGAAATTTGTGTAAAGGTCTTGTGGGACCAAACTGCGGAGGTCATCGGTCCTTTCTCTGCCTCGTGATGACTGGGTGTTGTGTGATGTCCTTAGGTTAGTTAGGTTTAAGTAGTTCTAAGTTCTAGGGGACTGATGACCATAGCTGTTAAGTCCCATAGTTCTCAGAGCCATTTGGACCATTTGAGGTCATCGGTCCCTAAGCCTACACACTATTTAATCTATACTTAATCTAACTTAAACTAGCATACACTAAGGACAACACACACACCCATGGCCGAGGCAGGATTCGAACCTCCGACGGCGGGAGCCCCGCGAATCGTGACAATGCTCCCTAGACCGCTCGGCCACTCCCCGCGGCCTGATGTTTTCTACACGATCGTAACTGCGTCAGTAAGTGGACTACATCTGTCAGTATACACCATTCGTTTTCCGCCCTCGCGTCCACACTTCAACACCTGGCATGCTGACCAGGGGAAAATAACCGTTAGTGGCTTGCTTTCGCCAAATTTCTTGGAGGTACTACACAACCTAAAAACAAACGACTTATAGTAGCTATAATTATTAGTCTGCAAATGAAGTAAACACCGATGTAATGTTGTTCAGTACACTGTCCACAGACACCAATAAAAATATCTGCTCTTATACACCTAACACCGATATTTTATACACATTTAGGGAGAAATTTGTACTTCTAGTGTCCTAAGGTTCGATGCCAACGAAAAACATCTAAAACAAACTAAAAACTATCTAAAGCCAAGTTCACATACAGTAAATATTTCTTTATTTAAAACAAACAGTTTCGACAGACTTTGCTGTTATCTTCGGATCCTTTTGTTATGAAATATGTTCATTCTGAGGTTCAAATGGCTCTGAGCACTATGCGACTTAACATCTATGGCCATCAGTCCCCTAGAACTTAGAACTACTTAAACCTAACTAACCTAAGGGCAGCACACAACACCCAGTCATCACGAGGCAGAGAAAATCCCTGACCCCCCGGGAATCGAACCCGGGAACCCGGGCGCGGGAAGCGAGAACGCTACCGCACGACCACGAGCTGCGGATTGTGTTCATTCTGAGTTGAACCTAACTCCAAGTTGTTATCCGGATAAAAATGGCATACTATAAAACGTTTGTCATAATGAAAATATTTAAAAACGTAAAGGACCTTGTGCAAGTGTCTGGAGCCGACCCGTGTGGCCGAGCGGTTCTAGGCGCTTCAGTCTGGAACCGCGCGCCCGCTACGGTCGCAAGTTCGAATCCTGCGTCGGGCACGGATGTGTGTGATGTCCTTAAGTTAGTTAGGTTTAAGTAGTTCTAAGTTCTGGGGGACTGATGACCTCAGATGATAAGTCCCATAGTGTTCAGAGCCTTTTGTGCAAGTGGCTATGTCCATATATGCACAGCTCACAGGTTATTGTTACGTCACAAAAACACGATACACAGTAACACGTCTACTTACATTCAGCTTTTTATCCAAATGACGACCTGGCGTGAGGTTTAACTCAAAATGAACACGTTTCATAAGAAAAAGATTTTTGAAGACGCGAAGGTGACAGCAAAGGCTGCCGAAATCTTTTGATTTGAATAAAGAAATATTTATGCGATCTTAGCGTAAGAAAGTTTTTAGCAAGTAAAACGGGTCGCTCGTTGTGGCTCCTCAACACGAGAAAATTGACTTCTAAGAACAAAAAATATGAACCGAATTGACAGATTTAGATACGTATAATAGTATTTAACAGCCCACCGTTGCTTCCACTGTATGAAACATATTTTTGTAGTCATCTTTAGAAATGCCTGATAGCTCCTCTCTCATTTTTTTCTTCAGTTCTTCAGTGTTGACCAGTCGGTGTTTTTTTTATGCCCCTTCTCCTGCGTGGGGATAAGACGAAGTCGCACGGAGCCAGGACACGGGAATAAGGTGCGTGGGCTGGAGGAACCATACCATCACTAGCCAAAAACAGTGTAACAGAGATGATTGTGTGTGCAGGAGTGTTATCGTGGTGGAAGAACCAGTCTCCTGTCTACCATAAATCTGATCTTTTTTGACAGATAAATGGTTTGACTGATGGTCCGATCTGGGACAACAAACTCTGAATAAAATATGCGGTTGATGGACGTCGATATGTCGCCATTAACGAATCGAGCAAATCACTCCTACACTTGAGTTTTTCCCGCTTTTCTAGGCCAGCTATTTTCAACATTAAAACAGTTTCAGCAGCATTTTTAATGTGCGGAAAACAAAATTTCTCAGATGCACGTTGTTCGCTTGAACTTCCCATCATAATAACACGGAACAGGAACAAAATAGCGCTAGCAAAAACAATCACTGCAGATGATGAGAACAAGCCAGGCCGACAACACAGGCGCCTCTGATCTGGCAATGAGCAGAGAGCGTAGATATCGAAATAGATTACAGACGGATAGAACAACAATTAAAATCGCTCAAAAGCGGAAAGACTGCTGGACCTGATGGGATACCAGTTCGATTTTACACAGAGTATGCGAAGGAACTTGCCCCCCTTCTTGCAGCGGTGTACCGTAAGTCTCTAGAAGAGCGTAGCGTTCCAGAGGATTGGAAAAGAGCACAGGTCATCCCTGTTTTCAAGAAGGGACGTCGAACAGATGTGCAGAAATATAGACCTATATCACTAACGTCGATCAGTTGTAGAATTTTGGAACACGTATTATGTTCGAGTATAATGACTTTTCTGGAGACTAGAAATCTACTCTGTAGGAATCAGCATGGGTTTCGGAAAAGACGATCGTGCGAAACCCAGCTCGTGCTACTCGTCCACGAGACTCAGAGGGCCATAGACACAGGTTCCCAGGTAGATGTGTTTCTTGACCTCCGCAAGGTGTTTGATGCAGTTCCCCACAGTAGTTTAATGAACAATGTAAGAGCATATGGACTATCAAACCAATTGTATGATTGGATTGAAGATTTCCTAGATAACAGCATGCAGCATGTCATCCTCAATGGAGAGAAGTCTTCCGAAGTAAGAGTGATTTCAGGTGTGCCGCAGAGGAGTGTCGTAGGACCGTTGTTAGTCACAATATATATAAATGACCTTGTGGATAACATCGGAAGTTCAGTGAGGCTTTCTGCTGATGATGCTGTGGTATATCGAGAGGTTGTAACAATGGAAAATTGTACTGAAATGCAGGAGGATCTGCGACGAATTGACACATGGTGCAGGGAATGGCAATTGAATCTCATTGTAGACAAATGTAATGTACTGCAAATACATAGAAAGAAAGATCCTTTATCATTTAGCTACAATATAGCACGTCAGCAACTGGAAGCAGTTAATTCCATAAATTATCTGGGAGTAGGCATTCGGAGTGATTTAAAATGTAATTATCGTATAAAGTTGTTCGTCGATAAAGCAGATGCCAGACTGAGATTCATTGGAAGAATCCTAAGGAAATTCAGTCCGAAAACAAAGGAAGCAGCACACTTATGCGCCCACTGCTTCAATATTGCTCACCAGTGTGGGATCCGTACCAGACAGGGTTGGTAGAAGAAGTAGAGAAGATCCAACGGACAGCAGCGCGCTTCGTTACAGGGTCATTTGCTAATCGCGAAAGCGTTACGGAGATGATGGATAAACTCCAGTGGAAGACTCTGCAAGAGAGACGCTCAGTATCTCGGTACGGGCTTTTGTTGAAGTTTCGAGAACATACCATCACCGAGAAGTCAAGCAGTATATTGGTCTCTCCTACATAAATCTCGCGAAGAGACCATGAGGATAAAATCAGAGAGATTAGAGCCCACGCAGAGGCATACCGACAATCTTTCTTTCCACGAACAATACGAGACTGGAATAGAAGGGAGAACCGATAGAGCTCCTCAAAGTACCCTCCGCTACACACCGTCAGGTGTCTTTCGGAGTGTGGATGTAGATGTAGATACGAGTTCTCTAGTAATGAGTTGCGCTGTACACGCCTAGCGGCAGAAATGCGTACCACACAACCTCCGCCCATGCCAATGTTATTCCGGCTTTTTTTGGGCACCGCCTCTTATGCGACCAAATCAAGAAAACAAATCGACGTGTTTGGGTGACTGATACCTTTTTCATTTTTCAAATGTTTAATTTAAAGTAGATATTTATAACCTCTATGTCTATTTAAGCGAAAAGGAATAATGTTCAAGTTACACTGAAAATAAGATATTTATTCGATTTGCATATTTCCTTTGTGTGGTCCTTCGGCAGCGACCGTCCCATTTTCAGAGGGAAGCACCTACGTGATTTTAGTTTATAATCACACGACGGCCTTGTAATATATATCCTTTCCAAGAAACCCCGCCAGTTCCGAGCACGTGTGGGAACGTGTTCACTGAGAAGCACAGTGCAGCAGCAGCGGATCCGGTGGCCCGCGGCCGGCTCGCAGGTTTCTCCTTTGTGCGGCCCGGCGCACACGCCGCGGGTAATTGCGTTGTAAAACTTGGCCCGGCCGGCAAGGCGCCGCGATTCCCCTTTCATTACGGGCGTACACGCCGCCCTGGTCCTGCCCTGCTCCGGCCCTGCAGTCACGTGATTCTGCGCGGCGCACTCCCTGCCTCGGATAAGAAGAGGGCGCGCGCCCTGGCGAGGAGCTGGAGAGCGCAGCGTGCCGAGCGCACGGCCGTCGCATACTGAGCAGGCGGCCGGGCTTTCTTTTCCGGCTGCTCGTCACCTCCTGCAGCGTGCGGCCACCCTGATACGCAAGCCGGGCTTGTAACAAAAGAAAGCGGTTTTTGTACACTGGCTGAAAAGAAATACAGCACTCCCAAAGACTAACGGGATATAATATGTGCATACTTGAAACATGGCATTTGTATTCGTATGCCTTCATTATTTACGAGGATCATTCCGAATGTAATGCTCCTATATACTTTTCGTTTGGTGACTCTGGATGTCCGCGCCGGATGTCGCTGGTGTAGTGTTTATGCTCGAACCTTCCTCTTTCATTTCTAGGTGTTTCCGTTGTTCTGCGGTAGTTGGTGTCAGCAAAGGAGTGTTCGAAAATGAAGTCTGATATGTACGGATGTAGATATGTAAGGATGTAGAGGCGCATATCGTTAGGGGCAAGATACACTACTGGCCATTAAAATTGCTACACCACGAAGATGAGGTGCTACAGACGCGAAACTTAACCGACAGGAAGAAGACGCTGTGATATGCAAATGATTAGCTTTTCAGAGCATCCACACAAGGTTCGCGCCGGTGGTGACACCTACAACGTGCTGACATGAGGAAAGTTTCCAACCGATTTCTCATACTCCAGATTTCTCATTCTCCAGATCTCTCACCAATTGAAAACGTCTGGTCAATGGTGGCCGAGCAACTGGCTCGTCACAATACGCCAGTCACTACTCTTGATTAACTGTGGTATCGTGTTGAAGCTGCATGGGCAGCGGTACCTGTACACGCCATCCAAGCTCTGTTTGACTCAATGCCCAGGCGTATTAAGGCCCTTATTACGGCCAGAGGTTATTGTTCTGGGTACTGATTTCTCAGGATCTATGCACCCAAATTGCGTGTAAATGTAATCACATGTCCGTTCTAGTATAATATATTTGTCCAATGAATACCCGTTCATCATCTGCATTTCTTCTTGGTGTAGCAATTTTAATGACCAGTAGTGTAGATACTGCCTACAGGAAAATTAAAGACACCTTTGGAGAAAAGAGAACCACCTGCATGAATATCAAAAGCTGAGGTAGGAACCCAGTTCTAAGCAAAGAAGGGAAAGCAGAAAGGTGCAGGGAGTATTTTCGGGCTCTATGCAAGGGCGATGTTCTTGAGGACAACATTTTGGAAATGGAAGAGAATGCAGATGAAGATGAAATAGCAGATATGATTGTACGGGAAGAGTTTGACAGAGCACTGAAAGACCTGAGTCGAAACAAGGCCCCGGGAGTAGACAAAATTCCATTAGAACTACTGAAAGCCTTGGGAGAGCCGGGCCTAACAGAACTTTACCATCTAGCGAGCAAGACGTATGAGACAGGCGAAATAGCCTCAAACTTCAAGAAGAATATAATAATTCCAGTCCCAAAGAAATCAGGCGTTGACAGATGTGACAATTACCGAACTATCAGTTTAATAAATCATGGCTGCAAAATACTAATGCTAATTCTTTACAGACTAATGGAAAAACTTGTAGAAACCGACTTCGGGGAAGATCAGTTTGGATTCCGTAGAAATGCTGGGACACGTGAGGCAATGCTGACCCTACGACGTATTTTAGAAAATAGATTAAGGAAAGGCAAACCTACGTTTCCAGGATTTGTAGACTTAGAGAAAGCTTTTGACGATGTTGACTGGAATACTCTCTTTCTAATTCTGAAGGTGGCAGGGGTAAAATACAGGGAGCGAAAGGCTATTTACAATTTGTAGAGAAACCAGAAAGCAGTTATAAGAGTCGAGGGGCATGAAAGGGAAGCAGTGGTTGGGAAGGGAGTGAGACAGGGTTGTAGCCTCTCCCCGATGTTATTCAATCTGTATATTGAACAAGCAGTAAGGGAAGAAAAATTCGGAGTAGGAATTAAAATCCATAGAGAAAAAATAATAACTTTGAGATTCGCCGATGACATTGTAATTCTATCAGAGGCAGCAAAGGACCTGGAAGAGCAGCTGAACAGAATGGACAGTGTCTTGAAAGGAAGATATAAGATGAGCATCAATAAAAGCAAAACGAGGATAATGGAATGTAGTCGAATTAAATCGGGTGATGCTGCGGGAATTAGATTAGGAAATGAGACACTAAAAATAGTAAATGAGTTTTGCTATTTGGAGACCGAAATAACTGATGATGGTCGAAGTAGAGAGGATATAAGGTGCAGACTGGCAATGGCAAGGAAAGCGTTTCTCAAGAAGAGAAATTTGTTAACGTCGAGTATAGATTTAAGTGTCAGGAAGTCGTTGCTGAAAGTATTTGTATGGAGTGAATCCACGTATGGAAGTGAAACGTGGTCGATAAATAGTTTAGACAAGAAGAGAATAGAAGCTTTCGAAATGTGGTGCTACAGAAGAATGCTGAAGTTTAGATGAGTAGATCACATAACTAATGAGGAGGTATTGAATAGATTTGGAGTGTAGAGAAATTTGTGGCACAACCGGACTAGAAGAAGGAATCGGTTGGTAGGGCATATTCTGAGGCATCAAGGTATCACCAGTTTGGCACTGGAGGGTAGCTTCGAAGGTAAAAATCGTAATGGAGGACCAAGAGATGAATACACTAAATAGATTCAGAAGGATGTAGGATGTAGTAGATACTGGGAGATGAAGAAGCTTCCACAGGATAGAGTAGCATGGAGAGCTGCATCAAACCAGTCTCTGGACTGAAGACCACAACACAACATGTACGCACTTACAAAACAGCGGTGTGTGATTGAATTCCTCACTATTAAAGAAATAGCGGTGATTGAAATGAATCAATGCTCGCTAAAGGTGCATGGAAATGATCAATAGACGTTAGCAATGTGAGGCGATGGGTACGGCACTTTCAGAGTGTTGAAAATGGTGTGCAAGACAAGCCATGGCCCAGTCGATCCAGCTCATCTGTCGTTCCTCTCAATGAAGATGTTGATCATCTCGTTCCGTACTGATCTGCAGATAACGACCAGAGAATTGTGTGCAAAGCTGCAACGTCAGCGTAATGCCTTGAAAGCAATGTTGGAACATCTATGTTATCGCAAAGTCCGTGAGAGATGTGTCCCGTGGATGCTTACAGAAGAACAAAAGGCTTGTCGAATGGAGATTTGTCAGGACCTGCTGGACAAGTATGAAGCTGAAGGTGGCAATTTTCTGAATGGCATTGCCACTGGAGGTGAGACATGGTGTCACCACTACGAGCCGGATTCCAAAAGACAGTCCATGGCGACATATGAATCCTCCATCAAAGAAGGAATTCAGCCGTCTGCAGGCAAAATGATGTGCACAGTCTTCTGGGATAGTGAAAGTCCGATTCCTCTAGACGTCTTAGAACCTTGAGAAACTGTCAATCCAACACAATGCAAGATGACTCTGACTAAGCTGAAAGTCCGAATTTCCAGGGTAAGGCCAGGAAGAAGACCGACCGCACAACAGTTTTGCGACCACGCGACCACACAACTCATTGCAAAATTCCGGAGCCAGACGAAGAGCGTGGCACTCTGCTGTTTGCAACAGAGGACATACAAGCAGCCAAACTGAGGAGAGGAGGCGATTCTAGCATCAGGAGGGTGGTGCTTACTCAGGTTTTGCAGAAAAACTTTTGAAGATTAGCATCTTACCGTTTTCGAAACGACACGCCTTGCTGAATATAACGTTGTAGCCTCACGAACAGCTTCCTGATTTCAGAGAACCTCTGATGGAAGTCTAGTTAGCTGCTGGTCGCAAAACGCACCATTGCGGATTTGTCAGTGGCTTCAAGGAGACGAAACTCAAATGGCAGTTTCTTAGATGTAGGAGGGCGTTGTGTAATGTGATCGGGGTTTTGTGGCGTCACACTGTCTTGGCAGGATTTTGTATGCTTGAAGGAGCCCAACTATTGGGCCCCCATGTGTGGATTTTCTGCTATTGGCGGGCACGTACGGTTTGCTGAGACGAAACTGCCAGGTTTAACATTTTGTAAAAGCATTAAGGAGTCGGTCGCTAGATGTGAGGGAGAGCAGGTAGGAGTACATAGCCAGATGAGCCAATGAGCGCGTCTTTCGAGTTCATTCAGAGTAGATTTCCCGACCATGTTACAGTTCTGGGTGGAGATTTTAATTTGCCGGATATAGACTGGGAGACTCAAACGTTTGTAACGGGTGGCAGGGACAAAGAATCTAGTGAAATTTTTTTAAGTGTATTATCTGAAAACTACCTTGAGCAGTTAAACAGAGAACCGACTCGTGGCGATAACATACACTCCTGGAAATGGAAAAAAGAACACATTGACACCGGTGTGTCAGACCCACCATACTTGCTCCGGACACTGCGAGAGGGCTGTACAAGCAATGATCACACGCACGGCACTGCGGACACACCAGGAACCGCGGTGTTGGCCGTCGAATGGCGCTAGCTGCGCAGCATTTGTGCACCGCCGCCGTCAGTGTCAGCCAGTTTGCCGTGGCATACGGAGCTCCATCGCAGTCTTTAACACTGGTAGCATGCCGCGACAGCGTGGACGTGAACCGTATGTGCAGTTGACGGACTTTGAGCGAGGGCGTAAAGTGGGCATGCGGGAGGCCGGGTGGACGTACCGCCGAATTGCTCAACACGTGGGGCGTGAGGTCTCCACAGTACATCGATGTTGTCGCCAGTGGTCGGTGGAAGGTGCACGTGCCCGTCGACCTGGGACCGGACCGCAGCGACGCACGGATGCACGCCAAGACCGTAGGATCCTACGCAGTGCCGTAGGGGACCGCACCGCCACTTCCCAGCAAATTAGGGACACTGTTGCTCCTGGGGTATCGGCGAGGACCATTCGCAACCGTCTCCATGAAGCTGGGCTACGGTCCCGCACACCGTTAGGCCGTCTTCCGCTCACGCCCCAACATCGTGCAGCCCGCCTCCAGTGGTGTCGCGACAGGCGTGAATGGAGGGACGAATGGAGACGTGTCGTCTTCAGCGATGAGAGTCGCTTCTGCCTTGGTGCCAATGATGGTCGTATGCGTGTTTGGCGCCGTGCAGGTGAGCGCCACAATCAGGACTGCATACGACCGAGGCACACAGGGCCAACACCCGGCATCATGGTGTGGGGAGCGATCTCCTACACTGGCCGTACACCACTGGTGATCGTCGAGGGGACACTGAATAGTGCACGGTACATCCAAACCGTCATCGAACCCATCGTTCTACCATTCCTAGACCGGCAAGGGAACTTGCTGTTCCAACAGGACAATGCACGTCCGCATGTATCCCGTGCCACCCAACGTGCTCTAGAAGGTGTAAGTCAACTACCCTGGCCAGCAAGATCTCCGGATCTGTCCCCCATTGAGCATGTTTGGGACTGGAAGAAGCGTCGTCTCACGTGGTCTGCACGTGCAGCACGAACGCTGGTCCAACTGAGGCGCCAGGTGGAAATGGCATGGCAAGCCGTTCCACAGGACTACATCCAGCATCTCTACGATCGTCTCCATGGGAGAATAGCAGCCTGCATTGCTGCGAAAGGTGGATATACACTGTACTAGTGCCGAAATTGTGCATGCTCTGTTGCCTGTGTCTATGTGCCTGTGGTTCTGTCAGTGTGATCATGTGATGTATCTGACCCCAGGAATGTGTCAATAAAGTTTCCCCTTCCTGGGACAATGGATTCACGGTGTTCTTATTTCAATTTCCAGGAGTGTATTAGACCTTCTGGTGACAAACAGACCCGAACTATTTGAAACGGTTAACGCAGAATAGGGAATCAGCGATCATAAAGCGGTTACTGCATCGATGACTTCAGCCGTAAACAGAAATATTAAAAAAGGTAGGAAGATTTTTCTGTTTAGCAAAAGTGACAAAAAGCAAATTTCAGAGTACTTGACGGCTCAACACAAAAGTTTTGTCTCAAGTACAGATAGTGTTGAGGATCAGTGGACAAAGTTCAAAACCATCGTACAATACGCATTAGATGAGTATGTGCCAAGCAGGATCGTAAAAGATGGGAAAGAGCCACAGTGGTACAACAACCGAGTTAGAAAACTGCTGCGGAAGCAAAGAGAACTTCACAGTAAACAGAAACATAGCCAAAACCTTGCAGACAAACAAAAATTACGCGAAGCGAAATGTAGTGTGAGGAGGGCTATGCGAGAGGCGTTCAATGAATTCGAAAGTAAAGTTCTATGCACTGACTTGGCAGCAAATCCTAAGAAATTTCGGACTTATGTCAAAGCGGTAGGTGGATCATAACAAAATGTCCAGACACTCAGTGACCAAAATGGTACTGAAACAGAGGATGACAGACTAAAGGCCAAAATACTAAATGTCTTTACCCAAAGCTGTTTCACAGAGGAAGACTGCATTGTAGTTTCTTCTCTAGATTGTCACACAGATGACAAAATGGTGGATATCGAAATAGATGACAGAGGGGTTGAAAAACAAAATCACTCAAAAAAGGAAAGGCCGCTGGACCTGACGGGATACCAGTTCGATTTTACACAGAGTACGCGAAGGAACTTGCCCCCCTTCTTGCAGCGGTGTACCGTAGGTCTCTAGAAGAGCGTAGCGTTCCAAAGGATTGGAAAAGGGCACAGGTCATCCCCGATTCCAAGAAGGGACGCCGAACAGATGTGCAGAACTTTATACCTATATCTCTAACGTCGATCAGTTGTAGAATTTTGGAACACGTATTATGTTCGAGTATAATGACTTTTCTGGAGACTAGAAATCTACTCTGCAGGAATCAGCATGGGTTTCGTAAAAGACGATCGTGTAAAACCCAGCTCGCGCTATTCGTCCACGAGACTCGGAGGGCCATAGACACGGGTTCACAGGTAGATGCCGTGTTTCTTGACTTCCGCAAGGCGTTCGATACAGTTCCCCACAGTCGTTTAATGAACAAAGTAAGAGCATATGGACTATCGGACCAATTGTGTGATTGGATTGAAGAGTTCCTAGATAATAGAACGCAGCATGTCATTCTCAATGGAGAGAAGTCTTCCGAGGTAAGAGTGATTTCAGATGTGCCGCAGGGGAGTGTCGTAGGACCGTTGCTATTCACGATATACATAAATGACCTTGTGGATAAAATCGGAAGATTACTGAGTCTTTTTACGGATGATGTTGTAGTATATCGAGAGGTTGTAACGATGGAATATTGTACCGAAATGCAGGAGGATCTGCAAGGACACATGGTGCAGGGAGTGGCAATTGAATCTCAATGTAGGCAAGTGTAATGTGCTGCTAATACTTAGAAAGAAAGATCCTTCATCATTTAGCTGCGATATAGCAGGTCAGCAACTGGAAGCAGTTAATTCCATAAATTATCTGGGAGTAGGCTTTAGGAGTGATTCAAAATGTAATTATCATATAAAGTTGTTCGTCGATAAAGCAGATGCCAGACTGAGATTCATTGGAAGAATCCTAAGGAAATGCAGTCCGAAAACAAAGGAAGCAGCACACTTATGCGCCCACTGCTTCAATATTGCTCACCAGTGTGGGATCCGTACCAGATAGGGTTGTTAGAAGAGATAAAGAAGATCCAACGGAGAGCAGCGCGCTTCGTTACAGGATCATTTAGTAATCGCGAAAGCGTTACCGAGATGACAGATAGACTCCAGTGGAAGACTCTGCAGGAGAGACGCTCAGTAGCTCGGTATGGGCTTTTGTTGAAGTTTCGGGAAAATACCTTCCACCGAGGAGTCAAGCAGTATATTGCTCCCTCCTACGTATATCTTGAGAAGAGACGATGAGGATAAAATCAGAGAGATTAGAGCCCACACAGAGGCATACCGACAATCTTTCTTTCCACGAACAATACGAGACTGGAATAGAAGGGAGAGCTGATAGAGGTACTCAAAGTACGTCTGCCACGCACCGTCAGGTGGCTTGCGGAGTTTGGATGTAGATGTAGATGTAGACGTGGAACAGTGTGCATCATGAGAATATGTGCTAAGTATGTTGTAGACGAACAGCATCATTCATCTTAGCAGATCAGCGGGGTCTGGAGTATTTGAAACAACGGTGTGACTCTCGGCCTCTGATGCAGAACTATTCACGTGACACTGGCGGTCTGCATGGCTATTGGCGAATAATTACACAAAGCATAATTACAATCAATGTCATGATGGGGCATTTTATTGCTCCACACTTTTGCAAATGAGTACGATCAACTGTCTCAAGTCAGATCTCTGGTAAGCAGCCAGAGTTTCTCGTCTGGGGCTAAAATAATTCGAGAGTAAATTTCTGATCGCCGTTAGCGTGAGACGTTTCAAGTAACGCTGCGAATCAACATATAAATTAGTTAGAGTTTGGGTAAGGAATTTGTTAAGAAAATCAAATTTCATTCATGATCTCTATGAATAATTTTTTTTATTGAATAAGTTACTGTTTTAATCGAGAGATTGGTTCCGTTCATCACCTACCATTCACATTAAATAATTTGTCTGTCCAGACTTCCACTTTTAGGATCTATAGATAGGAACTTCACGTTATTCATTAAAGTTTTCCACACTAATTCGGAATTTAGATCTTAAAATAGTGTCCGGATCTTATTTAATTTTCTGTGTCAAGGTAACGTTACACTTGCAGGGATTTTTTACATACTGAAGGCCTGTAGTCTTTTGTCACTGTCATCGGCTAAAAGATGGCACTGTGGAGGCCCGTCTGTGTGCAGACAGAAACTATGTTGCATTCAGAGGTGAACAGTTTGTGCAACATTCATTCTAAGATATATCCCCATTAACTGCTGATGAGTACGTAGCCCTGTTGAACAAGTAAAGCCATTTCAACAGGGTCGCACCGTTGGTCTGCTGGAAGACGGATGGAATTACCGATACCTGGCTGCACATGTTGGGTACAGTGTATCGGTGAGGTGTCGATGCTTTCAGCAGTGGTCTGTGGAACATTTCTACACCCATAGTCTAGATTCATCTACTTCTACGACTATATAAACACTCCGCAAACTACCACACAGTGCACGTCGGTCTGTACCAATATCATTACTAGTCAATTCCTTTCCTTTTCTACTCGCAAATAGAGCGAAGGTAAAACGAGAGCGTCTATTAACTTCCGAACGAGCCCTAATTTCTCTCATTTATCTCCTGGTCATTACGCGAAATATACGTTGATGGGAGTAGAATCGATATGTAGCTAGGCTTCAAATACTGGTTATATAAATTTCCACAATAGTGCCTCGCGAAAATAGCGTCGTGCGCCCTCTAGGGATTCGCATTTGAGTTCACGAAGCACTTCCGTAATGCTTGTCTGCTGATCGAACCTACCTGTAACAAATCTAACCGCACGCTTCTCAATTGCTTCGATGTCTTCCTTTAGTCCGTCCTGATGAGTATTATAAATACTCGAGCAATACTGAAGGATGGGTCGCAGTAGCCTTCTAAACGCTATCTCCTTTGTAGATGAACTACTCGTATTTAAAATTCTCCCAATAAAACAACGTCGACCATTCGCTTTCCCTACTACCAACTTGACGTGCGCATTTCATTTCACATCGCTTTGCTTCGTTACGCCCAGATATACAACCGATGTGACTGTGTCAAGCGGCACATTACTAATACTGTGTTCGAACTTTCGTTTTTCTACTTGTAACACCACAGCTCTTATGCTGTATGGATTCATTTTGCTTTATTTAATGTTACGTTGTTGATCGCCTGTGAATGTGTTCAAATCGATAGCATAAAATTGTGTATTCTTTTCTTTGTCAAACCTTTGATGTCGTGATTTGATTCTATGCAAAGTTGTGTATCTGCAATTTGTATTCTTTGTCCCATTTGGAGGGAACAGAACTTATTGTATGTAATTGTAATTTTGTGTGAATAATTTTTTGTAGAAGTGTCAATATGTGAAGATGTTCTGTTTTATTTAATGTATTTGTTTGCTGTTATGTAAATTGCTGATCCTCACTTAGGGTTCTTAGTTAGTCTGTATGTAAATGGTGTAGTGGTTCCCCTCGGGAACGGAACTGTGTAGCGCGCGCAAATTGTGGTTGGCCTAGGTGGAAAAGGTGGAACTGATAGTCAGTCGGAGACGAGCCACCAGTCGGAAAGGAGCTACCAGTCTGTGCATTGTCAATGTAAAGGTGCATATCATGCCGATTCAGAGAGAGGCTTTTACTGCTTCTTTCCAATGCCTCGGATGGGTGGATAAATAGCTGGATCTATTCTGGAATTTGTATGAATCATCGCCATGAAGATACGATAAAGTCCGGCAATTCTACCTGTAATTTCACCTACCAACATGCAGTTGCCACCACATTGCGCAATCACTGTAACGTAATACTATATTGATGTACAGTGAAGGATCAGCCTAATGGATGTGTTAGTGTGCTGAAATATAAGGTAATTCATATCGGAATTTATTTACTTACCTTGATTTTACTCCTCATCATAACACCTCTCAGGGTCCTCTCCGTTTGAAGTAAAGTGATTACCGAGTGTCCTTACTGAAAGTACGTTGAAGCCTAGAGCTTTGTTAAATAATTCCTCTTGAACTTATTAGAAAGATAGTTAAAGCTAATGTGGTAACAGAGTGAGTTAAAGCAAATGTTATTTGTCCAATAATAATTTTCCTATTGAAACTGTTATTTAAAGTGCTGTTACCAACTTCAAACTTTAGGCTGAGTCTTATAAAGTAAATGATCACGTTGTTGTCTGTAGTAAATTCTAAAAAGGAGAGTCAGTTCCTTGCAATTTTGTCAACATTGTGTTTCGTTGTAGTAAAAGTGAGAAAGCTGCAGTTGTGAAACGTTACATTCTCATGTATGCCAAGTGTTTGTCTCTCTTGTGTGCATATTAACTGTATAAAGACCACTCAGTTTGTGTAAACCCTGAAAGTGATAGTGTTTTTCTGTACCTGTTATAATTTTGAAAATAGTTCCTGCTGCTCTAACTGTTAGCTTCAATCTTAAAACATATGGGTGTTAGAGTTCATTGCACTCGCGTGTGCTAAGTCTAGGTTGTGTCTGTTGTGTTGTCCATTATAGTTACTTATACCTACTTTCATAAACGAGAATGTTAATCTTTCTCTTGCCTAATTAGGCTGGCGACCGTTTCCCTTATTCTATAAACAGTATAGCTAGGCAAAATTTTGTTTGTCACTATTCCAATATTAACGTAATTCTGACTTTCATTTCCGATAAGCCACTTCCATTAGGAACAATACGGTCAACTTAACAAAATTCCTCTCAGAGGGTAACACTGCTCTGTTGCTTTGTGCCATAGTTACTTTTACAAAATTGTTTTATGTTATAACCTGCTTCTGGCATTGAGGTTATGGTACAGTAGTTAACAGAGAGGGAGTGTTATATACTCATCGGCATTAATTTTTGGCGTGGAAGGCCATCAGTTACCAGTCGAGGTCACATTTCGAGTTTATATAGAGCGAAGTAACCAGTTCCCACTACATTGAACTGGTTCTTATACCTGTACTATTGTCATTTCTACCAGAGGAAGGTGATGTTCTTTTTCAGCAGGACAATGCACGTCTTTTTCATGGTGTACAAAAACTACCCTGGCCAGCAACATCACACGATCTCTAGCTGGTTGAAGATGTATAAGACATGCTAAAGTGGAAACTTCCTCGTTCTCCACAGCCTGCAAGAACCATTGCCAAATTGCAACAAAAGGGACTAGGTGCTTTGGACAGTCTGTCGCAATGTGCCATTCGGCACCCCTAGGATCGTATGTATGCAATGACACAGCCCTGCACTGGCACCAAAGGGGCTACACTGTATAATGATGCGACTATTTGGGCATCCTTGAGAAGTGGCACGCAACACTCTCACTTTACCAACAGTTTCGGTCAGATTAACTCTATATTTTAGGGAGATTAACTCTATATTTTAGGGAGTGATATTGGCGGTCCAACGTACTACATCTGCTATGTGTGATTCATGACCTTTTCTACATGAGGTAATTGTGGGGAGAATGTTCTAACTGCACGGGCAAATTGTAGAGAGCTTGTACGCAGGAGCCATAGTGAGGACGACAAAGAACAGCGAGAGAGATAAATTTGGGGCTTCAAATTATGAGTACAGCGACCTGTCTGTGCGACTCATTCTGGAAAACAGTGTTCAATGATTCTTACTTGCAGAGGGACTTCTGGCCAAAGCTCTGTTCTCATTCTGCTTTCTGTTTGGACAGAAGGGCACCGGTTCACAAAACATTTTACCTGGACCAGGCAACAATCCATCACAGAAGATAGCCAGTTGGCTGAAAGTTGGCGGAGGAAGGCGTTTTAGAGAGACTGCTGCAAAGTTAGCTTATGTGCAGATGGTGGGATGGTGATAAAACTCTGTGCATTCTCACTTTAGAATATGGGAAAACATATATTTCACAGGCACGGTGTCTGCGAAGCTTAACAGCTTTATTTCATAAATTAGAAATGGTTGGCCCAGAAAGATTAGATCACTCTGTAAATGATGGACTGTGCTACTGTCTAGGTAGATGTTTTTTTGCCAAAACTTAGCCGTGCTTATCAAGGGAACGACACCTCTCTGGTCTAAAAATTTCCTTTTTCAGATAAGAGAGGTTTGGAGACGCTGATTGGCTCGTCTCAGGATATGCAAAGTAAAGGCTTGTTCATCCAGTGTGGGAACGCCGAGGCTCCGTGGTAAGTGGTTGTGATTCTTCGGGGACTTCGTCTTCTGGTCCTCCCCTGGTGACAACTTCAGGTCTTTCCCAAGTGGGTGAGACGTGTGGTCTGTATCATGTGGTGGACTAAAAGCCTATGGCAGTTTCCAACTTTACCGACAGCGGACCTGCATATCACATACCGTGTGCCACGAGGGTGATTTTATTCATCCTGCCTGACGTTTGACAATTCCAGCATGCACTGTTGTGCCTGCGAGTCTTATTGGTTTGACCAGACCAGCGAAGAGGTGCACCTCACCCTGAAGTCTGCCGGGATTTCAGGGATCTGATAGTGAACTTTCCCGCATTTTGATTATCAGAACGCCAGACCGCGTAGTTTGCATAGTTTCGTGGACACATCACAACATTACAGCTACCACAGAAACCGCTCCTCTTTTGCTGCCGACTGACTCAAGGTTAAGGGTTGTTAAACCTTATTCACAGCTCCCTGTTCTTGGGTGAACCATAGTTTGTGGTACAGTTGATCGTAGTTGATTCAATTTGAATACAGTTGGGCCTCAAGTGGAGTCATGTAAACCAAGTCAGGTTGCGTTTTAAAAGCGATTAATCCAGCGTAAAATTTATATAGAATGAGATTTTCACTCTGCAGCGGAGTGTGGGCTGATATGAAACTTCCTGGCAGATTAAAACTGTGTGCCGGACCGAGATTCGAACCCGGGACCTTAGCCTATCGCGGGCAAGTGCTCTACCAACTGAGCTGCCCAAGCACGACGAACGGCCCTTCCTCGCATCTTCTGCCAGTACCTTGTCTCCTACCTTCCAAACTTAACAGAAGCTCTCCTGCAGACGCTGCAGAGTGAAAATCTCATTCTGGAAACATTCCCCAGGCTGTGGCTAAGCCATGTCTCCGCAATATCCTTTCTTTCAGGAGTGCTAGTTCTGCAAGGTCTGCAGGACAGCATCTGTTAAGTTTGGAATGTAGGAGACGAGGTACTGGCAGAAGTAAAGCTGTGAGGATAGGCCGTGAGTTGTGCTTGGGTAGCTCAGTTGCGCTGGCACGGTTGCTCAGCGTGTTCCTTCCGAGGGTTAGCTGCCCTAGATTAATCGCTTTTAAAACGCAACCTGACTTGGTTTACATGACTCCACTTGAGGCCCAACTGTATTCAAATTGAATCAACTACGATCAACAACTGAAACGGATGTCTTACGACGTCTGCCCCGAGCAGATGCAACGAACGAAAGCGAGCAAAATGAGATAAAAAAAAATTGCAAGGTCGTCGGCAGAGGCTAGCCAGGTGACTTCAGTTTTCCTTCCAGTCTTCACTGGTTTCCATAAGCCACGTTTTCTAAGCTCACTCTCCCATTCCCTTGTGACCTTGTCCAAAATGATATTGAACAAAACTGGAGATAGTCTGTCTCATTGTCTTACTCCAGTCCTGATCTCAGAACACTCCGAGATTTCTCCCATGAATTTTACTTTAGAGGTTGTGTTGGAGAGTGTTTGTTCAATGAGCTTACGTGTTTTCTGATCAAGTCCGAGTTGACAAGGGATTTAAGGTCGACTGAGTCATATGCCTTCTTGAAGTCGACGAATGTACGTATGATGGATTTATGTTTAATAGGTTTCAACGTTGTTTTTAGATTAAAAATTTGTTCAGGGTAGGAATTTGTTCCTGTGTTCTCAGCAGTGGGCATGGAGAGAAGAGCTTGTAGGTGACTGGTAGAAGTGAAATGCCTCTGTAATTGTTGACATCCGTTCCGTCACCTTTTTGTGCAGGGGGGTCGATAAGGCACACTTCCAATCGTCAGGTAATTCTTCTGTTGTCCAAATTTCTTTGATAATTTCCGTGAGCTCCTCAAGTGATTTAGGGCCTAAATTTTTCAGTAGTTCTGCTACTATGTTGTCATCACCAGCCGCTTTGTTGTTTCTGAGATGGTGGTTGTGCTTGAGAATTTTTTCTTTTGAGGGTGGTATTGAGTCTTGGTTGGTGTGTGCGGGTTCCATAAGTGGGAATCTTTCTGTGTGTTCTGGGCAGTTTAGTAAACTGGCGAAATAAACTGCAATTTCTTTGCAGTTTCCTTCATTAGTAAGTGCTAATTCTCCATTTTCATTTTTAATGCAGGGATTTTATGGTGTCTGTCCTCTTTTCCAATTTCCAAAGGCTCTGGCTGTTTCTTTCCATACTTTGAAGAAATATTGTTGTGTTTCTGGCGTTTTTTTGTTGCTGTAGTTTTGGAAGGCCAAGTTGGGTGCTTTAAGGGCGTTTTCACAGTTGTCGTTCCACCATGCATGTTTTTCTTTTTTCTCAGCGGTAGTAGCTCCTGTGCTTTACGGATAATCTTGTTTTTGTACTCTTTCCACGTGTTTGCTTCTTTTTTCTCCCATTCGTCCTATATGTTTGTTTTGTGGAGACTCTGCATGTGCGATTTCTTATGATTGTACTTTCGTGGAGTGAAGTTTACTTTGACTCGTGTAAGGTAGTAGTCTGAGTCAGTATTGGAACCTCTTCGAACTGGAACATCATGCATTTCTCCTTGTTGTGTGTGTGTGATTGCTATACATTCAAGCTGGAATTATCTAAGTTCTTGAATAGGAGAGTGCCAAGTTTTTTTGCTTTCTGGAGTGCTTTCATAAAGATGTCGACGTTATCTTCAGGTTGAATTGTTGGCAGAGGTCAACTAGTCGCTTTCCATTTCTATTGGTAAATTTGTGCGCAGGATATCTACCTGTAGTCTTTATGTGTTCTTTTTCTCTGCCCAGTTAAAGTTACCAAGTGGTAAGATGGAGCCCTTCTTTGGGATCTTCTCCATAGTCTCCTCCAGTTGGTTCCAGAAATTCTCCACTTCGGTCGGATCTTCCTTGCTGTCTACATTGGTTGGGGCGTCAGTGTTGGCAAGTGTATAATTTCTGTTGGTGGACTGTATACGCGCCGTCATGAGTCTGTTGTTGACAGGAGTGATTTCCTTGACGGAGTTTATGATCTTCTTGTGTGCAAGTTTCGCCGTTCCCAGCAAGGGAGCACCAATTTGTCTATCAGTTTTGCTGTTGAACATGTGGTAGTTACCATAATCTGTGGTATCATCGTCAGTGTATCGTGTTTCCTGAAGTGCTAGTAATAGGATTTTTTGTCTGTCGAGTTCTGTAGTAAGGCTGGGTAGCTTTCCAGGTTGTATTCATTTATTGATATTTAGCGTGCCAATGAATGTTGGTGTTTTAGTGTGTAGTTTGTCAGAGAACTCCGACTTTCTCTCATTTCGCGGTTACCTGGGCCACCAGAGTCCGACTACTCGGTTGCCGCCTGCCAACGGGTGGATTGGTTACCACTTAGGGTAACGTTGTTGTTGCTCTCACGAACCATAGTAAAAGCACTCCGTCTTCAGGCCACGAGTGGCCTACCGGGACCATCCGACCGCCGTGTCATCCTCAGAAAAGGATACGAATAGGAGGGGCGTGGGGTCAGCACACCGTTCTCTCGGTAGTAAGATCGTATTCTTGACCGAAGCCGCTACTATTCTGTCGAGTAGCTCCTCAGTTGGCATCACGAGGCTGAGTGCACCCCGAAAAATGGCAACAGCGCATGGCGGCCTGGATGGTCACCCATCCAAGCGCCGGCCACGCCCAACAGCGCTTAACTTCGGGGATCTCACGGGAACCGGTGTATCCACTCCGGCAAGGCCGTTGCCACACTAACCATAGTGCTTGTTATTAAATTTTGTCGATCTAGGCTGATTGAGTAGAACCAGGGATTGTTAGTTCCTGGAGCAGTTGCTACAGCCGTACTCACTGGATGAACAGTTGCTGACCAAGTTGTCGGTGGTTTCCACAACAGACGCCACTTGGGTTTTAAGAAGAGAATTCTTCTGCCTTCTCTGCCAGTGAGATCTTCATCTTCGTTCGCCATCAAATCCGTTGATCCTCTTCACCTGTACCCTGGTAAAGGGCCCCTACAAGGTACTACCAGCCGGGCCAGCTGGATGAAGGTTTTTTTATAAGGTGTTATTCCGCCCATTCCTCCTTTCTCAACCAAGCTTGGCACCGGCTTTGGCGGAGTTAAAGTTCAATATCATTAAATTACTCAATTTGGTTATTAATTTGACTTCTGAGAGTGATTGCATGCATAGAGAAACGAAAGTACATTGAATATATTCGCTAATTTATATAGAAGACTCGTGTGAATTGCAAATGATTTGAAGGTTATTGACAAGATAGAACTTTCCTTTGGTGTAAAAATAGTAACATTTAGCTTCACTCAGACACATATTTACGATTGCAGTGGCCGACAACTTGCACTCGTTCAATACACACGAATGTTTCCTTTGGTCTGAATTTCTTATCGTCTAAATATACAATTATGAACTGTATTGGTTAAAAAAAGTCTTGGTTGCAATTTTATTTTTTTATTTTTCAACGACGCGTTTCGCCTTATTTAGGCATCTTCAGGTTATCTTTTCTAGATGGACGCGAGAGGCACCAAGATCAGCATAACGCTTTACCTTTCACAGGAGCTCCTCTTCAGTTTTTAACCTCTACAGCTCCTTCTAGGAACGTGTAAGTTATTCCCTAATGTCTTAACAGATATTCTATCAACCTGTCCCTTCTTTTTACAACTGTTTTTCATACATTCCTTTCCTTGTCGATCCTGGGAAATTCCCTACCTTAACAGTCTACCTAATTTACAATGTTCTGTAGCATCACATCTCAAATGCTTCGATTCTTTTCTGTTCCGGTTTTTCCACAGTCCATGTTTCACTACATCACAATGCTGTGCTTCAGACGTACATTCTCTTAAATTTCTACCTCAAATCAACGGCCATGTTTCATACTAGTAGACTTCTATGGGTTATGTATACCCATTTTGCCAGTGCTAGTGTGCTTTCTATGTCTTCCTTGCTCCGTCCATCATGTTATTCTGCTGCCAAGGTAACTTAATCTACTTTGTGATCACCAATCCTGATGTTAAGTTTCGCGCTGATCTCTTTTCTGCTGCTTCTCGTTACTTTCGTCATTCTTCGATTTATTCTCTGTAATCCTCTACACATTAGACTTCTGTTTCCATTCGACAGGACCTGCAATTCTTCTTCACTTTTACTGAGGATAGCAAAGTTATCAGCGAATGCTAATATTGATATCCTTTCCACTTGAATTTTAAGCTCACTCTTGAAACTTTGTTTTATTTCCATCATTGCTTGTTCGATATGCAGATTGAACAGCAAGAGCAACAGACTACAACCCTGGCTTACACCCTTTTTAGTCAATGCACTTCCTTCTTGGTCTTTCACTCTTGTTATTCCCTCTTGGTTTTTTGTACATATTGCATATTACCCGCCTCTCCCTAAGGCTTGTACCCTATTTTTCCCAGGATTTCGAATATCTTTCTCCAGCTCGACAAATCCTATATACATGTCTTGACTTTTTTCCATTCTTGCTACTGTTATCAAAAGCAAGTCAGAATTGCCTCTATGGTGCCTTTATCTTTCCTAAATTCAAATTGATAGTCATATTATTGTTGTCAGCACCTTCGATGCATAAACTGTTCAGCTGATTATCCTATAATTCTCGCACTTCTTGGTTCTTGCAATCTTGGAAATGGTGTGGATGGTATTTTTCTTCACGCCAACGTGAACACCTCCCCCAGTGACTTTAGCAGTTCCAATCTCTTCCTCCTTATTTGATTTTAAGTATACCAAAGCTTTTCTATATACTGATTCCTGTACTGAATCCCCTATCTCTTCCCTATCGATTTCGGTTTCTTTTATGATCTGAAGACCCAATTGGGCAGAATTTGTCACGATATCGCTCAAGAGGCCATCCAACTAATCTATCAGTCAATGCCAAGCCTAATAACTCCTTGATTAAGAGCCGGAGATGGACCAACGCTTTAGTGATTTGCTCATTGTGTGAAGGCGTACCTCTTAAAAATGCATCCAGTTGCAATTATTTGTTTATCTGTACATGTACAACACAGTTGCACTTCCGTCCCATTCAGATAGTTTCTTTGTGGTGAGTCTCTCTTTTTCTTCTTGTTTTGTCATGGGGTGAGAGGAAAGTTGTGTATGGTACATAAAGATGAAACGTGATTAATAAAAACGTTGAAAACTACTTGACCGATTTACTTTACGTTTTTTAAATGACAATGTACAAGTTTTCTGTTGAAACCGACTTCGAGACCGAAACGGGTGTTTCATGAAAATGTGTGGTGTCGTTTCCTTTCTCGCAGTCAGCTTTAACTACAATAACAAGGCATTTATATAGTTAGACAAATTGTTTCTGTGGTGTCACCGCCAGACACCACACTTGCTAGGTGATAGCCTTTAAATCGGCCGCGGTCCATTAGTATACGGCGGACCCGTGGGTCGCCACTGTCAGTGATAGCAGACCGACCGCCACCACACGGCAGGTCTAGAGAGACGTACTAGCACTCGCCCCAGTTGTACAGCCGACGTTCATAGCAAAGGTTCACTGACAACTACACTCTCATTTGCCGAGACGATAGTTAGCATAGCCTTCAGCTACATTTGCTACGACCTAGCAAGGCGCCGTATTCAATGGATAATTAATATTATGAAGCATGTACCGTAACGAGAGATGTTCTACAACTGTGGATTAAAGTTAAGTATTACATCATCTACATACTTTATTTACAATTCTCAAGATATTGTCCTGTTCCAGACCTCACGCCAGTCAGCGTGTAATTAAACGTGTGCATTTCGGCCTCCTCTAGAAAAACAGTGTTAGCTCTTCTGCCAACACTACAAATTGGCGACGAAGATTTAACGGTCGTTTTGCTCTAATTTACTTGTGTCATGGCTTCGCCACAATCTCCAGATGTACTGTCCGAATTCTATCGCTTGCAGAATCAGCAGACACAGGCCTTATTGGATGCCCTTGGACAGCTTGTCCAGGGTCAACGTGCAATGCAAAACGATGCGGCAGCCGCCGCTCCACCGCTACCGCAGCCACAACATGCAGTTGCACCACCTTTTCGTACGTTTGGTGCGGCACTGGAAAGCTGGACGGAGTGGTCACGCCAATTTGGATTCCATCTCGCCGCCTACAGAATTCAAGGTAACGAGCGGCAGCCTTTTTTGCTTGCATGCGTCGGCGTATCCACGTACCGCGTGATAGTTATATTATTTCCCCGACGCGACGTAGCAACTCTGTCCTACGACGAAGTTTTGTCTGCATTAGATGCATATTTCAAGGAATCGGTCAATGTAGTTGCAAAAAGGTATACATTCTTTCGTACAAAACGTACAGACGGTCAAACTAATCGGGAGTGGGTTGCAACTTTGCAAGGCCTTACAAGGGATTGTGCTTTTGAGTGTGAATGTGGACTCCCTTATTCAGATACTATGGTACATGATGCAATTTCACAGAACGTTTCTGATGTTCGTATATGGGAGCAAATTTTGAAACTAGTCAATCCCTCCCTTCAACAAGTGATAGACATATTGGATAGGCAAGACACACTTTACTTTGCTCAGGAATCATTTGAAACTTCGCCAGCCGTGTGTCACGTTAACCGGCCCGCCGGGTGAGCTGCACGGAACAGTAAACAGCCCTCGCGCTCGTCCGCGCAGCTGCCGCCAAGCTCTTAACCATGTGTCCCGCGGCAGCAAGCAAATGCAGTGCTAAAATCATGCCCGCGGTGTGCAACCAGACATTTGCGTGAGAATTGCCCATCACGCCAAGCTATTTGCTTTTTCTGTAATAAAAAAGGCCATGTTCAAAGTGTTTGCCAGAAAAAGCTCAGACCGGACACTAACAACCATTCCAGGCCCTTTGCTTCGCGCCGGAATCGGAATCGAACCAAGAATACTCAGGCTCGTGAACCTTCGCCCATGGAAATTCATGTAGTTCAATCCACTCCGCCCAGTGCCACTCCCTCTAACAGTGACTGTGTGCGTCCCACAAAAAGTGTGCGTCGACGTCGCCGGAAGTCACGTCAGTTAGCAAGTGATTCTGTACCAGTGTCTGTTCAAATTGCACGAGACAGTCGCTCTTGTCAGCAGGACAATAAACTTTTTGTAGATTTGGACATTCATGGCAACGTGATCCCATTCCAGCTCGATACCGGAGCTGCAGTTTCACAAAACAATCACGACACGTGCAAACTACTGGGCACACCTCCGTTGCGCGCCGCAAATGTTAAGTTAAATAGTTATTCCGGTCAGAATATCCCTGTGTTAGGACAGTGCAGCCTTCTTGCAACATACAAGGGACAAACAAAACTTGTGTCATTGTACGTCCTTCGTTCTTCTTCTGCAGTGAACTTGTTTGGTTTCGATTTGTTTCAGTTGTTTAACTTGTCTATAGTAAATCAGGTCCTAGCAGTGACCCAGACTGTGCCTTCAGCCAGTGTTTCTCGTCTATGTGAAGAATTTGCAGACATTTTTGCACCGGGCCTCGGTTGCGCTAAGAACTATAAAGCACATTTGGAACTGAAAGTAAACGCGCAACCGAATTTTTTCAGGGCGCGCAATGTTCCCCACGCATTGCGTGATGAGGTCGCAAGAACATTACACGATTTGGAATCACAAGGTGTAATTGAACGTGTGCAGGCTTCTCTCTGGGCATCACCCTTAGTAATTTTGCCAAAACCTTCCGGAAAACTGAGAGTTTGTGTGGACTTCAAGGCAACGGTGAATCCACAACTAGTGATTGCAACTTTTCCTTTACCCCGCCCAGAAGATCTTTTTGACAAACTGTGCCCGGGTAAATATTTTTCGAAATTGGACCTTGCAGATGCGTACTTGCAACTACTGGTGGACGAAGAATCCCAGCGCATTTTGGTGGTTAACACGCATCTTCGTTTGTATCGATTCAAAAGACTACCATTCGGGTGTGCATACGCGCCTCCATTGTTTCAGCAATATCTGCAAACTGTTTGTGCCTCGGTCCCTACTGCAGCAAACTATCTGGACGATATTGTGATCTCCGGAAAGACAGAAGAAGAACATTTAGCCAATCTCCGAACATTACTTCAGGTCTTGCGACAAAATGGTCTTCGCTTGCAGAAGGACAAATGTGTGTTTTTTGCTCGCGACTTACCATATTTGAGACATGTAATCAATGCACACGGCATGCATCCCAGTCCAGAGCACCTCCGTGCCATACACGACTTGCCTTCGCTGCAGAATTTGAAGCAGCTACAGAGTGTGCTGGGTAAAATAAATTACTACCATCGCTATGTGCACAATGCCTCTTCCATTTCAGCTCCGCTTCATCGCTTACGCCGTAAAGGTGTTCCGTTTGTCTGGACGACGGAATGCGAACGCGCCTTTCGCCAGTTGAAATCAGCGTTGCTTTCTAGTACTTGCCTTACGCCATTCGATCCCCGGAAACCCTTTTTGTTGATGGTAGATGCATCGGATTTCGGGATCGGTGCTGTGCTTGCGCACAAAGATGGATCGCATGATCGCCCTATTGCCTTTGCGTCCAAATTGCTCTCGTCTGTGCAAAGAAATTACTCACAGATCGAGAAAGAAGCATTGGCTCTCGTATTTGGTGTTACTAAGTTTCATGATTTCTTGTATGGTCGTCACTTTACCATCATCACAGACCACAAACCTCTGACATCGCTTTTTCATCGGAACAAGCCTGTACCTCCACGTACAGCGCAGAAATTCATTCGCTGGTCTATTTTCCTCTCGCAGTACCGCTACGATATCTTGTATCGGTCCACTGCTAAGCACGGAAACGCCGATGCGTTGTCCCGTTTGCCTGTTGCTGAGGATAGAGCATTCGATTCTTACGAACTTGCTTGCATGTTCATCGATGCGGAAACCGATGACGTGGTCGAATCGTTTCCGATTGATTTTCGTCGTGTAGCTACAGCCACAGCTGCTGACCCTGTCCTTGCTACCGTTTTGCGTTTTGTTGCTACACAATGGCCCTTGTCAAAGTCACGGATCGAGGATCCGTTGGTTCGCCGATTTTTTGCTCACAAGGAGAGACTTTTTGTTCGACGTGGTGTTTTGTTGTTGCGTTCTGATAATGATCAGTCCAGAGTAGTGGTCCCACGTTCGTTACAGTCCTATGTCTTACGGCTTCTCCACCAAGGACATTGGGGTATAGTGCAACGAAACAGCTTGCTCGTCAGCACTGTACTTGGTTCGGAATCGATGCTGCGATTACGAATATGTGCTCTTCTTGCATGGCGTGTGCCGAACAACAATCCGCCCCACCGCGGAAATTCTTTGCATGGCCGAAAGCCTCTTCCCCTTGGCAACGCTTACACATCGATTTTGCTGGTCCATTCTGGAATGCTCGATGGTTGGTTGTGGTAGATTCATTCAGTAATTTTCCTTTTGTTGTCAGGATGTCTTCCACTACGTCATCTGCCACCATCCAAGCGTTATCGGCTATCTTTTCCATTGAAGGCCTTCCACAGACTATTGTTTCCGACTATGGCCCACAGTTCATGTCCGCAGAATTTCAGTCATTCTGCAAGGTCAATGGTATTCAACGTCTGACAGCCTCGCCGCTTTCGCCTCAGTCAAACGGTGCCGCCGAACGATTGGTCCGGACTTTCAATTCACAGATATTGAAGTTGAAAGAGTCGCATTCCCGGGAGGACGCGTTGTTGCTCTTTTTGTTTTCGTATCGCTCTCAGCCCCGAGATGGTCGCTCGCCGGCTGAGTTGCTCCACGGTCGTCCTCATCGAACCTTGATGTCTTTGCTACATCCGCCGCATCAGGTTCCTGTGCAGCGGCAGCCACCTGCTTTTGCTCCAGGCGACGTTGTATACTATCGCAACTATCGCGGTTCACGGCGTTGGCTCGCAGGGCGCATTCTTCGCTGCCTCGGCCGCGCTATGTATCTGGTTTTGGGGGCCTCTGGTGAGGTGCGTCGGCATCTCAATCAGCTGCGCCTCAGTCGTCGCACGGGTTCTGCCGCTCCCCGTCTGCTTTCAGCGACGGTGCCGTCCGGTCAGCGCCCTGGGGACCCATCTACTGGCTCGCCTCATCCCCAGGTGTTACCGACGCTGCCTTCCAATCTGCCCCATGGCGATGCGCCGCCTCCGCCGCCTGTTCTCCCGCCGGCGACGCCTGTAGTGGACGCTTCGCTGCAGCCGCCAAGCGCCTCCCTGGGTCACGCGCCGCCGATCGCTTCCCGTGACCAGCTGTCCTCCGACATGGACCTCTTGCCCGCTCCGGACCAGATGTCGTCTTCGCCCGTCGGGTACCCCGACGCGATGGAGGTCGAATCTTCGGCCCCTCCTGTCTCTTTACGGGCGCATACACCGCATGTTGGCGTGCACCATGGACTAGGTTTTCAGGCGTTTCCTAGCTCCTCTCGGACCGAATGGCCGGGTGCGGGTGGCACCGCCTCGCCTGTTGTTAGGCTCCCCACCTCGCCGCATACGTCAACATGGGGTCCTCCCCACGGCGGCCGGAAGCCTTATAACACAACCGTTCGCCGATTTGCGGGGGGGAATGTGGTGTTACCGCCAGACACCACACTTGCTAGGTGGTAGCCTTTAAATCGGCCGCGGTCCGTTAGCATACGGCGGACCCGCGTGTCGCCACTGTCAGTGACCGAGCGCCACCATACGGCAGGTCTAGAGAGACGTACTAGCACTCGCCCTAGTTGTACAGCCGACGTTCATAGCAAAGGTTCACTGACAACTACGCTCTCATTTGCCGAGACGATAGTTAGCATAGCCTTCAGCTACATTTGCTACGACGTAGCAAGGCGCCGTATTCAATTGATAACACTGTTCTACAAAAAAAACTTTTTTTCTATTTCTGATAAAAAATATTGTGATCCTAGTTGCATTTTGAGTGCTGAATTGAAAACTGTTTTTTGTTTTTTTCTGTCAGGGATAGTTTATGAGTAATCGCAATTTTATTTCTCTTTTCAGTTTCTGATATAGTGCAGCAAACGTGAGGTGAAATTCAACAAACAAAAGCACATCTTTATGATGTTATAAGTTCATCACATTAATGGAGGGTGGGATCTAACATATAACAAAGTAACCTTTGTGTATACACTTTGAAGCATTTATTTAACATGAGAAATTACAGAAATTTGACAAACAATGAGCCACTGCCTTGTAATGCACATCACTTTTTTCTCTAGTATTGTGAATCTTTCTTCTCTCGAATGATATTCCAGCAATAATCTGCTAACATAGAAGGTACCCACTTCCCTTCATAGCGCCTTTCTATGGTAGAAATGTCTTTATGGAATCTTTCCCCATGTTCATCCAATACGTCACTACAACTCTCTGTGAAGTAGTCCAGATGAGAGTCCATCATATGTACCTTCAAAGACATATTGCACCCCAAATCCTGATATGCTTTGATCATATCCTTCACCATTGCTTTGTAGTTAGTAGCTCTTCTTCTTCTGAGGAAGTTTTCTGACACCATCTTGAAACAGTCCCATGCAGTTTTTTCTTTATCAGTTAAACATGCTTCAAAATTTGCACCTTTCTGCAGCTCCCTGATTTGTGGGCCCACAAATACACCTTCCTTTATTTTTGCAGCTGAAAAACGGGGGAATTTGGTAGCTAGATATGCAAACCCACAGCCTGTTAGATCCATGGCCTTCACGAATTGTTTCATCAGGCCAAGTTTGATGTGAAGCGGTGGAAGTAGTTGCACATTCTTTTCGCCAACTTTCCATCTTCACCTAGGCCATTTCTTTTTCACGTAGTGAGAATTTTGATCTCAACTATCCCACTCGCAAAGAAAACAGGCATACTTTATGTAGCCTTGTTGAGTTCCCAGTACCATAGCAATTACCTTGAAATCTGCACATATTTTCCATTTGTGTTCATTGTCTTTTAATGAATTTAGCATCCTTTGTACGAATTCGTAATTAAAGCTACTGGAACAGAGGGTATTTTATTTCCGTTATGGAGCGAAACACCCTTCAGACTTGTTTTCGATGCATCTATGAAAAGTCTCCACTCCTGTGAAATATAAGTGAAGTTCAGTATTTTCATCAGGCCAGCAACTTCATTGCAAAATGTCAGTGCTTTGTCAGTTGAAAAATAAGAAATAAAGGCATGTTCTCTGTGCCTGAACACACTGATTTTAGTACGTTGGTGCAGCAGATTACACTTTTGTAATCTTGAACCAAGCAGCTGCACCTTTTGTTTACTTAGTCCTAGATCACGTACTAAATCATTTAAATCTGCCTGTGTTAACAAATGTGGTGATGACTCACTTGTGCAGTAATATAAAGAATCATCATCTGTGATTTCTTCAGTACTACTTATTTCACTGTCACTTGGAATTTGACCTCGAGCTCTTGAAGGTACTGGAAGGTTGCCGGAATGCTGCACTGGCATTCTCACTGAAGGCAGATCTGGGTAAACAATGTGCCTCTTTGACTTTTTGTTTGTAAAACCCTGAATTTTTGTTAGACAAAAATAACAATCAGTAACATGGTCCTTAGGCTCCCTCCACACCATGGGAACAGCAAACAACGTCACATTCTCTTTACCTTTCCATCACTGAATTAGTTAGCAGTAACATGTAGCACAACAGAAATGTGGTGCCCATTCTTTATCTTGGTCTCCTACCTCCACTCCAAAGTAATGTTTGTATGCTTTCTTTATGACTGAAGAAATGCTCTTCCTATTTCTGGCAAAAGTGAACTTCCCACAGATGTAGCAGAAGTTGTCTGGCTTATATCGACCTCCACGACGACATGGCATTTCTGAAAATTTAAAAATACCACTTTGGTAATACACCTGTATTAAATTAATAGAAGGGAACTAGAGGAACGCTGATGTGTAAAAACAAGCAGTCATTTTACCTTCAGCACCAGGCTCAATCAGTTTACACACAGGAACTAAAAAATTCAACCGTGCTCGGAAATATGACAGACAGTTACTTGTCAGCCAAAACACCCACTCGTTAAGACTGACACAAATTGCGGCTAACACCACTGTTGTAAACTCGATGCACCTGCCCCTAGGAGGCGTGAAGCTTTACTGCCGAGGCAGCGACCGGCTGTCGCCGTTCGAGTTAATGAGATGTTTCAAGTGGTCTTAATGACATAGGTGTGGCGGGGGATAACCTAATGATGTCTGATTCTTCCCACCTGCTGTTGCACAAGAAATTATCACATTCTATCACTACTGGATGCGGCACCATACCCGTATTTCTCCATAACATCTCTGTGTTTGCCATGAATTGTGAATATACACATATATGCATATTACATAAAAAGTATCCCTGACAACGATATTTTGTTTACATATTTGAATTTCCCACGGTAAAATGGTCTAGAAGCACATACTTTAATTTCAGAAATAGAACCCATGTTGAACAGTGTAATTAATATTATGAAGCATGTATCGTAACGAGAGATGTTCTACAATTGTGGATTAAAGTTAAGTATTACATCATCTACGTACTTTATTTACAATTCTCAAGATATTGTCCTTTTCCAGACCTCACGCCAGTCAGCGTGTAATTAAACGCGTGCATTTCGGCCTCCTCTAGAAAAACAGTGTTGGCTCTTCTGCCAACACTACAGTTTCTCTCATATGTATTCCCTCGCGATACATACCTTTTTTAAAAAATATTGTGTACATGACATGCTATTTTGTTTTCTTCATTGCCATTGGTTTTCAATACGAAACAGGAAAGTTGTAATTGCGGCTTCTGACTGGAATACTACTACGTAACTGAACCGTCTGAAACTTTGCAACTTTGCTGTTTTAAACTAAGTGAAATACTGAAGCTAGTATTCTCACAGACCCAGCAGCTGGGTAGATCTGCCTTGGGCACGTGATAACGATGATCCCCACAGGTACACCCATTCATTTTAAGTGACTTCGTTTCTCAGTCAAGGTTTCGTTTACAATAACAATAAACAAGGCTCAAGGTCAGAGAGAGGGGTGAAGAAGGGATGGGCAGAGAGAGTGGGAGGGTAAGATTGTGAAAGGGGGAGGTGGGGGAGAGGTTGTAGAACGAGATGGAGGGGGATTCTCAGAATAAGAAATAGGATGTTGTTGGAAGTAAATAGCAACGAAATCTCATACTGAATATTTATGGTAAGAATAGCTAAGTCGCCACTGGCGGCTGCGTACTTATTGCGGTAAAGATCTCGATAATACCTAGCGAGGTTAAGACGGATTCCGAACGTGAACTGATCCGGGTGAAGTTAAGCGTCGAAGGTCGATCATAAAAGGTAATCGGTTGCTTTATTAGACCGCTTGAGTCTGGAGCTGTAATGGCAGAGCGCTTCAGAGAGAACTTGCAGAATATCGTCAGCAGTTTTCCGTATCGAGTGGTTGTGATAGGGCAGAGTGACTTCAACTTCTCAGGTATAGATTGGGAGACTCATAGTGGCAAAATTGGTGCTACACACAGGAATTCTTGTGACATTTTTCTGGGTGTCTTGTCCGAAAATTATTTCGACCAGATAATTAGCGAAGCATCTCTTGGAGGTAGCGTCTTCGACCTTCTAGCAACAAACAGACTTGAACTTATCGAATCACCTAACGTAGGGGAAGGTATCAGTGATCATAACGCTGTGATAGCAACTACATCCACGCAATTTACAAGGAATGCTAAGAAAGGTATGAAAATATTTTTTGATTAACAAGAGTGACAGGACACAAACTGCGGAGTATCTGAGTATTCAGTATCAAATAGTGTGGAGGAGGAAGACGTGGGGCACAACTGGAAAAAATTAAAAAACAGCGTTCAGTATCCATTTGACAAGTATGTTTAAGGCAAGGCCACAAGGAATGGGAAAGATCCATCGTCGTTTAAAGAAGAGACCTTCATCACAGATTCAAGAGAAGTCAAAACGTAGCTGAGAAACAAAAGCTGAACTAAGCGAAAATGACTGTAGGGAGAGCTATGAGACAAGCGTTCAATGACTTTAAGAGTAA
Organism: Schistocerca piceifrons; assembly: GCF_021461385.2. Taxonomy (NCBI): domain Eukaryota; kingdom Metazoa; phylum Arthropoda; class Insecta; order Orthoptera; family Acrididae; genus Schistocerca; species Schistocerca piceifrons. The sequence continues at coordinate 745,564,615 of NC_060141.1, forward strand.
AATTTAGTCCACCGATCTGAATAAAGCCCGTAAGAGTTTATGATATTACATAAAATCATTAAGAGTTTCCAATTTCTCTGTTATCCACTCATTGACCATACTGGAACCGAAACGAAGGCAACAGAGAGAAGACTGCTACTTTTTTTTTCTTGTTTCTCGATCTCCAGAAACTGTTTCATCGCGGAAGACCATAACATAGGACCTCCTTTCAATTACCGTGCGAACATCCAAATGTCAGATATTGAGATAACCTATCGCAGAATACACGAGAAACTACAGACGCTTAGCAGTGGAAAGGCAGAAAGAACGGACGAGATACCTATATGATGTTGCAAAGATTATGCAAAAGAACTTCTGCTCTTCTAGCAGCAGGCTACCGGAACAGTGAAGGGGACCCAGCGACCGGAAAAATGTGCAGTTAATTCCCTATCTCAAGAAGGCCCGTGGTACAGACGCACATAACTATGGTCCTGTGTCGTTGCCATCTGTCTATTGTAGAATTATGCAACTGTATTATGCTAAGAATTATGACGTTTTTCTAGAGCGAAAACCTCCTCTCTAAAAATTAACATGGATTCGGCAAACAGAGATCTTGTAAACTCAGCTGAACCTGTTCATCCGTGAGGCTGTTGACAACGGCGCTCGGGTCGATGCCGTGTTCCCTGATTTCAGGAAGGCATTTGACGCCTACCTGCATCGAAGTGTAGCGGAAAAATGCGAACTTACCGAGTATCTGACAGCAATGGCTACTGGATTCAAGACTTCCCTGCAGATAGAACTCGACGCGAAAGTAGCAACGCCAAAAGATTGTATCCATTTGCAGAACGGCCTGCAGAGGGCTAATGAATGGTGCAGGCTCTGGCAATTGATCCTGGACATAAATAAATGAAAAATTTTGATCCTTTTAAAATATTATTTTTGGCATGGTCCACAGCCTTAGCGTGTTTTATGAAAGAAGACATAGTCTAAGTAGCCTTTATTCTGTCTATTTTACGTGAAATTTGTCAATTTCAACCAAGCGTCTTTCCAAGCACATATGTTCAGCTTCCAGCTCCATCTCATATTCTAATACACAATTGGTACACGTGGACAGGTATGAGCCGTATTTCGGTGTGTGTTTTAAGAATGAAAAATGGCCCAAATAGGCTGTATTCTTTTTACTCTCCATGCAATTAGACAGTTTCTACCGTGAGTCATTTTGAAGCACATATATTAAGCTTCCAGCCTGTTTTCACAGGCATACGGAAATACGATGCATCCCTGTCCACATGTACCAGCGTGGAAGCGTAATATATTCGAGACACAGGTTGACCCACGGTTGAAAGTGGACTGGACAGAAAAGAAATACGGCTCACTCGGACCATGCTTTTGTTCTTAGGGTATTAAAATATTGCACAAACATAGGAAAACAGCTCCACTACATCTACATCGACATCTACATGGATACTCTGCAAATGACATTCAAGTGCCTGGCAGAGGGTTCATCGAACCACCTTCACAATTCTTTATTATTCCAATCTCGTATAACGCGTGGAAAGAATGAACACCTATATATTACGGTACGAGCTCTGATTTCCCTTATTTTATCGTGGTGATCGTTCCTACCTATGTAGGTCGGCGTCAACAAAATATTTTCGCATTCGGAGGAGAAAGTTGATGATTGGAATATCATGACAAGATTCCGTCGCAACGAAAATCGTCTTTCTTTTAATAATTTCCAGCCCAAATCCTGTATCATTTCTGTGACACTCTCTCCCATATTTCGCGATAATACAAAACCTTCTGCCTTTCTTTGAACTTTTTCGATGTACTCTGTTAGTCCTATCTAGTAAGGATCCCACACCGCACAGCAGTATTCTAAAAGAGGACGGACAAGCGTAGTGTAGGCAGTCTCCTTAGTAGGTCTGTTACATTTTCTAAGTGTCCTGGCAATAAAACGCAGTCTTTGGTTAGCCTTCCCCACAACATTTTCTATGTGTTCCTTCCAATTTCAGTTGTTCATAGTTGTAATACCTAGGTATTTAGTTGAATTTACGGCTTTTAGATTAGACTGATTTATCGTGTAACCAAAGTTTAACGAGTTCCTTTTAGCACACATCTGGATGATCTCACACTTTTCGTTATTTAGGGTCAACTGCCGCTTTTCCCACCATTCAGATATCTTTTCTAAATCGTTTTGAAGTTTGTTTTGATCTGATGACTTTACTGTCGATAAACGACTGTACAACTACATTATAAATGTCAAACTGCTGGAAACAGTATCCACCGTCATATATCTAGGAGTCACTATCCAGAACGACCTTAAGTGGAATGATCACATAAAGCAAACACTTTGTAGTAGGTGAAGCACAGAGTGAGATTAATCGGAAAACTCATAGGGAAATATAACTCATCCACGAAATAAGTGGGTCATAAGGAGCTTGTTCGCCAGATTCCTGTGCATTGCCCATCAGCATGTGATCTTTGTCAAGTAAGTCTGACAAAATAGATGGAGAGAAGAACCAACGAAGAGCAGCACGTTCCGTCACAATAGCGTTCAATTCGTGCGAGAGTGTTAAAGAGTGTTTAATATTTAAATTTCGAGAGAGTGCTTTCCGGGAAGAGTTGGGCAACACATTACTTCCTCCCCCATGCATCTCATGTAATGATCAAGACCAAAACATTCGACAAATCATAGCAAATACAGAGGCTTACCAACAATCTTTCTTCCCACGTGGTATTCGGGGGTGGAACAGGAAAGGGGTATCAGTTACTGGTACCAAAATTACTTTCCATCAGTTGCGGAGTATTGATATACATGTGTATGAAGAAGTGGAGATAGTGGGGAGGAGGTGGACGAAGAGAGGGGACAAAAGGAGATGGACAGAAATAGGAGGTAAAGGAGTTCGGTAGTAATTATAATCAACACATAGTTAGCATTTGCGAAGCCCTGCCGAATGTTCTAGTAGCGACCAACAGAGGTCGTATCACACTTCCCTGAGGCACTGCTAACGATACGTTCGACGTCCAGGACAGCGTCCACGCCGCATTTAGTTAAGAAGCCTTCGAGGCTCTGAGAAGTTATTCCGTACGCTCGGACCTTCGTTAGCAGCCTGGATTGCAGCAATATTCAAATGCATTCCACAAGGTCTACAAAAGAAGTTAATGCCACCAAACGTCCGCTAGACGTTAACTTTCAACACGTCCCAATGGGAGGTGAGATACAGTAATAGGCAGGGGCACGTTCTGCTAAACGACTCTTATCATAGGCTGGCCATCTCCCGTCTATCATTGCTGTTGATTTTTCTGCTTGCTTGGATTAAATTTTGATTGTTTGTTAAGCCACTGTTTCTCTCTTCTAATCGCTAATTTTAAACTACAATCCACCTGATCAGGTCATGAAGACTCAACGACACCGAATATTCGCCGTATCATTCTCAGCCCTCAGGCGTCACTGGAAGCAGATATGGAGGGGCATACGGTCAGCACACCGCTCTCCCGACCTTAATTTACGAGAGCGGAGTGGCTACTTCTCAATCAAGTAGCTTCTCAGTTTGCCTCACAAGATCTGAGTGGACACCGCTTGACAACAGCGCTCGGCAGACCGGATGGTAACCCATCAAAGTGTAAGCCCAGTCTGACAGCGCTTAACTTCGGTGACTTGATGGGAAACGTTGATGCCACTGCGACAACGCCATTGGTATGCTAGTTTTAATAATTAGTGTATTATCCTGTTCTGTGATTTGCTGAGAGAGTATTTAGGGCACTACCTTTGCCAACCATCGCCATGACAGGAACATCAGCTATCCTTCCTGGTCGCGGAAGTCAACCTGCACCAATGTTCCAGCTGTGTAGGTGGTGACTCTAAGAGACTCCAGTGGCTTTGATCCGCTTCCCGCTTGCACTACATGCGTTGCCCAGCGCAGGATCCCCAGCGCACACAATCCAAGTGCCTGGCATCGTTAATTTATTTTAACAGATGCACGAAAGGACTGTATCGTTACAGGGTTTACTGCACGGTTGATACGTTACATGCGCTTCGCCAGGAAGTGCTGTATACAAGATATGAGAAATGAGACTGAAACTGTAAACTTCTTGCACTATTTCAAATCATCGTACGCTTTTTCTTGGTAGACAAATTCTGTTAAAGTCTTTTTTTTCCCGTAATAAGCACTGGTATGTTAGTTATTCTGAATGTCAGGGAAAATTTAACTCGTAAGAAACAACCAAACGCCTGTGTACGAAGTCACATTCTGCAGCTTCGTATGCCGCTCACAATAAGGTTATTTGGCATGTGACTTTCATGGTCGTGACTGTGTCAAGAAGCCCCTTGCACATGAAAAGGTGCGCTGAATCCCCTAATGTCGTACAAATAATGGTGACATCGAACTGCGAAACACTTTGTTGACGTCCCACCGTGTATAGTCATCTACGTCAAATGGTGCTCTGGTGTTGTCCTGTAGATGATTGGTGAACCCCGGTGCTGCGTACAGCCGCTCTCATCTCGGAGCTACTTTCTCCTAACTAAGCGTTTATCATCTTTTTTTCTACCCTTAATGTATAGGGGATAGGCAAAATAGTATGAACACCTGTACATACTTGGTAATGGCTTATTAATAAGGGGCTGGAGTCCATTTGCCCGTAATACAGCTGCGATTCTCCTTGGAATAGTGGTATATAATAATTGTATGGGCTCCAGTGGAATGTTATGCCACTCTTCGATCAGAACCTCTTCTAACTCCTGTAGTGACCCGGGAGGCGGAAATCTGCTCCGGAGTCTGCCCTCTAGTACTGCCCACAAGGGCTCGATAATGTTCAAATACGGTGACCGTGTTGGCCAGGGAAGACGTTGCAGTTCACTTGCGTGCTCCTCATATCACTATTGTACTGTCCTGGCTGTGTGAATGTGTGCATTATCGTTGGGGAACAACATTTGAATCATGGTGAGCATAATCGTTGGCTGTAACACGGCCTTTAAGGGTAATGATGGGACCAGTGGAATACCATGATATGGCTGCCCACACCGTCACACTTCCAGCTCGATGTTTGACTGTTGGAATCAAGCAATCGAGATCGTAGGCTTCTTTTGGCATTCTCCAGACATAAAGCCAGTCCTATGTTAGAAAGAACGAAAACGTTGAGGCATCAGACAATATGACGTGTTTCCACTGATCAGCCGTCCAGGATTTAGGCTCCTGACACCATGTTTTACGCTTCTTTGTATTGATTGTCGTCACTAATGGTTTCGGTATAGCAGCTCGTAAATGAATATTCGCTTTATCGAGTTCTCAGCGAACAGTGCTAATAGACACGGGGTATATAAGATGGCTTTTGAGCTCTGCAGTCACTTTAGCCTCCGTAGTTTTGTGTTAGTTCGACAGAATTCGTGTTAGCGTACAACGATCTCTGTCATTTAATTTTGATTTGCTCCCACTATTACGTTTACACGATAATGTATTTTCATGCTTTGTGTAGGCGTTCATGACTGTTGATACAGTTGCTCTTGAAACATTGAATAAGTTGGCTGTCTTGGATACCATACTCCAGCTAATCGGACCCCCACAATCTGTTCTCTTCAGAACTTTGTCACGTCTTTCTTTGCTTGTCGACCTCGAGTTCTGAGTGCAAATACGAAGTGTGCACTACTCGTAAACAAGCTGCGCTGATGTCTAGTCAGTACTGAACACGCAAAATCCCGCGCAACATATGCTCTACCTGCGTTGTTGACCGTCAAACACAACCATGCCATTCTTACCACGCTTCACATTATTTTGCCTATCCCCTGTATCTAAAGAAGATGAATTCCCAAAGTTCGTGGATTTTATACATCTACTTTAAGGGTTTTGCCTGGCTGTGTGTTCTAGACGTGCAGGTCCGCAGCTTCCAGTCACATTTTGAGATTCTTCATTGCCTGCAAGAAAGCGAAGCACCAAGAAGGCCGGTATGACGTAGCAGCCACTCTTCGTTACAGAAGCGTCAAACGACGCCGTTGTTTCCTCTGCTGTATCAGGCTGGCTTAAGATGGTTGCAAACTGGCCCTGAAGATCCCAGATACTGGCAGTGGGGCACAGTTGACGTCCGAGCGGTTCCCACGTACGTCTACTGGTGACAGATCTGGCTGTCTCGCTGACCACTAGACTACTTCAGCGTCACGGAAACAGTTCGTAGAGACACGTGCCATGTGTGGACGGTCGTTGTTCTGTAAAAGAATAGTACAACGACACTGTCGCATGAGGCCTAACACATGCGGACGCACGATATCCGTGTCGTAACATCGTAGTTCCCTCAGACACTGCCACCAGTGAACCTTTATAGTAATGGTTGTAACCTCCCCACTATATTTTGGTTTCTGTCTTAAATTTAGCCCAACCAACTCTTTAAAAGTCTACGTATTACCTATAACAAACTGTTATCCAACTTAAACTCGTGTGCCAACCTTTGACGAAACAGAACCCAATTTGAACTGAACTGTAACTGATCAGAATGCAGCTTGTCTTTATGTTAAATGCGCAACAGAAATTTCCACTTACCTCGCGTCTTGACAACATTGCTGCAGATTTCTCTAAAGTACAACAGCAAACAGCATGCAGGCAACGACTAAGACAGATTTCTATTTCTAAATAAAATTTCCAGACTATACTAAGATTGTTTCATAGCACATGGAACGATGTGTTAATGCGTAATGATAAATAGTGGGATGGGGAGAGTAACTATGCTTATGAAATGATATTGTAAGACAACGATTTTAGTCAGTTCTTTTGAATTTTTCTGGAAAGAAGATTTTAACACCAAATCTTCTGCACGAAATGCAGTTTTTAGCCAAACATCTTGAAATTTATGTTTATTGTAGCCTTATTTATAGTCGTTAGATACCTCTACAAAGTTTTTGTGTAAACGTAATGTAACAACCTAAAGAAAATATTATATCGAATAACTTCGATTTTTTGTAGGGAAGAAGGGGAGTAAGTCGTTATAAATGGGTGAAAGTCAATAAATCTCGTTAATTCGTTAACTTTGTTCAACCTAGTACAGTTAGAACTAACTACCAGTACTATTTTAGATGTCATTAAAAATATAACAAATGAATGTGCAAAAATTTAATAGTTACGAAAAAACCATAAAAGTCATAAGATAAAAACTTATAGACTACAACTAATTCTTTACATAAAGAACAAAATTTTGTGGGCCCAAACAGTTTCTTTGTAGACTATGTTTATTCCATGTTTATTCATTTCCGCTCTGGGTCTGCTTCATAGCACTTGCACTTATTGGTTTCAGAAAAACAGTGTCATCTTGATGACAGTTTCTTGTTACGCTTTTGTCCTTCTTCCAGTTCTGGCAGCTGGGAAAAAAACTGCCTAGCCTCTTCTCCGCAAAACATCTTTAACTGTTGTGGGTCTGCATACTTGTCATAAGTAATAGATTGTGCACCAACAACAATAACACTTTCTTGTAGGTTATTTAGAAAGTATATGTAGCTGAAGTTGTTTACAAAATTTAAAATAAAACTGTTTTAAGTAAATAATACAATAAATATGATGATAAAAATAAGGATGAAACAAAACACTCACCCTTTTATGCACCTCTTTGATAACATGGAGATCCCAACGGCCTTGGAATGAACTTCTGTATTCCAAGAATCGGGGATGCTCTTTTGCAGCCACTAATTCTCTTATTGGTCTAGAAGGAAATGCACCTCTTTGATAACATGGAGATCCCAACGGCCTTGGAATGAACTTCCGTATTCCAAGAATCGGGGATGCTCTTTTGCAGCCATTAATTCTCTTATTGGTCTAGAAGGAAATGGGCATTTCTTGAAATATAATTGATCGAGGTGTGTAGACCATTGTCTTACAAACTCCCTGTCTACTTCGACAACATGAAAAGATGAGGGTTTTGCTCTTGCATTCTCTATTTCCTCTATCCAGTCTTTGGGCATTTCAACCCTTTTTTTTTTGGGCGATACTGGCCATGTTAAGATCACATTCGACATACAAATGGCCACGGATTGTAAAAGTCATTTTCACGTGCTCATGTCTCCTGACGTGATCATCGATGTAATGCAGCAGGCGGAAAATAGTCCAATTCTTGTTCTGCCCCCGCAAGAGTCTGAAAATACATCTAATTTTCTAAAAATTGTCGTCATAAAATAAAACCAAAAGGAAGAGACCTTGTTACACCCTTTGTGGGCTACTATTTCATCATACACGAAGAAATATGATTCATCAGTTGACAATATATGAATATTAAACAAGCACAACGTTAACTGTCTCTTTTAGTACACGTCGTTAGTTGTGATTTTGGGGACAGGTAGGTTCTGGACTTCCATAGTAGTACTTTCACATTCCTTTGATGCCCTGCTGTTTGCTTTAGAACTTCTTTTACGAATATAAAACATGTCAGATTTTTTCAACTTTGACAGTTGATTGATTTTTTCTGCACTCGCCCTTTCTGAGCTATTTTCCAGGTACGATTTCAAAGCACCTTCAACAGCTCGAATTTCGGCATCATGCCTATCACAGTAATTATAAGTGTCCGGTCTAAGGTACACGAAACCGGCATTAAATTCTGCATTGAAAACAAGTCTACATTTTTCATACAACACAGAGTAGGGTATGATTTCTTAAATAAGTCATACATCTTACTGATCTTTAGATGTGGTGGGAGACACAGTTTCTTAAAGGTTTTCAAGCTGTAATAGATTCGTTCACCTTTAAATGAACTAACGTGTTGGCGAACTGCGTCAAGTGCCTCCGATGTCACACGATGTTTCCCATTACAGTGTTGGCCTCGAGCATCCTTCGAACTCACACCTTGTTTCAGATAATCTTGTATTACTTCTAATTTTTTTTAGATATTTCATGAAACGATGTAAAGGCTTTAGAACGAACATTTACTTCAGTGACAGAATTCTCCCTGTCCGCAGCTCGTGGTCGTGCTGTAGCGTTCTCGCTTCCCACGCCCGGGTTCCGGGGTTCGATTCCCGGCGGGGTCAGGGATTTTCTCTGCTTCGTGATGACTGGGTGTTGTGTGCTGTCCTTAGGTTAGTTAGGTTTAAGTAGTTCTAAGTTCTAGGGGACTGATGACCATAGATGTTAAGTCCCATTGTGATGACCATAGATGTTAAGTCCCATAGTGGTCAGAGCCATTTAAGTCCCATAGTGCCCAGAGCCATTTGAACGATTTGAAAGAATTCTCACTCTTATACGACATGAATAACTTTTGTCACGAAATTCAGCTTTATTTTCTCGTTGGCTAGGTCTCCTTTGCGATGCACTATTTACATTAATTAGGCCTGCCACGTAAGCATTCTGCTCGTTCACAGTCATTTTGTTACAATTTGATATAATATACCTACGTTCTGCATCAATGTTACTCTGAAATCATTTCAATCTGGAACACTTACAATCTGGCCGTAATTTATGGGTGGATGACAAAAGTTTCTTTCTCACGTCGGATAGTCGACCAGTTCTCTTCTTTTCCTTCGTTGAATGTAACAATTGGCTAAAGGTGGTATGTTCATCATCTTCATTTTCCTTGATAACTTTCACAGTTTAGTAAAAGTAAACAGTTCACACAACACACAAAGCATTAACTTAACCTCTCCAAAAGCACTCAACAGCTGATAATCATAGACAATGGAACGTAAAGAACAGCTGCGGTCAGTGCTGCTAACTGACTAACCCCCTTTTTTCCTAGTTTCAAATTGACTTATTCCGTTTTTCCCGTGGACGCTGTATTTTTAAACCGCTTTCCATGAAACAAAAACGGATAAAAGCAGCTTGTTGAAAGCTTTCTGAAACTATAATAACCTAAAATTTAGTTTTTCTTTTACTTCACCCCTTTTTCTCGTTGAAACGTCTCAGTGGAGTCGTTTCATAAGACTCTTGTATCACTGTATTCTGTGCATCCTATTCTGTCCACCGCCTGATTGCGGTTTAATTTCTTAACTCTCCCAGAAAGACTGAGCAAACAGACTATAGCTAATTAAATGATGTTATGTTTGATTTTTTTGTGTTCCATAGGAAAACATGACCTCTATTTATTACGTTTTTCCCTCCATCCTACCCTATGTGTGTGTGTGTGAATGTGACTGAATGAGTGTTTTTACGTGTGGTTTCGGGTTTCTTTTGTGGAGGACGCTGAGTTGGTTGTCGTCTTCTAGAAGCAGGTGATGTTTGCTTCTCGTTTGGAGGGTAGCACAGGATGACCAACTTAGGATCCCAGTACCTGGGCAGAGAGGTTTACCCCTTTTAGTCTGAGGTTGGTTTGTCTGTCAGGTTGGTGGCGGAAGCCTACCCCTCTGGTAGCTGCCGTTGCACCGGTAGTTAGACGAAACTCGGTGGAGAAAGGACACTCTCCAGCTAGCGGTTGGTGAGTACAGTTCGTAGCTCCTAGAGCGGGTGTAAGTTTATCAGTCCGTCGCTAACATAGAAGACTGCAAACCTTCTTTCCTTCCCGTCTGGCCAAGCTGTGCAGTGACTACATGTAAAGCTTACTGGGACAGTGTAAATGCTACCTACAATGAAGTCGATAATTCGATCGTAATATTGGCATTTTAATTTGATACTCCCCTCAACTGACAAAATTTACAAAAAAAAAAAAATGTAAATCTCTTTGTCCACCCACACACTCCTGAGAATGGCACATTAACAATTTGCAATTACGCGCCCCTATTACCGGCAGCTGCGTTGATAAATACTCGGCACCTCGCAAGGATAACTTGTAGATCGAGAATATTAGGTAAGTTGTCGGAAGTGGTTAGGCGTTGGTGAAAATCTCGCTTCTGAGCACACAAAGAGCTCTAACCGCAGTACACGTGTTGGTGCAATGCTGCGATATCTCCCTTCGAAGACGATGGCCAAGACGCCGTCTCCAAGTCCGTACCGCTCGATGGCTGAAGGCGAAGTCCCTCCACAATTCTCTCGTCTCCCACGCGTACGAAAACGCGGCGGAAGAATACGCAGTTTCGGCCAATGTCGAACGCTCTATCACCGCCGAAATCCCTCAAACGGCATTTCTAAGATCTACCCAATGATCGAGTAGGTCATATCGCCCCTAGGCAAACGAAATTCCCGTCTTCGCCACGTGTTGCCCAGCACGGATGGCTCCGGATGCCGGGCTACCCCCAAAAGCGCCGTATTGTCCCGCGTTTCCGGTGACCGCTACCTGCCGCCCACGGCTGCCCGGCGGGCTACGGCCATCTGCAGACTTTACATTCCACAATACTCAACTTCCGACGCTTTTCACCAACGCTTTGAGTTAGTGGCTCAATCCTGCAGACTTGCAGGGAGTACTGCTCGAGAGCGCTTCATATTTATCTTAATTCAATAGAGCCATGATCTGATGCCCTTGCCAGTCCCTTCATTATTAATACTAATGTTCGTAAGCTAACGTGTAAGTGCACTTGTCCTGGCACCTTACAAGGGTTTCTGCTGATAGGAACTAGGTGACTCAGAACTTCCCTATGCTAAATTCATGGTATATTTAAATACTTCAGCTTAATTGAAGCGTGTGTAGTTATGTATTTTCGGAATGTGGCATAATTATTTTGTTAAAAATCGGCGATGATGGTGGTTGAAATTAAAAGTGTGGAAGTTGCTTTGTTCCTTTCGGACAATCATGGGTATGTAGATGGAATGGTTGAGTTCTTGTGTTCCACTTCCATTTTGTGTGTTTTACCTTTTTAATTGCTCGAGTCTAGAAATTTTTTGAGAATTACTTAGCTAAACATTTTTATTGAGGTACCAGTCATGTGTATTCATAGGATGTGCATCAAATTCAGTAATAAAATGAAAGTGCTACTTAAAAGATAAACTCGGCGTCCTTTATCTTTCTCATTGATGCCAATTTTCATATTAATTCTCTATTCGTTGATTTCTTTAAGTTAATCTGCCTGCTTGTGGTGAACAAAAATGGGGAAAAAAATCAAGGTCAACGGTGTACTGCCTCAAAATTAAGAAATTATCACATATAATTAAGCTCATTGATATACGACATACAACGCTGTTCATCTTGTTGGTTTCTTTAAAAAAGTGCATTCTTATAAATTAAATTCTTAGTTTAATTAAACTGATAATTTCAAGTTCGGTCTTTTCTTAATTGTTAGGAAAGGCTTGGGCTTGTGGTGATCCTGTAATTTTTGAATATATAATTGTCCTTGTGAGGTGGCTTAACCAGAAATTGCGCACAGGGGCTACATCTGTATTATTCATGGTACGTAACCTACGTCCAGCCTTGGCTAGGATCCGTTTACAGTTCTACGTACATGCTTTACACCGTGGACCTTCATATGAAAGAGTGAAAACCAAATTTTTGTTGGCCGTGGTAGCCTTTAGGCAGTTAGTCCGAAAATGGTGTAATAGGTGAACAGCCGACAGTTTCACCATGTTAGTGGGATAGACGTGTCTGCTAGAGGTGTGAAATTCCATGCTATAGGAATTTGGATGGATGGGGAAAGGCCGGGGTAAGCTGTTGCGGTTTCTGTGTGACAATCCCTACCCTCGTGACGATCCTTCCTGATAGCCATTTTCTCCTCGTAGTCCAGTGAGTGACAGCGTCTAGCCCTGCACCGTGCGGAATGTTTTATGGGCGGCCGATCCGATAAACGGGAGGAGAGGCCACGGCGCAGCGGCCGCGGCTGTCCGGCGATCGGGCGAGCGGTTGTGCAAACAGGCCGGGAAAACATTCCGGCGCCTCATATCGACTGACGGCTGGCAGCAGGCAAGCGGACTGCGGGCAAGTGTCCACACGGCAGGCCGCAGTCTGGGAGCGCGGCCGCGTGCAGTGGAGACCGCGCGCCTGCTGCCTAGTAGGAAATTCTGCGCTCCCGTGATTCATTCTACACTACTGGCCATTAAAATTGCCATACCACGAAGATGACGTGATACAGAAGGGAAATTTAACCGACAGGAAGAAGATGCTGTGATATGCAAATGATTAGCTTCTCAGAGGATTCACACTAGGTTGCCGCCGGTGGCGACACCTACAACGTGCTGACATGAGGAAAGTTGCCAACCGATTTCTCATACAGAACCAGCAGTTGACCGGCGTTGCCTGGTGAAACGTTTTGTGATGCCTCGTGTAAGGAGGAGAAATGCGTGCCATCACGTTTCCGACTTTTATAAAAGTCGGACTGTACCCTATCGCGACTGCGGTTTATCGTATCGCGACATTGCTGCTCGCGTTGGTCGAGATCCAATGACTGTTAGCAGCATATGGAATCTGTGGGTCCAGGAGGGTAATATGGAACGCCGTGCTGGATCCCAACGGCCTCGTATCACTAGCAGGCATTTTATCCGAATGGCTGTAACGGATCGTGCAGCCACGGCTCGATCCCTGAGTCAACAGATGGGGACGTTTGCAAGACAACAACCATCTGCACCAACAGTTCGACGACGTTTGCAGCAGCATGGACTATCAGCTCGGAGACCACGGCTGCGGTTACTCTTGACGCTGTATCACAGACAGGAACGCCTGCGATGGTGTACTCAACGACGAACCTGGGTGCATGAATGGCAAAATGCCATTTTTTCGGATGAATCCGGGTTCTGTTTACAGCATCATGATGGTAGCATCCGTGTTTGACGACATCGCGGTGAAAGCACATTGGAAGCGTGTATTCGTCATCGCCATACGGGCGTATCACCCGACGTGATGGTATGGGGAGCCGTTGGTTACAAGTCTCGGTCAGCTCTTGTTCGCAGTGTCGGCACTTTAATCAGTGGACCTTACATTTTAGATGTGTTACGACCCGTGGCTCTACCCTTCATTCGATCCCTCCGAAACCCTATATTTCAGCAGGATAATGCACGACCGCATGTTGCAGGTCCTGTACGGACCTTTCTGGATTCAGAAAATGTTCGACTGCCGCCCTGGCGAGCACATTCTCCAGATCTCTCATCAATTGAAAACGTCTGGTTAATGGTGGCTGAACAACTGGCTCGTCACAATACGCCAGTCACTACTCTTGATTTACTGTGGTATCGTGTTGAAGCTGCATTGGCAGCTGTACCTGTACACGCCATCCAAGCTCTGTTTGACTCAATGCCCAGGGGTATCAAGGCCGTTGACACGACCAGAGGCGGTTGTTCTGGGTACTGATTTCTCAGTATCTATGCACCAAAATTGCGTGAAAACGTAATCACATGTAAGTTCTAGTATAATATATTTGTCCAATGAATACCCGTTTATCATCTGCATGTCTTCTTGGTGTAGCAATTTTAATGGCCAGTAGTGTACTTGGCACCCAGGACTTGTCTAACAAGTGGACGCCGCGACGCTGTCATCACAGATTTACTTCATACTCTGTAGGCCATTAAACCAACACAATGTGCAAGTAGTACGGTGCACTACTCTGGCATTTCCGAGAAAATCGCAAAAGAAATTTAAACATCCATTATGTAACTGATGTCCGTGCCGCACATTGGAGCGCATGGTGCTCAAGTGGTGTTTTCCGTCGGCTAGGTGTTGGTTAATTTCATTTTTCTGATGATAGCTGTTTTCTTTGTTATATATGCTTCCTATTTGATTTCCTTCAGCTTGTTCTGTCCTAGTTTGCCGGCCGCGGTGGTCTAGCGGTTCTAGGCGAGCAGTCCGGAACCGCGCGACTGCTACTGTCGCAGGTTCGAATCCTGCCTCGGGCATGGATGAGTGTGATGTCCTTAGGTTAGTTAGGTTTAAGTAGTTCTAAGTTCTAGGGGACTGATGACCACAGATGTTAAGTCCCATAGTGCTCAGAGCCATTTGAACCATTTTTTTTGTCCTAGTTTACCTGCTCGTTTTGTTTTGCGTTTTGACTCAGTATCGTTCCAGTTCTATTGTAAAACGTGTGTGGCTGAAGTATACAGGGGGAGCCACTGATAATGACCGGGCCAAATATCTCACGAAATATGAATCAAACGAAAAAACTACGAAGAACGAAACTCGTCTAGCTTGAAGGGGGAAATCAGATGGCGCTATGGTTGGCCCGCTAGATAGCGCTTCCATAGGTCAAACGAATATCAACTGCGTTTTTTAAAAATAGGAACCCCCATTTTTTTAATAGGTATTCGTGTAGTACGTAAAGAAATATGAATCTTTTAGTTGGACCACTTTTTTCGGTTTGTGATACATGGCGCGGTAATAGTCACAAACGTATAAGTACGTGGTATCACGTAACATTCCACCAGTGCGGACGGTATTTGCTTCGTCATACATTACCCGTGTTAAAATGGCCCGTTTACTAATTGCGGAAAAGGTCGATATCGTGTTGATGTATGGCTATTGGGATCGAAATGCCCAACTTCCGTGTGCTATGTATGCTGCTCCGTATCCTGGATGACATCATCCAAGTGTCCGGACCGTTCGCCGGATAGTTGTGTTATTTAAGGAAACAGGAAGTGTTTAGCCACATGTAAAACGTCAACCACGACCTGCAGCAAGATGCCCAAGTAGGTGTTTTAGCTGCTGTCGCGGCTAATCCGCTCATCAGTAGCAGGCAAATTGCGCGAGAAATGGGAATCTCGAAAACGTCGGTGTTGAGAATGCTACATCAACATCGATTGCACCCGTACCATACTTCCATGCACCAGGAATTGTATGGCGACGACTTTGAACGTCGTGTACAGTTCTGCCACTGGTCACAAGAGAAATTGCGGGACGATGACTGATTATTTGCACGCTTTCTATTTAGCGACGAAGCGTTATTTACCAACAACGGTAGCGTAAACCGGCGTAATATGGACTACTGGGCAACGGAAAATCCACGATGGCTGTGATAAGTGGAACATCAGCGACCTTGGCGGGTTAATGTATGGTGCGGCATTATGGTTCAAATGGCTCTGAGCACTACGGGACTAAACTTCTGAGGTTATTAGTCCCCTAGAACTTAGAACTACTTAAACCTAACTAACCTAAGGACATCACACACATCCATGCCCGAGGGAGGATTCCAACCTGCAACCGTAGTGGTAGCGCGGTTCCAGACTGAAGCGCCTAGAACCGCTCGGCCACAGCGGCCGGAGCGGCATTATGGCAGGAAGGATAATTGGCCCCATTGTATCGATGGCAATGTAAATGGTGCATGGTGTGCTGATTTCCTAAGTAATGTTCTACCGATGTTACTGAAAGACGTTCCACTGCATGACAGAATGGCGATGTGCTTCCAACATGATGGATGTCCGGCACATAGCTCGCGTGCAGTTGAAGCGGTGTTGAACAGCATATTTCATTACAGGTGGTTTGGTCGTCGAAGCACCATACCATGGCCCATACATTCACCAGATCTGACGTCCGCGGACTTCTTTCTGTGGGGAAAGTTGAAGGATATTTGCTATCGTGATCCACCGACAACGCCTGACAACATGCGTCAGCGCATTGTAAATGCATGTGCGAACATTACGGAAGGCGAACTACTCGCTGTTGAGAGGAATGTCGTTACTCCTCCTGCCGAATGCATTGAGGTTGACGAACATCATTTTGAGCATTTATTGCATTAATGTGGTATTTACAGGTAATCACGCTGTAACAGAAATGACAAGTTCGCAAAGTCACAGGTATCACATTGGAACAACCGAAATAAAATGTTCAAACGTACCTACGTTCTGTATTTTAATTTAAAAAAACCTACCTGTTACCAACTGTTCGTCTAAGATTGTGAGCCATGTGTTTGTGTCTATTACAACGCCATCGATCACAAAGCAAAAAAAGTTGTCCAACTAAAACATTCATGTTTTTTTTTACGTACTACACGAATATGTAATAAAAAATGGGCGTTCCTATTTAAAAATCGCAGTTGATATCCGTTTGACCTATGACAGCGCCATCTAGCGGGCCAACCGTAGCGCCATTTGGTTTCCCCCTTCAAGCTAGACGAGTTTAGTTCTCTGTAGTTTTTTCGTTTTATTCATATTTCGTGGAATATTTGTCCCGGTCACTATCAATGTACCACCCTGTATACACATGAGCGTATACAATACTTGGAATCAGCTTGCCATTTCTCTTAGTTTGCTATTTAGGATATAATCTGACCTCGTTGTCTTTCTGCTTTTAAATTCTATACAAAATTCTGGTTTTGGAAATTCAGTCACAGGCCGGCCTTCGAGAGTCCCGACGCCTCTACCGCTCTTTTCACCGCGCTCGTCACTGGGACGCACGTACCCGCCACCGGCAATTACAACGACACATCCGCAACCTGCTTACTGCGAAGAAACGCCGTGCCTGGTGCCAGACATGTACACAACTCAACACCACGCTCCCCATAAAGTCTGCCAAGTATTGGTCTGCTTTCCACCGCCTTACTGGGAACCGCCCCACCCCCCAGTACCCTCTCCTCCTTAATGACCGTCCCTTTCCTGACAACCTCAGTAAGGCCAACCACTTTGCCTCTCACCTCTCCATTGTTTTTTCCATCCGCGATGTCCCCACTTTGATTATTCCCTCTTCCCCGATATCATGGACTGTACGAATACCTCTGTTCCTCCCCTTGTCCTAGCTTCCAGCACTTCGGCCACACACCACCATCTGAACTTAACATTCCCATTACTCCACAGGACATCAGCCTCACACTCCGGACTAAACGCAAAACTGCTCCTGGCCACGACTGCCTTACCTACCGCCACCTCAAACACTGCCCTCCCTCCTTCCTTTCAGTCCTTGCCACCTTTTACAATGTCATCCTTGCCACTGGCTTCTATCCCGATCTGTGGAAAACCTCCCCTATTCTGATGTTCTCCAAGCCCAACAAGCCTCCATCTGATGCCTCTTCCTATCGTCCTATCTGTCTCACATCGGTGTTCAGCAAGCTCTTGGAATCCATCCTTACCTGGCACTTCCATCACCACCTCCACCAAAACCACCTCCGCACTGACACCCAATGTGGCTTTCGACCTTCCTTCTCTCCTGATGACCAACTCCTCTGCCTCACTCATCTCCTCTCCCTCCAGCTTAACTCCCGTCGCTCCGCCATTTTTGTCTCCCTCGACCTCTAAAAGGCCTACGACCGTCTCTGGCATCCCAGTCTCCTGTTTAAACTCCAAACCTACGCCCCTCCTGTCAACTACATCCGTCAGATGGCCTCCTTCCTCTCCCGCCGCCCCTCCTATGTTACCATCCATAATGCCAATTCCCACACCTTCTACCCCTCTGCAGGTGTGCCCCAAGGCTCTGTCCTCTGCCATCTCCTCTACTTCCTGTACTTGGCAGATATGCCCCAACGCACCCCCTCCAGGACACCTCTTGCAATATGCAGATGACACCGCATTCCTCGCCCTCGCTCCCAGCCTCCAACGGTTCCAACGCCTTCTGCAGAATCACCTTGACCTTTTTGCCACATGGTGTAACCAGTGGCTCCTGCAAATCAATCCTTCCAAGACCCAGGCAATCATCGTAGGTCGCACCATTTGCTCCTTCCGGCTCCTGGATTTCTACCTTACCATCTGCACCCGTCCTGTCCATCTCACCCCCACACCTACCTTGAACTCACCATTGACCATCATCTCCCTGGATCCCTCATCTCCGCTCCATCCAATCCAAAGCCCACAACCGCAACTGACTCCTCAGACTCCTCTCTGGCTGGACATGGGAGTTGCACCCATCTACCATCCTCCACACCTACAAATCCTTAATCCATCCCATCCTCTGTTATGCCAGTCCTGCCTGGATATCTGCCCCCCCCCCCCCCGCTCCCAAATTCTGTAAGTCCCTCCAGATCCTTGAGCGTCATGCACTCTGCCTCACCTTCCATATATGCCTCCTATCCCCCACACGGATCCTCTATGACCTCCCCCATCTGCTCCTATTCCTCGAACATATCTGCATACTCTACACCTCCCACTGCCTTGATCCCCCTCACCCCCTGGTTGCTCCTCTCCTCTCCCATCCCTGCCCCCTGCCACATCTTCACTGTTGTGTCCCCCCTACCCTCCATCTCTACACCCTTCATCTCCTTTCCCAAGGTGGTTTCCATCAACTCCCCATCCCAGATGATGCCCTCCTATCAACTCTGATCCTCACTCCCTCTCCTTTTCCTGGGCTTCCTCTCCCCCCCCTTCCATCCTCTTTTTTTCCCTGCCTACCCTCTCTCTGCTTCCCTTCTCCCCCCTGAGTCTTTTTGCATTTCCCTCCTCTGCCTTTTCCCATTCCCTGTCGCGTCTGCCCTGCCTCTCCCTCCCCCTTATGAGTCCTCTCCCTTTTTTGGTTCCCTCCCCCCTTTCGTTTTTCCTCCCTCCTTGTTTTCCCCATCTGTCCAGGTCCCCCCCCCCCCCCAATCTGCCCTTGGCTAGGGTGTCTCATCTTTGTGCCAACATTTTCGTGCAGTGTTTACAGTGAGTGTTCAGTGTTGTGTGTCTTTTCGGAAGTGTAGCGAACGGACATCATACTGTCGCTGGGTGTGATTTTTATATCTCTTGTGATTTTTATATCTCTTGCAAACAGAAACCGGAATGTCGCCATGTTTTGTAATTGTCTGTCTACTATGTTACTTGTCTGATTCCTGTGTATTTTATTAGCATTGCCAACCCTTTGCTATATGTTTTAACTTTCCACCATTTTCCGCCGTTTTACAATTTAAGTCACCGTTTCATCGCCTGCTTTTATTGTTTCTTCTCTTCTTCTTACGTTTTAAAAAGTCTGTAGGCTGCAGAGCAGCGTACTAAGCTGCTGCCAGCCCGCCCCCTTCGGGAGAATCGAAATTCAATAAAGAAAAAAAAATAGAAATTCAGTAATTGTCTCCCATTGAAGCTTGAGATTTGGGTGCCTCAACCATCCTCTGTAAAGATGCAGAAGCTGTGCGCACTGCGAGCTGTCGTCACAAGCGGAAAAAGACCACGGCTCAGGTGCGACGTGTAAGATGGGCTGATGACGACGTTGCAACAAATTTCACCACAAATCTGCCCAGCGCCATCGTGGACGTGTCACACCGTAGAAAGGTCATTACAACACCTCTTACCCACATTTCACCTCTTCTTTTGACGCCTCTGTGATGCAGATCAGAATATGACATTCCAATTGAATCTACCAACTTAGCTGCTAATAATTTTATTATATTCCGTACAGTAGCTCTATTCTGACAGTACTGTCATTGTCAAGTACACCTGCGAAAATTGCAGTTGGTAGATTTTGTTTACTTTTGCGAAATTTGTATACATGGTAATTGTACGTGGATACTTACCTGTAACTGGGTGGGACGTGCGTATTGCGTCATTGAAGAATCCTTTTGTCAGTATTTCCTGTTTTTCTGATGGTAAAATAAAATGACGTAGAAATTTGACAGCTAGTTGACGGTTCTCAAAAGTGCAATATGTTTACAAAGCGGCTATAGCTAGTCAGCGGTACTGCTTGAAACATTTATTTAGATAACAGTTTAACTGTGAATATATTTTCGAAAATGCATGTTAATTTTGCTGTATCTAATTTTACATATTTATTCCGACCGGTTTTGTTTTTCAACCACCATCCAAGGAAAAGGAAAAAACCATACGACTTTTACGTATCATATATCATGCCACAGATGAATGCCGAACAACGAGGCATACTACGATACACATCAACAGTTATCAGTGAAATATTGTCATTCATTCAACATGGATGCAGAGACTCAGTATCTAAGAATGACGCTCTTGGTCGGCCGCAGTGGCCGAGCGGTTCTCGGTGCTTCAGTCCAGAACAGCACTACTGCTACGGTCGCAGGTTCGAATCCCAACTCGGGCCTGGATTTGTGTGTTGTCCGTTAGTTAGGTTTAAGTAGTTCTAAGTTCTATGGGACTGATGACCTCAGATGTTAAGTCCCATAGTGCTCAGAGCCATTTGAACCATTTGATGACATTCTTGGCAACGTCACACACTGCCGACATCCTCCGGAAGACTCAGCCCTCATGTAAGGACATCGTGCGGCTGTAGCCCCATCGAACGTCATCTGACCTGTACGGTCTGTACAGCGAGCGTGGTTTTTGCTGTGGTATACATGGTGCAATAAATCACTAGGGACTGGTCAAAACCGTTCGACTAAATTTTGATATCATCCGATGCAGCAAAGGATGTTTACGCCTATTCAGCTCTCCTTCTTAGCGTCGTGCTGTGATGTGATCCCTGGGGGCGCGGAGAGGAGGGGGAGGGGAGGTAGTAGGAGGGGGGAGGGGCGGGCTAGCAACATTTACACGTGTATAAATAAAACGGCAAAGCGTCCCTCCACGCCTTCCCAGTTCGGCAACACCTTGCTGCTAGTCGCACGCCATTACTGAACACTTCAAAAATGGACTTGTTCAGAGACTGATCTCTGGGCTGTGTCGGATGTTTGGGCTATGTCGACACCTTGCTGTCGGTACCGTCACCGAGCCAGTGGGTCACGTCAAACTGCGCACACATTTACATCTTCACAGAGGAAGGCTTTAGGCACCTTTGAACCAAATTTGAAACTTCTGCATTGTAGTGGGAGATAATTATGTTGTTTCAAAGAAGTGATTCCTTAATAGTGTTGCGCAGCGTGAGTTACCACACGTCTACAAGCAGTTATCCCCAGTCACAAGTCGGCCGTTGCGGTGACAACACGAATTTAATTCTTAGTACTTTTCGTACAATAATTGACAAAATTCAAAAATTTAAAATGCTGCCATGGGGTAACACTTACTGAACTAGTTTTTGAAGAAGAAAAACGTAAATTTGTTGTGAACTACGGCGTGCACACACTTTATTCAACGTGTAAACGTCACCACAGATATTTACGTTTAGGTCATGACATCTTCTATTTGTTTGCCATCATTGGCGATGACGTGGCGCAGGCGAATAGCGAAATTCTGCTTGACACGCTGGATTGTCGGAACATCGATGCTGGCGATGACCTCCTGCTTGGCTATTTTCAGTTCAGCAATCGTTTTGGAGTTATTGCTGTACACTTTGTCTTTAACGTAGCCCCACAAAAGGGAGTCGCATGTGCTCAGATCCGGAGAATATGGCGGTCAATCGAGGCCCATGTCACTGCCCTCTGCGTACCCCAGAGTCAGAGTGTGGTCCCCAAATGGGGTCTAACTCCATCTTGCATGAACCACATCTTGTCGAAAGCAGGGTCACTTTGGATAGTGGGGATGAAGTCATTTTCCAAAACCTTCACGTACAGTTAGGTAGTCACTGTGCCACCAAGGAATATCGCACCGATTATTCCGGGACTGGACATTGCACACCACACAGCCACAGGCTGAGGATGAATAGACTTGTCGATCGTGAAATGTGGTCTCTCAGTCCCACAAATCCACCAGTTTTACTTATCGAAGAACCAATCCAAATGAAAGTGGCCTTCATTGCTAAACCAAACCATGCACGCGCACACTGATTTCCATCATTTTTGCGGCCAGCAGTGCAGTGTGAACGTCCTAACGCAATCCATTCAGATGTTGCGACGATTTCATTTCATATAGTTCAATAATTGTCACCCTGTATAATCTTTAGTAAGAGATTTAATAAAATAAGGCAATTATTTAAGTTAGAAACCGAGCACATGTCTTGAGCAACACAACGCACGCGCACGTTACCCAGTTAGTGTTGCGTAAAATACCAGGCTTTCTACAGTTACTCTCTCAGTCAGCTCCCCCAGCCACAGAAAACAGTGAAAGGATGAAACTACATTCTACTGCTCACGCTTCAGCATCAGGTACGACGCTTTAGTTTGTTAGTTCCTTACTACTAACTCTGTCCGCAACACATTTCGCAGACAGTGTTCATATATGCCGCTGAATGAACCTGAAAAATTAAAACCCTGTGCGGCAGATAGCAGAAGATGTGATCTCACAAACATTGAGAAGCGTGAAAGACTGGCGTCTCTTCAAACTGAGAGAGAATTACTCACATAACAATTATCCTGCGTCTGATAACAACAGCACTTGGCGACATCCAACAGACTTTAGACATAATCTTAAACATTTTCTAAAATTTATGGCTTAATTCCCAACAAAATAATGAAAAGAAAACAGTTTATCGCTTATCAAATGTTCGTTGTTCATGCGGTAAAACTTCAGTATCAATTTTTGTTTTAATTTTTTCTTTAGTCTATGAGTGAATAATCCGAAACTAACAAAAACCAAAGTAATTAGGGTTTTACGACTTCAAGCGCAAAGATTTTACATGCCTAACCTGAGATATTCAATACAGTATACAGTATCTCAATTGTAAAGCAATCATATGTTTGCAGCTGTTTGATGCAAATGGTTTCGATTCCTTAATGAGGCAGGTATAATCTGCGTTACATAATCTCTTCTTTGTCTGCACTAATATTTCTATGCTCTGCCGATCCTTCCTGCACCACGTCAAGAACTGCTTAACGCAGTTGCACAAGTTCCATAAACGTGTCCCTCTTTCTAGTTTGGGTCTTCCACAGAATTATTGCTTACGGTATCGCTTCGCTTCGTAATTCGCCAGTCTTTCAGTTTTAATATTTTTTTGGTGAATGCTTTCTTCTTCCGTGTCATTTGCTCATTTTCATTGCATCCGTCTTCCTGTATAAACCTGACACCAACCTGCGAGTATTCCGCGGTTTCTTTCACAACAGTGTCACTGCAAACACCGATGTTAACTGAGAGACGTAAATCTCCTTACTGCTACTCTTCGTCACGTTAATTTCCTTTACTGTGAAGTCTTACTAAGCGTCTAGCTTCTACGTTTCCCTAGCAGTACCCTCAAAAATATTCAGTGACCCCTTTCGTTAATGTGAATCCATGTTTCATTTTCAGTATTTAGGATCAAGTGGATCGATAGATCTTTGATTTTCATGGGTCTTGGGTATGTTGTAGAGGGACCGGTTCTTTGTAGCTGATTAGTTTAGGAAAAAATGAAGGTTTACGTGTATCTGCTAGACCCAGAACATTAGCTATGGTTAGGGTAAAGGGAATAGTGCAGCGGCTAAGGTTCGCAGCAACCGCACTGGCGGTAGGTGTACAAATACATATCGTTTTCATTATTTTTCACCTTGATGCTACAGAACATCGATAAATAATGTAATGCAAAATCATTCAAAATCAGTCAATTTCAAAGCAGTAGTTTCATTACTAAATGAGCCATTGCAGTAAACTTGCTTCGGAAGTGTATTCAGCTTGTTGCAGAATCGTTTCACTCGCTATCGCTTGAATCGCATCCTCCCCTAGAACGGAATTCCGGATGGTATTTGTCGCAGAAGCAACCGAAACGCAAATTCGTAGAGCACCACGCGCACTTAATGAAAGCTAGTGCCTTGTACGCTCACAAATGTTTCAAATACCGGAAAACACAATTCGTTTGAATTCAGAAAGATTGTTCTCTCTTGGATCAACTTCGATGCATTCTGTGAAGGCACTAAGCTGATTTTTATGGTATCTTCGCTCGAAGCGATTTCTCTATCAGTCTCTAGCAAGTGAGGAACGTTTTGAATTTTTTTCGTGAAAAATTTTGCTGCCTCTAAAAATAAACATCATAAGGAAGGTGAAGTGTGTGTAAATTTTTGTGGTATAATTATAAAGGTGCAGCCGCATGTTTTTCTCATCTACAAATATTTTATAGTAAAGTCTGCGTTCCCCACGAACCAGTAAGGTACAGAAATGGAACAGATGAATGGAACGTTTTGAAAACTGTTTATACAGCAGTTTCACAAACTTCCCTGATTTCGTGCAGGATACAATTAGGCTAAATTTCTTAATTTATGAGTGAACTCCTCAACTCTTTTTGAACAATACTGTCAAATTTCCCTGATGGTTCTGTCATACATGAGAAAACGTACAGGTGTATCTTTCCTGGAGCAGTTATAGTATACTCTGCTCGGAAGGAATGGCTAAACTTGTTCAAAACGATTGTCGCTCCTCAGGGAATCTATTGCTCGTCGATTGGTACTGACAGCCAGCTTTATCTGTATTGATTACATAATCGAGATCAGAATTAGAAATAATTGAGATCAGAATTAGACATGGGTTCTTTCGCCTGTGTCTGAAATGACACATAGGCGTACTATTTAATGATATTCTGAACGATGAGATTCAAAAAAAAGGAAGTACACGGGCAGGATTTGAACGCGCACTGCCAGCGTGCCAGCCGTGAACCTCCGCCGCCGTGCTACTGTCGCTTGGTCGAAGTAAAATTAACGTTCCGGCTGTAGGAGGATACAACACTTCATTATTCACTTCGTTCCAACTAAAAGCGCCCATCTCATAAACTATTTTCAGTAAAATGAAAACAACAAATCGACCCTTTTTAAGTCTGTACATCACTTAAAAAATTTAGCGCGTGTCGTTGTTTACCCACTGTGTACCGTAAGGCCCATGACAAAGCAATACAAACCGCTGGACAAAAATGGCCTTGTTTGTAATTCTTAAGACGTAAATTCTTTCATTTTTTTAAAACTTTCTGTTATTATCATATTCATAATATTTTTATGTTATTATATTTGCAATTATTGTTCTTTGTCAATTATTCTTGACCCATTTAGGTTTGTTAAATGCTCGTTGTTGACTAATCTACATGGAACAAAAGAATACAGTTGTAACGACATACAATAAATGCTTTATAACGCAGGCCCCGTAACAGTCACCAGTTGAAACGTACCTTCAAGTTAGTGTAAATTACATTACAGGAAAATGCGTCCACTTTTAAAGGCGCGAGTATTAAGAAAGTTTCGCATACACATTTTTCCGCGTCATGAATGCACACTCCAATGGCGGTGGGATTGATTCTCTTTATCTGAGTAGTTGCTGATAAAAGAAAAAAATTATTAGAGTTTTAAATAACGTCATTCATTTTCTCCATTTGCTGGATGTTCAGACCAACGCGTTGTGGACTGCAATCACAACGCTACGAAACGATTTGAGCTTCGTGGTGGATTTTTCGTTGAACATTTTGTATCGCAGAAGACGAATCTAAATTTTTTTCTTTCTTTTCTTTCACAATGCATCGAAATTTCACCGTCAAACAGTCAGTGAACAATGAGGATAGCCATCCAAAACTCAAGGGCTGTCGAGTGAATGCAATATACTTTTCCATGTCCATATCGGTTGTCAACACAAATTAGAGCGCTTGTTCCGACGTACGCGAACGGTTTAGGTCTTCCCTATAGACAGGTAGGTAGAACTAACACAACAACTGAATGGCAGTTCAGATTCAAAGTTCAAACTACTTATTGCAGAATCAGTTGTATACAAGACTCCCATTATGGACGATATCCGACATCAGACTCAACATTTGACAAGTATCTCTTTAAATCGATCTCGTAATTCGTCTGATGCACCTCCAAGAAAGTCTAATCGTGAAGTAATGAAATGCTGGAAGCAACGCAACTGTAGAAGCAAGGTCTGTCCATTACCAGTCGAGGTAAAGAGAAGGCTGTGCTTCGGCTCCGGAAGTAGATCTTCCAACAGCCTCTTCAATGTACTCTCCTTGTCGGGCCTTGCAGCCCGCATAAATATCCGCGCGGCGGAATGGTACCGTGCAACGCTCTATGTCTGCCTCCGTAAATGGCGATGCAAAGTGTGGCGGCAAAGGAGTGTAGGCAAGACTATAACTACCATGGAGGTTAGAATAAGGGGAGATGGCGCTACGTATCCCAGCCGTACTACGTTTTGAAGCCATTGGGGCGTGGCTCGCTGCCATGACACTCTGACCAAAACATTGCCAGTGTGCTATAGCGCTGCGTGTATTACAGTCGCTAATTGCACCATGTACACATGTAACGTCATCAGATTGGTTGTTTCAAAGTTTTTGTTTAAAATAAAATCTCGTAAAGGCGAAATTCCGCGTTTCTTCTGATTAAAAATAGTTTTTAATGTAATATTACGAATAGCTAGCCTTCAACGTAAACGATACAATTTTGTTAATTCAGTAATAAACGTGTATCACATACTAAATAATAGAAACTGAAAACTAAGTTAGCTATACCCTCCCTCCAAAGCCCCATAAATACATCTTGTTTGTCATACGTACTGGGACATTTCAGTTACGTTACACTACTGGGAAACACTGTTCATTACCACCAATATTTACTGAAATACGGTACATAGAATGGCAAATCTACACAGTGTCCTGTTTAGGCCTATACTTTACGCCAGTTAATGTAGTGTTAGCTTTTAATTTGGTACATGATGAGGACAAAGTGAGTTACTCAATACTTCGATTATAGACAATACGTACGTATTATACTGAAACGTGAACTTGAAAACTAAGAATTTAATTATTTGAATTAACATACCTTTTGCAAATGTTTTGGGTGTGTAGGGAAAACTGATGGTACAGCATTTTCTCGGAGCCTTACTGTTTTAAGGGAACTTCGGTCTATGTCCTCTTCTCGGAAATGCTGAGAACATATAGTGCTCCATTTAGACGCACGCCAATTCTTCCTCCTCACGGCATTCTCCCACAGAGCTTTCCGACTTTCATTTTTAGGAAATCTAAAATCATTCAGGAGAAAAAACACGCTATAGTACAAGCACCGATGTAGCACACGTTCATTCAAAATGAAGTTGTAAAATCACACTTAACGAGACAACTTGCACATGAAATGTTATTCCCTTCGATTTCGCATCACAATCAGAACGATTCGTACATCCGAACAGCACACAAGTCACCATAATAGCGTAAAATCCTTCCAAAAGCGAGCGACAAGCCTAAACACACAAGCTTACAGCAGCAATGTTTTGGTCGGATTGAGATGGCTACCCTCGGCTTCACATAGCTTCACAGCTGTGACGTCACGACGTCTCCCTCTATTCTTACCTCCGTGATAACTACAGTCATACCTCTGCGTCCCTCGCCGCCGAACACCTGCGGCGAGGCCAACGCAAATGACAATTATGCGCCACGTGGAGCATCGATGCCCTGTAAGATAGAGCACATAGCTTTCTCTAAATCTGTGCTTGCCAACTGAGCCGTGCTCTCTCCCAACTATGCGTTTTCGTGAACTTCGCTGTCTATCTGTGTTTCGTTTCCCGCCCTTGTCGTGGTTACGTTGTGGTTCTTCTTCCTTCTACGTTTGGCAGCAGTGATGTGTATCGATATTTGCGCCGTGTACCATCTTTGGTGTGGTGCATATAATTTCCGGCAAGGGGGTCTGGACTGAGTCGGTCGGTTGTTGCGGACGAGGGAAGTTATCTCCGCGCGGTGCAGTCGGCTGGGGCCGCTGGCAGCCCCTGTGCAGTGTCGGAGTGTGTGTGGAGCTGTCCGATCGCTACGAGCTTCGTGGTTCACCGAGCCAGGACGTCAAAGTTGAGTAGTGGTTTCAACTACCCAAGCCACGTCTACTCATGTTGTTCTGGTTCGCTTCGGTGGTTTGCTGTTGGGGAGGTTTTCCGGTGAGCAACACGTTCTATTGCTGAGATTTAGCCGCCATGCGGTGCAATTAACTTTTGGTTGACTACGATTTGAGTGCACCAGTGGAATTTTCTGTCTTGTGGCCGTTAGTGTTCTGGTTACCTGCCCTGGGCACTGACTCAAATTCAGGCAATGTTCTTTTGAGCGAAGTTCAAGTGTACCAGCGGAATGTTCTGCCTAGTTGCCGTTAGTGTTCCGGTTACCTGCCCAGGCCACTAACGTAATTTCAGGCAGCGTCCTTTCTCACCTACATGGTATGTAATTTTGACAGCTAATACATACTCTATATTGGATTTTCACGTTTCTAACATTTCCTGTTTGAGTTCTCGTGTACTGATTGACGGGAAGCAAGTCGTTGTGTTGGTCGGTCCGCGGCTGTGAATGAGGGCAGACCGACCATCCTGGAGGCTTTCTGAGTGTCACCAGTGTTTAATTATCTGTTGTCAGGTATTTTAAATTTTAGGCTTATGGTTATTTGTTTGTTTTCATAAAATATTGCAAAATTAATTTTTAAATTTATCTTTCAAGCTTAAACACTGCGGGCTTCTGCCTTTAAAGATTATGGTGATATATTTTAAAAATTTTGAAGTTTAATTTTGGCCCTCATTCATTGGTATTGCACCTTGCATACGTTGCTTCTCTAGCTATCTTAATTGGATTTTAAGATTTCTTATTGTTAAGCATGCTGGTCTTATGCCTTTAGGGGTGTATGGTAATATATTATGAAGTTTTGAAATTGAGTTGTGGGGCTCAGCCATTCGTGTTGCACCTTGCATATGTTGCTTTTTTGGGTTTTAAATTATTTTATTGCTATCTTAATTGAATTATGATTTTATAAGATTTCTTGTTGGCCTTCTGCCTTTAAAAGTCTATGGTAATATATTCTACAATTTTGGAATTTCATTGTGGCCCTCAGCCGTTTGTATTGGACCTTGCATATGCTGTTTTTGAATGATTTTATTGATATCTTAATTGGATTTTTATCTTGTTAAGATTTCTTGTTGGAGGCCTTCAGCCGTGAGATGGTTGCATTCGGTAAAGATTTCTCGAATTTTTGTGCACTAAATTTCATTTTTACACGAAATGTTCTTAAGAGAATCCTATTTAGATGTGTTTCTACCATTTTGGTATTCGGTGAGCTCTTCCTGTGGCTGAACTGCAATTTCTCCAGTATTAGTACGAAAAGTGTTGCGAATTAGTTTTTCGTCAACTTTAGTTTCTATATTATTACTAAAAGTGTTGCGAATCAGTTTTTCCTCAACTTTAGTTTCTATTTTGTTATATTCTGGGAAGTAATGATTGAACTCGTCATCCAACATTTGCGTATGATTCTTGATGTTCTCTTGTATGTTTTCCCTAGTTGTGTTATTGTTTATATCGTCAGCCACTGCTTTTAATGCCGCGAACGCATAAGAATTATTTTCAACCGTTTTACTTATACCTAATTGGAGTTTGCAAATAAAGGCACAAAGTACGTTTGTTAAGGCAAATATATTTGCAACGCCTACTAAATGTCTGATTGCACAACCTTGCAATAGCAACCTGAACTTATTCAAGTGTGTGAAAATATCCACAAGATAACCCAAATGCAACTAAGCCGCCAGATCAATAAATTGCTCTAACAAGACTTTCATTTTTCTCAGCTAGAAACTTCTCAGCCTGTTGCTTTCCGACAGCCAACGAACTTCTGTATGAAAGAGAAGGCTCTAATGGTCACCATCCATTTCAGTGAACAACTTTTTTTTAAAAAAAGGGGTACTATTCATAACATTTACTACATTTATGGACAGTTGCATTGTATTATAAATACATTCAGGAGGACTCTTGGAAGCTAGCATCTGGCGATGTGTGAGATAGAATTTTGTTAATTTCGAAGAATTATTCTGGTTTATTAACGTCGCTGGACCGGAGCGTGATCCTAACGTAGCTCGAGCCCCATCTGTACAGAAACCGACGGGCTTTCTCTTAAAATATTTTTGTGTTATTCATGCATACATATCTATTGATGTTTTCCTTTCAAGCGAAATCGATAATTCTCCTTTGATAATGTTACTTTCGTCGAAAAAGACAATCAGATAGGACTAACTGACAACTATCTGAAATGTCAGTCGATCCTTTACACTGCAAAGCGAAGCAAGGTGACTTAACTATTGAAACACATTGCCTATCGATACCATTTAACATTAGTTCAATTCGAGCTCTCATCGTGTTGTTAGAGAGAGGTATTTCTTGTAAGCTTATAACCCTGCTCTGATCAAACAAGGTTTCAAAAGTGTTTCTCCTATTGCGAGAGGCTTTCTTGGTTGCGCTATCAATTTCGATATCTCAAACGACGCTGTTAATGTTTTCCCGATGACGCTAATCTTGTCCCACTAGAACCGAATTTCATTCATCAGATTCTCTAATTTTCCTTCCAGGAATTCTGGTGATCGATCAGAGACTGGAATGTGGTAGGGGTCTGGTGTTGAGTGGGAGAATATTGTTGGTAGGTACTACATAACTTTCAGAAATGACCGTATATA
This sequence comes from Schistocerca piceifrons, assembly GCF_021461385.2. Classification (NCBI taxonomy): domain Eukaryota; kingdom Metazoa; phylum Arthropoda; class Insecta; order Orthoptera; family Acrididae; genus Schistocerca; species Schistocerca piceifrons. The sequence continues at coordinate 745,595,403 of NC_060141.1, forward strand.
TATATATATATATATATATATATATATATATATATATATATATATATATGTGTGTGTAAAACCATGAGCCATTCACTACCACGGGACTGTTTCCAGACAATTAGAAGGAAGACCAGTGGTTCGAAGCAAGCGGAATAACCTGGCAACATTATATTCATAAAGTATGGTACAATGGAGTCGCAGAGCCAGGCAGTTTCTCTTCCTTCATTTACGTATGGATGTCGACCGCCACCAGAGAGATAGACACTGTCAGCAAAGGCATTTACTGTACCCAGGCCTCTTTAGCTGGACTCACAATATAAGCAACAAATACATGAAGCTCTCTTGTAACGTAAGAACCACTAACCAACAATTTGCATTTACAACCAAAATAGAGACTGTAAATGCACTCGAAAAAGGCGAATGTTGGACATGAAGCACCTGATACCAGAATGAACAACAAATTTTAATCACACGTGCGGCCAAACTTCCTCAAACATCTCGAGTACCACTAATTTAGTGACACACATTCACAGAAACGTAACTTGAATGAAATCATCTAAAGCAGGGCTTCCCAACGTATGGTCCGCGGACCCCTTAGGGGTCCTCCGGTTCTTTCTAGGGGGACCGCGGCCATCTTTCACCAAACCGTGTAAAATAATGAGTAAAATCACTGAATAAAAATGTGAAATTCTAATTCATCACTATTTTTTCTTTCATCTGAAGAACATGTGTACTTTTACTTCAGGTCGTAGTCCCAAGCATCCTCTGCGGTTCCTGAGTGCCGGAGAATGCGGCTTCTCTGATGGACTGTTTCGCAACAATAGGGGGGTCGTTTGTGCTCCGGCTCACGGCGCTAGATGCGGTGAAACCTTTTACGCATGCGCGGAGCGAGCCTTGTCGACCAATCACATCGCTCGCTGGCACGTATGCGGGCCCCAGGCATCATTAAATGTTAAACTTGCTTTGTCAGTGCACTACCTATTTCATAAGTCGATTTTTGACCAGTTTGTCACTTCTAACATGGGTCGGTGGTTGAAGTCAGGATCATTGAAGAAGGCTGCAGTTTCTCCATCGCCTTCACAACAAGGGAAGTTTCCAGTTGAAATGAATGCGGTGGGAGGACAACCAAAGGAAGAACAGTCACAAGAAGCTCCACAACCGGATTTATTATGTGAAAACGCTGCAAGTACTCCATTGGTTGCAATATCCTGTGGAAGTGGGATAACCAAGAACCCTAAGTGCAACGAAAACTATGTAGAAATGGTCTTTGAGGTGTCAGGTCAGAGGGGTGTTCTGAACGCAATTTCGACTCAGAGCAGCTCAATAGGCTGTGGAGTGGAAGGGGTAGGCTAGCAATAGAACAGTGCATCACCATTGACTAGACACTCATTTATTGAACACATAAGTCAGGTATTACCCAAAAGGAACAATCAGTACAAAATTACAAATAATGTTATTTTCCTTTAAGTCTCTCAAACATTTAAACAGGCAAATAGCAATCATTTAACTGAAAGCTTTTTAAGAAAGCAAGACTAGAAATTTTGAATGATACGTTAAAATCATATTTAAATAGGCTCTGACCGAGCACACATTTTAAAACGAAATACTTCATTTAAGGAACCAGCGATCAAACTTAATTACATAATCCTCAACAACCATATTACATCAAAGACGTTTAAGATTAAACGGTAATATATAACATCAGAGAGCTGCAGTCCCAAATTTTAAGCAGCACGTTTCAGATGGACTGCACTGCAACAGTACAATACAAGTCCCTCAGAGGATCTCCCCACACAGGAAGTTATTGCCGCAATTGACAAAATATGAACATCGTTCCATGTACAGACCTAAAACAAACTAAAAGCTCTCTTAAGTTTGGTACAGTTAATTCCCTTTCAACATAACATACATCACAAGCACAAGTCTAGCCCTAGGACGGCACCGACACCCCGCAATTTAGCACGCGAAAAACTACAGCGATGCACTCATCACGTATCCTTACAAAATCCAAGAACAGAGAGCCGGCTCCCCAATAGCGGATCATTTAACCACGCGCAGCGTGCGGGTTTGCGGAATGCTGATCTCGCCCGTAACCTCAACACCAGTTCAAATACTAGTCAGCCTACAATGTTGAACCACCATACACATTCCTTCAGTTACTGTATAGAAAGCCAATGTGATAGGCAAACAGACCAGCATATGATAAAAGCTTAAGCAATTTCCTTACTAGACAACCCTTATGAATAGTAGCCGTAATTTTTGTTTGTTAAACGTGAGCACATCCACAATCAAAAGACAAACAACGCCAATCATAAGGACAGTAGCACGTAAGCAAGTAGCAATGGTAACTTCTGCTTAGATTGGCTACAAATCAGCGCGTGATTTAACACACCAGAGAACAGTCTTTACAACATAACCATCAATACAATAGCAAATTACTAACACGTGTACTCCCCCACGATTTCGATTCGAAAAGCCATAGACAAAACGTGGAGATCACTATAATGATGCTCCCTCAGTTACCCCAAATAACTGTCTCCCTTAGTTGCACAGCAAAGAACCAGATCTAATGAAACCACCATAGTTTTCGCCTCTAAATGGTCACAGTACAAGTGAGACTCAATCACAAATGTAATTTTACATCACCAGTTCCCGTATAGTCAATACAAGCGCCTGTTTTTCACCCGTTTATAACGGCAGGCAGCAACATCATACGAAAAGAGCGTAGACACAGGCTCTTACCAATTCTCTTCTCCGAAAGCAGCCACCGCAACTCTCGGGAACCACTGGACCATCCAATGCAAATCGTTACTCCCTCACACAAATTACAGGACGCCCGCTTTCCGCTGCTTGCTACGGCGCCTTCCGTTCAGAGCCAACTTGTATATCTCCTTGCGATAGGTCCGGTCCCACACTCGCTGCGTCAACCCGACAAACAGTCTTCCGCCACGCCCCGGAGCACACCCTTCCAGGACCTCGCCTCGTTACTCCACGCTTAGGCCCCAGAGGGCGCTGCTTACCGCCTTGATCTTGGCAGGAAAGATAAACCACCAGAGTGGCACTATCGATATGAGCCACCATGGCTCAGGCTTATGGAGACAAAGGAGGGTAAAGCTCAGTGTGTAATTTGTGCGCGAGTCCATCCGAACAGTTCAATGGTTCCAGTTCAATTGCGTCGCCATTTTGAAGGTACTCAGCCGGATTTCCAGGCTAAAGACATCGATTTTTCAAAAGGAAGAGTGCTAAACTAGCTGCTTCTCAGCATTGCATAAAAACTCATGCAAAAACAATTAATGAAAATGCATTGAAAGCTTCGTTCTTAGTTAGTTATCGAGTGGTAAAAACAGGCAAAGCTCATACCATTGCAGAAAGTCTCATAATTGGATCGTTAATTTCAAGTTGTTTTCATTCATCTCTAAACCAAAGACTATTGATACTTGGGGGTGGGGGGTGGGGGAGGGGAGCTCATTGGGTACATGGCACTTGCATTAAGAAGCTTTCAGTTCCCATGGGTTTCGCTATGAAACTGAAAGTTTCTGTGCTCTTGACTGACTAGGGGTCCGCCATCGATTTTCGAATGAAGAAGGGATCCGCCAGCTCGAAATGTTGGGAAGGCCTGATCTAAAGCACTGATGAATGAAGATGTTTACATGTCGCGATGGATAATCAAGAGGGCGAGTTAGAATAGATACTGCGCGACACAACATAATCACGCACACAATAATCTGACGCTCTCCATAATTTCTTGAAGATCGAAACGTAAGTTGAGAACTGCTCTACCAAAGGCTGCCATCAAGTAGATGTTATGATGAGTTTGCTAAGAGTAAGGAAGCAACGGATTCTGTTCGCCAGATGCCCCTGCACACGGTTGTTGATACTGGCAGGTAGGAACCCAACACACAGGGGACACAGGCTTCTTGCAAATTCAGATGGCGAGACGAAGTCGGGTTCCATGTGTTGCAGAAATAGCTTTTCCAACGAGCGATCTTCACGGCCGTAGCCGACAGTCAATCCCACCGAACCCGCAGTGACCAGAAACGAAACTTTGAGCAGCGGGCCAAGGGCACAGTCGGCCACGAAGTCACGGCGTTTACTGCAGTCGCTGTCAAACACACGGCTCGGCCGCCCCTGACTTCGAGGGCGCCTCCTGGCCGCGACAGCGCTTAAAGGCTGCCTCCCGACCAGCCCTCTGCAGGCGACAAATCTCTCGAAAAGCTATTGCGGCCTGAGAGGCTAATAACGAGCGGGAACTATCGATATCAAAACTTGGCCGCACTACACAAAGACATTGGAATGAACCATTTTCAAGTGACGTTTTGATTCCTCTAGTTTCAAGGAATCGTTCCTTAGAACGGTTGCGCATTTAAGATACTGTAGTTTTGTTTGTCCAGTACTTTGTGTCGAATAAAATCTGAATTTAGTGTAATTGGTGTCGTATTTTGTTTCTGAAAATAAAACAGAAATGTAATCGGGTACAATCGCAACAAGAAAATCGTGAAAATAACGTATTTTTCAACATAAAATAAATAAATAATATCATAATAATAAATAATTATATTTTTAGTGTCTGTAATTTGAACATTTTAAAGAACATAGTTCTTATATAGGAAAAAAGCGTTCTGTAATTATTATAAATAAACTGGAAGCAGCCTTTATCGCATAACTTTTTTAATGTGGTGACCGGTTAAGATCTTTTATAAGATCATCTTCAGACCTACAATAAACAGGAATTGATATGAACATATAAAGGACGAAATCATATATTCATAAAACAGTAAATAATGCTGATATACCATGGATGTCTGCCGGAGGCAGTGGGGCATGGCAACCCCCTTGCTTGTGCCCTGAGGTGTACTGCAACGCTAATTGAATACATGAAGCGGCTGTTGTTCTCCACGTAGCAGTTCGCCATCAGCCACAAGCAAGGGGGCTGCCATTCCACCTCCGTGTGACTTTTTTGTACCCAATGTTTTCTGTTTCTACGCTACAGCCAAATAGACTAGAAACTGTCTACATTCTAGAAAAACAGAAGCGATTCTTCCTCCCAACACCCCACAGTGTGAAGAATTTGGGGCGCACGCTATGTGCCGCTCTGATTGCGCTGTCTACATATGCACGTGAAAGCTTGAAATTTGGAAATTTATGGTAAGTTCCTATGGGACCAAACTGCTGAGTTCATCGGTCCCTAGGCTTATACGCTACTTGATCTAACTTAAACTAACTTACGCTGAGGACGACACACACATCCATGCCCGAAGGGGGACTCTAACCTCTGACAGGGGTAACGGCGAAACGTGGCAATACGCCTCAGATCGCACGGCTACCCCGCGCGACGTGAAAGCTTGGATACTGGAGAAAACTAATTGGTCTCAGCTGGCGCTAGTCCTTGTAGCGACGGCTGATCGCTAGAAATAGTAATCACGGTTACTTCAGAAGATAAACAAAATGACAGCACACCGAGCATCAGAAAAACAGGTGCTGTAAAACGAAGTACCTCTGGTGAAACGGCATCATCGGTAGCACCTTCAGATATATCGATTGCGGAAAATATCGCCGTAGTCGACGATATTCTCATGGAGCTTTAAAACGTACCGAGGCATAAAAGAACCTTACAGTTATACTAGCAACAGTGAAAAACAAAATGTGGGCGCTCGTCGTCACTCAAGCAAAATTAGAAAGGCAGAACAAGTACTTAAGTAGAGAAAATGAACGTTTCCTTAAGGAATTAGTTAACGCCAATGCACCAGATGCACTGGAACTATTTACTGTCTGGAATCAGACAGAACCTATCTCATATCAGAAAATCAAAGATTAAGAACACAAAGTAAGGCAACTCCACTGCCGTCTGCAGCAGTTGTGGCCGCTGGCTAAGCTTCAGAACCGAAGAGCAAAGTAGAAGAACACATGCAGCAAGCCAAGTCAAAACAGTCAAGTGTTCTTTAAATCGGAAAACAATCAAGACGCCAAGGTCGTGAAGTAATCACTAAAACAATCAATCACAGACAAGATAAAAATAAATGTAATCAGATCCGAAGCAAACACATTCATCTTAGAAACGGAAACACAAACACATAAACGAAAATCATAGAAAAGACAGCCGAACTGAAAGATATTAGATGTGAAGAACACAGGAATTTCCGGCCTCTCCTTGCGCTGCATCAAGTCGCAACTACCCTGCAGAAACGATATGAGACCAATTTAAGTGAACACATGAGGTAGAATGCTACGATGAAGTAAAAATTAAGTTCTATACAAGCCCAAAAAGTAAACGAACAGCTAATAACGACTTGGAAGTTACTCCAAGAGTTCGCTCTCTGCCGTTGTATAGGTGAATATGTTAATTTCGAGTCCTTATACATTAAAAATTTTGTGGCTCTTCAGAAACGATGCAGTTGCTGGGGTCTAGGTCGACCGCCAACACGTTGAGATAAAGAACCGGTATGTGGAAAATGTGCGAAGGCCGGGCAGAAGAAGGTAGAATCCCGACAATATGCCACAGTTGGACGTATACCACGCAAATATAGAAACAGGACATGTGATAAGCAGGGGTACCTGACTGCCCTACCTAGAAGCCGTTGTACGAGAGGCGAATAGAGCGCATCGATTATAACATTACTGACATCGTTCACTAAAGCGGAGTACAACTACAACAGCCAGACAGTAAGGCCCTCCGTAAATACAAGTGTAGATGTGCAAAAACAGTACATGCAAACGCAGAAATAAGTCTCCATCAACTAAAACGTGAGATCGGCGGCGTGGAGTCGTCTGAGGATATAGCACATTTGACAGATCTAGAAACAAAGCCGCACGGGATAGCCGCGCAGTCTTAGGCGCCTTACCACGGTTCGCGCGGATGTTCGAGTCCTCCCTCGGGCATGCGTGTGTGTCTTGTCCTTAGCATAAATTAGTTAGATTAAGTAGCGTGCAAGCCTATGGACCGATGACCTCAGCAGTGTAGTCCCATAGGAGCTTACCACAAATTTCCAGTTTTCTAGAAACTAACAATCTTACATCGCTGCAAACATGTGACATAATTCAACAAAGATATTTTAACATCACTGATTACGTAGATGACTTATATATGACCGGAGCCATTGAGCACTACGTAGGAAGACACGTAAAACACGAAATGTTCCAGAGGGCAATTTTCCACACTGGACTTCTGCTACGACTGGAGGAGCTGGGAGAAGACGTTTACTACCAATGTAGCGGAGAATGTAACAAAATAATCAGAAAACAAACACAACAGGATGCTTAGGGCACTCAAGTGGTAGCAATACTTTCATGTTTTAACACCGAAAAACAAGCAACAGATTGACATATTGACACACAAGTACAAGAAACTCAAAAAGATGCAACACCTGTTAACAGTTCATTAGGTCAAAACACATCATTTAAATTACATTCAGAGTATGACTCTAGCAAACGCAGTCCATACGTAAAGCTCGCATGTTTTACATATGATGGCAGTACACACAGCACAGACACACAGGGAAATAGCCACAAAGAAAACGCTCGGTTGCCAAGTAACCTCGAGATAGGCAAACAGTATTCCAAAAACAGTGATACTAAAAGTCCAATGCTCAATACAAGCAACCTACCCAAAAATACAGTTAAAAATACTTCATCCACACACAATTCCCAGTGTACGCAAACAATAGAGGAAAACATATGTCAGGATATTTCACAGAACTGTTACGGAAAACCCAAACAACAAAATAATAATGTAATTGATTATGATAATTTTGAGAGCATGTTACGCATAAGTAGGTTAGAAAATAGGAAAATTTTCCAGATTGCTCTGCGTATGGTGATACGTCTCAGTCACCTGGAAGAGGAAAAACTTGTTTCCTTACAACAGAGCATACCGACAGAATGATACTTGGCACAGAGAACCTGCCAGCCGACCATCGTAAGCTCTGTAGACTCTTAGGACAAGCATGCGCACAAAGTGTTGATGGTTTAAACTTAGATAAAGTTCATAAGGCTTTCATCAGGGAGCATAGGTGCGTTTATTACACCTTTACTAGATACCCCCACAGTGAAGACCTTACAAGTAAACTGCAGTAGGAGCACTTTGGCTGTAGTGGAACGGGACGGACTTCCGAACGAAGTACAGGCAGATATAATCTGTCACCAGGAGCCATATATGCGTGGTGGGAGACTTCTAGGCCCTCCCAAACATCTCATAACAATTGTCTGGACCCAAAACGCAATGGCCGCAATTGTATTAGCGAACATGAATTACACAATCACAAAAATAACACAAATTTGTTCTGAACATGTAGCCACAACTCAAATTACGCATGGACGAGAATCTTGGATTATGACATCCATGTATGCACAGTATTAATATGGCACTGAGCCTTTTAATGACCTAATAAGAGACACCACACAATTTTGTAGGGACAAAAGATTACTCTTACTTAGTGACATCAATGTACAGTCGACTCTATGGCACGCAGACAGAACAGAAGATAGAGGACAAATCGAAGTCCATAACATACGTCAACAAATGAGAAGTCTATGAAATGACACACACTGTGACCACAACGCCATACTCATCCACGCAAGCACATGTTACACAAGCACTAACACACAAACTTCTTCTAAACAAAGCTAACTGGCAAAACTTAAGCGACATGGTTGAAGAATTTTCCCCCGATGCAGTCGATGGTACCATAGACTATAAAGTTCACATCCTGACGGGCCTACCTCAAAAGCATTAGAATTAGCTCTCCTAAAGACCGACCGTGAACCGAAACAGAAACTCCTCTGGTCCACTAACAAAACTAATGAAAGACGCTAGAGACAAAAGGAAACAACACCAAAAAGCCAAAACAGCACAAGAGAGGGAGGTAGGATTGGAACTATACCGCGATGCAAAGCAAAAATATAAAAACAAATTATACAGGACCAGACAGGGTCACTGGAACAACTTTGTCAAAATTCGGCTACAAAACAATACTTTGGGTGGAACCATTTAAACTTTTAACATATAAAGTAACGACGCCGACAGTACTACCAACTCTTACGGGCACAGACGGCACTACAACAAGCGTTTCAGATAGTCAGGAGAGTACCTGCTGAACACGCTTCTCCCTGATGACTAAAAGGCGAATGATCAGCAACATCACAGATACCTACGAAGAGAGATGGAGGACACCTACACAAATGGACCCCCTACTGTCCCATTTGCCCAAGAAGAATACTGCCAGTCCAGATGGCATACACTCAGAAACACTAAAAAATACTGTTGCACATGCCACCGCTTTTCTTACAGAGTTACTGAATGAAGCACTGCTGCAAGGTAGGGTCCATGACATGTGGAAAATTGCGAACGTAGTAACCATCAAAAAATTCAGAAGATCGGGACCGAACGGCCAATCTGCCTCTTGAACACTTTGGTTAAGTTCCAGGATGGGCTCCCGTGTAATCGACTACAGTCACACAGGAAGCTCTTCGGCCTTAGTCCAAATCAGATAGGTTTTAGACTAAGAAGCTCGGTAGACGTTGCGGTTAACCGCGCCCTGGAAATAATACAGGACACACAAGAAAAACACGCGGGAGCAATAGCAATAGATATAGCAGATGTCTTCGACAGCCTCTGATGGTCTGCCTTGTTCGTTAAGACTGCGAGAGATGCAGACACCAATAGTCTTATGCAATAGCCTACTCGATTAGTGCAAAGATAGGGTGGCAGGAACAATTAAGATTATCATGGAACTAACAAAAGAATGCAGAAAAGGCTCAATTTGTGGGCCAATTTTCTGGGATATTGCCGTAGAACCGCTCCTAAAAAATCTGTACGGAGATTGTAGGGTGAAGGGTAGAGTAGCTTATGCTGACGACTTGCTGACTTGTCGAGTTACAGTTATTACTCAGCAAGTTGTCAGCCTAAGCTACACAACTTATTATAAAAATTAGTGACTGGTGCAGCCATCACAGGCTCACAACTTCGGCAAACAAGACAGCAGATTTACTGATCAAAGTGAAACCCCACCATTAACTGAACAACATTAGCATACAGAGGAATATAACAAGGTACCTAGGGATACACCTCCACGAACGACTGAGTTTCAACGAGTGCATAAAACTTACGACTGAAAAAGCGACAAGACTAATGAAAAAACTAGCCACGCTAAGCACGACTCACTACACTACCACTGCAGATACTGCGAATGTATCATACAGCCCCCTTTGAATCTAAAATATGTTTCCTCAAAGTATGTACCTTTCCTCCTGATTCACCGTGTAGAAACTGTTCTCTCTTCTAGCCCTAAGGCTGCAGGTCACTGAATTACCTAAACTGCAAGCTGTTTCAGAAACTGGATAGTCGCACAAAGAAGTTGTAAAACAATAAAATCACTGGGATGCCATGTTATTCTAGTGAATACATTCACAAAATTGGAAATGATGGATCCTATCACACAGTTTAACAACATAATAGTTTAACATGATAGAGTAACAATTCTGTAGGTATCATTATACCATTTATTCCCAAGTATGGAAATGCTATTGGTTAACGAATCTTTAATTTATCTTCTGCTCTCTATTCTCTAACAACATGCTAAGACAGTACGCATTTGTGAAAAACCACGTTCATACCAACCTCCTGAGAAGCCCATTAGGGTTAGATTACAACAGCGCTGGCCCAAATGAGTCTCTGCGGTTCAATTTGTATTTTAAATTCTGCGAGAATTAAAGGCCAAGCCTGTTAATTAAAAACTGTTGCTGGTATCTAGCAGTTTGGTGGCTAAATGAGTCGATAAAATACCAACACCTAACATTATTGCGCATGCAATTTCGATTAAAGTGGGTTGACGCTAATTCCTAGTACGTCTTTTGGATGCAATAATAAAATCGTTAAAATTCTTACGGTTAAGCTGGAACCAAAACATATCAAACAGTCCAAATTACTGTGAAATAAACGCCACTGTGGCATTCAAGGAAGATGTTGTTCATTACCATTACACGGAGTGTCTGATGTAATAGTTACATATTTAGCATGAATATGAAATGGCTAGCTCGACGTAAGATCCGTACTTAAGTAATGGCAAGCAGTGCAGATCACACCATAACACGAGAAAGGGAACAGAAGTAATCTGCTGAATGACAGACCCACGTTACTGGTATCAGTTTGCAGAAGGACCTTGGAACGTATGCTGCTTTATAACATAATGAAGCGAGCTAGTGACAAATAGTCAGAACGTATTAAGAAGTTATCGTTCTTGTGAAACATAACTGGCCATCATTCACACGAAGTTCAAATGGTTCAAATGGCTCTGAGCACTATGGGACTTAACATCTGAGGTCATCAGTCCCCTAGAACTTAGAACTAGAACGAGATTTTCTCTTTGCAGCGGAGAGTGCACTGATATGAAACTACCTGGCAGATTAAAACTGTGTGGCGGGCCGAGTATCGAACTCGGGAGCTTTGCCTTTCGCGAGCAAGTACTCTACCAACTGAGCTACCCAAGCATGACTCACGCCCCGTAGTCACAGCTTTACTTCTGCCAGTACCTTGTCTCCTACCTTCCAAACTTTACAGAAGCTCTCCTGGTTTGCAGGCAAAAGTACCGAGTTCGAGTCTCGGCCCGGCACACAATTTTAATCTGCCAGGAAGTTTCAACTTAGAACTACTTAAACCTAACTTACCTAAACACATCACACACATTCATGCCCGAGGTAGGATTCGAACCTGTGCCCGTAGCGGTCGCGCGGTTCCATACTGAAGCCACACGAAGTGATGAGTGCTATAGACAGAGGATCGCAAATTGTTTCCATATTTCTAAATTTCCAGAAGCGTTGTAAAAGAGGTGCCTTGCCCATTATCAGTCTATCAGTCCAACCTCGACACTGCCCTTGACACATAGTCCTATTCATCCACCTGTCCCTCACCCGATTTCATAGTCTGTTGCTCTATTCATGATCTGCCTTTACCAGTAACATATACTGCGTCCATGTGAATAACGTCCTGGCCCTACGTTTACATTGGAGTGCTACCATCATGGCTTAAACATCAGTTAAAAGTGTTGCCACAGGGTTCCCTGCACACATTTCACCTCCAAACAAGCTAAGCAACTAAAATTGCGAGTCTTCATTGATGACAAAGTTCTCGAACGTTCGAAAATTAGTTGCTTCCGTCACTACAGACACTAGAAACTTGTAATAAGGTTCATAAATTTCAATCTTCAAGTACTTTTTCATGTTGAAAACTAGCTCCAGTTACGTGAAAGTCTGTAGTCGCTAGAGAACAGCAAACCATTGATGACACAGCAGAAACAAAAGGCAGTTATAGTGTTCCTCCTCTACAAAATGTTAGTTCATTAAAGCTTGGCACTCGCCCATGTATAAGTTACACAACTCACCACTGCAAAGCGTCTCCAGGTGCGTAACACGATCTGAGTAGAATTCCTAGTTTTTACATGGGCGGGATACACAACTCATCGTTGCCAAACTTCCATCTGCTTGAAACAGGTTAGAGAAAGTTTAGAAATGACGAGCGATTCTGTCCGAAAAGTTTCATCTTCCCGCAGACAGTAGCATGCAGTGCCGTCAGGATACAACGCAAAGAAAACTACGACTACAATGGCACAAACGAAACATATCAATAAAGCTAACATAATTACAATGATGATGATGTTGGTGATGAGGTCCCATACTCAGAGGGGCGTACGGGACGATGCGGGAGACCCGCACCGCTGACTAGGCAACTTCCTAGCGGAGGTGGTTTGCCATTGCCTTCCTCCGACCGTAATGGGGATGCACGATGATGAAGACGACACAACACCCATTTATCTCGAGGCAGGGAAAATCCCTCACCCCGCCGGGAATCGAAACCGGGAACGCTACCGTAAGACCACGAGCTGCGGACATAATTACAATGGTCACAGAAAAAACAGACTAGGAGCATTGGATACTTTAGCTCTACATTTGCCCAGCTCGCTTGTGTAACTTACAATGAAGTGAGTCCTAATGCCATCACAATGACAGTAAAGAAAAATACGACTCCTATGACAGAAACGAAACATATCACTCACTGTCATAATTACAATGACGACAGAAAAAAAACAGACTAGAAGCTTGCGATACTCTAGCCTTTCATTTGCCCAACTCGCTTGTGCACTTTACAATGAATACAGACTTTACAATGTAACCCTCACAATAAATTATGTACAAAGTAAAATTCTCTACTATACCAATAGGGCGTCTCATCTTTGCATTTGTCACTTCACAGAGGGTCTTAACATCTACCTCCAGCCAAAATTCAGTTCGATAATACTAATCATTATTTAGCACAACTGAGAACGACTGTAACAGGGTTGATAGAAAACGATAACTGGGTTCCCCAACATGAAAAACATCCAGGTGGCATAACACGCAGTATATACTGTCACAACTGCGCAGTGTAATTTACAACCAGTTATTTGTATTCAGATTAAGCTGATAGTGAAGTACTATACTGCCTGGTTCACTTATTGTGCCAACATTTCAGTACCGTCTTACATTTAACATCAAATTACGCACTATATCTATTTGGGCCATCACCTCCAGCTGTTCCTTGGTTGCACACGCCACCGACATTCTTCGCGTCAATACAACATCCGTTAGCTTGATATTATGGGTCCCCCAAGTCCTTAAAGCGGTCAGTCTTACACAAACGTTCACATCTTTCATTTAAGGTTTTAACGCTTCTGAAACATACAAAGCAATCATAATAACAAGAACAAGGAAAGGTGTGCACTAATTTCCGCTGACTAATTAAAATAAAGGTACTGACGAAATAACACTATAGTGACGCTACTTGCTCTACTCATTGGTGTGCATACTTACACACTCTCGTTACCTTTCGTGTCTGGCTTCCTCTCTTCATTCGACAAATGCTACACTTAATTGTCTTCCTTGAAGCGTTCGCTCGGATAGTTACTAATTAATCAATTCCCTCTGAAAAAAAGAAAACAGCACGCCCATAGCGGTGTCAGGCCACAAAATCATACAGAGCACAGTGCGCCCAAACCCACACCTGGCTAATAAATCATGAGGGCAACGCATCCTGCAGTTGGCTTGTAATACCTACATCTCAAGCTTCCTCCTTTTAAGTCATGAGACAACTTTCACCAACTAAAAGGTAATCCACCCTAGAGACTTAGCACAGCAAATCCAATATCGAAATTCCACTCAGAATCAAGCAATTGAACATTTGGCCGGCCGGAGTGGCCGTGCGGTTCTAGGCGCTACAGTCTGGAACCGCGAGACCGCTACGGTCGCAGGTTCGAATTCTGCCTCGGGCATGGATGTGTGTGATGTCCTTAGGTTAGTTAGGTTTAAGTAGTTCTAAGTTGTAGGGGACTGATGACCTCAGCAGTTAAGTCCCATAGTGCTCAGTGCCATTTGAACCATTTTTTGAACATTTCACTTTCCCGCATAATCTCTAAACACTAAACGACTCCTTAAACCAGTGAACACAATTATACTATTTCTGAGCATGCTACTAAACTTCTGTCACTCACCTGATCTCCCTCCATTTACTTTAAACATGGTGCATCCCTCGTGAACGCTTACTACTCAAGGTCTCAATGTCAACTGCATTCGGGTGCAAGATTCTTTGGAATCTGAAGGGCCACAACACACTTTAAAGAATTTCTTGCGCAGGTATTCGTGCTTCTTAAATAGCCCGTGGGATTTTACCAATACTTTCCTCCCCAACGAATAAATTCATTTCTCTAATTGTCCCCTGCATGTCCCGCATTATATCTGGGATCAGGACCTCGAATCTCTACATCGTTCGCCGGTGGTGCGTCAGTTCGCACAGGTTCGTTATGCGCAAAACAGTGTCTCTCATCAAGGAGATTACGAGGGGCCCAGTTATTTCCGCGTGAATCTCGATTCCGACGTGGACCGTTGGGTCTTGACGGCCGCCGCCATGACCAACCGCCCCCGTTCCTGCCATACGGGCGCGCAGGCGGCGGCTGGCTACGTTCCGTCTGCGCACTGCTGCGCACTACACTACTCCTCTCGTACCCTAACTCTTGTAGCAGAAGCTGAAAAGACTTGATGTCGTTCAGACCTCGCCCTGCAATTGCTACGTCCCGCTGTAGTCGCTGAGGGAGCTTCGTTAGCCATATGCGAATCAGTTCGGGCGGGTCATACGCCGCATCTAAGAACTGATTTCGCTGCACTAACTCTTTGAAATAAACCGTCGGATGCTGATGACCAGCATGGACGAAAGGCTTAGTCATGAAAATGCCAAGCTTCGCTCGATCTTGAGTGCTCTTCGACCAAAACTGGTCGAGGAATGCTTCTCTAAACTCTCTGTATGACCGACAATCTCTCATTAAAATCCTCATTCTTGCCGTCGCTTCACTACGAAGAAACCCGCAGACGAAGTTAATTTTGAGAGCAGAGCTCCATGATGAAGAGAACGCATCGATCGATCCACAAGAGGGGGTGAATTTCACCAGATGGGACAGGAAAGACGATGTATTTTTGTACTGTGAGGAAGTGCCGCTTATTTTCGTCTTCCTCGGCCTTGCTAACCCCGTCTTGGTTCTGCGGCCTCTGTGACGCGTTCCTGTCCTGCAGGGCCGGCCGCTGTGGCCGAGCGGTTCTAGGCACTTCAGTCCGGAACCGCGCGACTGCTACGGTCGCAGGTTCGATTCCTGCCTCGGTCATGGAGGTGTGTGATGTCCTTAGGTTAGTTAGGTTTAAGTAGTTCTAAGTTCTAGGGGACTGATGACCTTAGATGTTAAGTCCCATAGTGCTCAGAGCAATTTGAGCCGTTCCGCAGGCAGATCTTGCAAAACGTTTGCACTGTCTCGCCTCTCCTCACATTCATCGTAGTGTTGTCTATTGTCGGCCGACGTTCTACACTCTACTGCGTCGCTACGCCCACTCATCTGGTGCAGTTCTTGTAACGCCCTTCGATTTGCTTTGTTACTTTCTTCTTGATCCTCCCTGAAGCGAAGCAGTGACTGAATTTCTGCGCTGACACCAGTTCCTACTGGCTGCGTCCGGTCGGAGTTGTCACTATTTTTTGTGGACAGGTTGTCTAATGTGGCTGAGATCGATTCTAATCGTTCATTGACCTTACTAATATCTTGTTCACTGCGCGAGACCTGTATTACCTCCTGCACTAATTCAGCTTGTGCCTTGCCTATTTCTACTGTCACTTCTAGAATTTTATAGGGAGCTACATCCGTCACTACTCCTGTACCGCCGCTTACATTACTTTCAATGGCAGTTATACGGCTCTCCAGCCGTAGGTTCACGCTAACTTGCCCATCTATTGCCTCACCAATGTGGCTCACCGCTTCTAAACCTTTCTTTACTTCGTCCAAATCAATTCTCAACTCGAATGTCACCCTTGTGGTCTCTGTTATAAACGAATCTATCTTTTCGAACTTCGAACACACGGCCTATACTTTCTCTCTCGCGGTCTCAATTTGTTCTTTCAGTGCATCCTGACCTTTCTTAATGGTTTTCAATCGTTCCTCTTATTCTTTCCTAGCATTTTCTTGTCCTTCCTGAATGGTTTTTGATCGTTCCTCCTGTTCCTTCATGATTTGCATTATTACCGCCAGCAGAGCCGTTAGGTCGAAAGCAGAGGCTGACGGCTGGTCTAAGGAATAAATACCTTGCCCCGGGTTTCCACGGGTTCAACACACTCTGTTACTACTTGCGAGCACTGTCTTCTAAGCTGTTAGCCGCGCTGGCCTGCGCTGGTGGAGGAGGTGTGACCGGCCACCGCCTCGAAACCTGCCTGCTCCATTCTACATCTCCGTCCATAGTCCGCAAGCCACCTGACGGTGTGTGGCGGAGGGTACTTTGAGTACCTCTATTGGTTCTCCCTTCTATTCCAGTCTCGTACTGTTCGTGGAAAGAAAGATTGTCGGTATGCCTCTGTGTGGGCTCTGATTTTATCCTCGTGGTCTATTCGCGAGATATACATAGGAGGGAGCAATATACTGCTTGACTCCTCGGTGAAGGTATGTTCTCGAAACTTCAACAAAAGCCCGTACCGAGCTACTGAGCGTCTCTCTTGCAGAGTCTTCCACTGGAGTCTATCTATCATCTCCGTAACGCTTTCGCGAATACGAAATGATCCTGTAACGAAGCGCGCTGCTCTCCGTCGGATCTTCTCTATCTCTTCTATCAACCCTATCTGGTGTGGATCCCACACCAATGAGCAGTATTCAAGCAATGGGCGAACAAGTGTACTGTAACCTGCTTCCTTTGTTTTCGGATTGCATTTCCTTAGGATTCTTCCAATGGATCTCAGTCTGGCATCTGTTTTACCGACGATTTTATGTGGTCATTCCATTTCAAATCACTCCTAATGCCTACTCCAAGATAATTTATGAAATTAACTGCTTCCAGTTGCTGATCTGCTATATTCTAGCTAAATGATAAAGGATCTTTCTTTCTATGTATTCGCAGGACATTACACTTGTCTACACTGAGATTCAATTGCCATTCCTAGCACCATGCGTCATTTCGTTGGAGATCCTCCTGAATTTCAGTACAATTTTCCATTGTTACAACCTCTCGATATACTACAACATCATCCGCAAAAAGCCTCAGTGAACATACGATGCTATCCACAAGGTCATTTATGTATATTGTGAATAGCAACGGTCCTACGACACTCCCCTGTGGCACACCTGAAATCACTCTTACTTCGGAGACTTCTCTCCATTGAGAATGACATGCTGCGTTCTGTTATCTAGGAACTCTTCAACCCAATCACACAACTGGTCTGATAGTCCATATGCTCTTACTTTGTTCATGAAACCACTGTGGGGAACTGTATCAAACACCTTGCGGAAGTCAAGAAACACGGCATCTACCTGGGAACCCGTGTCTATGGCCCCCTGGGACGAATAGCGCGAGCTGGATTTCACACTATCGTCTTTTTCGAAACCCATGTTGTTTCCTACAGAGGAGATTTATATTCTCCAGAAAAGTCATTATACTCGACCAAAATACGTGCTCCAAAATTCTACAAGTAATCGACGTTAGAGATATAGGTCTATAGTTCTGCACGTCTGCTTGACGTCCCTTCTTGAAAACAGAGATGACCTGTGCCCTTTTCCAATCCTTTGGAATGCTACGCTCTTCTGGAGACCTACGGTACACCGCTGTTAGAAGCTGGGCAAGTTCCTTCGTGTACTCTGTGTAAAATCGAACTGGAATCCCATCAGGTCCAGCGGCCTTTTCTCTTTTGAGCGATTTTAATTGTTTTTCTATCCCCCTGTCATCTATTTCGATCTCTACTATTTTGTCATCTGTGCGACAATCTAGAGAAGGAACTACAGTGCAGTCTTCCTCTGTGAAACAGCTTTGGAAAAAGACATTTAGTATTTCCGCCTTTAGTCTGTCATCCTCTGTTTCAGCTCCATTTTGGTTACAGAGTGTCTGGACATTTTGTTTTGATCCACCTATCACTTTGACATAAGACCAACATTTCTTAGGATTTCCTACCAAGTCAGTGCATAGAACTTTACTTTCGAATTCATTGAATGCCTCTCTCATAGCCCTCCTCCATTGTGGTGGATAAGGGTACCGTAACTTCCGCCACCCCGGACGTATACACAACGAGCCCGACTGTGGTTGCCAACGAGTCCGCCAAATCCAATAACTTTCTCGTACATGTACGGGTGGTAATACTCATGGTTAATTACCGGGGCCAGCAGTGGCTGTCTAATGACTGAATATCCGCTCGCTCCCACTAATTACAGACAGGCAGAAAAATTCAAGCACGCTCACCTGATCGAAATTTTCTAACAAAAATTAACCTTTCTCCAAAAATACATAGAAAAACATAAAAAAATGAGGGCAATGCTGTACTCAACGCAGCACAACAACACTGAAAGAAAAACAAGGCCAATATCTGTTGAAAAGAATGTTTAAATTAAAATTAATTACATTAAGATTATCGCTACTTATGGAGTATCTGAAGATCCTAGCAGAAGGATCTTGGCACAGGGTCGCCACGTAAAAGACGTACCTTGCCGATTAAACGGGATCGGAAATAGCAGGGCCTCCCCTTTCACCACATAACGTGGATTTTGCTCACAACTGCCCTATCAGTGTGACTTTCCCTTATCTGGAAGGGAGGACCGGTGTTGAATTTCATACACATAACCACATACGAAAGTCGTCGGCGCATCAGACAGAATTAGGACCTGCCGCAATCATTGTCTATCTGAAATGGCTCTGAGCACCATGGGACTAAACTGCTGTGGTCACCAGTCACCTAGAACTCAGAACTACTTAAACCTAACTAACCTAAGGACATCACACACATCCATGCCCGAGGCAGTATTCGAACCTGCGAACGTAGCGGTCGTGCGGTTCCAGACTGTAGCGCCTAGAACCACTCGGCCACCCCGCCGGCTGTCTATCTGATTGCATATAAAATAACCACCACGATCAAACAAAAACTGCTCATTGGCTTTACAGTTAATTTTATCATCTTAACAGGAGCATTTTCAGTAGGGAGCCTTGCAATGCTAGCATTTCCTCGATATCTCTGTAAATGGGGTTAACGCTTTTCATTGAAAGTTTGATTAAAAGCACAACAATTTATTATAAATCGAAATTACACTTGTACAAACGAAGTATATGTATTGACTACACATATTTTGTTACCTATGTACGTTAATACAAGACGGTGGGCCATAGTGGGTTACGGTCTAAATTCAGCAGTCATCCACAATATTGGCGTTCGAAATGGACAAGGAAAGATGGCAGCTGACCATTCAGAAAAGAGTTTACTCTAATAATTAATGAAAGGTAAGAGACGAGATCCAATATCTAATACGTAAATATATTGAAAAGGCAGACGTTGAACACCTTGTGGATGCACGTTATTAAAGCGGCCTCCCGTCTGTAAACTAATAAAATTACTAAAACTCATTCTGCAACACCTTGATTTACGAATGCGAATAAGAAACGCGGGTCATTCAACTTCAGGTTCAATTTAGTTATCGTGTGCAGAACTACTCGCCACGTGTTCACACGTGGGTGACAAAGAGGGGAAACCCAACACACAAAGGTCGTTATGAAATGTTCACTAATATCACGGAGTATTGGAGAAGGAAAGACATTCGCTGAAGGCGAAGTAGTTACGAGGTTGGGTTGAAATATATATTGAACGTGATGAATAAGAGTCCCACAATTACTTTGCATACTGCAACTGACCAAGCTCTGACGTCAAGTCCAAGAACAAAATTGCAGAATGGTCAGAGCGGAAAAAGTAAAGCCAACATGACTAGCTGATGGAGATCGCTAAATACGGAAATAAAATAAAGTACCTTGTTCTAATACTTTCTCCAGTATCATTATGCTGTCATACTGAAAAAAATCAGCAAAGTAGCAGGCATGCTATTGCCGTATTAGTGATGATAATAATATGACTACAATATCGTAAATCGTAAGTAAGTGAAAGAAGTGCAAGGTAGATGCACGTCTTCCACGTGTGACACCGTTCCTCAAAAGCGGCTTGTAATCTGCGTGCCTGTATTGTGTCGTATCACTTGTGATACAGGACTCGGGATTTCCTGTCACGAGGGTCACAGTTCGTTGTAACTGAAGGAAAGTCATCCAGTAAAACAAGAGTGATATTTCGCCATTGGTAAAGGAGCGTTATAGAGTTGCTGCTGTTCATAATTTGTATAAATGACTTAGGAGATATACTAAGCAGCCCTCTTAGATGCTTACATATGATGCTGTCATTTTCCGTGCATTAAAGTCACCGGAAGAACAAAACCAATTGCAAAATGGCTTAGACAAGGTATTTGTATAGTGCGAAAACTGGCAGTTAACTACAAACTAAAAAAAGTATGAGGGCCTACTAAAATCAATCCGCTAAATTTCGGTAACACGGTAAATCACACAAATTTAAAGGTTATCAATTCAAATAAAGACCTACAGATTACAATTACAAGCAGCTGAAGTTGGAAGCACCATCTTCAGGGTGAAGGTTAATAAAACTAACAAACGGTAAAGACGGATTTCCGACCGGAAATGGAGGAGAAAAGGTCCTATGAGCATGTGTCCGGAAATGCGTAGGTGGCACGGTAGGCGGCTCTGACGAATGAAAGCTCCTCTGGCCGCGTGCTTTGCGCTCCTTGTGTGTGTTGCGGGCTGTGTGATTGATGTAGCGCAATTAAGCAGCAAAATGATCCGATACTCATGTTGGGAACAAGCTGAGATTGTGTTTGTGTACGACCAAGCAGATGGAAATGGTTGAGAGGCAGCATGGCTATACCAAAACGAGTACCCTCAGACACCAACCATAACACACATATCAAGCCCTGTTCTAGGGTTTGTGTGATCATGGGTCATTTCAGGAAGTACCTCTTCTAGGGTACTGCTGCGTGGTACGATATCTTTAGTAGATAGGACTAACGGAGCATCGAAAAAGCTCAGATAAGGGGTTGGGTTTGGGTTGTTTGGGGGAAGAGACTAAACAGCGAGGTCATCGGTCTCATCGGATTAGGGAAGGACGGGAAAGGAAGTCAGCCGTGCCCTTTCAAAGGAACCATCCCAGCATTTGCCTGTAGCGAGCTCAGATAAGGGCAGAACGTTTTGTATTACTGCCAAATAGGACAGAGAGTGTCACCGATGTGATACACTACTTTGGGAGGCAGTCATTAAAACAAAGGTGTTTTTCGTAGTGGTGAGATCCTTTCACTACATTTCAATCTCCTGCTTTCTCCTCCGAATGAGAAATTACTTTACTAATGCCCACCTAAAAAGGAAGGAATTACCATAGTGATAAATCAGAGCTCGCATGGCAATGTTTACCTGCTCGTTTCTCTCACGTGCTATTCGAGAATGGACGGTAGGGAAATCTTCTGAAAGTGGTTTGACAAATCTACTGCCAACCACTTGAGAGTGAATTAATCTAGTACCTTCCGCCGCGGAAGTCGAACACGCACCAGAACAAATAGACGTGGTCAGCCCATAGAGGGCTCCACCTCCGCGGCGGCTATTCCGCGCAGCGAGGGCGTCACCGCTACGCCACGTGCAGACAGCGGCCAATAGCAGCTCCCTCCGGTTTCGGTTATAGGGACCCGCTCTGCCCTAATCCAGTCAGTCTGATACTCGCTCTGGATTTCGTTTCTATGTCGGCAGTACTGCGTTCTGGTCGTTGCTCGTTGTTGACATTTGCCTGGCTCTGGTTCTGAGTGGATTTACTGTTGGTGTTTGGTGTTGTGGTTTCCACAAGCCTCCGTTGTTTATCTCTTCCTTGTTGTGTCGGTTATAGTCGGTCGTGGTCGGTTGTTGTCAGTTGTCGTTCGTCTGTCGCCCGACTCGTCCTGTGTTTACCCGGTGGTGCGTGCTCCACCGCCGGTGGCTTCCCCGCCTGGCGGCTCCGATCGGCAACCCAAGGCGTTCCCGCAGTTGGTTTGGCTACTACATTGGCAACGAGGTAAACGGAACATAGGAGTATGGAAGAGAAATTGCTCAATCTCTTAGAGCAACAGCAATGGCTCATGCGACAGCAGCAGCAGCAGTTGGAGGTCTTACAGACGTCACTGCAGTTGCTCTCGGACAGGGTCAATAAGCGGGAT
Source organism: Schistocerca piceifrons (assembly GCF_021461385.2). NCBI lineage: Eukaryota > Metazoa > Arthropoda > Insecta > Orthoptera > Acrididae > Schistocerca > Schistocerca piceifrons. The sequence goes on from NC_060141.1 coordinate 745,617,968, forward strand.
TCCCTCCCACCTCTTCTCGCAGGTGCCCCGCTTTCAGACACGTTCCCACGTCCGCCGTCGTTCCCACCGTTCAACGACGCAAAAGAGGATTGGGAAACGTACCTGCATCGTCTGAAGCAACATTTCACGGCCTTTCAGGTGCCGGATGACTCTTTGCAGCAGTCGTTATTCATGTCTTGGGCCTCACCGGACCCATTTTTCTTGTTCCGCAAGTTGGCACCGTTGGCCGACCCCGTGGCTCTCTCCTTTCACGAGATCTGTGTGTTGCTAACTAACTATTATTCCCAGGGATGCCACATGGTTGCGCCTCGCTTGGAATTCCATCAATACCACAAGCAGCCGGGTCAGTCCTACCGTTCCTGGGTGACGAATTTGCAAGGCCTCAGCCGCAAATGCAAGTTCACGTGCACCAATCAGCAGTGCAAGGCGTCATATGTAGATTCCTTAGTTTGGGATGTGGTCGTTCAACTGGCGCCCGATCCAGAGGTCCGCACTGTGGCGTTAAAGTTGGACAACCCCTCGTTGGAAGACACTCTGCGTTTTGCCCATTCCTTCGAAATTGCTCAGGCGGCGAACGAACGTCTCATGGCACGGCCCCAGGTGGCAGCGGTCGAGTCCACTTCCCGATCCACGCCTTCCCGCCGTCGACGGGTCGCAGTCTCCGGAGGGCACCACCGTCGAGATTCCTCGCTGTCTGACGTCTCTATGGCGTCCGAACCGCCGGTCGCCCCACAACGTCGGCCGCGTGGCCCCCTCCCGTCGTGCCCCCAGTGCTTCTCGGCCCACACTCGAGCTGACTGCCCCATCGCTGGAAGACCGCTCTGTGAGAAAGAAGGCCACCTTCGATCAGTCTGTCGTAGCCGCTCGACCCGCCCCCGTCCCGCCCCTGCAGGCCAACAGGAAGCCGTCTGATGTGGACTGACAATGCAGCCAGTCCACAGTGACGAGTAGCCGAAAGAAAGGCACGCGTACACACACGCCGACTGACGTGAAGTCTGAAACAGGATAACTATTGAATGCTAATGAGAAAAGTATGCAGCTCCTCGAATACTTAACTTTATTCTTTGTTGGTTTACAACGTTCTTATTGAGACATTTATACGATAACTATCAAACTATGTAAGGCTAATGGCGCCTTGCTAGGTCGTAGCCATGGACTTAGCAGAAGGCTATTCTAACTGTCTCTCGGCAAATGAGAGGAAGGCTTCGTCCGTATAGTCGCTAGCAATGTCGTCGTACAACTGGGGCGAGTGCTCGTCCGTATCTCGAGACCAGCCTTGTGGTGGCGCTCGGTCTGCGATCACACAGTGGCGACACGCGGGTCCGACATGTACTAAATGGACCGCGGCCGATTTAAGCTACCACCTAGCAAGTGTGGTGTCTGGCGGTGACACCACACCGTCCATGCTTTACACGCAGTTGCCCCTCGGACCGACACATTGGCAAAAGTTATTCCTCACCATACGCATCTTTAACGAGGACGTCCGTTTCCAGGTCGATACGGGGGCCACAGTTTCTTTGGTCAATCTGACGACGTATGCATGTCTCGGGTCTCCAGAATTGTCCCCACCCTCTCGGAGGTTGCTCGCCTACGACGATGGTTCCATCCCTCTCCGTGGGCAGTTTTCTGTTATGGCCGTCTACAAAGACGTTCCCCGGCCCCTTACCCTATTTGTGATGGACCACCCGTCGGCTGCGGACATTTTTGGACTAGATGCGTTTGCACGGTTTGGCTTTTCCATTCAAGATGAAGTGCAGTTCGTTTCAACTACGGTTCCATTTCAGGACCTAGACGATCTGTGCGCGTCCTTTTGCTCCCTGTTTTCGGCAGACCTGGAATGCGCTTCCGATTTCGAGGCACACATCACTTTACTGCCGAACGCACGGCCTCGCTTTTGTCGGGCCGACCTATTCCGGTAGCTTTGCGTGCGGCCGTCAAGCAGGAACTCGATCGGCTCCAGGCTGCGGGGGTTATCGAGCCAGTACAATTGAGTGCCTGGTCAAAGCCCTTGGTGATCATCAAGAAACCCAATGGACAGCTTCATCTTTGTGGGGATTTTGGGGCTACGGTCAACGCTCAGTCTTTGGTCGAAATTTATCCCATTCCTCGACAGGAAGACCCTCTCGCTAAACTGGCAGGTGGCGAGTACTTTTCTAAGATCACCAATTGCCGTTGGATGAGGAATCGCAGGCCATCGTCGTCATCAACACGCCTTTCGGTCTCTATAAATACAAGCGTCTTCCATTTGGCATTTCCTCTGCTCCTGCGATTTTCCAACGGTATCATGGGCAACTTACGCAACCAATACCGGCTTGTGTCAATTACCTCTAAAGTATCTTAGTTAGGGGGCGCACGTGCCAGGAACATCTGGGCAACCTTGATACCTTATTTCACGCCCTGCAGGCTGCGGGTTTGCGTTGTCGGCTGAAGAAGTGCAGTTTTTTGCAACCGGAAGTGGAGTACTTAGGACATTGGCCCAGTAAAGATGGCGTTCGAACTTCGGACCGCAATGTCGCAGCCATCGCTGCCCTTCCAGGTCCACAAAACTTATCCGAACTCCAGGAAAGTCAATTATTACTTAAAGTTCTTACCCCAGGCCACCCATGTCGCGCATCCCCTAAACCATTTGCGTCGCAAAGGGGTACCTTACACGTGGACTTCTGCCTGCGATCAGGCTTTCACCCGCCTGAAGACGATGCTGAAATCTGCCCCTTGCCTTACGCCTTTCTCTCCGGATCGTGGTGGCGGCCGATGCCTCAGCGTACGGGATTGTGGCAGTCCTGGCACACAGGAATGAGGATGGGTAGGAACAACCTGTGGCATATGCATCCAAGACGTTAACCCCTGCGCAAAGGAATTACTCTCAGATGGAAAAGGAGGCTCTTGCCATTATTTTTGCAGTTCAGAAATTTCACATTTACCTGGTTGGGGCGAAGTTCACCCTCCTCACGGATCACAAGCCCTTAGTGTCGCTTTTAGGGCTCCATTCGCAGCCCCCAGAACGGACGGCTCAGCGTCTTCAGCGCTGGACCTTGTTCTTGCGTAATTACACCATCCGCTATAAGCCCACCAGTCAACACACTAACGCAGATGCCTTGTCACGTCTCCCAGCAGGACCCGATCCGGCGTTCGACCAGCAGGAAGTCCTGTGCTTCCACATCGACTCTGCCCGCCGAGAGACTCTCGATGGATTTCCTCTGATGGCTACGCAAATCGCCGCTTCCACGCGCAGGGACCCCATTGTGCGGCAAGTCCCCCGCTATGTGACCCATGGTTGGCCTCCCTACCTTACCCGACGTTTGAAAACTGACTTCAGCCCGTGGCGTCACGTCTCACACAGACTTTCGGTGATGGAGGACGTCCTCCTGTTGTCCACGGACTCCTACGCCCGTCAGGTGGTCATCCCTCCGGACTTAAGCCATTGCGTCCTGCACTTATTACACCGCAGACACTGGGGGATGTCTCGCATGAAGGCATTGGCTCAACGACATGTCTATTGGCCTGGGATCGATGGAGACATTGAGCACCTGGTCCGTGGTTGCACAGTGTGTGCACGTCATCAGGCTAGTCCTCCACAATCTTTCGCGCCCTGGCCAACACCCAGACAACCCTGGGACAGGATCCATCTCCATTTTGCAGGCCCCTTCTTAGGTTCCATGTGGCTCCTCATCATTGATGCCTATTCCAAATACCCATATGTGGTCCGCATGGCGTCCACAACCACTGACGCCACCCTCGCCGCCTTGACCCAGGTATTGGCCATTGAAGGCCTTCCTCAGACGTTTGTCACAGATAATGGGCAACAATTCACGGCTCCGCTAACGGTATCAAACACATTCGCTCTCCCCCCTTCCATCCTTCATCCAATGGCGCCGTTGAACGCCTGGTCCGCACTTTCAAACAGCAGCTGATGAAATCAGTGGAGCCGTCGGCCACCACCTCGGCCCTCACCTTGTTTCTCAGCACCTACCGCACTACGCCGTGGCCAGTCATAGTCCTGCCGAACTCCATCACGGGCGACAACCTCGGACCCTCCTCCACCTGCTGACACCATCCCCTTCTGGGCCCTGCTCTCGCCCTTCCCGGCACTACGCCCCGGGCATGGCCGTGTGGGCCCGCACCTTTGGCAGCACACCTGCGTGGACGCCCGCTACTGTGACGGCGGCTCATGGGAGGCGAGTGACGACCGTACAGACACACAGAGGGCTCGAGCGTCGCCACCATAACCAACTCCACCCTCGGGCCCCTGCCTTGATTCCTCCCCCACCGCCTTCCCTGCTTCCTGGTGCGGACACGTCCCTCGAGGTGGAGCCCTTCCCTTCAACCTCCATCTCCTCGCCGGCTCTGCAGACACCTCTTCCGCCTCGCCGGGATACAGAGACGTCCTCTGACCCCCTGCCCTCTGGTGATGCCTTGATGGATGCCGCAGACAGTCTGCCCTCTCCTCCCCCAGTGGTCCCTCCGGAGGTCTCACAACTCGTGCCCTCGTTCCGTCCGCCTCGGCATCGTCCGGGGCATTTCCGCCCCTATGCACCAATTTCGGGGGAGAGGGATATAGTACCTTCCGCCGCGGAAGTCGAACACGCGCCAGATCAAATGGACGTGGTCAGCCGCGGCGGCTATTCCGCGCAGCGAGGTTTCGTATATAGGGACCCGCTGTGCCCTAATCCAGTCAGTCTGGTACTCGCTCTGGATTTCGTTTTGGTACTCGGCGGTACTGCGTTCTGGTCGTTGCCCGTTGTTGACATTTGCCTGGCTCTGGTTCTGAGTGGATTTACTGTTGGTGTTTGGTGTTGTGGTTTCCACAAGCCTCCGTTGTTTATCTCTTCCTTGTTGTGTCGGTTATAGTCGGTCGTGGTCGGTTTGACTCAATGCCCAGGCGTATCAAGGCCGTTATTACGGCCAGTGGTTGTTGTTCTGCGTACTGATTTCTCAGGATCTATGCACCCAAATTGCGTGAAAATGGAATCATATGTCATTTCTAGTATAATATATTTGTTCAATGAATACCCGTTTATCATCTGCATTTCTTCTTGGTGTAGCAATTTTAATGGCCTTTAGTGTATTTCCAAAGTAAAAAGTCCTGCTATTAGCCACTTTATACATCGATTAAAATTGTGCTATATGTATTTCGTTGCACACTATAGAACTTAAAGTAGTCCACTTCTGTAGAAAGATGTTGCGGTTAGTGAAACTAGACTATCTCATGTCAGTGTGTAATGTTACGTTAGTAATCCTACATAGCACTGAAAAGAACTGAGAGATGTAAGTACCTTGGAGTAATCGTGTTGTTAAGACAGTGCTCCTGCTTACGAAAATTAGGAAGATAACTGCGCCTCTGTCCTCTTTCTGCCCTAGCAAGCCTCCGACAACACGATGTCCATCACGGAGGGACTTCAAAGGCAGTCAGCGGGAATGCTGACAGCGGCTGCCGCAGCGACAGCCGGACAGGAAAGGGACGAGTAGGAGCGAGCGTGGGAGGGATGGAGGGAGGGGGTGAGGCGAAGCAAACAAAGCGACCGACGAGCAGCGCGCGGCGTGTGCCTGCGCTCCCCAGCGCCTGTCACCGCCAGTGCGGCGCTGCGGAAGCGGCCCCTGCTCCGCGGCGTGACGCTACCCGCCACACAGGTCCAGCTCTCAACAACCCATCCGCAGACATATCGCGTTTCCTGGTAGCTCTCGCGTCCCTAAACGAATGATGACAGTCCAGTTGCTGCTGTGGTGGCGCCGTAATGTAGTTTGTAAACAAACACGTTATGTTTCTTTCAAACTCGATTTTCAGTTTTCGGAGGAGATAATTACGAATGTCAGAATATTTTCTGATTTTTTTCTTGCGTTGCATTTTACGTAAATTTCCCCAGTAGTCACTATTAGGTGGCAATAAGTTAGGCTTTCGAAGGTAAGGGCACCAGAGAGGGTGATCTAGTGTTGTGATTTATTTATTTATTTATGCATTTATTTTACCAGGCAAGATTAGTGTCTTCAGGCCCTCTCTTACACCTAACCAGGCATACTCAGATTGAACGAATTTCAGTTTGTACAGAACGTTAAGGACATGTAACGTGTTATACAGTATTAATGTTAAAGAAATAAAAGAGAGATTATAACAGTAGTACAATGATAATTATAACAATCAAAAAATAATTATAACAATCAATAATAATAATAGTAATGACTATGTATATGAGAGGAAACATATTTTTCTTTTATGAATGTCAGTTCTATTGCTAGTTGGGAATTTTCTCGTTATGTTCTTCTAAAACCGATAATACATCGTCATGACAGGTGACGGATTACCTCAAAACTCATAACACCCATGATAAATATCAGTCAGGCTTTCGAAAGCACCATAGCACAGCAACTTCATTAATCGAACAGAGACATAAGACGATAGAATGGGGTGAAAGAGATAGAGAAGAGGTAGCTAGGTTAGAGGAAGACAAATAGAATGGTAAAATTCGAAGCTATGATGGAGAGGAGAAAGAAAGAGATGAGAGGGGCACAACAATGGTGGCTATACCGTCACTAATATGTAAGTTTTGAGTTCCCTCTGGAATGTTGTGTGGGTTGGATAAGACGCAGATCACAGGGGAACGTGTTCCATAGTCTTATGGCTGAGATGGAGAATGACACGGAGAAAGATTTTGTGTTATGTAAAGGCACAGCCAAGATACTAAACGTATTAGATCTGGTATTGCGGTTGTGGAATGATGATGGGTGTTTAATGTGAGAAGATAAGTATTGGGGGCACCAGTGGCTAAGAAATCGATGAAGTAAGCACATCGTGTGGAGATCGCGTGCCTTAGGTGGGCGTATCCAACCTAGCTGGGAGTACGAAGGACTGATATGATCATACAAACGTATATTGCACACGTATCTAACGCAAGTATTCATCACTAGCTCGAGACATCTCGAATTTTCACTATTTGTGCCGTGTTGAACTACATCACAGTATTAAAGATTAGGCAAGAGTAGTGTTTGGACTAATTTTTATTTAACATGCGTTGGAAATATTTATCTAAGTTTTCGGATTGCATGTAGGGAGGAGAGCGATTTCCGGCAAGCTGAGACTGTTTGTTCTTCCTAGCTTAGGTGTTCATCCAAGATTATTCCAAGGTCTTTTACTGTTTTTTGGTATGGTAGTTGGATACCATTGAGGAGTATTTGAGGGACTGTTTCGCGAAAGTACCGGCTGATTAACTTTAGATGAGTTATAAGAATGACCTGGGATTTCTCGGGGTTCAGTTTCAGACCTAGGATCTGTGCACATCGACAAACAGAGCAAAGACCTGCGTTCATAGTCGCTACTGCGTCAGCAATGTTCTTGGGGCTTGCACTAATGTACAGTTGGATGTAGTCAGCATATAGATGGTAGTTGCAGGAGTGAATCACTGAAGAAATATCATTAATGTACACTGAGAAGAGTAATGGACCAAGGACGGAGCCTTGGGGAACTGCAGAGCGCACGTTTTCTCCATAATGATTTCTCCGACCCACAAATGACTTGTTGACTTCTGTTTTTGAGGTAACTGTCGAACCAGTGTATTGCGCTGCTTGAGAATTCAGCTGTTTAATTTTAATTAGTAATATATCAAAGTCAACTGTATCAAAAGCCTTGCTAAAGTCAAGCAGTGTTAGGACGGTAGCTTCACGTCTCTCCATAGCATGTTTAATGTCATCAGTTACTTTGATTAGTGAAGTTGCTGTGCTATGGTGCTTTCGAAAGCCTGACTGATATTTATCATGGGTGTTATGAGTTTTGAGGTAATCCGTCACATGTAATGACGATGTATTCTCGGTTTTAGATATTGCAGATAGTATGCTGATCGGCCTGTAGTCACCTGGGGACTTAGGGTTGTCAGTCTTGGGTATAGGTTGAATTAAACTTTGCTTCCACTCAGTAGGAATGTGCTACTGACAAGAGACAGGTTGAAGATGTCTGTGATAACTGGAATAATAGTGTCTACGACGTTCTTAATCATGCCAATGCTCACTCCAACATTTCCTACTGCCTCGGAAGAGCTTCCCATAATTGCATTGTGTACTGTGCCTGTAGTGACATGTTTTCGGAAAAACTTGTGTGTCGAGAGATTGATATCTTGGGGCTGGTAATTTGTCGCTGCGTGGCAGTTTACAGCTGTTGAGAAGAAATCGTTTAATTCTTCTGCAGACGCTTGACAAACAGCGTCAGATCTTCGCTTCCCTATACCGAAACTGCGCAGCTTTTTCCACAGTGTAGCAGGTTTCGATATGCCGCAAATGACAGAGCGGGCATGTCTGATTTTGGCATTCCTCACGCTTTGCTTGGTTCTGTTTCGGAGTTTCCTATAAGCTTCGTACGCCTCGGGAGTTATAATAAATCGTCGAGTCACATTAATGTGAGACCCTGTCAAAGCCTGAATATCCACCTTTTGCAGCAGAGACCACCACTATGAGACGTGCAGAAAGAGAATCAATGATGTTCCGCGTGGTACCGAGAGCATCCATGCCGACTCCAGCTACGCTAGGTATCTCGGCTGAGGATCCATTACGCAGGCAGCCCGCACGAGGTTGAATTTAAACTCGGAGAGTGTGCTGGCTAGGTGAGTACGGTCACCCTGGTGCTCTTCGCCCACTCACGTACACAGCAAGCTGTGTAACACATTGCACTGTCCTGTTGGTAGATACCATCGCCCTGAGTCCGCAGGCCAGATTGGGGATTTTTCTCTGCCCGGGAACACGGTGTTTGTGTTGTCCTCATCATTTCATCATCATCATTCCTGACAATGACTCGATTGGATTGCGTGAAAACTTGGAATGTGTAAAAATTGGTACTTTGTACAAGCAGTTCAGCGCCCCACAAACCAAACATCATCATCATCAATGCTCTGAGGAAAAACACTCGGCATTTGGTGGTGGAAAATACAAATCTTTGCAGGTCCGTCGTGCCTTGTAGAATATTCCAGGGATTCCGCCTGGACCTTCAAACGGTTGTTGCAGGGTGATTGCTTTCAGACGTCTCATGCTGTAAATGCTAACGGCGGTCTGTGCAATGGAGCACAAAATGTGATTCGTCTGAAAAGGTCACCGGTCGCCACTTAGCGGACGTACAGATGCGGTACTGGCGTGCAAATTCCAGCCTTCATAGCCGATGAGCAGCGAACAGCATGGATTTATTGTGGCGCCACCTGGAAACCTATCTAATGCATGACGCGATTTATTCAACTGATATGAATGAAATGTGACAAAAGAAAGTAATGTCTGTATGTTATAAGTCATGTTGTCGAGTCTGACAACATTTTGTGTGGCGCGAGGGGATTAGCCGAGCGGTCTATGGCGCTGCAGTCATGGACTGTGAAGCTGGTCCCGGCGGAGGTTCGAGTCCTCCCTCGGGCATGGGTGTGTGTGTTTGTCCTTTGGATAATTTAGGTTAAGTAGTGTGTAAGCTTAGGGACATGACTTTAGCAGTTAAGTCCCATAAGATTTCACACACATTTCAACATTTTGTGAAAAATATTGTAAATCGCAAAGATAAAGAGAACTATACTCCCATATGTTCCACGAAAGCATGGAATACACTAGAGCAATGTTGCTTGCCTCTGTTTCTTCTCTATTTATCACCTGTTTGTTCTTTCTCGCCTGTGGGTCCATGTATGAATAACTCGCTGTCTGTGCTTTAAGATTACAATATATTGTTAATTGAAAGTATGTTTCCTTTCAAAAATATCTCTCCCTCCACTAGGAATTTATTTAAAGATAATAGTTGTATTGCTCTCGATTGCCCATCTGGCTTCGACTCTTTCGATGGCGCTGAGTCCACCATTACGGCTACTAACTGTGTCTGTGTTTGCGAGCTTCATTCTCAAAGGAAAATAATTGTAGGTGCTTTTATGAACTTTTACAGTCAGTTTGCAATATTAAAGGTAGTTAATATTTCTGATTACGAAACTTATTCAGAGATTTAACTGAGACCTGGTAAGTAAGGAAGGCAGGACTGGGTTACGATTGTGGACGGGACCCGAATCAATTACTATTGGTTTGGCTTGCAATTTCACTCATTTATTTTAACAAGTAATTTTTGAAAACGAGGCAATGTGGTCGCAATCAGAATTTTAAAACAAGTAATCACAATCACGGCTGAAGGCCTTCAACGCCCAAAATGGCAATTATTAAAAAATTTAGCAAACATACATAAAATACAGACAGCAAATAATTTTGGAAAACAAGCCAATGTGGTCAGAATGAGATTTTCACTCTGCAGCGGAGAGTGCGCTGATATGAAACTTCCTGGAAGATTAAAACTGTGTGCCTGACCGAGCCTCGAATTCGGGACCTTTGACTTTCGCGGGCAAGTGCTCCATCATTTTTTTTTCATAAAAACATTTATTAAAAAAACAATGTCACACATTCCAAATACATACTAAGTTATACATACATGAAGTTATTTAAACAAAACGGTTTGATCATTTCAATTACGCTGACGTTAAGGAAAGACAACAGAAAATTGTGTTACAGACTAAATTACCAGAAAGAATTACGTTAAACATCAAGAAAAAATTTTTTAAAGGCATTCAAACTTCAACCTGAAGAAGTAAAATCTGCACTTTGAATTACATGAGCTGCAATCTTTACAGAATTATGGCCGGCCGAAGTGGCCGTGCGGTTAAAGGCGCTGCAGTCTGGAACCGCAAGACAGCTACGGTCGCAGGTTCGAATCCTGCCTCGGGCATGGATGTTTGTGATGTCCTTAGGTTAGTTAGGTTTAACTAGTTCTAAGTTCTAGGGGGCTAATGAACTCAGAAGTTGAGTCCCATAGTGCTCAGAGCCTTTACAGAAGTATAATTTCTTTATGATGGATATCAGCAAGTTCGTGGGATAATTTGAAATATAAAACAATTTAATAATCATATTAGGCAATTTCTGAAATACTTGAGAATGGCGGAAAGGAGATATATAATAAAGTTGACTAGCTTTCCAACTACACTTTCTGGACATTAATTGAATCTTAAGTATCTGAAGTGATCAGATCTATATAATCAGACTTTCACTGCGAAACTGACTTACACATCACAGTGCAAAAATGAACAGGGCAACGTGCCAGCCGTTGAATATTACATTTATCAGATAGAATCTTATGGTTTTAACCAATCGATAAGGACATTTCTATAAAAACTGTCTATTTCCAAATTTCTAGTATAAGCCAATAATGCACCTTCAATGTTTTGTGTTTTGACACTATTAGACACAATCTCAATGTCACATAAGTTCTGTACATTAGCTTATAAATTTCAAACACTACTCTCTGAAGTAGAAAAAACACACATCATAAATATACTGTAAAATCGTAAATAGTATCCTTAAGGTAACTACAATACATCATTGTCAACACAGCCTTCTTTTTTAAATTAACCAATGCCTATTCCTTCAAATACAGTTTTTAACATGTTACCGAACTTTTTCTTGTGATTCGAATAGCTTCTAATTTTGTGGAACTCACACAGCATGTATACATTGAACTCTATGATGCCATCGGATCCTAATTTGTTAAGGACGTAGTTAACAAAATTTCCCAGCAACCAGTACACAGCGTTATTTTTTGCTTCTGGGAAATAGCGTGCTTCAGGCCTGTGTATCAATGACAGCGATATATACTCAGGGGATGTTCTTGTAATCAGAGCTATTTGCTCCCGGATCCACTTCCAACTATTCATGTGACCACTGCAAGTATATCTATGAATTACTGTGTCAACTAGATGGCATTGTTGACATAAATTTGTTCCACAGAGTCCGATTGCATGCAGTCTTTCATTGGTGCAAACTATGTTGTTAACTGTCTTGTACCATGAGGTTTTTGTATTAGACGTGAGCACATTAGAATTAAAATCTCAGTCCACTCAATGTTTGGAAACTGTCGTTCTATTTTGTTCCTTCCTTCGCTTTTCTTTCGTTCACGCATTATGGCTCTCGATGTTAAGTGTCGGAACTGCCTGAGTTCGACACTGACATAACTAAACTCAATATAGAAAATCCTCACGTGCTGTAAGCGACTGTTGATATTCTGCACGTCAATCGGGTGAAGCAGGCTTGGAGGTTTAATGATCTCGAAAAGTTGGCTGGTTATGCTTTCTCGCGAGTCTCTTATTAAATTAACTTGCCTTTTGATAAAAAGAGCAGAGGCTTTATCCGTTATATCAGTTAATCCTAGTCCACCATTTTTAGGATCTAAAGTGGCTACTTTAGCAGGTACTCTGAACACTTCACCTCTCCACAAAATGTTGGTGATTTTAGACATTATTCTCCTCGCTATCGTTCTCGGTATTGGAAACAGCTGGGCAGTATAATAAGCCTTAGCAAGGATGCATGAGTTGATATACTGTGTTCTTTGAACTTGGTTCATATATCGAGTTAAATTCTCTGCAATGGCTCCTTGCACTTTATCTGCTGCAACTTTCCAATTTAAAGCCGTCATTTTCATAGGGCATGCTGTCAGGGTGATCCCAAGTGTTTTACGTTGTCGGACTAATTTTGCCCACTCGACGTTTATATTATCAAAACCTCTGAGATTTAACATCTTACTTTTTTTTCGTTTGCGTTGGCTCCAGAAGCTCTACAGTACGAATCAATCCCTGTTGCTAGCGTGTTTACCTCATCATTGTTCCTTATAATGACCGCTATATCGTCAGCATAGGCTCTTATAACGGTTTTATTTCCTGATAATGTTAAGCCTTTTAATCTAGCATGGACATGTCGGAGGAAAGGTTCCAGCGAAATGGCGAAGAGCGACATGGACAGGGGACTTCCTTGAGGAACACCTCGTTGTATTTGCATCGGCCTGGATTGTTGACAAATCAGCGCTATTTTAGCATTTATTCCAGTTGCTATGTTCTTAATCAACTGTATGACCCTATCGCTGAAACCTATTTTCTTCAATGTCTGTAGAAGATACTCATGATTTACTACATCGAACGCTTTATAAAAATCTAAAAACAAGAAAGCACACTTTATATTTGTTACCGAAGTTATTGCAATGATATCCCAGAATTCCGCTAGATTTTGAAAAATGGTTCTGCCTTGCGCACAGTTCTGATGTTGACTAATAATTTTATCTGTAAGGCATGAAATTCTCTTGTTTATTATTCTAGCTATTAATTTATAATCAGAATTCAGCAGTGAAATTGGACGAAAATTATTTAAATCTTTGTTTACATTATTTTTTGGCACCAGAACAATTTTACTCTCCTTAAACTCAGCCGGAATCATTTTACCCTGAATAACCTCATTTACAATGTCCACGATTTTCGCACCTACTATTGGCCAGTAACGGATGTAAAACTCTGCTGGCAGACCATCCGGTCCTGGGGATTTTTTTGGTGGTGAGGCGCACAGAATCTCAAACACGTCTTCTTCACTGACAACCTCGAGAAAATTTTCGTTTTCATCTTCTGTCAGCTGTGGGGCTAGGATGTCAAGGAATTCTTCCAAGGAAGCATCACTACTTTGATGTACAAAATATAGCTCGCAGTAATAGCGATAAATCTCGTCCATGATATCCTGCTAGGTTCTGAGAGTCGTACCGTATTTTCTTCGAATTTCATCAATAAAAGTCCTTCTCCCGTTTTTCGTATGCTTCACCAAATGATATAGGGAAGTAGTTTCATCTTCTGACACCGAATTTGCCTTCGATTTTATTTTCAACCCTTCCATTTGACTTCTCTTAATATTAAGTAACTTGGCTTTGACTTTTTTCATGTCTGCTATCCGAAGTGAGGAACCTGCTTAGACTTGATCATATAGATCTCTCAAAACGGAATAGTAATACTCTATAGTGCATTTCATTTCCCTTGCGCTCTGGGCACTGTATTGAATAAGAACTTTCTTCAACTTTGGCTTTGCCATTTTAACCCACCAGTCAATAGCAGTGGCATATCTACTACGGGCTCGCAGGCATATTGCCCATGTTTCTTTAATCAGATCTTCTAAATCATGGCTTATTAACAAGGAAGTGTTCAAATTCCACTGATTCTTGAATCAGCGAACCAGCTGTCTTTTTAGATTTATGCAAGCTAAGACACTTGAATGGTCTGAAAAGTACGTAGAAATGGTTTCTACTTTTGTCACGGAAGTTTCAAGATTTTTAGAAATATGTAGTCTATCAATCCTGCTACGTGATGTTGCCGTGACATAAATGAACTCAACAATGGAGGGGTATTTGATTTCCCATATATCCTTATATTCTAAACCAGTAACTATTAGTTCACTTGAGAAATTAAAATTAGGTAACTGATCTTTTCGATTTAAAACACAATTAAAATCACCTCCAAATAATAACTGTCTTGGCGATTTCCTTAACAAGTGTATCAGGTCATCCTTGAAGAAACGTGCCCTGTCAGCTCGATGAGAACTTCCTGAAGGGGCGTACAAGTTGATGATAGTCACATCATAGATATTTAGTCCTATTCCCCTTCCGGATTCCAGTCGTTCTACCTCGCTTACTGTAATCCCTTCCCTCACCAAAATAGCTGTTCCAGCACTTGTTTCGGGAGACACATTTATATAACTGACAAAGCCGGGAATTACCAAATCAGAAATTAGAACTTCTTGTAACAGGGCAATACCAGTCGCGGATTCGTACAAAAATTCCTTAAGGGCCGATAATTTCAAACCGGTCGTGATTTTATTTATGTTTATAGTGGTGACGGAATAAGATTGCGTCATTGTGGTTTCACTATGTAGTTGTTTTGATGAACTAATTTAGTTTCCTTTGGTTCAGGGCTCAGCTAAGCTGTAACAGTTTTCTCGGAAGGCTGAACATGGAATAACAGTTCCATCTGTTTATTAGTTACTGTCCCGTTTCTTTCTACTTCTGATGTTTTCTCTTGTAACGCAAGCAAAATGATTTCCTGGTAAACTTTCTGATTTTTCCTCCAGTGATTCGTGTACGACCGTTTCGGACTGAACATTCTTTGGGCTTGGGTCGCCCCTACCGGATTTTCCCTTCCCTTGGTTACGAGCTACATTTTCATTTGGTTGCGTCGGTATTTTACTTCGCGGCTTATCTGGAGCAGCAGCAGACGCTTTCGCAATTTCGGTTGCCGGCGCCTGCCCTGAGGTGTTGACCGTGATTTCAGTTTGGCCACCACTTCCTCGTTCTTTATTAATTTCACTCACTTTCTGATCGAGGGAAACAAATGGAGACTGTAGTTTTGCAATCTCTCCCTGAATTTGTTTATTATCAGATAGATTCTGATCTTTGCAATCGGCTACTGCACCTGTTGTTTCTTGCAAATTAATGATGTTTACACCCCCTTCATTTTCTGATACCGTATGTGTATTATCTTTCTGTTCATTAGTTTCCATTCGCATTTTGTCTTCAGGTTCCTCTGCTTCCTCATCGCACTGTTTTTGCTTGCGAAGTGAGGGAGTGGGACAAGACAGCTCGTCCTCTGAACAACTATCAGTTATCTCCAGAGGTCGTTTTTTCGGTTGCATTTCAGTTTCACGAGTAGTGGCAACAGGGTTTCCTTTTATTATTAACGGGGGAAATTGACTGTTATTGTGAAGGGACACATCAGTTTGGCCTGCTGCGTTAACATCCGCAACCAGTTGTTCCGGGCTATTCTTTGGTAACAGATCATTTAAGGTAAGCTTCTGACGCTGAATCAAATTACTGTTAAGAACAACAGTTCGCCGCGGACATTCCTGTCTGAAGTGACCGGTTTCGTTACATATGTGACATGTAGCTTCCTGACCTGTACAAACAATTTGTGCTTTATACCCACAAACAGTTATGTGAGACGGAATATTCGTCTTAACATCCATCTCTACACTGCGGACCCCGTTAAAACACTGCAGTTTAAAGCGAGGCGACCATCTTTCATTTGCAATTGATTTAACGTCTCCGTAGTTTGAAAGAGCTTCCTTAATCTTAACATTTTCATTTTCAATGGGAAGATTCAAGACACGAACGGTTTTGTAATGAATGTCCGCTCTATAGATAGAAACCTTACTTTTATAACCATTTCTATGCACAAAATCTACTTCACAGCCCCACTTTGGTAACACTTTATCAGCAGTCGAAGCACTGATTAATTTGACAAAAAAACAGTATTTTTCCTGATCCAGTTGCCAGGTATGAACGGTTTCAGAATTTAGTCCAATTACCTGTGTAATCCAGTCGTCTATTTCCAGGGATGTCGGCTGAACAGAACGGGATTCCTTGTCAAATGCAAATACCAGAGTATTCTTCCTGAGGTTTGAAGCCATGGTTAATCCAGCGGAGCAATTTCGGTTAAACAACCGAAATTCCATGCAGCAGCAGCAGCAAGACCAGAAAGAGCGATCAGATCACAAGGAACAGGAACGAACACGGAGATTAACGGACGGACGGCACTCGGCGAAGCACAAGTACAGCGATGTAAACACTGAAGTGCAGCGCAACAGTTAACAGCGGCCACTCGCGAGCGCGGCTGAAACGGAACTGAGCCTCCGAAGCACGACTCACGCCCGCTCCTCACAGCTTTACTTCTGCCAGTATCTCGTCTCCTACCTTCCAAACTTTACAGAAGCTCTCCTGTGAACCTTGCAGAACTAGCACTCCTGAAAGAAAGGATACTGCGGAGACATGGCTTAGCCACAGCCTGGGGGATGTTTCCAGAATGAGATTTTCACTCTGCAGCTGTGAGGACCGGTCGTGAGTCGTGCTTCGGTAGCTCAGATGGAAGTTCGCCGGCGGACGGCGTGGAGGCAGGACGTAGTGAGGTGTGCGCTGCGCCGTCTGTGCTTCCGCGTGGTAAGTCTTGCGCTTGCTGCGGCTTAAAACCCTGTTTATAGAAGACTTCGAGAAGTAATGAGTAGCATACAGTGATGGCTCAACCAAGTCGAAAAGATACGTTGAAACTTACCTTTGATCCTCGATTGCCAGACCCAAGTCGTTTGAAGTAGAAAATTGGTTAGAAGAAGTTATGAAGCTCTCCTTTAATGATGTAATTGAGATCCACCTGTCGATTGTAGCTTGTGTCGTGTTTGTTAAAATGCGTAGTTCCGAGTTGTGCGAGAACATAGTTGAGTCTTCCGGAGGTGTCATGAAATTTAAGCACTCAGATGGAAACGTTGGTGAAGTCACCGTTGCACATGCTGGTTTTGGCATTCGCACAATTCGAATCCTCGAGTTGCCTTTTGAGATTACAACAGACCAAATTAATGCTGTAATTTCACCCTTCGGGAAAGTGCTCAGCAACTTTGCCGAGAAATGGTCAAGCGCGCATAAATTCCCTGTACTAAATGGCGTCGGCAGCTTCGAGTAGAGTTACGAAACCACATCCCGTCGTACATAAATGTCTGCGGATATAGAGGGATTGTAATTTATGACGATCAACCGCGAACCTGTGCCGCCTGTAACAAGCCTGGGCACGTTCGCACAGAATGTATACAGCGGCGCGTTGCACTGCTGCCGGCAAGCGAGGCCACCAGGCCACCGCCGATGACAACACTGCCTGGAACTTACGCCGCCTTGGCACGCGAACGGCCGACTGCTTCCTCAGCCCCTGAATCGTGTGCAAATACAAATTCTTCAGACACTGAAATTCCGATGGACGT
Organism: Schistocerca piceifrons; assembly: GCF_021461385.2. Classification (NCBI taxonomy): domain Eukaryota; kingdom Metazoa; phylum Arthropoda; class Insecta; order Orthoptera; family Acrididae; genus Schistocerca; species Schistocerca piceifrons. The sequence goes on from NC_060141.1 coordinate 745,635,542, forward strand.
CAGTGCCGTCATAGCTGACGACCTACAAGAGTCCCGCCAATCTACGGAAACAGTTGAAGTTCCACCGAAACAGGCACCTGCAACTGTAAAGGCAGCAGATCCGCCGGAAGTTGAAGACCGACACACCTTGGATACTGAAGAAAGTCCGTCGAGAGGCAATTCTCCAAAGAAAAATAAGAAACGCCGGCTGGCGCGCAAAGGTGCAGAGGAGACAGCTCCCACAGTCCGACAAAAAGCGAAGAAAATAGGTAGTACCTTAAGCCAACAGATCTATAGCAACACGAAAGCGACACCAGTTTCTGGGGAGCGTTCCCCTTCTGCGCTGGAAAAACGAGACGTCCAAGGAAAGCCAACAAAGAAAGCATACAACCACCCCCAAGAAACGAGTCACTCTCATGAAGCTTCGCTCGTCCCACCCACGACGACAACCTCAACCAGCTGGGCAGACGAAAGCGACCATAACAATGCCGACGAAGAAATGACAGAAGTTTCAGAAACTAAGACAGACTGTAAGCTAGCCCCACAGGTGGCTGATTTCTTCAACGAAGACGTCTCCGCGAACGAACATTCTAAAGAACAAGGACACACCACTGAAACATTTGTTACCGGTGAATATTATTAAAATGCGTTTTAAAGCTGACGCTTGCGAGACAAAACAGAAGAATGTTTTTTAAAGTTAGATCAAGTAGAACGAAGAATGTCTGACAAACAAGCACACAAAATCGCGACAGTAAACTTTAATAAGATTCATAGTTCCTTTAAACTACAGAACTTAAAAGATTTTATATATGCTTCTGACAGTGACATTACACTTTTACAAGAAGTGACAGACATTGAGCTTGGTAACGTACCTGGCTTCAACACCATTACAAACCCAGGGCATGGAGCGGAAATGGGCACGGCTCTGCTCACAAAGGAGGGCATAGTAGTCCAAGATGTAGTAAAACTACCAAACAGTAAAGGCATAGCGGCCACAATAAACAAAATACTACTCATTAACGTGTATGCCCCTTCAGGATCCAGTAACAGGCACCGCAGGACGGAGTTATTTAAAGAAGTCCCACTATTTGGAACTCGATATGAACACCTTATCCTGGAGGAGATTTTAACTGTGTTTTACATGCCAAAGACCAAACTCCCAATTTCAACATGACTTGAGACTAATAGACTCATGGGAACATATGCACGGTGCAGCCCATGGCTTCACCCACGCCACAAGTCACTCGGCGATCCGTCTCGACAGGATATATGTAACGCACAATTTGAAACACCTTATTTTACAGTCCGAAGTATGGCCTACCGTTTTTTCGGATCATGCTGCATGCATATGCACAATCAATCCGATAAGACAAGGTACCTTCAGAGGTAGAGGCACATGGAAGCTCAACGTGTCACATCTGGAAGACCATGCTTGTCAAGAGGCATTTTACAAGGTATGGAGAGAGTGTGAAAGCAAATTTAGCTCGTACAACTCTGGCACTGACTGGAGGCTGAAACATGCCAAACCTAAAATACGGAGGTTTTTCATAAACTACGCCAAAGACCAAAACTTTTGGTACAAATCAACTATAGAATTTTACTTTCAATGTCTAAGGGATTTGTACAAGTCCGATGCAACAGTTGTTGACAACTACGAAAGAATTAACAAAATAAAGCAAAAATTTTAGCCCTACGGCGTAAACAACTGGAAGGCTACCAAATAAGGTCGCGTGCCCAGCACGAGGTCACTTCCATTTATCATGTCATTCGTGAAATAACAACTGATCACGGAAGGAAGCTGACGAAGCAAAGAGAGATTAAAGAGGCAATCGTACAGCATTTTGAATCCTTAATGTCTAGTCAACCGGTTGACGAACAGCTTCAAGACGAGTTAATGATCAACCTCCAGGGCAAAGTATGCCACGCGGAAGCACAAACTCTCATCTCGGAAGTGACTGAAGAAGATGTCGAAGAAGCTATATATGGAAGCACGAGAAATAGGGCTCCAGGGGCAGATGGAATTCCGGCAGAATTTTATCGCAGATTCAGTGGCCTCGTAAAAGGCAAGTTTCATCTGCAATGAACTGCTAAACTCTGAAAATGACATCCCGAAAGAATTTCGTGAGGGACTCGTAGTGTTAGTGCCAAAAACTACCAATACGAAATCTGTAAGCGCTATGAGGCCAATTACGCTTTTAAACAGCGATTACAAAATCTTTGGCCGCATCCTCGCTCGCAGGCCGAAAACCACAATGACCAGCGTCACTGGCCCTTATCAAACAAGTGTGGGCAAAGACAGAAGAATTCTCCAGACCCTCTGTGACTACAGGGACCTAATCTCAACGGCCGACGTGTGCAAAATAAAATGTGCACTCATCTCACTCGACTTTGATAAAGCCTTCGACAGAGTTAATCATAGTTTTCTCCTTCGCACCATGGGCGCAATGGGCTTCCCACCTCGATTCATTGCAGTAGTAAGAAATACATTAACAAACAACTCAGCCATATTTGTCATCAATGCACACATTAGCCGCTCGATTGACGTCACCAGCTCCATTAGGCAAGGGTGTCCAATGTCAATGGCACTCTTCGCCATCACCATCGAGCCCCTGCTTGCCTCCCTTATGAAACATCTACAAGGACTACAAATACATGGAGAAAAGATCGTGTGCAAGGCATACGCTGATGATGTTGGCTTCCTAGTCGTGAATGGCGCTGAAGTACAGAGCGCACTACGAATAGTAACAAAATATGAACAGGCATCTGGTGCAAAACTTAATAGAACAAAGTCGGGGATTTTCAACATCGGCCGTGGAATTGGGACGCAAATGCAGGATCTGTTACGTGAGCTTGTAACCATGAAATGTCTCGGCACAGATTTTAAAAGAAATTTCAAGCACACTATTGCTGCGAATTATCGAAAATTACTTAACAGCATACGCGCCTCTGTACAAGCACATAGTATTAGGCAACTCGATGAACTTCAAAAAGTAACAGTGGCAAATGTATACATCACATCAAAAGTTAATTATGTAGCACAAGTTCTGCCACCACCTGCGACTTTGTTGAAAAGCATCGCATCTGCCCTAGGACACTTCGTGAGCCGCGGACGTATTTTCAAAGTCAAATATGACATTCTGATGCTCCCTAAGAAATGTGGTGGGTTGAATCTCACCGATGTCAGCAAAAAAGCGCAAGCCTTATACCTTGCTACCACATACAAACAATGGATAGAGCCAAGTGGTACCCTTGCTGCACATTTGTTAGACGAAATAGCTCCTGCTGACGCCAGTGCACCTATAAATGTCCAACACATACCCAAAGGACTATACCACTTGAAATACTTTTTCGTAGAATACAGCTACATGCAGGCAAGGATTCCTGAAAAAGACATCATGAAAGTAAAAGAACTTTACAATAACTTGATGAAATACAAACCCAGAAACGACGTAGAACAAAAGTATCCTTGTTATAACTGGGAAACAATATGGGAAAATATTCACTGCCGGAACCTGCCAACGTATGTCAAATCGACCTGGTACTTTGCTGTAAACAGAAAAATTACGACGAACTCTAAACTTCATTCTATTCGATTGGCCGAGTCACCGCTGTGTACATTATGTAATATACCAGTTACCGAAGAGCATAGATTGCTGTGTGACAGGCTAAAAAAAATATGGCTCTACTTAAGACAAAAGATAGCGAGCGTCAGCAGAACTACGCCCAATGCCGTTACGACTGCTGAATTTTTAAACTCTGACGGTATACCTTACCCTAAAACAAAACGAAATGCAATTAACTGGTTGAAAGGCCAAACGGAGCATTACATCCTAACAAAAGAATCAAGCAATAGGGAGGACTTCTGGGTATACCTTACAACTGAGCACCACAAGATGATGTGTACTAAAAAATACAAAGAAAATTACGCAGATTTTTTAACTAAAACAATCCTGTAACCAATAGAAAGGCGTAATTTACAATACACATCCAAGCATTTCATATATTAGACGAATGATTTTTGGTTAAAGTTTGTAGTTCAGGTAGCAAGAGGAGGATTTCCAACAGAAAGTAATCAGAGAAGATCATCAGTACAGACCAGTTAAGCCTATGTGTATATATTACTTTGTTTTCGGGGAAGCACAGTGATGTAACTGGTATACACCCTTTATTTAGTTTCTGTCTTTCTTTCCTTTTCTTTTCACAAGAAGACACATTTATGTTAATTATGTGTAAAATCAAGCAGAAGAAGCCTATTTTACTTCATTACCTTCTGAAAACGGAAGTTTTACTTATCAGCAATAATGAGTTTGCTTCTTTCCGTTTTTCCACGCACGGAGAACGATATTTACAGATGTAGTTACATTTCCATAACAATTATGTGATTGCCTTCTCAATGGAATTTACATTTATTTTTATTCAAGCCATGTTGCAAACAAAGGCAACAGAAGGGGCATACTTCGTTTGTCGTTCAGAAGAAGCGCGTTTCCACATCACACATCATCTAGTTACCTTCATTCTTTAAAGGCGGAGAAGCTGGGCCGAGAAGGCAACACTTGGCGAGCGTAAAGGACGGGTTGAAAAAAAAAAAAAAAAAAAGATGGTAGAGCACTTGCCCGCGAAAGGCAAAGGTCCCGAGTTCGAGTCTCGGTGGGGCACACAGTTTTAATCCGCCAGGAAGTTTCATATCAGCGCACACTCCGCTGCAGAGTGAAAATCTCATTCTGGAAACATCCTCCAGGCTGTGGCTAAGCCATGTCTCCGCAATATAATTTCTTTCAGGAGTGCTAGTTCTGCAAGGTTCGCAGGAGAGCTTCTGTAAAGTTTGGAAGGTAGGAGATGAGATACTGGCAGAAGTAAAGCTGTGAGGACCGGGCGTCAGTCGTGCTCCGGTAGCTCAGATGGTTGAGCACTTGCCCGCGAAAGCAAAGGTCACGAGTTCGAGTCTCGGTCGGGCACACAGTTTTAATCTGCCAGGAAGTTTCAAGCCAATGTGGTCGCAACCAGAATTTTAAAGCAAGTAACCACAATTACGGCTGAAGGCCTTTAACGCCCAAAATGGCGATTATTAAAAAATTTTGCAAACATACATAAAATACAGACAGCAAATAATTTTTAAAAAAACCCATGTGGTCGCAATAAAAATTTTAAGACAAGTAACCACAATCACGGCTAAAGGCCTTTAACGCCATAATGGCAATTCTAAATAAAATTATGGAAACATACTGTCAAACGGCAAATGGCATAGTAAAAGTTAAAAAAAAAACAACAGATCACCAAACAGGTGAGACAAATGATGGTAACTTAATAACACAATAATAAAATAAACCACAAAGGCCAGTGACAGACGATGCTCCAGGAATCAACCTCTGAGTAGGTCACACAAAAAACACTTTCGCGAGTGAAGAGAATGGAAGCCAAGAGTTGCATTCAGATCACAAGATAGTAACTCGGACTTGTAGCAGTCTAACGAGTGACTAATGATTATCTTGGTGAGGCTTCCTGACATCCAACGAAACAAATGCTAGATGTAAAATTACGCCAAAGCTGGAACCGGTGGTCTGTGCTCCTCCCGCAGAATACTGTGCTTAGAGCGCCCGGAACAAGAAGGAATGACTACCACTAAGGTAGAAGAACGCCACCCAACCTACAGTCAAGAAGCTGTCAAATTTAAACGCCTCACCGGACAGCGGCGGCTGGGCGAGGAAATGTACACTGCCGTTACATACACTAACCCCCCAGGGCACGTAACTAGGGCGTTAGCGGCCACAAGACAGAAAAATACTGCTGGTTGAACTTAACAGTGTAACAAGCTTAAAAAATAAATAGTAATTAGAAGCTCAGGAAGGCTAATCAGACCTGCAAGTACTCGGTGCTTTTCGCCTCGGCCACACTACGAGCAGCAACACGAACCCAAGTCACAGGCAAATCGCGAGATTTCACGATGGTGGAGGTTTCTACGCGAATTGCAGTGCACTAAACTTAAACATGTAGGATCCGGTTTCGATTAGATCGTTCACCATCGTGACCACTGCCCTTCGATCCGGCCGTCCATACACGCCCCCAGCGGTCCCGACATGTTGTCATTCTGTGCGGACCTCGCTGCTCCTGCGTCCCAACCGAACGCTACACTAACACCGCCGGAAAAAGACGAGGTCGTCTCAAAGATAGGGCAGCAGAACTACATATCCATAAACGCCGCTGCTGCCACTAGCGGACAGGCAACACTTACGAAACCGAGTGGCGCCAGTGAACATGAGAAGAAGACAAACAACGAAACCAACTACATCTACATCTACACCCATACTCCGCAAGCCACCTGACGGTGTGTGGCGGAAGGTACCTTGAGTACCTCTATCGGTTCTCCCTTCTATTCCAGTCTCGTATTGTTCGTGGAAAGAAGGACTGTCGGTATGCTTCTGTGTGGGCTCTAATGTCTCTGATTTTAACCTCATGGTCTCTTCGCGAGATATATGTAGGAGGGAGCAATATACTACTTGACTCTTCGGTGAAGGTATGTTCTCGAAACTTTAACAAAAGCCCGTACCGAGCTACTGAGCGTCTCTCCTGCAGAGTCTTCCACTGGAGTTTATCTATCATCTCCGTAACGCTATAGCGATTACTAAATGATCCTGTAACTATGCGCGCTGCTCTCCGTTGGATCCTCTCTATCTCTTCTATGAACCCTGTCTTCTACGGATTCCACACTGCTGAGCAGTATTCAAGTAGTGAGCGAACAAGCGTACTGTAACCTAATTCCTTTTTTTTCGGATTGCATTTCCTTAGGATTCTTCCAATGAATCTCAGTCTGGCATCTGCTTTACCGACGATCAACTTTATATGATCATTCCATTTTAAATCACTCCTAATGCGTAATTCAAGATAATTTAAGGAATTAACTGCTTCTAGTTGCTGACCTGCTATTTTGTAGCTAAATGATAAGTGATCTATCTTTCTATGTATTTGCAGCGCATCGCACGTGTCTACATTGAGATTCAATTGCCATTCCCTGCACCATGCGTCAATTCGCTGCTGATCCTCCTGCATTTCAGTACAATTTTCCATAGTTACAACCTCTCGATACACCACAGCATCATCTGCAAAAAGCCTCAGTGAATTTCCGATGTCATCCACAAGGTCATTTATGTATATTGTGAATAGCAACGGTCCTAGGACAGTCCCCTGCGGCACACCTGAAACCACTCTTACTTCGGAAGACTTCTCTCCATTGAGAATGACATGCTGCGTTCTGTTATCTAGGAACTCTTCAATCCAATCACACAATTGGTCTGATAGTCCACATCCTCTTACTTTGATCATTAAACGACTGTGGGAACTGTATCGAACTCCTTGCGGAAGTCAAGAAACACGGCATCTACCTGGGAACCCGTGTCTATGGCCCTCTGAGTCTCGTGGACGAATAGCGCGAGCTGGGTTTCACACGACCGTCTTTTTCGAAACCCATGCTGATTCCTGCAGAGTAGATTTCTAATCTCCAGATAAGTCATTATACTCGAACATAATACGTGTTCCAAAATTCTACAACTGATAGACGTTAGAGATATAGGTCTATAGTTCTGCACATCTGTTCGACGTGCCTTCTTGAAAACGGGAATGACCTGTGCCCATTTCCAATCCTTTGGAACGCTACGCTCTTCTAGAGACCAACTAAACAATACGGTCTGGCAGAAACCTACACGCGGCGCCAACGCGAACTGCAGCATGGCTCATTAACACCGTTAGGCTTAGCTGGGTCTCATTAACAACGCTAGGCTTAGCTAGGGCTTCACCTCCGGCTTAAAATAGTTTCATTTAATTCAAAGGATTAAAAGTTAGCTCATTTCGTAAAGAGATAAAGTTAGTAAAATTGTTTGTAATTATTTCAGAAAATACGCAGGTGTTTGTACCATTCTTTCTTTCTTTCTGTGTAATATTGGATTAATTTGCTGGGAAAAGAAATCATTCCATGTTGTATATTGTCGCTGGGTTAGCTGCAGGTTACGTTACATTGTCATTCATTGAAAGACAGCTTAACATTTCCATTAATAATAAATAACTTTTTGACTGCGTATTGAGACTAAGTTACGCTACGTCTATTTAAGACGCATTTACTCGCGCTCAAAATACACGTGGCGTTCCCAAAAAAAGTATTCAAAATTTAAACTGCTACGTTACATTATCATCGCTGCAGGTTGCGACTGACGCCTGCGCGCGTATTTCAAACCGCAAGTAGCAGTCTGCACTGACGTAATCGAAATAACTAAATTAATTCAACACCACAACAGTTACGCAGACAGGAGGTAATGGTAAAGCATGAACCAGCGCCTGCTGCGGAGGCCGATACGCAGCAATGTTCGCTGAATGGTCGTTGGGGAGACACTGTTGGTAGTCCCATGGGTCACACGTCTATTCGCCCATACATATCTCCACCGCTATAGTTCACACCTACCATCTATGGCCCGTCGTTCATCACGGTTGCTTCTGCGTCGGTTTTGGACAGCGGAATTTTGCCATGCGCGGTATACTTTAACCAAGGCGGCACGCGAACAGTTTACATACTTAGCAGCTTTGGAAATTCTTCCAGCCTTGGCCCGAAAGTCTATAGTCATGCCCGTCTGGACGTCAGATGAATCGCTTCTTTTCCGCATTAAGACAACGGCTGCTCTGTTTTCCGCCTCCCCACGACACGCCTTTACACCCTTCACGGCTAGTGGTTCAAATGGCTCGGAGCACTATGGGATTTAAAATCTGAGGTCATCAGTCCCCTAGAACTTAGAACTACTTAAACCTAATTAACCTAAGGACATCACACACATCCATGCCCGAGGCAGAATTCCAACATGCGACCGTAGCGTTCGCGCGGCTCCAGACTGTAGCGCCTAGAGCCGCACGGCCACACCGGCCGTCTCACGGCTAGTGCCTGCGCCTGCCGTGTGCGAGTGATTTTGCACGTCGACGTCGAACATAGGGGATGGTCGGATTAATGTGACTCCAACCGTGTAGAATCAAGACTTAAAAAAATCAAAACAATTAGATAAATATGTTCGGTCTGGGAAAAGTGTTCAACAGTGTAAAAGGTGCAAAATGTCCCAAATTCTGGGAAAATAGGATTAATTTAAGGGAAAATTGGATACGTACAAGAAACAATTGGGAGGTATGAGAATGGAAGACCATCAAAGAAGCGTACTGATTAAATGGGGTGTAACACAGGCATTCGGTCTTTCCCCCCTGCTGTTCAAACTGTTCCTCGAAAAACGAATAAATAAAAGATGTGTTCCGGACTAGGAGTAAAATTCAGGGATTAAGGATATCAATAATTAGGTTTGCTGACGAGAATACTATTCACAGTCTAAGCGAGGAAGAACGGTAGGAAGTGCTGAGTGGAACGGACAGTACAATGAGCGGGGACAATTGACTGAGCGTAAACACAAGAATGACGAAGGATATGAGGAGCAGCAGAAATGAGGTTAACGATAAACCTTACATAGAAACTGATGATCGCGAAGTAGACAAAGTTACGGAGTTTTGCTAGGTTTGAAGCAAACTACACCATGATACGAAGGAAAAAGGACGTGAAATGCGGACTAGCTAAGGCGAAGGATGTATTCCTGACCAAAAGATGCCTACTAGCAACAAACACCGGTCGGTTTGATGAAGAAATTAATAAGAATGTATATTTGCAGCATAGAATTGTATGATAGCTAATCATGGACTGTGACAAAACCAGAAAACAAGAGAGCCTAAGCGTCTGAGGTGTGGTGTTGTAGAAAGTGTAATATGTGATGCACTAAAAATAAGTTTGTAGTAGGTGACGTGTTTAAAAGCAGAATATTTGATATAATATTTTCTTGCTCTATCTCACGACTTACAGCAGTGAGGCACGCCGCTTTATCTGTAAATCACAAGCGCGAAGTTGCAGGTTTGAGAAAGCGCCGAAAGAGAATGAGCTGTAAACGTGTCGATTGACTACATCACCAGACAGACGTGAAAATAACGTTATGTTTCATCTCGCAATTAATATTCACTGAGCTGGTGCAGTTTCTGGCACCAGTTTCCATCCATCGTCATTTGGATCTTTGAGTCGACTTCGATGCTTATTTGTCTTCTGCTCATGTTTGGCGGCGCGGATTTAACGGCAGCGCGTGCGCTCTGCTAGTGAGGTGTGTCGGGATAGGCGGTGAGCGAGAGTCACGTGGGACTGTGTACGTAGGCAGGACGGCAAGAGGTCGGACAACGAAGGAGCGGGGCTAGCTGATACGGCGTGCTGAGTCGTGAGGGAAGATCCACCGTTCATGGTGATTTGGGTTCCTAGAGGTCGGAAGGATAAGCTCCTTCGAGTCTGTTATAAGCTACGCCGTCCGATTGAATTGGAGTCGCCGAGTTGCTTCTGTGGGTTGGGTGCGGCTTAATTGAATATGCAAGTGTACTAAAAATCCTTTGGAATTGTTTTAGTTGTTTATCACCTACCTCGGTGTCGTGAATAACTATCTTGACGGCAGTTGAGGAAGTGTGGCTACGCCCAGCCAACCGACATGAAGTGTGGTTAAAGACGTAGCTAGAAATGCAACGGGTAGTGAGTAAGTCCGGCTGTGGCGCTTCGAGACACGCCGAGATACGTCCTCTATTCTACCTTGTAGTTCATTTGGTAGTTTGGCGTGTACATGTGCGCCGAGATAATTCTTGTCATCTTAACTTTAGGGACAGATTTTTACCGAACTTATTAATCGAAGTTTAAGGGCTGGCACTGGCCAAGTAACTCACGGAGGCTAATTTGTGCCGCCGACACGAACCTGAAGAAGCTGGAGACACTGCAGAATCGCATCCTTCGGCTGGCCTTACACCTGCCTTACGATTTCCCCACCGCTCATCTTCACGACATCGCGGAAGTACCTCTGCTCCGTGACCTCTTCCAGGCGACCGCCCGCATCTTTTACGAACGTGCTGGCCGGTCGCACAACGCCCAAATCCGGACGCTGGCCCGCAAACTGCCGCGCAGCGTCACCACCCGCTGGCCACACCTGCTCGCTGCATAGTGCTGAGGAGACAACCAAGACGCATGTGAAGACGCATTACTTCGGCATGCATGGGAGGCAAAGCAATAAATAACTTCTGCGAACTCCATCAAACATTGGAGGACAAGTTATCTCCGTGCAGATCCACGCGAGAGGCTTATTTGTTTCCATTCAGTTGTATTGATCACCTGCTGTCTAGGTACGATTGTGTAGTTTATGTCTCAGAATATTGTCTGCCGTTGATGTGTATTGTGTTACAGATAATTGGATTCGGTCCACGTGAGCATACTGGGAGCTGAGCATCACGGGGGCAGAGAGATATTTATGGCCCTGTCCTCTCCTTTACATCTTGGGTTATGTTGTCACTGTTGCTTGATTCCATGTGTCCGGTGGAGAATTATAGCCCCTGAAGTTCTGTTGCAGTGAAAAGTTGAGTACATTTCTATGTCATTTCCTGTCTCGTGGATCTCTCGTACTGATTTGAATCTTTCGTCTGCTCGCGTCAATCGCTAATTCACACGCAATATTGAAGCGACCTCACTTTAGGGGTAATGTCATATGGTCATGGTCTAGTTGTAATCATTCTAAGAATACTGTTGATTAATCAACTAAGTAAATTTGAAGATTGGCTTGGACAAAATTAAAGCACCTCCTCAATTGTTTTAGTCATTTGTATATAGTTTTATTTAGGAAAAAAGGTCTGTGTTCTACCCTTAATCTGTTCCTCAGCTGATTGGAAGTAATGAGAATTCTGATGGGAATTGTATGGACATTTGTACTATTTAAGTAAAACTTTACCTGGGTATATTTACCTAGTCATATTCAAATGTTTTATAGGTCTTGTTCCGATTAAAGAAATTTATTTGTTATTTGTCCAAGTGATCTGGCCTTCTAAGGCAGTCTCCTGTATTACTGTGGTTGTGATTTTATGGTCATTTGTTTGTAATAAAATGTGTAGCAACTACAACGGATTACTATCGTGATTTTGGTGTGTCATTACCATTTCCACTAATCATTCACCATAATTGTGTTAGAATTAATGTCTTAGTTGCTCGAAATTGACACCAAGTAACATAGAACTGAATTAAAATAATTATTATCGTAAGGTATCTCAACCACCTACCTAACTAACGAACAACGACAGAGAGAGGGATGTAAAGTGACCGATCCTGTTTGTACAGGGTGATTTCTTGATGATCTTACGGACTTGAAGGAATGATTGAGAACGGTAAATGCATCAATCTGAGGTAAGAGACCCTGGTCTAGAAACAGGGTCTGGAAACGACTGAGTCGACAGTTCTAAGGAAAAATCATCCTGTTCTCTCTGACAATGGTGCTCTTTGCTGCAAGATCTTTCCTTTCCATATTCTGGGAGGAGGTATCGATAGCACCGCATGGCTGTCGCGAGGTTAGTAACTGAGTGACAGGTTTCCGTTTGATATCGACAGCGGTCGCGTGGGGGTCAGGTGGACCCAATGGTGCGCTTCCGCTGAGCTACAGCTCCTGTAGCAATGTAAGGCGGCCAGCGGCAGCCACTCAGCCCCACTTTCACTTGGATCTGCTACGCTACAGCACCTTCGTCTTGCTTCACCCTTTTCGACATTGAGATGTTAGAACTCTGTTTCTTGCTTTGATATTTATGATGTCTTCGTACGCTTAGCGAAATACAAGTAAATCTTCTGTTTGTTGTGTTATCTTGTTCTCTAATGATTTCTGCTGCTGTTCAGCTCTCCTGCGAGGACAGTTGCCTCACCATTTTGTAGCACACCTCTCCAGGCCATTCTGTACGAGGTCGTACACAACAACTCATGGTGACGAGTACTTCTTAGCTACAGGTGGCTGTCTTCAAGTCTTCACATTGCTTTCTTCCTCTTCTGTCATCTTTTTCTTCTTCTGCTCTTTATGTTCTACATTGCTGAGTTGCTACTTTTGGATGCTCCTTTGTTTGTTTCCTCTATGCTATTTTTGCTTTTCGCTGATTGTAAAATGGTTCAAATGGCTCTGAGCACTATGGGACTTAACATCTGCGGTCAACAGTCCCCTTGAACTTAGAAATACTTAAACCTAACTAACCTAAGGACGTCACATACATCCATGCACGAGGCAGGATTTGAACCTGCGACCGTAGCAGTCCCCCGGTTACAGACTGAAGCGCCTAGAACCGCTCGGCCACAGCGGCCGGCGAGCTGAATGTATTTGTGCATTGCTTATTAGATAATGACTACTCCGCCATAATTACCTACTGCGCTGCCTTTAGTTGATCAAACTAATTTTATTCAGTTTCATAGTCAACACACGGCGCAACTGTTTGAAGTGACGAATCGCTTGATGACGGGGAGGGTGGTTTCATACAATACACCAGACGCAACGACAGCGCTACCTCCTGCACAGCCTGCGTATGTGCCACCATTTCTTGAGTTTCACAAGGCAAAGGAAGACTTGATAGGGGACCTCGCACAGTTCAATGTGCACATCTTAGCGCATCACATACGGGGTACTGACGAACATTCTTATTTCGTGGGCACAGCGGAGATGTTTATCATCAGGCTTTGCACCAAATATTTTCCTAGATCCCGCCCTGATATGTAGTACCGTAGGAGGACCTTACATAATACAAAGTATTATGAGGACAGGGTACATGTGGCGGTCGTCCGTTACCAGTTTCTTTGGTAGTGGGTGACCGAATTGCAGAGCCTCACTAGACAGTATAGATTCAAATGTCAAATATTACAGTCACACAGTGATTCGTGGCACTAACACACATTGTAGCTGGCTCTCGAATTCGGGAACAAATTCTTAAATGTTTCGACCTGTTTCGACCCTTTCTTGTAACAGGTCCTGCGGATTCTAAACAGTCTAGATTCATGCGAAAGTGCAGAAGACAGTTTTTTGGTAGCGCCTGTTTGTTCTGTAGACCACGAGCTGCGGAGAATAAATAGTTGCCACTATTTAAGTTTCAATCCTCGTATATGCGATACTACGGCCATCTGTATATCTTCTTACTGCCATCCCACGACGTTTCTCATCTCAGTGTATTAAGGTGTACTGAAGACTATAATCCTGACAAACACTTACTTTTATTGAAATAAAGAATTTAGGAAAGTGTCAATGTGTCACTCACAACAAATACTATCCATTGAGAGGCAGCGCTGTAGATCGGGAACTTGGGTAACTACTGCCGTTGGCCATCTCACCCGTATGGGCATCTATACCTGTTTAATCCTACTCCCTTACGTCGGATCTATAGCACTTTAACACATCTGTAAGACCCTCATGTTTGAACGTACTTTGTGCATGGGGGCTCGATTTTTTTAAAGCATCAAGGACGGTAGTGGAGTGGGGAGGGGGGTGGGGGAGGTTGCAGGAAAAAATATTTAGGAGTCATTTTCGTCTGGAAAATATCTATAGTTTCTCTAGGCCACAGAAAATAAATATTAGAGTTTTTTACTACAGTGTTGCGCTAGCATGGACTGTCGGGTTTAAATATTTGAAGAAGATCATCCATCCGCCTATTTTTACTGTCCTTATGTCATCTGTATTTACTCGCAACATAAAGTTCACGCTCTACCCTCATTCATCACTCATTATGGCCAAACTGCTGACATAGTATAACGTCGAACGAAGAGACCACAACTGTGACTCCTTGTTCCTTTTAGGTTCTCCGCGAATCGCCAAACTACGGGTGACAAGAGGAAGGGTCGCATTTTCCGCGGCACGTATGCCGCAGTGGTTGATGGGTGTCGCTGCAGTAGCAGTAGCAGTAGCTGCAGCAACAGCAGCGGTCAGCAAGGCCGGAAGAAAAAAGCCAGTGATTTATCACTGGGACAGCACCGCGCTTCTGCTCGGCGCACTTCCGCTGTCGGCGAGACAGCAGCGCCCTGCGCCAAACGATGAAGGATGGCGGCGGCGGCGCGAACTAACAAGCGGACGCGGCCTGCAAACCTGCAGCCCGCGCCCCGCTGCGGCCTTTACCGCCCTGTATCCTACTTTGCCAACTGGCACTCGATAATCCGCAAAGCCGATTAGCTGTGCAGGCACCGGCGGCGGCGGTGGCGCAGCTGTGAGCGCAACCTCTCCCAATTAGCACGGCGACGCACACACGCACACACACACACACACACACACACACACACACACGTAGACCAACATGTGGATAGCAGCACAAGAGCAGAGTATCAACCCCTCCCCCCCCCACCCCACCGCCCTCCCAGGGCGCAGTTCACACGTCTCTAAACTCGGCCAAAGACCACCTAAATTACTGCCTCCCCCATATCGCGAAGGATTACAAGTTGTGGACCGCACACCGAAAGAGAGATGCCTCTTACTGACTGTCTGCCACGCCAGGCGAGATATCTTAATGAGGGATCGCAGCTCTCACGCTGTTTTTTTTTAGTTCTGTATGTATACGGAAGCTGGAACCGCCGCGAACGTTTTGCTAATCCGGAGGACCTCGTTATGAAAATTTCTTAACGGTTCCCAAATGTTTTACGATCGTTATAGTTGCGCGCGACAGCCATTAAGGCAGTAATAGCAGGTAACAGAGCCACTGTGGCACCATACAGTTTTTAGCGTAGCAGATTACTCCGGGTTATTATCACCTGCAGCACCTGCAGTGACGTACCTGTCTCAGAGCGTGTCTCCTCTCGTAGCTCAGAAACAGCCTTCTTTGCTTCTGCTCTGGACTTGCGAGCAGCAGACGCCGTGCTCTTGTGCAGTCGCTAAGCGTACCGTACGATCGACTCGTATACTCACACTCACTATGAATCTGAAAAGGGATTATTTATTCCTATCCAGGTGGAAGGAGTATATAGAGTGCCTATACAAGGGCGATGTACTTGAGGACAATATTATGGAAATGGAAGAAGATGTAGATGAAGATGAAATGGGAGATATGATATTGCGTGAAGAGTTTGACAGAGCACTGAAAGACCCGAGTCGAAACAAGGTCCCCGGAGTAGACAACATTCCATTAGAACTACTGACAACCTTGGGAGAGCCAGTCCTGTCAAAACTCTACCATCTGGTGAGCAAGAGGTATGAGATAGGCGAAATACCCTCAGACTTCAAGAAGAATATAATAATCCCAATCCCAAAGAAAGCAGGTGTTGACAGATGTGAAAGTTACCGAACTATCAGTTTAATAAGTCACAGCTGCGAAATACTAACGCGAATTATTTACAGACGAATGGAAAAACTGATAGAAGCCGACCTCGGGGAAGATCAGATTGGATTCCGTAGAAATGTTGGAACACGTGAGGCAATACTGACCCTACGACTTATCTTAGAAGAAAGATTAAGGAAGGGCAAACCTACATTTCTAGCATTTGTAGACTTAGAGAAAGCTTTAGGCAATGTTGATTGGAATACTCTGTTTCAAATTCTGAAGATGGCAGGGATAAAATACAGAGAGCGAAAGGCTATTTACAATTTGTACAGAAACCAGATGGCAGTTATAAGAGTCGAGGGGTATGAAAGGGAAGCAGTGGATGAGAAGGGAGTGCGACAGGGTTGTAGCCTATCCCCGATGCTATTCAATCTGTATATTGAGCAAGCAATAAAGGAAACAAAAGAAAAGTTCGGAGTAGGTATTAAAATCCATGGAGAAGAAATAAAAACTTTGAGGTTCGCCGATGACATTGTAATTCTGTCAGAGACAGCAAAGAAGAGCAGTTGAACGGAATGGACGGTGTCTTGAAAGGAGGGTATATGATAAACATTCACAAAAGCAAAACGAGGATAATGGAATGTAGTCGAATTAAGTCGGGTGATGCTGAGGGAATTAGATTAGGAAATGAGACACTTAAAGTAGTAAAGGAGTTTTGCTATTTGGGGAGCAAAATAACTGATGATGGTCGAAGTAGAGAGGATATAAAATGTAGACTGGCAATGGCAAGGAAAGCGTTTCTTAAGAAGAAAAATTTGTTAACATCCAGTATTGATTTAAGTGTCAGGAAGTCGTTTCTCAAAGTATTTGTATGGAGTGTAGCCGTGTATGGAAGTGAAACGTGGACGATAAATAGCTTAGACAAGAAGAGAATAGAAGCTTTCGAAATGTGGTGCTACAGAAGAATGCTGAAGATTAGATGGGTTGATCACGTAACTAATGCGGAGGTATTGAATAGAATTGGGGAGAAGAGGAGCTTGTGGCACAACTTGACTAGAAGAAGGGATCGGTTGGTAGGACATGATCTGAGACATCGAGGGATCACCAATTTAGTATTGGAGGGCAGCGTGGAGGGTAAAAATCCTAGAGGGAGACCAAGAGATGAATACACTAAACTGATTCAGAAGGATATAGGTTGCAGTAGGTATTGGGAGATGAAGAAGCTTGCACATTATAGAGTAGCATGGAGAGCTGCATCAAACCAGTCTCAGGACTGAAGACCACAACAACAACATCCAGTTTACATTGTAACGAATACTGAAGCGAGCCTCAACTGTTTTAGAAATGATTTTACTGTAGCATTACTGGTTCTGGCCCTGAGCCCATCGTCAGACCGTAGCGCCTGGAAAAGATTTGACATTTGACTCACAAATCATAAACATTTCCTTGTTATGTAGTTCTCAAAAGATTTTACATTTATATAAGCTTCATAAATTCTACTTACTTCCTGAAAAGCTCTTATTTACGTGTTTTAAGAAAGAGGTCTGAGGCTCTTCTTCGATCTACGCTCATCCATAAACTAAACTAAAT
The DNA here is from genome assembly GCF_021461385.2 of Schistocerca piceifrons. NCBI lineage: Eukaryota > Metazoa > Arthropoda > Insecta > Orthoptera > Acrididae > Schistocerca > Schistocerca piceifrons. Next base: position 745,653,224 of record NC_060141.1, read on the forward strand.
ACATGCTGGAGGATACATTTGTTAACATAGTCTGCTATTTTAATGTGCCAAGGAACATGGTATGAGTACAAGTGTGACATACCTCAGGACTTGCTGCAAAGACAATTCTTCGCAGTGCCGATCATTTTAAAGCTGTACATTTATTTATCTAGGTTTGAAAGCTGCTGGTAGTGGCCAATGAAGAATATTCTCACTGTCAATTAACTATTATTTATACCATTTTGAATTAGAAGAGTAGTGTGAAATTTTCTGGGTACACTTGGTTTCATAATTCTAGCTGTTCATTCAGAATATGGTCAGGTTTACAGTGAATGTGGTTTTATATTTTTAACTCTTCTAACAAATTCATTGATATTCCTTTTTCCGTAAGTCGTAGTATTTCCAAGTTTTATTCAGTGATTAACTCTATGTCTTCTTGATGGGCCAAGTGAGCAGCAAAAGCTGATTTATTTGGGTTGTTGAGCCTGAGAGCATCCATGTATTTTTTGTATCGTACATTGAAACCGCTCACAGTTGGGCCAATGTAATTTTGGGGCCCACAAAACAATTTAGTTTATAAATGTCAGCCTCTAAATTTAAAAATTAACAATTTCTCCTTTCATTAGTGTCATACCTCTAGAGCGTTTTCTGTATTAAATTTTTAGATCCAACATTTTGTGCCGTTATCAGTTTTATACTTAACAGTAAATGTTACTTTTTGGCGCAGTTTGTTGAGCAGTATTGCGAACTAATCAATTTCTTCAACTGGTACATCAGGCAAGATAAGTGTGTCATCCACATAGCTTTTGCTGTCCACATTTTTGTACTTTATTGTCATATTGGTTCCTCTGAAAACAAAGATGTTTCTAAAAGATTTATGTAAATAAATAAGATTATGAAAATAAAGATTTGTGCATACACTTCAGCAGTTCTGTTGTATCCTTCTCCCAGTTGAATTTACTTTCAACCTAAAATCTCAAGAATTTAACACCATTACATTTTTCTCTCTGAATGTCATCATATTTTGCACTGGTGGGAAACATATTTCTTGTTCTTAACTGTATTTCATCGAAGTTTAGTGACAAAGAATTGGCTAGGAAACATGTATTAATGTCCATGAAAATTTTATCAATCAATCTGTCTAAAGCTGTATTTCATTTGCTATTTATTACAATGTTTGCATCATCTGCAAACAAAAAGATCTTGTCATATGGTAATGTTACTGATGAAAGATCAGTGATTTTCTTTTTTTTTTTTTTTTGGTCATCAATTTACTGACTGGTTTGATGCGGCCCGCCACGAATTCCTTTCCTGTGCTAACCTCTTCATCTCAGAGTAGCACTTGCAACCTACGTCCTCAATTATTTGCTTGACGTATTCCAATCTCTGTCTTCCTCTACAGTTTTTGCCGTCTACAGCTCCCTCTAGTACCATGGAAGTCATTCCCTCATGTCTTAGCAGATGTCCTATCATCCTGTCCCTTCTCCTTATCAGTGTTTTCCGCATATTCCTTTCCTCTCCGATTCTGCGTAGAACCTCCCCATTCCTTACCTTATCAGTCCATCTAATTTTCAACATTCGTCTATAGCACCACATCTCAAATGCTTCGATTCTCTTCTGTTCCTGTTTTCCCACAGTCCATGTTTCACTACCATACAATGCTGTACTCCAGACGTACATCCTCAGAAATTTCTTCCTCAAATTAAGGCCGGTATTTGATATTGGTAGACTTCTATTGTCCAGAAATGCCTTTTTTGCCAAGGCGAGTCTGCTTTTGATGTCCTCCTTGCTCCGTCCGTCGTTGGTTATTTTACTGCCTAGGTAGCAAAATTCCTTAACTTCATTGACTTCGTGACCATCAGTCCTGATGTTAAGTTTCTCGCTGTTCTTATTTCTACTACTTCTCATTACCTTCGTCTTTCTCCGATTTACTCTCAAACCATACTGTGTACTCATTTGCCTGTTCATTCCGTTCAGCAGATCATTTAATTCTTCTTCACTTTCACTCAGGATAGCAATGTCATCAGCGAATCGTATCATTGATATCTTTTCACCTTGTATTTTAATTCCACTCCTGAACCTTTCTTTTATTTTCATCATTGCTTCCTCGATGTACAGATTGAAGAGTAGAGGCGAAAGGCTACAGCCTTGTCTTACACCCTTCTTAATACGAGCACTTCGTTCTTGATCGTCCACTCTTATTATTCCCTTTTGGTTGTTGTACATATTGTATATGACCCGTCTCTCCCTATAGCTTACCCCTACTTTTTTCAGAATCTTGAACACCTTGCACCATTTTATATTGTCGAACGCTTTTTCCAGGTAGACAAATCCTATGAAAGTGTCCTGATTTTTCTTTAGCCTTGCTTCAATTATTAGCCGTATCGTCAGAATTGCCTCTCTCATCCCTTTACTTTTCCTAAAGCCAAACTGATCGTCACCTAGCGCATTCTCAATTTTATTTTCCATTCTTCTGTATATTATTCTTGTAAGCAGCTTCGATGCATGAGCTGTTAAGCTGATAGTGCGATAATTCTCGCACTTGCCAGCTCTTGTCGTCTTCGGAATTGTGTGGATGATGCTTTTCCGAAAGTCAGATGGTATGTCGCCAGACTCATATATTCTACACACTAACGTGAATAGTCGTTTTGTTGCCACTTCCCCCAATGATTTTAGAAATTCTGGTGGAATGTTATCTATCCCTTCTGCCTTATTTGACCGTAAGTCCTCCAAAGCTCTTTTAAATTCCGATTTTAATATTGGATCCCCTATCTCTTATAAATCGACTCCTGTTTCTTCTTCTATCACATCAGACAAATCTTCACCCTCATAGAGGCTTTCAATGTATTCTTTCCACCTATCTGCTCTCTCCTCTGCATTTAACAGTGGAATTCCCGTTGCACTCTTAATGTTACCACCGTTGCTTTTAATGTCAGCAAAGGCTGTTTTGACTTTCCTGTATGCTGAGTCTGTCCTTCCGACAATCATATCTTTTTCGATATCTTCACATTTTTCCTGCAGCCATTTCGTCTTAGCTTCCCTGCACTTCCTATTTATTTCATTCCTCAGCGACTTGTATTTCTGTATTCCTGATTTTCCCGGAACATATTTGTACTTCCTCCTTTCATCAATCAACTTAAGTATTTCTTCTGTTACCCATGGTTTCCTCGCAGCTACCTTCTTTGTATCTATGTTTTCCTTCCCAACTTCTGTGATGGCCCTTTTTAGAGATGTCCATTCCTCTTCAACTGTACTGCCTACTGCGCTATTCCTTATTGCTGTATCTATAGCGTTAGAGAACTTCAAACGTATCTCGTCATTTCTTAGTACTTCCGTATCCCACTTCTTTGCATATTGATTCTTCCTGACTAATGTCTTGAAGTTCAGCCTACTCTTCATCACTACTATATTGTGGTCTGAGTCTATATCTTCTCCTAGGTACGCCCTACAATCCATTATCTGATTTCGGAATCTCTGTCTGACCATGATGTAATCTAATTGAAATCTTCCTTTATCTCCCGGTCTTTTCCAAGTATACCTCCTCCTCTTGTGATTCTTGAACAGGGTATTCGCTAGTACTAGCTGAAACTTGTTACAGAACTCAATTAGTCTTTCTCCTCTTTCATTCCTTGTCCCAAGCCCATATTCTCCTGTAACCTTTTCTTCTAGTCCTTCCCCTACAACTGCATTCCAGTCGCCCATGACTATTAGATTTTCTTCCCCCTTTACATACTACATTACCCTCCCAATATCGTCATACACTTTCTCTATCTGTTCATCTTTAGCTTGCGACGTCGGCATGTATACCTGAACCACTGTAGTCGGTGTTGGTCTGCTGTCGATTCTGATTAGAACAACCCGGTCACTGACCTGTTCACAGTAACACACCCTCTGCCCTACATTCCTATTCATAACGAATCCTGCACCTGTTATTCCATTTTCTGTTGCTGTTGATATTACCCGATACTCATCTGACAAGAAATCCTTGTCTTCCTTCCACTTCACTTCACTGACCCATACTATATCTAGATTGAGCCTTTGCATTTCCCTTTTCAGATTTTCTAGTTTCCCTACCACGTTCAAGCTTCTGACATTTCACGCCCCGACTCGTAGAACGTTATCCTTTCGTTGATTATTCAATCTTTTTCTCATGGTAACCTCCCCCTTGGCAGTCCCCTCCCGGAAATCCGAATGGGGGACTATTCCGGAATCTTTTGCCAATGGAGAGATCATCATGACATTTCTTCAAGTACAGGCCACATGTCCTGTGGATACACGTTACGTTTCTTTAATGCAGTGGTTTCCATTGCCTTCTGCATCCTCATGTCGTTGATCATTGTTGATTCTTCCGCCTTTAGGGGCAATTTCCCACCCCTAGGACAAGAGAGTGCCCTGAACCTCTATCCGCTCCTCCACCCTCTTTGAAAAGGCTGTTGGCAGAATGAGGCTGACTTCTTATGCCGGAAGTCTTCAGCCGCCAATGCTGATTATTTATCAAAATTTAGGTAGTGGCGGGGATCGAACCCGGGACCGAAGACTTTTTGATTATGAATCAAAGACGCTACCCCTAGACCACGGGTGATAACAGTGATACAGATGATAAAAAAGTAAGTGTCCTACGATGGAACATTGTGGGACACTATATGTAATCAGTACCGAGTTGGATAACGTCTGATGGATTAACACAGGACGTCCTAGATAGCTTGCTAGCCAGGCAACTGCCTATTGAAATACCATCTTTCTGTTTATAAAATTTCTTGTTAAAACTTAAATAGTTATGTGACAGCACCAAGGAATTTAAACAAGCTCACAAATTTATTGTATTTAAGAATGTTATTTTAAATTATTGAGATTGTTTCATTTGCCAGAGTATAGTATAGTAGTTAACTGTATCAAATAATATGAATCTGGGTGTGTTTGATATGAGAAAGTCTTTGATGCTGTCATAAGTCTCATAGCTATTGTTAACACAAAAATTATCGTCAAATTTATAATGTTTGGTGTGAATCTCATGAAGTTTTGCCTGGTTTTGTAGAAAGTACTTTCATGCAAGTTCATGATTGGATATATAGGACACTTTTCTTTCTGAATCTTTGGTTCCTTTCGAAGTTTAGGAGCTGAACGTTTAATACTCTACACTCAGATTTTTCAAGATGACATAAACCGATATATCCACATCCTGAGTTTATCACATGGATCAGCATGGGTCGAAAAAGATAATATGTAAAGCAGAGCTTTGCACGAACTAATGTATAAAGCTTATACACGATGTAAAAATTTTGATCGTTCTGTAATCACAAATACTTTGTTAAAATTTGTGAATAAAATGCAAAATATTTTGGGAAATATGTAATTACAAAAAGTTTGTTATAATTTAGGACACAAACGTGCGACATGCCAAGAAATCAATGTTACTGTCTGATGAGGGCCACAATAGGATCATTTCTAAAAAAAAATTGTGGCTGGTTGTAGTATTTCCTGTAGCGTAATTGACGAAGACAGCTGCAGTGCTCTGTATCCATAATGAATAAAATATTACCCTTATCCAACTTATATCACCCTTCAGATACAGTCTTGTGTTGCTAATCAAACTATACTCTTAACATTTCATATCATTATTGATGATATTTGCAGAAATAGAAAGGTTTATTTAAAAACCATAATAATTTTTCTTGTAGTGAGAAACGAGTTTCGGATTGCGATGTACCTATTTGTATTTCATACGAAGCTGTGGTTAAAACATCAGGTGATAGAAATTACTTACCTGGGATTTTGTTTTAGTTTTGACTTCATTAACTTGCCGATGTAAAATAAATTATTTCAGAATTGTGATTTAATTAAATTTTGTTGTGTGAGTGTTTTAGTAAGAGTGAGAGAATACACAGAGAACATACTTGAAGGATCGATGCTAATTTAACTGGAATTAAGTAAAAGTACGCATGATAAAATTTTGTGCAATCATGAGTTATGTGTTACGTACGTTCTTTGTGAATGGCTTTGCACAAAAGCAGTGAGAATAAATGTAAGGAGGCAACTAATGTAATATTTTATTTCTGGGGATAATATGGACTTTTTGTATTTTTGTTTAGATTCAGCGTTATAAATTTAGATTTTTTCGTATTTATTTTTTCCTATATTAGTTGGCCTGGAGACGCCATTAGGATTTCAGAGCAGGCGCCTTTTTTGTTGGCCGTTCAGTTCATCAGCCAGTGAGAATTAAGAATTGCCCGTGCGTAGAGTCTGGCTCTGTGCTTGTAGTTAGTGAGTGGGAAAAGTCACTCGGTAGCCGGCTTACAGGCTAGTTGCGTAGAGAACTGCTCTACACGAAGTCCAGATAACGCGCACAGATTTAACTGTTGTATGTGTTGAGTTACCGTGAATGTGAATGGACAAAAGTTTGGTACAATTTCTTGAAATTATGGATTTCTTGTGTTGAGTAATTTGGAAGTTATTTGCGTGAGGATTTTCTTATCGGCTACCAACTATGTGCGGGATGTTAACTTAAATTTAAGAAACATTACGCCTAGGACTTTTTTATAAAAAGACTACTAAACATCTGGCTCTAGTAACTTGCGAATAGGTATGTGTTAGTAATTGTTTAGATCGAGGAATATATTCGGCTATAATGTGTAATTCTGGCTGTTTTTCACGTGTAAATTGTAACAAAAAAGTATAAATGTAGACTTGCATTGATAATAGTTTTCGTTGATAGCGGAGGACTTGGTAGCCATTTATTTTGTTTGAGGGGCAAAAAATCGGAATCAGCTAAACTTTAAATCTTTTTATGTAAGTAGACAGGTAGGCGAGCAGCCAATATTTTCTTATGAACTTGCTGCACCAAGATGGGAGTTACGTATGAGGACTATGTTTGGTATGTATTAATCGGCGTTTCCTCAACGCTGCCGTTCATCGACTTAAATGGTATCTGTCTTTACAGAGTGAAGGAAATGGACTTCAAGAAGCCCGCCGAGGTGGACTGATTTTTCTGCACCGAACTTAAAGCGTGGACTTTTCTGGCCAAACTGTTTTATGAAATATGTGCAGCGTTCTTCGAGAAACGAACCCTTGCCTCCATAAGCAGATTCCAGATAAACAACGGTATTGCGTACGTTGGGGGATAGATGCTCATCTAGCCAGTGGACTTCAGAGAACAGTCGTAGTTTGTAGCAATGAGCGACGTACTCTTCTGTTCTGCACTGGAAATTAAGGTGATCGCTCATGAGTACTCTGTGACAATGTATGTTTAATGAAGGACAACAACAAAAGTCGAGGTCACTTCCTTTATGTTCATCAAATGAAATCCAAGCCCTTTCAAAATCGTCTTCAGATGAGTCATGCAGAAGTTTAATAATCACACGTCGAGCCTGAAGCTACCTCCAGTGCCCAGCAGGATTTGTAAGTACGAAGATGTAATCTTCTGAATGCCTCATCTGAAGATGATCCTGAAAATGCTTGAAATTACAACATCGTGGCACACTGGTGTGGCCAGCCTTCAAAAGCCAGAATAACCATGTCTGCAGTGCGGACTGCTGCAAGACGAGTAAGAAGAAAGTCAAAGTTAGCGACAGCAATATGGCGGCACGGTGGCTCCAGTGCCGCTGATAGCTGCGATTTGTTTACCCTGTTGAGGATCATGGCGCGGACAGCCCAATAAGGATGGTGCGATAGACTCTTGAGTGGGTTTAAATCCGGGGAATTTGGTGGCCGTTGGAGAAGAGTGAACTCATCGTGGTGCTCTTAGAACTAGACACGTACACTAGGAACTGTGTGCCATGTTGCGTTGTCCTGCTGCCAGATGCCATCGTGCAGAGGAAGAGCATACTTTACGTAGCGGTGGACATTGTCCCAAAGAACAAATACATGTGTTGACACATTATTCCATCCACAATGACGTGTTCAACCAGGAAATGCCACGAAAACGTTCACCAGAGTATAATCGTAGCAGGTTTTTACTTCCAGATATCACACGCGATTCACACGAATAGCTTTCTCTCAGAAGGAGCATAAAACGTGGTTTATCCGAAAAGGCCACCTGTCCCCACCATTTAGTGGACGACCAGTTGGGGTACTGGGGCGAAAACTCCAGCTCTCATCGCCAATGAACTGTGAGATACCCTGCTGAACCCGCACGAGAGGACAGATAGAATAAATTGTGGAAAGGGACCAAAATAAGGGGCTGTCAGCTACATTCGAACATACAACTTTATTATTTGATCAAACATTGCAAGAGCCCAAAAATGTTTTTAAACACACAGCTATAATCTTTGAGACATAATTACCAGCTGAAAGCCACTTTAATTTGAAAATGGCTGGAGGCCGATAACTTAAAACGCAAGCATAATCAGAAATTTAAAAGGCAAACCTTATCTTAAAACAGTTCTTTAGTTAGGCTGAAGTAAACAAGGCAAGTTCAAATTGGCTGAAGGCCGAACACTTAAAACTTCAAAACATTAATTTTTTTTAAATACCAAAGTTTTTACGTGAAACAGTACGAATTTCTATCTTACATCTGTTATTTAAAGTATAGAGATGTTACTAAATTAAGAGTTGCACATCACACTCATTCACACAACATATAAAAAAAGCAAATCATCTAACCACAGGCAAACGAAGTGCCAAGCAAACTATATTACATATCTTTAAGAAATATTACCATAAATCCAACTGCACACAAAGAAATGTCGAAAACACAGAAAAGTAAGTTGTCATAGCACATGCAACAATGTATAACATCCTCGCAAAAATTGGTTTAATTAATGCAAAATGTATTGTATGCCGATAAAAATCAATCTGCCATTCAAATGAAGAAAGATTACATTGAAGCATAAAGCAAGACTAAATGTATGATTATCTACAGCAGATTACCTAGACCGGTGTACCTTGAAAATGCTTATCCTAAATATATGTTATATCGCTAAAACTGTTTTCTGAGAAAGACTGTCACTAATTATTGTAATGTCACTCTTCTGTCTTTCTAACAGACTTGCTCTCTAATTTCTTACAGTTTTTGTGTAAGTCCCCCCCCCCCCCAATGATTTTTCAGAATGTAAACAGTTTTCAAAAAAAATTTCTCGTCATGAACTTTCAAGAAGTCTGCTGAACAGAAAAGGTTTAAAATTAGTACAAATATGTCTAAAGAAAATTTGCGAGGTATATTGCTGTCACACACAGAAAATATCATCCACATGAAATGCTGTACTGGTGGTCAGTAAAAACAACTAAGAGGCAAACTGTTTACTAACTCATACATCAGCTCTCTCAGGTCTTCAAGCAAAAATTTTCGTATGGAGCCACTTGAAACCACCCCTTAGAAAAATTAGTGAATTACTGTATTGGTGAACCTCTTACGTTATTTGATTTTCAAACAGCTGAGCAGAACTGAATGTACTCAGACATTTCTCTCTTTACTTATTATGATCAACACGAAACTGACATGACTGACACAGCTGGGTGCCCACAATGCATTACGCCAAGGTCACTTAGCTTTCTTACCGAAATATTTACGACAGCAGTTTGTGCTACAGTGACAGTCCCATATAAAAAAATTTCACAGGTCAAGAATTTGCGTTACAAATGTGTAGAAACAAAATCCTATAAATATATGTGCCCCAAAAATTTTTGCTGGCATGTGATACATTCACACATGCACACACATTTCATAACTCTTGAAGTATGATTCTTGGTTTCCAACATCCTTTTTCACAAATCAGAGTCCCTAACCACTACTCATTATTCCTTACCTTATTACACATATACATATTGGTCAACACTTGTTCAACATTTCATCATAATAAATATGTAGCATAAACAAATCCCTCATATAGCATCAGCTTATTGATAATAAACATACCTCAACAGCATAATACACATCGTCATCGTAATAATATCATAAAACCTCAGCCAAATCTCAAAAACGTTGTAGCTTTCCGCAATAATTTCAAAAACAAAAAAAATTCTCTGCTCACTTCAGTAGTGTCATCTACCTTAAATGTAGTTTAAAAATCATGATCCCATACCAAATACATCATTCAAAGCTCTCATAGTATCACAATGACTCTGAAAAAATCTGAAGAGTTCACAAAGCACAGATAAAATGCAATTTCATAAGTGTGAAATTATCCAGCTGTGTAATTGCATAAACATGTGTCACTGACGTAGTAAAGAAAATGTTTATCTCTCTCAGTTAAATGATCAGATAGCTGTGTAATTCTGTGTTACAGAAATATAGTACCGATGTGTAAAGTAGTATAAGCAAATACCATGTTAGCTAGGGCTCCTTGTGCTTGACACACGCAAGGTGCACAAAGTAAACGTGTACCCCCCTGAGGATTAATGTAATTATACCCTCAGGTGTTACACATTACAGCAATGGTATGAAATGTATCATGGAAAACGTCTGTATCTTTGTAATTCAAAAATCCTTAAAAATATATGTTTTAAGTACAAAATTAATCACTCAAATACATGTACTGTAGCACTAAACTGTGCGTGTTGTTGTAAGATAATCTCTGTCATTACTTAAGGGTAAAAAATGTGCCAAGTGTCGCAATTATCGTCGTCCGTAAGCAAAGTTCTGTAGAAGTCAATGTACTTACCTCGTTATAAACAAAAGCTAAATGCTATGTGTATAGATATCGTAGTTATTACGTAAAGTACCATGATCAAGAAAGTACTATACTGTAATGTATTGTTGTGCTACGAAAAGGATCGTCTCATTGTAGCTATACCACAAAAGTTACTACTAAAACATGTTTTACTTCACAGAAGAATTCAGAAAAACTGTGCAGATACAAAACAGATACAGCGCAAAAGCAGTAATATAAATTATGTCACTCATTAGTAGCATCGTGATATAATCGTGTAGCTGTCAAATAAACTAACCACTGTGTCATCTGGTATTTCTCAGAAAGTACTTTAAATCCAGAATGCATTTTCAAGTAAATCAAAATGTTGCATTAAAATCTCATTAGCAGTACCGGTATATGTTCTAAGTATGTGAGCCTTATATTCGTCGCGAAATCGTGCAACTACAAGCAAGAATGTACACACAGAATAACACTGTTCACTATAACAATGCATTCGCAATTACTGTCTAAATATGTTCCGTAGGTTCTAGACTGGATAGTTAACTTCAAAACATTGTTGTGTGTTAACAGTCTCTAAGTGTCACAAAGAGTACTAGTAACGTTAAGTGAAAAATTTTATGGCAAAGACTAAGTTAAAAAGCAGATTATCTCTCAATAAACAGTTTTCCATGTGAAATGTGGTGTAATCTTTTACACTCTCTAGTGCGCAGAGTTTCAACTTCAAAGCAATTATCATGTTGTATGCATCGGTACAGAATGCAAAAATTTTTCTTAAGGTTAGCGTCTGTGTTAGTTTTCTTTGAGCCAGCCGGCGCACGTGGCTGCCTGCGGTGCGAGTCATTGTCTGTCTCTTTGTTGGCGTGCGTCGTTATTGGGATTTGTAGATCTAACTTCTACAAATTCACCTTGTCGAGAGGGCCCTGCCCTGTTTGAACCCGCCATTTCTAATGAAATTCAGGTCTGTCGTTACGATTAAATCGTCTGTCGTCATGTCGGTAGATTCCATAGATTCTTTCTTGTCGGTCACCTGGTGGAGAATTTCTCCCTGAATCGTGACTGCGCGCTGAACTGTTGCGTCTGAAGTTATTCTGTTTCCCTTGATAATAATTATTTTGGTTCCCATATTGTCTGTTTCTCCGATTGTTTCTGTCATAGTCATTATCGTGGAGAGGTGATCTTCCCCTGTAATTATTATTACTCTGCCAACGGTTGTCATACGGGTGGTGTCTGTCTTAGTCACTATTTGCGTTGTAATAATAGCCTTGTTGTGTCCAGTTGTTCTTTCTGTCTTCACAGAATTGTGACGCATGTGACCTGTAATGATTTTTTTCCTGTTTTCGCATCCCGCGACTGTCTGTGTCAATTTCTATTTCTTGTTAGAGTCCCTGAAAAACTTCAATGTCGTCTTTTCGACGTCTTGCCAAAATAATATGTCTTAAATGATCAGGCAATTTGATTAAGCAAATGCGGATGAGTTCTGAGGGGCTGTATGGGTTTGGCAGGTACTGGTTCTTGTTTAACATGTGTTCAAAATGTTTGACAAGACTGTAAAATTTAGATTGTTCAAAGTGTTTCATCATAACGATGCTATGTTTTACACGATCCTGAGTCACTTGAGATCAATATGCTGAGAGCAAGGCATGATAAAATTCTCCTTGACTGTGACAATTGTTAATGACCGATCGCATTCTTACAGCTGGTTCATTCTCTAAGTAGCCACACATAAATTCTGGTCTGTGCTCCAATGACCGGTTGGGAGGAAAACAATGAGAGAATTGATGAAGCCACGCTTGTGGATGAATGTCGTTGCCAGAATTCTTAAATGTTTTGAATTTACGTGTAGTAATGAACAGCTTATAGTTAAAGTCATCGTGTCGGCGAGTCGCATATCGGTCATTGTTACGTCGTTTCGGCGGTTCCATCTCGAAATTCGGTGTACCTTGCCAATTTCTTTCATAATTTCCGAAGTGCCTTGTGTTATTATTTTGTGGCTTTTCGGTATTTCTAAGTCCCTCTTTCTGTGTTGGAGCGCGAGTCTCCTCTGAAATATGTAATTCTTGTATTACCTGTCTCAACTGATGTTGTACTTCACGGATTTCTTTTCTGTACTGTGTATTGATTTGAGTCTGATTTTGTTTGAATTTTCTAGTTTGTTCATACTCATCTGTGTCAGTAAAGGCTACTGGTGTTGTATCACTCAGATCATCATCTACCTTTATAGGTAAGTTAGTGAATTGATCCGAAAGTTCGGCTACTTTCTCCGATAATGAACTGATTTCCTCAGTGTTTTTATGAACCAAGTTTCAGAGTGTCTATTTGTGTTGAAAGCGTATCTACTGTGTCCTGTAAGTTTTCCTGAGTTTTTGCAAGTTGCGTACCCGAATCGGTAGATGCAACTGCTTGGCACTTTTTTCCCCCTGCTCTTGAAATCTCTACCCTCACTCGCGTTTCGTCCACTACCTATTACCTGATGGACCGTGTTAATGCGTAGCCTTACCCAGACGCACAGATAACATCACAGCCCAGCACACTGTGATACACTTACTAGATAACTAACATGTTGATGGAGGTGACAGTAGAACTTTTGGTTTGCTCACCACGTTGGTGCGGGCCCCATCTCTTTTTTAAAAGTCAATTTTAGCTTGCAAGGTGACGTGGTTTTCATGAACAGTAGTTTGCAGATTTTTATGGCTGCTTCGTGATTCTGTAAACCATTTTCATGACGCGAAATAATAGGTTGAAAATGCTCACAAATTTGTGTTTTTACGTCGTTACAGACTTTTTGACATTTAGATTCAATTTTAAGTAACTCTGCAGTTAAATCTTCACGTGTTTGTTCAAGCGTTTGCTCCATAGAGTCTAACTTTTGAAGCTGTTGCTGTGTTTGTCTCTGATTTTGTTCCATTGTGTCTAACTTTTGAAGCTGTTGTCCAATTTGTTTCCGATTTGGTCAAGCATTGTGTCCAACTTTTGAAGCCTTTGTCCCATTTGTTGCATTAATTGTAATAACAATGCACTGGTGTTTGAAACATGTTCCTCAGTGCTATTCGACACTGCATTTGAACCGGCAATATTCGCATTTTGAAAAGCAGAGATGTGTCTTGACTTATTTGAGAAAACGGCGAGGACGCAAAACCTGAATCTACAGCTTTTGCAAGATTGTGTCCTGTCATTTCGGAATCCTGAGGCAAGCTGTTGCCGACCGATCGATCGATAATGCTTCCCTGTTCACTAATTGTTTCACTGTCTACACCATTATTAGCCGCCCGCTCCATTTCCCTATGCACAGTTACCAAATTACTACGTTGAATGTCTGTTAATTCATTACACAGTAGTGCTGATAAACTACACTCGTCGTCACTATCATTTCTCAATTTACTTTGGAGCCTAGTGTTACATTTTTCACACTCCATAATTATCACGTATTTCACACGATAACAAGAAAAGCTCAATTTGAAGAGCAAAAATAAGAAAACACATTAACATAGCACTGAAAATAATATCTAGTTAATTGCAAGCGCAGCTGCGAAATACTTGGTGCAAATCTACAATCATGCCGTAACTGTTTTACAGTACAACAATGAAAAACTACAACTACAAAGAAGATTCCCTCTACAATTACGCGCTAACAATAAACCAAAGCTACACTAATTACACAAAATACAAGAAAAAATCAAACAATGTATTTACCTTAATAATATTCAAAAGTCATATATATATATATATATATATATATATATATATATATATATATATATATATAAGTTCATGATATACAGTGTTACAAATTTACTCCTCTTTCTGATTTACACACGTCCAGATAGTCCACTCTCAAAATTCTGTCATCTCTCTCCCCACATCCACCACTGCTGGCGGCTCACCTCCAACTGCGCAACGCTATGCGCTGTTCACATCCAACTGCCCAACACTACACTAGCAAATATTCCAACAATGCAAACCAGCCACAGACTTCACACAGCACAGTCAGTGATTTTCATGTAGAGTGCCACGTGGCGTTACCAATAGAAAAACCTAAACAGCCTACTTACACCCTGTGTAAAATCATTCCCTATTATTCAAGCATAGCTAGCGGTTAAAATATCAACACTTACTCACTTCTTAGCTTGAAACCTGCTAAATGTTTCGTTCTTCTAACAACATGTATCAACAGGAAAAAGTCCCTAACCAGTTCCTAGTCATCATTACCTCATATATCATCAACATAGATCATCCTCTCATCATACAGTTCATTATACGTCATCATCAAAATATAGCACCAATGGCCTCAACGCTCAAATAATCTCATATCTTATGAAACTTCATACAACGCTTGTTCTCTGCTTAAGCTTCACAAACTGGCAGATCAGGAAAACTACATCGTTAGCTGCATCTGAAGAAAATCACTTATAGTGCTACATCCACTCTTCACTCGGAACCAAGAAACTTTAATAATGTTTACCACTGTAACCTTACATATTTCATATAACTACATTCAACACTCCCAACATACTTGTTTATCACGTGCTAACTTAGTGGAAAACAAAATTTCATTGCACGTCTAATGAGTTACAGATAACCACCTGTATATCACTGTCTATATTATCAGGTATTGCCAGTATAGTATTTACTCAACAAATAGCTTTATGAGTGATATGTGGTGCATTCCTTTGGATTTCCATGTACATAGCGTTTAAACTTCCATTGCATTCAGGTGTGCTATTCATTTAATTCTGTAGGGTCCATTGTAGAGAAGGGAGCATTTCTGGCTAATAGACTCATCTTTACTTGATATCAGGTGATATTTGACAAATACTTTCTTTCCCTTCATGGAATTTAATCACTTGTCTCTTCATATTACGAGATTTCTACTTTTTTAACTGTATTTGCAATATTTGTTAAGACTAGTTGAGTGAGATATGTTTGCCGTAAATTTCTGGTGTGAGAAAACTTTACACGTGCATTTATATCTACACAGATACTTCGAAAGCCACCGTACGGTGCGAGGCGGAGGGTATCATGTACCACTAATTTTCATTTTCCCTCCTGTTCAACTTGCAAATAGAGTGAGGAGAAAACGACTCTGTATATGTCTCCATATAAGCCATAATTTCTAGTGTCTTATCTTCGTTATCCTTACGCGCAATGTACGTTAGTGGTAGTACAGTCGTTTGGCAGTCGGCCTCAAATGCGGGTTCTCTAAATTTTCTCAGTAGCGTTTCTCGAAAAGAACGTCGTCTTTCCTACGGAGATTACTATTTCAAGTCCCGAAGCATCTCCGTAACGCTTACATGTTGTTCGAACTTTCCGGTAACAAATCTAGCAACCCGCCTCTGAATTGCTTCCATGACTTCCGCCAATCTGACCTGGTACGGATACCAAACACTCGAGCAGTACTCAAGAATATGTCGCACCAGCGCCCTATATGCGGTCTCCACTCTTTCCTAAAATTCTCCCAATAAACCGAAGTCGACAATTCGCCTTCCTTACCACTTTTCTCACATACTCGTTCCACCTCATCTCACTTTGCCACGTTACGTCCAGATATTTAAATGACTTGACTGTGCCAAGCAGGACACTAGTATACTGTATCCGCACATAACAGGTTAGATCTTCCTATTCATCTCTCTTAACTTACATTTTTCCCCATTTAGAGCTAGCTGCCATTCTTCATACCAACTGGAAATTTTGTCTAAGTCTTCTTGTATCTTCATACACTTCAAAACCTTATTGTACACAACGGCATTATCAGCAAACAACCGCAAGTTGCTGCCCACCCTGTCCTCCAAATCATTTATGTATATAGAAACCAACAGCCGTCCTGTCACACTTCCCTGGGGCACTCCTCACGATACTTTTGCCTCTGATGAACACTCGCCGTCGAGGACAACATACTGGGTTCTATTATTTAAGAAGTCTTCGAGCCACTCAAATATCTGTGATCTTATTCTATATGCTCTTATCTTCATTAACAGCCTTCGGTGGGGCGCCGTGTCAAGTACTTCCGAAATCTAGAAATATGGAATCTGTCTGTAACCCTTCATCTGTAGTTCTAAGTGTATCATGTGAGAAAAAGCAAGCTGAGTTTCGCACGAGCGATGCTTTCTAAAACCATGCTGATTGATGGATATAAGCTTCCCAGTCTCAATAAGGTTTATTATATTTAGGTTCAAGGTTTTTGCAGCAATCAGAAAGTAGGGATATTGGTGTGCAATTTTGCGGGTCCGTTCTTTTACCCTTCTTATATACTTGAATCATCTGCGCTTATTTCCATGCGCTTGGCACTTCGTGATGGGCGAGAGATTCACGATAAATACAAGCTAGGTAAAGGGCTAATGCTGTAGAGAACTCGTAAAATCGAACTGGAATTCCATCGGGACCTGATGATTTATTGACTTTCAAATCTTTCAGTTGTTTCTCTACGCCAAGTATGTTTATTACTATCTCGTCCATACGGGAGTCAGTACGATGGTCAAATGACAGTATGTTCGTACGAGTCTCGTGTGTGAACGATTTCTTGAACGTGAAATTCAAAACATGGCTTTCGTTTTTCTCTCCAGCTGCCATACCATTCTGGTCAACAAGGGACTGAATGGAAGCCTTAAACCTGTTTAGCAGTCTTGCATAGGACCGGGATTTTCTCTGGTTCTCTGCCAGATCTTTTGGTAACGTGTGACGGTGTTAGTTGTTCTACGGTTCGCGCACAGATCTTTCCACAGACGCACGAATCTCTACTAACCTTCGCTTGTCGTCATTTGTGCGTTCTCTTTGGAACCGAGAGTGCAACAGCCTGTGATTCCCCAGCATCCGCCGAATTTCGTTATTAAACAACTGGAGGTAGTTTCCATCCTTTATCCTCTCCAGGCCATAATTTACAATCTGCTGAAGCTTTGCATATAACTCTTCTGTATCCATCTTACTGGAAATACGTGATGGCAATGCACTATCTAAGTGAGATGCTAATAATTGCTTATATGCTGTCTAGCAGAAACACTCTCCCAGCCTTCTTGAGTGATTTCTTAGCTTTCATAATCATAGTTGCTGTAATAACATCATGATCGCTAATCCCCGTTTCTATACTGACATTGTCGATAAGATGCGGCCTATTTATAGCTACAAGGTCTGAGATAATTCCATCATGTGTGGGCTGCCGAGCTAACTGCTCAAGACAATGTTCAGAATATGTGTCCAGAAGTATTTCTCATGACTGTCTGTCTGTACGCCCCGCACTTAATCCACAGACATGCTCGTCTATAGTCTCCAGGTTAAAGCCGCCTCCAAGTAGTGTAGCATGATCTGAGTACTTACATGCTATTGACTTTAGACTTTCTCTGAATGACTCTAGAACTATCACCCTGTTTTTAACGTACTTCCACCTCACTACGTTAATTTAAATTACTACTGTCACTGAGTTACTGCTCTGCCAGACCGCGAGGGGCGATAGCATCGCGTATCTCTCGTAGTATCTTTGCTTGACTGCTATTACTTCCCTGTGTTTGTCTGTCGTAAGTCAGTTCGGAGAAAAGTTCGCGTCGGGACTTCGGGTCTGCTAGTCAGTTGGAACGGGCCTGGGGCGTAGTCCGAACCTGCCCGTCGGGGAGTTGCAGTGCGGCACTAGTGCAGTCGGGCTGAGCAGCAGTGAAGTCTGCGTCGACATGGGTCGCCCGACCATTGCCGCCACGCATCATTTGAGCAGGGCCATAGTCTTGGTGGATCGTCAGTCGGTCGTCCTACCGGGCGACGCATTTTGGCTCGCCGATCGTTCATGAGTAGGCTGTGTGTGTGTGTGCACCGACTCCCGATTTGTCTTCGTGTGTGCTTAGGTACTGTAGGATATCGTTCTGGTCTTCGTGCAGTGTTTGTCAGGTTGTGTGTGTAGTTGGCGTGATTTCCTTTGAGAAGATATTTTAAATGTTGTCGGCATACTGCCTGAGAGGTCGGTCGTCCTATCGGGCGACGTGTATCTGGTTCCCTGAGCGCTTCTGGCCCCCTTCAGTTACCATCTTAAGGAACCTGGATCGGTCCTTTCCTGGTGCATGGCTGTCGTTTAGCCAGTGTGCGTGTTTCCTCTGCACGGTTGGGTCCGAGCCACTATTCCCGCCGTCGTGTGTCTGCAATGAGTGCACCAGCAGTGCAGTCGCGACGGAGCAGTAGTCGCGGACGGACCAGCAGGCAGTCGGTCGGTTGGTGCAGACCAGGGAGGACATATCCGTGAGGTGCAGTCGCCTGGGCCCGCTGTCGGCCCCTGCGCAGTGTCGCAGCATGTGTGGAGCTGTCCGATCGCTACGAGCTTCGTGGTTCACCGACCCAGGACGTCGAAGTTAAGTGTAGTTTTGACAGCTAATACATACTCCGTTGTGGATTATCACGTTTGTAACCTTTCCCGTTTGAGTTCTCGTGTACTGATTGATGGGAAGCAAGTCCTTGTGTCGGTCGGTTCGTGGCTGTTCCCTGGTTGGGTTCCGACGGATCAAGTGTAGCTGGGCTCACCACCTGTCTCGCTTAAGTGACCGACCTCCCTGGAGGCTTCTGAGTGCCACCTGTGTTTAATTATCTGTTGTCAACTACTTTAAATTTAAGGAATTTAAGGCTTATTGTTATTTTTTATTTTCTTAAAAATTTTTGCAAAATTAATTTTTGAATTTATCTTTCAAGCTTAAACATTGGGGCCTCCTGTCTTTAAAAGATTATAGTACTATATTTTCAAATTTTGAAACTTAATTGTGGCCTTCGGCCATTGGTATTGCCCCTTGATTGTGTATGTTCTATCTGCTTAGGCTTAGGGCTTTCCACGTAGCCGTGCTTAAATGGCATTTTAATCTAGCTGATTTTTAAGACTTCTTGTTCTTAAGCATTCTGGCCTTCCGCCTTTAAGGGTTTATGGTAATATATTCTCAAATTTTGAAATTTAATTGTGGCCCTCAGCCATTTGTTTTGCACTTTGCATGTGTTTGCTGGCTTTTTTAAAAAAATTATTTTATTGATATCTTAATTGGATTTTTATCTTCCTGATTTGTTAATGTTTCTTCAGTCGTGAAAAGAGTTGCATTCGGTTAAGGTCCAGTTATGTGCAGCTTTGGTTGTAAAGGTTATTAAATTACAATAAATGACAGTTAGAAGGAGAAGCTGACCTTAACCTTTGGCCCTTTCCACAATTCTATTACCTGTTCTGCCCAGAGGGTTTAGCGGGCGTATCAGAGACCAACTAGAAGACCACACACAACATGGAGAGACCAGGCGAAGGATGATGAGGGCCGGAAAGGAGTGCAGTGAGAGAAACGATAGACTGTGGGAGGAAAGACATGTTTGCAAGAGTGTCTGCGAACGACTTGCGTAAGCAGAAACCTTTCAGGAAGAAGACCGTAAATGAAAGCCTAAGGGAGAGTCGTATGCTGTTTCTTGTTTTGTATACAATTTATATACACGATGATGACTAAGTAGATGGCTAAAATTGACGGAGGCACATATATTGCACTACGTTTTACGTTAAGACGATGCTATTTGCTGATAGTCAGATAATTATAAATAAAACTGTGGTCTGGCTGAAAAGAACAGTATACATGTTGTAGATGTTATGTGAGGAACACAATTTTGAAATTTCCGTGAATAAAACAAAAACAACTGCCTTCCAAGATGGATATGCTGTTAGAACGAAAACTGCAATGAGTAATTCAGTATTAGAGCAAGTTACAGGTTTTCATTACTTAGGAACATACGTCAGTTATAAATATGAAAACTATTTTAATAGAAGATCACCCACGCTCCAGCAAACAGGTCATCTCTTGCCACACACCATACGGTAGCTTTCCGAGTTTACATGTGGATGTAGATGAACATGCGGTACAATAAAATCATGGAAGCAAACAAACTTAAACCAGAAAAGAAGTCGAATGAAGTTCTACACAGTAATGGCTGTGAAAGCATTACTCTATGGATCTGAAACATGGACGTTGACGAAAGCTGATAAAAAACAGATATTAGTTGCTGAAATGAGATTATTAAGAACAACGAACGGGTGTACGCTTTCTGGTAAAACAGCAAATCAAAAATAAGGAAAAAAGTACGAATACATTTTTGGAAGGAAATTATTGGAGACAGCGTGTAGATGGAATGCAGAAAGAGAGAGTACCGATAAGAGTATTGTACTA
The DNA here is from genome assembly GCF_021461385.2 of Schistocerca piceifrons. Classification (NCBI taxonomy): domain Eukaryota; kingdom Metazoa; phylum Arthropoda; class Insecta; order Orthoptera; family Acrididae; genus Schistocerca; species Schistocerca piceifrons. The sequence goes on from NC_060141.1 coordinate 745,673,934, forward strand.
TAGGCCTAAGGGAAGATAATATCTGGGAAGACAAAGGAAATCATGTTCAGATATGTTTTGAAGACAGAACAAGCAATGTTATCTAATCTGTCTGGTTATACGCTACTGGCAATTAAAATTGCTACACCACGAAGATAACGTGCTACAGACGCGAAATTTAAACGACTGGAGGAAGATGCTGTGATATGCAAATGATTAGCTTTTCAGAGCATTCACACAAGGCTGGCGCTGGTGGCTACACCTACAACGTGCTGACCTGAGGAAAGTTTCCAACCGATTTCTCATACACAATCAGCAGTTGACCGGCGTTGCCTGGTGAAACGTTGTTGTGATGCCTCATGTAAGGAGGAGAAATGAGTACCGTACGTTTCCGACTTTGATAAAGGTCGGATTGTAGCCTATCGTGATTGCGGTTTATCATATCACGACATTTCTGTTAGCGTTGGTCGAGATCCAATGACTGTTAGCAGAATATGGAATCGGTGGGTTCAGGAGGGTAATACGGAACGCCGCGCTGGATCCCAACGGCCTCGTATCACTAGCAATATGACAGGCAACTTATCCGCATGGCTGTAACGGTTCGTGCAGCCACGTCTCGATCCCTGAGTCCACAGATGGGGGCATTTGCAAGACAACAACCATGTGCCGAACAGTACGACGACGGTTGCAGCAGCATGGCCTATCAGCTCGGATACCATGGCTGCGGTTACCCTTGACGCTGCATCACAGAGAGGAGCGCCTGCGATGGTGTACTCAACGACGAACCTGGGTGCACGAATAGCAAAAGGTCGTTTTTCTGATGAATCCAGGTTCTGTTTACAGCATCGTGATGGTCGCATTCGTGTTTGGCGACATCGGCTTGAACGCACATTGGAAGCGTGTATTCATCATCACCACACTGGCGTATGACCCGGCGTGATGGTATTAGGATGCCATTGGTTACACGTCTCGGTCACCTCTTGTTTCCATTGACTTTGAACAGTGGACGTTACATTTCAGATGTGTTACGACCCGTGGCTCTACCCTTCATTCGATCCCTGCGAAACCCTACATTTCAGTAGGATAATGCACGACCGCATGTTGCAGGTCCTGTACGGGCCATTCTGGATACAGAAAATGTTCGACTGCTGCCCTGGCCAGCATATCCTCCAGATCTCTCACGTACTGAAAACGTCTGGTGGCCGAGCAACTGGCTCGTCACAATACGCCCGTCACTACTCTTGATGAACTGTGGTATCGTGTTGAAGCTGCATGGGCAGCTGTACCTGTACACGCCATCCAATCTCTGTTTGACTCAATGCCCAGGCGTATGAAGGCCGTTATTACGGCCAGAGTGGGTGGTTCTGGGTACTGATTTCTCAGGATCTATGCACCCAAATTGCGTGAAAATGCAATCACATGTCAGTTGTAGTATAATATATTTGTCGAATGAATACCCGTTTATCATCTGCATTTCTTTTTGGTGTAGCAATTTTAATGTCCAGTCGTGTACTTTAGTGCAGAAAAAGATCAGATAGAAGACGTTGTGGTGTGAGTCATCCCTGCCTTTCCACTACACAACACGTGCGACATGTCGGCGCGAGAGCATCACAGAGATGCTACAGAAACTGTACTGGCTGCACGAATGGCGTTGTACATTACGGAGAGGCTTGCTACTGAAATTCCAAGACTGTACATTCCGGGAAGAGTCGAACAACATATTACTCCCTCGCACGTATGTCTCGCGTAATTCGAGGAATTAGAACTACCACACAGATATACCAACAATCATTCTTCCCACGCGCCATTCGCCAATGGACCAAGGACGGTGGTACCAGAATTACTCTCCGCCATACTTCATCAGGTGTTACAGTTACGTACGTGATTGTGTTACAAGTAAATGACAGAGCAGAGAACAACTGCAGCCTATTTTGCGGTGGGCAGCAGCTTCCGTTAGAGGAATGTCACTCGTGACGCTGAGAACGCGAGACGGATGGCGACCCTCACCCTGACACGGGACACAGAGCGCGCGCTTCGGGGCGCCTGCCGCCCGCTTTGCGGCTTCTCGCGGCCATTACACCGACCCCCACCCCCTCCCTGCGCCCCCTACCCCCAGCTTGTGTAGCAATTTTACCATGCAAATGAGCCGGGCCGCCCCATTTTCCATCCCTTGTCTGATTCCCCTTTTGCCCTCTTTCCATTCTTCAAAAGGTGACCCGAAAAGGGGAGAAATAACAGGGAGACGGAATAAAAGAACAAAAGCGGAGGGTGAGATAAAGAGCCAACAACGGTGCCAACGGTGCCATCATGATGCTGCCGTGGAAGAATTTCCTTCATTTCCACCGCCGCATTGTCCACTGAGCAAATTTTCAGTCCACTCTCGAGTTGCACAACATTGTTTCCAGTCCGACCTAAACGAAGAAGAATGAGGATTTATAAAGGTGGTTGTCGATTTCCGAGCGGAAATAAGAGTAACAGCTTGGTTCTGCCGTCGCTGAGCGAATAAGGATGATCTCTCTCTCTCTCTCTCTCTCTCTCTGTGTGTGTGTGTGTGTGTGTGTGTGTGTGTGTGTGTGTGTGTCACTCCTTGCATTACTTTAGCCAGAGATGAAACAAAATTACTATTAATTTTAGCCATAATCTACCATTTTATCACATTATGAATACCATCAAATACCAGAAACAAACGACTGTACCATTTGTAATGCTTTAATTCTATATCATTTCTTCATATCACGTCACATTTATTATCCCCTATGAACAGTTGTGATTACTTTTTGCATTTGTTGTAAATTTACACTTTTTCGAGTTTATAAATAATCAGAACCTCGAAAAATAATAATTAAAAAACAGTTTGGGATCAAAATTTAAAGTAGCTTAACGAATTCAGTAAATTTTAAACCACATTTACAGCGCTTCATTTTTTGCTATAACAGATCCGTAAATTAAAACGAAATTCGGAAGCTTAGCTTAGGATATTTTTTTACCGTTCTGCATAAGACAGCGCCACCACAATGCAGCCGCACTCTGCATGCTGTTGTCTGGTAGCAACGAGTTAGCTGCACCTCTTGGGCAGCTCTCTTCAGATACAAAGACATTAGAATGAATGTTTTGGGATCGGCATCGAAGTACCTTTCTCGGAATACCGAATGTATCACAAGTAGTATTCTCTGCTGCATACATAGTGTCCTCTCTACCAGAAGTACACCGTCTATAACTATTCGCCCACTTGAATTGTAGCGCCTTGTCAGTGGTAGAATCAGGCGCCCTGTACGGGGAAGATTGCGACCAGCCAGTTCTCACGGTATTACAGCCATCTCACTAAACAATAAGTTGGAGATGCTCTCTCACAATAAATCTGAAACTGAACGTGTGATCCGCTTTTCACCTGACAGGAAGGTTGTTGTGTCACACGTAAGGAGCCGCAACCACAAAGTCTGTTAACCGATGGTGATAAAAACATATGAACAATACTAGTAATCCCTTGAGAGATGCCGGCCGGTGTGGCCGTGCGGTTCTAGGCACTTCAGTCTGGAACCGCGTCACCGCTACGCTCCCAGGTTAGAATTCTGCCTCGGGCATGGATGTGTGTGATGTCGTTAGGTTAGTTAGGTTTAAGTGGTTCTAAGTTCTAGGGGATTGATGACCACAGATCTTAAGTCCCATAGTGCTCAGAGCCAGTCTTGAGAGATGTTAGCAACGGATGGGGAGGATCACCACGTGCACTCAGTGTGTAGGTCTGGAGTCTCCATTTACCATTTTGAAGAAGCTGTTCCAGCAGCCAGTGGTGAAATAGGGTCCAACTGCTGGTTACGGCGCACAGTGAAATGAGCATTAACTGCCGTCCGAACTCCAAGGTCATACTTGGAATGTCCAATGACTGGAAAAGAGGGTTAAGAAGACCATTCTTGTACAAGGAATTCTAATGAAGCTTACAGCCTGCAGTATTGTCTCCAGAACTGATCGTGGTACCCTGGTTTTGAGAGTTAAATTTCAACCAAAGACATTCTGGATTTCTGTCGTAGATTTGGGGAATTAGCATCCACCTACATGACTCAGGGGCGCTCTGCATATCAGAAGGCACTTGACCATGTGTGGGGCTACACACAAGTCGTTCTTAGATTAGGAGATTCTCCAGTCAATACAGATAAAGATAGATGCAGGAATCGCTGAAATGCTATTTTAAGATTTAAAGAAATTTTGTCCATAGGCGAAATTATAGAAATGGTAGCGATCAGCAACGAGGTATCAAAGTTTGGAAAATCTTCTAAAAAGCAGTTTAGCTTAATTAATACTACGTACAAGAAGCTCGTTAAATCACGAAATGGGCAGCGGTGACTTTTGGTGTCGATATCTGTATAAAAAGGTAGGTTAATGGTAAATGAAATTCTTCATTGCAGTAGACGTCAAGCTCAGATTCAATTAAATAGAAAATTTAGTTTATTAAGACATTATTTTGGCATTACTAAGTATCAGAATTGGGCATATGCTTCTAATTGGATCTTTAAATCGACGGTCCGATTTACTACAGAGGAAACCTTAGCACGGTGGTATGTATGTCTACCAGTTATAGTGTCATCGTTGGAGGAAGCTTTAATCATCCAACAACCGATTGGCCGCGCGTGAGAAATTCTGTTGAAGAATACGAAAAGCGTTCTCTGAAAACTACATAGAAACGTTAGTTCACAGTCTTTTCTGAAGGCATCTATCCAGACTGCAGCCTGGACTGGAAGTGAAAAGTCGACAGAGAACATGTCAGACGGGAAGATAATTGAAGCTCCTGAAATGTGAAGCTATAGAAGAATGAAGGAGACTGGATGAGTAGATCAAGCAGCAAATAGTGATGTACCGAATCGAATTGGACAAAAACTAAGTTTGTGGCACAACTTGACTGAAATGAGGGGTCATTTACTTGTCGTCATCGTTTCGCTTTCGCACAATACTACATTCAATATAAGTAAGTACTGTAGGAACATACTACCTAAGGATTATATTTATATTTGATAATAATAAACTTCGTTTTTTTCAGCAAAGAAATAAACCCTATTCTCACGACTTCTACGCGTCTTTACCATGTCTAATCGCCATTTGTTGAATGCCAGCACAGCCGCGTGTTAAGTTTAGGATCCTGTTAAATCTTTGTAAGTAGCTGCCATTATTTATTTCTCATTTCATATTGCTACTACATATCTTTTTGTCCAACGTGAATATGTGGCTTTCTTCTTCACTTTCATGATAATTAATCCTACTGGCAATAACTCATATGAAACTAACTTTATTTCTGATTTCCGTTTTAACATGTGACAAAATACGCCTTTGTTTTGCTTAAACAATCCCAAAAACCCTTACATAATTACCTTTAGCATTGCTTTAAAGGTCGCAGACTACGATTAATCTTGTCAAAATTTCTGTATTCTATTTAATCTAATTTTAAACTGATACTGTAACCGTCATTTCTTCTATGTGAATATTTTGTCTCCAGAACCCATGAATTGAGGTTTTGGGTGATCTAGAGCATCTAGTTCTCAATTTTAGAAGTGGCTTCTCTTTTTCCTATTAAATGATGATAAACTCCTAAAGTACTTCGATTTGTCTCTACTCATCTGCGCCAATTAGTATTCGGTACTATAAAGTATTTTATTTCATTCCGAAATTACTCCAACTTGTCTGCCACTTTTTTCTTTTCTTATTCTCCTGTATATGTTTTGACAGTACGCTAATTTAACACAATTTTTTCACCTAAATTTAGCAACTGTGATATTTTTCCCCTTAAGTTCATTATTAAAAGCTTTCTTACGCGACGATATTCATGTTCTTTTTAATTTCTGATCCAATGTCTGTCTCTCTCTCTCTGTCATGAAACAAATGTTTCTTGTCCAAGGGTTGCAACATAAAAATTACTCTTCATGGAACCTGTTACCGGGATAACAGTATGAGTGCACTCACCACACTGGGCTTAATGTGATGAGTGAACTAGTGACGGAGGGAGAAGATGTAGGAAGAACAGACAGCCCGTCGCGTCCTGAGTGAGTTGATATTCGTCACCACCTCGGCCGTTTCGGTTACTGGCTATGCATAAACATTGCAATTATGGGGCTCATTATACTGGGCCAGTGTTTATGGAAAGTCCCAACAGCAGTCGCTATATTTGTCATATCTATACAGAACTTCCCTAACCGCAATAAGTTAAAGCAAATCGCGACTCCTTACTGGCAACAGCACACGCACTTGGCGTTTCTCTTCGCCTTACACATCGTTGTCAGACGTAGCTAAACCCGACGCGGGCTGTTTGACAAGCTCCCCCGGCTCAGCCGCTTGCCTGATTAATACTTCGGAAAAAAGTTCGTACATCCTCGGGTGCGTTCAGAATGATAGTTTCACAGAACATGCAGCAAATGTTAGTAATTAAATAATGGCATTTTCACATCACTGTGAGGCCGCTAATAAGGAAATAGTTTTCCTGCTATATTTTCTGATAACCTTACGAATGAGTTAACGTGTTAAATGTTTGACGTTAAGCATTTGAAACCTCTATGGCTGAAGACACAGAACCTTCATTATGTTAGTTTTATTAGTTTTGGATCATTCGCCCAGAGACTAACGACACAGTCAAAATCAAACTGTTTACAAGTATACAATCGATCTTGGTAAGCACTTAGATTTTTCTCAAAAGTTAGTTTTTCTTCTTAACCATGTGTCGTAGAATGACATAATTTTCGAGGTATCGCGAGTGATATATGTGCGGAGTGTCTGCAAAACAGGTGGTGATTAGAGTTTGTAGTGAAAAAAAATAATAAATTAAAATGTAATGCTTGATGCTGAGGATTTGCCACATGAATATGGAATATTTTTTGAGTGATGAACTGCTTCCCTTCCAATACTCTGCGAGTCTGTGAGCGAGATAACGTTTAGAAAAGATCCGAAATTATGTTTAAAGTTTTTTGAAAGTTAATAAGTGCTCTGACTATCAAACAACAGATGAGTATAATTTGGATAATTTGCACTTCCTTTTAAGAAAGTTTTTCACATGTGACAATGTCTATTACGTCATGTGTTATGAACTATGTGTCGTGTGGTGTTACAACTTTGTAGGTATCTCAGTGGTACATGCGGATATTGTCTGCAAAATGAGGAGAGAATAGAGTTAGTAGCAAAGAAAACTGATTCTGTAGTTTTGCCACCTGAACAACCAATATTTGGTATACGATTAACTGTTTTTCGTTCATTGCTCTTTGGTTTCCGAGTCATGTTTAAAAATGGTTTGAAATTGTATATAATGTTTTTCGTAGTGCACTAAGTACTCTCATTCTCAGATACTCGATGAATATGTTCTGGGGAGTTTGTGCGTCATAAGATACGTCTCCCGAAAGGATATACAATGATTCTAAATTTAATACATATTGTATCAAACCTTTAACGTAATACTATAGCTCTTAAACAGTAGATTATGGTAAAAACTTAATTTTTTAAACTGTGTCAGTAACTATGTGAAATACTGGAACCATACCGGTTACCCTGGCAGCTGTGACAGGCACCCTGCAACTGCGTGTTTGGTTGACCATTTTAGCCATTTGGTAACACCGATTAGCTATACTGCTGGTCTGGGTCTGACAAGGGCAGCCTTTCCGTATGTTAATGACACTATAGTTCGACGTCACATTGCAGAAGCTCCTTAGCTCACTGTCCGCTATAGGTCAACTAGGCCATATTTGCTATTCTCTTGGGGGAACGACTGGAGTGACGCATCAACAGTTCTGTCTTGCTCGCGTTTCTGAGCAATACTTTTTTAAAAACATATCCTTGATGACAACGTGTCATTAACCAGTGGATGTGGAATGATACATCGCGTATAGTTCGGCAGCACCTATGACGATAAATTCGACTGCACGGCTGTTGACAGAGAGAAGAGCTATTAACGTGCTCATCACGGTTGCAACTTTTTCCATTGACAATTGCTTGAATAACGAGCTCAGTAATACGTGAGTGTACTCACACCCCAAGTTGCATTTGACGGTACTAAAGGAATAGACACTGTGACGTTTAACGACGGCACAAGTATAATGCACATGGTTTCCAGTAGCATTACAGGGGAAAGGGACACGCATTTGACAGTACCGCAAGTATTCTGTAGTTGACAATTATTTACCTCAAACTGATAACAACCAGCCACTGTGTATACGAACCGAAAGACATACATCGAAAAAAAAAATACATTTTCCTGTTAATTTGCCTCAAAATTCTCTATATTCCTAATGTATTTTCCCTTCCCAAGATTTTGTAAAGCGGTGCTTTCACCTTCGGTTTCGCACCTCACATTCGTATTGGCAGCGAAGCCCGCATTTTAAACCGTGTGGCTAAAAATACTGTTACACCGTACACAGAACGCCATGTCATTCATTTCGCTGGCCACACAACATAATGTACACATTATGAATCATTACGTAACTAATCGTACTGGCAATTAGCAGAGTTATCGGTTGATTTTCTGCCGAGTGTTGACAACGAATATTTCTCCGAGTGGACTATTAAGCGGCTTATCGAAGATTGTTTATTATTTTTTAAACAGTTGCAAGCATAGCTATCACGATTGTAAAAATTTCAATTTTAGTCTGATATTTAGACGTCTCTAAAAGTGCACAACCTTTAATTGTGAATTTAAGACGTTTTCCAAGCTATAATCCACATCGAATATTTTGTTAGTTATCGTAATTTTCCTTTACAAATTGCAGGTAAATGACAAATGTACCACACGTTGCATGTAGTCCACCAATCGATAGCATCATTATGGTTTCGGCTGTTGTGCTAAACTGTAACTGAAAAAGCTGATTCCATGAATTTATGCAAACTAGAGTTTCTAATGTCATGGAATCAAATAACGTCGAGAAACTGAGACAGAAGGGAAAACATTTCGACTATTCTGGCTTGATGCTACACCTGGATTTGTCACTGCCATAATTATAAGCAGAAACGTTGTTTGTATTATAAATTGGGATTATCCTTACATAAATCATTTCTGTATTTCCTTACCTTGCTTTACTACATATATCACACAAAATTGCACGAGTGCGATACGCAGTCACGTAGTTTCTCGGAATTTTGTGGCAGACACTGCACTTTTTATATTCTTTCTTGTTACAACACGTGAGAGAAATATATGTCCACTGTATACAGTGTTTATTATTTACTCAGCCACTGGAAGCTCGTCTGGTTTAGGACCAGATTAAATATTTCCTTCACGTCTCTGCGTACTGTCCTCGTAACTTCAGAGTAATGTTTCTTATACTCTCAGTATTTGCTTCGGAACCTGTTTCTCCTTCCGCCGTCAGTTAATCCTTTCCATATGTCTCACTGCACCTTCCATTAAACAGAGCCTGCAGATGATGAAGTTTTTACTGTGCTTATTATTTTCCTACTATCTGTCCAGCATATGATTCAGTTACTTTCATTTGTTAGTTCTTCTGCAGTTTTTCTACAATTCATGAAACATTCTGACTTTTCTGTGCTGCAGATATGAATTTCAGATACTTCTACTCCAACCTTTTTGGTTGTACAGGGTGATTATATTATCGTTTAAAAACACCGAAGCGAGAAAGATGTCGCTGAGACAAGTAATTTAATATCAGACACTGGGGCGTCAAATGTTGGAAATACTCCAAAAGTGGATGACAAGTGTTGAACATGTTACGTCATCAGATGACATACCTCTGCGCGCTTGCAGTACTTGGACTTGTCGATCCTCCACTCGCCGGTAGGGGCAGTGCTGCACATCTCTCCGATAGGGTAGACCGCTTTCGCTCTTGCAGTCTCCAGTGTGATACTGTAGTGTTCGCTGTAGTGGTAATACATTTATGGAGACAGAGTAGCCTAGCGAAGCGAGGTGCAGCACTGCCAGCTACAGGCGAGAGTAGGCTCGACAAGCCCAACCGGTGCTGCTCGTATGTGAAACCAGTAAGTGGGTCAAAATCACGTATTCATTCTCTCAGCGACCACACCTGCACCGAAACGGCAGATACCAGACAGAATGCCGAAATACTGAATTCGGTCTTCCGAAGTTGTTTCACCGCGGAGGGTCATTAACACTATCTCTCCTTTCAGTCGTCATACGGAAGTCGAAATGGCAGATATTGAGATAACGAATCGTGGATTTGAAAAGGAGCTACAATCGGTTCGTAGTGGGGAGGCGTCAGGACCAGGACCTATAACATTCTATAAAGATTATGAGAAAGAACTTGCTCCCCTTCTAGCAATAATTTATCGTAGACCGTTTGAGCAACGAAAGGTGCCTAACAACTGGAAAAAAGCGTAGATCATTCTCGTTTCTAAGAAAGGCCGTAAGTCAGATCCACACAATTATAGACTTAAATCGTTGATGGCAATCCATTGTAGCATTATACAACATGTTGTATCCTCAACAATTATGACGTTTGTGGAAAATGAACATCACCTCTATAAAAATCAACATAGATTGCGCAGAGATCCTGTTACTCCATGAAATCCACGACGCAGTGGACAACGGCGCTCATGTTGATACCGTGTTCCTTGATTTCAGTAAGACATTTGACACCGTCCCGCGTTGCCGCTTACTATCGGAGCGGACTTGCTATTGGATTCAAGACTTTTTGCAGATAGAACTCAACGCGTCGCTCTTAACGGAACAAAATCAACAGATGTAATATCTGGAGTATCACAGGGAAGTATGAGAAGACCGTTGCTGTTTACACTATACGCTATGTGGTCAAAAGTATCCGGAAACCTGCCTGAAAACGACTTACAAGTTCGTGGCGCCCCGCATCGGTAATACTGGAATTCAATACGGTGTCGGCCCACTGTTAGCCTTTATGACAGCTTCACTTTGGTAGGCATACGTTCAGACAGGTGCTGGAAAGTTTCTTGGGGGATGGCAGCCCATTCCTTACGCAGTGCTGCATTTAGGAGAGGTATCGAAGTCGGTCGATGAGGCCTGGCATGAAGTCGGCGTTCCAAAACATCCCAAAGGGGTTCTATAGCATTCATGTCAGGTCCCTGTGCAGGCCAGGCCATTACACGTATTTATTATCGTGTAACCTCTCCGCCACAGGCCGTGCATTGTGAACAGGTGCTCGATCGTGTTGAAAGATGCAATCGCCATCCACGAATTGCTCTTCAACAGTGGAAAGCAAACATCAGTGTAGGCCTGTGCTGTGATACTGCCACACAAAACAACAAGGGGTGCCAGCCCCCTCCATGAAAAACACGACCACACCATAACACCACCGCCTCCGAATTTTACTGCTGGCAGTACACGCACTGACAGATGATGTTCACTGGGCATTCGCCATACCCACACCTTGCCATCGGATCGTCACATTGTATACGATGATTCGTCACTCCACACAACGTTTTTCCACTGTTCAATCGTCCAATGTTTACGCTCATTACATCAAGCGATGTGTGGCTCATGAGCAGCCGCTCGACCTCGAAATTCACGTTTTCTCACCTCCCGCCTATCATAGTGCTTGGAGTGGATCCTGATGCAGTTTGTAGTTCCTGTGTGATGGTCTTGATAGATGTCTGCCTATCACACATTACGACTCTCTATAACTGTCGGCAGTCTCTCTCAGTCAACAGACGAGGTCGGCCTGCACGCTTTTGTACTGTTCGTGTACCCTTACGTTTCCCCTTCACTATCACATCGCAAACAATGGACCTAGGGATTTTTAGGAGTGTGAAAATCTCGCATGCAGACGTATGACACAAGTGATACCCAATCATCTGACGACGTTCGAAGTCCGTGAATTCCGTGAAGCGCCCCGTTCTGCTCTCTCACGATATCTAATGACTACTTAGGTCGCTGATATGGAGTACCTGGCAGTAGGCGGCAGCACAATGCATCTGATATGAAAAACGTATGTTTTTGTGGGTATCCGGATACTTTTGATCACATTGTGTATGTAAATGATCTAGCAGTAAGCATCGGATGCCCTTTAAGTATATTCACAGATGATGCATTTGTCTATAGCAAAGTAGCACCGCCAGAAGATAGTAATAATTTGCAGAACGACCTGCAAAGAATTTATGAATGGTAAAGGCTGTGGAAGCTGATACTGAACGTAAATAAATGTAACATATTGCGAATACATAGCAAAAGAAATCAACTACTGTACAGATGGAGACAGCGTGTGCCGTAAAATATCTTGGCGCAACTATCCATAGCGACCTTCAGTGAAATAATCACATAAAACAGGTAGTAGGAAAAGCAGACTTCAGACTCAGATTCATCGGAAGAATCTAAATGAAATGTAACTCATCCAGGAAAGAAGTGACTTATAAGACACTTGTTCTGTCGATTCTTGAGTATCGTTCATCTGTCTGGGTTCCCTGTCACGTAGCACTGATAGAGGAGATAGAGAAGATCGAACGAAGAGCGGCTCGTTCCGTCAAGGGAACCTTTAGCTGGCGAGAAAGGGATATGGAAATGCTAAACAAATTAGACTGGCAGACGTTACAAGAGAGGCGTTCTGCATCACGGAGAGATTTACTATTGAAATTTCGGGACAGCACATTTCGGACAGCCTATTACTCCCCCCCCTCCTTCCCCTCCCCCCAAATACATCTCGCGTATTGAGGATAAAATTACAGAAATTAATGCTAAAACAGAAGATGACGGACAATCATTCTTCCTTCGCACTATTCACCAGTGGAACAGGGTTGGAGGGATGAGATAGTGGTACCGAAAGTACCCTCCACCACACACCATTAGGTGGCTTGTGGAGTATGATGTAGATGTAGATGTAGATGCTGGCCTAACGAAGTACGTCATTGGTGACGTCGCTTGTTCAACATTTGTCATCAACTTTTTGGGTATTTCCCGAAATTAGCGACCCCATGTGTCACATACTAAATTACACTCCTGGAAATTGAAATAAGAACACCGTGAATTCATTGTCCCAGGAAGGGGAAACTTTATTGACACATTCCTGGGGTCAGATACATCACATGATCACACTGACAGAACCACAGGCACATAGACACAGGCAACAAAGCACGCACAATGTCGGCACTAGTACAGTGTATATCCACCTTTCGCAGCAATGCAGGCTGCTATTCTCCCATGGAGACGATCGTAGAGATGCTGGATGTAGTCCTGTGGAACGGCTTGCCATGCCATTTCCACCTGGCGCCTCAGTTGGACCAGCGTTCGTGCTGGACGTGCAGACCGCGTGAGACGACGCTTCATCCAGTCCCAAACATGCTCAATGGGGGACAGATACGGAGATCTTGCTGGCCAGGGTAGTTGACTTACACCTTCTAGAGCACGTTGGGTGGCACGGGATACATGCGGACGTGCATTGTCCTGTTGGAACAGCAAGTTCCCTTGCCGGTCTAGGAATGGTAGGACGATGGGTTCGATGACGGTTTGGATGTACTGTGCACTATTCAGTGTCCCCTCGACGATCACCAGTGGTGTACGGCCAGTGTAGGAGATCGCTCCCCACACCATGATGCCGGGTGTTGCCCCTGTGTGCCTCAGTCGTATGCAGTCCTGTGATTGTGGCGCTCACCTGCACGGCGCCAAACACGCATACGACCATCATTGGCACCAAGGCAGAAGCGACTCTCATCGCTGAAGACGACACGTCTCCATTCGTCCCTCCATTCCCGCCTGTCGCGACACCACTGGAGGCGGGCTGCACGATGTTGGGGCGTGAGCGGAACACGGCCTAACGGTGTGCGGGACCGTAACCCAGCTTCATGGAGACGGTTGCGAATGGTCCTCGCCGATACCCCAGGAGCAACAGTGTCCCTAATTTGCTGGGAAGTGGCGGTGCGGTCCCCTACGGCACTGCGTAGGATCCTACGGTCTTGGCGTGCATCCGTGCGTCGCTGCGGTCCGGTCCCAGGTCGACGGGCACGTGCACCTTCCGCCGACCACTGGCGACAACATCGATGTACTGTGGAGACCTCACGCCCCACGTGAACGAGCAATTCGGCGGTACGTCCACCCGGCCTCCCGCATGCCCACTATACGCCCTCGCTCAAAGTCCGTCAACTGCACATACGGTTCACGTTCACGCTGTCGCGGCATGCTACCAGTGTTTAAGACTGCGATGGAGCTCCGTATGCCACGGCAAACTGGCTGACACTGACGGCGGCGGTGCACAAATGCTGCGCAGCTAGCGCCATTCGACGGCCAACACCGCGGTTCCTGGTGTGTCCGCTGTGCCGTGCGTGTGATCATTGCTTGTACAGCCCTCTCGCAGTGTCCGGAGCAAGTATGGTGGGTCTGACACACCGGTGTCAATGTGTTCTTTTTTCCATTTCCAGGAGTGTATTTGTCTCATCCTCATGTACACTTTTGGGTTTTTTAAACTTTAGTAAAAATCAGCCTGTATAATGCATCTAAAACGTTTATTGTAAAGTAATGTTCTTTCACATACACCAACGATACTCCAACGAATACTTCATGAACTTTCCGCAGGAGCGGCTATCAAATACCCAACCTGCTACCCATTCTATGATTCACATCGTTTTCTAGAGACAACTTTCTCGAATGTGTACACGTGTTCTTTGGCGTACATGCAGTTTAACCAGTGTTTAATCCATTGTAAATCTGAGCTTGTACCTCACTTCTAATGTTCTTATTGTAGACGCAGTTTCGGCCCCACTTTTTCCTGGGATCCTTGTCCCTTGTTACCTCTCCTTCCTTAATTAATATTCTGCCACCATTCTTCCAAGAGACAAGAATCTTTTTCCGTGTTGTATTGTATCGCAAGAGATTTTACGGAAAACTCAGATTCGTTTACCATTACACTAAATTACCTTGAAATACTCTTCAGAAATCCGTTACACAGCTCTGCATTTTTAATCCAGACAATCTTTTGTACCCGAAATCACTTACGGACGCCTATGTGGTGGACGTCTATTCGAAACTATTCGAATCTTCGTACTGGATAAATTTTCATCGTCAGTATTTGGCAAAGAAGCGCAGAAAAGATGGTAGCTTACAGTCCGCGACTATCAGTCTCTGCCCCATTGTACTGGGTTAAGTTACAGTTTCTCCAAGGAGTCTCATGTGAGACTGATAATGGTGGTTCATCTACCGGACGGATTCGTTACTGTGGCGTCGATAGCTACGATGCCACAAGCTGGGTGCACGTGCACTGCGAGACAAGACTAACTAAGCTGTGGAGCTCAGGGAGTGCCGTCTTAAGATTTCGCCCATTACATTAAGAGAAGACGGCCTGGAAATATCGCTTCTGCTACCGAGTGGGCTGGCTTGCTATTGAGACTTTGTATTAGTTACGTTCAGTTAAAGTTTGGACAGCAATGAGTATTTGTTAGTTGAGATTATACAGAACAGTCATGCTAACTTCACAGAATTAGGCGTGGACTACGGCTCCACACCTACGTGCTCATCCTAGCCAAAGTTATGAGTGCATTTGATATTTACTTGTGTTTTTGATTCTATTAAAAGTGTTAAAGTTACATGTAGTACCGAAGTGCTTCACCTCTCCTGCTCCTACTCGCTTCCTTCACTCTCGGCCTATATTACAGAAGCAGTTCACAGGAGCAGACCCAAGCACTGCCTATCCAGGCGGAATACAAAAGTTGCGTTCTGTCCTGTCGCAGAGGAGATGATTCTGTGCCGGTACCGAGTTCACCCTCTACCTTGTCCTTCAACGTCATTCCAGAATGTGAACATGGCTGGGAAAAACGCACAGTAGAAAATGAGTTAAAGGATAGCAGTTTCAACGAACTAACAGAATAAGTTTCCCTTAATGGTTTAAGGCGAATACCTGGCTTATTCCTCTGAAAGGACACAGCCGATTCATTTCTCCATGCTCCCCCAACCGGAGCAGAAACAGTCTCTAGAAGCATCATCATCGACGAAACGTCTAATCCTATCCTTCCTGACTACAGCTAACTTTGGACTAATCCGCTGGTAAAGGCATTTTGTATTCCTGTCATAAGAATATAGACGAAATCCAGCATTTCTGGAAATGTAGACAGTGTACTATAGTGATTTATTCTACAGTGTCTTTTCATTTTCTACTCTCATTGATTACCCTTAACGTAGGGACTTAATGATGGAGACGTTCCTTATAGCGCAGAACTCTGTTCTTCGTACGCTCTTTTCTGTTTCTTGTAACTACTGCAGCGTCGACGTAACTGTCTACACTGTATTTCTTCGTTAATGAACAAGGCTCAGTCCTTTCGTCACTGATCAGGCAATGTCGGCCACAGTGCTTAGGATGTAGGGCACTGTACCGGAATGACAACGACACAGGAGAGTTACGTATTAGGGGGCTGGAGGATGGCGATGTGGGACTAACCCGTTTTAAACATTAAGAGAGTTTGCCTGCCTGACGCGTCTGCATTATTCAGGGCGATGGCCCTTCCTCCTCCCTTCCCAATGTGTATCGCTGATGGTTACGCTGCATTAAATCATTAGGCGGCGCTCACAAAAGGCTGGAGACTGCCCGACGTACTGAATATTCAGAGGCCAGATTTCCCCCGGTGCGAGTGTCCGTGTCCAGCTAATAAGACCGCCGCGAATGCTGCACGTCCGCTGACTGGCGGAGGGAAGGTAGCCGCCCCCCCTGCCCCCCCCCCCCCCCTTCGCCCCCGACCATACCTGCCGGTTTTACGTCCGCTTAATTGCCGGGCCTATAAAGAATCTGCGTCATTTAACATGTAAAGTGCTTATGCCGTTACGGGTATTAACCACTAGGTGCCCTCATCCATAACGAATACTTAGCGTATATCGGCAAGTTATTCTCTGACGAGGACATTTCCGGAAACGAATTCCCGAATGACCATTCAGGTAGACCACTTGCTACGCAGCGTAAAATTTTTAATCTGACTTTCATCCGCTCAGCGTGTCCTTTCCATTTGGTTAAATATTTCCTGATCCGATAAAATTACTGGGCTGTAAATAAATGAAGGTGCATATTTAAATGTTTCATTTTTCAAATGTAAAAATATACAAAAAGACAGAAAACGACTGAAATGTCAGATTCTTTAATACGTTTTTTGACTTTTCCATGTGTACTACAAATCAAGCGACACAGCGATAACGCTAAAAAAAGAATCGAAAAGCGGCACTTCAGTTCTCTAGCTTGAAAACCACAGGCCTGAAGAATGTAAAAGAAATACATTGATGAGCCAAAACATTATGACCACCTGCATAATAGCTTGTTTGTCAGTCTTTGGAACGAAATACATCACTCATTGTTGGCATCAGGGATCCGATAGTTCGTCGATAGCTTTGTGGAGGAATGTGGCATTAGATGTCTACGCACAAGTCATGTAATTCCCGTTAAAAACGGGCCGCTTATTTGCGTACGATGATGGCGCTCGAGAGCGATCCAGGTGGGTGCTATAGGATTTACGTGAGGCAAATTTGGTCACCGAGACATCAACAGTTATTCACTGTAACGCTCCTCAAACCACTGTAGCACCATTCTGGCTCCGCGACACGGACACTCATACTGATAAAAGAAGACGTCGTCGTCTGGGAAGACTTCAGGCACTAAGGGATGCAGGTGATTCGCAGCTGTCGGCGTGTCTTCGATAACTACCACAGGTCCCATGCAAGCGCAGGGAATGTCTCCCCTAGCATTATACTTGATCCCACCAGCCTGTGTCCGTGGCGAGCGGCACGTTTAGAGCCGCCGTTCAAATCCATGACGGCGCTTGTGGAGACTGCGATCGATCTTGTGTAGCAAAAAATGATTCAACCGAAGAGGCATCACTTTTCCATTGGTAGGCGGTCGACTGCCGATGGCCCCGTGCCCTTTGCAATCGTAACTGATAATGTCATTGGGTCAACATGTGTGTGTGTGTGTGTGTGTGTGTGTTTTATCTAATGGGCGCCCAACGGCGAGGTTATCAGCGCCCTGACATTTATTAAAACAATGTGGATAATAACGAAAACTGTCTTACACGCATTCACTCGAAATGACCACACAATCACTCTATCACTCAGGTACTCTCACATGCACTAAAACCGATTAGGAGGCAAGACTGCTATTCAAGAAATTAGAGGGAAAACAAAACGCAGAAGAGCTAAAAGAACAGCACAGGGAAATGTGACTGGCTGACCACTTACAAAAACATGGGTGACCAGCCACCCTATTGACACATTAAAAACATCTCCAAAAATTAAAAACGTGGGACAGTTCACAAGACTTTAAAACACGAACGACATTCACTTGATCATTACATAAAACATACTGCAGATCCGCCGGCAACTCCGCTGCTGTCCGCTGGTCACCAAATAAAATGCAGTCCAATAAAATGTGGTGCACCGTGATCTGCAAGCCACAAGCACCACACATCGGAGGGTGCCTCATAGGGCTGTGGCCGATGCGAAGACCTCATCCCGTCGACGTGGCTGGAAGGAAGTATGCCACGGCTGAGGTGTGGGCATGACGACTCGGAGCTTGTTGTCGGTCACTTCTATCCACTCGTCTCCCCAGTGACGCAGGGCTTTATACCTCAACAGCGAGGTGAGAGCATGCAGGGAGACAGCACACCGAAATACCTGACGGTCACGACACGCCTCCTTGGCTGCTCAATCAGCCCTTTCATTCCGCAGAGTTCCCGCGTGCCCAGGTATAGTCTGTCGGTAAACTGAAGAGCGAGCGAGTCAGTCCCCACTCTGCCTACCCAGCTACGTCACAAGGCTCTACTACAGGCTGTTTCACAACGTCGTACCGGTCCTGCCGCGGCGCGCACTTTAAATCTGTGGCAACGCCGTATACAGATACGTTCCGGCTACGTTCATTTTTAGACAAATGTGTTAAGACTATAAGGAATACAAAAGACGATAGCTTCTTCCGAAATGCAACATTATAGTGTAAATAATATTAACATAATGCAAGTCAGAATTCTACTACAAACAAAGAACCGAATGCCTGTTCATGTCATTGTATGTTCCTCTAATGCTATTCGTATAACGAATCCCATATAGTGCAGTCAATCTGTAGAATTTAAGGTTTGTTCCTACTTTGTGTTCCTACTAAAAGTTAGAAGTTTCCTTAGAAGGGCTGCGTTGAAACTTACCAATTCTTCGCGTTCCTTCCTTATGTATCCTATTATGGCAAGGCTGACGTTTCCATAAACTGCAGCCCTTTGATTGGGACTGGTAAAATTAGCAAACAGTTCTTTCTGTGCCGTCTCCTTACACACGCTGTTATAGCGTTAGAGACGACTGAACGCTCGTTACTCCGCAGATACCTCCTCTTCGTTTTCTGCACATTTTCTTGCAATGCAGGGCGATTATCCATCACTTCCGGACACCTAAGTATATCAGTGACTGACACTGGAAACTACGATCCCCGAACAGAAACAACGTATATCACTGCACGCCGATCTACACCGCTGGACAGGTAACGGGTAACTGCTTTTGGGTGCCCCTGTAGGCCAGTGACAGCGTTCTTCCGGGAAGGGCCACTTCCCCCACCAAAAGCGCTGCACGCTCTTCGGTTTACAGACAGACTATACCAAGCAGAAAGACACCTTCTTCCCCAGTCGCTGTAGTTGGAGGAGGTCGTCCTCTACATTCTGGGTCATTTTATCTGCTGGGTACAACCGTTGGTGAGAGTAAAGGGCGCTCAAAGAATCTGGACGAGAAATCTAACACTGGGAGAATGTCTCATCTGCTCCAGTGCCCGCAAGATTCCAGATAATTCTGCGTCGCAGATGATAAATTCGGGAGGCTATTTGAGGACACGATCCGCGAAAATGACGGAGTAACCAACGGAGACACTCTGCTTGGACCCATCTGTAAAAACAGCTACACGGTTGTGGCACTCAGATAAAACGGCAGAAAATGCCACATTAAAAACGGAAGCAGGAGTTCTATCTCTCCTGTACCGCACCAAATCTAAAATCACTCTGGGCCGCTCCAGTAACCAGGGTGGCAGATGGTTAAAATCCTGGACTTCGGGTCGTACTGGCGCCACACCCATTGATTCCAGCACACGCTGCACGCGGATCCCAAATGGCATTGTGTCTTGTGGACAGTTGGAAAAAAGGCGCTCCACATGTGGACAAACAACAGTATGGTGTGCGGGTGAAGTTGGAGCTGCAGGGAGTTGGCGCCATAAGGTAACTGGCGGTTCCCCTGCCTCAGCACAGATGGTGGGTGTGGGACTTGTCCGGTAAGCGTCTGTGGCCAGCTGAATCCCCTCATGGTGGATAGCGTCAATGAACCGCAAACAAGAGGACCTCGCTGACCCATACACCGTGCACCCATAGCCCAGTCGCGAACGCACAAAAGCCCGATATAACTGGAGGAGACACGCCTTGTCCGCTCCCCGCGATCTGTGGCTAAAGCACTTGAGGATGTTCAGCGCCTTCAGGGTTCAGGCTTTCAAGTCTCGCAGATGTGGCAACCATGACAATCTGGAGTCAAAAATGAAGACCAGAAACCGCAATGTGTCTCTAAAATGTAGGATGTTGTCCCCCATCTTCAAGGCAGGCAAATTAAATAGACGACGGGAACAATTAAACTGAACACACACACACACTTACCAGTAGAAAACCAAAACCTGTATTTACAGCCCACTCCCTTAACTGTAACAGACGGCTCGCTGTTGCAGCACTGGAGGAGGAGCAGAAAACAGCAAAATCGTCCACAAATAAGGAGCACTGTACTTACTGTAGACGTGATACTGTTGATGGCTATGGCAAAGAAGATAACACTTAAAACACTGCCCTGAGGAACACCATTCTCCTGCTCAAATCGAGCAGAGAGCATGGCATCGATTCGGGTCTAAAAGAACCACTGAGACAGGAAAGACCGAATGAAAATTGGGAGGTGGCCACGAAAGCCCCACTGATGCAGTTGCGCAAGTATACAGTGTCTCCAAGTAATATCGTATGCCTTACTTATATCAAAGAAAATGCCAGTACAGTGATGTTTACGGGGGAAAGCCTGCTGAATAGCTGCCTCTAGGAGGATCAGGTTGTAGAAAGTGCACCGATATCAGCGAAATCCACACTGAGAGCGGGTAAGGAGTTGGTTGGTCTCTAAACGCCAGACCAGACGACAGTTAACAAATAGCTCCATGGTTTTTCCTATACAGCTGGTGAGGGCGATGCTCCAGTAACTACTTGGACATGTGCGGTCCTTTCCTGGTTTGAGAAGAGGGATCAGAATTGCCTCCCTCCAAGAGTTGGGGAAGTTACCTGTCAGCCATATTAGATTAAAACATTCAAGCAGGATTTTCTGACAAATGTCGAACCATGCATTACCGGATGTGGTCGTGACTGGGTGCAGTGTCAGAAGTCTCAGCCAGTGCCAATGCGAGCTCCCACATGGAGAAATGGCAGTAGTAGGCCTCAGAAGCGTTGGACCTGAAGTACAACTTCTTCCTCTCTCCAGTCGCATGGTAGCGACGAAACACTGGATCCTGGCTTGCAGTAGCAGTTGTTTTGTGCAAGATGTGCAGCTAGCGTCTGAGCAATGTCTATGGTGTTGTTTGGAGGCACCCCTGTTTCAGCACAACTGCTATCGGTAAATGGCTGCGTGTACCAGAAACCCTCTGGATGGCTTCCCATGTTTCTGTGGAAGAAGTGCAACGGTTGATGGAATCCGGGAACTCCTGCCATGACGGTTGATTGCTCTGTCCCAAATGGCTAAATGGCACTCTTCTGTCGCCGAAAGACTTTGGTATGGACAGGTCAGCAGCATGGTGGATCACACCTGTAATCGATACTGTAAGTAGGCTGTTTATGTTTTCTTATTGGCAACGTTACGTAGCGCTACAACCCTGTCTTACTCCCTTCCCAACCACTGCTTCCCTTTCATGTCCCTCGACTCTTATAACTGCCATCTGGTTTCTGTACAAATTGTAAATAGCCTTTCGCTCCCTATGTTTTACCCCTGTTATCTTTAGAATTTGAAAGAGAGTATTCCAGTCAACATTGTCAAAAGCTTTCTCTAAGTCTACAAATGCTAGAAACGTAGGTTTGCCTTTCCTTAATCTTTCTTCTAAGATTAGCCGTAAGGTGAGTATTGCCTCACGTGTTCCAGTGTTTCTACGGAATCCAAACTGATCTTCCCCGAGGAAGGCTTCTACTAGTTTTTCCATTCGTCTGTAAAGAATTCGTGTTAGTATTTTGCAGCTGTGACTTATTAAACTGATAGTTCGGTAATTTTCATATCTGTCAACACCTGCTTTCTTTGGGATTGGAATTATTATATTCTTCTTGAAGTCTGAGGGTATTTCGCCTGTTTCACACATCTTGCTCACCAGATGGTAGAGTTTTGTCAGGACTGGCTCTCCCAAGACCGTCAGTAGTTCCAATGGAATGTTGTCTACTCCGGGGACCTTGTTCCGACTCAGGTCTTTCAGTGCTCTGTCAAACTCTTCACGCAGTATCATATCTCCCATTTCATCTTCATCTACATCCTCTTCCATTTCATAATATTGTCCTCAAGTACATCGCCCTTGTATAGACCCTCTATATACTCCTTCCACCTTTCTGCTTTCCCTTCTTTGCTTAGAACTGTGTTTCCATCCGAGCTCTTGATATTCATACAAGTCGTTCTCTTTTCTCCAAAGGTCTCTTTAATTTTCCTGTTGGCAGTATCTATCTTATCCCTAGTGAGATAGGCCTCTACATCCTTACATTTGTCCTCTAGCCATCCATGCTTAGCCATTTTGCACTTCCTGTCGATCTCATTTTTGAGACGTTTGTATTCCTTTTTGCCTGCTTCATTTACTGCATTTTTATATTTTCTCCTTTCATCAATTAAATTCAATATTTCTTCTGTTACCCAAGGATTTTTACTAGCCCTTGTCTTTTTACCTACTTGATCGTCTGCTGCCTTCGCTACTTCATCCCTCAAAGCTACCCATTCTTCTTCTACTGTATTTCTTTCCCCCATTCCTGTCAGGTGTTCCCTTATGTTGTCCCTGAAACTCTGTACAACCTCTGGTTCTTTCAGTTTATCCAGGTCCCATCTCCTTAAATTCCCACCTTTTTGCAGTTTCTTCAGTTTTAATCTACAGGTCATAACCAATAGATTGTGGTCAGAGTCCACATCTGCCCCTGGAAATTTCTTACAATTTAAAACCTGGTTCCTAAATCTCTGTCTTACGATTATATAATCTATCTGATACCTTTTAGTATCTACGCCGTATACCACATGATAATTGCGTTGAAGTTGAAACTCTGCGTACTAGGAAGAGTAAAGTTTTACACCACATTTCACATGTAAAACCGTTTATTGAAAGATAATCTGCTTTTTAACTTTGTCTTTGCCATATAACATTTCTCTTTACATTACTAGTATGCTTTGTCAGACTTAGAATCTGTTAACATGCAACAATGTTTTGAAGTTCACTATCCAGTCTATAACCTAGGGAACATATTTAGACATTATTTACGAGTGCATTGTTATAGTGAACAGACGACACAGTGTTATTGTATGTGTACATTCTTGCTTGTTAGTTGCACGATTACGTAACGACTATAAGGCTGACATACTTAGAACATGTACCACTGCTGCTAATGAGATTTTAAGGCAACATTTTAGTTTACTTGAAAATACATTCTGGATTTAAAGTACTTTCTGTGAGATACCAGATGACACAGTGGTTATTTTATGTGACAGCTACACGATTTTATCTCGACGCTACTAATGAGTGACAATTTACAATGTTGCTTTTGCGGTGTATCTGTTTTATATCTATACAGTTTTCTGAATTCTTCTGGAAAATAAAACATGTTTTAGTAGTAACTTTTGTGGTATAGCTACAAGGAGACAGCCTTTTCCGTAGCACAACAATACGTTACAGCACAGTACTTTCTTCATCACGGCAATAAGTGTAATAACTAAGATATCTATACGCAAAGCACTTCACTTTTGTGTATCATGAGGTATGTACATTGACTTCTGCAGAACTTGGCTTTCGGAGGACGATAACTACGACACTTCCACAGAGATTATCTTACAACAAGACGCACAGTTTAGCGCTACAGTACACGTATTTGAGTGATTAATTTTGTACTTAAAACATTTATTTTTAAAGATATTTGAAGTACGATGATACAAAGGTTTTCCGTGATACATTTCATTCCATTGCTGTAATCTGTAACACCTGAGGGTATAATTACATCAATCCTCAGTGGGGTAAACGCTTAGTTTGTGTACCATGTGTGTGGCAAGCACAAGGATCCCTAGCTAATATGGTATTTGCTTATACAACTTTACAAATCGGTACCATACTTCTCCAACACAGAATTAAACAGCTATCTGATTATTTAATAGAGAAACAAACATTTTTTTTACTACGTTAGTGACAGATGTTTACGTAATTACATAGTTGGATAACTTCACACTTATGAAATTGTATTTTGTATGTACTTTGTGAACTCTTCATATTTTTTCAGAACCATTGTGATGCTATGAGAGCTTTGAATGATGTATTTGGTATGGGATCATGATTTTTAAAGTACGTTTGAGGTAGGTGACACTTTTGAAATGAGCAGAGAATTTTTTGTAGATTTTAAAATATTCAGAAAGCTATGACGATTTTGAGATTTGATTGATCTGTTATGATATTATTATGTCGACGATGTGTATTATGCTGTTGAGGTATGTTTATGATCAATGAGATGATGCCATACGAGGAATCTGATTATGCTATGTATTTATTATGATGAAATATTGAAGATGTGTTGATGAATATGTATATGTGTAATAAGGTAACGAATAAGGAGTAGTGGTTAGGGACTCTGACTTGTGAAAAAGGATGATGGGAACCAAGAATCGTACTTTAAAGATTTATGAAATGTGTGTAAATGCGTGAATGTATCACAATGCCGACGAAAATTTTTGGACACTATTATATTTAAAAGATTTTGTTTCTACACATTTGTAACGCAAATTCTCGACCTGTGAAATTTTATGTGAGACTGTCACTGTAGTGCAAACTGCTGTCGTAAATATTTCGGTAAGAAAGGTAAGTGACCTTGACGTAATGCGTTATGGGCGACCAGCTGTCCGAGTCACCTGGAGGAAAAGCCATTAGGTAAAAAAAAGAGACAATTAACCTCGCTATTGACATTCCATTGTAGAAAGCATCACAAATACGACACGCTCATTACTTGGAAACATATCATACTATGTGCTACTTACTGAAATGCTTATGAATTGATGGGAAATATTCTTACATCTGCAAACCTGATTATGACAAGTGTCTTTCTACGAGAGTTGAGAGCTACTGACTTACGAAATGCCACATAGCTATTGAATGATGTTTTTATGCTTTGGTTTGCGTAACTGCTTATTTCATTTGATATCTGTTTTCCAGCTGTGTTGCAGCTTTGGTTTTATAAAATAAACTTAAATGCATTTGCTAATGTGAACACTTTCTGTCAACAGATCTATTAAATAATTATTTTCTGATCCACATTCTTCGAAAAAGGAGCTCTTGGAATGGAAAGAACAATAAGAAGGGACTAATGACAGTAACTGCATATATAATTTTCTTTTCAAGTACTTGGTAATTTTTTGTAGAATTAGTTTATGTGATGCACCACTTTAATTACATAGACATTAAGATGTGAATAGACATTTCCCTTATCTGCATTGTTGTCTTTAGTGTACTATTTTTTCTGCTTGAGCTTTGTCGTGTTTAGGTATAAGTTATTGCATTTGCTGCTGCTGTGTGCCAGGCATAGTGCTACTAAATTTAACTTTGTATTAGTCTGTTAAGCCAGTTTTACTACTGATTTATTTTTCTTGTTGCTGCACTTTGGCTCTTATTAGTTGTAATGTTGCATTTTATCTGTTGATTTAGATTTACTGCTGCTTGCTTTGCAAATTGGCATTTTTTGTCATTGCTGTTTGTGTTAATTGTTTTGTGCTGCTGCATTACCTCGTCCCTTAGTTTAGCATCTGAGCTCAGTAGATTTAAGTTAGCTTAAGATGGGGTAGGCTATATAAGGGAACGAGTTGTGATGAATGGAAAGAAATGCATTGAGAAGCTGTAAGAAAATGGTTTGGCCAAAAAAGTATTTTGAAAGAGGATATGAACAAAAAAGTATGGTTTAGGGACAACAGGTTTGGGTAGAATTTTCTTGGAAATAAATGATGAGGTAAGATAATGGAAAATAAATAATGAGGTAAGAAAATGTGAACATATAAATACAGAAAGCATTCTTGGATAGGACTTTTTTGGTGGAAATAAAAGTTGAAATAAGACGAAAGATCTATGGAATGAAGTTTTGGGTTGGACTGCAGTACCAAATATTACACTGAAAACAAATCCTGCCCTTTCCTCTTGTGTTATACTGCTATGTGTTTGTGTACGCTTGTGTATTTGTGTTTTTCCTGTCTTTATGTGTTTAGCTGATGTTATGTTGTAGAATTTTTCTGATAATATGTTATTTTCTTTATGAAGATTTTTAGACATTATTTATTCTGTTCTGTTTTAATGCTCATGTGTGAAGTTGACGTATGGAAAGTTATTCTGATCTTTTATGTATGTACTCATGTCATAATTCCTGTAACACTGATGTATATGTTATTTCGATTCTTCTGTAAAGCCTGTACTACAAATGTTATCTGTATTGTTATTTTCTTTAAGGATGTATTTTGTACGTTTGTAATTGTATTCTTATGTTATAAAATTGTAATTGACACCAGTTCATCATATTATTAACTTGTAAGTTCCATTTCACTGCACACGTTTCTGTTGGTCATAGTATATGGACAATATGTGAGAAGTAGGGACTGTTAGTGTTTGCATGTGTGTTAATAATTCAGCAAGGGTCTGGATAACAGCTAGGCTGGTTCTAAGGACAATTCCAAAAACTTTGTGAGTGCACAAGTGGTTGTTTATGGACTTGCTATATTCTCTGCAAGACTCTTCGATGGTGATCGTGCACCTGCACAGTCGCAACAGATGGCTGCTGGCCGTCTCTACAACGACTATAGTGGGTCTGCACCTTTGATGACCCACCAATACCATTATTTCTACAAGGACTGAAGTGGGTTTGCACCTTTGATGACCCACCAATACCATTATTTCTACAACAACTGAAGTGGGTTTGCACCTCTGGTGGCCCACCAATACCATACTCTCTACCAGGACTACGGTGGGTCTGCTCTGTGATGACCTACCTACCAATATTCTTCAAAACTTCGACTGATTCTGCTGTGGGTTTGCTCTGTTGTGGCCCATTACCTGTCTGCATGTCAAGAGTCAGCACTGCCTTTCTGTTGGAAGGACAACACTACTTCTTCAAGACTGCATGGAAATCCACTACTTACGTGTGCATTTTCCTTTACTGCTCAGACTTTGAGAAAAACACTGCAATTTTACTGTGATGAATGATCAGGACTGTCTTTATGGACTGTGAGAAAATTTTAGCTTTTGACCAACATTGTATCAATATGTGTGTGCATTTGATATCTTTGTTATTGTAATTATGAAAATTTTATCAAATCATTATTGGCCACTGCCCAAAAAATTTGTAAAATTTTTTGTGGGGAGCATGGGGGCTACGTAAGTAGGCTGTTTACGTTTTCTTATTGGCAATGTTACGTAGCGCTCTGTATGAAAATCACTGGCTGTGCTGTGTGCAGTCTGTGGCTAGTTTGCATTGTTGTCTGCCATTGTAGTGTTGGGCAGCTGGATGTTAACAGCGCGTAGCGTTGCGCAGTTGGAGGTGAGCCGCCAGCAGTGGTGGATCTGGGGAGAGAAATGGCGGAGTTTTGAAATTTGTAAGACTGGATGTCATGAATTGCTATATATATTATGACTATTAAGGTAAATACATTGTTTGTTCTCTATTAAAATCTTTCATTTCCTAACTATGCCTATCAGTAGTTAGTGCCTTCAGTAGTTTGAATCTTTTATTTAGCTGCCAGTAGTGGCGCTCGCTGTATTGCAGTAGTTCGAGTAACGAAGATTTTTGGTGAGGTAAGTGATTTGTGAAAGGTATAGGATAATGTTAGTCAGGGCCATTCTTTTGTAGGGATTTTTGAAAGTCAGATTGCGTTGCGCTAAAAAATATTGTGTCAGTTTAAGGACAGTCATGTATAGGGACGTTTCAATACACCCATTCCTGGACGCTATGACAGCATTCAAAGAAAACCAACCGACTAGACAGTGGCCAGTTAGCCCCGCCAATCATCCATGTTGGCGGCTTCTGTTCCAGCAACACACCATCCAGGAAGTGAATGTGGATGGGGAACTGATCGCTGGAATGAAGTTCGTCAGTGACTTCCCAGTGAATAGAGTCGGTGAGGGCTGAAGAGCAGAGAGATAGGTCGATGGCTGAGAATGACCCAGTACTAGCACAGAAATGAGTCGGATTACCAGTGTTGGGATGTACAACACATGAGATGTCAAGAGGATCTCCAAACCTCGACCCCGAGCGCAAGGAGAAGTTGAGCCCCCCAGGACATGATGGGCGTTAAAATCGCCCAGGAGGAGAAACGGTCGTGGGAGTTGTTTCATAAGATCTGTGAGATCCTCTAAGTCAAATGCATCCAGGAGGTAAATAAAGGGAGCAAATTTAAAGTCTCCGACGTGAATGAATTTCAACTGCAACTGCTTGCAGGTTAGTATCCAGGGTGAGAGCAGAGGAGTGGTGGCCATTATTGACAAACACAGCGACCCCTCTTTGGCCCTTTCCCCAGACAGGTCAACCTTACGATAGAGCCTACAGCCCTTAGTACAGGAGCATCAGATTTTTTAAATGTGTTTCCTGTAAACACAAACACAGGGGGCGTTGCTGTGCTAGGAGTTTCAGTTCCTCCACATGTGTCCGGAATCCATTCATGTTCCACTGTGTAATTGGAGCCATGTATCAGGGTGGGAGTACCTTCATCCTGACTTTCTGCCAGGGAGGGAAGCCCACAATAAATGGAGGCTCGGTTTTGGGGCGAGATGATTGTTCCAGTGAATCTCCATCGCCTCTGAAGTAGAGTCGAGAGAGAATGACGTCGATATCATCGGACTGTGTACCTTGTACATTGGGCGGGACTTTGCCTTTGATTTCGATTTTTTGGTCTGAGGCGGCCTTGGAGTCACAACCTGAGAAGCGGTAGGGGGTGTAGTGACCACGAAACAGACACAACGTATCCGAATATGCGGAAAAAATTAATATTTCCATCTACTTTTGTAAAATTCTGATTCCTTTCTCTCTATCCCCACCATATGGTCTCTCAAGTAAATAAGTATTTTTTATTTATCCGTAACAATTTTCCACGCAAAAATGAGAGCATGGATTTTCTTGAATTACCGCGCCAACTACCAAGAATTAAAACAAATGTTTAAGACAAAATGTTCGTAGTTTTTTCTGTAGAATGTATTTCTGCAATAAAAAATTGAGGTTCCCATTTGAAAATTTAAAGTTGCATCCCGCCTCATCCCCAGGGGGCTGGGGTGGCGGGCTAATTTTAGCACCAGCAGATGTCCCCCTAAAAAATAATCAACTTTGGATTCTACACAGTTTTTCGTGTGAAGCTTATTTTTCGAGTTTTTTTGTGTTTGTCGATTTAAAATTTACACCCTGTATATACCGCAGGACTCTATTGCTCTCTCTTATATGCTGAATGCCAATACGATCACCACTGCTACTTTTTTCACCATCCAATATAGGGTTTATAATGGATTTGTATTTCAAATTGCTTTGGCTTTTTGCGTTCTTATGCGGATCAGTCAAAAGCAATATTTCACTATACACTTCCAGATCTTTAGGCGAATAATTTACAGTTTATGTAGGTACTAGGAAAATAAGGTTAAGTAGACAATGCGTTCTTTAAAACTCTTTATCGTCGATCTGTATTGTTTTTTTCATTTAGAGTTATAGGCTGTGTGCCGAACAAGTATGGTTTTTCACCACTGACAGCGAATGTTTTGTCTATCCTAGTGTCACTGTAACACTTATTTACTTAGTAAATTTTGATTCGCTAAAACTAAAACTCTCCCTATCTCCCCATAGGGTGGGGTTTGAGAGAAGGGAATCAGAGCTTTACAAAAGCTGACCGAAATATTAATTTTTTCCCTTAATGAACTCGGCAACCGCGTCATCGTCGTCGATGTGGAATATCGCTGAGACTTCATAAAGAGATTCAGAAACCGGTTTAAAGGTTTCTCGCTGTATCTGCTCCCGCTTCAAACGCCCTAACTTCAGCAACCGTAACTTCTCGCGAACGGCCTTACGTGCCTCGTTGACTTTATGCTTAGTCGACATCTCGGTGTGTACTAATCGGACTTCTGTGCAGCGTGAAGTTTATACATCCGCTCTTTTTCTTCTTCTTATGCTGCTCCCCCCTCTCTGTAACAGCTATTTTTTCCACGGTTAAATAGTCTGTTTTCAATTGCGTTAACCAGTTCGTTCAATGTCCCCTTCTCAATAACAGCATTTCCCCTTCTTTTAAAACATTTAGTTTCTTCTCGACTGCATTAACCCGATCATTCAGCGTATTGTTGTCCGCCCCCGGTAGCTGAGTAGAAATTCGGTGCTCGGCCGCCGAACCGGACGGACGTGTGGCGGCAGCGCTAGGATGTCTGGCGTAAACAGCGGCTGTGTGGCTGTTACGAAGGTCAGTAGAGCGCTTTGTTTACTTTGCGTCTTTCAGTGATTTAAAATGACAAAATGAACGAAATTAACTGTGAAAGAAGAGATACGGTTAGATTCAATTTTGATTGGACCTGCAAAAGACCAAAGGCTTTTGAGGTCAAAAGGTGGCTTTCAGAAACAGTTAAGATCACAGGAGACGAAATTATTGGCGTTCATCTTTCTTTTGTTTCCAATTCTGTCTTTTTGAAATTGATTTCCACTGATTTGTGCTCCTCGATAATTGACAAGTGTGGTGGCAAAATGAAATTTAACGTTCTTCTTTCCCATGCTGGGCTAGGCACTCGAACAGTGAGAGTTTTCGAACTGCCGTTCGAGGTCCCTGCCGGAGCAATCAATGCTACTCTTCAGCCTCATGGTAGGGTTATATCTAATATTGCAGAAAAATGGTCGGAGCAATATACGTTTCCGGTTTTGAATGGAGTTAGACAGATTAAGATTGAGCTCTTACGACATATCCCTTCTTACTTGAATATCTGTGGCCATCACGCTCTCATAATTTATGATGGGCAGCCACGGACTTGTGCGTCATGTAACGCCACAGGCACGTCAGAAGTGGCTGCAGC
Source organism: Schistocerca piceifrons (assembly GCF_021461385.2). Classification (NCBI taxonomy): domain Eukaryota; kingdom Metazoa; phylum Arthropoda; class Insecta; order Orthoptera; family Acrididae; genus Schistocerca; species Schistocerca piceifrons. The sequence goes on from NC_060141.1 coordinate 745,705,076, forward strand.
AGAAGGCGTGTTCCTCAGTTACCGACTAACGAAGCGGCTGTCCCAGGACAAGTTGTTAGCATGCAAGTGACGTACGCTGCCGCGACATCTAGCCGGTCCCCCTATCAACAGAACATGGCCGAGCAGGCGGGACCTTCCGACGCGCGCACGGAGACGGGAAGCACCGCGGAGTTGACTAATGATGACAATCAGAATCTGGCCAGTAATGACGTCACGGAGGGAGCACCGCGCTTGCCCTCTGAGTCTGACAACTCTTCCAACGAGCGACAAGCTTCATCGATAATACCTGATGTAGACATAGCAGAGTACGAAGCGGTAGTTACACACGAAAAGGCCAACATCCCAGAGGGAAATACAGTGGATGAACATAAAGAGGAAGTGATGCAACAAATAACTGACAACCACACCGATGACAGGACACCGCACACAGGTTCAGGAAACGTCAAAGGAAAAGGGGGAGGGGGGGGGGGGCGCAAGAAGACGAACCAATGACACCATCCATCTCACGTGTCGTAGAAACAACAGCAACGGCCGACTCCGAAATTAACGGAGCTCAAAAATTTTCCGCCACGAAGGCGGGACAGGTGACTTCTCCTCGACCTTACGTGGAGTCGCCAGAAAGTTCACCAAAGGTTTCACCGACGATATCACCGAAATCATCAAAAAATAAAAAGAGATGTAGAACCCATCAAGCTGCAGAGAACTTAGCCCCTCCTTTAAGAGAGCGGCTGAGGAAGATACAGGAGACCGAAAAGAAGGACAAAGATACACAAAAGAAAGCGGTCGGCGAGTCTTCGGATCGGAACAAGAAACAAGAATGGGCTGACACGCCACACGGAAGATTTGAACCTTTGCATGACAATACGACATCAGATATGGACAATGAAACCCGACTTGGACAAGGACATGGACACGACATCACCGCGCCACGATTTAACTGGGCGGACGAAAAGGAGGATCTGACCGATGCAATGGGGGCGGAAGGGGCTTTTGAGGAAGACTTTTTTTTATTAAAAATTGTCACACTGAACTCTAAGAAGAAAGAAAAAAAGAAAAAAGAAGGAAAACCGTCAATGGAATAAAAGTAAAATAAAATAACACTATATACATCTAAACAGAAGTTATTGTATGCGGCTCCAGTAACGTGTCCTCTATTTACTGTCTTGTAGCGTCTCACAGTGGAACATACATATAACGTGACCACCCTAAACATAAACAAAATTCAGTCAGGTAAAGGTAGCTGCCCTGAAGGACTTTCTGTATCAGGCAGATACAGATATCGCCTTCCTGCAGAAAGTTAATGTCAAAGAATTGTATGTTTCAGGGTACAAAGAGGTGTTGAATGTGGCTCCAGAAAACGCGTGTGGAACAGCCATCCTTGCTAAAGAAGGGATCGGGATGACAAACGTGTGCCTTTTAGAGTCGGGGAGAAGTATTAGCTGCAAAATTTTTAACACCACTTTTATAAACCTTTACGCACCATCAAGCAACAACGCGAGACGAGAGAGGGCAGCTTTTTTTAAAAGTGACATTTTATTTCTACTCCAAGAAAACCCTGCAGAAATTGTCATTGGTGGAGATTTTAATTGCGTTTTAAATAAAAAGAATCAGCGACCAAATTTTAACTTCTCCCAAGAACTGCAGGCGTTGGTCACCAACATGAAGTGGTTTGACGCGTGGGAAATAAAATATCCGACACTGGTTCACTTCACGTATATCACTGGTGCTACACAGAGTAGAATCGACAGAATATAGGTCACCCCCACTTTAGCCACCAAAGTCAGTAGTATCGAGGTGATACCAGCTGCCTTCTCTGACCACCTCGGCGTGAGGTGCAGCATCAAATTAACCAGGCAGAAGACATATTGGGGTCGCCCACTATGGAAATTAAATATCAATACGCTCTCTGAAAACGCTCTAGCTTTAAAGATGCAAGAAACTTGGCAGTCTGTTTTAAGGATGCGTACTAAATATATAACTATTGAATGGTGGACTATGGTCGCTAAGAAAAAGATAAGAGCAGCGCTGATATCTTACGCCAAAGAAAGGGCAATGTGGTCAAGACACACAATGGAGTTTTACTACTCTTGCTTAAGAGACCTTTACGACCAACCAGTGTCTCAAGACGTCTTTATCAATATTAAAAACGTTAAAGCCAAATTGATAAGTATCAAGAGGGTACATTTGGAGGGATTACAAATCAAATCACACACTAGAACGACGGTGGAGGCAGAAAACACCTCCATCTACCACTTGATACAACACACAAAAAACAGAAGAAGAAATTTTATTGCCAGCCTCAGAAAGGAAGACAACAGAGTCCAGACATAACAAAGGGATATCTTAAAAGAAGCACATAGATTTTTTCAGCAACTATATTCTGGAAATGCTACTGACGACAACTCAGTACAAGAGTTTTTACAGAACTCCGGAGTAGAGGCAGTTGTTACAGAGGAGGAGAACAGAGGTTTAACGTTAGAAATTACGAATGACACGGTTTTTGATATACTCCAATCTTCACCTTCACGGAAGTCTCCCGGCGCAGACGGCCTGCCTGTGGAGTTTTATAGGACCTTTTGGCACCTAATAGGTTCCCAATTCACGGAAGTAGTAAATGACATCTTGAGGGGAGGGGAAATTCCTGCGGCTTTCAAGGAAAGTGTAACTGTACTACTTCCAAAGGGAAGGAGTACGGACACGAAAGATATTACTAAAATGAGGCCGATCACTCTAATGAACTCAGATTACAAGGTAGTTGCACGTGTAATTAAAGAACGATTGGGACCGATTTTAGAAAAAGTCATTGGATGCCACCAGACGTGTCTCCCGCGACGTACCATTTTTAAGACTGTGTGTGAATATCGAGACATTATATCTATTTTCTCATCATCGTCAGCGAATGGAGGCATTGCCTTCATTGAATTTGCTGAAGCGTTTGACAGAGTTAACTACGATTATCTGTTCAGAACCTTGAAACACATACGTTTCAATGATGGGAACTTAGCGGTTTTAATTAACATCGTCAGAGGCATACGAATCAAAATCTCGATCAATGGACAATATACTAATGAAGTATTGATATCTAGTGGAGTTCCTCAGGGAAGTCCCCTGTCCATGTTGTTTTATGTGGTTTCTCTGGAACCCCTTTTACCGCTTTTCAAACACAACCTTAGAAGGAATAACAATAGCTGGGCTGAAGACGGTTACAAATGCATACGCTGACGATGTGGGAGTTCTAGTAAGGAGCGATGATGACTGTGCCCAGCTAACGGACAAGTTATTGCTTTATAGCAGGGTACCTGGTGCGAGGATAAATGAAACGAAAAGTTCCTTTTTAAATTTACAGGGTCTTGACAATGTGCAGCTACCGTGGGCAAACAGGGTGGATCGTCACACTGCTTTGGGCATAACTTTTTACAGTTGCCCATTAAGAATAACGGCTGATAATTGGAAACAGGAAAAATCAGAGGCAGCTTAATACTGCATGAAACGAGGGACTTAAATATCAAGCAAAGAATTAAACTAATAAACTGTGCAGTGCTTTCGAAAGCTGCATATGTCGCTCAGATTTTATCAACACCTTCAGACATAGCGAAATCTATAATGAGCACAATCTGTCGATACGTATGGAAAGGCCATATTTTTAGAGTAGCAGTAGGAACGACTACATCGAGACCCGAAAACGGAGGCCTAGGGCTGACAGACCTTAGGAGGAAAAACACTGCCCTCTTCATTAAACGAAAGCTAAAACCTATAGAGACGCAGCCGAACAGCATATGTGCCGCTCTATTTGACCTTCTTAAACGCGGAAGCATGCAGCCGCCAGTAGATGTTCACAACATAAATTACAACCTAAAGCATATTAAGGATTTTTATGTAGAATTAAGCTACTTGACATGCATTTTAACAGACAAAAATAAGAGGACAAGTAAATATATAGTAGAGAAGTTACAATCACGCGAAAACCAAAACAAAATTGAGCTGAAGTATCCCAACAAAAACTGGGAAAAAATATGGACTAATATAAATAACAAAACACTGACTACGGAAGTGCAAGCGTCATGGTACAGAGTTGTCAACAACATCATTAGTACCAATGAAAAACTGTATTCAGTAGGACTACAAGCAACCATTGTGTGCCAAAAATTTCACAATTTGGACTCCTTAAAGCATCGCTTCATCTGTAATGGATACAAGAATATTTGGAATGACATTGTATTGCAAGTCGCTTTTCTCAAAAGGACCGATGGAAGAGAGATCACGCTATACGATATACTCTTCCCAGAAGAAGTTTCCTCTCCACCACAAAAAAAAAAAAAAAAAAAAAAAAAAAAAAAAAAAAAAAAAAAACTATGTCATCTTGTGGCTATTCGGAAATTTTGTCAGTTATGGTGTCAACAACAAAGGCAATGACAATCTACTAGAATAACGAGAATATATGAAAGATGAATACATCAAAATATACCGGAACAAAGATCATAAAAGAAGTTCGGGAATATGATGCAAATTTTGTTTCAGAAACAAGGCATCGGTTAATACCTAAATAATATGAAATCGGCGGAACAAGATTGACTGCTAAAGTAGGGGATTGCTGTTGAGGGTGAAGTACGGTGGGTACTTCCTGTTCCCCGGGGCCGATACGGTAGCCATGAAGGCCTCAACAGAACCCCGAAAAAGCGTGTTTACCCAAAAAGTAGCAAGAGTCATGCCACAACACAAGAATAGTAGGGAAAACCTATTCTAATGCATAAGACACGCATCACTGAAGAAGTTTAATTTCCTCTCTTAATTTTTACTTTTGCTTCTCTCTCATTTTTGTTTAAATTTTAATGGAAGAATATTTTGCGTTCCGTTAATGCAGTCAACAGTATAATAGAGAGAGTTATTTTCACGGTAATCTATTCGGATTACAATTTTCTAACATTGTCTTCAAGATGCAATTCAGTTTCATAACCCATCAAAAAAAAAAAAAAAAAAAAAAAAAAAAAAAAAAAAAAGTAGAGAGCGCGACAGAATGTCAATCCTAAGGGCCTGAGTTCGATTTCCGGCTGGGTCGGAGACTTTCTCCGCTTAGGGACTGGGTGTTGTGTTGTTCTAATCATCATCATCTCATCCCCATCGGCGCGCAAGTCACCGAAATGTCGTCAAATCGAAAGACTTGCATCCGGCGAACGGTCTACCGACGGGAGGCCCCAGTCACACGACATTTATTTATTTATTTTAGCATATTGTTGAGTGTCAGAAGGGTATGACAATCCGTCTCTTGTTCCTTGCGTACGCCTCCAACTTTACGTTCGAGAATTTTCGAGTCCACGTACAAGCGAATGTTTTGTCTATGCACACCCGTCCTATCAAACTGAGCTCCCGGCATGCGTGCGGATTTATCCATGGTGATGTGTATACTGATGTACTCACCTCTTTGCGTGGCTATATATGTAGGAATTCCTGGAAGTTCCGTCTATACCTGCCATCATTCAGTTTTCTTGGTTTATCAATAACGAGAAACCCATACTGTGAGTGATTCCAGCAATCTGTACGTATCTTTACAAAATCATTGAACGACATGGCGTTCCTACATGAGCCCGATAAATGTATTTTAAAATCAGATTGTCCTGTTTGAAAGCTATAATTAGGTTTGCATTATGCCTCACCAGCTATTTTGGGATTCTGGAATATATCTGACTCAGATAAAATACATCAACAGTCATACGACGACCGAAACAGAAATATCGACGAATTTGATCTTGGTTTTCCACAGAAACATCGTCAAATATGAACAATATGTTTGGCTTTACCTTTTCCGGTGGAGAGATATCTCTGCTCTCACTGAATTTCGTGTGTCTCACACCATTTACACTCTGCAGTATGTACTGTAATATTTGGTATTTGGGCTGAAACAGTATATTTAAAAACACACATACATGCTCAAAGCGGACTCCATCTGGATGTGTTAGCAGCGATATGAGAGCATTTGTCTTCCAATAGTTGGATGGACCTTCAATTATTGCACGTATGTTCTTCTTCCGGTCTTATTGCACTCCGTCACAGCTCCAGTAGCTTACAACAAGTCCTTGATCATTCATCCAGCCTGACATGATACCTGCTACGCCAGCTACTGGTGTGTAATGGGTTTCTATAGAAAATAGTGAACACTGTGTCCTTCTACGATATCTACTACGTCAGGTACTGGCGTCCAATGGGCTTTTACGAAGAATTTGGTTAAGTAACCTATTTTCCTGGAGTTGCGTGTTTGCAGTGAAAATACTGGTGGCTTTAGCTTTAGTACTTGCAATATAATGAGAGGTAAGAAATAAAAACACGTACATGGTTATTTAAAGGCACATTTGCATGCCGAGCTTTTATTAGCAGAAAACGTAATTATAAGTAATGAAATATAGAAATAATTTGAGCCATAGAGATAGTCCAAGAAGCATTTGAAGAGTTTTGATCGTAAGATGATTGGCAGAATAAGAGGCACTTTTTGTTTTCTTGGTCTTGCCCCAATCGGACGAATTTTGGCACACCACCAGTAATACTATATTATTTTATTAATACACTCACGAGTTGCAACCAAACGGCGCTCTTAATTGCATGAAGCAAGACTCAATGTAAGTGTCCTAATTTATGATGATATATTTCAGAATATACTAACCTATGTATGTTTTATTTTGCACCTTTAGTCATTGTAAGATTGTTGTGTGACTTGGCATGGCAAAAGTTTCCGTACTTTTAAGCAAAAAGTCGTCTAGCTCTATCCACCATTGCCTTCGAAGTTCGATTTTAATTAAAACACAGAGAGAAGAAACACGGTTAAAAATACATAAACGGACCTATAACAAAAAAAGCCGTGCTCAAACGCCGAGAGTTTGCATGTTATTTAATATTCATAATTATAATTCTTTGTATTGTCTCGATCCTGACACGAACGAGCTAAAATTAAAGTTATATTCACTTTTTATTCAGTAATTATACACCGAATGCATTACATCAACAGGTTCTTTCTTTAAGTCAACACCAGCAGAGAACAGAGAAAATGCTTTCTTGTAAGCACAGAATTCAGCATGTATTTCTCTCAAACTTATTGGCAGTACATTAGTTTTTGGTGGCACCATACTGACCCACTGTTTGAAGCTGTCTACGTGCATGCTGTTCGTACTTAGACACAGCTTTAACATAAGGCAGCCATCTGATCAATCTTTCCAACGTTATGGATAGCGCCATCTGTAGCAATTCACACCAAAATTCGAAATTTCCGCCAAAATTCGAAATTCCCACCAAAATTCGAAATTCCCACAAAAATTCAAAATTTCCCCAGTAGGATAGAGGGGGCAGGGACAGAGTGGCAGGGGACTGAGATCCACGTGCAGGCTGACGGAAACACATGATATCATCCATGGATGGTGGTAGGCGTGGTCCCGAGTGGATTAATTGGGCAATTTAATTAATTTGCATATCAATTTGATATCAAAATTGCAATCATACCCCCATCTCATTACTACTCACAAGTATGGTGCACTCTGGACAACTGTTTGAGAAGGTCGGATTGAAGGAAGACATCGAAGCAGTTCAGAAGTGGGCTGCTGGATTTGTTACCGGTACATCCGAGCACTTTAGTAGTAGACATACTGAAAATAAACTCTATGTAGGATGATCCCTTTATCTACAACACGAAATGAGTCTTCCAGCTTCTGAACTGGAGGAAGGAGGCTGGAGTGAAAGGTAGTACCTTTATTTACGGCGGTAAATTTGTTCAACTAACGACATGTTGGTGCTGGAGAGAGAGGAGTTTATTAAATGTATTACCTCTAAGCATACGCCTGAGGACGGTGTCTATAGCATTCTACACAAGGAATGGAAGGAGGTGATAATGGACGAGCATGGAGCGAATACTCTTCAGAAAATTTGGTGATGCAGCAGGATAGACTGGAGACGCATTTCACAACTTGTAGAGACTCTTGTTGTGATGGAGCTGTGTATGTATCTGCAATCATCAGTCATCTCACAGTGCAGGAGACGACTTGAGGCCCCCACCGCCATCCCCTTTTACCAACCGCGTGTGTGTGTGTGTCGCTGTTTGACGTAACAGATGCGCACAGACGCCTCCTGGTGCATTGCCCGACAGTCACACTGCAACCCATGTGCTCGAAATTCAGGAAGGCCAGTACACTCTACCACAGCCGATGGAAATACTTCACTGTTGTAATTAAACATCAAAACTATTGTAAAAAAACCAACGCTTGCAAACAACGGTTATATAGCAACACACGTACTGGGAACTGAGAAAAATCATTGTAATAACACAACTACGACAAAAACTGACCCTGAAAGATAGCACTAGTAGAGAGTGGTGGCAGCTGCACACGTGTTCTCCTCGATGTGCGACCACCAACTAACCAGCTTAGAGCCAGTATTACTTCCCCTCCTGCCACCCCTCATTCTGCCCTCTCCTCGCCATAGGTGTGGATACTGGCCTGTTGTATCCAGTTGCTGATGGTCCACAAAGGAATCCATTTGGTGGCAGTCTACAGTCTGGGGAAATCAGTCATAGATGGACTAAAGACTCAGTAACGAGACGCTTCCTGCAAGCTGGACGCACCTCATCAACAACGAAAGTCTGGAGAACTTCCCACAATGAATCTTCTATCATCTGTTGAAGCTCGCCACTGGCACCTGGCACCCGATGGCAACTACCGCAACTGAGAGCACAGTCTTCAGCCAGCTGCGGTCAGATGTTGCGTCCGTGGCAGGACACATGGCTGGGTATGGTCAGTGCTATCGATGCCGACAAAAACTACATATACACAATAGGCCTCAACTGCAGTGGGCCACAGAGCAAGGCAAGATAAATGAGGCTATCCTCACCGCGTGTTGTTTGTCTAGAAGCGCAGCTGTGGCTGCCCATGGAGCATGCCCTCAAGACACCAGTGTCACTGCTCTCAAGCGCAAACCATTCTGAGAGAAGAAACACTTCAGTGTAGGAATTGTATTTGATGTCAACGACCCTCTGTAAGCGAGCAATTGTTATAAACGAAAACGCAGTTGCTACGATAATAAATGTCCTGTTTCCACGAAAATTGTGCAGTTCAAAAGAATGGCTCTAAACGCTATGGGACTTAATAGCTGAGGCCATCACTCCCCTAAACTTAAAACTACTTAAACCTAACTAACAAATGGTTCAATTGGCTCTGAGCACTATGGGACTTAACATCTGAGGTCATCAGCCCCCTAGAACTTAGAACTACTTAAACCTGACTAACTTAAGGACATCACACACATCCATGCCCGAGACAGGATTCGAACCTGCGACCGTAGCAGCCGCGTGGTACCGGACTGAAGTGCCTAGAATCGTTCGGCCACCGCGGCCGGCTATCTGCAGTCCATTTTCTTATAGTTGTATAAGCAAAATCGGTACAGGTTTTTTACATTCTAATGCCAGATACAGTCCACATTTCTCTCTCTTTTCCTTTGCCCCCTCCCGTTATTTTGTGACGTCCAGTTACGTGAAGAAATAAAACTGTAGCACTACCGCCGATTCCAGATGAAGGAACTGTAGAGGTCGGAGCTCTATATCGATAGATCTGATAGATGTATTAACTTATTATCTCCTATTGATGTCCACTCTACGTAAAATGGAAAATCCTTCCACTCATTTACTACAAAAACTACCGATCACAGCAAAATATCCATCTCATTTTGAAACTTACATCGGATAAAAAAAAAATTAAACTCCGAAGAAAAAAGAAACATACAGTCTAATGAAACATACGCGTCAACCAATTTCTTTCAGTTTGATGGAAAAAATCGCTTGGTTTGAGAGCGTCGCTGGCTTTTTATTAAGTGTCTGCAAATAGTCATGTATGTTGGTATTACAAATGTTTCACTCTATCTGTTCACTTGTCACAATCATTTTAGATTCGGCAACAACAAGCTATAATTCAAGAGGACATTAAGTTTCGCAGGAGAGCTTCTGTGAAGTTTGGAAGGTAGGAGACGAGGTACTGGCAGAAGTGAAGCTGTGAGGAAGGGCCGTGAGTCGTGCTTGGGTAGCTCAGATGGTAGAGCACTTGCCAACGAAATGCAAAGGTCCTGAGTTCGAGTCTCAGTCCGACGCACAGTTTTAATCTGCCAGGATGTTTCGTATCAGCGTACACTCCACTGCAGAGTCCAAATTCCATTCTGGAAACATCCCCCAGGCTGTGGCTACGCCATCTCTCCGGAATATCCTTTCTTCCAGGAGTTCTAGTTCTGCAAGTTTCGCGGGAGAGCTTCCGTGAAGTATGGTGCGTAGGAGACGAGGTACTGGCGGAAGTGAAGCTGTAAGGACGGGACGTGAGTGTGTTTGGGTAGCTCAGATGATAGAGCAATAGCCCTCGAAAGGCAAAGATCCCGAGTTCGAGTCTCGGTCCGGCACACAATTTTAATTTACCAGCAAGTTTCATATCAGCGCACACTCCGCTGCATAGTGAAAATTTCATTCAATAGGGCATTGTTTTGTACACTATGGCAGGTCCCGTTTAACCAGGGCAATGGGATATCATGCTGGAGTTTACGAAACATAAAAAACAAGTCATGGGAACATTCCGTGTAATAGAACCTCCTAATATCACCTAGTAGAGAATCATATAAAATTTCACCGATATGTCGAAAACAAATAAAGTCTGAATGCTGTGTGTAATGTTCTTGTCACCCGTAGTTGAAGAAGAAAACCACACCCAGCAGACCATCATTCGCAACAGCAGCAGATCTTGTGTTGTACTTTCGTACGCAATTTGGCCACCAAAGAGGAGCCTGTTTCACGTAATCTATTCACATGTCGGGAAAAACACTATCATTTCTAGGTTCCACAACGAGCTGTAATTCAAGTAGTGGATACTTTATAATTAGAGATGATGAAGTATGGAATAACACAGAACGCCTGGTAACATATATTTTAAAACACACAATCGTTATGATAATAATGAAAACACTGATGATACCACAAGAATAGACACAGTCGATTTCTATCAGCTTCGTTAGCAAAATCGATGTAGTTTGAGAGTATTCCGAGTGTTCAATTTACAAACTGTCGAGCACGGGGCATTACATTCATTTCACACATATGAAGTACCGATACGGTGATTTGTTACATTCGAGAGAACTCCTCTTCGTTATTTTGCACCATCGTGAGAAAGCTCCGAACTCTCTGCATCCAAACTTTAACCCTCCAAACCTCTCCTTGTATCAGAATCCCCCATAACGTTTTACCGTGTCTTTCTTCTGTTATATTGAAAAACAAATACCGTCAGCTTGCTGACATCGACCATTATTGCTCCATAACTCGCTTTCGCGGATCTAAATGATGGAGTAAAGTTTTGCTACCTGTGCAGAGAAAAAGATTAAATCCAGCAGACTATCATTTTCAGTGGATGATTCTTGTGTTACAGCGGCAGGTAACAGACATCCAAGTGTTCAGTTTTGAAGAGGCAGTGAGTACAGCATCCACATGTACATGATTACTGTTTTGATGTCGACTATCCCTGGAAGGAGCTGTTGATAGTACGTGTGGGGTAGTAAAAATAAAGAGGGGTACTGTTATCTTATTGGCAAGAATAAACAAAAAAGTAACAGGCATTGCCGCATATGGATATAGGACGAGACTTGAGCATTGAGGAATGTCTCCAAAACAGCTTTCTGAAGGTGATGAACCCTACATTAACCCCAAGTTTCTCAGTGACAAGAAGCAGATGTCCAGTGTTCCGCCAAGGTTCCCTCCATCTCAAATAAGTGGTGTCAGTCAATCATTATTTGGTAATCAACAATGTACCAGTGGATATGTGGAATGGAGAAGACATAATAGATATCAGACGATGCACTGTTGTTGTGACTTGGCAAGACAGCCAAGCCACTATGAGAGGAAGCCGAAGGCACGCGTTTAAGCTCACGCAGGCTGGCGTGAGGTCTGGAACTGGACAAGAACGTTATTGTAGCAAAGAACGTATGTAACTACTGGAATACTTAACTTTAATTCATAATTGATGAACATCGGTCTGACGGTACATGCATCACAAGATAAATAGCAAATGATAATGGCGCCTTGCTAGGTCGTAGCAAATGACGTAGCTGAAGGCTATGCTAACTATCGTCTCGGCAAATGAGAGCGTAATTTGTCAGTGAACCATCGCTAGCAAAGTCGGCTGTACAACTGGGGCGAGTGCTAGGAAGTCTCTCTAGACCGGCCGTGTGGCGGCGCTCGGTCTGCAATCACTGGCAGAGGCGACACGCGGGTCCGACATATACTAACGGACCGCGGCCGATTTAAATGCTACCACCTAGCAAGTGTGGTGTCTGGCGGTGACACCACAACTGTAATAAGCACTGCAGTTGTTAGGGCCATCAATTTTAGCCAGTGACACGACAGAATGCTTCCCAGTTTCTGTATAATCGGTAAACCGCCCGTTCTCTACTTTACGAGTACGGCATACTAAACTACAGACGGACATAGATGATTCTCCAATACGTTCATTCAGTCATGTACACCGAAGTATATACAGCATCCCGTACCGATGCAATTGGGTTAACTACATATTTGTACCACATCGAGCATAGTGTGGAATTTATGATTATGACTGCCCGTCTTTCCCTACGTGGATGGGAGTCACAAAGTATTCTCGCATTCAAGAGATAGAGTTGGAGATTGAAAGCTCTCACCGCATTGTCCTCCATGGAAAGCTTTCACCGATTTAATTGGCAACTGACTAGAAGTTTGAGGGCACTATACCCTTTGCATTCCATGTCCTGTGAAAGAGCAGAGCGAGCTGAGTCCATAACCGCTGTTCAGCGAAGACTGTTCCGCACCAATCTTACTGACGGCACCCATCCAAGTACACAAGACCTTTCCAGATGCATGCATGTCAAAAAAGTTAGCATTCCTTACTGGTGAATAGTAGACTTAAGAGTGTTGTGGTGATATAACAGACAGTTAAGAAGAAACGTGTGGTTTATGCATGATGGAGCTCCAGGTGCCTGGAGTTTTTGAAGCAATTTACGTAAATCTACTGTGCTACCAAATCTGGAGTATTATATCAGTGTCTGGAGTCAGTACCTAGAAGTTCATGGGAAGAGAGAAATGATCTTAGACCATAAAAGCACACACTACTAAGGCTACACGGTACTGCACCTAATAAGGCTATAGTGTTAAAGTTATATGGTTTCTGAAGTATTAGTTATACGGAATTCAACATTCTTAACACTCTAATGCAGGGCATATATGTCCAACATCTGACATACAGCCACCCTGCAAGTTTTCAACCCCAATCACCACAGCGACCAACTTTAAGATGATAAAACTGCTTCCTTCTACACTATCCTAGTGTCCTAGGAAGTGACGATGCTCTTACTCACTATGAAGGTATCGTCGATGTATATCTGCCACTCAGAATCACATGTCCCACGTCAGTCATGCTTATTAGCAGTAGTAGCGGTTTTGACAGATGCGGCCATGGCTCCCTGGGAAATAGAGCGAGGAAAAACATGAAAATTTTCCTTAGTTGATGCATTGAGTTACCACTTTTCCAGATGATCTACATGTATGCATTTTGGATAGGACGATCATGAAAAGTATAGTAACACTAGCTTTGTACCTAGATGAGGGTCAGCGGCTGCTACACATGATGAATACATTGCAATCTCGAAGTCTGGAAACAATTCCGTGTACTGCTACGACACATCAGAGAGCTTGTCTGCAGACTCATGCAATGATGCACTTGATGGAAACTCAAAGACTGCAAGCAGCTCTACATTTTCATCTGACTTCCACTCTGTTGTGTAAGGGTCAGCAACAGAGAGGTAACATGTGTACCGAGCTGATTTCTGTTGTTGCTCTGATTTTTTTCTCATAAGTATATGCTGTTGTTGCTTACCAGACGAGCTTCGCTACTTTTGTTTATACCTTCCAATTCTGATATGTTCCCACAACCCTGTCAGAACGTCTACGAACTGCAGAAGTCGGGTATTGTTTTTATCCTAGTAATAAGTTATTCGTTAACTGGCAGTGTGTCGATTGCACTTAGCATCATGGAAAGTGAGAGTTTTCCTTTTGTGTGCCTACAGCGTGCATCTCCCCAGCACCGTAATTTGTGGACAAACAGTTAGCAAGCTATGCATTCGATCCACAAACGTCCGCTACCGACAGCTCTACCCACATACACATAGAGACTCTGGACCCGTATAACCAATCGCAAAGTCTCGATTTCTACCACTTGTACGTTCCTTTCGACAGTGTTACAACCGTGCAAATAGCGAAATACTCTTCGCAAAACGGTACTGATCATCGGGAAGAGGGTAATGCTCATTTTTTTTAGTAGGCTATTCTATAAGACACGCAAATATCCTCGTATAAAATCAAACAACGGCTAGATATGATAGTAATATGACATACACTAATGGAAAACTAACGAAAAATATGAAAAATAACATAAAGTCAATGAAAAGAGAGGAAAACCTGGTATAGTTTCGAAAAATTGATGAGAAATAGGTAAAGAACACTGACAGTATTTGCTTTTGCGAGACACTGGGAGAGCCGTGCAGCAAAATCTTATAGTAGATCCTGTTACAAGATGAGGTACGGCAGGTTAAAATTTGGATGCACAAAGTTTGTATTTTGCTTTACATGCTCTGGACGTCACAAAATAACAAAGAGGAGAGCCCTTGAACAAGATACGTAACAGTACAGATGCTGATCTCTCTGTGTATCTCTTACGTCTGAAATGAATGTAATGCCACTGTGTATGATACGAGGGTCGGTCAAAAAGTAATGCCTCCCATTTTTTTTCTACTTAAAGAAATTAAGTTAAGTGAAAAATTTGAATTTGGCGCCATTCCTCAAACCTTCTTCTGCAATCCACTGCAGTAGTAACTTTCTGTGTCAACAGGTGGCAGCACAGCAGAAGTTTGTAAGATGGCCGACATCGATGTTCGTTTGAGACAGCGTTGTGTGATTGAATTCTTGAATGCAGAAGGTGAAACGCCCATACGCATTCATGAAAGACTGAAGAAGGTGTATGGTGTTGTGACAGTGGATGTCAGCACTGTTAGACGATGGGTTCGTCGTTGTAAGGAAGCTGAAGGGCAAACACCGTTGACTGACGAAAAGCGGAGCGGCAGGCCGGTGAGTGCAGTGACTCCACACAACATTCAGCAAGTTGATGACATCATTCGTGGTGACCGTCGGGTGACTGCAGATGAAGTGTGTCGCATTATTTCTCTTAGTAAAGGCAGTGTGATCACGATTATTAAACAATTGGGGTACTCAAAAGTTTGTGCACGGTGGGTTCCAAGAATGTTAACCGATCAGAATAAAGAAGCAAGGAAAACAATAGCCTCCCAACACTTGCAGCGCTTCCGTTTGGAGGGAGATGAGTTTCTGAAAAAAATTGTGACTGGGGACGAAACATGGGTGCATTTTTTTGAACCCGAATCAAAGAGGCAGTCAATGGAGTGGCGTCACACAAGCTCGCCGAGGAAGAAAAAATTCAAAACTGTGTGATCGGCAGGGAAAGTTATGGCAACAGTTTTCTGGGATACAGAGGGTGTGATTCTGGTTGATTTTTTGGAGCAGGGATGCACAATAAATTCTGTTCAATACGTCACAACCCTCAACAAACTTAAAGCACGTCTTCAGCGAGTTCGCCCAACAAAATCAATGGCAGATGTTCTTCTTTTGCATGACAATGCAAGACCACACACCAGTCGTCACACCTCTGACGAGGTTGTCAAAATTGGATGGGAAGTTTTGCCTCATCCCCCATACAGCCATGACCTGGCACCATCAGACTTCCATCTGTTCGGGCCACTAAAAGAAGCTCATCGTGGGATTCATTTTGAAGATGAGGAGGCCGTCAAAACATCTGTGCGTCAATGGCTTAGGAAGCAGAGCTGTGATTTTTACCGTGCTGGGATACATGCCCTTGTTCAAAGATGGACCAAAACTGTAGAGATGGGCGGAGATTACATTGAAAAATGACAAAATGATCCTCAATGTTGTGGTTTTCAACCTATGTAATTGCATTTAAATTTCCTGACAATTAAACGTAGAAAAAAAAATAGGAGGCATTACTTTTTGACTGACCCTCGTAATATGTGATTTAAAAACACAGAATGCTCTCAAACTAACGCGATTTAGCTCATGAAACTCATATAAATTGACTGTGTCTATTCTTGTAGAATCATTATGTTTTTTTTATCATTGTAACGATTGTGTGTTTAAAAATATGTATTACCACAAGTCCTGTGTTATTGCGTACTTCAAAACATCTTCTTATAAGGTATCCACTACTTGAATTATAGCTTATTGAGGAACCTAGAAATAGTAGTATTTTTCCCGGAATGTGGGTAGATTATGTGAAACAAGCTCTTCTGTCATGGTCAAAGTGCATACGTAATTACAACACAAGATTGCAAATGAGGGTCTGCTGGGTGTGGTATTCTTCTTCAAGTATAGGTGATAGAAACACAGCTTGCTAGAGATGAGTGATGCAGCGAAAATGTCAGTGTGCAGATGGTATTTGTTGTCGATGTTTTGGTGGAATCTTCTAGTGTTCTCTACCAGGTGACATTGGGAGGTTCTTTTACAAGGCGTGCTCTCACGATCTGTTTGCTACGTTTTGTAAACAGCAACACGATATACCATTGCAATCCTAAAACGGGTCCTGTCATAGTGTACAAAACAATAATGTCCTCTTTAATTATAGCTTTTTGTTGCGAAATGTAAAATGATCGCATGTAAGACTGTACTCTGTACTGCTATTTCACGTGTCTGAACTGATTGTAACAACCACATGCATGACAATTTGTTGACAGACACTGACTGGAACGCCAGGGACGCTCTCAAACTGTGTAGTTTTGCCCATCAAACTGAGAGAAATCGGTTAACAAAGATGTTTTGTTAGACTGCATGTCCCTTTTTTTTCCTGAGTTTAAATTCTAACTTTTTCTTTGCCCCAATTAACGTTTCGAAACAACGAGGACATACTGTAGCGATAGGTATGTTTACAGCAAAAAAAGTGGAAGGTGTTTCGATTTCACACAGGGTGGACATGTATAGCATATATGAGATAAGTTAATATATTGTGTTACTATAGAGTATTGTATTACTATACAGTGTATCACCATGGAGCTCCGACCTCTGCAGTTCGCTCATGTGCAATCAGCAGTAGTGCTGTAGGTTTTTTTTCACATCATTGTATCTCACAAAATAATGGGATGCGGAGATCGAGAAACACAGAGAGAGAGAGAGAGAGATAGTTAGACAGATAGAGAGGGAGTGAGTGAGTGAGTGAGAGAGAGAGAGAGAGAGAGAGAGAGGGAGAGAGATGTGAATTGTATCTTGCAATCCAACACTAAAATCTATACCGGTTTTCCTCATAAGAGTAAAAGAAAATGGACTGTGGCTATTTTCGTGGAAACAAGTCATTTATTATCGAAGCAACTGTGTTTTCTTTTTTAACAGATGCTCACTTACATAGGTGCGTTGATGTTAATTACAGTTGTTACACGTGCACTTGCTGGCAGCGCTAGTGGCAATGCGGGGGTGTCCTCCATAGGCAACCGCAGCTTCACTTTTAGCCAAACAACGTACAGTTGGGATAGCCATCATTTATCTCGCTGTGTTCTGTGGCCCACTGAAGTCGCGGCCTGTTTTGTGTGTTTATCTTTTGTCAGCATCGATAGCACTGACAACCGCGAACCACATGTTCCACCAGGGACACAGCATCTGAGCTCAGCTGGCTGAAGGCTGTGCTCTCAGCTACAGCACTTGCCAGCGGATGGTCAATGGTAGTCTTGGGCGGCAGCAGATTTTAAAAAAGCATTCTAGAGAGTTGTCTGGAATTTCGTTGTTGTTCTAGGGGGGGGGGGGGAGGGGGGGCAGTTTTCCCAAAAAATACGTTTAACAGCTTGCAAGAAGCATCCTATTCTTGAGCCTTTTGTCAATCTGTGGCTGATTTTCGTAGACAGGAAACAGTATATCACAGCCACCAGATGAATCTCTTTGTGAACCATAAGTGACAGGATAGAACACCCCTGTATCCCTACCCATGGTGGGGGAGGGAGGGATGAGGTGTGACAGGAGAGGAGATAGGACTGGCTCCAAGCTGGTTGTGATCGCACATCGAGGAGAACATACATACAGCTACTATGCCTCTCTCTAGATGCGATCTTGTGGACTCAATATTTGCAGTAGTTATTAAACTGATTTTACTCAATTCGCAGTACATGTGTTGCATTATGGCCATTGTTATGAGTGCTGGTTTCTTCATAACAATTTTGATGAGTAATTAGAACAGTTAAGTATTTTCCATCAGTTATGGTAGCATGTACTGGCCTTACTGAATTTCGAGCGTTGGAGCTGCAGGGTGACTGCCGAGCACTGCAGCGGGAGGCGTCTGCAGCGAACTGTGACGTCAAACAGTGAGACACACACTTACCTAGTAAAAATGGGTGGTAGTGATTGGGCGATGCCATCTTCTGCACGGTGGATGTGATCGTCGATTTCAGCCACGCAGACAGCACCAACACAGACACTAGTCTTTATGAGTTCTGAAATGCATCTTCAGTCCATCTTGGTGCATCATCAGTTTTTGCTGAAACGCATTCCCCCTATGCTCGTCCATTATCACCTCCTTCCATTCCTTGTGTAGGATGCTATAGACAGTCCTCAGGTGTATGCTTACAGGTAATACACGTATTAACCTCTCCTTTGTCAAACAGCTGCATCTCATCAGTGAGCACATTTCTCGTCAAAAACGAAGATAGTACCTTCCACTCCAGCCTTTTTCGAGCCAGTTCACAAGTGGAGCAAAGAGATGCATTTCTTGTAAGTAAAGGTATCACCCTACGTGGAGTTTATTTTGAGTACGTCTGACACTAGTTTAGAGTGGTATTATGATTTTTTTCCCAGCAGGATAACACCAATTGTACGACATCGTCAATGTTTCAGCTGTGTTTCGATTTTAGGCGCTCATTGTGTAGTGCTAAGCATATAGATGTGTAATTATGCTCAATCTTTATGATTGATTATGTAATTAGGCCGATCTCTACTTCAGTTTCCCAGCCAAAATAAATAAAGTACACTAACATAATCTTCTTCTCCTGCAGCTGGACAGTTTCCTGTGTAGGGAGGTGCACTTGAATCTTCTGTGCAGGAGGAGCAAGGCTCGAGTCCCAGAAAGGACACCTGAACTTTTGAATATCCCGTCAATTTCCTGATGGAGAGTGGTACGGAACGTCAGCAATGCCTTGGGACAAAGAAATTCCAACCATTTTTTAATTTCTCGCCAAAACTCGAAATTCCCGCCAAATTTCGGAATTCCCCACAATAAGCCATGAGGGGGAGGGGGAGGGAAGGATAAGGAAGGTCGAAGGGGTGGTGACACATGTGTCGGCTGTGGAAAACCCATGACGTCATCTTGGGGGTGGGAGGATTAATTTGCATAATTTAGTTGATAATAAAACTGTCATCGGAGCTCCACTGATTAGAGTGAAAATTTCAGAATTGGGAAGGTGTTATGCAACAAAACTGTTTCACCAAAACTATTGCCTGTAGCCTTGGAAGAATTCTTCACAGTTTTAAGTGGATTAAAATTAAAATTTAAAACAGTCTTTTTTTTATTGGAGTGAGTGACCGGTTTCGCCTCTTCCACAGAGTCATCTTCAGACTCCAGAGTGGTAGGTGGACACTGCCAGACGAGTTCCGTCGTCCCTCGACGAACGTGTATCTGCTCTCTATGAAAGAGTCGAAATCGGTCACTGACTCCATTAAAAAAAATTGCGATCAAGACTGTTTTAAATTTTAATTTTAACAAACTTTAAATTCGCTGACTATGTTTTCAGAAACTTCGAAAAGTTTTAAATTGGGATGAAGGAGAAGTACGAGTCAACGAATTTTATCTCAGCCAACTGTGATTTGTTGATGACATTACGTTGTTTGCTTTGGACGTGAAACAATTTCAGCGAAGCATAGATGGACTGAACAGAACCTGTGTGTCAATATGACTGTAGATCAACTGCAGTAAGAAGAAAATTTTAAAATAATGTATGTAGACAGAATGAAGATTAATGATGAAGTTATTGAAATAGTTAATGACTCTGTATAATTAGGATAACTGTTAAACAACAGAAATAATCAGGACGTTAAATCTTGCTTGAAGTTCATTGGAATGGTGCACTTTTAAGCAAATTAAAGGACAAGTTTACACGCCGTGTACACTGTGTGTAATGAGAGCCTTGAATGCACGTTTTCTAACTAGCGGTGAGAAAAATGTGATAGCTATAATGAGAAGAGACAGGTAAATAAACAAATCGATTCGAGAAGAGAAGGGATTTGAGTTTGAGATGGTGATTGCAATGGAAAATGGAAATAGGCCAGACATACAGGACGTGACGGAATGTTCAACTGTCGTGATAGTAAGGAACCTGTACGACGATCTTAATGAAAGGTGGGTTGATGAGATAAAGAAACAACAGATTTTGCATGCAGAAAGTTGAATATTATAAAGAATGTAGAAGTGTGGAAGAGGTCCTTACCCATCAATGATTGACAAACTGCTCATGGTGATGACAAACGCGAAAGAAATTTAGAACTGACAACAACATTTTTACTGTGTCATCTATGTCATCAGCAAAATTCCTACCTCCGTGTGAGGTAGTCTCGAGAGAGCAAGTAGGAGATCCGTGAGAATGAGCCAACTAGAGCGGCAAGAGCCTTTAAACACGGATGCTTCAAGATGAATGGTTCCGAGATTTTGCATTTGCCAGCAACTGAATACGCCCCATGCAATTAGCCTTTATTGCGACACTTTGGCCACAACAGCGCAGTACTGCTTTTCCCGTGCGCTCGGTAGCTGCGCATTGCCCGTTCCAAGAAGCGACGCATTCCACTGCGGGCGGTATCCCCCGAGATTAGCGCGGCCGAAGGAGCCGGTGGTGGGGGGAGCGGGAGGAGGGGGAGGAGTAGTGGTGGGGGGGGGGGTGGAGAAGATCCGCAGCGCAGAACGGGGAACCCCCTGGCTGCCGGCCGCCGCCTCTCGTCCGCAACGTCGCGTGCTTGCGCGGCCGCGGACGGCCGGAGAGCGGCGTTCAGCCAAAGTTCTCGCACATTTACATCTCGGCACGCAATATGCTAATGGCAAATTAAGAATTCTGACATTGCAACACACCGGAGCTGAAATTTAACTGTCACATTTGCATATGTTCTCTCTTCCTCAGCGCCCCTTCTTCGGGATTTTCTTCCGCGCCAGAGTTGGCTCCTTACTTAGTATTTAGCTACAAGACAGCTCACCACTTCCTTACCGTTGCGCGGCCAGTTTCGGGACTCGGTTCCTGTTAGGGAATTAATGAAATTAGTCTCACTGCACGGAGAAAAATGTTGCTCGGGATTAGAAGGTACTTGTTATTTTCTTCCAGTGGCGGAAAAGAAAGAAATGTAGCACAGAAACTTATTTAACACGTAGCCATACTACAGAAACAGCAAATTATTATTTAAAAGTACTATACATGTGGCCTTCCATCACATAAGATAGAAATGATATTGACACAGTCACAGTGAATATGTATCAATACAGTGACTAGAGAAAAGGCGTGTCAGCAATTGGACATGTTACGGCGTAAATTCCTCGCCGGCATGCTAGTCATGTTACGGCGTAAAATCCTCGCCAGCGCGCCAGTCGGGAACGACAGAGAAGAGAAGGCTCTGAGAAAATGCCAGCCAATCAGACACTGACTGACCTCCCTCCAGAACGACAAAGCGACAGCAGTGGCCCCTAGGGGAAGACGACATAAGCGCTACACACGGCTGGTGGCAGCCTACTTTGTTAGCAAATTCAATGTTTTGGCCTCACCACAGGGGATACACTTGGTTGTTTTTATTTCCTGGACTTTGCGTTCCTCTAAAAATATTCGGCAATCGGTACTCCATACAGGGTGGTTCTCAGAGCAATTGATACATTTGGCTGGAGACAAGCAACCAACTCCTTCATGAGCAGCCTTACCGCAGTTGCCACAAGTCACTTCGCCTTTACACCCTAAGGTGGTATGCCCAAAACGCTGGCATTCAAAACAGCGCATTGGGGTCAGGAAATAAGGCCTCACACTAAGGCGAAGGAAGCCAGCTTTAACATGTTCATGAAGTGTCGTGCTACTGAAGGTCAGAATAAAAAAGTCAGATTTGACAAGATTGCCATCAACCCTCTTCATATGTTGTACATCAACGATACCTACCGGAGCCCACTCACGTTGAAGTTCTTCCCTGGGAATGTCGACTAGATCCCAGCATGTCACAATACATTTGCTATAATTCAAGATGCTGTGCAGTTCAGTGTCTATGTCATACTCCCCAAGGCATTTAGCAGATTGGAGGTTAGTTGCTTGCTGCGAAGTGGAAGTTTGCACTAGCAACGTCCCATTACGCAAGCGCTTAACTGATTTTAAGGAGCCACAGATTCCCTCGTCACCCTTTTGTATATAGAAGGGCGAAACCTTCTGGAAACTACCCTCCTTCCGTTTCACAATGAGAAACACGTTCTGATTACCAGAATGCATTCTGTTACCAAAGACTTAACTTGTCAAAGAAGTGCTGGAGTCAGTGGGACTGACTGCACGAGCCCTCTTGAGAGACTGGGTGTTAGAACCTTCCAGCGGCCCACCCTTTCCGCTGGGAGGAGGAAAAGAGGATTTCGAAGGATCCATCTCGGTCCCACGAGCAGCTAGGGAACTAGAAGTCCTACGGCATATTGATAATTTTCACTTACGGACCGTCTGACCAATAATTATCAATATACCGTAGTATTACGCGCAACTGAGGAGGACAGGACCACAGAACTAGAAGTCCACCTAGACAGAGCCCCGCGTGCCTAGGTAAGATACAACTGAGGTGCGGCAGGTACCCCAGTGGTTGCCCGCTAACGACTGTTCCACCTCAACAGCCATGCATCTCATCAGTGCGCAGCACACCTTGAGATTGAGGGGTTGTTTATAGAGGTTTATTCCATCCTCGCTATCCGGGCGCTCAAGCCAAGCTCCCCATTCCCTGAGACACACAACGTTCCACCCACCGCGCCGCACGGTGGTCACTGAAGTATGCCCAGAACTTACGGTGACAGGAGTCTGGCGGCGCTTACCAGTCCCCAGCTCAGGAACCCTGAGGTCGCCAAGCCCATACCCTGCACCTAAATGCCGAGCCCCTAGGGGGTGTTAGAAGTAGTCGCTAGGAGCAGAAGTGTTACCTGTCTTTGTCTATTGTGAAGAAGACTGATTATTTTGTGTGTCGCCCTTTACTTGTGACACATCTCCGTAGTTAGTTTGTGGATGATTATTTATAAAGGACTACAAGAATTCTCCGAACTATCAGTTTAATAAGTCACAGCTGCAAAATACTAACGCGAATTCTTTACAGACGAATGGAAAAACTGGTAGAAGCCGACCTCGGGGAAGATCAGTTTGGATTCCGTAGAAATGTTGGAACACGTGATTCAATACTGACCATACGACTTATCTTAGAAGAAAGATTAAGAAAAGGCAAACCTACGTTTCTAGCATTTGTAGACTTAGAGAAAGCTTTTGACAATGTTAACTGGAATAATCTCTTTCAAATTCTGAAGATGGCAGGGCTAAAATTAAGGGAGCGAAAGGCTATTTACAATTTGTACAGAAACCAAATGCAGTTATAAGTGTCGAGGGGCATGAAAGGGAAGCAGTGGTTGGGAAAGGAGTGAGACAGGGTTGTAGCCTTTCCCCGATGTTATTCAATCTGTATACTGAGCAAGCAGTAAAGGAAAAAAAAGAAAAATTCGGAGTAGGTATTAAAATTCATGGAGAAGAAGTAAAAACTTTGAGGTTCGCCGATGACATTGTAATTCTGTCAGACACAGCAAAGGACTTGGAAGAGCAGTTGAACGGAATGGACAGTGTCTTGAAAGGAGGATATAAGATGAACATCAACAAAAGCAAAACGAGGATAATGGAATGTAGTCAAATTAAGTCGGGTGATGCTGAGGGAATTAGATTAGGAAATGAGACACTTAAAGTAGTAAAGGAGTTTTGCTATTTAGGGAGTAAAATAACCGATGATGGTCGAAGTATAGAGGATATAAAATGTAGACTGGCAATGGCAAGGAAAGCGTTTCTCAAGAAGAGAAATTTGTTAACATCGAGTATAGACTTAAGTGTCAGGAAGTCGTTTCTGAAAGTATTTGTATGGAGTGTAGCCATGTATGGAAGTGAAACGTGGACGATAAATAGTTTGGACAAGAAGAGAATAGAAGCTTTCGAAATGTGGTGCTACAGAAGAATGCTGAAGATAAGGTGGGTAGATCACGTAACTAATGAGGAGGTATTGAATAGGATGGGGGAGAAGAGAAGTTTGTGGCACAACTTGACTAGAAGAAGGGATCGGTTGGTAGGACATGTTTTGAGGCATCGAGGGATCACAAATTTAGCATTGGAGGGCACCGTGGAGGGTAAAAATCGTAGAGGGAGACCAAGAGATGAATACACTAAGCAGATTCAGAAGGATGTAGGTTGCAGTAGGTACTGGGAGATGAAGAAGCTTGCACAGGATAGAGTAGCATGGAGAGTTGCATCAAACCAGTCTCAGGACTGAAGACCGCAACAACAACAACAACAAGAATTCGCAGATCAAAGTTAAGTTTTTGTGGTTGTCTTGTTCCAATAAAACTCAGTAATGTGAGTTGTTTGATTGTTCGTCTAGCGAACCGAGTATGCAGGATTCCTAGACACAACAGCACAATTCTATGGAAACGTCGTGATAAATACATCCTTGAACATAAATGCACCCGACGGAGTGGCCGTGCGGTTCTAGGCGCTACAGTGTGGAGCCGAGCGACCGCTACGGTCGCAGGTTCGAATCCTGCCTCGGACATGGATGTGTGTGATGTCCTTAGGTTAGGTAGGTTTAATTAGTTCTAAGTCCTAGGCGACTGATGACCTCTGAAGTTAAGTCGCATAGTGCTCAGAGCCATTTGAACCATAAATGCAAATGCCAGGGGAGGCACCAAGTTGCGCTGTTGTTTTGACCACGAGCAACACCTGTGGGATATCTTAATTACGTCGAAATATCAGTCGTTTTTAGAACAGTATTCAGTGTAGCTGTGAGCGCATGATATCGGAGCTGAGTGAATTCGAACGTGGCAAATTACTAGCGGTTGTACGTTGATGTCTCCGTAACAAAGGTAGCTGAAATAGTGTTTCTAGAAGATTTGCACCGCATACAGGGAAAACGGAGAAACATCATCAGTTGAGCCAGGACACCGACGAATGTGTGTTCCTAGTGATCGTGATTCCCAGTAAGTTAAGCGAATTGTGACGAAATATAACACGTCACCAACTGTCAGAACTGAACGTCGCACTTGCGAGTGCTGTCAGCACCAAAATAGTACGAGCAGAACTTTAAAAGCAGGCGATTGCAGGCTGAGCTCGAATTCCAGAATATTTCATCGCTGTACAAATGGCCGTAGCAGGAAAACGTGGTGCCGAAGCCATATAAGCTGAACTATGAAGCACTGGAAGTAAAGTCATTTGGTCACATGAATCTTGTTTCACACTGTCGCTAACTTCTGGCAGAATTCATGTCCCAAGATTGAAACACAGCAAGATTTCAGTGATGATTTAGGCACCATATCGTGGTGTTTCGTATGCTCCATGGGTACCCTGCAATATTGCATCACTGCCAATAATTACGTGGCCGTTCTAACTCATTACTCCATCCCATAGTACAACGTTTGTTCGCCAATCGTGATGCTGTCTTCCAAGACAACACAGCCCTTGTTTCCACATCTCGCATCATCTAGTTTTTATGAGCGTGAGGATGATTTGCTGCATTTCCCCTGAACCATCACAGTCACCAGATGTCTGTATTATTGAACCATTGTGGTCTAATTTGGAGAGACAGATGCATGATCCCTATTCACAATCACATTGTTGTCTGAATTTGCCACTATTTTGCAGGAAAAATGGTATACGATTCCCTCGGTAACCCTACAGGACCTGTATTTGCCCATTCCGAGACGGCTGTAAGCTGTCTTCATTGCCAGCAAGTTTCCTACCCATTTTTATTTAGCTTATGGCATATAACACATCATATAGAAAAGACATAAAAATCATAAGACTTAGAAATAAAGAGTAGTCACAGTGTGTAACATATAGTTGTAGATATAAAAGTGTTTAAAAATAGTGTATATAACAAACGAAAGTTCACAAACAAACATCCAGATTTGTGACATAGTCTATTGCACTTTCAGTCGCGGTCAGAAACTCATTGGGGTCTCCTGCAAAACGTCTCAGAGAGCAATCTTCCACGATGTGACGAATCGTCTGCCGGTCCGCACCGCAGTCACATCTCGGGGTGGTGATTTTACCCCACCTGTGGAGGCTGTCTGCACATCTGCCGTTATTTGTCCGAATTCAATTCAGGGTCGTCCAAGTTTTCCTTGGAAAATTGAATCCTGGTGGTTGGACATTGATGCATGGCATATTCTGCAGGCTTTGGGGCACAGATTCTCTCCATCGCATTTTCCAGAGGTTTCCATAATCCGGGTTGAGAGGATGCGTATTTTTTGCCTTTTTGAAAGAGGGGTGTCTTGAGCGCAATCTGTTCATCTCCAGGGCAGGAACATCCTTATGGATTGGCAGTTTCTCGTTGTTCAGCACTTTTCCGTACTCGTGTAACAGAGCGTTCTCTCTGCGCAGGTCCGGTGGGGGAATGTTGCTCAGTATAGGTAGCCAGTGTAAAGGCGTTGGCTTTATTGTTCCTGATATCATCCTCATTGTGTAGTTTAGTTGAGCATCGATCAAGCCTGTGTGTTTACTGTTTAGCCATACCGGTGCGGCATATTCTGCTGTTGTGTAGACAAGTCCCAGAGCCGAAGATCTCAGTACAGCCGCGGAAGAGCCCCACGTGGTCCCACATAGCTTCTGTATGATATTATTTCGAGTTTTAAGTTTTGCGGCTGTAATACGTAGGTGTTCCTTGAATGTTAGGGTTCTGTCAAAGGTGACGCCTAGATATCTGGGGTAATTATTATGGTTTAGCTGCCTGTTTTCGAAATGAACGTTGAGCTTTCTTTTTGCTTGGGCATTGTCGAGGTGAAAATATGTCACCTCCGTTTTTGTCGCGTTTGGCCGTAATCTCCACCTTCGGAAGTAATCTCCCAGCTTTGTTAGATCCGCAGTTAATGTGTTTTCCGTTGCCTCCATTGATCTGTCTCTTGCAGCTATTGCCCAGTCGTCGGCATATCCGAATTTTTGAGAAGTGGTTTCAGGTAAGTCAGATATGTAGAGGTTAAACATCAATGGCGCCAGAACGGAGCCTTGTGGTAAACCATTGTTAAGCTTCATTTGGTCACTTTTTAAGTCGCCCATTATGACTCTGAAACTTCTATCTGTGGGCATGTTATCAATGAGGTTGGCCAGCTTATTACATGGTATGACCCGCAGCAACTTAAATATCAGGCCTTGTCGCCAAACGGTATCATAAGCGGCTGATAGGTCAATAAAGGCTACTGATGTTTTGAGTTTTTTCTGAAAGCTCGCCTCTATATGAGTTGCTAGGGAGAGGATCTGGTCGGTGCAACTGCGGTTGGGTCGAAAACCTGCCTGTTCAATCGGTACCACTTCAAGAATTTTTCCGCTTATTCTGTTGTAGATGATACGTTCCAACAGCTTATAGACACAGTTCAGCAGAGCGATAGGGTGGTAGTTTTGGGGCATGTCATTAGGTTTGCCTAGCTTTAGTATCGCTATAATCTTTGCTCGTTTAAGCTGGTGTGGGATATTACCCAATTCTAAAATATCTGTTTAAGAAATTTGCGAGCCATGTTCTAGTATATTTTCCACAGTGAAGTAGGAATTCCGGGTGGATGCCATCGAAGCCGGGAGCCTTGCCACTTTTGATTTTTGACAAGGCTGCTGCAACTTCTTCCGCTGTGATAGGCTGGGAAAATTCGGAGGTAGGCGATGCCCTTTGTTTTAAGGATCTTAATTCACGTTTGACGGTCGTGGTGTGTGTTCTGTCCCTTGGTGCTCTTGAGGTTCTAACTATGTGTGCGGCCACATTATTAGGGGTTATCGGGTGGGTGTCTTTTATTTTACGTTTACTGCCTCCCAGGTTACGGAGTAGGGTCCATGCTTGCCTACTGGATTTAGTGAAGTCTAGATTCTCCACGGTGTCCATCCATTTTTCCCGTCGATCTGCGTCTAAGCTGTGCAACAGTTCGTCCGCGATGTCTTGGTTGTTGGTTTCGGTAAATTCCTGGTACAGGTCTTCGCATCTCTCATTCGAGCCAGGGATGTACTCTTTCCGGTAGCCTCTGGGTACATTCCTCTTAGCCGTGGCGATGACTGCTCCCACAAATCTGTCATAGCTGTCCCTAGTCTGGGGTATCCAACCTAGACACTTGTCAAGGTTTTCTGCAAAGGTGGCCCAGTCTGCCTTCTGGAAATTCCATCGTTGGCGAGGAAAAGATTTTATGATTGGGATGTTAATTTCGACTTTTAAGATAACAGGGCGATGCTGGCTATGTGAGAAATCAGACTTCACGAGTTGCGGCTAGCGGTTGGTTGTTTTTGTTTTTAGTGACAAAACATAAATCAGGGTTATAATCTCGTCTCCATGCTGCTGATCGAAATGTTCCGCGGTCCTTGGCGTCGAAAATCAGGTGGGTGTTAGTCTCCTCACTCCAGCTCATCAGGGATTCACCGTTCTGGTCGTTTCGTGCGTACTTCCAGTTCTCATGGTGACTATTAAAGTCTCCTACGTAGATAGCAGGGTGGGGATATTGTTGGAGTACTTCTGGAGGCCATGGACAGCCGGGAGTCTTATAGATGCTAACTATAGTGGTCTCGCCAGTTTTGACAGCAACTTCATGTATGTTGTTGTCTGTAGATATCTTACACAGGGAAGCATTTTCTATCTTATTTCGTATGTAGGTTGTCACGCCGTAACTGCGGTGATAGGTGGCTCCCAGTATCTCGAATCCAGGGATTTTTCCTCTATAGGCCAGCTGATCTATGTTTGTTTCCTACCCAACGTTGGATATGCTAAAGTGTTGTGTTTTTGGTTTTCCATATTTTTGTCCACCGAATGTATTGTGTGCGTTGCTTACAAAATGCCGTCTTGATATTTATTTTTACTTACATTTTATCTCGTTGTATGGGGTTTCCAATTAAATTTTCAGTGACACAACCAGTAGGCTACAGCATCAGCATTAGTTTCTGATTTTTCAGTCACATTCCAGGACACTTTGCGCAACAAAATGCACGGCTGTCCTACAGTTTTTTTGTACTTTTGTGACTGTCCACACCAACATTTATGATTTCAATATTGCATTATAAGTCTGAAAACGTTGTACCTTTGATCCTGCAACAATTTCAAGTAGCCTAGAGTACCTCCTCACATTTTGGTCATTGTTAGGTCCTCGCACTATAGGACAATGATGACGCGAACACAGACATATTTTAGTAAATCACTTTCTAAACCCAGGTTTACGACCTGCATGATTCACAACAATGAATCTGATATACACTGCTCTCTAAATTCTAAGTATAAATAATGTTTGAATGTGCAGTAAATGGGAAGATAACGGACTAACTAAAGATAGAAGATTGTGCTTTTGCCAAAGTAAAATCTGTGGGCAAAATTAAGCAAAGAGATTGCCTAAGGGCTTCGTAAAAGATCTATAGAATCTAGAATTAATGTGAGTCAAAGCCAATAGGAGACCTCGCACTATGAGAGTTTCAACAAGGAGACGTTGTCTGCGGAAGTTCGCCATGTTTTCGATACTGTTAGACTAGCTATTTAGGCAGTGGCGGTGATCGAACCTGGGACCGAAGACGTTTTGATTATGAATCGAAGACGCTACCCCTAGTCCACGGGAATCAGCATTGGCGGCCGAAGACTTCCGGCATAAGAAGTCAGCCTCATTCTGCCAACGGCCTTGTCAAAGAGGGCGGAGGAGCGGATAGAGGTTCAGGGCACTCTCTTGTCCTAGGGGTGGGAAATTCCCCTAAAGGCGGAAGAATCAGCAATGATCAACGACATGAGGATGCAGAAGGCAATGGAAACCACTGCATTACAGACACGTAACGTGTATCCACAGGACATGTGGCCTGTAACTGAAGAAGTGTCATGATGATCTCTCCATTGGCAAAAGATTCCGGAATAGTCCCCCATTCGGATCTCCGGGAGGGGACTGCCAAGGGGGAGGTTACCATGAGAAAAAGATTGAATAATCAATGAAAGGATAACGTTCTACGAGTCGGGGCGTGGAATGTCAGAAGCTTGAACGTGGCAGGGAAACTAGAAAATCTGAAAAGGGAAATGCAAAGGCTCAAACTAGGTATAGTAGGGGTCAGCGAAGTGAAGTGGAAGGAAGACAAGGATTTCTGGTCAGATGAGTATCGGGTAATATCAACAGCAGCAGAAAATGGTATAACAGGTGTAGGATTCGTTATGAATAGGAAGGTAGGGCAGAGGGTGTGTTACTGTGAACAGTTCAGTGACCGGGTTGTTCTAATCAGAATCGACAGCAGACCAACACCGACAACGATAGTTCAGGTATACATGCCGACGTCGCAAGCTGAAGATGAACAGATAGAGAAAGTGTATGAGGATATTGAAAGGGTAACGCAGTATGTAAAGGGGGACGAAAATCTAACAGTCATGGGCGACTGGAATGTAGTTGTAGGGGAAGGAATAGAAGAAAAGGTTACAGGAGAATATGGGCTTGGGACAAGGAATGAAAGAGGATAAAGACTAATTGAGTTCTGTAACAAGTTTCAGCTAGTAATAGCGAATACCGTGTTCAAGAATCACAAGAGGAGGAGGTATACTTGGAAAAGGCACTTTTAAAACATTTTCTATTTTATGCTGTGTTCAAGAGTAAAATCTTGAACAAAATTTAAGATGTGCGTGTATTAAACCCTTACAACACACTGAGATTGGAGTTCAGATTTGGTGGTAATTAATACCAACACTGACATCATAATTGTATTATACGAAAAGTCTGTCCAAAGTTATGTTTGGGAGACGCAACGTCGATGTTACCAATGCCCATACGGGGTTCCACCTATGTTTTGCGTGCGAAGTGCAGCATTTCAGATGTACGCGTTTTTGGGTCGAAAATTAACTGACAGACGAGAGTGCTATACTATAAGCTTACTGTTCCATTAATCATAAAATTTTATCACAGCTCTCTCTGACTTTCTACCTCTTTTTCTAATTCTCCGTCTCTGTGCTTTTTCAAAAGTATAAATAGTCATTTAGTTCTGTTTGGAGAATAAACATATATCGTTAAAAAATAGCTTTCTTGATATTACTTTTACTATTGTTCAGGGCATGATTGGTATGTAGAATTCCTTTTATTTCCTTCCGCGCTCAATCCCAATTTCTTGTACTTTCCACTCATATCTTGTTATGTTTTAATATCTCTGGATTCTCAAACATCCGCTTGCTGAACACAACAATAGATGGAAAAACGTTTCAGTACTTAAGAATTACTGACTGGCTCTCAAGACGATTTACAGGCTACTTATTTTCCAGATAGCTGGCATAAATCGCTAGTTCTTCTCCACTGTGTTCACGTTGGGACTTATGTAGCTAATTACAAGGGCCTCCTTGTTGTTGATACTTCTATATTAACGCGTTTCGGGCATGGCCCATCATCAGGATATCATCAGACAAAAAATGTTAGTACTGAAAGTCCGTGTTGAGCGGTATCTGTTCTATCATTGGTGCTCAACTGACTTTCGTTACGTAATGGCATAAGGTTACCAACTGAGCACGAACATTACCACTCGATACGGTACTCTCTGTCATAAAGTCTTTTCTCTGACATCCTGATGATGGAACATGCCCGAAACGCATTAGTGAAAAAGTTTTAACAAATGGATAGTTGTCATTATTGGCCTAAAGCGGCGATAAGTACTTGCTCAAACATTCGTATAAAGGTCGTAGACCTCCTGCGCAACTTTTGCTAAGTAGACACGTTGGGTGCAACGCAGAGTTTCGTTTCAAGACAAAAGAGAAAATTACGTCCATTGTAGATAACGTAAAAGCCAAAAGCCATGAGCCGAAATGGGTATAAAATGTCTGATATCTTCATTGTCCCACGTATCTGAGACAACATCTCGAATGAACTTGTTACGTGGCGCGTTATCTTTGGTATGGAAAAAGTAACGCTACAGAATCGCTATTCGCGAGGAAGGTGGCTTTCGTAGAAGACCCCAACAAGTACCCGGACTGTGGCGCGTATGTGTGCGAGCGTAAGGCAAAGAGACAGCGCGAGAAATCGAGTGCGGGGTGAGCCGTGGAGAGGCGGAGCGCAGGAAAGAACTCGTTCGGCGCGCAGCGGCGCCCCAACCACTTTGCGGCTCCGGGGTCCATTCAGGGGCGCCCACGCCGCGGCCGCGGTCGCAATATCCTAGAGCCGCGCAGCGCCCGGTGCATGGCGTCTGCGTCTGCTGGCGCCGGCGTCGCCATTGTAACGCGCGCCCGTTCTTTATATTCGCCCCCAATCTCCGGGCCCGGGCGCCGTGCCAGCCAGCCACGTGTGTTGCGGCGATGCCCTATATCACGCGAGCGCACAAAAAGCGTGCCGCCCCCGCCGGCGGCGGCGTTCTCAAAAGGAAATCTGGTTTACTTTAATGCCTGCGCCGCGCCGCACCTCTCAGCTTCTTGCTGGCTCGGCGTTCACCGGCCGCGGCTGAAGTCTCAGATACCAACACCGCTGCGCCCTCCTCTCCAGAAGTTTGCATACGAGGCTTGCTAGGCACTGCACGAATGGATACTGAAAAATAAGGCTCCGAAAGGTTACAGCTGCGAAAGCAATACCCGCCGGATAAGAGACTGATTTCTGAGGATATTATCCTACCACGACGACGGGTGTACCTTATTCATATATTAAGAGGGGCCGACTTGGAGCAGGAGAGGCACCACAGGACATCTTAATTTCCACTGCCTATACTTTTACAAATACATCCATAAAACTTTGTAAGCATGACCATCAATCGAGTGCTGCCGTATTGTATATCTCTCATTGACACAGTTGGATTCACTCTGGTAGTGTGTATCAATGATACTGCCGCTGCCGTTCGCCTACAGTCTCATAATGGAACCTCTTACAGTTTTCCAGTAGCCTGTACTCCGTCTTCTCTCCACGAGTGGCCTGCAGGGACTACCCAACCGCCGCGTCATCCTCCGAGGACAATGCGGATAGGAGGGCCGTGTGGTCAGCACACCGCTCTCCCGGTCGTTATGATGGCGTTCTTGACCGAAGCCGCTACTATTCGGTCCAGTAGCTCCTCAATTGGCATCACGAGGCTGAGTGCACTCCGAAATATGGCAACAGCCCATGGCGGCTGGATGGTCACCCATCCAAATGCCGGCCACACCCAACAGCGCTTAACTTCGGTGATCTCACGGGAACCGGTGTATCCACAGCGGCACCAGTAGCCTGTAACCGACGCGTATTGAAACTAAACTTGTACTTGTTGTTGTTTATAGGTCCCCTAATTCTGACTTCAGAGCATTTCTGCTCAAACTAGAGATCGTGCTTGATTCACTTTATAGGAATTACCAGAACTTAGTAATATGTGGTGACGTCAAAAAGGATGTTGATAGATTTCCTAAATTCATAACATCTGATGCAGCCGTGTTTCTTCCAACTAGGGTGCTGGTGAACAATAGCACAGCCATACACAATATTGTTATTTATTCTTCATTACTATCTAGGCATTCTGTTAGTATATGTGTGAATGGCCTTTCAGACCATGAGGCACAAATTTTAACATTAAAGGCTTTTGTACTCAAACACATGTCACATATAATTACAAACTATGTAGGAAAGTTAATCCAACGGCAGTAGAGAGTTTTTTAAACCCTATCAATGAACAAGAGTGGTAGGACGCTTTTAGTGCCGATAAGATAGATGACAAATATAATGCTTTCCTAAACACGTTTCTCATGCTCTTTGCGAGTTGCTTACCATATGACGTTCTAAACGGCGTAACAACAATAAAAGGGAGCCTGGGTGGCTGACTAGTGGGATAAGAACATCATGTAGAACAAAGCGGGAATTATGTCAAAATGTTAGAAGTAGTCACAAGCTACAGTAGCCCATTACATCAGTGCTGTGACGTGCTTAAGAATGTTATCAGGAAGGCAAACAGTGTGTGGTACACAGATAAAATAGCTAATTCAAAGGATGAAATTCAAATTATATGGTCAGTTGTGAAGGAAGTGTCTGGCCACCAGCTCAAGGTCGACGATATAAAGTTAGTTTGCAATGAAAATATTTCTGTTACTGATAAATCAGATATATGTACAGTATTTAACAATCGTTTTCTGAGCATTGCTGATGAATTAAATGAAAACTTAGTTTCTTCAGGGTTTCGGATAACTCTCTCGGAAAATGTCTTTCCGAGACTGACGTCCGAAACACTCTGTGATTCTTTATTTAACTATAATTTTCGCAACATTGCTGGTGAATTTAATAAAAACTTAGTTTCTACAGAGTTTCAAATAACTCTCTTGGAAAATGCCTTTTCAAGATTGATGTCCGAAATAATTTGTGATACTTACAAGGGGGAGACTGAGTCAATAATTAAGACTAAGGACTTTCAATGATGTGATGGAGTGCCTAGCACAATATTAAAGTACTGTGATGCACATGTTAGAAATGTACTTAGCCATATTTGTAATTTTTCCTTCAGTAATGGTCAGATTCCTGAATGATTAAAGTACTCAGTAGAAAAGCCGCTCCATGAAAATGGAGAAAGGGATAATGTAGACAATTTTAAACCAATTTGTATGCCATTAGTGTCTGCTAAAGTTATTGAAAAGGCTAAGTATGTAAGGATAATTGATCATTTTATATCACCTAATTTGCTATCAAATGTACAGTTCCGCTTTAGAAGTCGTTAAACAACTGAAAATGCCATATTCTCCTATGTCTGCGAGGTGCTGGACAGGTTAAACAAAAGGTTTACAACGCTAGGTACATTTTTTGAATTAACTAAGCCGTTTGATTTTGCTGATCATAAAATATTGCTCTAGAAGTTGGACCATTACGGAATACAGGGAGTAGCTCACAGTTGGTTTACTCTTACTTTGAGAACAGACAGCAAAAGGGCACTATCCACAGTATTGAGTAAAATGCAGGGTGCCACAGGGATCAGTATTGGGGCCACTCCTGTTCCTTATTTATGTCAATGATATGCCCTTTAGTACTACCGATGGTCAGGCGTCTGCAGACAGCGTACTGTAGTGTGATGTCAAAGTAATTTCTGTGTTCCAGCATCAGTATGAATGTGCGAGTGTTCTACTAAGCCAGGATATATGCCTCAGTTACAAGCTACTGGTCTCCTATAAAAGGGTCCATTACGAGAATGTAGCTGAATGCCAGCGACAGATCAGACTTGCGGCTGATCGGATGCGGCCAGGTTTGCATGGAGAGAAGTCGCGCAACGTGCACTGAGCCGGTTGCGGCCAGCACTTTGTCATGCGACCAGCCTCAGGCCAATGTGCCGCTAAGGCCAAAGCTACACGCAGCTGAATAGTAATTGTCGGTTATGTGAGTTACATAAATGTGTCTCACGAAACAAGTGTTTGAACAGCTGTTTTGGTGAGGGAAGAGATTCCAATGAGTGAGGTAGAACGACTGGAAGCCGGACGGGGATTGTTGTTGTTGTTGTGGTTTTCAGTCTTGAGACTGGTTTGATGCAGCTCTCCATGCTAATCTATCCTGTGCAAGCTCCTTCATCTCCCAGTACCTACTGCAACCTACATATTACTGAATCTGTTTAGTGTATTCATCTCTTGGTCTCCCTCCACGATTTTTACCCTCCACGCTGCCCTCCAATACTAAACTGGTGATCCCTTGATGCCTCAGAATATGTCCATCCAACCGATCCCTTCTTCTAGTCTAGTTGTGCCACAAATTTCTCTTCTCACCAATTCTGTTCAATACCTCCTCATTAGTTATGTGATCTACCTATCTAATCTTCAGCATTCTTCTGTAGCACCACATTTCGAAAGCTTCTATTCTCTTCTTGTCCAAACTATTTATCGTCCATGTTTCACTTCCATACATGGCTACACTCCATACAAATACTTTCAGAAACGACTTCCTGACACTTAAATCTATACTCGATGTTAACAAATTTCTCTTCTTGAGAAACGCTTTCCTTGCCATTGCCAGTCTACATTTTATATCCTCTCTACTTCGACCATCATCAGTTATTTTGCTCCCCAAATAGCAAAACTCCTTTACTACTTTAAGCGTCTCATTTCCTAATCTCATTCCCTCAGCATCACCCGACTTAATTCGACTACATTCCATTATCCTCGTTTTACTTTTGTTGATGTTCATCTTATATCCTCCTTTTAAGACACTGTCCATTCCGTTCAACTGCTCTTCCAAGTCCCTTGCTGTCTCTGACACAATTACAATGTCATCGGCGAACCTCAAAGTTTTTATTTCTTCTCCCTGGATTTTAATACCTACTCCAAATTTTTCTTTTGTTTCCTTTACTGCTTGCTCAATATACAGATTGAATAACATAGGGGAGAGGGTACACCCCTGTCTCACTCCCTTCCCAACCGCTACTTCCCTTTCATGTCTCTCGACTCTTATAACTGCCATCTGGTTTCTGTACAAATTGTAAATAGCCTTTCGCTCCCTGTATTTTACCCCTGCCACTTTTAGAATTTGAAATAGAGTATTCCAGTCATTATTGTCAAAAGCTTTCTCTAAGTCTACAAATGCTAGAAACGTA
This sequence comes from Schistocerca piceifrons, assembly GCF_021461385.2. Lineage (NCBI taxonomy): Eukaryota > Metazoa > Arthropoda > Insecta > Orthoptera > Acrididae > Schistocerca > Schistocerca piceifrons. The sequence goes on from NC_060141.1 coordinate 745,741,895, forward strand.
GGTTTGCCTTTCCTTAATCTTTCTTCTAAGATAAGTCGTAGGGTCAGTATTGCCTCACGTGTTCCAACATTTCTACGGAATCCAAACTGATCTTCCCCGAGGTCGGCTTCTACCAGTTTTTCCATTCGTCTGTAAATAATTCGCGTTAGTATTTTGCAGCTGTGGCTTATTAAACTGATAGTTCGGTAATTTTCACATCTGTCAACACCTGCCTTCTTTGGGATTGGAATTATTATATTCTTCTTGAAGCCTGAGGATATTTCGTCTGTCTCGTACATCTTGCTCACCAGATGGTAGAGTTTTATCAGGACTGGCTCTCCCAAGGCCGTCAGTAGTTCTAATGGAGGGTTGTCTGCTCCAGGGGCCTTCTTTCGACTCAGGTCTTTCAGTGCTCTGTCAAACTCTTCTCCCAGTATCGTATCTCCCATTTCATCTTCATCTACATCCTCTTCCATTTCCATAATATTGTTCTCAAGTACATCGCCCTTGTACAGACCCTCTATGTACTCCTTCCACCTTTCTGCTTTCCCCTCTTTGCTTAGAACTGGGTTTCCATCTGAGCTCTTGATATTCATACAGGTGGCTCTCTTTTCTCCAAAGGTCTCTTTAATTTTCCTGTAGGCTGTATCTATTTTACCCCTAGTGATATGCGCCTCTACATCCTTACATTAGCCCTCTAGCCATCCCTGCTTAACCATTTTGCACTTCCTGTCGATCTCATTTTTGAGACGTTTGTATTCCTTTTTGCCTGCTTCATTTAATGCATTTTTGTATTTTCTCCTTTCGTGAATTAAATTCAGTATCTCTTGTGTTACCCAAGGATCTCTACTAGCCCTCGTCTTTTTACCTACTTGATCCTCTGTTGCCTTCACTATTTCATTCCTCCGAGCTACCCATTCTTCTTCTACTGTATTTCTTTCCCCCATTCCTGTCAATTGTTCCCTTATGCTGTCTCTGAAACTCTGTACAACCTCTGGTTTAGTCAGGTTATCCATGTCCCATCTCCTTAAATTCCCACCTTTTTGCAATTTCTTCAGTTTTAATCTACAGTTCATAACCAATAGATTGTGGTCAGAGTCGACATCTGCCGCTGGAAATGTCCTACAATTTAAAACCTGGTTCCTAAATCTCTGTCTTACCATTATATAATCTATCTGATACCTTTTAGTATCTCCAGGATTCTTCCATGTATACAACCTTCTTTTATGATTCTTGAACCAAGTGTTAGCTATGATTAAGTTATGCTCTGTGCAAAATTCTACCAGACGGCTTCCTCTTTCATTTCTTAGCCCCAATCCATATTCACCTACTATGTTTCCTTCTCTCAATTTCTTCAATTTATTCGTCATCTGCAGAGCTAGTTGGCATATAAACTTGTACTACTGTAGTAGGCATGGGCTTCGTGTCTATCTTGGCCACTATAATAGTTCACTATGCTGTTTGTAGTAGCTTACCCGCACTCCTATTATTTTATTCATTATTAAACCTACTCCTGCACTACCCTTACTTGATTTTGTATTTATAACCCTATGTACACCTGACCAAAAGTCTTGTTCCTCCTGCCACCGAACTTCACTAATTCCCACTATATCTAACTTTAACCTATCCATTTCCCTTTTTAAATTTTCTAACCTACCAGCCCGATCAAGGGATCTGACATTCCACGCTCCGATCCGTAGTATGCCAGTTTTCTTTCTCCTGATAACAACGTCATCTTGAGTAGTCCCCGCCCGGAGATCCGAATTTGGGACTATTTTATCACCGGAATATTTTACCCAAGAGGACGCCATCATCATTTAACCATACAGTAAAGCTGCATGCCCTCGGGAAAAATTACGGCTGTATTTCCTCTTGCTTTCAGCCGTTCGCAGTACCACAACAGCAAGGCCGTTTTGGTTAGTGTTACAAGGCCAGATCAGTCAATCATCCAGACTGTTGCCTCTGCAACTACTGAAAAGGCTGCTGCCCCTATTCAGGAACCACACGTTTGTCTGGCCTCTCAACAGATACCCCTCCGTTATGGTTGCACCTACGGTACGGCACGCAAGCCTCCCCACCAACGGCAAGGCCCATGGTTCATGGGGAGAGGAATAGGACTAAATATCTATGATGTAACTCATCAACTTATATGCCCCTTCAGAAAGTTCTCACCGAGCTGACAGGGTACGTTTCTCCGAAGATGAACTGATATACCTGTTATGGAAAAATCCGAGACAGTTATTACTTGGAGGTGATTTCAATTGTGTGTAAAATAGAAAAGATCACTTACCTAACTTTAATTTCTCAGGTGAACTAAAACAACTAGTTTATGATTTAGAATTAAAGGATACTTGGGAAATCAAATACCCCTCCATTGTTGAGTTCACGTATGTCACGGCAACATCTCGTAGCAGGATTGATACATTATATATTTCTAAAAATCTTGAAACTTCCGTGACAAATGTACAAGTGCCTTAGCTTGCATAAATCTAACAAGCCAGCCAGTTCACCGATTCAGGAATCAGTGGAATTTGAAGATTTACTTGTTAGAAAATCATGGTTTAGAAGACCTGGTTAAAGAAGCATGGGCAATATGCCTGCGAGCTCGTAGTAGATACGCCACTGCTGTCGACTGGTGGGTTAAAATGGCGATGGCAAAGTTGAGGGAGGTTCTTAGTCAGTATAGTGCTCAGAGCGCAAGAGAAATGAAATGCACTATAGAATATTACTAATCCGTTTTGAGAGATCTATGCGACCAGGTCTTAGCAAGTTCCTCACTTCGGTTAGCAGGCATCAAAAAAGTCAAAGCCAAGTTACTTAATATCAAGAGAAATCAAATGAAAGGGTTGAAAATAAAATCGAAGGCAAATGCGGAGTCAGAAGACGAAAATACTTCCCTGTATCATTTAGTGAAGCATACGAAAAACGGAAGAAGGACTTATATTGATGAAATTCGAACAAAAAACCGTACGATTCTCAGAACCTAGCAAATATCATGGACGGGATTTCTCGCTATTATTGCGAGCTATATTCCGTAAATCAAAGTTATGATGCCTCATTGGAAGACTTCTTGGCATCCTAGCCTCACAGCTGACAGAAGATGACAACAAAAATTTTTTCAAGGTAGTCAATGCAGAGGACGTGTATGACACTCTGCGTGCCTCATCACCAGGATGTGATGGTCTGCCAGCAGAGTTTTACATCCGTTACTGGCCAATATTGGGCGCGAAAATCACGGACACTGTAAATGAGGCTACTCAGGGTAAAATGATTCCGGCTGAGTTTAAGGAGAGTAAAATTATTTTTGTGCCAGAAAATAACGGAAAAAAAGATTTAAATAATTCTCGTCCAATTTCACTACTGAATTCTGATTATAAATTAATAGCTAGTATAGTAAAGAAGAAAATCTCATCACTTACAGATAAAATTATTAGTATACATCAGAACTGTGAGCAACGAAAAACCATCTTTCAAAATCTAGCAGAAATTCAGGGATATCATTGCAATAACGTCTGTAAAAAACATAAAGTGAGGTTTATGTTTTTTAAGAATTTTGTAAAGCTTTCGATGTAGTGAATCATTAATATCTTCTACAGACATTGAAGAAAACAGGTTTCGACGATAGGGTCATACAGTTGATAAAGAACATAGCAACTGGAATTAATGCAAACATAGTGGTGAATTGTCAGCAATACAGGCCTCAAGGAAGTCCCAAGGAAGTCCCCTGTCCATGTTTCTCTTCACCATTTCACTGGTACCGTTCCTCCTGCATTTCCATACTAGATTACAAGGCTTAGCATTATCAGGAAATAAAACGGTTATAAGAGAATTTAACTCGATATATGAACCAAGTTCAACGAACATAGTGTATCAGTTTATGCACCCTTATTAAAGCTTATTATACTGCTCAGCTGTTTCCGATACCGAGACTGATAGCGAAGAGAAAAATGTCCAAAATCACAAACTTTTTGAGGAAAGGCGAACTGTTCAGAGTACCTGTAAAGGTAGGCACTTTAGATCATAGAAATAGTGGACTAGTATTAACTGATATGACGGATAAAGCCTCTGCACTTTTTATTCAAAGGCAAGTTAATTTAATAAGATACTCGCAAACCTACCAACTTTTCGAGATCATTAAATCTCAAAGCCTGTCTCCTCCGATTGACGTGCCGAATATCAACAGTCGTTTACAGCATGTGAGGGTTTTCTATGTTGAGTTCAGTTATGTAAGTGCCGAAATCAGACAGTCACGACACTTAACATCAAGAGCCATATAAAGGCTGCGTTCACACTGCCGGCCGGGCCGAGCCGAGCCTGGCCGGGCCGCCACCCTCTTTGATATCAAACACATGGTTTTGAATTGCGGTGTCCACACTGGCGGCCGGGCCGCGCCGACACGGCGTGAGCCTCCCGGAGCCGAGCCGGCGACATCCCGAGTGTTAAATATTGCCGGCGCGAGCCGACCGCAGGCGCGAGCCTGTGGAGCAGCACTACAGCTTCTGCAGTACACGCATCACACGTCTCCCTTCTGCTTTCATCAAAAGTGTGACAGCACATGTCTTTTATTTTAAGATGTTACCTCACATTTCACAATCAGTGAGGAAAAATTACGTTTATTATAATGATACATGCGAAATTACTATTATTTCATTTATTTAATCTACCGTAATTACATGCATTTACAACAATAGCTTACCAGCGATCGCGGCATTGCCGCCACTGAATAGTTCGCATTTACTTGTAAACGGAGACAGATATGAGTGTCACTGAGGGACGGAAATGTGTCCCTACCAGATGATAATGCATTGTAAAGTCATGCTGTGGCAGTTCTTTATCAGTGGAAATAGAACCACTAAGTCAAAGGGCATTATCTCAAAACTCTTCGCCTATCAATCTGTCTATCTTACAAGGAAATGAAAAGAATTCTGTGAGGTCATCAGTGGCTCCACATGATGAACCATTACCACTGCCAAGCGCTGCATCATGAAGAAAAAAGAAGAAAAAAGTTGGAAAATTCTGAAGGAGTATTTCTGCGATTCTTCGTTGAAGGCACAGCAAGACATTACCCAAAATGACGAAGCTAATTACTTCCTAATGATTCTCAGGAGTCCCATAAACACTCTTCCCCTCAGAGGTAAGCGTTTGTGAAATTTAAAATACAAAAGCATGACTACAATTAATTGGAGGTAGTGAATGCTGTACAAAGTTCTACTGCAAACCAAAAAGTGTGTACTAACGAATCTTACCTTATCGTTATACACAATTTTTCTTCTGCTGTTATACTTCTGCGAAAATTTGTGTTCTGTTTAGAAATTTTGTCTTGAATGTTCTGCAGCACATACTGAAATGTATTATGATTCATTCTGTAATTTGAATAAAAGTTTTCAGGATAGTTTTTAAGTTCTTCATATAAAGAAAAAAACTCTCCTAAATGTCTGTCGCTATTTATGGGATGAATCCATAACCTCCTAGTTCTTCTGTACTTCAAAACTCGACGAGTTATTGCAGAGTCAAAACAATACCAATAAAAGAGTGAAGACATTGTTCTACACGACAGCACAGACTAGCTAAAGGCGAGCAACTGTTGACTGCAGCTGCGTTTTCTATTGACTCGCTTGTCAGCTGTCGAAGGGTGGGGATCTTTTTAAATTTATTTATTTGGCCTCCCGCCAGCCATTTAGCCAAAGAGTGGGGATTACCTTGACAGTGCAGCGCAGCCCGCCAAGGAAGAAAAAAAAACAATGAAGAACAATGAAACGCACATCTGTGCCGATCTATAGTAGTTTCATTAACTCTCCATTATTTTTTCTGCCAGAGTAGACAACGAGACTACAGAATTGCGCTTGAGTTATCTTTTAGTACGAAATACGAAATGTACATCATAATAATTGTAGGATGTTGATGACAAATAATTGTTTGTCTTTCGTGATGCAACGTGTGGCCAGTTATAAAAGCATAGCAGATGATTGTCCAGTAGCCGAGGGAAAAATTCTTATACATTTGGATTTATCTAGAGAATGAGACCATTAAAATAATAAGAGGGGCCGGCACTAGGTCTGCGCCGATCACTAGTGATTAGTTTTTTTTTTTTTTGTGCTGCATTATATGACTACACTAAACCAAGCTGTAACCGCGCGAACTCCGTGGCTTGCGGACGCGGCGCTGACGCCACTGAATAGCTCGCATTACTTGAGACCAGAGACAGATATCAGTATCATTATCATTTCAAAAACTTTTTGGTACTTTTAGCTACATTTCATTCCCAACAATGTATGGTCTAAAACGGATCTAATAGTAAGCTACCCGCTGCATAACTTTTTCACTACAAGATTTGTAAATCAAGTACACAACGTTGACAAATAGCATCATTTCACAATGACTGTTAAGAAATATGGAAAGATAAATGATTCAATACGAAGCTAAGATGTTGCACTACCACGTGTACAAAAATCAGATTCTTTAGCCGCATACTTTCTTCAAAATCGGTTAGGAAGCGTTACGAAACTAAGAAATCACGCGAAACGAAAAGTAGACTTTTTCTTCTTTCACGACGTAAGTAACGCTTTTAAGGAAAAAATAAGTTCATAAAACGATGTGGCGAAGTCTTATATACCGCTAAGAATTTAAAAACATGAAAATCGGAGAAGTGGATTTTCCCCCATTTCGCCGTCCCGGCTCGGCGCGGCGCGCAATGTGAATGCACTACTCGTCGGCCTGAGCTGGCTAGGCACGAGCCGAGCCAGTACGCGTCAGCCCGGCCCGACCCGGCCGGCAGTGTGAACGCAGCCATAATGCGGGAACGAAAGAAAAGCGAAGGATGGAACAATATAGAAAGACAGCTTCCAAACATTGATTGGACTGAGATATGGAAAAACATTAGTTCTAATCTGTTCACGTCTACTATAAAAACGTCATGGTACAAGAGAGTTAACAACATAGTTAGCACCAATGAAAAACTGTACGCAACCGGACTCTGTGAAAGAAATCTATGTCAACAATGCCATCTGGTTGACACAATAATTCATAGATACACTTTCAGCGGTCATATGGACAGTTGGAAGTGGATCCGGGAGCAAATAGCTCTGATTACAAGGACATCCCCTGTGGATATATCGCTGTCATTGATACACAGGCCTGAAGCACGCTATTTTCCAGAGGCAAAAAATAACACTGCAGAGAAATTTTATTAAGTACCTCATTAATAAACTAGGATCCGACAACACCATAGAGTTCAAGGTACACATGCTGTGTGAGTACAACAAAATTAGGTTTTCGAATCACAAGAAAAAGTTAGGTAATACGTTAAAAATTATATTTGAAAGAATGGGCATTGGTTAATATAAACAAAGGAGACTGTGTTGACAGTGATGTAATGTAGTTACCTTAAGGTTCTTATTTAAATTTTTACGGTAAATTTTTGGTGTGTGCTTTTTCTATTTCAGAAAGTAGTTTTTGAAATCTTATAAGTTAAAAAAAGGGGGAAGGCAGCGCTCACGTTGCACTGCCAATGTACGGTCAGCCGTCAATGTAGTTCCAGCTGTGGAGATAATTTACATTTCGTTATTTGTTAGCTGCTGCGTGTCTGCAGAAGGTTCTTTCTGTCATCATGGACTTTGATACGGAGAAATTTGTTATAAACGTACGGGAAGGCCTGCTTTGTAGGACTTGTCGTCTGAATAATATGCTGACAAAAATGTGAAAAAGGGAATTTGAGAGGGTTCAGAGAATGTGCAACACCGAGGGAACAAAACACGCTGTGGAAGTTCTATTACTTTTATTTATCTTTATTAACTCAATATGTACTCAGTGAATGCAATCCAACTGCCATGGCAGAGCGCCTTCATGTGCAAAGTAATCGGCAAAAACGTTTCTGTAGTGTGAACTGGATGCACGTCTACGTGTTCGTTGTGGAATATCCTCATCAACTGTATGATATCCATACAGGGTATCTGCATATTGATAACCATCACTCTTTCGTACATATTTGTGTTAAACACAGCATGCCTTAACAATGTCTATGGCGAAATCGACGTCCACATTCAGGGGTCTGTGCGAATTCTCCACTTATTTACTATTTTCCCCAACGTGCACTCTACCAAACGTCTTGCTCGGGAATGACGATAGTTCAATACTGTTTTTTGTATCAAGTCGTGGACCTATGTATGGACACATAATTCTGTGTGTCAGCGAAAATGCGTCGTCACCTGCAAATACATCAGATACTGGTGTTTTGTTTATGTCTGAAATGTGTTCGTCTTCCGGAATGACCAAGCTATTAGACAATATTCGGTTGTAGAACACTGATTGTTGAAATACCGTTGAATCAGTACATTTATCATAGTATCCCAAGTCTACAGCGACAAATTAATAGTTTGCATCACAAACATCCATTAATACAATAGAGAAATATTTCTTATAGTTCAAGAACATTGATGCACTGTTTGCTGGTTTCATCAGTCGCACATGCTTTCCATCAACGGTGCCGAGACAGTTTCGGAAATTGGCCTTAGGTTCAAAATCTTTTGCTATTTGCAGCCAGTCGATTTTGGTGGGTTCTGACGAACATTCATCTTTTAAGATAATCCAGATTGGTGAACATACTCTTCTTACAATTTCTCTGATTGTTGTTACTCCAAGTCGGAGAGCACGATGCTAATCAACAAACGAATTTCACGTTGCCAGATATCTGAAGGGGAGAAATTACTAAATTATTTCACACTTGTGCGAGACAGATTAGTTTCAAGGCAATCTTTTTCTATACAAAATGTCTTGAAATATTTTTCTAAGATAATCTAATAAACATAATTTATCTAATCATTCTCTTTAAATTAACGTAAATCCCATCAGTTCCTACCACATATTGTATGCGGAAATTCATCTAACATATCACTACTTGTAGCTTCCCTTTACAAAGAATAGATATTATTGATAGCTATGATAATATTTTATTTTTACAGGTATCTCGTTACAGAAGAAATGACGTAACATTAAAGAATCATAGAACCGAGGTAAACGGAGATTAACCGGTAAAAGTGGTTCTGTAGCTGCGAGAAAGACGCCATATCTGTATTTTAATCTTCTATCACTTCTGAAGATTACCAATTCACCATCCCATACACACAGCAGCGTGTCACCTGAGAATGCTGAGAATCAGGCCACAGCAGAAAGTGAAGTTCCAAGTGGGCCATACCAGGCAAGGGTGCTCGGTAAGAAAAAGAAAACAGAAGACGAAATTGGAAGACAACTAATCAATGTTCTGCAAACGTTTGCAGAATCCAGGCAGCAGCTGGACACACAAATGATGACAGATGAGGACAGGTTTTTTTCTCTTGTCTTTGGTGAGCAACTTCAAAAAAATACCTCAGCATTTAAAGTTGTTTGTAAAATGACGAATCTTAAGTATTATTGAAAAAGCTCAACCGCATCCTAACTGGCCAAACACATCTTCCTACGAACATTTCTCACCGCCCACAATCGTCAGCCGGATGTTCCTCACAACACCAGCCTCTGTCTACATCGTTGCCTTGTGATGGAACAGGATGTTATCAGGAAACCTTCCCCAAGCTGTCTTATTCTTCTTCTTCTACACAGAATGGTAATTCACCACAGTCTCCACCAGAAACCACCGATGACGGCAGTATTGATAATCCTGTTACATCACCACTACTTAGATGTTTCGGTGAATTGTCAAGTTAATATTACTTACTACAGAATGTAACATTAGCACTTTAATTATTGGTAAAAATTTTCTTTAATAAGACTAATCTCAATTTGAATAGCAATTTATCTTAATTTCCTATGCATTGTCACATTGGTGCGTCTGTACCACTCATTATGTCTCCAATTTTCATTAACATTCCATCAAAAGTTTTTCAGGACATTCTAGTGGTGGTGGTGGTGGTTAGTGTTTAACGTCCCGTGGACAACGAGGTCATTAGAGACGGAGCGCAAGCTCGGGTTAGGGAAGGATTGGGAAGGAAATCGGCCGTGCCCTTTCAAAGGAACCATCCCGGCATTTGCCTGAAACGATTTAGGAAAATCACGGAAAACCTAACTCAGGATGGCTGGAGACGGGATTGAACCGTCGTCCTCCCGAATGCGAGTCCAGAGTGCTAACCACTGCGCCACCTCGCTCGGTCATTCTAGTGAAATTGTACAATTTATCTTCGTGTTCACGAAATTCACAAACAAAAATTAACAAACGTTCAGTCTGTAGAGCAGGATTACAGCATAGGATGTACAGAGTATCTTTTATTCTTACGTTTTGCCTGAGAGCTTTGCATCTCCAAAGTGTGGAAGATACGCTTCACATATTGTGGTGACAGATAGCAAAGATGTAGTTAATTATTCCTGTAGGAATTTTTGCGGGCTATGAAATTGTGCACGTTGCTCCATTCTTTAGGGAGCGTGCAATAGCAATTATTTCAACTAGGGAAGCATTAACCTTCTACAGAATACAGAAAAGTTGAGACTGAGCGAATTCATTCAAGGCCAGAGTAGGGAATTAGCGTTTCAGGTCCAGCACGAGGACAACGCCATTGCAGATCCCAATTAGATGGTGAGTCGCGATTTTGCTCACTTCATCCTGCGTATACTTTGACCATTGAATATCAAAACTAGGATACTAACCTACCCTTACATTGAGTACATGAGAGGTTTTTCATTGGTTTAAAAGTAAATTAATTCTCCACCAACTTAAGAGATTAGACCAACTATGATATCGTATAAGTAAATTTAATAGATGAAGATTTTTGATCATTGAACCGTTAATATACTTTCAAAATCTGTTCTGAAAGAATATACTTTATTTACTAGCGATTCATCAAGAACATTAATGCATTTAAGCTTGGATGTAGTTGCCAGGGAGTAACTGATGAAAATGAAATTACCTTTAACAAATAGGAATTTTACTCAAAAAAGCCTTTTCAAAAACAGATTTAAAATTTGTAAGCAGAAAAGCACCCTCGAAATATCATGTTACAATTTTATTTAGAGGTAGAAAGAACAATATTGGCAGTATGAGCCTTTGGGCTGAGAAGCTTTCCGCTCCATTTCAACACAGCCATAGTCACGACCGCTCACAACAACCTCTAAAAGACTACACTGGTGCGAATCTGCAACGCACCAGATTACTTTGAACTAAACATTTTAACAACTCACACAAACACGTTAACTATGCACCCTGTAAGAGGGATGGAAATGGTACAAACAGTCACACTAAGAAATTATTTGCCACTGAAAGTGCAATTTCTTTTTAAAAGGGCTCTTACGCTGGAAGGGTGGCAACTCTATAAAAATGACTATTTAAATAAAACCCATGAAATTCAGACTTATATAAAAAGCACAACAAGCTCTACATTACACATATACCGCCTCACAAGATGATAGGCAAGATAAAAACATATTTCAGGAATTCGGCCTTTACACCTTAATTCTATAAATTCGTTAAGGGGCTCCGGAACGCCCTATACTTGCAATGTTAAAATAACGCTTATAAATTACATCTTTCCTCACAAAGTATTTGAGGTAGGAAGTTGAACTTTTTACAGATTATTTATTGGAATATGGGCTACAACTTAACACAGGGATTTTACAAAATTTTAGTTCAGTTATTAAAGATGATTTTTTTTTCAATTGTAATGGAAATTCACAACATTTTTTTGCAATATTTTATTTATATATTCAAAAGTTTTTTGGAAAAAGGCTGTGTTAAATGATGCAGAAGGTACTGTGTAACATTTACTGAAAGTTTGAAACAAATATGTTTGGAAGATCCTTAGAAAACATGTAATTAGTATGAGAAAATAAAAGTTTTGGGAATCGAGCGACAAAGATTGGATTAACTTTTTAGTGCATTCCAGGTCCATAGGATGGATTATCTTCATCCTCTGCAAACTCCTCCTCCAGCTTCCTCTTGTTCCTCCTCCTGTTTACTCTTGCTTGTATTTCTAGACTCTTTACAGCCCTGTCTGCAGCCCGAAGGCGTTCCTTGTCTAAAGCAAGCATCGCTCGTTGTTGTGTTCGTAGATTTTGCTACCATTTTCTTCAGTTGCAGTTACTGCAACACTGTTCCAAAAGGTGGTCATGTATGAACACTTATCACATTTCAGTTGTATTTCACTAGCAAGTCCTACGTGCTTTATTATGGAGAGTTCCAGACCAACTTCACTACAATGAATACATCTTACACAGTTCGAAAAAATTCCTTTGAGAATCGACATATCAAATATTTCACTCACATCCGATTCGCCCATAAAACATTCATAGTTTTCACTCATTGAACCAAGCTTCTTCTGTGAAGTATTTTCTTTCCCACTTTGACTGCTATGGGCAGGTGTACTTGAGAGGTTAGGGTCACTCACTTGGTTATCGTCTTTATTGTTTACAGTAATAACACATACCTTTGGCTTTCCAACATTTCTCCTTTTCTTAAAAGCCTTCAGAGGATTTCTAATAACTTTACTTTTACTCATTATTATACTTCAACAAAACAGAGACTCAAGAAACAGAATTAATTACGAATATTTTCGAGATAACGACAGAGTAAATAAACATGAAACAATCGACAATCACACCAGCGATATATATTGAACCATCACAGGTTAGCCACAACACATACTTTATCTCACATCACTAAAATGTACCTGATGAACACGGACGTTAATAATAACACCATCTGACAGCAGTTAACAGCGCCATAGTGGGTCACGCCCATGTAGAACACATTTCAAAAAAAAATTAAAAATAGTTGTAGTCTTCGGAATTGAATAAAATATATATCTATTAAAAAGTAATAGTCTGCAGATTCAGAAAACGCAAAAAAGTAAAAATTGAACTTTTCATGATTTTGAGCCTTTCCGGAGCCCCTTAACACCAAATCCGACAAACATGACAGAGGCAGCTATTAACGTACGGCAGACCGACAAACAGATAGACAGACAGACAGACACTAACTGCCTAATAAATGTGGACGGGAGACAGGCGAGCAAGCTGGGGACGAGAGACTGGCCAAGAAAACAAGTAGAATTTAACAAGTAAACGAAACAACATATCAGAAGTCACTTAACTTCTAAAGAACTGCGATTTCTTGCGAAGACCTAGCGCAGCACCCCGAAAACGCTCTCCCGCACAGTCCGCTGCCAGCCGTTTCAACGGACGCAGGAAGACGCGCAGATCTCCCGTCTGACGGCGTCGCAGCTCGCCCCGGCCAGACCGATGTCGTGGGTTGACTCCTGTTGCTCTCGTGTCGGCCGCGAAGCCACTACGCCTCGCTATACGGCACGGCCACTGGACTCACGTGGCGACCTCACATGCGCCGACAGTCATCTTGTGTCTCAGTGCGTGATCGACCAACCGATCGATCCAACCGCCAATGCCCATTGCCTGAGCAAACTCGAGCAGACTGGTGGCCTAACACATACTAGCACTCCGGACGACAGACAGACACTAACCGCCTCACCAATGTGGACGAGAGACAGACCAGCAACCGGTGACGCGAGACTGACCCAGCCTCACTCCGACTGACCAGCTGACCAACTCCCCAGACAACACCGACTCAGACTGACCCCAGGCGAGCTCATAGAGATCCTTAAATGCACGTGAACAGGCAAATTTTCCTCTTTCGCACCAGAGGGAGACACCAAAGCTGAGATTGCCACAGCGGCGCCACCGCCAGAAACGGAAGGCGACTGCTTTACACTACGCGCTGAGGCGCGATCTTCAAAACAGCAAATTTTACCACGGCTCAATCATTCTTGCCTGTGATGGCATTTTCATTTGTAGAAATAACGATTTAATAATTGCCAATTCAATATGTCTAAGAGTTACATATCTTACTAATGAGTGTTGGAAGTAACTGAACATGATTATTGTGTATCACAGCACAGTTGATAAATTGTATGTAGAATGAAAAAGGGAACAGCTGTTTTGTCTTTCTAGAATAGAACGCAAACTCTCACGTTTATTAATTCATGCATTCTAGTTACGTGACAGCAGCATTTATAATTAATTTGTTACGATCCACACCTAATATTAGCTACCTTAGATGGCAAGATTCATATTTCTATAGAACGTCTGTTTAACACCTTGTCCTTGAGAAGACAGTTCAGATCCATTACCCAATTGTGCACGTATCTCACAATCTGAGTGTGCGTGTGTTACAGTGAGCTGCCACCCACACTTCAGTTACAACAGACTCTACACCAATAAGACGTTCCATTATGAAACTGTAACCGAATAGCAGAGGCATTATTAATGATATACACTATCAGAGTGAGTCCAACTGCTGACACTGAGACATATGCAGTATCACGGCTCTCGACTTACGAAGACGGAATTCCTGAGAGGTAACATTTGTGTCATGGTGAGGTGATTGCAGAAAGCCTTTTTTAGTGAGATCGTGGAGTAATCTCTCTGTCCCAGCATCAATCTTATTGTGCGAGGGTTATAGTAAACCGGCTACTACTCTTGTCTTTTAAGCTACTGGTCACCTGTAACAGGACCATTGTGATACTTTAGCCGAAAGGCAGCGGCAGTATCCATGATGTACACTGCCAGAACGACTACAACTTCTCTCTATAAGACACACGCCATATGGCGGTATCTACTTATGGCGACACAATTCCAGCGGGGTAACATTTGTGTCATGGTGAGGCGACTGAAGAAAGCCTTTTTTAGTGCAATGGCGAGGAAATTTCTGTTTCCCAGGTACATCCTGAATGTGCGATGGCTACAGTAAGACGGCGGGTATGCCTCGGTTAGACACTACTGCATACCAATAAGAGGTTCCATTATGAAACTGTAGCCGAATGGCAGAGGCTTGATATACACTTATTGAGTGACTCCAACTTCTCTCTCTGAGAGATCTATAGGGACACAATTCCTTAGGGGTACCTTTTGTGTTATGGTGAGGCACCTATAGAAAACCTGTTGTAGTGCGGTGGCGAAGAAATTTCTGTGTACCTGCGTCAACCTGACTGTGTGAAAGCAACAGTAATGAGGCTGTTATGCCGCAGTCTCAATCTACTTGACAGCTATATGAGGTTCCATTATGATACAGCTGTAACTAACCTGTTTCTACGGGTTATTACGTAAAGATTAGGGTCGCCACCGACTCAAACAATACAACTAATCAAAGGTTTGCCCGAGCCGGAAAATAAATTAATTTGATCAAAGACCAAAAACTAATAAAATGCATACGTTGTGATGTCACTTATAGTGGATGCGATGTAACTAATAGTATTGCCCATGCACTGTTCACGAGAATCAAACATTTAGAATAAAACAGAAAATGCATGAACGCTGTGCATAAGATCAGCTCCCAGCCACACACCTGAAAATAAGACTTAATCTAAAGCATTTGTTTTAAAATAAAAGGGGAAACTAATCACTGGACTTGTGCGTAAGAAAACGCATTGGATGTGCTAACGGGAAAGCTATGAGGTGAGTGGCTTAGGTGCAAAAACGTAACCTCGGAACACAAGAGAAAATTGTGGATAAAATCATTTATTCCTAAGATATGTATGTGAGGCATGTGCACAATTCCTGATAACATTAATTCCTAAAACATTAAAGAAAAGCACCGAAACATACACCGTTATGATCTACACCTAAAATCATTGGTGTGAATCATTCACACAACTGCTGTTGCCCGATAACTAATCGCAATAACTCGTGAAACGGTACACGTTTCGCAGTACACTCGCGTGCCCACGTGGTTTGTGGAGACGCAATTTCTAGGTTTCGTGACCAAGTTGCAACAATACCACATCACACAATGATGAACAGTTAATATTCTTTAAAACAAACATGAGATCGGACAGTTAGTGATGACGGTAGCCCAACAAACTCTAATGTTCAACCACGTGGTTGGCTCCCCACGGACGAAAGATACATAAAGCAAGGAAAATTTACGAGAAGGCAAAGCTATTAATATTTAGAAAAATGAAAGCTGATACAGGCACAGCTGAAGGCAAACAGACATTCATACAGAAGCGAGTGCTCACTTCTTATCTACACCTTTGTGTGGCGCTCTTCTGGCGGATCGAAGTATGCTATAGAAACTTACTAAAAGAAAAATCTGCCAAAGTTTTGCATTCCTTGCTGCCACAAGGCAAAGCAATCTTTCAGAGTTGAAAAGCGAGACCAAAAGCTAACAGCTCTCCTCTCGCCAAGTAACAACGCGCCACGCGGTCAGTCTAACTCACCCTTCTTCGACTGGAGCACAGCTGTGGACGCTTCCCGTACCGGCGGCAGACTGCCTCCCTTTCTCTTCTCCAGCCTCTTCCACGCTCCTCGTGGCCCGGAAAACCCAAAGATGCCATTTCCGCCACCAACTTAACGCAGGTGGATTTCTCACAAGTAGCGCAAACCTCTTTGTCAACTTGACCACTACGAGAGTTGGCTATTGTGTACAACTGCTGCTGAATCTGTATGACTATCGCAGACTTTCTGCAGCAGACTATGCCACCGTCTAGCAACGTCACACACAACCACATTCATTCAATCACAACACTATGAGAGTTATGAGGAAAGAGAAACAAGGAAAAGAAAGAGAAATAGTAGTGAAAATGGGCTACCGGACTAGTGAAAGGTGGCTACAGGACCCTTTCACAGAAACCGAATGGCACTGGGAGTATCACTGATATAGACTACCAGAGTGACTCTAACTGTGTCAGTGAGACATATGCAGTAGAGTGGCACTCGACTGAAGGGGGCGCAGTTCCTAAGGTGCAGCATGTGTCTCTGGGTGAGGCATCTGCAGAAAGCCTTTTTTAGTGGTATCTTCAATCTGAGTAAGCAAGTGTTACAGTAAGTGGGCAGCTATTCCTCGGTTATAAGTTACTGACCACCTATGAGATGTTCCAGTATGAGACTGTAGCCGAATGGCAGTGACAGTATCATTGTATAAACTACCAGAGTTGCTCCAAGTGTGTCAATGAGACATATGCAGTAGGCCGACACTCGACTGACGTGGTTGTGGTTCCTGAGAGATAGCATTTGTGTGATGGCGAGGCGTCTGCAGAAAGGCTTTTGTAGTGCGATGGCGAAGTAATTTCCGTGTTGCAGCGTCAGTCTGAGTGTGCGAGCAAAGAGGGATTCACACTCATAGCACTGCAAGTTCAAAAACATAACAAAATAATTTTTTTACTTGTGACATTTCATCATTTTTTAATTTACGATTGGCTGAATTTGCTGCTATATGTACACTTTTCGTGATAAGTAACAGAGATTCTTTGAGTTATGCATAGTATACAAATCATACATACAGGTGTATGAAACTGTAGAATTTATACATGTTGTGGCGTAACAAGACAGCCACGCCACTAGGAAGTAGCCGAAAGGCACGCGTTAAGCTCACGCAGATTGGCGCGAGCTCTGAAACAGGATACGTAATGAATGCTATAAAGAAAAGTACGTAGCTTCTGGAATACTTAACTTTAATCCATCCTTGTTGTACATCGCTATTGACGATACAAGTGAGACTCTGTAGATTCAGGCAATATACTAATGGCGCCTTGCTAGGTCGTAGCCATTGACTTAGCTGAAGGGTATTCTAACTATCTGCTCTGCAAATGAGCGAGGCTTCGTCAGTGTGCATCGCTAGCTACGTCGTCCGTACAACTGGGGCGAGTGCTAGTACTTCTCTCTAGACCTGCCGTGTGGTGGCGCTCGGTCTGCTATCACTGAAAGTGGCGACACGCGGGTCCGACATGTACTAATGGACCGCGGCCGATTTAAAGCTACCACCTAGCAAGTGTGGTGTCTGGCGGTGACACCACAATACAATTTTAAGAAATGAATGTGCTTTTACATTTTAATCTTCATGTTTAGAAAATAACTCAAATTTTATAGTTAACTATGTCAAGTTTTCCCACAGTTTTTAATAGATTTGAAAAATTCTTGTGTTTCAGAGACCTGTAAGTATATTTTGTATGCTGTGCAAAATTTATCTAAGAATCTCTCTTACTTATGAAGAAAAGTGAACGTATAGCAACAAATGTAGCCAATAGTAAGTGAAAAATATGATGAAATTTCACATGTAAAAAAATTTATTTCGTTATGGTTTTGGACTTCCACTGCTATGAGTGTAAATCGTGAAAGCTTCCTGCTCATGGTGCCACAGTTAAATGAATTTATTTGCAAAAGTATAGATAGTGGAAATTAAAATGTCCTCTGGTGTCACCCCTGCTCCAAGTCTTGGCCTCCTACCCCCCTTAAATTTCACTTTATTGTTTCCCATCATTCATGGTGCGTCATTTGACTCATAATTACACTTGTACATATATAATACTTTGGTGTAGCCTTAGGTGGCAAGACAAGCAGGAGAATCTCTGCGCAGTAAAGCCCCGTTTACTAACTGCTGTTATTAGGCGAGCGGACAATGTCCAAGCTGAAATTTTCACTCTGTAGCGTAGTGTGCGCTGATATGAAACTTACTGCCGGGTTAAAATTTCATTCTGGAAACATTCCCCAGACTGAGGCTAAGCCATGTCTATGCAACATCCTTTGTTCCAGGAGTGTTCGTCCTGCTACGTTTCACAGGAGAACTTTGAATTTGGAAGGTAGGAGATGAGATACTGGTGGAACTATCGCTGTGAGGACGTGTCGTGAGTCTTACTTGGGTAGCTCTGTTGTTACAGCACTTTCCCACGACAGGTGAAGGCCCTGAATTCTAGTCTCGGTCTCGCAAACGGTTCTAATTTGCCACGAACTTTCATTATGGACTGTCATTATTAAGGCCAGAGCTGGACGACGTAGATTCTGTGGTAGAAGAGTGTAAACACTGCGGATATTCATTGACGACTTATGGCGGTGTGTGGAGGGTGTGTTCTGTGGAGAGTGTGCTCCGCCACCAAAAAGTGTTGTTTGCGTCACGACAACACTCGTCCCAAAAAAAGTCGGTAAACCACGGCTGTCAAAGCCGAAATGGGGTTCCAGGTAATGCCACACCCGACGTATGAAGGTCACTCCCAGCACACTACTGCTAATCGCTTGTGAATATGTACAGCTTTCAGACTCACCTTCCACAGAAACTACGAAGTCCACCGCTGTCGTTGATTCTCACACTTCAGGTCATCTGCTTACATAATGACAGCAGTTGGTAATACGCAGCGATTATACTTCTAGCGATTGTCCCGACACCAACAGTTAGATGAATGTACTATACGAGTGCAGATATTTTTACGTGTGGTACTGTAATATGTATTTACACATGTCACCATGTTGCTTGTTTCTCTCTGTATCCAACAGTCTACCCAAAAACACGTCACAAGCCTTATGACCTGGTGTTTTCTGCATGGTTTTACCTTGTCCATGAAGTGAATGAGACCTAGCATTGTAGACTAACCATGTCCATGCAGCCACACTTTAGGACCTCATCTGCCTCCCAGGGGAAAATAAACAATAAGCTCTGACCGCAGGTACCTGGAGGTACTAACCAGCATAAAAACATACTACCAATCCTAATAGCTATAATTGTTAGTCAGCAAACGAAGTAAATATTGATGTCATGTTGTTCACTGTACTGTCCTCAGTAACCAATCAAAATATCTACACAGACAGCCGTTGCACACTGTGTAATGTAACTGTAATGATGAGTCAAAAGTAAAGTGTAAATCAATATTGAAGGTCCCTCGTATTCAGCTCAAAAAGTTATGTGTCCTCACCCCATCACTGAAGTACTTTGCAGGCATAATTTATGAGACCTCATCTGTAAACAAAACAGGAGTAGAAAAATACAGGTTTGACAGAGGACTCTTTAATCAGATCAAACTCCATCCTAAAAGTTTCACAGTTTTCATCCAGGTAACTGGACTACAATATACAGACGGAAATGCTTCTCATGCTCATACAGACGCTGAGCTACAATTGCATGTAAATTATTTTAGTAGTACATATCACTAGTTTGGCGTCACCATCAACGTTCCATAAACAAAGTTACTCGCACAGCCAGCTGCTAGAACTGCCTTATCTTTAAGTTCAGCACACGTCTGTAAAATCAAACAATGGAGAATCCAGGATGCAATATAACGATGGCTCCAGCTGCCAGAGACTGTGGTCATATGTGTGGGAGTTGCGTTTGGTGGAATGTATGTGTGTGTGGGTGTGTGTATGTTGTTTGGGCTCTGAGCACTATGGGACTTAACATCTGTGGTCATGAGTCCCCTAGAACTTAGAACTACTTAAACCTAACTAACCTAAGGACATCACACAACACCCAGTCATCACGAGGCAGAGAAAATCCCTGACCCCGCCGGGAATCGAACCCGGGAACCCGGGCGCGGGAAGCGAGAACGCTACCGCACGACCACGAGCTGCGGACTGTATGTTGTTTGTTTTCTACACATTTTACTACAGTCTCTCTGTTATGCCTGTCTGCAACTCAGCATGTCCGCTATATGGCGAGTAGCAACTATCCTTTTCGTAGTATTGATATCTCTGTAAAACATGGACCAGTTCTTCTGTCTAGGAAGTATGTGATCATCTAAAGGCTCATAGTAAAAGGTCGTGGAAAACAGAATATGTGCTGCCCACGTTACTTTTGTACTTACCACACATTGCGAGTACCTAAAGATCTGACGCTGTACATCAAATTGAAGGGTATCAAGCAGTTGTTGTTTCTTCCCTGCTGTATGCTCGCGAAACCAGGACGCATATCCCCGTGATCTTAAGAAACTAGGACACTTCAGTTTACAGAAGCTTAGCTGCATTAAAACCATGAAATGGAATTACTCATATTAGTCACCGCATTTCTTGAGAAGCCGAAAATATAAAGCATAGATGGCACCGTCTTTGATTAGCAAATAAGGTTAATTGGGCTTCTACAGGGGATGAGAAGCGACAGACTTCGTCGAGAAATTTTACATGGACAAGTCTGATTGATTCTCCTCTTAACTGGTATAAGAAATAATGGAAGAACCTAAAGAATCTCACCAAGCTATCAATTTAATAAGTCATGGTTTCAAAATACTAACACGAATTCTTTACAGAAGATTGGAAAAATTAGTAGGCGCTGACCTTGGGGAAGAGCGGTATGGATTCCTGAGAAACGACTTCTTTTAGAAGATAAGTTAAGGAAAGGCAGAACTAAGTTTACAGCACTTTCAGGGGTAGATTACGTGTTGACACGGTGTCCAGTGACAGAGGCAGTTTCACTGGGCATTCGCGGCGGTTGACAGGCCAGGGGAGTAATCGAACTCATCGCATATCCCTTCGGCCTTTTTCACCGTGTAGATAGCGACCGCTTGTAAACACTTACCTCACATATCTGCTACAGGCCTCAACCAGCAGAAAGACCGTTCCTTCGCGTGCCGCACTATTCTAATCACAGTCGCAGCCCGCCACTGTTCCAGTTGATGGATTACTACCGGCAGTTATTTCTGTACTAAACGAGCTTTGACGCTGGAATCAAAACTGGGTTTCCCACTCATTACTGACGACGTAACCTAATTCTATTTAACCTTTTCAATTTCTAATTTGTGTGTTACTAATGTAGGCGTATTTTGGATCCTTGTGTTATGGGTTACTAACTAGACTGTAAAACGCTCCCTATGGACGTAATTAACTCTACTGTAATTCTGGCAGTTTAAACATTATGTAGTTATTTAACAGGGTCATTAACTGGGATGAGCGCATACTCACTGATACAGATGGGTGAAAGACAACCTGACCAAACTCTTGAGACACGTATTTAATAAATTTCATCACTGAGCCCCGATAGCTGAGTGGTCAGCGTGAGGGAGTGCCGCCCTACGGGTCTGGGTTCGATTCCCAGCTGGGTCGGGTATTTTCCCCCTCAGGAACTGGATGTCGTGCTGTCTTCATCATCATTTCATCCCCACGCGGCGTGCAGGTTGCCCAATATGGCGTCGAATGTAAGAAGACCTGCACCAATGCGGGCGGACCTGCCCCTCAAGGGGCCTCTCGGCCAATGACGCCAAACGCACATTTCCATTTCCATCACTGGCTGGCAAAGGATAATGTCTCAATTAATGCCTCATAACAACCAGGGGTACTTCTTCAACCATACTTTCTTTCACTGTGAGCATGACCAGCCGCTACTCACTGAGACAAGGTCTAATTCCGACAACAAATAATGGTCCAAATTAATAAATTTTAGTGAGCGTTGGTAAGATACCGTAAAAACAGTAGTCATAGGTAGTTAATAATTCATTAAACACCTCATTAAACATAGGGAGCATACAAATTAGTAAATGAAACTACGGCTCAAAGTTCTTCCTCATAACTTGATGAGCCGAATATTCTGTGTCTTTTGACCTTCAACACTTTCCATTGAAAGATAGGTGTCGTGCAGTTTCATCACACTCCTACGCATATGCGTTTCTTTTTCTGTACGTCTCTGGCGCAGGTGTCACCAGTCCAGCCATGATTTTAGTCTCCCTCTTGTTGAAACCAAGGATTACAGAACTTCTTTTGAAACATGGTTTCACATCAGCTTGCCATGATTTTGTTTCTAGATCACGGTCCAGTATTCAACACATTGCCTTACGATACAGTTTCGTAGTTTTGATTTAACTATCAACTTAGCGATGGTTAAGACATGTTCAATAAGTGGAATCGTCGTACCTCGCCTGGACAGCCTATCAGCATGTTCGTTGCCACTGATTTGCCAGTGATCATGGGTCAACAGCAGGTTTATCCTGTTACTTTCCGCTAGTCTCACGAGGGCTTTGTGGCATTCTGAAACTATCTTTGGTCTCATTGCAGGAGTTGATAGGGATTTCAGAGCTGCTTGGCTGCATGAATGTACGATTTTGATGCCACATCTCTTGTACCACCTACGCAAATCGTCCACCTCATATACCCTGACAGCTGATATTTCCATCTAGAATTCCATAAAATACCGTAGGTCTTATAACACTTGTGTATATCACTCCATACTCTCGGAGTTTAGTCCCCAGTTTTTTCCACAAGCTCTTCTAGTGCTCGTAAGAATAGTATACTCCCCATCTCAGGAGTCCATGATAGTTACCCCTAGACACTTGAGTATCTCATTTATAGGTAGAATTTCATCACAAGCCTTAAGATTCCATTATGTGAGCTGGATATCCTTGCTTGTAAATGGTAGTACGACTGTTTTCATAGGGCTGAGTCGTAGGGCCTGTTTCCTGCATCAGGTTTGTACAATGTTCAATGCACATTTTACCACAATCCTGACAGTATTATCCAGTTTGCCAGATCTGACTACAGCTAAGTCACCTGCAGCTCCTTGGCAAAAGAAGCCTCTTGTATTTATTTCAGTGAGTTCATTCTGTACTATGTTCCACAGTAGTGGGAACAAATTCCCTCATCACAGACACCCTCTTGTGGCGTTGATCACTATATTATCTCGCATTAGGCTGGTTTAAGCCATTTTTCTGGTCAACATGGACTTAATCCACCAACAAATGATTGTCTCGTTGTCATGTTCTTCCACTGCTCTAACTATAGATTCAAAGCTCGTATTGCAGAAAACTCCCTCGATATCAGGGAAAGTAGATAGAATCTGTAGATTCTGGCTTATTGGCTTGGTTGATGAATTGGAAAATTGGTCGATGAATTACTGTAATACAAAAATTCAAGAATAAAAGCTAACCCAACAGAAGTCAATGAACAACGTTACAAGCCAGCTGACATTATATCTAATGCTCAGTGGAAAATAAAGTTGGTAATGAAATTAGAATCAACAAACTTAAACGAATTTTTGAAAAATATTATGTAGCTAATTGGTCAACAGGAATTTTTGAAACTGAAGGTGTTATTCATTCTAATCCAGTAACATATAAATTACAGGTATTGGATGGAGAAGAAATAAAAGGAAATTTTTATGAGCGTGGAGTACAGAAGACAAAATGTCCACTTATATATCTAGTTGCGAAAATTTTAAGAAAGAAAGTTGATCACTCATGTGTTAAATGGTTGAGGGTCTGATAATTTACATAAGAGTTGAGTTAGTAAGGACAAAATTATTTTATAAAACATTTCTTACATCCCAATAAGTTGATGTTCAGAATAACAATTATGTAAAGAAGAAGTACATACAGTTTGTGGAAACCTAGAAAAAACAGATTTAGAGTTTGTATTCCATTCTGTTCCCAGATGGCTTAACTAAAAATTTCGTAATAGGATTTCAAGATAAAGTATATTGGAGTTTTATAACAACAAAGGAAGAATATCTGTATATCTTAATAGAGAATTTCAAGGCAAACTGGAATAAAATATCACAATGGAAATTGACTAAAAATTTCTTACCAAGATATCACATGAATCAAATTAGTCTTATATACTTGAAACGTCCCCTTTGAAAAATTACACATGACTGTGCATAAAGTGACACACAAAATTTTTAGCAAAACGCAATCTGACTTTCAATAATCCCTACAAAAGAATGGCCCTGACTAACATTAACCTATGCCTTTCACAAATCACTTACATCACAAAAATCTTCATTACTCGAACTACTGCAATACAGCGAGCGCCACTACTGCCAGCTAAATAAAAGATTCAAACTACTGAAGGCACTAACTGCTGATAGGCATAGTTAGCAAATGAAAGATTTTGATAGAGAACAAACAATGTATTTACCTTAATAGTGTTCAAAAGTCATAATATATATAGCAGTTCCAGTGTTAGAAATGTACTGTCTCTGATGGACACACGTCCAGATCATCCGCTCTCAAAATTCCGCAATCTGTCTCCCCACATCCACCACTGCTGGCGGCTCACCTCCAACTGTGCAACGCCATGCGCTGTTAACAGCCAACTGCCCAACGCTACAATGGCGAATGTTACTCCAACAACGCAAACCAACCACAGCCTTGACACGGCACAGTCAGTGATTTTCATATAGAGCGCTACGTGGCGGCGGCTTTAGCAACATAAGAACCTAAACAGCCTACTTACATAGCCCCCATGCTTCCCACAAAAAATTTTACAAATTGTTTTGGGCAGTGGCCAATAATGATTTGATAAATTTTTTCATAATTACAATAACAAAGATATCAAATGCACACATTTATTGATACAATGTTGGTCAAAAGCTAAAATTTTCTCACAGTCCCATAAAGATAGTCCTGATCATTCATCACAATAAAGTTGTAGTGTTCTTTTTTTCTCAAAGTCTGAGCAGTAAAAGAGAATGCACAGGGAAGTAGTGGATTTCCATGCAGTCTTGAAGTAGTGTTGTCCTTCCAATGGAAAGACAGTGCTGACTCTTGACATGCAGACAGGTAATGGGCCACAACAGAGGAAACCCACAGCAGAGTCAGTCGAAGTTTTGAAGAATATTGTTAGGTAGGTCATCACAGAGCAGACCCACTGTAGTCGTGGTAGAGATTATGTTATTGGTGGGCCACCAGAGGTGCAGACCCAATGCAGTCCTTCTAGTAATAGTAGTACTAGTGAGTCATGAAAGGTGTAGACCCACTGTAGTCCTTGTAGAAATAATGGCATTGGTGGGTCATCAAAGATGCAGACCCACTATAGTCCTTGTAGAGATGGCCAGCAGCCATCTTTTGTGACTGTGCGGGTGCACAATCACCATTGAAGAGTCTTTCGAATAATATAGCAAGTCTATAACCACCACCTGTGCACTCACAAAGTTTTTGGAATTGTCCTTAGAACCAGCAATGCTGTTATCCAGTCCCTTGCTGAATTATTAACACACGTTCACACACTAAAAGTCCCTACTTCTCACGTATTGTCCATATACTATGACCAACAGAAATGTGTGCAGTGAAATGTAACTTACAAGTAACTTGATGAAATGGTGTCAATTACAATTTTATAACATAAGAATACAATAACAAAGGTACAAAATACATCATTAAAGAACATAACAATATAGATAACATTTGTAGTAACGCAGGCTTCACAAAAGAACAGAAATAGACATCAGTGTTACAGGAATTATGACATAAGTAAATAAATAAAATAATGAGAATAATTTTTGAAACATTAATTTCACACATGAGCATTAAAACAGAACAGAATGAATAATGTCTAAACATCTTTACAAAGTAAATAACATATTATAAATGGAAATTATATTTGAGGATAACGGTATTCCTCATCATAGTGAATGTAGTTTAGTACTAGAAAAATTCTACAACATAAATCTTACTAGCTAAACACATAAAGACAAAAAAACACAAATACACAAGGATACACAAACAAATAGGGGGATAACACAATGGAAAGGACAGGGTTCGTTTTCAGTGTAACATTTGGACTGCAGTATTTTGCAAACAAAATCTTTTTTGTTCTTTGATATCTCCCTTCGTTCATCATTATTCCCATAAAGTCCTATCTATACCTCCTTCCTGTATTCTAAGCATATTTATTTCAAAATAATTATTGCTCATTGTAAAATACTCATTTTGGCCCAAATCTTTCTCATATAGCTTCTCAGTGAATTCTTTCCCTATTCTCCATAGTTAGGTTCTTATATAGTCTACCCCCTCTTAAACTAACTTAAATCTACTGGGCTCAGATATATATACTAAGAGACGAGGCAATGCAGCAGCACAAAACAATTAACACAAACAGAAATGACAAAAAATGCAAATTGGCAAAGTTAGCAGCAGTAAATCTAAATTTTCAGAGCAAATGCAACATTATCACTAATATGAGCCAATGTGCAGCAACAAGAAAAATAGAAACTGGCTTAACAGAGTAATACAAAGTGAAATTCAGTAGCACTAAGCCTGGAAAACAGCAGCAGCAAATGCAATAACTTACATCTAAACATGACAAAGCTCAATCAGAAAAAATATTACACTAAAGATAACAATGCAGATAAGGGAAATGTCTATTCACGTCTTAATATCTATGTCATTAAAGTGGTGCACCTCAAGAAGTTATTCTACCAAAAAAATTACCAAGTAGTTGAAAAGAAAATTCCGTATGCAATTCCTGTGAAGGGAAATGTCTATTTGTGCTTCTTCGTTTTTTTTTTAAGTAGATCATAAAGTTATTATTTACTGGATCTGTCGGCATAAAATATTTTTATTAGTACATCTATTAAATTTTATTTTAACCAATGCTGCAGTGGAGCTAGATACTAGATATTAAACAAAATGAGCAATCTCTCAACTACAAAGACAATAGATATAAAATATTTATCATCATTTCATTAGGCATTTTACGAGCTCACCAGTGTAATCATATGTTTTCAAGTTAGAGCAAGTCGTATTTGCGATGCTTTCTACAAAGAAAAGTCAATAGCGAGGATAAAGGCCTCCTTTTTTCTCCACCTGTGCCTCTGAAAGGCACACACTAATGGCTTTTTTCTAGGCGACTGTCGCGCAGCTGGGTGCCCCTGATGCAATACATTAAGGTGGTCACTTAACTTTCTTACCGAAATATTTACGACACCAGTTTGCACTACAGTGACAGTCTCATATAAAATTTCACAGGTCGAGAATTTGCGTTACAAATGTGTAGAAACCAAATCCTTTAAATATAATAGTGTCCAAAAAATTTTCGTCGGCATTGTGATACATTCACGCATTTACACACATTTCATAACTCTTTAAAGTACGATTCTTGGTTTCCATCATCCTTTTTCAGAAATCAGAGTCCATAACCACTACTCCTTATGCTTTACCTTATTACACATATACATATTCATCAACACTTCTTCAATATTTCGTCGTAATAAATACATAGCATAATCAGATTCCTCATATAGCATCACCTCATTGATCATAAACATACCTCAACAGCATAACACACATCGTCGTCGTAATAATATCATCATAACAGATCAATCACATCTCAAAATCGTCGTAGCTTTCTGAATATTTTAAAACCTAAAAAAAATCAAATTTCAAAAGTGTCATCTACCTCAAACGTACTTTAAAAACCATGATCCCATACCAAATACGACATTCAAAGCTCTCATAATATCACAATGGTTACGAAAAAATATGAACAGTACACAAAGTACAGACAAATACAATTTCATAAGTGTGAAGTTATCCAACGGTGTAATTATGTAAACATATGTCACTGATGTAGTAAAATAAATGTTTGTCTCTCTCAGTTAAATAATCAGATAGCTGTGTAATTCTATGTTAGAGAAACATGGTACCGATGTGTAAAGTTGTATAAGCAAATACCATATTAGCTAGGGCTCCTTGTGCTTGCCAAACACATGATACACAAAGTAAGCGTGTACCCCCCTGAGGATTAATGTAATTATACCCTCAGGTGTTACAGATTACAGCAATGGAAAGAAATGTATCACGGAAAACTTACTTTGTAATTCAAAAATCTTTAAAAATAAATGTTTTAAGTACAAAATTAATCACTCAAATGCGTGTCCTGTAGCGCTAAATTGTGCGTCTTGTTGTAACAAAATCTCTGTCATTACTTAAGGATAAAAAATGTGCCAAGTGCCGTAATTATCGTCGTCCATAAGCAAAGTTCTGTGGAAGTCAATGTACTTACCTCGTAATAAACAAAAGCGAAATGCTATGCGTATAGATATCATAGTTATTACGTGCAGTATCGTGATCAAAAAAGTACTACACTGCAATGTATTGTTGTGCTACAAAAAAGGCTATCTTATTATAGCTATACCACGAAGTTACTACTAAAACATGTTTTACTTTCCAGAACAATTCAGAAAAACTGTGCAGATATAAAGCAGATACAGCACAAAAGCAACAATGTAAATTGTGTCACACATTGGTAGTGTCGTAATATAATCGTGTAGCGGTCAAAGAAAGCAAATGCTAAGTCATCTTTAATCCCACAGAAAGTACTACAAATAAAGAATGTCTGTTCAAGTAAACCAAAATGTTGCATGAAAATCTCATTAGCAGTGCCAGCATATGTTCTAAGTATGTGAGCCTTATATTCGTTACGTGATTGTGCAACTAACAAGCAAGAATGTACAAATAGCAACACTGTGTCGTCTGTTCACAATAACAATGCATTCGTAATTTCTGTTTAAATAAGTTCTCTTGGTTCTTGACTGGATATTTAACTTCAAACATTGCAGATTATCTTTCAATAAACAGATTTACATGTGAAATGTGGTGTAAACCTTTACTCTTCCCAGTACGCAGACTTTCAACTTCAACGCAATTATCATGTGGTATACGTCGGATTCTGTAAGGTCCATTGTAAACTAGAAAGAATTTGTGACTCAAGAGTTTCTTCTTATGTGACAATGAATGAGCTGTAATGAGAACTTTCTGACCAATATATAATTTCTTTGCATTTGCTTTACCGTGTAGTTTTCTCCTTTTGTCTGCTGCAGATTTTATATTTTTAATAGCCAAATCAATTATGTGTTTGTGTCGAAGTTTACGTGTATTTGGAAAAGGTACAAGCTCTCTGATTCTGTTCGGTGGTTCTTCATTCTTTAGTACAAGAATAGGTGGTAAAGCAGTGGAGTCACGGGGATTTCATTCAGCACGTTTTGAAATAGGTGTAAATATCAGTCCCAATGCTGATGCTGTGACAATAAAGTCTGCAAAGGTTATTGATTTATTTCATAATCCGTTCAGACGGTTTACAATGTGGTGAGTACAATGAAATAAAAACTGGTTTGATTTTATGGTTCTGAAGCATGCGTGACCAAACAGCAGATCTGAATTGCGGTCCGTTATCTGAAATGACTCTACTAACGTGGCCAACTTCACGTAAGAAATTTTTAACAAAGGCGTTGGATACAGACCGTCCAGTGGCTATACGTAACGGAGTGAAAGAAACAAATTTTGAAATAAGTTCAACAGCGACTAGAACGTACGAAAATCCATTCAATGTTCTGACAAGGGGTCCCAAGAGATCAACAGCAGCAAATTCTTTTAATTTAGATGGAATGATAGGAAACAACGGAGCACGATGTGAGATAGTAGATGGTTTCGCCTTTTGACAAAGTTTACAAATAGACAAGACTCTTCGAATTCTCTTTTCCATATTGTTAAAATAACAAGTCGTCCGAAGAATATGATAACATTTCCGTGAACCAAAATGTGCGTAGCTGAAATGAATGTACCAAATGAGCTTATTAACAAAATCGTCTGGAATGCAAAGTACCCATAGCTTGTCATCAACAGTGCAGCGTTTGAAGCGTATGTTGTTTCTAACCAGATAATAATGCCGAATCTGAGTGCGTCTTTTCATGACATGTACTTTTGATGTCTTTCCAAATCGGATCTTTATCTTGCTCATGAGCCATGTCCTTTAAAGATGTGGTGATGAAGTTTTCAAAGGCTATTTTCTGAATGTAAAGAATACTGAAATTTTTCTTGAGGTTGCCTTCTGTGTTACTTTTCTCAAGCCCAGCCGGTGCGCGTGACAGTGCGTCCGCAACAATGTTCTCCTTGCCGGGAATGTAGACTATTGTGAAGTGGAATTCTTGCAGAAACAATGCCCAGCGTTTTACCCTGTCATGATTTAATTTTGAAGACGTAAGAAATTGTAATGCACGATGATCACTGTATACTTTTACGTCCTTACCAGAAAGAAAGAAACGGAATTTGTTAAATGTCCAAACGATAGCTAAAGCTTCTAATTCAGTAACGGAATAATTTTTTTCAGATTTTGTTAGCACTCGGCTAGCAAAAGCAATGGTTTTCTGAACAGTAGTGTCGTTTTCTATGGCTTCTTGAAATAAATGGGCACCAAGACCGACTTTAGAAGAATCCGTGCTAAGGCGGAAATCTTGTGACAGATCTGGATGAGCTAGTATTGGCGCGTTAAGTAGCGATTCTTTCAAAGAATTGAATTCCAACTGTGCTTGTTCGTCCCAGTTCCAAATAGTATTTTTTCCAGTGAGAGAACAAAGTTTGGGTGTCACTAGAATTTGCATATTCAGAAAACGACGGTAAAAATTTACGAGACCTAGAAAACTGCGGACTTGTTTTTTTGTGGATGGAACTGGAATGGCTCTGATTGCTTCTAACGTTTCAGGATCCGGCTGAATGCCTTCAGAAGAAATAATATGTCCCAAAAAACCTCACCTTTGACCTACCGAATTCAGACTTTTCCAAGTTAACTGTAATTCCAGATTCTGCAAAAATACGTAACAAACTGTTGAGGATGCGATTATGTTGTTCCCATGAGGCTTCTGCTATTAGAATATCAACCACATAGAAGGTGACGTGACGTTTTAAGAAACCAGGTAATATGGAATTTAGCCCGCGAATGAAAGCTGCCGAAGAAATGTTCAAACCAAAAGGAAGTTTCCGAAATTGGTAACAAACGCCGAAACAAAGGAAAGCTGTGTATTTTCTACATTCTGGATGAAGTTCGATCTGATAAAAGCTGGATCTGAGAACAATAGAAGACAACACTTTTACACCATTAAAATTTTGAAGAAGTTCTTCCATCGTTTGCGGCCTGTCTGTTTCAGTAATCATGATAGTATTGACTTGTCTCGAATCTAAGACAAGTCTGATCGATCCATTTTTCTTCTCAGCAACATGTAATGGATTGTTGTATGAGCTTACTGCAGGCTCAATAATGCCCTCGTCAAGCATAGATTGTATATCTGTTCTAACACGGTCCCTATAATGTGCTGGAATTACGTATGGTCTAACACAAAATTTAGTATGCTCACGAACACGAAATTGGTATTGAAATCCCTTGATTGTTCCTGTTTTGTGAGTAAAACCTGTGGAATGTGCTTGTAAAATCTCAAAAAGGTCCTGCCAATCAATGTCATTACAGTTCTCAATTGTTTGAATTTTATTCTGAATTAACTCATTAGTATCAAATACGCCGTCGATATCATCCCTGTCAGTACTTGCAGAGTGATGTTAGTGTCAAGTTCCGAAGTGTTGTTTAACAGAAGGTAAAGCCGATTAATTTCCTTGTCATGGTTTGAGAGCCAATCTTCAAATTTCAAAGCAATTGACTTACCTTCTTTCTCTTAACTTATTTCAGCATCATGAAAGTTTAAGATTGCTTTGCACTCATTCAAACAGTCTTCTCTCAATATAATTTCCGTCGACAATAATGGAACAGTAAGACAGTTCATAGAGAAGCTGTGGCTTTGACAAAGGAATTATAAGTTGGTTTGTTGGCGTACATCTACACTTTTTCCAAAATTTGCACCTTGTAATTTAATCTTACGTAAGGGAAGTGTGGAGCAATCGTTCGATTTGTTGCATTTGCTAAAAGCTGTTTCATTAATTACTGAAATGGGACTGCCAGAGTCAAGTACTGTCATAAATTTTACGTCATTTACTGTAATGTGAATCACTGGATATGCAATGTTGTTATGTTTTACGTCGTGTTCCTGGAGTAAGATGTCCCTAGTGTCTTCGATTTTTATGTAATTACTAGCCACGGCAGCAACGTCGTCAGCTTCATAAGTACATATTGTGGCTGCCAGCGGTGTGAGTCATTGCCTACTGTCTCTTTGTTGGCGCGCATCGTTTTGGCATTAGGAGGCCTAACTTCTACAAATTCAGCTTGTCGAGAGGGCTGTGCCCTGTTTGAATCCCGCCAGTTCTGATGCAATTCAGGTCTGTCGTTACGATCATATCGTCTATCGTCATGTCGGTAGATTCCATAGTTTCTTTCTTGTCGATCACGTGGTGGAGAATTTCTCCCTGAATCGTAACTGAGCGCTGGACCGTTGCATCTGAAGTTATTCTGTCTCCCTTGATAATATTTATTTTGGTTCCCATATTGTCTGTTTCTCTGATTGTCTCTGTGATAGTCATTATCGCGGAGAGGTGGTCTTTCTCTGTAATTATTGCTACTCTGCCAATGGTTGTCATACGGGTGGTGTCTGTTTTGGTCACGATTTACGTTGTACGAATAGCCTTGTCGTGTCCATTTATTATTTCTGTCATCGCAGAATTGTGATGGATGTG
Source organism: Schistocerca piceifrons (assembly GCF_021461385.2). Lineage (NCBI taxonomy): Eukaryota > Metazoa > Arthropoda > Insecta > Orthoptera > Acrididae > Schistocerca > Schistocerca piceifrons. The sequence continues at coordinate 745,774,714 of NC_060141.1, forward strand.
ACCTGTAATTGTTGTGCTCCTGTTTTCACGTTCCGCGACTGTCAGTGTCAATTTCCGATTCTTGTAACAGTCCCTGAAAAGCTTCAATGTCGTCTTTGCAACGTCCTGCCAAAATAATATGTCGTAAATGTTTAGGCAATTTGATTAATCAAAGGCGGATGGGTTCTGAGGGGCTGTAAGGGTTTGACAGATACTGATTCTTGTGCAACATGCTTCAAAATAATTCACAAGACTGAAAAATGCAGATTGTTCGAAATGTTTCATCTTTATGATGCTATGTTTTACTCGGTCTTGTGTAGCTTGAGACCAATATGCTGAGAGGAAGGCATGATAAAATTCTCCTTCACTGTGACAATCGTGAATGACCGATCGCATTCTTTCAGCTGGTTCATTCTCTAAGTAGCCACACTAAATTCTAATCTGTGCTCTAATGACCAGTTGGGAGGAAAACAATGAGAGAATTGATGATGCCACGCTTGTGGATGAATGTCGTTGACGGAATTGTTAAATGATTTGAATTTACATGTAGTAATGAACAGCTTATACTCAAAATCATCGTGTCGGCGAGTCGCATTCGGTCATTGTTACGTCGTGTCGGCGGTTCCATCTCAAAATTCGGTGCACCTTGCCAATTTCTTTCATAATTTCCGAAATGCCCTGTGTTATTATTTTGCGGCTTTTCCGTATTTCTAAGTCCCTCTTCCCGTGTTGGAGCGCGAGTGTCCTCTGAAATATGTAATTTTTATATTACTTGTGCCAACTGATCTTGTACTTCCCGGATTTCTCTTTTGTACTGTGTATTGATTTGCTTTTGATTTTGTTTGAATTTTCTAATTTGTTCATACTGTTCTGTGTCAGTGAAGGCTATGGGTCTTGTGTCATTCAGATCATCATCCACCTTTGTAGATAAGTTAGTGAACTGATCCGAAAGTTCGGCTACTTTCTCCGATAGTGTACTTATTTCCTCAGTGTGTTTTTCTGAACCAAGTTTCAGAGTGTACATTTGTGTTGAAATCGTATCTACTGTGTCCTTTAAGATTTCCTGAGATTTTGCAAGTTGCGTAACCGAATCGGTAGATGCAACTGAGTCAATTTTAGCTTGCAGGGTCTCATGATTTTCATGACAAAAGTTTGCAATTCTTTTATGGCTGCTTCTTGATTCTGTAATACATTTTCATGCCGCGAAAAAATAGGTTGGAAATGCTCACAAATTTGAGTTTTTAAGTCATTACAGAATTTTTGACATTTCGATTCGATTTTATGTATCTCAGTAGTTAAATCTTCACGTGTTTGTTCAAGTGTGGTGTGAAGATTTTGTTCCATTGCCTCTAACTTTTGAAATTTTTTTCCCATTTGTTTCTCATTTTGTTCAAGTGTTGTGTCTAACTTTTGTAGCCTTTGTCCCATTTGTTGCATTAGCTGTAATAACAATGCGCTGGTGTCTGAAACATGTTCCTCAGTGCTACTCGTCAGTTCATTTGAACCGGCAATATTCGTATTTTGAATAGCAGAAAAGTGTCTTGACTTATTTGAGAAAACGGTGAGGACGCAAAACCTGAATCTACAGTATTTGCAAGATTGTGTCCTGTCATTTCGGATTCCTGAGGCGAGCTATTGGCGACCGATCGATCGATAATGCTTCCCTGTTCACTATTTGTTTCACTGTCTACGCCATTATTTGCCGCCCGCTGCATTTCCCTATGCACAACTACCAAATTACTACTTTGAATGTCTGTTAATTCATTACACAGTGGTGCTGATAAGCTACGCTCGTCGTCACTATTATTTCTCAGTTCACCTTGTAGTCTAGTGTTACGTTTTTCACACGCCATAATTATCATGTATTTCACACGATAACACAGAAAAGCACAATTTGAAGAGCAAAATAAGAAAACACATTAACATAGCACTGAAAATAATATCTAGTTAATCGCAAGCGCAGCTGTGAAATACTTGGTGCAAATCTACATGCATGCCACAACTGTGTTACTGTACAACAATGAAAGACTGCATCTACAAAGGAGATTCTCTCTACAATTACGCACTAGCAATAAACAAAAGCTACACTAATTACACAAACTACAAGAAAAAATCAGAAGACTCCAGTGAGGTATCCTCGGCTAAGTGTCGACATATGAAACGTCCCCTTTGAAAAATTATGCATGACTGTGCTTAAACTGACACACAAAATTTGTAGCGCAACGCAGTCTGACTTTCAGTAATCCCTACAAAAGAATGGCCCTGACTAACATTAACCTATGCCTTTCACAAATCACTTACCTCACAAAAATCTTCGTTACTCAAATTACTGCAATACAGAGAGCGCCACTACTGCCAGCTAAATAAAAGATTCAAACTACTGAAGGCACTAACTACTGATAGGCATAGTTAGCAAATGAAAGATTTTGATAGAGGACAAACAACGAATTTAATAGTGTTCAAAAGTCATAATATATATAGCAGTTCATGACATTCAGTGTTACAAATGAACTGTCTCTGATGGACACACGTCCAGATCATCTGCTCTCGAAATTCCGCCATCTCTGTCCCCACATCCACCACTGCTGGCGGCTCACCTCCAACTGTGCAACGCTAAGCGCTGTTAACAGCCAACTGTCCAACGCTACAATGGCAGACAACAATGCAAAACTAGCCACAGACTTCACACAGCACAGCCAGTGATTTTCATACAGAGCGCTACGTGGCAGTGGCGTTACCAAAATAAGAACCTAAACAACCTACTTACATAGACCTACCTACCAATGTTCTTCAAAACTTCGACTGACTCTGCTGTGGGTTTGCTCTGTTGTGGCCCATTACCTGTCTGCATGTCAAGAGTCAGCACTGTCTTTCCGTTGGAAGGACAATACTTCTTCAGGACTGCATGGAAATCCACTACTTCCGTGTTGAGAAAAAAAAACACTAAAATTTTACTGTGATGAATGATCAGGACTGTCTTTATGGACTGTGAGAAAATTTTTGCTTTTGAACAACATTGTATCGATGAGTGTGTACATTTGATTTCTTTTTGTTATTGTAACTATGAAAATTTTTTTCAAATTTGTGAAATTTTTTGTGGGGAGCATGGGGGCTATGTAAGTAGGCTGTTTAGGTTCCTATATTGGAAATGCCACCGCCACGTAGCACTCCATATGAAAATCACTGGCTGTGCTGTGTGAAGTCTGTGGCTAGTTTTGCATTGTTGTCTGCCATTGTAGCGTTGGACAGTTGGCTGTTAACAGCGCGTAGCGTTGCACAGTTGGAGGTGAGCCGCCAGCAGTGGTGGATGTGGGGAGAGAGATGGCGGAATTTTGAGAGCAGATGTTCTGGACGTGTGTCCATCAGAGACAGTACATTTGTAACACTGGATGTCATGAACTGCTATATATATTATGACTTTTGAACACTATTATATACATTGTTTGTTCTCTATCAAAATCTTTCATTTGCTAACTATGCCTATCAGTAGTTAGTGCCTTCAGTAGTTTGAATCTTTTATTTAGCTGGCAGTAGTGGCGCTCGCTGTATTGCCGTAGTTCGAGTAACGAAGATTTTTGCGAGGTAAGTGACTTGTGAAAGGCATAGGTTGATGTTAGTCAGGGCCACTCTTTTGTAGGGATTATTGAAAGTCAGATTGCGTTGTGCTAAAAATTTTGTGTGTCAGTTTAAGCGCAGTCATGTATAATTTTTCAATTGGGACATTTCATACTGAGGAAACAAATATCTGAAAACTTTATTATAGAATATCAGAATAGAGTAGGTTGGAATAATGCATCAACATAGGAAGCGTTATCCAAAGACTTTATGCAGGAATGTCAAGATAAACTGGGTAAATTTATCAGATGATCAAGAATTATTGGAAGACTCTTTGTGAGAATTTCAAGATTTGGGTAAATGTAGCATATAATAAAATCATCTGAAGATTCTGTGAGAGAATTTCAGGATAAATTAACTGGAAAAATGTTTTAAGCTATCAAAAATTGTCTGAATCATTCATACAAAAAATAATGCTGAATGAAATATCATCTACTTCAGAATAAGATTGTTCTATGTGTGTAACTGATCAAGATTTTCAATTTCTATGAACTAAGCATACTCATTTTCCATAGAGAATATATTAATAAATGGTTAGCAGACACAGATTATTTTGCTTGTTCAATGTGTAGAAATGTTGATAAAAAATTTATTACTGATCAAGATTAATTTTATCATTAATCAGTCATTCTTATCTATAGTTATCCAAAATATTGAAAAAATTATAATAACAAGCAATTCTTAAAATTTATATCACTCTTTGGTATAAATTCATGGAATTTGGGTCACAGTTAACATTTATCACAATTTGGATGTGTATTTTCGATTATATCCAATTGGCTTTGTAACTTTTTTGTGTTCTAATGGCGTAATTGTTTTACTCTGAAATGTCATGGAATAATTTTGAAAGAATAGAAGCTGAACTCTAATTCTGAAAGAATATTTCTGGAACAAAATGAGGTAACAAAGTATCTACTGAATCTATTTCTGTTTGTTTCCTGAACAATTTCTAAAGCATTATCAATTATACCATTCAAATATTCAATATATTCATCCTTAATTTTGTTTATATTTTACAAGTGAGTTACTTGTCCTCAATATCTTTCTTTAATTTTAAAAAATCCATGTTTGCAAAATGATGGTAAAACTTCTTCATAAACCCAATCTTGAAAATTTTTTGGTTATGCCATTTTTCATTTCATTATTAATGGATACAGACCAGGTTCATTAATAAAATCTGTGTCTGGATACAAGACTAATGGATCATTACCCACTAAATCCTTATATTTCGTTTCCGAATTGTTCTCTGACATGATCTGATATTATCTGCCGTGTTTGTATATTCTAAAAGTTTAGGCATGTCTTTAGCTTTAAACCATGGTTTTCTTCTCGTCAGTTACTATGAACACTCGGTTATTATAATATGTAAGCTTATTCTCAATTTAATAAAAGTAATTTTGTTGGAATATTTCATAATTCAAATAATAAATACTGGGTTTATTGACAAATTTCATGTATTGGTAGCGCAATTTCCTTACCGTTCTACTCTTTTAATCACATCTTATACTATTTAAATTCTATAAAGATGTATTGAAAGATACAGAGCAAAAACTATAAAATTTCACTTTTTCGTAATAATTTTTTTCTCCATAAACAGAAGCCATTTAATCTGAACTGAATAGATATTGTATAATTGCGAAGTCAACATATAATTTTACAGTACAAAAATATACAAAAATGGTTATAGGACAATTTGTAGACAATGTATACATGGATATCGTGTAAGAGTAAATGAATTCCCTGCTATGTGGAAAAAATGTTTCTGTGTATTGTTATAAAAATCACTTACAGCAAATTGCAAGTGTGAACATCTGAAGATATTGTTGTCAATGAAAAATGATGAACAACAGACTGAGATTGATAACACACAAAGAATGTGTTGATTGTGAAAAGATCAAAGAAATATAACTTTGCTACTAAAATCCGTTTCATGAAATGTACTCGAGAACATATCAAAAATAAAGATATGTATTTTAAAATTCAATAATGGAAATTTTGCGTATTAAATTAGAAACTGAAATGGAGCAGTTCATGATTGCCCAACTTCGTGAGTATTGTAGAGGAAATAATTTAGCTGGATATGGTAAATTAAATAAAGCTGGAATAATTGTATTCATTAATATCCATAGGGGTGGGAATCTTTCGAAACTATTACCTCATTCTAAAATTAGAATTGATGACGAATATTTTCGAAATAATGAAGTAAACTACTGAAAGAAACATTTCCTTTTTCTAATGTTGTATTTGAGAAATTAAGGAATAGGAGAACAGTTAAAGATTATCTCATTGTTAAAGTACTTGCAAAGAGATTACAAATTATAAATTTTCAGAACAATTTAAACTTGCTTGACCCAAACTTCTCCTTGAATGCATCACAGCCAAAAATTGTGAAAATAAAACTGCACCAAGAAGTAAAGAAAGCAAATTATTGTCTACTCCAGAAGACAAGCATAATTATGTAGTTCACAATAGAAATCATTTACAGTATCTGCCTATAGGAATGAAAATTGTAACAGTTTTAAAATTTAATCAAACCAACAAATGAAAGGCATACATAAACATGAACAAAGAGCTGATAAATAATGATTTTGCAATAGAGTTCTACAAACTGATGACTAATTAACAATCTGAAGAAACTATGGAAAATTAAAAAAAACAGAGTAGATATAACATTAGTTACAAATGGAGGAAAATGTGATCAACTTGTAGCGAAGCCAAACTTTAAGGGAGAAGAGCATTTAATGATAATCTTGCTGCTATCCATAGGAATAAAACAAAGTTTTGTTTATTAAGTCAATTTACATCTGAATGAGTATACTTGATTTATCTAAAGAACTTTGATTTTCACTATAGAGCTATGAAACCAAAACACTGTGAGAAAATTGAGTTCCATTATAAAGATTCAGATAGTTAGATGTACATTATTAGTTACATATACACCATACACACGGAAGATTTCTACAATGACATGAAATAGATTATTAATAAATTTGATACCAGTGGCTTTGCCACAGAAAGTACATACAATATTCCCCAAGTAAGCAAGAAACTTTTAGGAAAAATTAAAGATGAATGTAATGGAAAAATAATGGAAGAATTTTGTGGTCTGAGAAGAAAAATGTATGCTTATAGAATTGGTGATAAAACAGAGAAAAAATCGAAAGGTGTCAAAAACGTGTTGTTAAAAATAAAGATACAAGATTATAGAGTCTTTTTGTATAACAATAGGGAACACTATTGAAATATGAATTCAATAAGAGGCATGAAGCATCAATTTAATCAGCTGACGTAAATAAAAACGCACCGACACACTACCACATGGCAGTTATTCACTATTATCAACAGTATAAAAAATAAAATTTAATATAATTTTATGTTTATAAATAGAGGCTCTACTCAAAAAGCTCGACAATAACTTTAGTGGTTGTGAATATTTGAATACTAGACAAGGAGAGAAAATATGTTTGGAGCTGAATACGCAATTTAAAATTATTTGACCAGAAAGATATTTGAAAATAATTAGTAGCTGGGGTTTTCAGTTTTCTGAAGATGGTAGTACTAAACTGAGATACCAGGGAATGAATAAATTTAAAAATAATGAGAATGAATTTCGTTACCTAGAATGTGTAGTTTGAAATATTTTATTGCTATTCAAAATTTTTTCAAACTTTTTTTCTAATTTACATTAATCTGATGGGGGATGGTGATACCCCACGACATTTTATACACCTAAATGAGTAAAATCTGATATATTAATGGTGATAATGTAACACTGTAATCGATGCAAAGTAAAATGCTTCTTTTTTATCTTTGGTTTAATTTTAGGTAAACGTGAATAATTTTATTTTGCTGATAAGTTAAAACTGCCCAAAATTACTGTTATGTCATGTTTGTAAACTATACATACTCGTCTGTCGAAAGTGAGCAAGAAATTAGGAATGGGATAGAGATGGAGTTAATGGGTTCAGTCTAACCTGGCTCAGTGACCCACCAAGCCTGAACCTACAAATTCTATGTACAGAGGAATATGCAGAGAGCAGTTTCCTGAAATTGGTGTGCATTTTCTACCTCCCGAATAACTTAGCGAAGTGCTCTTTCAGATGATGTGCCTGGCTCATATTCCTGTTGGTTTACATGCCAAGGCTCCTTAGTTTGCCTCCTGTCCGTAATGTGCACATAATCAGTTTTTCTAATGTGTCTAAAAGAAAGCAAGGCAGACTGATCAGTCCCATCTCCTTGACCTTGGTGTAATCAACTCTCCCTAGCTTCAGAATGAAAACAGCCCTTCTGTATTCCAAGCATTAGGTATGATTTCTGCTGCTAGTCTACGTAGGAATCTAAGTAAACTCACTCCTGCTTGTTGCAGTAGAGCTCTACTGACTCCATCTGGGCCTGGTGATTTCAATGGGCCAAATGTTCCCACTCCAAACGGATTTTTTAAAAAATCATTGCTATAGTTTCACAGATTCCTGGTTTTCCCTTCAATTACCTGTAAACCTCTCAGCAACTGTACCTCAGTCTATATTCTCAGCCAGATTGAATGAGGGAAGTCAGTCTTGAAGAGCACATCCAACACCCTATTCGCTGACCTTGTATGCACGCCACCCTCCTTCCTTGGAGAACCTGGTAACTTAGATGGTATTTTGTAAGAGATAAGCAATTTATCCTTCATACAGAGTATGGCAGTTTCCTATACACTGCTGGAAAAAAAAATCACTTGGAGAGGCATGTCGATTTTTATCTGATGATGGCATATGTCACAAGGAGGATTGTAGATGTATTGATAATGGTTTTAGCGTCGTCCACCAACAGTTACCGTAGTGGCATAGCTATCAGAGCGCCATCTGTGCCTACCCTTCAACAGGGAATGCTCAGAGCCGGAAGCCTCGGTGTGATTGGAACGTGTGAAGCGAACAGGCAAGCATTCCATGGATATGTACTCGTGCTTCCTACAGCCAAGTAAGTTAGTATGAAAGGGGTCAAATCGTAGCCCTCCGAGTGGTGGGATGGTCACGTCGGAGAACTACCATGCAAGTTGTATGTGCTGCTTTGGTTGTGCAACGATGCTGGTATCAGTGGTCACGTGAACATTCTCACACCCATAGACCAGGTTGAAGACGTCCACCAAACACAAACGCCCGCCAAGATTGCTGTGTTGTAAAGGCAGCAGTGGCAGATGGTGCACCTACTGCAGCACAGATATGTAAGATTTTTAGCCCAGGTGTCTCAACACGAATTGTGATCTGGTTATCACTGTCCAGCACGATCTCCAGACTTGCGCCAGTCGAGCATGTGAGGGTTATGATGGGATGAGAAGTGGCACTTGCTGCTTATCAGTTAACGACTCTTACAGAACTAAATGGAAAAGTCGAGCTGTCCCAGTGCAGTGTCCGCTATCTGTGATATCGACTGGATGCCAGAGTCAGTGCCTGCTACATCATATATTAATATCTGTGTTACAGCATGGCTCAATACCTGGTAGCTCAGAACTGCTAATGCTATTGATGTGTAAATGTAATCATTTCATGTACTCCAGATGCGGTGTTGCATCGATAAATCTTGTGTACATTAGTACTTTAGAGACATCTAAAACCTGTATTGAACTTTTTTCTGGCAGTATATGTAGCTAAGAATGTTGCTTGCATTAAAGGATTATGGACACTACAGGACGCATGTCAGAGAAAGAGAAGCGTGTTGCCAGGAGACGTGGCAAAATCGATCTAAAAGTTAACTAACCCAATAACCACAAGTTTGCGTGCAGTTTACGATACATGTGGGCTTTACATTGGCTCAGAAAGTTTCGTTCTGTTCTTTGAGCAATATTACAAATGCCTACGCATTGTCTGATGAAGATGTGACTGAATATGAGTGAACCTTAGATGGCTATGTTAAATTGCAGATTTCAGATATCAATAATTATTTGTCACACATGTCGGCACTAAATACAAACAGAAAGATCTGCACCATTTGATGGACACGCGAGTGGACAGAAGTGAACCCAGTGACAAGAAAATATCATGCATTTCACTCAAAATCACATAATTATTGAATTCTACTTACACATTAAATAACTGAAACATCTGTTAATGACATAAACTCATTCGACATGATATCCACACTGCCCAAAGTGGGTACGAGGTCGACTGAAAGTCACGTAATTCTATGTTCCCCAACTCACATTAATACTTTGTGTTTCGATCCCTTGTTAAACACATTTATTTTTCCTGTACATCATTCATGCCGACGACAGAGGTATCACTTTGAGAAACATCAAACCAAAAACTATTCCTTGTGTGATCAAAAGCACAAAGTCACTTAATCCGAACACAAAGAATTCCTTCAAAAATTACAAGAAATCGCATAAAAGCAATATCATACTTACTTCAACAACTAACGCTTCCTATAATATTCTAGTGCAAAAGAAGAAATGTTCATTAGACTATCAACTCACTTAAACACCAATGCAGTTCAAAGACATCTAGCTTTATCATGCTTGTTAAAAGCTGTTGTGGGGAAGAAGGAGTACTCCAAAGAAGTCCGCTGCACCCTTGCCAAGCTAGTAGGACCACCATGACACGTATCATACTGCTACGGATAACCTCTCTGTAAAAGCACAAGTATCGCAAAAACTGGCAAACCTGAATTAGTAGTCTACTATCCACAAGAAAATAGATTCTACATAACTTATGGTTCATTCAGTTCATTCATAGCATTAGGATGAAGGGAATAATGCTGGTACTCTCTATGTAGAGGGTAAAACAAAGAAACAAAATCTCTTATCTGCCTCAGGATTACCTACTATCACAGACAGGTAACAATATGTAGAGACAACACAAAAATGAAAGAGATCTAAGAGATCATTTTAATCATCCCTGCCTTGAGGGGAAAAAAAGAAAGAATTTGAAAGTTGCGTTTCAGTGATACTTCCAAAGCGGTTTCTATAGAAGTATATTTTCTTTCTAATTGTGTGTAACCAACACTGCAAGTAAACAAAGGAGAATATTGCAACTCTCAGATGAATGCGAAGAAGTAAATTGTACACATAATTATTGCATTTACATGCAAAGGTAAATAGAGGAGATCTGTCACAACAGTATAGATCTATGCATTACAAAAAGTTATGTTTCAGTTAATACAATGATACCTGGAATTTAAGAAATGAAAATTAAAGAAGTACAGTAAATGGAAAAGATAATGAAACAGTTGGACTCTGATCATTGATAAACCACGAGGGTAAGACTTTACAACATAGCACCGTTCTACATGTACAAAAATAAGTTAAGAAGTGAAATATCTCCTGACTACTTTTTTACAATAACGTTAAATTTAGTTGATGTAATGCAGTTTACTGTTAAAAAACATGGTGCTAACACGTTTGGTGATTCAATGATTTTTATTTATCGGTATTGCTCACACGCAGTTAAAAAAATACAGGTATATAGCATAAGAATATGTATATAACAAGAATACGAAAATACCAAACTATATATAAAAGTAACTAAATGGCAGTATCTATGTTTCTAATCCATATAAGAGCTGTGTCATCGCTTCAACTCCCCTAATAGGAATGCAAGGGACATTCATCTAGAATATATTTGATTGTCTTGTTCAGAGTCACACAGTCACAAACTGGAGACTCTGTAGCACACAATTTGTAAAGACAGTATGCACATCGTCCATGCCCAGTGCAAGCTGCGTTCAATTTGACCCATAGTTTCCTGCCGAGTTCTGTGCCAATAGTATCACCGTTACACTTTCTGAACCATTCACGCTCTTCGTGATTTTCAGTAAGTTGACAGTCCTGATCCCACAGGTCTCTCAGCTTGCTATTACTGGCAGCTACCTGTTCTGTTTGCCGTATTGGTGGATTTCTTGAACGGAGCCTATTTCGTTGTAGACTTGGTATGTCTTCCTCTACGGGTTATTCCGGATTCTCCTGTAGCTTGTAGTATTCCCTAAGCAAGGTGTCGCTTCTATGGATTCAATGACAAATAAAACAATAACACACCCCAAGAAAGATAAGCAAATAAGGTTCACGAATTTTCTTAGGTCATATAAGGAGGGTGGAAAATTAATATATTACGTAAGAAAACTATACATGATTATAAATCAAATTAACTAACCGTACAAAAAAAAAATGTTACTATATCAAACTCCAAACTGAGAGCCTAGTCAACTCACTATCATCCATGGATGAACTCAACAAAAGAAAAAATCTATAATCTATATCTATATATTATTAAACTTTTGGCACACATTTTAGAGTAAAATATTGTCTCTTATCCCTTTTCAGAAGAAGCAAAGTTACTGAAAAGGTGATTACACACGCATCATAAAAAGGAAATATTAAACACCTCACAGATACATACTGAAATATTGTTCGTTCTTATCGAGATTGCCGGCCGGAGTGACCGAGCGGTTCTAGGTGCTACAGTCTGGAACCGCGCGACCGCTACGGTCACCGGTTCGAATCCTGCCTCGGGCATGGATGTGTGTGATGTCCTTAGGTTAGTTAGGTTTAAGCAGTTGTAAGTTCTAGGGGGCTTTCCAATGCCTCCATCACCTATCAGAGGCCCAATGTTATTAGGGGACTCTAACTAAGACCTAAATAGTTTAACCTCAACTGCCTTAAAAACCAGGTCATTGACAGGTAGTCAAACTAACAAGTTCACTTCCGCGACCTCGTCTTCAGAACCGGCTGTCTATGGAGAAACGGACAAAGACGGCCATATGCTCTTTCGTTACTCTGACCTCAATGCTTGTACTTCTGACCTGGAACTACTAATTGAGACCACGCTAAAATCACGTGGAACATTAAAATGAATAAACAAACAGCTCTAATATCGCTTTTAGAAAAAAATCCATTTTGATTTTGCAGCCTTCGGATTTTGCGCCAACAGTCGGCTGCATTCCAGTGTACACGACGCTGCCTGGTTGGAACCACTATACGGAAGCTCCCTGTTATTCGCGAGCTTCCTACAATACTTTTGTACACAACAAGTTATAAAATAAGAGCAGTACTTATCAATAATTAACGCCTTCTCAATACGTACGAGGTGCGTTCAGTAAGAAAAGCCACACTTCCTTTTATTTATTTAATTTTTTTAAACAGGTTGATTTTATTCAGGTTTCCAATACACCATATTATTCCCCACTCTTTTGCCTACAAAACCCTATTTTTTAACCTAATCTCCATTCAATGCGACGGCCTTATGCCAAATTTTTAGCTTACTAGGGGGGCCAGTATGCTCGCATGGTACCACTCTAATGGTCGACGTCGGAAGCAACGTCTTGCTCCATTATTTACCACACAGTTATCCAGTTACTGCTCCCCGCGAAGCATATCCGTCACTGGGGCAAACAGATGGAAGTCGGATGGTGCCAGATTGGGTTGTTGTGGAAGAACAATCCAATGAAGGTTTATCAGCTCCTCTCGAGTGCACAGACTGGTGTTAATCCTTAGCAAGAATTTCATTTGGGTGCTGAGAAAACTACCTGAATTTCTTAATGGATAAATACACGAAGCTTGCGAACGGAATTTGCAAATCCCACCGTTGAATGTCATTCTTGCAGTAGGTGTCCAATATGGGTGTCATTAGTGATGCGGCAAATCCTTACAGGAATTCCGAAACCCTACCACTGAAAATCTGCAAGTGGAAGTGTTGCACTGCTGCAGATGTTCGCCAGCCGGTGTGGCCGTGCGGTTCTAGGCGCTTCAGTCTGGAACCGCGTGACCGCTACGGTCGCAGGTTCGAATTCTGCCTCGGCTATGGGTGTGTGTGATGTCCTTAGGTTAGTTAGGTTTAAGTAGTTCTAAGTCCTAGGGGACTGATGACCATAGATGTTAAGTCCCATAGTGCTCAGAGCCATTTGAACCATTTTTTTCCAGGTTCAATATGGGTACTATTTGTGACGTGGCAAATCATTACAGCTGTACTTCGACCAGTATCTCATCTTCTAATTTCCAAGCTTCACAAAAGTTCCTCCACTGGCAGGAAGTTTCATATCAGCGCGCACTACACTGCAGGTTGAAAATCCATTCTGGAAACGATCGTCCAGGGCGTGGGTTAGCCATATCTCGAAAACATCCTTTCTAACAGCAGTATTAGTACAAAAAAAAAAATGGTTCAAATGGCTCTGAGCACTATGGAACTTAACTGTTGTGGCCATCAGTCCCCTAGAACTTAGAACTACTTATACCCAGCTAACCTAAGGACATCACATACATCCATGCCCGCGGCAGGATTCGAACCTGTGACCGTTGAGGTCGCGCGGTTCCAGACTGTAGCGCCTAGAACCGTCGGCCACTCCGGTCGGCCAGTAGTAGTACAGCTGATAGGATCAATCATAAATTGTGCTCTGGTAGCCCAGTTGGTAGGGCACTTGCCCATAAAAGACAGAGGTCCCAGGTTTGGGTTCAGGTCTGGCATGCGGTTTTAACCCGGCGGGAAATTTCATATAGGTGCACATTCCGATGCAAAGTGAAAGTTCATTCCAGATTCTAATAATTTGCCTGGTTTACTTTAATGCCCTCTGTAACTTCTGTTTTATAAATTCTGGGTCGTCCTTTCCTATCTGTTTTCTTCCTCGGAGAAAGTACTCATGATGCTGCTTCGATAATGGGGGTCTTAACTTACACATAATTAAGTAATTCAAAGAACCAAAAATGCACACTGTAATACCATGTATCAATACCACCCCACAGACGTCTTTATGTTGGCAAAGAAATTTCAAGTTTTCGTGAGGCGCCGGCAGCAGACGTGCGGGATCGGCTGGACCCAATGGAGCACACCCGCTGAGCCAAGCCTCCATTGGCTCTGTACCACGAGCGGCCTCTGCTGTATGTAGGACAGCCGGACACAGCAGCTCAGCCCACTCGCGCTCGGAGCCTCTTTGCTATGCGATGTTATGGAGACGCCACACAATCACAACTCTGACTCCATTGTTTGTACTTATAAGTACAGAGAGCCTCATCCTTGTTGACACTGACAGCTGGACTCTGTTTCTTGAGCATTACCTGTAATGATTTTTCGTAAACTAGGAAAACTACAAGTGAATCTTCTGTTTACTCTTTTAACTTGTTCACTTACTACTTCTGTTCCTGTCCAGCTTTCCTACGACGACAGTTGTCACATCACTCTGTAGCCCTGGTCCCCTTAACAATGTGTATCTACATCTACATCTACGTAGATACGCCGCAAGCCAGCGTACGGTGCATGGCGGAGGGTACCCTGTACCACAACTAGTCGTTTCCTTTCCTATTCCACTAAATTTTCTCAATAGTTTTTCTCGAAAAGAACGTTTCCTTCCTCCTGGAACTCCCACTTGAGTTCCTGAAGCTTCTCTGTAACACTTGGGTGTCGTTCGAACCTACCGACAACAAATCTAGCAGCCCGCCTCTGAATTACTTCGATGTCTTCTTTCAGTTCGACCTGGTACAGACCCCAAACACTCGAGCAGCACTCAAGAATAGGTCGCACCAGCGTCTTATATGCTGTCTGCTTTACGGGTGAACCTCTCATTCGTAAAATTCTCCCAGTACATCGAAGTTGACCGTTCGCCTTCTTTCCCACAGTTCTCGCATACTCATTCCATTTCATATCTCTTTGTACCATACGACCCGATAATTAAACGACTTGACTGCGTCAAGCAGGACACTGGTAATACTGCATCCGAACATTAGAAGTTTGATCTACCTTCTAATCCACATCAACTTACGTTTTCCAAATTTAGGGCCCGCTGCCAGTGATCAATTTTGCTATGTCGTCTTGTATCTTGCTACAGCCACTCAGTTTCGACACCTTACCGCACACCACCGCATAACCAGCAAACAACCGCAGATTGCTGACCACCCTGTCCGCCAAATCGTTTATGTATTTTGACAACAATAGTGACGACGGTTCAATCGCGCGTCCGGCCATCCTGATTTAGGTTTTCCGTGATTTCCCTAAATCGCTCCAGGCAAATGCCGGGATGGTTGCTTTGAAACGGCACGGCCGACTTAGTTCCCTAATCCGATGAGACCGATGACCTGGTAGTTTGGTCTCTTCCCTCAAAACAACCCAACAATGGTGGTTCTATCAAATGATGTCGTACACAACATAACCGTCGCTCCATTATAAGCCAAAACTGTAAAAATACGTCACCGCACGCACTACGATTCAAATCTTGGAGAGATGTTACTTCCACTGACGTGTGTCTATTTTCCATATATCCTGTAATTTTCGCTCAGTCGTCTTCTGAGATCCCGGAGGTATGAATAGCTGCGCGGAGTAGCCACGCGGCTAGAGGTGCCATGTCACGGACTGCACGGCCCCTTCCTTCCTTCAGGCATGGCTGTGTGTGCTGTTCTTAGCGTAAACTACTTTAAGTAGTACATAAGTCTAGGGCCATTGACCTCAGCAGTTTGTCCCTTAAGAATTCCCTCACATTTGAGTATTTTGAACTTACGAATAACCCACAATTCATCCTACTGTGTGTAAGGTGGAGGAGGGGCCCGCCCGGTTGGCCGTGCGGTCTAACGCACGGCTTTCCGGAGTGGGAAGGAGCGCCTGGTCCCGGCACGAATCCGCCCGGCGGACTTGTGTCGAGGTCCGGTGGATGGTTTTTAGGCGGTTTTCCATCTGCCACGGCGCATGCAGGCTGGTTCCCGTTATTCCGCCTCAGCTACACTACGTCGACGATTGCAGCGCAAACAAGTTCTCCACGTACGCGTACACCAACACTACTCTACCACGCAAACATAGGGGTTACACTCGTATGGTGTGAGACGTTCCTGGGGGGCTCCACCGGGGGCCGAACCGCACAATAACCCTGGGTTCGGTGTGGGACGGCGGAGGGTGAAGTGGACTGCGGTAGCCGTCGTGGGGTTGTGGACCACTGCGGCTGCGGCGGGGACGGAGCCCCTCCGTCGTTTCTAGGCCCCAGGTTAACATACAAGGTGGAGGAGGAGGGCTCGAATGGTTTGTGACCGGTGTATCTCGCCCAGGAGCCACGGCAGTGTCCCGGACGATGCGACAGAGGCATGTAAACAAGGCGCGCGCCGCCACCAGGACACTGTACGGGTGCTGCGGAGAGGGACGACCGTAACGACCGCGCCGGCGCCCGGCGCCCGCTGCCTGCTGCGGCCGGCGCTGATTGTGATTGATGGCTCGCCGTGGAATGTTTTGTTGGTGGCGGCCGCCTGAGTGACGTGTAATTTCCTGCGCCGCTCAGCCGCGCTGCGGCGAGCAGCGGCTCCGTCCGCAGGCGCCGCTGCCAACAAGTAGCCGTCGTCTTACAGGGTGCGTTCACAGTGGCAACGACAACGGTCGTCAGACGCCGTCGCCACACGTAACCCGATAACATTGACCGGCAGCTTGGGCATGGTGTATTCGATGTGGTCGTCGGTTTTTCGCGGTGTCAAGAACGATAATTTAGATTACGTGGGAATCTATTCTACTAGGTTGGCACATACAGAGCGAAAATTATTGAACTGCACTACTGGCCATTAAAATTGCTACACCACGACGATGAGGTGCTACAGACGCGAGATTTAACCGACAAGAAGAAGATGCTGTGATATGCTAATGATTAGAGCATTCACATAAGGTTGGCGCCGGTGGCGACACCTACAACGTGCTGACCTGAGGAAAGTTTCCAACCGATTTCTCATACACAAACAGCAGTTGACCGGCGTTTCCTGGTGAAACGTTGTTGTGATGCCTCGTATAAGGAGAAGAAATGCGTACCATCACGTTTCCGACTTTGATAAAGGTCGGATTGTAGCCTATCGCGAATGCGGTTTATCGTATCGCGACGCTGCTGCTCGCGTTGGTGGAGATCCGATGACTGTCAGCAGAATAAGGAATCGGTGGGTTCAGGAGGGTAATACGGAACGCCATGATGGATCCCAACGGCCTCATATCACTAGCAGGCGAGATGACAGGCATCTTATCCCCATGGCTGTAACGGATCGTGCACCTACATCTCGATCCCTGAGTCAACACATGGGGACGTTTGCAAGACAACAACCATCTGCACGTACAGTTCGACAACTTTTGCCGCAGCATGGACTATCAGCTCGGACACCATGGCTGTGTTCGTGGACTGTGCGGCTGGTCCCGGCGGAGATTCGAGTCCTCCCTCGGGCATCTGCGTTTGTGTATGTCCTTAGGATAATATAGGTCAAGTAGTGTGTAAGCTTAGGGACTGATGATCTTAGCAGTTAAGTCCCATAAGATTTCACACACACTTGAACATTTCGAACCATGGCTGCGGTTACCCTTAACGCTGCAACACAGACAGGAGCGCCTGCGATGCTGTACTCAACGACGAACCTGCGTGCACGAATGGCAAAACGTCATTTCTCCGGATGAATCGAGGTTCTATTTACAGCATCATGATGGTCGCATCCGTGTTTGGCGACATCGCGGTGAATGCACTTTGGAAGCATGTATTCGTCATCGCCATACTGGCGTATCACCCAGCGTGATAGTATGGGGTGCCATTGGTTACACGTCTCGGTCATCTCTTGTTCGCATTGACGGCACTTTGAACAGTGGACGTTACATTTCAGATGTGTTACGACCCGTGGCTCTACCCTTCATTCGATCTATGCGAAACCCTACATTTCAGGACGATAATGCACAACCGTATGTTGCAGGTCCTTTACGGGCCTTTCTGGATACAGAAAATGTTCGACTGCTGCCCTGGCCAGCACATCTTCCAGATCTCTTACCAATTGAAAACGTCTGGTCAATGGTGGCCGAGCAACTGGCTCGCCACAATCCGCCAGTCACTACTTTCGGTGAACCGTGGTATCGTGTTGAAGCTGCATGGACAGTTGTACCTGGACACGCCATCCAAGCTCTGTTGGACTGAATGCCCAGGCGTATCAAGGCCGCTATTACGGCCAGAGGTGTGTGGTTCTGGGTACTGATTTCTCAGGATCTATGCACCTAAATTGCGTGAAAATGTAATCACATGTCAGTTCTACTAAAATATACACTCCTGGAAATGGAAAAAAGAACACATTTACACCGATGTGTCAGACCCGCCATACTTGCTCCGGACACTGCGAGAGGGCTGTACAAGCAATGATCACACGCACTGCACAGCGGACACACCAGGAACCGCGGTGTTGGCCGTCGAATGGCGCTAGCTGCGCAGCATTTGTGCACCGCCACCGTCAGTGTCAGCCAGTTTGCCGTGGCATACGGAGCTCCATCGCAGTCTTTAACACTGGTAGCATGCCGCGACAGCGTGGACGTGAACCGTATGCGCAGTTGACGGACTTTGAGCGAGGGCGTATAGTGGGCATGCGGGAGTCCGGGTGGACGTACCGCCGAATTGCTCAACACGTGGGGCGTGAGGTCTCCACAGTACATTGATGTTGTCGCCAGTGGTCGGCGGAAGGTGCACGTGCCCGTCGACCTGGGACCGGACCGCAGCGACGCACGGATGCACGCCAAGACCGTAGTATCCTACGCAGTGCCGTAAGGGACCGCACCGCCACTTCCCAGCAAATTAGGGACACTGTTGCTCCCGGGGTATCGGCGAGGACCATTTGCAACCGTCTCCATGAAGCTGGGCTACGGTCCCGCACACCGTTAGGCCGTCTTCCGCTCACGCCCCAACATCGTGCAGCCCGCCTCCAGTGGTGTCGCGACAGGCGTGAATGGAGGGACGAATGGAGACGTGTCGTCTTCAGCGATGAGAGTCGCTTCTGCCTTGGTGCCAATGATGGTCGTATGCGTGTTTGGCGCCGTGCAGGTGAGCGCCACAATCAGGACTGCATACGACCGAGGCACACAGGGCCAACACCCGGCATCATGGTGTGGGGAGCGATCTCCTACACTAGCCGTACACCACTGGTGATCGTCGAGGGGACACTGAATAGTGCACGGTACATCCAAACCGTCATCGAACCCATCGTTCTACCATTCCTAGACCGGCAAGGGAACTTGCTGTTGCAACAGGACAATGCACGTCCGCATGTATCCCGTGCCACCCAACGTGCTCTAGAAGGTGTAAGTCAACTACCCTGGCCAGCAAGATCTCCGGATCTGTCCCCCATTGAGCATGTTTGGGACTGGATGAAGCGTCGTCTCACGCGGTCTGCACGTCCAGCACGAACGCTGGTCCAACTGAGGCGCCAGGTGGAAATGGCATGGCAAGCCGTTCCACAGGACTACATCCAGCATCTCTACGATCGTCTCCATGGGAGAATAGCAGCCTGCATTGCTGCGAAAGGTGGATATACACTGTACTAGTGCCGACATTGTGCATGCTCTGTTGCCTGTGTCTATGTGCCTGTGGTTCTGTCAGTGTGATCATGTGATGTATCTGACCCCAGGAATGTGTCAATAAAGTTTCCCCTTACTGGGACAATGAATTCACGGTGTTCTTATTTCAATTTCCAGGAGTGTATTTGTCCAATGAATACCCGTTTATCATCTGCATTTCTTCTTGGTGCAGCAATTTTAATGGCCAGTAGTGTATATGAAATATAGTAGTCTTAAATTCTGAACGGTTTGTGTAAGGTCGTTCAAACTGCAAGCTGGTTGCGGGCCACGATACACTATGTGATCAAAAGTATCCGGACACCCCAAAAACAAACGTTTTTCATATTAGGTACATTGTGCTGCCACCTAATGCCAGATACTCCGTATCAGCGACTTCGGCGTTCATTAGACATCGTGAGAGAGGAGAATGGCGTGCTCGGCGGAACTCACGGACTTCGATCGTAATCAGGTGATTGGGTGTCACTTGTGTCATACGACTGTACGCGAGATTTCCACATTCCTAAACATCCCTGGGTCCAATCTTTCCGATGTGATAGTGAAGTGGAAACTTGAAGGGACACGTACAGCACAAAAGCGCACAGGCCTACTTCGTCCGTTGACTGACAGAGACCGCCGACAGCTGAACAGGGTCGTAATGTGTAATAGGCAGACACCCATCCAGACCATCACACATGAATTCCAAGCTGCATCGGGATCCACCGCAAGTACTATGACAGTTAGGCGAGAGGTGAGAAAACTTGGATTTTATGGTCGAGCGGCTTCTCATAAGCCACACGTAACGCCGGTAAATGCGAAACAGCGCCTTGGTTGGTGGAACGAGCGTAAATATTGGACAATTTAACAGTGGAGAAACGTTGTGTGGAGTGACGAACCGCGGTACACAATCTGGCGATCCAATGGCAGGGTTTGGGTACGGTGAATGCCCGGTGAATGTCATTTGCCAGCGTGTGTAGTGTCAACAGTAAAATTCGGGGGCGACGGTGTTATGATGTGGTCGTGTTTTTCATGGAGAGGGCTTGTACCCCTCGCATATGTCTACATTGATGTTTTAAGCACCTTCTTCCTTCCCACTGTTGAAGAGCAATTCGGGGATGGCTATTGCGTCTTTCAACACTATCGATAACTTGTTCATTATGCACGGCATGTGGCGGAGTGGTTATACGACAGCATCCCTGTAATGGACTGGCCTGTACAGAGTCCTGACCTGAATCCTATAGAACACCGTTGGAATGTTTTAGAAGCCAGACTTCGTGCGAGGACGCACCAATCGGCATCGATATCTCTACTCACTGCAACATTCCGTGAAAGATGGGCTGCCGTTCTCCAAGAAACCTTCCAGCACCTAATTGAACGTAAGGCTGTGAGAGTAGAAGCTGTCATCAAGGCTATGGGTGGGCCAACGCCATACTGCATTTCAGCATTACCGATGGAGGGCACCGGGAACTTATAAGTCATTTTCAGCCAGGTGTCCAGATACTTTTGATCACATACTGAAGGAATTAGTATGGTTTGCTTCAGCCATGAAGCCTACTTTCATTTCGACGGATTCGTCTGTAAGTCAAACTGGCACAATTGGGGGACTGAGAATACGTATTTCGCATTCGAGGTTTCTCTTCACTATCAACGGATCAAAATATTGCTAAGCTGGAAACTACCATTCACGAGGTCATCGACGGCATCGATGTTCGACACTGTATCGGGTAATACAGAATTTGTGGTGTGCAATGTCATGGAATAATCGGTGACTATCGAACGTATGTGAAGGTTCTGGAACAGTATCCAAAGCGACCCTGATTTCTACAAGGTGTGGTGCATGCAAAACGGAGCTCAACCCCATCGAAGCAGGACAGTGATGTTCTGGAGAAGAACTTTGGGGACCGCATTCTGGCTCTGGGTCACCCAAAGGGCTTTAGCATGTTCGTCAATTGGCCGCCATATTCTTCGCACCTGAACACATTTGACTCCTATTTGGGGAGCTGTATTAAAGACAAGGTGTACAGCAATAGCCTCAAAACATTGCTGAGCTGGAAACAACCATTCACGAGGTCATCGACAGCATCGATGTTCCAACACTTCACCGAGTACTACAGAATTTTGCTATTCGTCTGCGCCACATCGTTGCCAATGACGGCAGACACATCTACGTATCATGTCATAACCTAAATCCGAATATCTGTAGAGACGTTTACGTGTTGAATAAAGTGTGTGCACGCCTTAGTTTGAAAATAATTCACGCCTTTTCATACAGTTCAATAAATGTTTGCCTGTATGTTCGTAGCGTTTTTCCATAATTTTAATAAACACAACATAAACCATAACAGAGACTTTTTTCAACAATAATATATTCTCCATCACTATTTACAACAGACTGCCAATGCCGGGATAACTTTCCCGTTCCGTGCCTGTAGAAATAACATGCTTTGGAGGCGAAGAACTCGTCGAGACATGTTCGGAGCGTATTTTCGTCGGGAAAGAAAGTTCCTTGAAGGTTGTTCGATAGAGATGAAAACCTGAGGACACAAGTTCAAGTGAATAACGTGGATGCCGAATTACTTTCCATCCCAACTCCTCTATAATGTGTTTTGTCTGTCTAGCAGAATGAAGGTGGGCGCTATCGTGGAATAGCATCACTTCACGCTGTTTTTCTGGTCGTTGTTTTAGACTGTGTCTGCGAGATAACTCAGTGGTGGTTACACCTCGGGGAACCAATTTCTAGTCACCAAACTGCCGCTGCTCCATCATACATAACATTATCTTTTATGCATGCACGTAGGTCTCTGTACGCGTAGTTGCTGCTTTGTTTCGACTCAACCATTCACTTATTTTCCTTGCTTCAGCATAAAGTACCATTTCTCGTCACCAGTAACGATACAGGATTGGAGTGGTCAGCGTTGTTCACGATCCAATTGATGCACACATTGCCACCGCTAATTTTTGTAATTTTGTCTTAGAGAGTATGGTACCCATACATCCGACTTTTGACCCTTTCTCCACTGCTTACAAATGTCACATGATGGTGGAATGAACACATTTCATTATATTTGACAGTTCTCGAGTATACTGACTTCGCTTATTGTGGATTATTGGGTTTAAAGGATGTTCACCAAACCTCTAGTCCGTTCCTAAACGTGGAGAGTCTCTAATGTAGACGGCCGGTGTGACCGATCGGTTCTAGGCGCTTCAGTCTGGCACCGAGCGACAGCTACGGTGGCAGGTTCGAATCCTTCCTCGGACATAGATGTGTTTGATGTCCTTAGGTTAGTTAGGTTTAAGTAGTTCTAAATTTTAGGCGACTGATGACCTCAGATGTTAAGTCCCATAGTGCTCAGAGCCATTTGCATCATCTCTAATATAAAAAAAATCCTCCTTAAAACGAGAAACCCATTTTCTTGCAGTCCTCTGTCCAGTGTCATTATCCCCATGCACGGCGCACTTGTTTCTGGCTGCATCACCTGCCGTCACCCCTCTTCTGAACTCAAACAGAAGAATATGTCTCAAATGTCCAGGTCTCTCCACTTGACACTACGTTTTCTATGTCCACAGCTCCACTCACTATCTCCAAATGAGAAAATCACAAAATGTAAACTCAAAGAGGAACAGTGAACTACAAATGAAAAATGATAATCGATTAATAAAACCATAGCAATAGCAACGTGCAAAACAAAAACGTTACGAACTTACGCGACAACCTAACATAAAGTACGTCAGATGAATTCGCAGTTGCGAATAGTGAGTACCATCAGCTGTCGAATGGAATGACGACAATGAAAATTTGCCTATCCGTGTACGACACACGGCAAGACCCAAACGTCCATATGTCGTCAACCATGCGTGCACGATCTGTACTCGCACATCCATTATGTGTATTCCCGTACTGATCCGACGTTGTGCTTGAAAGTCGGATGCCCGGTATCATTCCATACCACAGCTGATGGTAGCCATTATTCGCAATTGCGAATTCATCTGATGTGTTTAGTAACGGCTGATGTCGCCGTAATGCATTATCATCAGAATGACACCGGCACTGTAGTATTGTAACATGAAGTAGGTTAGATTTTAAGCTTCTTGGTTGGGAGGGATACCACGACGGCTCTCTACTTGGAGACGAGTGCGGCAGTACGGTGCTTGGTGTCAAAAAGATGCCAAATGTATGTAAAAGAGCTATCACTGTCTGGAAAACAACGTAGCGAGTACTGCACACTCTGTCCTCAGTTACCGGGATTAACAGACAAGTTTCGCGAAAACACGAGATGAGGGTTGTAACACCATGCCACCGAAGATTTTTTTATAATATTCCATTGGCTTTCGGTACGTACCAATAAAGCCATCTCAACAGCAGAATGTCAGTTTCAACGATGCGAATGTAAGGACGACACGACACCTAGTTCGTGAGCGGAGGTACACTCCGACCTGGCTCGGCATCGAACCCGGATTCCTTCGATTAGCAATCTGCCACCCCGAACGCGGAGATACCGATGTGGACCAGCTACAACAGTTAAAAACGCTTGCGAGACCACTTTTCTTCTCCCACCACCGTTTAACGTCAGAAAGGGCATACTCCTTTGAGGCTAACTTGCAGTTCATGAATTTCTTCATATTTATACGGGCGTATTACGGGCGATGTGGCTGATAATGAAAGCACGACTGAAGACAAACCAAGACACATTCACAGGATCCACGGATCTGGAAAAAGCGTTCGATAGTGTCAAATGGTGTAAGGTGTTCAAAATTCTGGGAAAAATAGGTGTAGGCTATAGGGAATGACAGGTAAAACACGATACACACAGGAGCCAGGAGGGGACAATTAAGAGTGGAAGATCAAGAACGAAGTGTTAGGATTAAAAAGAGTGTAAGACAGTGGTGTACTCTTTCGACCCTACTCTCCAATCTACATGTTGAAGAAGCAGCGAGTGTAATTAAGGAAAAGTTGTAGAGTGGCATTAAAAATTCAACGTGAAAACATATTAATGATACGATTCGCTGATGACATTGTTATCCTCAGTGAAAGTGAAAAAGAATTACAGGATGTGTTGAATGGAGTGAACAGTCTGATGTGTACAGAATATGGACTGAGAGTAAATCGGAGAAAAGCGAAAGTAATCAGAAGTAGCAGAAATGAGAACAGCGTGAAACTTAACATCAGGACTGGTGATCACGAAGTAGACGTCTTTACGGAACTCTGCTACTTAGGCAGCAAAATAACCTTCTCACTGAAATTATTTACGAGGTTACAATTTACACCTAAAATTTCCGATAATGATATTGTTTACTTGTGGCTTCCCATAAAACTCCGATTACAGCCGATATATTCCGAACGATATTCCTGTTACGAAATTTTTCAGCCTCACGATGCCACAAACTAATTATTGGGCTGAATTTATCGGTTTCTCATTCTCCATGTTTCGTGTAGCGTCAGCACACATGACCGAACAAAACAAACTGGTTTGAATTTCACCGATATTCTTCCGAAATCTGTACGTCCGAGGGCTGCAATCGGCTACATTAAGACCGCACGAGTACTGGCGTGCTCATTTGAGAATATGGGCGGTCAGCGGCCGACGTTGGTCATCGGTAGAATCCACACATATCGGTGCCATTGCAAGTTCAGTCTTACAGTAGATACCACACAGTTCGACGTCACTTTTAAGCGGAATCTCAGGCTAAATGTAGTGGTCAAAAGACGACCGTGCAGTATTAATGTATTGTGTGCGTCACTTAACACAAGGCGTCAGTATTTCTTATTTCTCCACAAAATCTACAGTGCGTCCTAGAAGAGTCTGTACCGCCAATTGGAAATAGTATCTATGTATGCATGTATTAAATCAGGGACCTAGAAACGATGTAGAGGCTGCGTCCCGTCGTAACCCTCAGTGGTTCACAAGTCCGCAACAGGCCACAGCAGTCCACCCACCCCACCGTCGCCCCACACTGAATCCAGGGATGTTGTGCGGTTCGTCCTCCAGTGGGCACCCTTACCCTCCCCTCCCCCCCCCCCCCCCCAGGAACAACTCATACCATCATACCAGACGAGTGTAAGCCCAGATGTTTGTGTGGTAGGATAATTATGGTGTACGCATATATGGAAACAGTGTTTGCGCAGCAATCGCCGACACAGAGTAACTGAGGCGGAATAAGGGAAACCAGCCCGCAATCGCCGAGGTACATGGAAAACCGACTTAAAAACCATCCACAGGCTGTCCGGCACACCGGACCTCGGCACTAATCCACCAGGTGGATTCGTCCCGGGGATTGGCACGCCTTCCCGCCCGGGAAGCAGCACATTAGACCGCACGGCTACCCGGACCGGCAGGAAACTGTATGTTATTTATGTTTCAGAAAGCATCGCTCGTTCGATACTCAGCTTGCCCTTTTCTCAAATGATATATTGAGAACTATGGGTGAAGGGCAACAGGCAGATTCCATATTTCTAGATTTCCAGAAAGCATTTGACATGGTGCCCCATTGAAAGCTGTTAAAGAAGGTACGAGCGTATAGAATAAGTTCACAGATATGTGAGTGACACGCAGACTTCGTAAATAATAGAGCCCAGTATGCTGTCCTCGACGGCGAGTGTTCATCAGAGACAAGAGTATCGTCAGGAGTACTCCAGGGAGTGTGATAGGACCGCTGTTGTTTTCTATACACATTGTAGAGCTTAAGAAACTGGTACACCTGTCTGATATCGTGTAGGGCCCCCACGAGCACGCAGACGTGCAGCAACACAACGTGGCATGGACTCTACTTATATCTGAAGTAGTGCTGGAGGGAACTCACACCTTGGATGGGCTGTCCATAAATCCGTACGACGGGGTGAAGATTTCTTCTTAACAGCACGCTGCGAGGCATCCCAGATATGATCAATAATGTTAATGTCTGGGGAATTTGGTGGCCAGCGGAACTGTTTGAACTTGGAACAGTGTTCCTGGAGCCACTCTGCAGCAGTTCTGAACGTACAACATTGTAGTGCGTCGTGTACGGGCATAGGCAATGCGGTCACACATAATAACGCAAACTGTCGCAATATAAAGGATATAAGAGTATATGAGGACCGGCGCTTGTGGGCTGGCTTGCCATTTTAGCACTTGATATGCAAGGTCTTCTTTTTTCTCCAAAGGTCTTTTTTATTTTCCTGTAGGCAGCAGTTATGCTTCTGTTGCTGTGAATTTATCCTCCAGCTACTCCACCTTAGCCATTTTCCACTTTGTAACAATTTAACTTTTTAGACATCTGTATATTGGTATATTTTCTCCTTTTGTACATTACATTCAATGTTGCCTATGTCATCCAAACATTTCTGCTACACTTTATTTGTTTACCAGTCCGATCCTCTTCTGCCTTCACTATTTCATCTTGCAAAGTTATCCCTTCTTCTTGTGTTGCTGCGCAGGATTAGCCGAGCGGTCTAAGGCGCTGCAGTCATGGACAGTGCGGCTGGTCCCGGCGGAAGTTCGAGTGCTCCCTCAGGCATGGGTGTGTGTGTTTGTCCTTAGGATAGTTTAGGTTAAGTAGTGTGTAGCTTAGGGACTGATGACCTTAGCAATTAAGTCTCATAAGATTTCATATACATTTTTTTTTCTTCTTGTATTCCTTTCTCATGTTTCAGTCACTCATTGCCTGATGCTCTCTCTGAAACGCTCAATAACTTCTGGTTTTTTCAATTTTTCCAAGTGTAAGATGGCATGGTCTCCTAACCTTTATTTCTTACATATTCCGACCTCACCATCGTATTCTGCGTATCAAGACGTTTCATTCGAGCCCAAACTCGAGAAGATAGAGTCAATTTTACATATTTCCATTTAATCAATATGCAAATCTAATAGATAAATCGCAAGTGCGCACTGAGATTAAAAAGTCGAGGCTTGCATACACAAACATTCAAGACACGATGGCCACAGCAGTTTTTGTTCGGCAGAGGCAACCAGCCCGCTGGAAAGTCCATAGGAGGGTGAGTTAGCATGCAGCTGCGCTGGCCAGGCGACTACCCAGGGCAAAAATAGATTTTGCCAGAGAAAAGGGATAATGGCCTGTGTGTTCACCTTAAAAGCAAAACCCACTGTATTGTTTGGGAGAGCCCCAGCATATGCATTTTTTGACAGACCTAGTGCTCAGTTTCAGAGTTCTCACAGGTGGACAGAAAACGCCTAAAGCAGATGCTATATATTTCCTGACTGGTCGGCTTAAACGGAGCGCCATTCTCCCGTTTGTAAGAGTAACGCTGATTGGCGGACTTTTTCTGACGCAATGAGCCAGAGGAGTGAGGGAAAGGCAGTGGATGATATACCCTTTCGCTTTTGCGTGGAGAGGCGTGATTCTGGTGATGCTCTTGAAGCGGGAACACATAGCGGGAGCGAGTGCGCTCGTGCGTGTATGCAGAGAGCGAGGAGCAAAGTCTCTCCTCAGTACTTCACTGGGAGAGCACCTCTGTCACTAGCGAATCGGAGTGATACTCCATATTGAGTCTCTCATGATTAAGTGTTTATTCACTGTGTTGGCTGCGACACCTAATGTGTGGTGTGAACACAGCTCATGATTATGCGTTTGTTCACTGTGTTGGCTGTGACACTTAATGTGTGGTGTGAACACAGAGTATTAGTTAGCGCCTGCGAGCAAATATTGAGTAGCATCGCGGTGGACTGGTTATCTGACCGGTGTAGCAAGCCAATAGATAGACTAGGGGCAGATAGGAGTAATTGACTTCATCAAGGTGTAGTGAGAGTTTGATTGGCGGTCAATCCAGGTAGAAAGAGGCAGTTTGGTTATTTTTCAGCGACGAACGACGCAGGCAGCAGTAGTCGCAGCTAACGGTATTGTGCGCTACAGTGTAGGTGAGCCCCATTTTTCCTCCATTAGAAATAATATACTTCATTCACGTCACTCCAAAAAATTTCTCACTCGACAGCCTCGATCGTACTTAGAAAAATTCAATTGGATGATTATTCAAGTTGAGTAGGCGCAGCTCTCAGTCATTCTGCCCAGTAAATAACACTCTTAATGAAAAGAGCTTTCCTACACTTAGTATATAAATTTCATTAAAAGGTTTCCTATCCATAAGAGGTAACCTCCTATTCCGAAAAGAACCCGGAAATTTGTGTACCAGTCTATAAATAAATGTTTCACTTGATTTTCTCAGATTTAGCAATAAATAATATTTTCTGTTCATTTAATGTTTTTCTTACACTAACTAGCAGTACTCCAGTACCCAAGTATCCCACTAGTTACGTAAGGAAATAGAATATTTTTGTGTCTTTTAGTTACAGTGGACGACTCCAGAAGATATTTATTGCTGAAAGTTTCTCAGGCATTTCTTTTTGGTATGTTAGGAGCGTCTGTCTGACTTCTGTAGTAGTGTGGAGTGGAAATTGCTTTTTGCAGGAGCCAAAGGGTACTTTTCACATCAGTCCGTTGTGCAACTCGTCAACATAACACCCATATACTTTCACAAGTTACAACCATCTTCTGAATTTCTTACCTTTTCCCAGTTTCTTCAGTTCTAATCTGGATATCATAACTTACGTT
Source organism: Schistocerca piceifrons (assembly GCF_021461385.2). Taxonomy (NCBI): domain Eukaryota; kingdom Metazoa; phylum Arthropoda; class Insecta; order Orthoptera; family Acrididae; genus Schistocerca; species Schistocerca piceifrons. The sequence continues at coordinate 745,804,110 of NC_060141.1, forward strand.
CAGAGTCGACAACTGTTGCTAGAGATAGTTTCGAATTTTCTGTCTTATCATTATATAACCATCAGGAACCATATTTCAAAAGAATTCCTCAGCAGTGACTTTTCAGGCTTCCCGAAGTATCTATTGCAAATGCGCTTCTCGCCCTTGCCAGTTATTTTATGGAATACCTTGAGGAAAAGGCACTGCATTTGGAAAGTCTCAAACCTTCCTGCTTCTGGCTGTATGTAGACGATACTTTTACGGTGTGTCCCCACGGAATAGAAATATTACCCGTGTTTCTGCGACATCTGAACTCGCTCCAGGCGAACTGGAACTGGAAAAAGATACAATTTTACCGTTCCTGAATGTTACTGTCAGAAGAAAAGCCAATGGTACACTGGGTCGTAGTGCTTATCACAAACCACCCCACACGGAGCTAAATTAGTAGGCCACAACTTGTCATCACCTTGCACAACGCGGTAGTGCCTTACGATCTTTTGTGCATAGAGCACATGTGGTCTCAGATGCCGACAGTCTACCTGATGAGCTGCATCAGGTAAGAACGGTATTCCAACAGAACGGCTATTCCGATGGTCAGATACGCCTTGCATTCCGTTCCAAGCAAATTCAGTGCAGGGTCTATCGGCACATAGTCAACACGGATCTAGAAAGCTTCGTTCTTGTGAAACACAACTAGCTCTTTACGCACACGAAGTGCTGATTGCCATTGACATGGGATTTCCGATTGATTAAGCATTTTTAGATATGAAGAAGGCTTTCGACACTATACAAGCGTCTTGCAGTGAAATTGCTTATGGAATATCGCCTCAGTTATGTGACTGGATTCGTGATTTTCTGTAAAAGAGATCACAGTTGTAGAAACTGATAGAAAATCATCGAGCAAAATAGAAGTGAATTCTGGTGTTCCCCACGGTAGTATTATAGGCCCTCTGCTGTCCCTTTCCTGTATAAAGTATTAAAGACAATCTGACCAGCCGTTTTAGGTTGTTCGCAGATGATACTGACTTTTATCGTATAGTAAAGTCATCAAGAGGCAAAAAATTGAAAAACGATTTAAATCGTATCCGTATGATGCGAAAATTGGAAATTGACCCTAAATAACGAAAAGTGTGAGGTCATCCATATGAGTGCAGAAAGGAATCCACTATACTCCGCTTACACGATAAAAAAGTCAAATATAAAGGCAGTAAAATCAACTAAATACATACCTAGAAATTAGATTGTAAAGAGCACAGAAAATGTTGTGGGGAAGGCAAATCATAGTCTGCCCTTTATGGGCAGGACACTTAGAAAATCTAACAGATCTACTAAAATGACTGCCTACACTACGTTTGTTAGCCGTCTTTTAGAGTACTACTATCCCGTGTGGGATCCTGACGAGATAGGATTGATGGAGTACATCGAGAAAGTTCAAAGGAGAGCAGTACGTTTTATATTATCGCGAAAATGAAATCGCGACGCAATTTCTGTGTCGCATCGTCAATGTGAGGGGGCAAGTGTTATAGTAAACGGGCAGCGGTGTATCGGAAACAAGCTCATGGCAAGCTCATGGACTCCCAGGAAAGGTTCCATGCGGTTACCGTAGCCACGTTAGATGCAATTTCTGTGTCGCATCGGCAATGTGAGGGTGCGAGGATTACAGTAAACGATCAGGGTGCATCTGAAACAAGCTACTGGACTTCCAGGACAGGTTCCATGCAGTGTCGATAGCTGCGTTAGTGGCCTGGAGAGAAGTTGGCATGGACAGCGTAGTATTCAATCGCGTCGCAATTTCTGAGTAACATCGTCAAAGTGAGCGTGCGAGAGTTACAGCAACCGGGCTGTGGTGCATCGGAAACCTACTGGACTCTCAGGAGAAGTTCTATGTGGTGACCGTGACCGCGTTAGTCACTTGCAGAGAGGTCAAAATGGAGCCTGTAGTATTAAGTCGCAACATAATTTCTGTGTGGCATTGACAATGAGAGTGTGCGAGAGTTACAGTAAATTGGCAGTGGTGTATCACATACAAGATACTGGACTCTCAGGAGAGGTTCCATGTGGTGACCATAGATACGTTAGTCTCACGGACAGAAACGGGTCTGGAGCATGCAGTACTCAATCGCGACGCAATTTCTGTGTCCCATCGTCAATGTAAGGGTGCGAGACTTACAGTAAACGGACAATGGTGCATCTGAAAGAAGTTACTCGACTTCCAGGAGAGGTTCCATGAGATTAATATAGCCGCATTAGTAACTTTAAGAAAATTTGCCATGGAGCCTGTAAAATTCAGTCGCTACGCAAATTCTGTTGTGCATCTGAAACAAGCTACTGGACTCCTATGAGAGGTTACATGTGGTGACCGTAGCAGTGTTTGTCGCTTGGTGAGAAGTCGGCATGGAGATTGTAGTACTTAGTCGCGACGTAATTTCTGTGTAATATCGTTGAGACACCTGCTAAGCTCACAGGACAGGACACGTAGCTAAGTTGTGGAAAGGGGCCAAAATAAGCGGCTGTCAGCTACACTCGAACATAGAACCTTTTATTTGATCAAACATTACAAGAGCCAAGAAATTTTTCTTTTAAAAAAAGAAACACAGCTTTAGTTATGGAACTTATTTAGCGGCTGAATGCGCCGTACAATCTCATGCCTTAAGGACAACAGAACTTTAATTTAAAAACTGCTGAAAGCCAATAACTTTAAGCACAACCAAAATCAGAAATTTAAAAGGCAAAGCTTTATCTTAAAACAGTTCTTTAATTAGGCTGAAGACCAAAAGAATCTGACACTTTAAGAGCAAACAACTTAATTTCAAAATCGGCTGAAGGCCCAACACTTAAGACTCAATAAAATTAATTTTAAAAATGCCAAAGGCTTTATGTAAAACAGTTTTTAAATTAGGCGGAAGGCCCAAACCTTCTAACACCTTAAAAGCAGAACAACTTTCATTCAAAATCGGCTGAAGGTCGCAAGAATCTGACACCGTAAAAATAAAACAACTTAAATTCAATATCGGCTGAAGGATCAACACTTAAGGCTGAATAACATTAATTTTTAAATGCCAAAGGCTTTACGTAAAAGCTTAAATTAGGCGTAAGGCCTATACCATCTGACACCTTATGGGCAAAACAACCTTATCTGAAAATCGGCTAGAAGCCATACAAGAACAGACAGTACACCCAAGGCCGCTCAGAAGTTCCGAGGGTCGGCCTGGAATTCAAACACTAACACTCCCTTAGGTGAGACATGCACTCGGCCCAACCATTGTCGACCCAACGACAACCCAACCGCGAGACAGTGAATAGACCCACTGACAAGCTAACCACCGCTTCACCCGACCAGTACACAAAAGGGAGTCCAATGGAACAACGTAAAAGGCATTGGCGCCCACAACCAATTATACATTGAGCTAGAATGAGATTCTCACTCTGCAGCGGAGTGTGCGCTGATATGAATATTCCTGGCAGATTAAAACTGTGTGCCGGAACAGACTCGAACTTGGGACCTTTGCCTTTCGCGGGCAAGTGCTCTACAAACTAAGCTAGCCAAGCACGACTCACACCCCCTCCTCACAGCTTTACTTCTGCCAGTACCTCGTCTCCTACCTTCCAAACTTTACAGAAGCTCTCCTGCGAACCAGGAGCTTCTGTAAAGTTTGGAAGGTAGGAGACGAGGTACTGGCAGAAGTAACGCTGTGAGGAAGGAGCTTCTGTAAAGTTCGGAAGGTAGGAGGTACTCGCAGAAGTAAAGCTGTGAGGACGGGGCGTGAGTCGTGCTTGGGTAGCTCAGTTGGTAGAGCACTTGCCCGCGAAAGGCAAGGGTCCCGAGTTCGAGTCTCGGACTTCCGTTGACGCGGCAAGTAGCGGGCCGCCATGGGGCAAACACAGAGACCGATGACGTCGCTCCATGGAGGTCCAGAGTCGTGGCGGCGGGATACTCCGAGGCGGTTGTTGGACTTCGGAGGAAGAAACGAAGAATGTATAATGAGGAACTTTGTGTATAACAGCGAAAGTAGGAAGAAGCAATTTAACGGCCGGCAACGCAGTAGGCGGTACCTCATGAGCCGACTGTACATAGGTATCAGAAATAAATCGAACTATTGTAAAAAAGGAGTTCTGAATAAGAGTTATTACGAGAAGTAGTCAGACAGCGTCAGTTACTGGTGAATGAACGCCGTAGGCGACATTTCCTTCAACAGCTGCGCCGACCCCTCTTTCTCTCGACGAATTTATTCAACATTAAGACAGAGCCGAACTACGCAAATAATCAAACTCATCAGTGGGGCGGGGACAGAGCACTTGGCGACCCTGCAATCGGAAGACGATGTCGCGTCGTTACAAGAACCTTGAAGCAACGAATTAATACATAAGAAATTTGAACATATGAGAGAAATGAAACTGTTTATTCTTTGAAACTGACAGAGTATAACGAAAAGCACTGAGTAACAAAACGAAAACAGACACATGATACGACGGTTTAACCAGCATATACAAACATCGAGAACAACCAACTAGTTAGCGACGCTACGAGTTACAGCTATATCACCAACCAAGTTAACTACATCAGAGCAGGCGACGCCAGCTGTGCTACAGCCGAGACACACCAGCAGACGACGCTAGCCAACGTGCCACCATTAGGGTTCACATTTGGTGAGCTACAACTGTTTAAATATAATTAACTACTATAATGTGATCAGTGATATTTCGAATATACAGTGATTTCAATACCATGACGTTTAGAAAGAAAAAAAGAGATATAATGATATACAGTGATTTCTATACAGTGATATTACGAGTATAATATTACTATTACATGCCAATATTAACACGCAATATGAGTCCATTTATGGAGCAGCTGTTACAACAAATACAATTATTCGATCAGAACTTTAATCAATTTAAACAGGAACAGAAACAGGCTTTCACTGACTGTGCAGACGAACAAAGCAAGATATTTGACGCACAGGCTAAGATTTTAAATGACTTAAAACAAGATTTGGATAAAAGACTTAACGACCAGATAGAAGCAAATACGAAAAATCTTGAATCTTTTAAAACTGACATTCAAGAGTACATTACTCAACAAATTAATGAAAATAGTAATTACTTTTATACTAATCTGGATAAGTATAAAACAGAAATCGATCAAAAACTAGAAGAGTGGGATAGGGAACGCAGTTCTAACCTGGATGCGATTAGAAATGAGTTGCTTACAGATATCCAAAAACCAATAATGGCCTTAACAAACATGAGGTACTTTTAAGGTTGACATTGAGGATAAGGTGCATACTATCTCTACAGCAACTACTGAAATGCAAAGTAAAATAACATCATTAAAGACCAATGTTATGCCCCGGTTACGTGATCTTACACAGTTACAAAACGAGGTAGAGAATCAAGTATTGACGAACATTAGTGATAAGATAAATGCACTAGAACAGTGAAAAATGTCTAAATTAAATCAAGAATGTCACTTTATTGAGTATAACAAAAATATAGTGAAACATTTTCCATACTTTAAATCTGATGGTGAGACCCATCCAACTGAGTTTTTAAAAGCTTTCTCTAGTTCATTACCTGAGACCTGGAAATATGCGATTTTTTTAACAGGATATATGGAATATGAAGCTCACGATTGAGGAATAACACACTTAGAATAATTTACTTCATGGTTAGACTTCGAAAATAAATTTAAAGAAAGGTTTTGGTCAAAGGGAGCTCAAGATAAGTTACGAAAGTACCTTCTGAATCCACCATTTTATAAGAGGGATAAGGGAACATTGAAAGCTTATGTGCAAAATCATTTAATGAAAGCAAGATATTTAGATAATCCCATACCTGAGGATCAACTGGCCGATGTATTGTTAACACGTTTGCCGGTACAGATACAAAAAGAAGTTTTTTTTGTAAAGGTTGGGAAGCAGTAACACAGTTGTTGACAGTATTAGAAGACCTGGATACGTTTGATAAAGAGCAAACAGACAGAACAAATAGATATTTATCTAATACTGGACAACAAACTTCTAACATACAAAATACGATACAGCAGCTACCGAATGGATATAATGCTTCATCTAATTCAAATCATACACTCCTGGAAATGGAAAAAAGAACACATTGACACCGGTGTGTCAGACCCACCATACTTGCTCCGGACACTGCGAGAGGGCTGTACAAGCAATGATCACACGCACGGCACAGCGGACACACCAGGAACCGCGGTGTTGACCGTCGAATGGCGCTAGCTGCGCAGGATTTGTGCACCGCCGCCGTCAGTGTCAGCCAGTTTGCCGTGGCATACGGAGCTCCATCGCAGTCTTTAACACTGGTAGCATGCCGCGACAGCGTAGACGTGAACCGTATGTGCAGTTGACGGACTTTGAGCGAGGGCGTATAGTGGGCATGCGGGAGGCCGGGTGGACGTACCGCCGAATTGCTCAACACGTGGGGCGTGGGGTCTCCACAGTACATCGATGTTGTCGCCAGTGGTCGGCGGAAGGTGCACGTGCCCGTCGACCTGGGACCGGACCGCAGCGACGCACGGATGCACGCCAAGACCGTAGGATTCTACGCAGTGCCGTAGGGGACCGCACCGCCACTTCCCAGCAAATTAGGGACACTGTTGCTCCCGGGGTATCGGCGAGGACCATTCGCAACCGTCTCCATGAAGCTGGGCTACGGTCCCGCACACCGTTAGGCCGTCTTCCGCTCACGCCCCAACATCGTGCAGCCCGCCTCCAGTGGTGTCGCGACAGGCGTGAATGGAGGGACGAATGGAGACGTGTCGTCTTCAGCGATGAGAGTCGCTTCTGCCTTGGTGCCAATGATGGTCGTATACGTGTTTGGCACTGTGCAGGTGAGCGCCACAACCAGGACTGCATACGACCGAGGCACACAGGGCCAACACCCGCCATCATGGTGTGGGGAGCGATCTCCTACACTGGCCGTACACCACGGGTGATCGTCGAGGGGACACTGAATAGTGCACGGTACATCCAAACCGTCATCGAACCCATCGTTCTACCATTCCTAGACCGGCAAGGGAACTTGCTGTTCCAACAGGACAATGCACGTCCGCATATATCCCGTGCCACCCAACGTGCTCTAGAAGGTGTAAGTCAACTACCCTGGCCAGCAAGATCTCCGGATCTGTCCCCCATTGAGCATGTTTGGGACTGGATGAAGCGTCGTCTCACGCGGTCTGCACGTCCAGCACGAACGCTGGTCCAACTGAGGCGCCAGGTGGAAATGGCATGGCAAGCCGTTCCACAGGACTACATCCAGCATCTCTACGATCGTCTCCATGGGAGAATAGCAGCCTGCATTGCTGCGAAAGGTGGATATACACTGTACTAGTGCCGAAATTGTGCATGCTCTGTTGCCTGTGTCTATGTGCCTGTGGTTCTGTCAGTGTGATCATGTGATGTATCTGACCCCAAGAATGTGTCAATAAAGTTTCCCCTTCCTGGGACAATGAATTCACGGTGTTCTTATTTCAATTTCCAGGAGTGTAGATCAGGAGAGAGAAATAATAATAACAATAAATCACAAGAATGGGTTCAACGATCCAAGGGCTTTAAGAATCAAAGAAATGATAATGATTACTATCGACAGACCACAAATTCGGAAAACGAGGAACGTTCTGGGCAGAGGGTCGCAGCGCAGAACATGAAGTAAGTACTTCAGACACAACTGATGCTCAGTGTTGTGTAAATTTTTTGAAACACAATGATGTTAAGGACGATTTATTAACGGAACAAAGTACAAATACCAATACACACCAAACTGTATTACTAACAATACTAGGCTATGTGGAAAGTTATCCAATTTCATTTGCGCTAGTCTCATTCAGTGAGGTCAGTATAATATCACTAGAAGATTTCACAGAATTGAGGAAACGCATTAAATGTCTAGTGTTACCAGTTACAGGAGTCCACTTACGAGGAATAGATGGAAAAAAAGTTAGGTTGTAACAGAAGAAACAAGGCTATGTTGTACTATTCTAACATTCTGCGTGGTGTCTGTTTGTTCTATATCGTGTCTCCCTACCACTTTCGCGCAACGACGCTCTGAGCGTGTTTTTTAGGGAATTGACTTGTTTGAACCTGGGACCTGTTGCTGGTAAGGAGACGCCAGACCACACATGACATGTAGAATTCAGAAGAGTTCAGTGAGACTAGCGATGATACAACCAAATACTTAATGATTTCAGCGTCAGCTCCACTGCACTCCCTGTAAAAGAATCTTAATACTAACTAAATTTAGTGGAAGGGGTTCAAGGCTTTCCTATTTTTAGTTAGCTGGTAAAATAACGTCGAAAAAACAGTTAAGTTTACCATTGGAAATTTTATTCTATTCACAAAACATCGTTTATAAATTGCAGTATTGATAAAAGGAAATGTTTTAATACAGGATGGTAAAAACCAACTGCGTTCAACAAAAATGTGAACGAATATTCCCTGAATGGGTTTCCAAGTTCTACAATGGATCGAAGGATGACCTATGCCATATCACATCTATAATCTAGGTTTAAATTAAGTTTCACAAAAGAGAAAACTATCAAAATGGTCTACAGTGACCCTCAATTATCTTTAATTACTTATCTAACTTGTCGTAAATTACAGTGGCTGATGTGGCTTCTCAATAACTATATAACAGAAAAATCATCACGTTTCAGATTTTTACTTCAAGTGGCAAATGTGAACACCAAAGCTTTAATTGACGATCGACACTAGTATTACGTAAAGGGGATGTAACAGATGAGACTTCTGCAGTTCTGAGTGAAGCGTTATGCGCTCAAAAATGCGGCATCGCGTGCGTTCATTACCTTGTCGGTGTTCGTCAGGGGGCGGCGGGCAGCACAGCTCCATCCAGCTCGCCCTCTCGGAAGGAACTCTGTCCTAACTTCTCCTTACTACAATTTACCGAAGTTGGTTTAAAAAAACTATCTGGCTGTGTTTTCATCTGACCAATCAGGGTCTTAATGTTAACCTTAAGCTCCGCCTACAAAAATTCTGTCTATCCAATGAGAAACGTTATACTTTTCGTGGTGGGGCAATGTTTTTAAAGTTTGCAACGTAACAGAGATGCGAAAAAGTCTCACGCTAAAACTTGCAGCTGGTGTGGTCCTTTTAGCGTTATCGTAAGATCTATACAGTTCTTCTGGAGGGCTCTATCTTTTAACACGGGCTGGGGGGTGGTCCTGATGTAACAGAGAAGTGAAAAAGTCTCACGATAAAACTTGGTGTGGTCCTAGCGGTTAGCTGGCGACGTGGGTGTCCGTCCCTTATCGTAGGGCCTTCCAGCTTAACGCGGTTCTGCTCTCGGCTTCTGTTCTCGTTTCTCCCCTCAGAACTGCGTCTGTCTCATGGTGGGAAGGTATGACATGCGTTTAGGCATTCTTGTGTTAGTCTGTGGTATTCCATTTGCTCACTCGTTACTCGTATTACTTTGGTTAATTTAATGTCACGATTTATTCGGAGCTATGTGACATACTACTGGATTTGCTTATCATGTCAGGGTTCTCATGGAAGGTGTTGGGTTTGCCTGACACCTTACACTATTTTATCCTACACATTTCATCACACGTTTTTAGTCGCAAGAAATCTGATGATACAAATTTTGTTAGGGGCAGACTGGTTGTATAAACATGCAGTGTGTTTAGATTTTCTTAACAATACGTTATTAATAAAGGAATTAAACCTTCAAGCTCCATTCATTCAAAAAGGTTGTGACATACTGTCACCACAAGAATTAGTAATAGGCATAACAACTTACTACACAATAACAGTCGATGAGGATATTGAAGGGGCAATTACCAATAAGTGTACAGAATCAGATGTTTTGAATGAATTTCAGAGACAACAATTGCACGACATATTACTACAATATAAATCAGTTTTTCAGCTCAACCTGGAGTAATTGCAGATTACGTGTGTGACTTTAAGATGAAAAATACAGAATATTTTTCTGTAAACCTTATCCGATCCCTACAGCACTACATCAGGCAGTATCAGAAGACATTGAAAAAAAGAAATTGGCGTTATTGAAAGAAGCAATAGCGCATATAATAACCCGCTGCTAATTGTAAAAAAAAATCATGTGGAGGTGTACGATTGGTGTTAGATGCTAGAACTTTAAATAAGCATATTGAAATGGAACGTGATAGAACATTATGTATTGAAAATATACTTACAAAATTTTCTAATTCATGATAATTTACAACAATGGGTTTAAATGTGGGATACTGGCAAATCCCATTATCGAAACATGCACGTAAATACACAGCTTTCTTATTCAATGGACGAAGTTATCACTTCAAAGTATTACCTTTTGGACTCAATATTAGTGTAGCTGTTTTCATTAGTTCAGAATTATTGAAACAAATAGTAGTATATGCTGATGATTTAATGTTAGCATCAGCTTCCTGGGAAGAGCATTTGTGTTTATTACATAGTACATTACTACAGCGGAGAATAACGATAAAACTATCAAAATCGTCGTTTGTGAAACAAACTGTAAAGTTTCTTGGACATATTGTAGGATCAAATGGAATTTCGCCGGATCCAGATAGATTGAAAGCGGTAAGAGAATGTCCATCACCGAAGAATTCAAAACAACTAAAGTCGTTTTTAGAACTAGTAGGCTTTTATAGATGTTTCATAAAAGGACAAACCATGAATAATCCACACTTGTTACGATTACTAAAGGCTAGAACGACATAGATATGGGGAAACAATCAGGAACAGGCTTTCCAAATATATCAAACAATCAATATTGACGTCTGAAATACTGCATCATCCTCGTTCAGATTTAGAGTTTGGTTTGTCGACGGATGCATCTGAGTACGGGTTGGCTGCAGAGTTGTTTCAAGGTGATTTCAACAACACAAATGGGACACATTACACATTGGTTTTCGCAAGTCGTGCATTAAATAAACATGAAATCAGCTATAGTACGACTGAAAAAGAGTTACTTGCTTTGGTTTGCGCAATCCGTAAATTTCATTACCTTTTGGGCGGAACACACTTTCACGTATACACAGACCATCAGGCTTTGCAATTTCTAATGGAGAGTAAACTGTTCAACAGTAGATTGATGCGCTGGGCACTGTTTCTTCAGGAGTACGATATGTCAATACACTATGTCAATGGACAATCTAATATTATTCCAGATGCTTTGTCAAGATTGCCATTACGTATGCAAATAGAAGATCGAACAGAAGGACCGAGATCTACTTTTCCAGTTTATTTTATAAGGTCAGCATGTAACATAGAGAATAGCTTAGAGGGTAGGATCAAATCAGATATACATAAAGACGATTATTTTGGTCCAATAGATTACCAACAACATCTAAGGAACATTGGTTATGGACTTCATTTTGGAGACACAGAATACAAACGAGTGGAGATTATGCATCCGTCACACTGTAGATAAAGATCTAATATGGTACATACACAAGGGGTATGCACATTTTGGAGTTCAAACGTGTTTAAGACATTTAAATAGGTTTTATTATTTTATTATTTGTGAGTTATGCCAGAAAGCAAAAGATGGTAAATGGACACACCAATATAAGTTATTTCCTATAACACCTAAGGTTTTTTTTTTTTTTTTTTTTTTTTGGACATAGTAGCACTAGACTTTTATGGTCCATTACCAGTTAGCAGAGGAGGTGTAAAATACATTTTAGTAGCATTGGACTGTTGGTCTAAGTATGTGAAACTTTATCCTAAAAAGGCAGCAACGGCAGACAGTTATCACTTCAATGCAGAAAAACTTCGTCCATGTGGGAAAACCAAAACGTATATTCTCAGATAATGGCCCACAGTTTATTAGTAAGACATTGTGGAATTTATTAGTATGGGAGTCAATTAACCACATAAAAATTTCAAGATACCATCCAGAATCCAATCCAGCAGCAAGGATTCTGAAGGAACTAGGGCAACACTTTCGAACATATCGTTACAATAAACAAGCTAAATCGGAATTACGATTACAGAAATTAGAAACAGTACTTAATGAATTGCCACACATATCAATGGGTTCAGTACCCATTGAAGTTGTACAGGGAACATTTGTAGGAGAACCATTACTAAAATGTTTCCCGACAAGTGGTCTGCTGCATGCGCCATCTGTCGCCCCTGGCGAAGCACAAATTTTAATTAAATGATAAAATTGAGTTGTGGGTTAGGATTTGTTAGTTATATGCATAAATACTGCGGAAGTATTTGGTTTTTATATCTGCAGATAATTCAGACACCGAGCCAGCAACCAGGGCGAACTTTCGTTGACGCCACAAGTAGTGGGCCGCCATGAAGCAAACACAGTGAGGCTGATGACGTTGCTCCATGGAGGTCCAGAGTCGCGGCGGCGGGATACTCCGAGGCAGTTATTGGACTTCGGAGGAAAAAAACGAAGAATGTATAATGAGGAACTTCGTGTATAACAGGGAAAGAAGGAAGAAGCAATTTAACTGCTGGTAACGCGTTAGGCGGTACATCAAGAGCCGACTGTACATAGGTATCAGAAATAAATCGCTGCAACTATTGTAAAAAAGGAGTTCTGAATAAGAGTTATTACGAGACGCAAACAGACAGCGTCAGTTACTGGTGAATGGTCCTTCATCAGCGGCGCCGTCCCCTCTTTCACTTGACGAATTTATTCAACATTAAGACAGAGCCGAACTACGCAAATAATCAAACTCATCAGTGGGGTGGAGACAGCGCAACTCGTAGGTGATGTTCCATACGATGACTGTAGCCGTGTTAGTCGCATGGAGAGAAGTCAGTATGGAGAATGTAGTATCAAATGGCGTCGATATTTATGTGTTTTAATTCATCAATGTGAGGGTGTGAGGGTTTCTGTAAACTGGCTGTGGTTCATCGCAAACAAGCTGCTTGATACCCAGGAGATGTTCTATACGGTGAGTGTAGCCGCGTTAGTTCCTTGGAAAGACGTTGGCATGGATCCGGTAGCATTCAATTGTTACGAGTTTTGTGTCTTAATTCTTCAATGTGATGGTGTGAAGATTGGAGTAAACTTGCAGTAGTGCATCGAAAACAAGTTACTTAAGTCCTAGGTGATGTTCCTTACGGTGCCTGTAGCCGCGTTAGTCGCTTGGGGAGAAGTCGGCATGGAGCCTATAGTATTCAATCGCGATGAGAATTGTGTGCTGCTTCGTCAATGTATGTTTGCATGATTGCGAGGGTTACAGAAGACTGTCGGACGTACATCGGAAACTAGCTATATGACTCGTAGGTGGTGATCCATATGCTGACTGTAGCGGCGTTAGTTGCTAGGAGGGAATTCAGCATGGCGATTGTAGTATTCAATCTCATCGATATTATTGTGTGTTAATTCATCAATGTGACGGTGTGAGGGCTACTGTAAACTGGCTGTGGCCTATCGCAAACAAGCTATTTGACACCCAGATGAAGTTCCATATGGTGGCTGTAGCCGCTTTAGTCGCTTGGAAAGAAGTCGGCTTGGAGACTGAAGTATTCAATCGCGACGAAATTTTTGTGTTAATTCATCAATGTAAGGGAGCGAGGGAAATAGTAATCTGGCAGTCGTGCATCGGAAACAAGCTACTACACTCCCAGGAGAAGTTCCGTACACTGACAATAACCACATTAGTCGCTTGTCGAGAAGACGGTATGGAGCCTGTAGTATTCAATCGTAAAGAGACTTTTGTGTGTTAATTTGTCAATGTGAGGGTGCGAGGGTTACTGTAAACTGGCTGTGCTCCATCTTAAACAAGCTACTTGTCACTCAGGAGAAATTCCATACGGTGGCTGTAGCCGCGTTAGTTCCTTGGAAAGACGTCTTCATGGTTCCTGTAGTATTCAATCGTTACGAGATTTGTGTGCTAATTCGTCAATGTGATTGTGCGAAGATTACAGTAATCTTGCAGTGGTGTATCGAAAACAAGCTACTTGAATCCGTCGTGATGTTCCATACGGTGAGAGTAGCCCCGTTAGTCGCTTGTCGAGAAGACGGCATGGAGCCTGTAGTACTCAACTGCAACGAGAACTTTGTGGTGCTTCGTCAATGTGAGGATGCGAGGGTTACAGAAAACTGGCAGTGACGCAGCGGAAAAAACCTACTTGACTAAAAGGAGGAGTTCCACACGGTGACAACAGAAACGCTAGTCGCTTGGAGAGAAGTGTTCAAAAAAAAAAAAAGTATTCAATCGCGACGCAATTCTTTAATGCATCGTCATTGTGAGGGTGCGTGGGCGTTTCTTCGGAAACGAGCTGCTTGACTAACAGGAGAATTTAAATACGGTGACAGTTGCTGCCCTGGCTCTTGGACAGAAGTCGGCATTGAGCCTGTAGTATTTAATCTAGAAGAGATCTGTATCCTAATTCGTCAATGTGAGGGTGTGAAGGTGTAAGTAAACGGTCAGTGGTGCAATTAGACAAGCTACTGACTCCCAGAAGACGTTCAATATGGTGGCCATAATTATGTGAGACTCTTTTAAAGAAGTTGACATGGAAACTGTAGCATTCATTCGCGACGAGATTTGTCTGCTGCATCGTTAATGTGAGGGTGCGAGGGCTACAGTAAGCTGGCAGTGGTGCATCGGTAACAAGCTAATTGACTCCTAGGTGATTTCCATTAGGTGACTGTTAAGGCGTTAGTCGCTTGGAGAGTAGACGAGATGGAGCCGCCGGCCGGTGTGGCCGTGCGGTTAGAGGCGCTTCAGTCTGGAACCGCGTGACCGCTACGGTCGCAGGTTCGAATCCTGCCTCGGGCATGGATGTGTGTGATGTCCTTAGGTTAGTTAGGTTTATTTACTTCTAAGTTCTAGGCGACTAATGACCTCAGAAGTTAAGTCGCATAGTGCTCAGAGCCATTTGAACCATTTGAGATGGAGCCTGTAGTATTCAGTCGTGAAGAGATGTGTGTGCTGCATTGCCAATGTGGGGGTGAGGGGGTTACAGTGAACTGGCAGTGGTGCATTGGTAAGAAGCTACCTGATGCCTAGCTGATATTCCATACGATGACTGTAGCCGCGTTACTCACTTGGAGAGACGTCGGCATGGAGCCTGTAGTATTCAATGGCGACGAGATTTTTGTGCGTTAATTAGTCAATGTGATGGTGCATTTGTTACTGCAAATTAGCAGTGGTGCTTCGGAAATGAGCTATTTGACTCCCAGCAGAAGATCCATATAATCACTGTAGCCGCAATAGTCGCTTGGTGATAAGTCTTCATGGATCTTGTAATATTCAATCGCAACGAGCCTTTTGTGTTAATTCGTCAATATGAGGGTGCGATGGTTACAGTGAACTCGAAGTGTTGCTTCGGGAACAAGCTACTTGACTCCCACGAGAAGTTCCATATGGTGAATGTAGCCACTATAGTCGCTTGGAAAGAAGTCGGCGTAGATGCTGTAGTATTGAATCACGATGAGATTCTTGTGTTAATTCATCAATCTGAAGTTGCGAGGGTAATCGTAATCAGGCAGTCGTGCATCAGAAACAAGCTTTTTGATTCCAGGTTGTTGTTCGATACACGGACAGTAACCACATTAGTCGCTTGGAGAGAAGTCGTCATGGGGCATGTATTATTCAATACAGACGATATTGCTGTGATAATCCGTCAATTTGAGGGTGCGAGGGTTGAAGTAAACTGGTACTGGTGCATCGTAAACCAGCAACATCGCTTCTAGGTGATGTTCCATACGGTCACTGTAGCTAGCTGTGTTAGTCGCTTGGAGAGAAGTCGACATGGAGCCTGTAGTATTCAATCGTGAAGAGAGTTGTTTGTTAATTCATCAATGTGGGAGTGCGAGGTTTACAGTAAAATGGCAGTCGTGAAGCGGAAACAAGGTAGTTGACTCCCAGGAGAAGTTCCACGTGGTGAACATAGACACATGAGACATTTTTAGAGAAGTCGGTATTGAGCGTGTAATATTTAACCGCGACGTAATTTGTGTGTTTCTTCGTCAGGATGTGAATGTGAGTATAACAGTGAAATGGCAGTGACGCATCGGAAACAAGCTACTTGACTCATAGTAGATATTCCATACGGTGACTGTAGCTGTGAAAGTCGCTTGAAGAGAAGTCGTCATAGACCCTGCAGTATTCAATCGAACTGCAATTTGTTTTTACTATTATAAATATTATGGAGCGAGGGATACAGTAAACTGGCAGTGGTGCATCGGAAACAAGCTACTTCATTCCCAGGTGAAGTTCTATATGGTGACTGTAGGAGCATTAGTCGATTGGAAAGAAGTCGGCATTGTGCCTGTAGACATCATTCGCTACGGGATTTGTGTGTTAACTAAACAGTTTAATAGTGCTGAGGCTTACAGTAAACTGGCAGTGGTTCATCTGAAACAGTTACTTGACTTCTTGATAATGTTGCATATGGGATATTAGCCATGTTAGTTGAATGGTGAGAAGCTGTTATGGAGCGTGTAATATCCAAATGCGACGAGATTTGTTTGTAAATTCGTCAATGCGAGGGTGTGAGGGTTACACTAAATTGCCAGTGGTGCATCGGAAACGAGCTACTACACACCCAGGAGAATTTCCATACACTGAAGGTAGCCACATTAGTCGCTTGGAGAGAAGTCGTCATGGAGCATGTACTATTCAATCTAGACGATATTTCTGTGTTCATTCGTCAATTTGAGGGTACGAGGTTTACAGTAAACTGGCAGTGGTGCATCAGAAACAAGCTACTTCACTTGTAGTTGATGTTCCATACAGAGACTGTAGCCATGTTAGTCGCCTGGAGAGACGTCGGCATGGGCCGATGGTATTCAATGGCGGAGTTGTTTGTTAAATCGGCAATGTAAGGGTGCGAAGCTTACGGTACTCTGGCAGTCGTGAAACAAGCTAGTTGATTCCACGAGACGTCCCATATGGTGACTGTAGACGCGTTAGTTGCTTGGAGAGAAGACGGCGTGGAAATTGTAGAATTCAAGTGCGAAGAGATTTGTGTGTTAATTCGTCAATGTGAGGGTCCGAGGGTTGCAGTAAACTGGTAGTGCTGAAACGGAAACAAGCTAGTTGACTCCCAGGAGAAGTTGCATGCGGTGACTGTAGGTGCGTAAGTCGCTTGGAGAGAAGTCGTCATTGATTCTGTAGTATTCAATCCATCCGCAATTTGTTTTTTGCATCGTCAATATTAGGGAGCAAGGGTTACAGTAAACTGACAGTGGTACATCGGATACTAGCTACTTGACTCATAGGTGATGTTCCATACGGTGACTGTAGCTGCGTTAGTCACTTGGAGAATCGGCATCGAGTCTGTAGCATTCAATCATGATGAGAATTGTGTGCTGCATCGTCAGTGTGATGGTGGGAGGGTTACAGCAAACTCCCAGTGGTGCATCGGAAACAACAAACTTGACTAGCAGGAGGAGTTCCATACGGTGACTGTAAAAGCGTTAGTCGCTTGCAGAGAAGTTTTGATGGGGCCTCTAGTATTCTACTGCGACACAATTTTTAATCCATCGTTATTTGAGGGTGCATGGGTTACAGAAAACTAACAGTGGCGCTTCGGAAACGAGCTACTTGATTCCCGGGAGTATTTACATATTGAGACGATTGCTGCGTTGGCCAATTGGACAGAAGTCGGCATGGAGACTGTAGTATTTAATCGCGACGGGATTTATGTGTTAATTCGTCAGTGTGATGGTGCGTGGGTTACTGTAAACCGGCAGTGGTGCATTGGAACAAGCTACTTGACTCTTAGGGAAATTTACATATAGTGGCCATAGCCACGTTGGACTCTTTTAAAGAAGTTGGCATGGAACGTGTAGTATTCAAGCGCGACGAGATTTGTGTCCTGCATTGTTAATGTGAGGGTGTGATGGTTACAGTAAGCTGGCAGCGGTGCATCGGTAACAAGCTACTTGACTCCTAGGTGATGTTCCGTACAGTGATTGTAGTCACGCAGTCATTGGGGAGAAGTAGTGTTGGAGCCTGTTGTGTAAAATCCCAACGAGATTTGTGTGTTAATTCATTAATCGAGGGTGTGAGGGTTACTGTAAACTGGCTGTGGTCCATCGGAAACAAGCTACCTGACACCCAGGAGAAGTTCCGTACGGTGACTGTAGCTACGTTATTCCCTTGGAAAGATGTCGGAATGGATTGTATAGTAGTCAATTGCTACGCGATTTGTGTGTTAATCCGTCAGTGCGATAGTGTGAAGGTTACAGTAAACTTGTAGAGGAGCATCGGAAACAAGCTACTTGAGTCCTAGGCGTTGTTCCATACGGTGACTGAAGCTGTGTTAATCACTTGCAGAGTAGTCCGCATGGAGAATGTAGTATTCAACGACGAGGGGATTTTTTTTTTTTTTTTTGGTGTTAATTCGTCAATGTGATGGTGCGAGGCTTATTGTATACTGGCAGCGGTGCATCAGAAACAAGCTACTTGACTCGTAGGTGGTGTTCCATATGGTGAATGTAACTGCATTACTAACTTGGAGGAAAGTGTGCGTGGAGCTTGCAGTTTTCAATCGCGACTGGAATAGTTTCCCTCATCATAAATGTGAGGATGCGAGGGTTACAGCAAACTGCCAGTGGTGCTTCAGAAAAAACCTACATGACTAACACTAGGAGTTCCATACGGTGTTTGTAGTAGCGTTGGTCGCTTGGAGAGAAGTCTTCATGGGGCCTCTAGTATTCAATCGTGACACAATTTTTAATCCATCCTCATTGTGAGGGTGAATGGGTTGCACTAAACTGACAGTGGTGCTTCGGAAACGAGCTACTTGATTCCCAGGAGTATTTACATACGATGACAGTTTGCTGCGTTAGTCTCTTAGACAGAAGTCGACATGGAGTCTGTAGTATTTAATATCGAAGAGATTTGTGTGTTAATTCGTCAATGTGAGGACATGAAGGTTACGGTAAACTGGCAGTGGAGCATCGTAAACAAACTACTGACTCCCAGGAGAAGTTCCATATGGTGGCCATAGTTACGTGAGACTCTTTTAACGAATTTGGCATGGAACCTGTAATATTCAATCGCGATGAGATTTGTGTGCTGTATCGTTAAGGTGAGGTTGTGAGGGTTACAGTAAGATGGCAGTGGTGCATCGGTAACAAGCTACTTGACTTTCAGGAGAAGTTCCATATGGTGATTGTAGCCGCGATAGTCGCTTGGAAAGATGTCGTCATTGAGACCGCAGTATTCAATCGCGACGAGATTTTTGTGTTAATTCGTCGATGTTGATGGTGTGAGGGTTACAGTAAACTCGCTCTGGTGCATCGGAATCAAGCTACTTCACTCCTAAGAGACGTTTCGTACTTTTACTGTAACTGCATTAGTCGCTTGGAGAAAAGTCGTCGTGGAGCCTGTAGTATTCTAACACGATGGGATTTTTCTGTTGCATCGTTAATGTGTGGGTGTGATTGTTAAAGTACACAGGCAGAGGAGCATCGGAATATAGCTACTTGATTCCTAATGAATGAATGAAACGGTGACTGTAGCCTCGTTAGTAGCTTGGAGAGAAGTCGTCTTGGACCCTGTAATATACAGTCGCGATGTAATTTGCGTGTTGCATCGTCAATATCTGGGAGCGATAGTTAAGTTAAAGTGATAGAAGCGCATCGGAATCAAGCGACTTACTCCAGGGAGACGTTCCATACTTTTACTGTAGCCGCATTAGTCGCTATTAGAGAAGTTGTCGTGGAGCCTGTGGTATTCAGTCGCGATGAGATTTGTGTGTCACATCCTCCAAGTGATGGTGCGTGAATTACAGTAAACTGGCAGTAGTGCATCGGAATCAAGGTACTTGACTCCTAGGTGACTTTCCATATGCTGACTGTAGCTACGTTAGTCGCTTGGAGAGAAGTCGTCATTGATCCTGTTTTATTCAATCATGACAAGATTTGTATGCTGAATCGTCAATGTAAGGGTGCGACTGTTACAGTTAACTATCAATGGTGCATCGGAAACAAGCTATTTGACCCCTAGGAAATGTTCCATACCTTTACTTTAACGACGTTAGTCGCTTGGAGGGAAGTCGTCGCGGAGTATGTACTATTCAATCGCGATAAGAATTGTTGTTGCATCTTCAACATGAGAGTGCGATTGTTACAGCAATCTTTCAGTGGTGTAACGGTATCAAGCTACTTGACTCCTAGGGGACGTCCCATACATTGACTGTCGAAGCTTTAGTCGCTTGGAGAGAAGTCATCATTGATCCTGTAGTATTCTATCGCGATGGGATTTGTGCGCTGCATCGTCTATAAGAGTGTGCGATTGTTACAACAAACTGGCTGTGGTGAATCCGAATCAGTCTACTTCACCCCTAGGAGACGTTCCATACAGTGGCCATAGCCGCGTTTGTCGCTTGGAGGGAGAGTTGGCTTGGAGCCTGTAGTTTTCAATCAAGACGAATTTCTGTGTTGCATCGTCAGTATTATTGATAGTGGGTTACAGTAAACTTGGCAGTTGTGCATCGAATCAAGCTACTTGATCCCTACGAGGGTGATTGTGGTCGCGTTAGCCGCTTGGAGAAAAGTCAACATGGAGCCTGCAGTATTCAATCGCGACGAGATATTTGTGTTTCATCCTCAATATTAAGGAGCGTGGGTTACTGTAAACTGGCAGTGGTGCATCGGAATAAAGCTACTTAACTCCTAGGAGACGTTCCTAACGGTGACAGTAGCCACGTGAGTCGCTTTGAGGGAAGTCTGCTTCGAGCCTAAAGTATTCAGTCGCAACTACATTTGAGTGTTGCACTGTCAATACGAGGGAGCGAAGGTTACAGTAAACTGGTTGGAGACAAGTCGGCATGGAGCCTATAGAATTCAATCACGAAGGGATTTGTGTTTTTCACCTCAATATTAGGGAGTGTATGTTACAGTAAACGGGTAGTTATACATCGGAATAAGGCTTCTTGACTCCTAGGAGACATTCGATACGCACACTGTAATCGCGTTAGTTGCTTGCGGGGAAATCGGCGTGGACCTGTAGTATTGAATCACATCGAGATATGTGTGTTGCGTCGTCAATATTAATTAGCGCGTGTTACAGTAAACTGACACTTGGATATTGGAATTACGCTACATGACCCCTAGGAGACGATCGTTTAGTGACCGTAGCAGCTTTAGTCGCTTGGTGAGAAGTCATCATGGAGAGTATAGTATTCAACCGAGACTAGATTTGTGTGTTACATCGTCATTATTAAGTAGCGTGGGTTACAGTAAACTAGCAGTGTTAAATCGGAATCAAGCTTCTTGACACTTAGGAGACGTTCCATACTGTGACAGCAGCTGCGTCAGTCGCTTGGAGAGAAATCGATTCTGTTGCTGTCAATCGCGCGAGATTAGTGTGGGCATCGTCAACACTAGGGACCGTGGGTTACAGAAAACTGGCAGTGGTGCATCAGAATCACGATTCATGCACCTGGGATACGTTCCATAAGGAGAATGTAGCCGCGTTATTCGCTTGGAGAGAAGTCGGCATGGAGCTTGTATTATTCGATTGCGACTATATTTGTGTGTTGCATCGTCAACGTTAGGGCGCGTGGCTTACTGTAGACTGGCAGTTGTAGATCAGTAACACAATTCATGACCCCTTCGAGATGTTCCATACAGTGACTGTAGCCGCATTAGTAGCTCGCAGAGAAGTCGGCATGGAGCCTGTAGTACTCAATCGCGACGCGATTTGTCTGTTGCATCGTATTTTAGACAGCGTGGGTTACAGTAAACAGGCAGTGTCTCAATGGAATAAAGCTCCTTGTCCCCTAGGAGACGTTCTATACGGCGATCTTAGCCACTTCAGTCGCTTGGAGAGAAGTAGGCATAAGGCCTGTAGTGTTGAAAGGCGACGAAATTTGTGTTTTGCATCGTCAATATTAGGGAGCGTGGGTTACAGTAGACTGGCAGTCGTGCATCGGAATAAAGCTTCTTGACACCTAGGAGACGTTCCATACAGTGACCGTAGCAGCGTTAGTCGCTTGAAGAGAAGTCGACATTGAGATTATAATATTCAATTGCGACGAGATCTGTGTGTTTCATCGTCAACATTAGGGTGCGTGGGGTACTGTAGACTGGCAGTGGTGCATCGGTAACACGATTCATGACCCTTGGGAAATGTTCCATACGGTGACTGTAGCCGCATTACTCGCATGGACAGATGTCGGCATGGAGCCTGTAGTGTCCAATCGCAACGACATTTGTGTGTTGCATCGTCAATATTGCAGAGCATGGATTACATTAAACTGGCAGTGGTACAGGGAAATCAGGCATCTTGACCCATAGGGGACATTCGATACGCAGACCGTAGTCACGTTAGTCGTTTGTGGGGAAGTCGGCCTGGTGCCTGGAGACTTGAATCACGACGAGATATGTGTGTTGAATCGTCAATGTCAACGAGCGTGGATTACAGCAAAAGGGCACCTGGGTATGGGAATCAAGCTTCTTGACCCCTAGGAGTAGATCCATACGGTGACTGTAGCCGCTTTAGTCGCCTGGAAAGAAGTCGGCCTGGTGCCTGTAGTATTCAATCGCGACGAGATTTGTGTGTTGCATCCTAAATATTAGGGAGCGTGGGGTACAGTAAACTGGTAGGGATGCAAGTAAATCAACCTTGTTGACACCTAGGAGACGCTCCATACTGTGACAGTATCTGAGTTACTCCCTTGGAGTGAAATCGGAAGCTGTTTTTGTTAAGCGCGACGAGACTTGTGTGGGCGTCGCCAAAATTCGGGAGCGTGTGATATAATAAACTGGCAGTGGTGCATCAGAATGAGGCTACCTGACCAATTGGGGATGTTCCGCAGAGTGACCAAAGCCGCTTTATTCACATGGAGACAAGTATACATGGAGCCTGTAGTATTCAATAGCTACGAGATTTGTGTGTTGCATCGTCAACATTAGGGAGATTGGGTTGCAGTAAACTGACAGTGGTGCATCGGAATCAAGTTACTTGACTCCTAGGAGACGTTCCATTTGGTGACTGCAGCCGTGTTAGTCGCTTGGAGAGAAGTCGGAATGGTGTGTGTAGTATTCAGTCACGTTGGATTTGTGTTTCTCATCTTCAATGTGAGGGTGCGATTGTGACTGTAAACTAATAGTGGTCCATCAGAATGAAGCTACTTGACTCCCAGGAGAAGTTGCATATGGTGTATGAAGCCGCGTTAGTCGCTTGGAGAGAAGTTGGCATGGAACTTGTATTACTCAATCGCGACGAGGTTTCCACATCTACATCTGCATGTACATGGATACTCTGTAAATCACATTTAAGTGCCTGGTATTGGGTTCATTGAAACTCCTTCATAATTTGCTATTATACCAAACTCGTTTAGCGCGCGGAAAGAATAAACACCTATATCTTTGCGTACGAATTCTGATTTTTCTTATTTTATCGTGTTGATCGTTCTTCCCTATGCAGGTCGGTGTCGACAAAATATTTTCTCATGCGGACTAGAGAATTGGTGATTCGAATTTCGTGAGAAGCTTCCGTCGCAACGAAAGACGCCTTTCTTTTAATGGTTTCCACCCCTAATCGTGTATAATTTCTGTGACGCTCTCTCCCATATTCTGCGATAATACAAAACGTGCTGCCTTTCTTTGAACTTTTTCGATGTACTTCGTCAGTTCTATCTGGTAAGGATCCCACATTGCGCAGCAGTATTCTAAAAGAGGACGGACAAGCCTGGTGTATGCATCTCCTTAGTAGGTCTGTTACATTTTCTAAGTGTCCTGCCAATATAACGCAATCTTTGTATAGCCTTCCCCACAACATTTTCTATGTGTTCCTTCCAATTTAAGTTGTTCGTAATTGTAATACCTAGGTACTTAGTTGAATTTACGGCTTTTAGATTAGACTGATTTATCGTGTAACCTAAGTTTAACGAGTTCCTTTTATCACTCATGTGGATGACATCACACTTTTCGTTATTCAGGTTCGACTGCTACTTTTCGCACCATTCAGATATATTTTCTAAATCGTTTTGAAGTTTGTTTTGCTCTGCTGATGACTTGATTAGTCTATAAACGACAGCGTCATCTGCAAACAAGCGAAGGTGGCTGCTCAGATTGTCTCCCAAATCGTTTATATAGATAAGGAACAGCGAAGGGCCTATAACACTACATTGGGGAACGCCAGAAATCACTTCTGTTTTACTTGATGACTTTCCGTCAATTACTACGAACTGTAACCTCTGTGACAGAAAATCTAAAATCCAGTCTCATAACTGAGACGATATTCCATAAGCACGCAACTTTACACTACTTGCCATTAAAATTGCTACATCAAGAAGGAATGCAGATGATAAACGGGTATTCATCGGTCAAATATATTATACTAGAACTGACATGTGATTACATTTTCACGCAATTTGGGTGCATAGATCCTGAGAAATCAGTACCCAGAACAACCACCTATGACCCTAATATCGGCCTTGATACGCTTCGACATTGAGTCAAACAAAGCTTGGATGGCGTGTACAGGTAAAGCTGCCCATGCAGCTTCAACACAACACCACAGTTCATCAAGATTAGTGACTGGCGTATTGTGATGAGATAGTTGCCCGGCCACCATTGACCAGACGTTTTCATTTGGTGAGAGATCTGGAGAATGTGCTGGCCAGAGCAGCAGTCGAACATTTTCTGTATCCAGAAAGGCCTGTACAGAACCTGAAACATGCGGTCGTGCATTATCCTCCTGAAATGTAGGGTTTAGCAGGGATCGAATGAAGGATAGAGTCACAGATCGTAACACATCTGAAATGTAACGTCCACTGTTCAAAGTTTCGTCAATGCGAACAAGAGGTGACCGAGACTTTCACCAAAGGCACCCCATACCATCACGCCGGGTGATACGCCAGTATGGGGACGACGAATACACGCTTCCAAAGAGCGTTCACCGCTATGTAGCAAACACGGATGCGAACATCACGATGCTGTAAACAGAACCGGGATTCATCAGAAAAAATGACGTTTTGCCATTCGTGCACCCAGGTATGTCGTTGAGTACATCACCGCTGGCGATCCTGTCTGTGATGCAGCGTCCAGGGGTAACCCCACCATGGTCTCCGAGCTGATAGTCCATGCTGCTGCAAACGTCGTCGAACTGTTCGTGCTGATGGTTGTTGTCTTGCAAACGTCCTCATCTGTTGACTCAGGGATCGAGACGTGGCTGCATGATCCGTTGCAGCCATGCGGATAAGGTGCCTGTCATCTCTACTGCTTGTGATACGAGGCCGTTGGGATCCAGCACGGCGTTCCGTATTACCCTCCTGAACCCACCGATTCCATATTCTGCTAACAGTCATTGGATCTCGACCAACGCGAGCAGCAACATTGCGATACGATAAACCGAAATTGCGATGCTCTACAATCCGACCTTTATCAAAGTCGGAAACGTGATGGTACGTAATTCTCCTCCTTACACGAGGCATCACAACAACGTTTCACCAGGCAACGCCAGTCAACTGCTGTTTGTGTATGAGAAATCGGTTGGAAACTTTGCTCATGTCAGCACGTTGTAGGTGTAGCCACAGGCGCCAACCTTGTGTGAATGCTTTGAAAAGCTTATCATTTGCATATCACAGCATCTTCTTCCTGTCGGTTAAATTTCGCGTCTGTAGTACACCTTCGTGGTGTAGCAATTTTAATGGCCAGTAGTGTATTTTGCTCTCTTACAGGGTTATCCATAAGCACCTCTGGCGTTTCATAAGACGACTGCAGGGAATCAACAACGCATACAGGAGATAGATACATATCAGAGGATACAGCATCTCTTCAAGATTTCAGTTCACTTCACTGGTGATCAATATTGGCACGGTATGTCACGCCGCTAACATCAATACGTGCGTGCATTTAAACGACGATGCTGCTGCTGCTGACTGATTATGCTCGCAGAATTACCAATAAGCAGGTGCTATCCAAATAGACCCCCCCCCCCCCCCCCCCGCATGAACCATGGACCTTGCCGTTGGTGCGGAGGCTTGCGTGCCTCAGCGATACAGATGGCCGTACCGTAGGTGCAACCACAACGGAGGGGTATCTGTTGAGAGGCCAGACAAACGTGTGGTTCCTGAAGAGGGGCAGCAGCCTTTTCAGTAGTTGCACGGGCAACAGTCTGGATGATTGACTGATCTGGCCTTGTAACAATAACCAAAACGGCCTTGCTGTTCTTGTACTGCGAACGACTGAAAGCAAGGGAAACTACAGCCGTAATTTTTCCCGAGGGCATGCAGCTTTACTGTATGGTTAAATGATGATGGCGTCCTCTTGGGTAAAATATTCCGGTGGTAAAATAGTCCTCCATTCGGATCTCCGGGCGGGGACTACTAAAGAGGAAGTTGTTATCAGGAGAAAGAAAACTGGAGTTCTACGGATCGGAGCGTGGAATGTCAGATCCCTTAATCGAGCAGGTAGGTTAGAAAATTTAAAAAGGGAAATGGATAGGTTAAAGTAAGACATAGTGGGAATTAGTGAAGTTGGGTGGCAAGAGGAACAAGACTTCTGGTCAGGTGAATACAGGGTTATAAATACAAAAAAAATAGAGGTAATGCAGGAGTAGGTTTAATAATGACTAGAAAAAAAGGTGTGTGGGTAAGCTACTACAAACAGCATAGTGAACGCATTATTGTGGCCAAGATAGACACGAAGCCCACGCATACTACAGTAGTACAAGTTTATATGCCAACTAGCTCTGCAGATGATGAAGAAATTGATGAAATGTATGATGAGATAAAAGAAATTATTCAGATAGTGAAGGGAGACGAAAATTTAATAGTCATGGGTGACTGGAATTCGAGTATAGGAAAAGGAGGAGAAGGAAACATAGTAGGTGAATATGGATTGGGGCTACGAAATGAAAGAGGAAGCCGTCTGGTCGAATTTTGCACAGATCATAACTTAATCATAGCTAACACTTGGTTCAAGAATCATTAAAGAAGGTTGTATACCTGGAAGAATCCCGGAGATACTGAAAGGTATCAGACAGTTTATATAATGGTAAGACAGAGATTTAGGAACCAGGTTTTAAATCGTAAGACATTTTCAGGGGCAGATATGGATTCTGACCACAATCTATTGGTTATGAACTGCAGATTAAAATTGAAGAAACTGCAAAGAGGTGGGAATTTAAGGAGATGGGACCTGGATCAACTGACTAAACCAGAGGTTGTACAGAGTTTCTGGCAGAGCATAAGGGGACAATTGGCAGCAGTGGGGGAAAGAAGTACAGTAGAAGAAGAATGGGTAGCTCTGAGGGATGAAGTAGTGAAGGCGGCAGAGGATCAAGTAGGTAAAAAGAGGACAGCTAGTAGAAATCCTTGGGTAACAGAAGAAATATTGAATTTAATTGATGAAAGGAGAAAATATAAAAATTCAGTAAATGAAGCAGGCAAAAAGGAATACAAACGTCTCAAAAATGAGAATGACAGGAAGTGCAAAATGGCTAACCAGGGATGGCTAGAGGACAAATGTAAGGATGTAGAGGCTTATCTCACTAGGGGTAAAATAGATACTGCCTACAGGAACATTAAAGAGACCTTTGGAGAACAGAGAACGACTTGTATGAATATCAAGAGCTCAGATGGAAACCCAGTTCTAACCAAAGAAGGGAAAGCAGAAAGATGGAAGGAGTATATAGAGGGTCTATACAAGGGCGCTGTACTTGAGGACAATATTATGGAAATGGAAGAGAATGTAGATGAAGATGAAATAGGAGATACGATACTGCGTGAAGAGTTTGACAGAGCACGGAAAAACCTGAGCCGAAACAAGGCCCCGGGAGTAGACAACATTCCATTAGAATTACTGATGGCCTTGGGAGAGCCAGTCCTGACAGAACTCTACCATCAGGTGAGCAAGATGTATGAGACAGGCGAAGTACCCTCAGACTTCAAGAAGAATATAATAATTCCAATCCCAAAGAAAGCAGGTATTGACAGATGTGAAAATTACCGAACTACCGGTTTAATAAGTCACAGCTGCAAAATACTAACACGAATTCTTTACAGATGAATGGAAAAACTGGTAGAAGCCGACATTGGGGAAGATCAGTTTGGATTCCGTAGAAATATTGGAACACGTGAGGCAATACTGACTTTACGACTTATCTAAGAAGACAGATTAAGGAAAGGCAAACCTACGTTTCTAGCATTTGTAGACTTAGAGAAAGATTTTGACAATGTTTACTGGAATACTCTCTTCCAAATTCTAAAGGTGGCAGGGGTAAAATACAGGGAGCGAAAGGCTATTTACAATTTGTACCGAAATCAGATGATAGTTATAAGAGTCAGGGGACATGAAAGGGAAGCAGTGGTTCGTAAGGAAGTGAGACAGGTTTATAGCCTCTCCCCAATGTTATTCAATCTATATTGAGCAAGCAGTAAAGGAAACAAAAGAGAAATTCGTAGTAGGTATTAAAATCCATGGAGAAGAAATAAAAACTTTGAAGTTCGTCGATGACATTGTAATTCTGACAGAGACAGCAAAGTACTTGGAAGAGCAGTTGAACGGAATGGACATTCTCTTGAAAGGCTGATATAAGATGAACGTCAACAAACGAAAAACGAGGATAATGGAATGTAGTCGAATTAAGTCGGGTGATGCTGAGAGAATTAGATTAGGAAGTGAGACACTTACAGTAGTAAAGGAGTTTTGCTATTTGGGGAGCAAAATAACTGATGATGGTCGAAGTAGAGAAGATGTAAAATGTAGACTGGCAATGGCAAGGAAAGCGTTTCTGAAGAAGAGAAATTTGTTAACATCGAGTATAGATTTAAGTGTCAGGAAGCCGTTTCTGAAAGTATTTGCATGGAGTGTAGCCATGTATGGAAGTGAAACGTGGACGATAAATAGTTTGGAGTAGAAGCTTTCGAAATGTGGTGCTACAGAAGAATGTTGAAGATTAGATGGGTAGATCACATAACTAATGAGGAGGTATTGAATAGAATTGGGGAGAAGAGGAGTTTGTGGCACAACTTGACGAGAAGAAGGGACCGGTTAGTAGGACATGTTCTGAGGCATCAAGGGATCACAAATTTAGCATTGGAGGGCAGCGTGGAGGGTAAGAGTCGTAGAGGGACGCCAATAGATGAATACACTAAGCAGATTCAGAAGGATGTAGGTTGCAGTAGGTACTGGGAGATGAAGAAACTTGCACAGAATAGGGTAGCATGGAGAGCTGCATCAAACCAGTCTCAGGATTGAAGACCACAACAACAATAACATCCAATTAGACCCGAGAATAGGGACCAGATGGCTTGTCTACATGTTCTGGCACTCCTGTTCCTTAGTGTTGCTCTCCACAACTACGCCATGGATCGTATTATGAATCGAAGCCTGGGAGAGATACTCTTCCCACTTTGCAAGACCGTTCCACTCGTCCTAAACCTCCAGAAATATCTCATTTTGGCTGGTCGGTCCGTATTTGGTGGTATAAGCGGTGCACAGTATAACTGGCCGTACTTTCCCACCCAAGTTTTGGGGTAGTTATGCCAATCCGTCCTTGAACTGACTCTGTGAGCGTTAGGAGATTCTCTCGTAGTTTTATGACTCCCCGCGGAGCCGTAGTAGCGCCGTCGGATTCTGAAACTGCAACACTACTGTCTGTGTTTAAAGTAATGAAGCAGGAAGAAGTTTTTTGTGGAACTAACTTCTGCACGGGATGCCTCTATGGTGCGAATATTTAACAAACACCATAAAATAGAACTTACACTGAATATAACTATTAACGGTACGAGAGCATGGTCTACTGCATGACTAGATCGAAAGCATCCAATCGACGACTGCCGTCTATGCCGCACAATCTGCATCTTGAGCGTACAAT
Source organism: Schistocerca piceifrons (assembly GCF_021461385.2). NCBI lineage: Eukaryota > Metazoa > Arthropoda > Insecta > Orthoptera > Acrididae > Schistocerca > Schistocerca piceifrons. Next base: position 745,833,856 of record NC_060141.1, read on the forward strand.
CGGTAAAGTTCGTGTAAGATTGTACTTCTTCGGCTGTGCCAAGTTATTCATTATTTATTAATGTCACTGTCTGCTGGCATAGTAAAATTACTGAAAGATAATTGTTGTGTACATAGTTCCGCGTAGTCAGCGCGTACAAAACTTTCCCACTAGTGGGCGCCCCGCTAAGCACAACAGCGCAGGCGCAGCGCTCGTCCGTCTCCGCACAATGAGATGGCGCTGTCATAGAGACGGACCAAATTCTTCTTCCGCCGATCCGCTTATTAATATGTAACGCAGCCAATGAGATTGCTGCTAACGTAGAACCTTTTCTCCTCGCGGATCACACTCGCGCATTGATACCTGAACGCGCGAGGTATTATGACGAGTGTACAGACCTTCGATTAGTCAGTCTGCATTTGTCTGCACCAGTCTGCATTAGTCTATAGTCAAGTTTCAGTCTGCGCCTAATAAGATTACCATATTCCTGTACATACTTGGAAAAGGCCGGGAGATACGGGAAGATTTCAATTAGATTACATCATGGTCAGACAGAGATTCCGAAATCAGATACTGGATTGTAAGGCGTACCCAGGAGCAGATATAGACTCAGATCACAATATAGTAGTGATGAAGAGTAGGCTGAAGTTCAAGACATTAGTCACGAAGAACCAATACGCAAAGAAGTGGGATACGGAAGTACTAAGGAATGACGAGATTCGTTTGAAGTTCTCTAACGCTATAGATACAGCAATAAGGAATAGCGCAGTAGGCAGTACAGTTGAAGAGGAATGGACATCTCTAAAAAGGGCCATCACAGAAGTTGGGGAGGAGAACATAGGTACAAAGAGGGTAGCTGTGAAGAAACCATGGGTAACAGAAGAAATACTTCAGTTGATTGATGAAAGGAGGAAGTACAAACATTTTCCGGGAAAATCAGAAATACAGAAACACAAGTCGCTGAGGAATGAAATAAATAGGAAGTGCAGGGAAGCTAAGACGAAATGGCTGCAGGAAAAATGTGAAGACATCGAAAAAGATATGATTGTCGGAAGGACAGACTCAACATACAGGAAAGTCAAAACAACCTTTGGTGACATTAAAAGCAACGGTGGTAACATTAAGAGTGTAACGGGAATTCCACTGTTAAATGCAGAGGAGAGAGCAGATAGGTGGAAAGAATACATTGAAAGCCTCTATGAGGGTGAAGATTTGTCTGATGTGATAGAAGAAGAAACAGGAATCGATTTAGAAGAGATAGGGGATCCAGTATTAGAATCGGAATTTAAAAGAGCCTTGGATGACTTACGGTCAAAAAAGGCAGAAGGGATAGATAACATTCCATCAGAATTTCTAAAATCATTGGGGGAAGTAGCAACAAAACAACTATTCACGTTGGTGTGTAGAATATATGAGTCTGGCGGCATACCATCTGACTTTCGGAAAAACATCATCCACACAATTCCGAAGACGGCAAGAGCTGACAAGTGCGAGAATTATCGCACAATCAGCTTAACAGCTCATGCGTCGAAGCTGCTTACAAGAATAATATACAGAAGAATGGAAAAGAAAATTGAGAATGCGCTAGGTGACGATCAGTTTGGCTTTAGGAAAAGTAAAGGGACGAGAGAGGCAATTCTGACGTTACGGCTAATCATGGAAGCAAAGCTAAAGAAAAATCAAGACACTTCCATAGGATTTGTCGACCTGCAAAAAGCGTTCGACAATATAAAATGGTGCAAGCTGTTCGAGATTCTGAAAAAAGTAGGGGTAAGCTATAGGGAGAGACGGGTCATATACAATATGTACAACAACCAAGAGGCAATAATAAGAGTGCACGATCAAGAACGAAGTGCTCGTATTAAGAAGGGTGTAAGACAAGGCTGTAGCCTTTCGCCCCTAATCTTCAATCTGTACATCGAGGAAGCAATGATGTAAATAAAAGAAAGGTTCAGGAGTGGAATTAAAATACAAGGTGAAAGGATATCAATGATACGATTCGGTGATGACATTGCTATCCTGAGTGAAAGTGAAGAAGAATTTAATGATCTGCTGAACGGAATGAACAGTCTAATGTGTACACAGTATGGTTTGAGAGTAAATCGGAGAAAGACGAAGGTAATGAGAAGTAGTAGAAATGAGAACAGCGAGAAACTTAACATCAGGATTGATGGTCACGAAGTCATGAAGTTAAGGAATTCTGCTACCTAGGCAGTAAAATAACCAATGACGGACGGAGCAAGGAGGACATCAAAAGCAGACTCGCTATTGCAAAAAAGGCATTTCTGGCCCAGAGAAGTCTACTAATATCAAATACCGGCCTTAATTTGAGGAAGAGATTTCTGAGGATGTACGTCTGGAGTACAGCATTGTATGGTAGTGAAACATGGACTGTGGGAAAACCGGAACAGAAGAGAACCGAAGCATTTGAGATGTGGTGCTATAGACGAATGTTGAAAATTAGGTGGACTGATAAGGTAAGGAATGAGGAGGTTCTACGCAGAATCGGAGAGGAAAGGAATATGTGGAAAACACTGATAAGGAGAAGGGACAGGATGATAGCACATCTGCTAAGACATGAGGGAATGACCTCCATGGTACTAGAGGGAGCAGTAGAGGGCAAAAACTGTAGAGGAAGACAGAGATTGGAATACGTCAAGCAAATAATTGAGGACGTAGGTTGCAAGTGCTACTCTGAGATGAAGAAGTTAGCACAGGAAAGGAATTCGTGGAGGGCCGCATCAAACCAGTCAGTAGACTGATGACCAAAAAAAAAAGCCATGAAGATAAATGAATAGACACTTTGTCAAGTATCAGAGATATGTGAGAATAAGATTAACGTACCAGGACCAAAGGAACTTCAGATTGTCAATTTTGGTCACCGTCAATCTGCTACTCTAAGCGTGCAAGTGGCATTTCTATTGTCTGACGTAATGGCAGAAGATACATACGCCACGATAAGACCACGAGACATATTACTGACACTCGCCTACTTCGCTAGAGCGACAAGTCAAATAATATGATGGTGTGTGTACCGAAGGTCTTACAGTACGCACACCACAATAATATTTATGATCTGTAGTCACCTCTTAATATCCGAATGGCAAAAGGCAACTTTTTTTAGCAAATATTTATTAATTAGAATGATTTAATTCGGTCCTGAAGCAATGTACTTTCCCTACGTATCTCTTTGCTGACGTCACAATCGATTTCTGCATCGGCACCTCATCCCACTTAGGGCAGTTGATAAAACGTAGATCTATCGATATTTTACCAAAAATACATAGATGTTATATTTCACCCTTCCGGCCGCTGTGGCCGAGTGGTTCTAGGCGCTTTAGTCCGGAACCGCGCTGTTGCTACGGTCACAGGTTCGAATCCTGCCTTGAGCATAGATGTGTGTGATGTCGTTACGTTAGTTAGGTTTATGTAGTTCTAAGTCTGATGACCTCAGATGTCAAGTCCCATAGTACTTAGAGCCCTTTGAACCATTGTTACATTTCACCCCTATATATCAATATTAAAACAGCGATATCGATTGAAGATTTTTTTTACCAGTGCATTACTTTTTTCTACAATTTTCGGAAAATATTTCAAGTTGTAGTTTTGAAATTGCAGTAGGACATAACTTTACTTTCATTGTGTGAAGGAGCTTTACTACTATTTGAGCTTTCAGCACGTCCTGTGTTTCACTTTGGTTATGTTAAGCAACTGTATCTGACAAAAAGAAGAACTCCGACTGCTGTGGGAGGTGGCAGTGTGAATGGAATAACAAATTTCCAAATTGAAGAAACAGCGTGCCAATTGCGCCAAAAAATTGTGCTATTGCTTCACGTTGACATTCTTAAAAAACTGTTCCGGCGTAACATCAAACGCCGGCACGTCGCCCCGAAACGATGCTGCAGAGAAGGCTGTGAGACGACGTAAGCCACTAGAACGCTGACTAGGACAGCAGGACGACAGAAGCGGCACCTATACGAAGACAATATAAGAGCCGCTACGGATAGCCTCGGCCGTACTAGAACTGTGATATGAACTCTATAGCAGTGACTTATTTATGTAATTGTTTACATGGAGATTGTATATATCGAAGGACATTGATTATTTGCATGTCGCCAATTGCTTGCGACACCTGTTTATAAGAAGGCAAAGTTAAGTATTGTCAACTTAATTCACTGTAATAAACTCAGTTAGTATGATTTGCTTGAATTTTTGTCTAGCTATCCGAGCAAGCGCCTTCCTAGGTACCCTATACTAGACGAGTGGGCAGGATCCCACCAAAACAGTTGCTGAAAATGATTAACAAAAACCTAAATGACGAGACCGGTCTTTACGGTGGACGGAGACGTGTGAAGGGAAATGCTGGCGTAATCGGTGCTCGGCACTACCAACAGAAACTCCAATGTTTAGCTTTACCACGCAATTTTGACACTACAGCTGTTAGGTCGCTGTTGTTTGCAGACATGAAGAAAATCAGGAAATCAATATGAAGTGTTCCGGACTAAACCGAACGATGGACCCATCAGACAACTTTTATTGTGCCAGCTACATGCAGTTACCATTGCTAGCAACGTAGTTATCGCTAAGCTTGAACGTACATCATTTTCCTTTCAATTGTTGTTGTAAGGGGCTTTGGCAGGGTGCTGGCTTGCTAATGTACAAAATATCTAATAATAAATCAATACTTAAATATATAGATCTAAAACCAGCAGTATATTTACAATGTGCTACAGATATTTTTATAGGCAGGTACGTCAATATTTTTCTCGACGATATATCGATACTTTTTTCGATGTGTGGAGAGCCGATTATGATACTTTTAAAGATATCGATACATCGGATATTTTTAAAAATGTCTGGAGTCATAATCGCAGTGGCTCTGAAAGGGCTAGGTTGCTAACATCTAGCTAGCATGGGAACTCATTGTTCGCTCCCTGCTCCGTACGTATTGTAGCGCTGATACATTAAGTTCACATATAGTACGTGAAAAAGCAAAACTGGAAATAAACCAAAATGCTGCCTTATCTGAAAATAATGGGTACCTCATAACTGATATGCATCATTTTTCCGTATGTCTTGCAGTTTTCGTGCAGTTGTCTTCTGAAATCCTGGAGGTACTTATCACTGTACATCGCTTATCGGCTTAACATGAGCCTTCTTAACAGACGATAAGTTTTTGCCGACAGTTTCTCTGGGGGTGAAAAGCTATAAGGAGAATGCATTGAGAACTCGTTACTCTTGCACAGGACACAAGAGCAACCTATCCCGAAGTACTAGAATGGAAATGCAAAGATCTGATAGAAAGAATGGCCAAGTGGTCTTTGGGATGCTGAACACCGCGAAAAGGGGTAGAATGCAGCGCTAGGGAATGGATGAGGGGAGTGGCGACCGCCTGGCCCAAAGGCAGTGGAGGATGGAGCATCTGAGAAAGGGACACTTCTGTGGAGTGGCAACTGTTGTTGGGCAAGCAACTTCCAGCCGGTGGCACACAGGCACAGAAGGATTTGTTTCTTGTCTAGATGCGTAGCGCAGCGTGCTGTAGCCTACGACACATGTTACTTGGAGTTAGTTTTAATATAAAATGAAGACTGTATTGTATTGTATGTTAACTGGGGGCCTAGAAACGACGGAGAGGCTCCGCCCCCGCCGCGGAGTGGTCTACAACCCCACGACAACTACCGCAGTCCACTTCACCCCCCGCCTCCTCACACCGAACGACTCTTTCAGGGTTATTGTGCGGAACGAGTGTAACCCCTATGTTCCCGTGGTAGAGTAATGGTGGTGTACACGTACGTGGAGAACTTGTTTGCGCAGCAATCGCCGACATAGTGTAGTTGAGGCGGATTAAGGGGAACCAGCCCACATTCGCCAAGGCAGACGGAAAACAGCCTAAAAACCATCTACAGACTGACCAGCTCACCGGACCTCAACACAAGTCTGCCGGGGTGATTCGTGCCGGGGACCAGGCGCTCCTTCCCAATCCAGAAAGATGTGCGTTAGACCGCACGGCTATCCGGGCGAGCTAAGTTGAAGATACTGCGACGAGAAGCTTTTTCACGATAATTTATTCTGACAAGCTTCAGGCTGGTTTTCCCATCTTTGGACAAAGTCTAGGAATGACTGGATTGTGACAGGTTGGGTGCTAATTGCAAAAGAGAAACATCAAAGATAACGTAAGTAAAAATAAAGAACTACTTGGAATTTCAACACATCCGATCTCAGCAATGTATTATGTGGACACTTCGTCCCGACGGTTTTAGGGGGGAGCGCTTTGAATTATGCGTGCGTAAGAAACCGGTAGATGTCGGGCCTGAACTACCACTGGTAACGGCAACATACAATTGCGCTATAGCCACTACCAAATGCTTTGTCCACTCCAGTTTTGCTTAGTGTTGTGGATTGGGTCTTTTTATTATGTTTTATTTTTTAGTTAGTGTAGAGACTAATCCTGTTGCATGAAGGGATTCGAATGCAACTCTGGCCACAACAAATGAAATCAGCGATTCCTATGAGCGTTATGCAAGTTCTGCTTTAGTGGAAGCACAGAACGTGCAGTAGGATGGCAGCCCTGCCAGAGGGAGGCGGGGCTTCTTTCCCCGCACCGCTCCTCTCCCCTCGGACTGCTCTTGTTTGTTTGCGGTCGCGGCCGACTGCCACGATATACTGTTCATATTAGTCACTCGGCACAACTGTCAGAAACTCAACACAGCACCCGCAGGTATTACTGGTAGCCGCTACAGCCTACTCATCTCATTCTAATAATGGACCTGATGAGGACAACTTGTTCTGCTGTCAAAATTTTGTACGTGGCAGGCACTGTGATTGGGGCGCCCACCTGAGAATTATTCCTTCATATCATAAACCAGAAAAATCAGCGAAACACAGAATTTCAGTAATCGTTGGGGATTGATCTTTACAAGGGAACAGAAAGATTTTTAATTTGATAGTGAACAGAGTGGCCTCGATACGGAGAACTTCTACTGAAAGATAGCAAACACACAGGTGCTGATGGCTTTTCATTGTGTGTGTCGATTCTGGTGTTCTTCCTTTTCAGTCATAAGTCTTCTGACTGGCTTGATGCGGCCCGCCAGGAGTTCCTCTCCTGTAACACATTTTTCGTCTCAGAACAGTATTTGCAACCTACGTTCTCAGTTATTTGCTGGATGTACTCCAATCTCTGTCTTTATTACATTTTTTAACCTCTGCAATTCCGGCTAGTACCATGTAAGTCATTCCCTGATGTCTTAACACATGTTATATTATCCTGTCCCTACTTCTTGTCAGTATCTTCCATAAGTTCGTTTCCTCGCCGATTCGGAGGAGAACCTCCTGTTTCCTTGCCTTGTTATGCTGAAAATGTGGCCAGTACTATTTACATAACGGGCTGTCAAATGAAAATGAGGCAAATGAAAAAGCAAGTGATCATTTATTGTTTCAAAAAGAAATCGCCACAACTTTTAATACACTTATCTGACCGTGGGAAAGATAATGCCTTCATGGAAAAATGTTTGCGGTTGGCTGCGGCGTCTTGATTGTACCCAGGCGTAAACACGAATGTCGTTCTTCAGAGCTCCAGAAACGTGGAAATCGCATTGTGAGAGACCGGGAATTTACTGAGTATGTGTAAAGGGCATTCCAGCGTACTCATAACAAGCACTGCAACGTGTAAGCGAGCCGTATCCTGCAGCAGAATGATACCGTCCGTCAACTTTCCTGGGCGTTTGGAATTGATGGCGCGCTTGAATTTCCGCCAAGTGTCCTCATATCACTGTGTGTTTACTGTGGCACCGAGTTCCACAAGCTCAATGAGCAGCAGGTTGATGGACAGTATGAATCTGTTGCAGGATAATGCCCACCCGTGTGTTCCCAAGGGTTTTTGGACTACGCTGCTGAAGTGTATGAAGTCTTCACGGGTTGTGAGCCGAGTAGCATCGTCGTCTCGTAGCAAAGTTTCGATGGAATGCGTCTCCATCATCTTCAGGCGAAGTCTGACTTCGCCTGAAGGAGACGCATTCCATCGAAACGTTGCTACGAGACGACGATGCTACTCGGCTGACAACCCGTGAAGACGCTATACATGAAATTCGCCAAGAAAGCCTGCGCTCGCATATGAACTGCTGAAGTTTCGCTGGAAATCGTTACAGTCCCGATCTCCCCCTATGCGATTTCTAGAAGTTTTGAGCTCTGTACGGAGACATTCGTGGCTGCCGACTTGCTCCGGACGAAGAGGTGCACGCCTCGGTGGAATGATTTTTCTGTGAAGGCATTAACAGTCTAGTCTCACAATGGGATCAGTGCATTAAAATTTGTCACGATTACTTCTAAAAACATGGTTTACTTACTTTCTAGGTTTCCGTATTTCAGTCGAGAAAAACGGAACCTTTATACGATCACTTTGTTGCCCGTCTGCCTGTCTCTGTCTATTTCTCTGTCTTTCTGTCCAACTGTTAAAAACCCTTTTTACTCATAAAAGAGTAGATGTAGCTACCTGAAATTTATGTCACTTACTAAGCACTACGGCCCCTTGACAGTGTAATAAACGTAAGCTCCTAAGTGAATGCAGTCAAAAGATACGGCCATTATGTTACATACTTTGATAGTAAAAAACACGCCTATACAAACTTAGAGTTCTTACCTTTGATCTACAATCATGACAATTGACAAGAAGTAACGGAAAAAGTCCAAAAATTTTGAAATTGTAGTTACATCATACAAAAAAAACTTTTTTTTTTGCCACTTGTTCTCCGACTGTCTCTCTGTCAGCCCGTCTGTTGTCCACCCCCGGTAACTGAGTGGTCAGCGCGACAGACTGTCAATCCAAAGGGCCCGGGTTCGATTCCCGGCTGGGTCGGAGATTTTCTCCGCTCAGGGGCTGGGTGTTGTGTTGTCCTAATCACCATCCCCATCGACGCGCAAGTCGCCGAAGTGGCGTCAAATCGAAAGACTTGCACCACGCGAGTGGTCTACCCGATGGGAGGCCCTCTTCACGCGCCATTATTTGCCCGTCTGTTGAGAACCTTTTCTCTCAGTAACGGGTGAAGGTATTAAGTTGAAATTTGGCGGCGCAATAAACGTAAGCTCCTAAGCGGTTGCGATCGAAATAGTACCATTTATGTAACAAATCTTGACACTTACACTCATTAAAAGCTATAGGGTACTTCCCGTTGATGTAGAATCATGAAATTTGGGGCCGGCCGGTGTGGCCGAGCGGTTCTAGGCGCTTCAGTTTGGAACAACGCGACAGCTACGGTCGCAGGTTCGAACCCTGCCTCGGGCATGGATGTGTGTGATGTCCTTAGGTTAGTTAGGTTCAAGTAGTTCTAGGGGACTGATGACCTCAGATGTTAAGTCCCATAGTGCTCAGACCCATTTGAACCATTGGAACCATGAAGTTTGGGAAGAAGCTAGGTCTCACAGTTCAAGTAAAGGAAAATATCTGAAAACTGTGAATTTGTTGTTACGCCACAGGGAAAAAAATTATTTTGTCATTTTTTGTCTGACTTGAAATATTTTCGAAGGTCTTGGGACATCCTGGAACTGATACTTTGTCAGTACCGATGTCGATAAGCAAAAGTCGTTGAGATCGACCATCCTCGGGCTGCATTAACTATGAACGTAATTAAGTTTGTGTGGAACCGTCAGAGTTCGAGAATCTGACGCACTTCCACTTTTTTTTCCATCTGTCCCGTTGCCATTTGACTGCTCCTTATGAATATCATTGCGCATCTGTTACCGTCATAACGAGACCGTCTCGATGAGAGGATCTAAGTTCTTAAATGAGCTGTGCTTTTTTGCCGACGTTTTCTTAGAAGGCGGGGAAGGGAATAAGGAGAATGTATTGAGGGGCCCTTCCGAGGGCGACAGGGAGAACTGCGACGGAGCCGGCCAGACTTTGCAGGCAGGGCCGGCCGGTAATGTAATGAGCAGGAGGAGCCGGGTTTAAAATCCCGCCAGAGTCCCCGGGCGAGGCGCCTCATTTGTGGAGATGAGGAGAGCGGTACGAGGTGGGGGGGGGGGGGGGGGGGAGCTATCTGGCTGCAGGCGGCGGGAGCAGGTCTCAGAGAGCGACGTGAGGCGCGGAGCGGCAAAGGCCGCCAGATAAGGCACGTCCCACACAGGCAGCGCCGAGCCAAAGGCAAGAGGCCGGCCGCCGCATTGCGAAAGCCCACGTCTCCCCCCTCCCCCCCCCCCCCCCCGCACGGAAATAATGCACGACGGCGCCGGGCGGTCCGCCCAGGCGTCACTCCCGCCCCACAGGTATGACTAACGAACGGCGTTAAAGACTTATCTCTATACAATAAAATTCCATCAGACAGAAGAGCTCCTGCACACAAATCGGCACGGATTTAAAAAGTATCGTTCGTGCGAAGCTCAGCTCGCCCTCTTCTCAACCGATATCCTACAAAGCACTGACGGAGGGCAACAGCCAGATTCTGTATTCCTAGTGAGCCGTGGCGGCTCGTATCGATAGTGCCACTCTGGTGGTTTATCTTTACTGCCACGGTCAGGGCGGTAAGCAGCGCCCTCTGGTGCCTACGAGAGGAGTAACGAGGCGCGGTCCTGTGGGGGGGGGGGGGGGGGTGCTCCGGGACGTGGTGGAAGACGGTTGTCGGGTTGACGCAGCGAGTGTGGGACTAGACTTATCGCATGGAGATATACAAGTTGGCTCTGAACGGAAGGCGCCTTAACAAGCAGCGGGAAGCGGGCGTCCTGTAATTTGTGTGAAGGAGTAACGATTTTTGCATTGGATGTCGCAGTGGTTCCCGAGAGTTACGGTGGCTGCTTTCGGAGAAGAGAATTGGTAAGAGCTTGTGTCTACGCTCTTTTCCGTACGATGTTGACGCGTGCCGTTATAAACGGGTGAAAATCAGGCGCTTGTATTGACTATACGGGAACTGATGTAAAATTACATTTGTGATTGAGTCTCACTTGTACTGTGACAATTTAGAGGCGAAAACTGTGGTGGTTCCATTAGGTCTGGTTCTTTGCTGTGCAACTAAGGGAGTCAGTTATTTGGGGTAACTGAGGGAGCACCATTATGTTGGTCTAAGTAATACGTTCTCCACGTTTGTCTATGGCTTTGCGAATCGAAATCGTGGGAGAGTACACGTGTGAGTAATTTGCTGTTGTATTGATGGTTATGTTGTAAAGACTGTTCTCTGGTGTGTTAAATCACGTGCTGATTTGTAGCCAATCTAAGCAGAAGTTACCATTGCTACTTGCTTATGTGCTACTGTCCTTATGATTGGCGTTGTTTGTCTTTTGATTGTGGGTGTGCTCACGTTTAAAAAATAATAATTACGGCTACTATTCATAAGGGTTGTCTAGTAAGGAAATTGCTTAAGCTTTTATCATATGCTGGTCTGTTTGTCTATCACATTGGCTTTCTATGCAGTAACTGAAAGAATGTGTATGGTTGTTCAAGATTGTAGGCTGACTAGTATTTGAACTGGTGTTGAGCTTAAGGGCGAGATCAGCATCCCGCAAACCCGCACGCTGCGCGTGGATAAATGTTTCGCTATTGGGCAGCCGGCTCTCTGTTCTTGGATTGAGTAAGGATACGTGATGAGTGTATCGCTGTAGTTTCTCGCGTGCTAAATTGCGGGGTGTCGGTGACGTCCTAGGGCTAGACTTGTGATGTATGTTATGTTGAAAGGGAATTAACTGTAACAAACTAAAGAGAGCTTTTAGTTTGTTTTAGGTCTGTACATGGAATGATGTTGATATTTGTCGATTGCGGCAATAACTTCCTGTGTGGGGAGATCCTTTGAGGGACTTGTATTGTACTGTTGCAGTGCAGTCCATCTGAAACGTGCGGCTTAAAACTTGGGACTGCAGCTCTCTGATGTTATATGTTACTGTTTAATCTTAAATGTCTTGGATGTAATATGGTTGTTGAGGATTATGTAATTTTGATCGCTGGTTCCTTAAACGAAGTATTTCGTTTTAAAATATGTGCTCGGTCAGAGCCTATTTAAATATGATTTTAACTCATCATTCAAATTTTCTGGTCTTGCCTTCTTAAAAGGCTTTCAGTTAAATGATTGCTATTTGCCTGTTTAAATGTTTGAGTGACTTAAAGGAAAAGAATATCATTTGTAATTTGTACAGATTGTTCCTTTTGGGTAATACCTGACTTATGTGTTCAATAAATGTGTCTAGTCAATGGTGATGCACTGTTCTATTGCTACCCTGCCCCTTCCACTCTACAGCCTATTGAGCTGCTTTGTGTCGAAATTTTGTTCAGAACACTCCTCTGACCTGACACCTCACCTATGTTTCCGGAAAGCGCTTGATATGATGCCACCGTGCAGACTGTTGAACCGTGAATTTACTTGCAAAATCTTTTCTTAAAGGATTTACTTTATTTGCTAGCGATGCGTCAAGAACATTAACATATTTAATCACACCAGTTGAGCGTGCAACTAGTTAAGAGGGAGTAACTGATGAAAATGAAATTACCTTTAACAAATGGGAATTTTATTCATAAAAGCCTTTTCAAAACATATTTAAAATTTATAAGCAGAAAAGCACCCTCAAAATATCAAGTTACAATTTTATTTAGAGGCAGACAGAACAATATTGACAGTATGAGCCTTCGGGCTGAGAAGCTTGCCGCTCCCTTTTAACACGGCCGTAGTCACGACCGCTCACCTCTGAAAGACTACACTGGTGCAAATCTGCAACACACCAGATTGCTTTACACTAAAAATTTTAACAACTCACACAAACGCATTAACTATGCACCCCGTAAGAGGGATGGAAATGGTACAAACACTCACACTAAGAAATTATTTGCTACCGAAAGTGCAATTTGTTTTTAAAAGGACTCTTACGGTGGAAGGGTGGCAACTTTATAAAAATGACTATTTAAATAAAACCCATGAAATTCAGACTTACCAAAAATGTACAACATGCTCTACATTACACATATGCCGCCTCTCAAGATGATAGGCAAGATAATTTATTCTATAAACCAATTCTTAATTCCATAAATTCGTTAACACCGAATGCGACAAACATGACAGAGGCAGCTATTACCGTATGGCAGATTGACAGGGAGATTACAAAACAACCCGCACCGCAGATTGCTCTAACCCACCCCAACTCCACAAGGGAAAAACGGATCACCCAATTCATAAATAACACCTTCCCGAGGGTGGGCAAACGAAGAAGAATGGTGGGACGGCCCCAAAACAAAGCGGCTGGTGCCCTCACCAAGAAAACAAGTAGAATTTAACAAGTAAATCAAACAACATATCTCCAATCACTTAACTTCTAATAAACTGCGATTTCTGGCGAAGACCTGGCGCAGCACCCCCAACGTTCTCCCGAACCGTCCGCTGCCATCCGCTTTAACGGACGCAGGAAGGCGCGCCGATCTCCCGTCTCACGGCGTCGCACCTCGCGCCGGCCAGACTGATGTCGTGGGTTGACTCCTGTTGCTCTCGTGTCGACCGCGAAGCCACTACCCCTTTCTATACGTCACTGCCCACTGGACTCACGTGGGGGCCTCATATGCGGAGACGCTCAAGGCGGATAAGTCATCTCGTGTCTCAGTGCGCGACCGACCAACCGACCGGTCCAACCGCCAATAAACGTCGCCCGAGCAACTCGAGCAGGCGACCTAACGCGCAGGCTCAGATGCAGGAACTCAGCCCCGACCGCGTGACCACTAGCTGAGTTCTGTTACTGGCGGAGTGGCAAGACTCTCATTTTCTGGCTTAAAGTTTGATAGCGCCCCTTAAATGCACGTGAATAGGCAACCTTTCCGCTTTCCCACCAGAGGGAGACACCAAAGCTGCGATTGCCACAGCGACGCCACCGCCAGAAACGGAGGGCGACTGCTTCACACAACGCGCTGCAGCGCGCTCTTCAAAACAGCATTTTTTTTATCACGGCTCAACTGTCTATGAAGTTCCGAACAAAGGCATTATGTTCCCAGATATGTGAGGGGCGCAAAGACTTTTTCGGTAATAGAACCCAGCAAGTTGTCCCCGAAGGCGAGTGTTCGCCAGTTGCAAGAATATCGTCAGAAGTGCCCCAAGGAAGCGTGGCAGAACCACTCCTGTTCTCTAAACAAGTTGTTTCAGAGAAGATGGTCAATATTCAGGGGATTTGACAGGAATGATCATTCGAAATAAAACACTCAAATAAACAGGGGCTCTAAAACTCATACCTTAACAGCTATGAGCAATTCTTGTTCTTACGTTGTGTGGAACAAATCTCTTCTACTGCAAGCTCTTTCCTTTCCATATTTTGGGCAGCGGTGCTATGGACTATCTTAAGAGGTACGAGCTCTTGTTCATCTCCGCTACTTTGAAACACAAATCTTGTAATGAACAAGTGCTTATAGATTATAAAGTATGGGTTTTGGAGCTCATGTTTATCGGTCTTTTTCTCTTTACTAACCACTTCCCAAAATATGGAAAGCAAAGAGCTCGCAGTAGAAGAGATCTGTTTCACAGCACTAAAGATCAAGAATTGCTCATAGCTCTTAATGTACGCGTTTTAGTGCCCACGTGTACGTAACATTTTTGTTTCGAATGATCAGTTCTGTCGCACCCCTGAATATTGACCATCACTGCTGAAACACCCGGTATGTACAAATGATATGGCGGGCAGTGTTAACAGCAGTTTGCGGCTGTTTCCTGATGACAATGTGTTGTACGGGAGGGTGTCGGCCTTGTGTGACTGTAGCGGGATACAAGAATATTCTCTCCATGCCCGTCGTCAAACGCAATGTCCCCATGCTCGTCGTCAGATATGAGGTGTCTAGGAAACATGCATGCTCGGTTCGCTAGACAAACAATTCAAACAAATCGTATTAATGGGTATTATTACAAAAAATTAAACCACAATACTTAACTTTGAAAATTACACAGAAGTGTCACAAATAAATGGCGACATACAAAATAAGCAATCGTCTTCTGTACAAACAATCACAAGTCGGTGCTATATAGACAGTACAAGCGAAATAACTTTCGTTGACGCTTTTATACAAGTGCCTAAACTTGAAGCTGCCATTCAAGTGGCCGCGTCCAGGCGGGCGCAGCTTTATGTCCTCTTCACATGGGGTCCGCTGCTGTCGCCTGGTGGTCCTGGAGCGAGGTACGGCCAGCGTGCGATTGTCTGACTTCTTCTCACAGCCAACCCTTCTCTATAGTTGGCGTGTTGGCGCCGCAACAAAGATGCCAGACAGAATTTGTACTTGGCTCTCTGCATGGCTGAGTGCTCTAAATGTAGAAACATGTAAGTAACGCGGATGAGAAGGGAAAACAATCCTGTAATATTCGAATGTAGCATTAGTAATGTGCTGCTTGACATAGTCACATAGATTAAATATCGATGCGTAGCCTTGCAAAGCGATATGAAATGGAATGAGCATCTCAGCTTGGTAGTCGAGAAGGTGAACACGCGAGTTAGTTTAACTGGGAAATTTTGGGAAAGTGTAGGTCATGTATAAAGGAGACGACATATAAAATACTTGTGCGACCCATTCTTGGAAGAAAAGCCACGCTCTTTTCGCGAGGCACTATTGCGGAAATTTAGGGACCAAGCTTTCTCGGCTCGCTGCAGATCGATTCTACTGTCACAAACGTACATTTCGCGCAGGTACCTCGAAGATAACATGGAACAAACTGCAGAGGCTTATAGTGAGTCATTTTCCTCTCCCTCTGTTACCGAGTAACACAGCAAAAGAAGTGAAGTACGACGGCTTGCGGAGTATGTACGTAGATTCGGATGTAGATGTAGTCAAACTGTCTCCAGAATTCAAGTCTTATACTGTTAGTAGATGGAGAGATTTCTATTTTTTGAATGTAGATTGATGTAGTGGCAATTACTGTTCATATCCCTGAAGCAAAAACATGCAGCCAGACACACTTTTTTTATCACTGCAGGATGTAGCAGAGAAATGGGTTGTTTTAATTAATCTTGTAAAGTGCAATGGCATTATTGGCAACACTGAATGTTTGTCATATGCTGCCGGTAACTGCGCCATTGGCTGAGATGGAGCGCAGGAGAGGGCCCATACGTGTAGGGGCTGTGAAGGTCCTCTACAAGGTACTCGTATATTTCGAAAATGAGTTTCGTCATTACATTTGAAAGAGAAGATGGTACACAAACAAACGCCATATGAATCCACACCAGTTGCTGGCACAACTCTGGACGGAGCATCAACGGAGGAGGAATAGCACTTGCACAGAGTGCTGAAGAAGAGAGACTAGCAGCAGACTGACGTGCCAGAGTTCTTCGACTATACTTGACGATTGCAGGAGGATGTTTACTGTCAGTGTGGTCCCCAATGGAAGTGGGTACTGTTATGCGGTATGAATGGGCACGTGGAACTAGTGTGCTCACGATCTGTGAACGCTTGCAGACCGTGCGAGGTGAAGAGGTCATGTTTTGTCAAATGGTTTTATGCTGGTGTTACATGTTGAGAGAACGAAAGCAGTGTGTGGAGCGTGAAGGTCGAAGTCGTTGCCATATAGGTTTATAGCGGCACGATCACATTTTGTCTGTGCAGGTTACATACGTTCAGGGACAAACCAATGGTTATGCTAATTGATCTATGACTCCATGAGGATCGATTTATGACCCATTGCGGATAATCAGTACTTCTGAGAAACCGCACTCCCCCCTCCACCTCCCGCTCTTCTGGAAAATCTCCAATCCTCCACCTTCCCCTCTCTGAAACAAACACACTCTTGATATTAAATTAATTGACACCCAACCCCCACTTCCTTCCTCCCTCCCCACCCAGTAAAAACTGTCGCTAAAATGGATGTCTTTGCAGAGCTGTTGGTGCGGAAGTTGCAAGTATTATCCCGTCCAATAACTATGCGTCCAGATTGGAGATATTTCCTTTCGAAATTTTCGCATGTGTGCTCACTCTGATGTGCTGGGGTCAACTGAGTGCACACTGGATCACCACAGAAAGTCTCACCCATCGCACCCTCCGTCTCCACTCCTCCAATGGAGGATTGGAAGGATGCCACTACAGGAAATTCAACTACGCTGCGGAGGGTGTAGTAATGTATTGGTTATTTATAAAATTCAATTTGCAGGCGTTGGATCCCTTTATTTGATGGCAAAAGCTCATCATTCTCTGTTGTTTATTTAATTTTGAAAGATTTAAGTCCTGTAAAATTCATCAAAATAATTAAATACGTAAACAGATCATTTTGCTCCAATTGCACAAGGATCACTGTCATGAAATCGAAATGAACGTAGCTCACCTACTACACTATTAAAAACCCTCTGACCGCGTCTTGCACTGACCACAGGTTAGACATGCCAGGAGCCACACCAACACTGGATGTCTCATGTGTTCCCATTTGCATAGGTCAAGAGAGACGCCTACATGCAGGAAATAACCTTGTCCAATTCCACTACCCCAGACAGAATGAACCAGAGGTGTTCACCTTGATGTACGGTGTTCGGCTGAGCTAGTTCAGAAAACTGCCACATAGGGCACTTGAAACAGATTTCTTCCACCCCCCACACTTCCCCCAGAAAACAATAGGAACAGAAGCAGTCACGTCCTCCTCCTTGGTGGGAGCCAATAGAAATGTGGGAACACTACATCTAGTCACGCGATCGTGACGGTATGAAATATAAGATGGACATACTCTCAGTCACAGTCTGTGGATGGGAGACCCATAAAGCATCAGCAGCAGCTGAGATCCTCATCTGCCTCTGCAACACAGAAGAAGTGTAAAATTAAGTATTCATTATATGTCTTTGCTACTATTACCACATGTAGCAGTTCTTTCCCTTGTATGTCAAGTTTCCTACCTGGGTTCAAATCCGTGTCATTGTCTTTGGGTGCTTATTGTTTCTTCTTCTTTGTTCAGGAGCAGCCTCCAGAGGGTCCACACTGGCAGGAACATCCACTGTGTCTGGACCAGCAGCAGCCGTCATCAGCTAAGCGAGACCTGCAGAAATCTCTGGCGTGTTGGGCCAGTCTGGTAGCAGCACCATGGGATCCTATAGTGCACCTGACCAGCATGTTGGAGCAGGACAACAAGCTGCAAGAAACCGTCGATTTGTGTAACGAAAACACCCAGCCAGTCTCCTACTCTCAGAACTGCGCTGGGTGCCCAACACAAAATGGTGCAGGTCAGTACTGGTCAGTACTGGTCGTAGAACATTCCAGTGTTACCACAAGGAATGTTGATGTGTTGGATGAAAAGCCACCAATTCCTCCTAGTGCTGTACTGCTTTTCCTCTTCAACTTATTATTTAAGAGTTAGCGGTTCAAACTCTTAAATACTGGTACAGAATCGTTAGTGGACAGTGATTGGCGTGTTGTATAAGAGATTTAAAATGCACAAAGAAGTATTAAAAGGGAATTTATGGAGTTGTAATAGGATGAACTGTATTGTACAGAACCCTACACCAACCACAACAGGTGACCTTCTAGTATGTTCCATCTGCAGACATTTCCTGTGTCGGACTACCGCTATCCATAACTCCATTATATGATGGCGAGACACTCATGGTGAGATCTGGATGTCGACCAATTTATCTGCAGCACTCCACCATTAAAAACTTGTTCTGCCTAAGAATGATGCTATCCACTCCCTTGGAAAGATTGAACTGCGGACTGTCTATAAAGATATGTGAACTGTCTCCATACAGACGACTTGGAACAGTGTATCAATATGGTATCAAAAGGAAAAGCTACAGAGACACCCATCAGTTTGAGAGAAATAACGTGGAATTTAGTGCATACAAGAAATAGTTATTCAGTAAATACTGCAAAAAATGAAATAGTGGTTTTCGTTGTTGATGAGGTGCAGCCTATGTGTCATTTTTGAAATGTAAAGAAAACACACACACACGAATATATACATATATTGCAAGTCGTGTGAGTCATTTCCTATTTCATACCTTGTCATTATAAAATATGTGCAATGGCTCATTTGGTAAGGACTGTGCTCTAGCGGCTACACAAATTATTATTACAAGTGATCATTTTTCTATTAAAATCCACTACACACGGAAACCTGATGTAGTCAGTTTCATGGCAGGGTTGATGAAGCATCAGGACTTCGTTATAAGTAATTGGTTGTGTGATGGTGTAGAAGAAGACCGCTACAAGAAGAGGAAGATGAATGGGATACTCCTAATCGATAATATCCAAGCGATAATTGTAGGTCCATCCACCAGCAGCAACACAAATTTTCTTATGTAACTACTGACACACCTGGATGGAGTCCGCTTTGAAATTGTATGTGTATTTCCAGATGGGATGTTTCAACCCGAATGCTAGCTAGTACAAAAGAAACTGCAATGTGTAGAGGGAAAAACATAGCACTTCATTTAATCAAAGCAGTGAGATCCCCCACTAGAAAAAGTAAAGTGAAATACAGTGGTCATATTTAATTATGATGCGCCAGAAAACTATGATCAAATTCTATGATATTCTTGTTTTGGCCATCATATGGGATTGATGTATTTTATTTTCGTCGGATACACTTCAGAATCCTGAAACGTTTTGTGAGGCATAATGCAAATCTCATAGCTTTAAGACAAGACACTTTGAATCCAAGACACATTTACCAGGCACATGCAGGAAGTGGTATGTCATTCAACGATTTAGTAAAGATATGTGTACATTTCTGGAATCACTAACAGTATGGGCTTCTTATTACTCAAAAATAAAGGAAGCTTAATCATATTAGGTATAGATAGAACTTACACAACTTTCTATGCATGTAGCTATGAAGGAAAGCAGGAAACCAACACAGTGCGAAAAACAGAGACATTAAAAAACAACTATTATTACATAGCCGGTACAGCAGTGGTTATGCTATTGACACTCATCACGCAAGACTCAGCAATCAGCCCGCTCAGTGTATATACACTCCTGGAAATGGAAAAAAGAACACATTGACACCGGTGTGTCAGACCCACCATACTTGCTCCGGACACTGCGAGAGGGCTGTACAAGCAATGATCACACGCACGGCACAGCGGACACACCAGGAACGGCGGTGTTGGCCGTCGAATGGCGCTAGCTGCGCAGCATTTGTGCACCGCCGCCGTCAGTGTCAGCCAGTTTGCCGTGGCATACGGAGCTCCATCGCAGTCTTTAACACTGGTAGCATGCCGCGACAGCGTGGACGTGAACCGTATGTGAAGTTGACGGACTTTGAGCGAGGGCGTATAGTGGGCATGCGGGAGGCCGGGTGGACGTACCGCCGAATTGCTCAACACGTGGGGCGTGAGGTCTCCACAGTACATCGATGTTGTCGCCAGAGGTCGGCGGAAGGTGCACGTGCCCGTCGACCTGGGACCGGACCGCAGCGACGCACGGATGCACGCCAAGACCGTAGGATCCTACGCAGTGCCGTAGGGGACCGCAATGCCACTTCCCAGCAAATTAGGGACACTGTTGCTCCTGGGGTATCGGCGAGGACCATTCGCAACCGTCTCCATGAAGCTAGGCTACGGTCCCGCACACCGTTAGGCCGTCTTCCGCTCACGCCTCAACATCGTGCAGCCGGCCACAAGTGGTGTCGCGACAGGCGTGAATGGAGGGACGAATGGAGACGTGTCGTCTTCAGCGATGAGAGTCGCTTCTGCCTTGGTGCCAATGATGGTCGTATGCGTGTTTGACGCCGTGCAGGTGAGCACCACAATCAGGACTGCATACGACCGAGGCACATAGGGCCAACACCCGGCATCATGGTGTGGGGAGCGATCTCCTACACTGGCCGTACACCACTGGTGATCGTCGAGGGGACACTGAGTAGTGCACGGTACATCCAAACCGTCATCGAACCCATCGTTCTACCATTCCTAGACCGGCAAGGGAACTTGCTGTTCCAACAGGACAATGCACGTCCGCATGTATCCCGTGCCACCCAACGTGCTCTAGAAGGTGTAAGTCAACTACCCTGGCCAGCAAGATCTCCGGATCTGTCCCCCATTGAGCATGTTTGGGACTGGATGAAGCGTCGTCTCACGCGGTCTGCACGTCCAGCACGAACGCTGGTCCAACTGAGGCGCCAGGTGGAAATGGCATGGCAAGCCGTTCCACAGGACTACATCCAGCATCTCTACGATCGTCTCCATGGGAGAATAGCAGCCTGCATTGCTGCGAAAGGTGGATATACACTGTACTAGTGCCGACATTGTGCATGCTCTGTTGCCTGTGTCTATGTGCCTGTGGTTCTGTCAGTGTGATCATGTGATGTATCTGACCCCAGGAATGTGTCAATAAAGTTTCCCCTTCCTGGGACAATGAATTCACGGTGTTCTTATTTCAGTTTACAGGAGTGTACTACAACGACTACAACTATTGATGGCATCAGCTACTGCGAGAAATACTGCTCATTCGAATGAAACTGTCTCAGTAATTTCAGAGCTTAGAGACAGATGCTGAGAGTGGTTGCTGTCGGCTGTCATTTACTCGGTGCCCAGTCTGGCCGCCAGGCTGTCGAGGAAGTAACGTGGCATCAACGGTGGGCCACCCTTCTCAGGAGTGCCGCCTCCATTCACAGCCACCCGCGGCAGTCTGGATTACTGCAGTCACAGCGCGTGGCGTGGCATAGCTTCCCCTCCTCTCTCACTTGCACTGGATTTCTAAGCCAGCCGGTACACCCCCAGCTGTTCGGCCACTCGTTCAGCGCTAACGACAGGACTTCCACTCGGTAGGTATCTGGACCGCGACGGTAGGTACCTGGACCTCGCCACCTCCAGTATTCTCCTTCGGGCTGCCATGTGCCTGTTGCCGCTGGCCAAAGGACGTTGCCTCGCAATGCACCACAGGCTGCCTCGGTGGTCCCAAAATCAGCAGTGTCCTCGTAGTACATTTCAGTGCCTATGTTTTTCAAAGTTCTACATACATAATTCCTTACGTCTAAGATCACGACCCAAAAATAGGTTCTATGATTGAATACATTGAGAACCCCTAAATAAATATTTGTGTGACGAGAATAACAAAAAACGAAAGAAGTATGTATTATCATATAGAAATGGAAATGAAGTCCCATGCGTCTTTACGGAGAGTAGGGGAATAATGCAGGAGAGCCACATCGCCGTGCTAGGCAAGGTCCTAATGGAGACGGTTTGCCGCTGCCTTCCTCCAACCATAATGGGGATGAATGATGATGATGAAAACGACACAACAACAACCAGTCATCTCGGGGCAGGCGAAAGTCCCTGAGCCCGCCGGAAATCGACCCGGGACTTTATGCTCAGGAAGCGAGAACGTTACCGCAAGAACACAAGCGGCGGACGTATTATCGTATAGACTGAACATAACATCCTTAACATTTATATCTATCCTAAATATATGGTGCGAAGTGCCTCTGGTCTGGTCTGAGTGTGAGACTTGGCCGGCCGCTGTGGCAGAGCGGTTCTAGGCGCTTCATTCCGGAACTGCGCAGCTGCTACGGTCGCAGGTTCGAATCCTGCCACGGGCATGGATGTGTGTGACGTCCTTAGGTTAGTTAGGTTTAAGTAGTTCTATGTTCTAGGGGACTGATGACCTCAGATGTTAAGTCCCATAGTGCTCAGTGCCATTTGAACCATTTTTGTGAGAGTTGTGAGAGTTGTGTTAGTACGTTTTCCCATTATTCATTACCCTTATGTTAGGTGAGCAATCCATCCACTCTTCACCCAACGTGCTCTTTCCACACAACACGTGACATTAATTTACTATCTTCAAAAAATGGTTCAAATGGCTCTGAGCACTATGGGACTTCTGAGGTCATCAGTCCCCCAGAACTTAGAACTAATTAAACCTAAGTAACCTAAGGACATCACACACATCCATGCCCGAAGCAGGATTTCAACCTGCGACCGTAGCGGTAGCGCGGTTCCAGACTGTAGCGCCTAGAACCGCTCGGCCACCCCGGCCGGCTACTATCTTCACCCAAAACCTAACCCTTCTCTACTCTGAGATCATGACTAAGCTACATTTACTCCTCCTGTTCTTGGTACTTCCAGCAGCTTTGTCACCCAGTGCCGAAGTGATCTGAAACCACACTCCCATTTGTCTGAATGGATGCTCTGCCTCTCGATCCTTGCTCCTGCATTCGCTCATCTGATAGTTACATATGCCATTAGTTCCCACTTGCTCGTTTCTCCACGTGTTACAAGAATGCTTCCAATTTCCTTTTGTTGAATTGCCATTCCAATAAAATACAAAAGGTAAATTCAGTTCTCCGACGTAGGTCACCCTTCATCATCACGAATGATCCTCTAATTGCTGCTGGGCCGGCCGCTGTGGCCGCGCGGTTCTAGGCACTTCAGTCTGGAACCGCGCGACCGCTACGGTCGCAGGTTCGAATCCTGCCTCGGGCATGGATGTGTGCGATGTCCTTAGCTTAGTTAGGTTTAAGTAGTTCCAAGTCTAGGGGACTGATGACCTCAGATGTTAAGTCCCATAGTGCTCAGAGCCATTTGAACCAATTTCTGCTGTCCTCCTGTTCCTGAATCTGAAGTACGGCACACCACCGTGACTTTCACTGTATGTGCTCATTCCTCATAGCGTGCTTTGCCTAAGGTTGTCTATAGGCGCCAGCAAAACACAGCAAACTTAGTGTCTCCACACACCTAATGTGTGGACAGATAATACCACTCATAACACTCCCGAAAA
Source organism: Schistocerca piceifrons (assembly GCF_021461385.2). NCBI lineage: Eukaryota > Metazoa > Arthropoda > Insecta > Orthoptera > Acrididae > Schistocerca > Schistocerca piceifrons. The sequence goes on from NC_060141.1 coordinate 745,857,452, forward strand.
TCGTGTGACTAGCGATAGCCCTGATTCACAGCAAACTTAATGTCTCCATGCACCTAATGTGTGGACAGCTAATACCTCTCACAACACTCTCGAAAATCGAGAGTAACATGCGCAGTGACGTGACAGCAATCTCGTCATCACCAAGCACCGTACACACACGCCTCTTAGGTAGCACACAAGATACTGCGAAAAAGAGTGAGAAATACTCTCACAGGCCATAGTGATCTTATGGAAGACACTTCTACGAGAACTATATAGCTGAGTCTGATGTTCATCAAGCAGCCATTTCTTGACTAACATTCTTATACTCCTTGAAGCCTGATAATGGACAAAAACAGTGTGGTCCAAAGATGTAATGGCCATTTGTCGAAAAGGTAAATGCAGGTCTGACCCTGGGCTCGGTTCAGTAAGCGTGTACAAGTTATCAGGCTGTAGAGAGGTGTCAGTTAACACAAATAGCTGTCACTTACCACGAATACAATCCTGATTTTGAGTTTCAGGCAAACAATGAATGTTTTGATACGGTGATATCAGAGCCACGTTACTCATTTGACGAGGCTCCTCAAGGACTCATGCGATATGCTAATAAATGACTATTATAAATATAGCAGTTTCAGGAATAAACGAATAATTCCGTCCACGCTACACAATATCACTAGAATTTTCTAATACCCTGAAGATCTGTGTACAGTTTGATTCTAACCTAACTGAACTACTGTTGTTGTTGTTGATGTTGTGGTCTTCAGTCCTGAGACTGATTTGATGCAGCTCTCCATGCTAATCTATCCTGTACAAGCTTCTTCATCTCCCAGTACCTACTGCAACCTACATCCTTCTGAATCTGCTTAGTGTATTCATCTCCTGGTCTCCCTCTACTATTTTTACCCCCCACGCTGCCCTCCAATGCTAAATTTGTGATTCCTTGATGCCTCAGGACATGTCCTACCAACCGATCCCTTCTTCTAGTCAAGTTGTGCCACAAACTCCTCTTCTCCCCAATCCTATCCAATACCTCCTCATAGTTACGTGATCTACCCACCTAATCTTCAACATTCTTCTGTAGCACCACATTTCGAAAGCTTCTATTCTCTTCTTGTCCAGACTATTTATTGTCCATGTTTCACTTCCATACATGGCTACACTCCATACAAACACTTTCAGAAATGACTTCCTGACACTTAAATGTATACTCGATGTTAACAAATTTCTTTTCTTCAAAAACGCTTTCCTTGCCATTGCCAGTCTACATTTTACATCTTCTCTACTTCGACCATCATCAGTTATTTTGCTCCCCAAATAGCAAAACTCCTTTACTACTTTAAGTGTCTCATTTCCTATTCTAATTCCCTCAGCCTCACATTCCATTATCCTCGTTTTACTTTTGTTGACGTTCATCTTATATCCTCCTTTCAAGACACTGTCCATTCCGTTCAACTGCTCTTCCAAATCCTTTGCTGTCTCTGACAGAATTACAATGTCATCGGTGAACCTCAAAGTTTTTATTTCTCTCCCTGGATTTTAATACCTACTCCGAATTTTTCTTTTGTTTCCTTTACTGCTTGCTCAATATACAGATTGAATAACATCGGGGAGAAGCTACAACCCTGTCTCACTCCCTTCCCAACCACTGCTTCTCTTTCATGTCCTTCGACTCTTATAACTGCCATCTGGTTTTTGTACAAATTGTAAATAGCCTTTCGCTCCCTGTATTTTACCCCTGCCACCTTTAGAATTTGAAAGAGAGTATTCCAGTCAACATTGTCAAAAGCTTTCTCTAAGTATACAAATGCTAGAAACGTAGATTTGCCTTTCCTTAATCTTTCTTCTAAGATAAGTCGTAAGGTACAAATTGTAAATAGCCTTTCGCTCCCTGTATTTTACCCCTGCCACCTTTAGAATTTGAAAGAGAGTATTCCAGTCAACATTGTCAAAAGCTTTCTCTAAGTATACAAATGCTAGAAACGTAGATTTGCCTTTCCTTAATCTTTCCTCTAAGATAAGTCGTAAGGTCAGTATTGCCTCACGTGTCCCAACATTTCTACGGAATCCAAACTGATCTTCCCCGAGGTCGGCTTCTACCAGTTTCTCCATTCGTCTGTAAATAATTCGCGTTAGTATTTTGCAGCTGTGGCTTATTAAACTGATAGTTCGGTAATTTTCACGTCTGTCAACACCCGCTTTCTTTGGAATTGGAATTATTATATTCTTCTTGAAGTCTGAGGGTATTCGCCTGTCTCGTGCATCTTGCTCACCAGATGGTAGAGGTTTGTCATGACTGGCTCTCCCAAGGCCGTCAGTAGTTCTAATGGAATGTTGTCTACTCCTGGGGCCTTGTTTCGACTCAGGTCTTTCAGTGCTCTGTCAAGCTCTTCACGCAGTATCGTATCACCCAATTCATCTTCATCTACATCCTTTTCCATTTCCATAATATTGTCCTCAAGTACATCGCCCTTGTATAGACCCTCTATATACTCCTTCCACCTTTCTGCTTTCCCCTCTTTGCTTAGAACTGGGTTTCCATCTGAGCTCTTGATATTCATACAAGTGGCTCTCTTTTCTCCAAAGGTCTCTTTAATTTTCCTGTAGGTAGTATCTATCTTACCCCTAGTGAGATAAGCCTCTACATCCTTACAGTTGTCCTCTAGCCATGCCTGCTTAGCCATTTTGCACTTCCTGTCGATCTCATTTTTGAGACGTTTGTATTCCTTTTTGCCTGCTTCATTTACTGCATTTTTATATTTTCTCCTCTCATCAATGAAATTCAATATTTCTTCTGTTATCCAAGGATTTCTACTAGCCCTCTGCTGACTTCACTACTTCATCCCTCAGAGCTACCCATTCGTCTTCTACTGTATTTCTTTCCCCCATTCCTGTCAATTGTTCCCTTATGCTGTCCCTGAAACTCTGTACAACCTCTGGTTTCGTCAGTTTATTCAAGTCCCATCTCCTTAAATTCCCACCTTTTTGCAATTTCTTCAGTTTTAGTCTACAGTTCATAACCAATAGATTGTGGTCAGAGTCGACATCTGCCCCTGGAAATGTCCTACAATTTAAAACCTGGATCCTAAATCTCTCTCTTACCATTATATAATCTATCTGATACCTTTTAGTATCTCCAGGATTCTTCCGTGTATGGAACCTTCTTTTATGATTCTTGAACCAAGTGTTAGCTATAAACGCTTATTCCACATATGGTTTCCATGACAGATGAGGTTAATACCCAGAGATTTCATGGTTTCGAGTTCCAGTGTATTCAGGTGAGTAGTCCTACCGATTTGGACAGATTCACTGTAGACAGGATTGAATTTTGTGCCGTAACTGTTTCTGCTTGTTATACAGACGACAAACTTTTAACCAGCGTTTTGACCAATGTGGAATTCTCCTATGTGTGCCTTTATATTCCATATCTCTTTTCTCTTCACTCCTGCCTCACATAGCCCCCTGAGTGTCAGGTCAACAATTTGCTTTTGTTGCACTTGTCAGAGTGGAGACTATGATTTCTCGGATTATATCTCTCGGTAGTCTGTTCTTGACAACAGTCACTGGTGCCATCCTAGTGACCCCTTGTGGTAACTTGTTCATTATGTCCTCGAAGTGGCGTCGGAATACATCCCAGATGGCGTGTCGTTCCACCAGTATATACAGCAAAAGGTTTACCAAGCCTTTCATTATCCTTTCTGCCCGGGACGACCGGGGATGTTGTATGGATGCGTATATCAGTTTAATCCTGTATTTCTATATCATAGCTTTCCATTTCTCTGACCGTATCCATTGTCGGTGATAGATGGCCTTCCTGGGTGAGGAAGGCTCTGCAGAAGCTTCTGCACTCTGTCTGCACTGTTGCCTTGTTCATGCCGGCTAAGATGACATACTTAGATGTCAGCTCCACTACTACCAGGATGTAACTGTAACCTCTACCTATGCGGACGAGAGGGCCCGTTAATTCGGTTGCAGTGAGATGTTTAGCTTGGTTGGAATTATGGGATGCAGAGATGCCTGCATTGTCACTGTAGCATGCTTTGATTTCTGACGGGCTTTACACACCGGGAAAACCTTTCGAATTCGTCTGTCCATATTTTTAAAGTGGCACAGTGTGCGTTATTTCTGGTAGCGTTTCGTGCCTCCAAAACTAAGGTGAGTGTACCAGATAACTTTGCTCACAAGTTCATTTGGAATACAAACACGCCGGGACGCTCCTCCTCCCTCACTGCGAAAGAACAAGATCCACTTCCACAATGGCTGTGCCCTAGAAAGTGGGACAGCAATAAAACGCTACTTTCTCGATGTGCGGCTCTGTCTCAGGTGACGGACGTGGTTCAGAATCTGCCAGGCAGTGATGTGCGGCGCCTGTAATTCCTTATCGCGGGAGCGAAATATGCAAAGTCGTGGATAGCGTTATGTTAGACGGATCGCAGTTACTCTCTAACGGAGGCCTGAAATCTCTGTAGATTGCAGCATGTGACACTCCCGTTCACTGGTCATACTATAGGCCAATGTGGCTCACTTAGCAATGAGCGCAAGGAGATCAAACGTCAAGTAGCAGACATGTCACGAACAAGACTGCCATTGGCACAGCGAGCTCTCTAAGATGACTGTAGAGTCTAAACTGTCGGCACAGCTAAGGGCTCACCAAAGAAGCCCCACTCAACACCAGTCCTAGTGCGAAGTCAGCCTCAGGGCAAGTGTCCCAAGTTCGCCACACTCATAACAAAAGTAGTCTGAATCCAAAGACCCACTCCCTACAGGAGTCTGAAACGGAAGACCAAGTATCTCCTCTCCTCACTGTCCATCAACCCCAGTAAATTCCGTAAAAGCACTTCTGCACCTGCTCACACAAGCGTTTCGTGCCAGACTTCACGAGCTCCATGTCTCCCCTCTAATTCGTCTGCTCTGCTCATTGGCCAATCCCAGTCAAAGTTAACAATATTCTGGTCTTTTCAGGAGAAGGCCCAATCCTTGACTGGCAAATTTCCACACAGAGAGGAGGAGATGTTGCGCTCCTGACTTGTCTTTTTCCCACAGCCAGTTGATGCAGAACGTTATTTTGAGTCTCCGTAAAGCTTTAAAGTGGATAACACGTTTATGATATACACTCCCGGAAATGGAAAAAAGAACACATTGACACCGGTGTGTCAGACCCACCATACTTGCTCCGGACACTGCGAGAGGGCTGTACAAGCAATGATCACACGCACGGCACAGCGGACACACCAGGAACCGAGGTGTTGGCCGTCGAATGGCGCTAGCTGCGCAGCATTTGTGCACCGCCGCCGTCAGTGTCAGCCAGTTTGCCGTGGCATACGGAGCTCCATCGCAGTCTTTAACACTGGTAGCATGCCGCGACAGCGTGGACGTGAACCGTATGTGCAGTTGACGGACTTTGAGCGAGGGCGTATAGTGGGCATGCGGGAGGCCGGGTGGACGTACCGCCGAATTGCTCAACACGTGGGGCGTGAGGTCTCCACAGTACATCGATGTTGTCGCCAGTGGTCGGCGGAAGGTGCACGTGCCCGTCGACCTGGGACCGGACCGCAGCGACGCACGGATGCACGCCAAGACCGTAGGATCCTACGCAGTGCCGTAGGGGACCGCACCGCCACTTCCCAGCAAATTAGGGACACTGTTGCTCCTGGGGTATCGGCGAGGACCATTCGCAACCGTCTCCATGAAGCTGGGCTACGGTCCCGCACACCGTTAGGCCGTCTTCCGCTCACGCCCCAACATCGTGCAGCCCGCCACAAGTGGTGTCGCGACAGGCGTGAATGGAGGGACGAATGGAGACGTGTCGTCTTCAGCGATGAGAGTCACTTCTGCCTTGGTGCCAATGATGGTCGTGTGCGTGTTTGGCGCCGTGCAGGTGAGCGCCACAATCAGGACTGCATACGACCGAGGCACACAGGGCCAACACCCGGCATCATGGTGTGGGGAGCGATCTCCTACACTGGCCGTACACCACTGGTGATCGTCGAGGGGACACTGAATAGTGCACGGTACATCCAAACCGTCATCGAACCCATCGTTCTACCATTCCTAGACCGGCAAGGGAACTTGCTGTTCCAACAGGACAATGCACGTCCGCATGTATCCCGTGCCACCCAACGTGCTCTAGAAGGTGTACGTCAACTACCCTGGCCAGCAAGATCTCCGGATCTGTCCCCCATTGAGCATGTTTGGGACTGGATGAAGCGTCGTCTCACGCGGTCTGCACGTCCAGCACGAACGCTGGTCCAACTGAGGCGCCAGGTGGAAATGGCATGGCAAGCCGTTCCACAGGACTACATCCAGCATCTCTACGATCGTCTCCATGGGAGAATAGCAGCCTGCATTGCTGCGAAAGGTGGATATACACTGTACTAGTGCCGACATTGTGCATGCTCTGTTGCCTGTGTCTATGTGCCTGTGGTTCTGTCAGTGTGATCATGTGATGTATCTGACCCCAGGAATGTGTCAATAAAGTTTCCCCTTCCTGGGACAATGAATTCACGGTGTTCTTATTTCAATTTCCAGGAGTGTAATTATCTAGACAGAGTGCAAAAAATGGTTCTAATGGCACTGAGCACCATGGGTGCTTAGAACTACTTAAACCTACCTAACCTAACGACAACACACACATCCATGCCCGAGGCAGGATTCGAACCTGGAACCGTAGCGGTCGCGCAGTTCCAGACTGCAGCGCCTAGAACTGCTCGGCCACTCCTGCCGGCAGGCAGCCTGCACATTTCCCCATGTCTGACCAGGAGCCCCACCTAAATCAAGGGAAATGCTTTTGTGCTCGAACATAGATCATTTCAGTGACACCATAAATCTTGTGTTACTTCTAAAAGTGTTTTGAAGACAAGTGGTTTCCCAAAAAACTCGGCAGCCAAGGGACAACAGCATCTGATGCCTCCGTCGATAGCATCCTGTCCACTGTGGACATGCTAATTTTTATGGCCGCCATCCCTGTTCTCAAAGGGTGTTTATAATGCTGGCGTAACGCGTTGTCTGAGTGAGCTAGATTTCTCTCACGCCCTCGGCTTCTGTTATGGCAAGAGGTGCCTAATCGGTAGGTCCTGGTAGGTCATTTTTCCACCCTCCCGACCGAACACAAATTCTTGGGCCCAGCGTTCTGTCCCCAGCAAGTGCTTCGCGACGTTCCTTTCCCTAATAGCTGTAGGTGGCTTTCAACCTCTAAACATCCACTGCAAGATTTGCTGTTAAATGACCAAACTGTCTGCTTGTTGTCATCTCCCGAAAAATACTATTCAAAGGAGTGACACTGTATAGACCCTGCATGCATCAACAGTGCACACACTTCCATCAATGCCTGCTCATGCTGATAACTTTCTACTGTCTCGCGAACATGATGTCTTGGGTGAAAAGTCAACATTAAATTGCACCCTTGAATATAGAGAATAGTTAGAGAGTGACTTGGCCTTTCTCAAGGCCTCTTCATAAATAAAAGAATGTTCGTTAGGTATTCTGCTGGGTAGAGCAATTACAAATACAGATCTGCTCAAGTTTGTTAGGAAAAAATTCAGCATTCCAAGATTCCGTGGTGTGTTTATGTGGGATACGTTACCGAAGACTATGTGGAAATCCAGAGAAGGTAGAATTGCGAATTTAGATGTTGCTGGGGAATCAAGAAGTGGCGTCTGTTAAGAAAAATGCAAATAACAGCTACTGTTTCGACTCATTTTGAGACTTGCAGCGGCCAGAAGAGTTACAACGATATTCACAAACAGAAGTCTTGTATTCTATGATTTTCATCGCTACCAAGATTTTAACACCTACTTATGCAGGCATCTGTGCATCATGTTTCTCCTAACGTACGTTTACGAGGAAGCAAATATACAAGCAGATCCATTAAGTGTCCACCTGTCAGTTGAGGTTCTCATGCAGTGTCCTCTGATTTTAAAAAATCTATCGTCAGTATTGCACGCGAATTACTTCCCGCCGATTGATTTAAGCAATGGGAGTGGAGTTTTCCACGGACTGTACTGGAGATTTACAACAGCATTCCAAATATTACAGAGGCTAACAATGAACTTCATCTGGAAATTAACGGTGGAAAAGAAATTGTGGAAATAGAACCTCGTGCCTACAATAGTGACGATTCAAATTAAGTTTTAAAATGATCTGGAAAAGGGATTGCGCTACATACTAATACCAGTACACTTAAATCTGAAATGAATACGAGTGCAACGATTGATTTTAACCAGAAAGGTTCAATAGGACAGCTACTGTGTTTCACAAAAGGGCAGGTTTTGAAGAAGGGTCCTAATAAATCCTACAGATCCCATCAATCAGTGCATACACTTACTGTCAGTACAATCTGTGTAGAGTGTAACATTGCAACAAACTCTTATCTCAACAACAGTTTGATTCATATAATTTGCAGATTCTTCCCATCAGTGGGAACAGGGTGTAAGAACGTTGAGACCCATACCAACGCTATTTATCTCCCAGTTAACAATTCAGGCTTTGGGCTATCTGTAACTGCGTATTGTGGACCAGGATAATCGTCTTGTCGACTTTAGTGGTGAGGGAATCACTGTACGGCTACATCTAAAACGGCACCAGCAGTGACCTTGAACACGCAGAGGCCCAGCAGCGGCGGTGGCGGCCTTCATCCAGCCAGGATCCGTCGGAGGCAGAAGTGACGATCTTTATTTAAGTTGCTAGACCGGAAGTGTCTCACACGTGCTTTAACTCGTCAGGGGATCGCAGCAGCCCAGTATTGTCAACGAGACAGAATGGGTGTAAGACATAAAACCAAAGTGCACAATGCAGAGCGCTGCACTTCGCATCAGAACAACAAGGTGATGTGCAAGCTACGATTGTCTTAAATTAGTAAGTTTGAAGCTGCGTTCGATATAACTAGCCCAGTGGAATGTGATGAGTGTATTATACGCCAGGAATACTTCTCTCGTAAACTTTATGCAACAACCACATTTAATAAGAAGGATCAAATCAGGATTGTCATCCAACACCAAAACGTTTTAACCCTCCCATGCAAGAGTTTCATATATCTTGATGGAACATTTACATTCCGGGGAACACGCCGAAGTAGCAGGCTGTAAAAATCATTAGACCTGGGTGGGTTAGTATCTGTGTAATTGTAGTCAACGAAACGGCCGAAATATGAGTCAAATGAGGCATGATATGGCAGACAGACACCGGTGATGAGGTGGAAGCAGGCAGGAGAACCTCAAGCAAGCTGCGTGTTGGAGATGTGCGCCGCCACCGAAAACGGGAAACGATGCCGCACTTTATCGAAGGCGCTGTCGAAGTCTATAGCGACGACCACTGCACAGAGTGTGCAGGCCGCCGCCATCGCAATTAAGTCGCGACATTCCCCGTGGCAGTCTGTATGTTAACCTGCCCCCAGGCGTCGTTTGCTCTGGGGACAGGATATGCTGGAGTGTTGGTCAGAGTCGCATTGCCAGTAAGCGGGCGAAAATGTTGTAAAGGGCATTTAGTAGGGTGAGCGGTCTGTAACTCGTGACCATCGAACCACGGGCTGGTTTGTGGACCGGAATGATGATGCCCTCAACAAAGGCGGATGGGATTGGTTGGTCAAATGTCATCATTTCTTGATACATAGTCATCCACCGTGGTGCCATGAGGTCCCGGAAGATACGGTAGAACTCAATTGGTAAGCCGTCAATGCCAGGCGATCTATTGAGTGCACCCTTGTCGATTGCGTTATCGACTTCGTCCCACGTGACCGCCACTGTCAAAGCATCCGTCTCCGTGTGGTGGAGAGTGAGCGTGACGTAATGCAAACTGGAATCGTCTGCTTCTGTATTAGCATCTTCTTCACTATAAGTACGATGGTAGTGTTCGACGAAAGCGTGGACGATGTCATTCTCATTGTTCATCTGCGTGCCATGAAGCGTGGTCAGAGTGCTGATGATTTGCCGACGACGCCGTCGTTCGTCGGACACCATATGATGCATGGACGGAATTTCTAAATCCTTATGATCGTGGCGCCGCGTCCGTATCACCATTCCTTACAATTTCCAGCGAGCTAGTGCAATTATACTCGCCGTGGTTCGTTATCGTTCCAACTGGTTGCCTGCGGTTGGCGGCTGAGTGCCAGATCTCGAAGAATCGCACAATAGAGTGTTGTAATGCCAGTCGGTCGTGTCTTTCCCGTATCTCATCAGTGTCCTCCGGATCGCTGGTTTGACGCAGTCCATCCACCATGTCAATGTCGAGCGGTAGTAGGGAAGGTGTCGTTCGCAGACTGTCCACGTCTCAGTGACTTGTTGGCGACACGTCAGGTCATGCAGATGAGATGTACTTAGTTTCCAAGGCGACGGCTGCGCATACAGATTGCGGCGGAAGGAGCACCGTACAGATGTAGGCGCAATGATCGGAAAAGGCCAATGACCAGCGTTCGGCGCCCCGTATCGCAGATCGAAGAGTATTTGAGGCATATATCCTGTCTAGTCGGCTTGCGGAATGACTGGTAAAAAAGGTATGCCCAGAACGGTCGCCATGTTGAACTTCTAAGGTATTGTGAAGCAGGAGGTCCTACGCCACTATACGTAGTTCCTGGCAGGTATCAAAAAAATGACTCCAAGCACTATGGGACTTAACATCTGAGGTCATCAGTCCCCTAGACTTAGAACTACTAAAACCTAACTAACTTAGGACATCACACACGTCCATGCCTGAGGCAGGATTCGAACCTGCGACCGTAGCAGCAGCACGGTTGTGGACTGAAGCGCCTAGAACAGCTCGGCCACAGCGGCCGTCCTGGCATGTATCTTTGGGGTGCAGAACGCAGTTAAAAACCACCTCCTAGTAGGCAGCGGTCATATCGCCGTAAAAACAGGGGGGCGATTTCTTTGGGATAAAACTGGGCCCTTCCATGTCGTCGGTCGGTGCCTGAGGGGGCGTAGACATTAATGATGCATGTCTCCATGGCAAAGAGTGCCATGCCCCGAGCTGATGGAAGGAAGACGACGTCGGCCACAGAAATCCCGTGGCGGATGTAGATGGCCTCTCCGCGGCCCATAGGATCACTCGCGGAGGCTTTGGCGGTATAGCCATTGTTATCTGGGAGACTGGAAAAGTGAACATCCTGCAGAAGGGCGAATCAGAAGCCCAGAACATCTCGTGCATAAGGCGGGTTTTCATCCTGAAACGAATGTTGTTGGTGTTGATGGTTCCTATCCGGTAGGCCTGGTGGTGAACTGCTGGAGGCTGGCCCACTCTGCTGTTAGCGCAAGGGCGTGGGCGTCGCAGTGGAACGTTATCCCTCTCGCCCGCAGGGGATTCTGGGGAGAGCATGATTAGTGGCTCAGCCCCGTCGGAACATGGTCCCGTAACGCGTCCTGCTCCTCGACCTCGACCTCGTGCCACGCCGTGGAAGTGGTCCATTTTGTCTGCATAAGATGATGTAATGGAGCGTGGTGTAGCGTCGCCTTTGATATGTTCATGATTTAGTTCAGCGTCAGCATGGGGCGCAGGCACACCAGTGGATGACTCCGCGCTCATAACGTCTTCGTCAGCAGTAGCGGGTTCTGGGACGTCATGCTTATCGATGGTTGCGTCATCCTCGACTTGCAACGTCTCCTCTTGGCCGGAAACGGTGCGGCGCCTTCTCTTGCGACGTTCGGAGAACGTTTTTTCCTTGTGGTACCCTCAGCGTCCGACGACGGAAGGGAGTCGCGTCGCTCTGTCAGGAAGGCCGCCGTAGGGACGATGAACGAGTCGATCTCCATCGTGTTGCCGAGGGTAGGGTCAGGGGCCGGTTGCGTCGCCATCGTCGGAGCGGCATTGATGACCGGCCGAGGCGGCGGGCCGTCCGAGGCGCTCTCCGTCGGCGTCTGGTCGGGCTCGTTGGTGGCGTCCGGTCGGCCTTGCGGAGCGGTAGGAGAAGCTAGAGAGCAGCGGCGTAGGTCACCGGTAGCACCATAGGTTGCGACGTGGATGGGTCTTCAGCAGCTGGATGTTACGTAATACGCCGTTGTAGGCATTCAGATCTGAGGTGGCCGTCTTTGCCGAACCCGGAACAGGTCAGAGACTGGCCTTTGTATACAATTATGGCACGGCATCCGCTGAAGTACGACGGGATGTGGCTTCGGAGATCAGCGGTGACCTGTCGGACCCCCTTTAGGACAGGATATGTCCGAAACACTTCTCCGGAGTGTGGCCATGGACTGTGCTGCATGTTCGGAGTGCCACGACGACATCCTCAGCAGGAAGTTCGAATGGCAATTCCAAAATGCGTATCGGCATACCTAAGCCCGCGTGGTCGACGGTTATTGCCCCCACATAGCCATCAGCATGTTAGAAGCAGAGCCCCTGTTTGGTCTCACGTAGGATACGTTCGCACTCTGCGTCGTTAGTGATTTTAACATAGACCGTGCAGCTCACGATCGACAAATACATGCCGATAATATTGGTCGCCGGGATCTCCACTTCCACTCGCAGAAAACGCCCCAACTCGAGAGCTTTCGGTCGGGCATAATTGTTGCAGAATGCAAATCGGAGTGTGATTTACGGTAACGGTCCGCCATGGATCTTATACGGTGAGCCGACACCTAAGCTACGGCCGTCAGAATGTAACCAAGGCAAGCTCACGCTCTGCTCGCTGTAAACACGGACGCGTCCGCTCTGTTGCCCTACCAAAGGCAGACTGACTGAGCTACCCAAGTATAATTCACGACTCGTCCTCACAGCTTTAATTCCGCCAGTACCTCGTCTCCTACCTTCCAAACTTCTCAGAAGCTCTTCTGCGAACCTTGCACAACTCGCACTCCTGGATGAAAGGATACTGCGGAGACATGGCTTAGCCACAGCTGAGGGGATGTTTGCGGAATGAAATTTTCACTCTGCAGCGGAGTGTGCGCTGATATGAAACTTCCTATCAGATTAATACTGTGCCCGCGAAACTCAAAGGTCCCGAGTTCGAGTCTCGTTCCGGCACACAGTTTTAATCTGCCAGGAAATTTCAAGGAAATATTTCATTGTGGATTTGCGTAATTCTAAATTAGTTTTCATTTTAAATGAAGGTTTTGTGCTCTTGAAGGACAACGCAAAACCACACATAGCAAGGCTCACAGAGGATCACAGTCGTCGCTTCGGATGGGAGAGATTGGATCACCCGGCTACAGCCTCGATTTTGGTCCATCAGGCTGTTCCCTGCGTTGAAACCCACACTCTCGGTACATCACTTCCAAACCAGTGCTGAGGTGGAGTAGGCTGTGCGACAGTTGTTTGCATCGCGAGGCACCAAGTTTTAACCCGAGTGGTTTCTGCAAACAGATTTCACGCTATGACAAATGTGTCAATATCAGTGGTGAGGGTACCGAAAAATATTGCAAGGTGTATTGTTCATGATGCCAAGGTGTAGTTTTGGCAATAAAGATTCCATGTAAAAAGTAATGACGAAACTTATTTCAGAACATCCTTCGAACTAAAATGGATACTCTGTTTCTGCTGCTAGAAGGCCATCTGTCGTCTTTTCAACTTTCAGCTGAATGGTTCTTTTCGGTACATGCTATCAGCGCAGGTGCATGGGTGAAAATGGCTCTGAGCATAATGGGACTCAACTTCTGAGGACATCAGACCCTTGAACTTGTTGTTGTTGTTGTTGTGGTCTTCAGTCCTTAAACTGGTTTGATGCAGCTCTCCATGCTACTCTATCCTGTGCAAGCTTCTTCATCTCCTAGTACTTACCGCAACCTACATCCTTCTGAATCTGCTTAGTGTATCCATCTCTTGGTCTCCCTCTACGATTTTTACCCTCCGCGCTGCCCACCAATTCTAAATTTGTGATTCCTTGATGCCTCAAAGCATGTCCTACCAACCGATCCCTTCTTCTAGTCAAGTTGTGCCACAAACTTCTCTTCTCCCCAATCCTATTCAATACCTCCTCATTAGTTACATGATCTACCCACCTTATCTTCAGCATTCTTCTGTAGCACCACATTTCGAAAGCTTCTATTCTCTTCTTGTCCAAACTAGTTATCGTCCATGTTACACTTCCATACATGGCTACACTCCATACAAAAACTTTCAGAAATGACTTCCTGACACTTAAATGTATACTCGATGTTAACAAATTTCTCTTCTTCAGAAACGATTTCCTTGCCATTGCCAGTCTACATTTTATATCCTCTCTACTTCGACCATCATCGGTAATTTTACTCCCTAAATAGCAAAACTCCTTTACTACTTTAAGTGTCTCATTTCCTAATCTAATTCCCTCAGCATCACCCGATTTAATTTGACTACATTCCATTATCCTCGTTTTGCTTTTGTTGATGATAATCTTATATCCTCCTCTCAAGACACTGTCCATTCCGTTCAACTGCTCTTCCAAGTCCTTTGCTGTCTCTGACAGAATTACAATGTCATCGGCGATCCTCAAAGTTTTTACGTCTTCTCCATGAATTTTAATACCTACTCCGAATTTTTCTTTTGTTTCCTTTACTGCTTGCTCAATATACAGATTGAATAACATCGGGGAGAGGCTACAACCCCGTCTCACTCCTTTCCCAACCACTGCTTCCCTTTCATACCCCTCGACTCTTATAACTGCCATCTGGTTTTTGTACAAATTGTAAATAGCCTTTCGCTCCCTGTATTTTACCCCTGCCACCTTCAGAATTTGAAAGAGAGTATTCCGGTCAACATAGTCAAAACCTTTCTCTAAGTCTCCAAATGCTAGAAACGTAGGTTTGTCTTTCCTTAATCTTTCTTCTAAGGTAACTCGTAAGGTTAGTATTGCCTCACGTGTTCCAACATTTCTACGGAATCCAAACTGATCTACCCCGAGGTCCGCTTCTACCAGTTTTTCCATTCGTCTGTAAAGAATTCCCGTTAGTATTTTGCAGCTGTGACTTATTAAACTGATAGTTTGGTAATTTTATCTGTCAACACCTGCTTTCTTTGGGATTGGAATTATTATATTCTTCTTGAAGTCTGTGGGTATTTCGCCTGTCTGATACATCTTGCTCACCAGATGGTAGAGTTTTGTCATGACTGGCTCTCCCAAGGCCATCAGTAGTTCTAATGGAATGTTGTCTACTCCCGGGGCCTTGTATCGACTCAGGTCTTTCAGTGCTCTGTCAAACTCTTCACGCAGTATCTTATCTCCCGTTTCATCTTCATCTAAATCCTCTTCCATTTCCATAATATTGTCCTCAAGTACATCGCCCTTGTATAAACCCTCTATATACTCCTTCCACCTTTCTGCTTTCCCTTCTTTGCTTAGAACTGGGTTGTCATCTGAGCTCTTGATGTTCATACAAGTGGTTCTCTTCTCTCCAAAGGTCTCTTTACTTTTCCTGTAGGCATTATCTATCTTACCCCTAGTGAGACAAGGCTCTACATCCTTACATTTGTCCTCTAGCCATCCCTGCTTAGCCATTTTGCACTTCCTGTCGATCTAATTCTTGAGACGTTTGTATTCCTTTTTGCCTGCTTCATTTACAGCATTTTTATATTTTCTCCTTTCATCAGTTAAATTCAATATTTCTTCTGTTACCCAAGGATTTCTACTAGCCCTCGTCTTTATACCTACTTGATCGTCTGCTGGCTTCACTACTTCATCCCTCAAAGCTACCCATTCTTCTTCTACAGTATTTCTTTCCCCCAGTCCTGTCAATTGTTCCCTTATGCTTTCCCTGAAACTCTCTACAACCTCTGGCTCCTTCAGTTTATCCAGGTCCCATCTCCTTAAATTCCCACCTTTTTGCAGTTTCTTCAGTTTCAATCTGCATTTCATAACCAATACATTGTGGTCAGAATCCACATCTGCCCCTGGAAATGTCTTACAATTTAAAACCTGGTTCCTAAATCTCTGTCTTACCATTATATAATCTATCTGATACCTTTTAGTGTCTCCAGGATTCTTCCAGGTATACAACCTTCTTTTATGATTCTTGAACCAAGTGTTAGTTATGATTAAGTTATGCTGTGTGCAAAATTCTACAAGGCGGCTTCCTCTTTCATTTCTTCCCCCCAAACCGTATTCACCTACTATGTTTCCTTCTCTCCCTTTTCCTACTGACGAATTCCAGTCACCCATGACTATTAAATTTTCGTGTCCCTTCACTACCTGAATAATTTCTTTTATCTCGTCATACATTTCATCTATTTCTTCATCATCTGCAGAACTAGTTGGCATATCAACTTGTACTACTGTAGTAGGCATGGGCTTTGTGTCTATCTTGGCTACAATAATGCGTTCACTATGCTGTTTGTAGTAGCTAACCCGCACTCCTATTTTTTATTCATTATTAAACCTACTCCTGCATCACCCCTATTTGATTTTGTATTTATAACCCTGTAATAACCTGACCAAAAGTCTTGTTCCTCCCGCCACCAAACTTCACTAATTCCCATTATATCTAACTTTAACCTATCCATTTCCCTTTTTAAATTCTCTAACCTACCTGCCCGATTAAGGGACCTGACATTCCACGCTCCGATTCGTAGAACACGTTTTCTTTCTCCTGATTACGACGTCCTCCTGAGTAGTCCCCGCCCGGAGATCCGAATGGGGGACTATTTTACCTCCGGAATATTTTACCCAAGAGGACGCCATCATCATTTAACCATACAGTAAAGCTGCATGTCCTCTGGAAAAAATACGGCTGTAGTTTCCCCTTGCTTTCAGCCGTTCGCAGTACCAGCACAGCAGAGCCGTTTTGGTTAATGTTACAAGGCCAGATCAGTCAATCATCCAGACTGTTGCCCCTGCAACTACTGAAAAGGCTGTTGCCCCTCTTCAGGAACCACATGTTTGTCTGGCCTCTCAACAGATACCCCTCCGTTGTGGTTGCACCTACGGTACGGCCATCTGTATCGCTGAGGCACGCAAGCCTCCCCACCAACGGCAAGGTCCATGGTTCATGGGGGGCCCTAGAACTTAGAACTACTTAAACCTAACTAACCTAAGGACATCACACACATCCATGCCAGAGGCGGGATTCGAACCTGCGACCGTAGCGGTGGCGCGTTTCCAGACTGTAGCGCCTAGAACCGCTCGGCCACTCCGGCCGGTGCATGGGTGAAAAGCTTTGAATCTACAGGAAAAGCACTTAAGGGGAAATCGTCAAGAAGGCAAAGAAATTTTAGATCACGGGAATAGCAGAGGTGCAAAGTATTGTAACCTACAGACCACAGTGGTCTTAGAGACAAAAAGCAATAGTAGTGGTAATGATTAGCTGTAGTGTGCACAGAACTTTACAGAATGATTTAAAGTTTGATCCATACAATATACCAGTGTGTTACTGTTAAATGAAAGTGATCATGAATGGAGAATGGCTCTGTGTGTTGAACTGTTCACACTTTGACACAATGAGGGTTTCTTAAATTTTCTGCGGATAGGTGATGAGACGCATTTTCATCTAAGTGGTTATGTGAACACCAACAAAACTGCTGTTACTGGCGCGATGATAATCGTCACGATCTCCATCAGCGCTCCTTATACAGTCAGAAAGACACACCGTGTTGTCCTGTCATCTGAATGGGCATAAGTGACCATTTCGTTTTTTGAGTATGAACATGGATGAGCAACCCAGTCACATCTCAGCGATACGCTGCAATGGTCGACACGGTCCTCACAGCTGAATGTGAACAGTTTTCTGAAAATTAGTATCGGTTTAATTGTACTCAAATTTCAACGGCAACAATGAGCAGACTTTTTCGTAACATCATTTAAACGAATGGGGACATTCTGTGTCCTCCCAGACCCTCCCGACTTACTGGTCTGTGATTACTTCATTTGGGGGTTCCTTAAATACAGAGTGTAAGCTAGGCATCTACACACAAAATAAAGACACGTTTGTCACAATTAAACAATATACACTGTTGGAAAGAAGTAGGTCACAATTTAAAGGTTTCCAGTTCACTCAAAGTTTATTGATGCAACGTTGCATATGTAGTACATGAAGTTATTGCATTTACAGAGCAATACCACAAGTGGTTCTGAGGTACCATGTATCTTCCCATGCTGAAACACCCAAATTGGCAAGTGGTGTAGCCTCCATGGACGACAATTCAGGCGCTGACTCCGGCATCCAGTCTATTTCGCAGATAGCGAATACTATCTTGGGATACGATACTGCCACCCTTACTCGACCTGTTCAAGTAGTCTGGAAAGAGTTGTTGGTTGATAAATTACATGAGTCACTTCTTTTCCCATCAAACATCCGTGTCCTCAATTGGAGACAATTCGAGAGGTCGTGCTGGCCGTTAAAGTTGCTGCACGTCTTGCAGAACACGTTGAGTTTCAAGGGCACTGTGTGGTCGAGCGTTATCGTGTTGGAAGAACGCATCAACCTCCTGTTGCAAGATCAACAAAATAACGGGTCTAACAATATTCTGCATGCACCGAGTGCTGGTTAGCGAACCCTCCACAACCTAAGGCGAACGAGAGCAGTAGCTTATCGCACCTGAGTGGGACCAGTGTGTCTTCGACGAATGCTCTCTACGAGACAGCGCTCACCAGGTCTACATCGTACGCACAAACGACCATCACTTGCGAGCGATCAGAACCTGCTTCCATCTCTGAAGACCACGGTGTGCCATTACACCTTCCAAATGATCCTCTGACAGCCCCAGTCGAGCCGTACGAGGCCGAGGCGTGAGTGGAAGACGGCCAACATAACTTGCTCTCTCTCTCTCTCTGATGTGCACAGCGATGACATACAAAAACCAGATGACATGACCACCTTACATGTAGTGCGTGATTGTAGGCGCACTGCTAATAAGCGGTTCGAAACAGTTCGTGCTGATACATCTGGGTTCACAAGCCTTCTTACGTGCGCTGTGGTAGTTGTACCATCTGTCGCTGCAGCCCTTACAATACAGCTATCCTGGCTTGCGTCTGTGATGTGTGGATGTCCAGAACCTCGTCTAGAGCAAGCACAATTTGCGGAGCAGTCCTCTGAAAGGACCATCGCGCCACTCAGAGGGCCGCAATTCGACCCCTTTCAAAGTCGCTCATTTGGCTGTAGGAAGCACGACTGCATCTCCGTGGTATGGTTACCTACTTGATTCACACACTTCACCATACTGAGCCTTCTGGCTGTGAGTATTCCCTATTAATGTGTAGATACGGATGGAACTACGCTATCTGTTGTTGGACGACGCTGAAACTATTATCAGTACATCTACTGTTCCTCAAAGTGGTGTTTGTCATGGAGGTGCGTTCCAAGGAAAGACCTTTTATTTAGTTTCTTCTGGCAGAACACCAGAGCATCGCATACTGTCGCGGAGGAAATACGGCATTACATTCAAGTTGTGTCCAGGGAAGACGGCGGAAGCATTGGACCATTCGGTTATTCAAACAGCGAAAAACTGGCGTCGAACGATTCTTACACTACATACATATGGAGATGGGCAACGGTCAGCCAGCGCGTGACCCTGGTCCCGCACAGCTGTGCGTCACAGTGACACAAGTGCATCACGAGTTGCCCCGAAACTGGTATTTCTTCAGCGAGTAACAAATACATAGACATTTGTGTGGACATGGACTGTTACTAAGTTCAGTAAATCTAGGCTTCCTAAAATCTGCTACAATACTGAAGAGAATGTCTCAATTGTTTTTTCATACGGTACAAGAAATGCCATCATACACCGAAGAGGCAAAGAAACTGGTACACCTGCCTAATATCGTGTGGGGCCCCGCGAGCACGCAAAAAGTGCCGCAACACGACGTCGCATGGACTCTACTAATGTCTGAAGTAGTTCTGGAGATAACTGACTCCGTGGATTCCGCAGGGATGTCCACAAACATCTAAGACTACGAGGGGGTGGAAACCTCTTCTGAACAGCACGGTGCAAGGCATCCGAGATATACTCAACAATGTTCATGCCTGGGGAGTTTTGTGGCCAGTGGAACCGTTTAAACTCAGAAGAGTGTTCCTGAAACCACTCTGTAGCAATTCTGGAAGTGTGGGTTGCGCATTGCCGTGCTGGAACTGCCCAAGTCCGTCGGAATTCATAATGGACATGAATGAATGCAGGTGCCGGCCGGGGTGGCCGAGCGGTTCTAGGCGCTAGAGTCTGGAACCGTCTCGGGCATGGATGTGTGTGATGTCCTTAGGTTAGTTAGATTTAAGTAGTTCTAAGTTCTAGGGGACTGATGACCTTAGAAGTTAAGTACCATAGTGCTCAGAGCCATTTTTGAATGCAGGTAGTCAGACAGGATGCACACATACGTATCACATGTCTGAGTCGTATCTAGACGTATAAGGGATCCGATATCACTCCAACTTCCAAGTGCACTCGGCCCGCAGCATTACAGAGCAGCCACCAGCTTGAACAGGGTCCATGGATTCATAAGGACGTCTCCATACAAGTCCATCCACTCTATAGAATTTGAAATGAGACTCGTCATCAACAGTCCAATGTCAGTGTTGACGGGCCCAGGCAATTTCTAAAGCTTGGTGGCGTGAAGTCATCAGGGGTTATCCAGAACATTGTGAACGTGTAACAGATTCTAACTGTAATTCTTGTAAAGTACACACATGACTTGCACCAGAGTCTAACATATGTTAGCTTCAAGCTCACTAATATTTATTCTACGGTAATGCCTTTGGAAATAAAAATAAATAGTTTGAAAACAGCTATCAGTCTGAAAAGAGTAGACTTAATGAACATCCCGAATGCTTAATATCATGTAGCTGTGATACGAGAATCTCGTTTGTAATACTTGATTACGCGTTTATTTTATTCACCTTACGTCGTGATAAGTTAATAATTTTCACGTGAAATGTCTTCGTTGTTCTCGATTAGCGTGTCTTACAGATTGGTTGACGCAACACGTGTGACAAGTGTGCTCAGATAATCGTCATCTGTCACTTTTTATGCACCAGTGCTATAACGTAAATTTAGATGATTACACGTGTTTTCCGTAGACAGTATGGTTTTAATTAATCGGGGTTTGCTGTTCCTGATTTTATTTAGACCATCAGGACTGGTTTGTTCATAAACAATTATCGTTTTACGTGTGTCAAGTGGTTTTCATTCAGTTATCAGTTCAACTTAAAATTTACTATAGAATTAACAGCAGACATATCGGAAGATGAAGTATAGCTGTCCCTGATGCACGTGTGAAAGATGGTGGGAAAATATAAAACAACATCTTTCATAGGGTACTAGTTACCTGAATCGAGGCATCTTCACGGTTTCCAGCGGTTGGGTTTAAAATAGCGCCAGAAAAGAAATGGGTCAATGCTTTGATATTTGGGTCAGTAACATTAGTTTCTGAACGCTACCCCAACGAATTCTATGAGCGGTTTTCAAAGAACAATGTAACACATATTTTAATGGAAGCAGCTTGGTGTTATTCAGGACTGCAGAACACCATATCATCCTCATTCTTTTGGCTACAAAACCGTATTTTTCAACATAATCTCTGTTCAATAAAACGGCCTTAGACCATCTTATTGGGAGGAGTCGTATGCCTGCACGTTACCAATGTAGTGGTCGACGTCGCAGTCAACGTCTTTCTCTATCGATAACCTCACCGTCATCCAGTAACTGCTTACCGCAGAGTGCGCCCTTCATTGAGCCAAACACCTGCAAGTCGGATGGTGCGAGATCCAGGCACTAGGGTGGACGAGGAAGAACAGTCCAATGAAGTTTCGTGAGCTTCTGCCGGATGCGCAGACTTTTGTGAGGCCTCGCGTTGTCATGGGAAATTTTGTGGAGACGAAAACACTGAAATCGTTTCTTGAGGGTAGCACAATACAAGTCAGAGTTAATCGCTGTACCATGAGGGAATACATCAAACAGAATAACGCTTTCAGATTCCTACAATGCTGTCGCCAAGACCTTACCAACTGAAGGTGCAGCTTCGAACTCTTTCTTCGGATGAAAGTGTGTTGCCACTCCATGGATTACGGCTTTCCTCTCAATTCGAACTAATGAACCCATGTTTCATCCCCAGTGACGATGTTCCCACAAAAGATTATCATGAGCAGCCTCGTAACGCGTAAGAAATTTCGCACAGATGGTCCTTGCAGCTCTTTATGATCGTCTGTTAGGTTAGGAGGAACCTAGCGGGCACACACCTTTGAGTTCCCCAACTGGTGGATGACTTTTTCAACACTACCAGCAGAGAAGTCCAGTTGAGCAGCTAGGTGTCTGACAGTGATCAGTCGATCACCTCGAACGAGAGTGTCCGCACGTTGCAACATTCCAGAAGTCATAGCTGTGTGCAGCTCGCCGGCACCTGGAAGATCAGACAGGTATGTGCGACCTTGTTGGGATTATCACAGACGTCTTTTCCATATACTCACCGTGTTTTTGTTCACTGTCGGGTCACCGTAGACATTCTGCAAGCCCGTATGATTATCTTGTCGTGTCCCGAGGTGGAGTAACAAGGACACGTTTTAATTACCTCGACCGAGGGCATATAACAACGACATTTGCGTGGAAAGCTGGTAGATTTCCACCCTCTAAAGAATCTACACGGTTAGAGAGTGTTCAAAGACACAGAAATTGGTGTAAATCTCATTTCAAATTAAATTCCGAAAAACAAAGTTCAGTGGCAGTTCACTTCCGGCAATACTGGTTTTAACTCATCTATTCACTGCACGATACTACTGTATGAGGCTGACTCAGGTATAACAATCAGCTGCTTCCTAGTTCGTAGTCCTGAGACTATCTTCTCACTACTGTCTCGTTCCCAATAGCCGGGCGACGAACGGCGCAGGCTAGCATCCCAGACGACTACTTGCTGTGCTCTTCCTTGGTTCGGGGCTAGTCCCTTCTTTACAGCGCTCATCAAGTCGCTGGAACGTTCCCCCTGACGCACATTGCCGGCAAACATCGAGACGTTTCTGATTTCTGGTACAACTGGATCTGACGAAGCTGTCGGCGTGAGCGATGAATACAGAGTGGGGTGAGTGGCGCTGCGCTCCTACGTCAGTAATCAACCAGCAGCGCTCGCGTATGGAAGCTCTTGAGGGCGAGTCTACGCCGACGTCTTTCATTCTTCGTTGCGTCAGGCAACTACTGTCCTTACTTGTGGTTTCGTCGAGAGGTGCTAGTCTTGCCGTGGGAACTCGTTCTTCCGATGACACCACAGTTTTTACTTTGAAATAAAATTACGTGTGTATCAGGATTAATAATGAAAACCGACAGATATGAGAGTATGTGATAACAGAAACAGTAACGTTCCACAAAACATGAGCCCGCAGTCGAGCAGCTTTCAGTCGATTGAAAATCTGTGATAAGGAGCCTCGCTTACTTCGGTATGAAATATTCGCCTGAGAAAGTACAAGTGTATTAAAATGTAAGCTTCTTGATTGAGTACCGGTCCATGTTATAGTTTACTATACACTCGGTGCCGGACTGAGATTCGAACTGTGGACCTCTGCCTTTCGCGGGCAAGTGATCTACCAACTGAGCTACCCAAGCACGACTCACGATCCGTCCTCCAGTTTTGCCAGTACCTCGTCTCCTACCTTCCAAACTTCACAGAAGCTCTTCCGCGAACCTAGCAGAAGAGCTTCTGTGAAGTTTGGATGGAAGGAGACGAGGTACTGGCACAACTGGAGCTGTGAGGACGGGTCGTGAGTCGTGCTTGGGTAGCTCAGTTGGTAGAGCACTTGCCCGCGAAAGGTAAGGTTCCCCATTTCGAGTCTCGGTGCGGCACACAGTTTTAATTCGCCGGGAAGTTTCCAAATGGTTCAAATAGCTTTGAGCACTATGGGACTTGACATCTGAGGTCATCAGTCCACTAGAACGTAGAACTACTTAAACCTAACTAACCTAGGGACATCACACACATCCATGCGGTGGCAGGATTCGAACCTGCGACCGTAGCAGTCGCGCGGTTCCGGACTGAAGCGCCTAGAACCGCTCGGCCACCGCGGCCGGCCCGAGAAGTTTCACTCAAGGACCACCTGTCATTACGCACTTTGACGCAATATCAGACTCGTCCATACAACGACTTACTAAATCTTACACACACGCCCGCAATTTCGCGTGAAGACATGACTTAAACATTTGTTGCTCATGTTTTAACGACCTTTCTATGAAAAAGGTGTAACCTTCACTTTTGAGATGACTCGAGACTGAAAAACTGAGAGGACTGAGACCGTCATGAGATCATGGAGGAAAATGTACAAGGCCTGTTTGGCCTATCATTCTTGGACCGTTTTTGACGTGTTAGACTTTATCTTGCGTCAAAAGCAAATGTTTCTGTGCCTCAGTACGAATCCTCCACATTCTACAATCAGGCACCAAGGGTGAAATTCGAGCCCAATTAGATGGATACTTTATGAAAAAGTTTACATGTAAAATGCATTTGTGTTAACTAAGGTTCAAATGGCTCTCTGCAGTATGCGAATTAACTTCTGAGGTCATCAGTCGCCTATAACTTAGAACTAATTAAACCTAACTAACGTAAGGACATCACACACACCCAAGCCCGAGGCAGGATTCGAAGCTGCGAACGTAGCGGTCGCTCGGCTCCAGACTGTAGCACCTAGAACCGCACGGCCACTCCGGCCGGCTGTTAACTAAGACAGTGTTACATATCAAAATAAGTGGTGGTACTTAACCATGCCGAACACCTTGTAGACAGGACGACAACAGCTGTGACATTCATCTTGGGGATTAAGAAGCCGTTTCAACTGTATTTGTCAGTTTTACTATCGGATAACAACCAGTTTCGTGGTACTGGAAACCTCATTCTCAGTTGAAACCTGTAACATAGAGGAAATTATACTCAAATAAGTAAGACATAAGAGCTAAGCAGCCCGGAACGTGGAACACAACATTCGTTTTCTGACCAGACTAATGTACTGCCCAATAGTGGTGCGTCAGATAATCAAAATCAGCCGGACATAGGGATACAACGGCAAGTGGTCGGTGTAGCCTAATCAAATTACAGCACGTTAATTATAAGGTAACATGGAGATATATAAAATACCCTATAAAGACCTGATGAGCGAGGGGAGCCTCCATCGACGTTCCTTAAACTAGTTGTTCATCAGATATTTCTATGGATTTGTATGTATCTTCCTCTTATGATATTATTACATTGATGTAATTTGTTTAGGCTCCACCCATCGTTTGGACAATTGGACTATGTCGGGATGATTTTAATTCACTTCCGTATCACCATTTAGCGGTTTGTTAGTTTGTTGAGACAACGAATGTTAGCCTCCATGTTCAGGGATAGTTATGTCTTATACCTTCTTATGACTTAGGATTTTCTTTTTTGGAGTCATTAGTCTTCTGGCTGGTTTGATGCAGCCATCACGAATTCCTTTCCGGTGCCAAGCTCTTAATCTCAGAGTACCACTTGCAGCCTACGCTCCAATTATTTGCTGAATGTATCCCAATATCTGTCTTCCTCAACAGTTTTCACCCTCTATAGCTCCCTCTAGTACCATGGAACTCATTCCGTAACTTCTTAACTGATGTCCGATCGTCTTATCCCGTCTCTTTGTCAATGTTTTACACATATTCCTTTTTTCACCTATTCTGTGAAGAACTTTCTCACTCCTTACCTTCTTAAGCACTTCGCTTTCAGGCCATAAGCGGCTCATCGGGAGCATCCGACCACCGCGTCGTCCTCAGCTGAGGATGCGGTTAGGAGGGTCGTGTGGTCAGCACATTCAGTCTAGTAGCTCCTCAATTGGCATCACGAGGCTGAGTGCACCCCGAAAATGGCAACAGCGCATGGCGGCCCGGATGGTCACCCATCCAAGTGCCGGCCAGGCCCGAAAACGCTTAACTCCGCTTATCTGACGAGAACCGTTGTATCCACTGTAGTGGACTGACAACGCAGCCAGTCCACAGTGACGGGTAGCCGAAAGAAAGGCACGCGTACACACACGCCGAATGGCGCGAAGTCTGGAACCGGATTCGTAATGAATGTGATAAAGAAAAGAACGTAGCTACTAGAACACTTAACTTTTATATAGTCCTTTGGTATACAGCATTCTTGATGATACAAGTGAGACTATCTTGAGATACATGCAATGGTACAATTGGCGCCTTGCTAGGTCGTAGCCATTAACTTAGCTGAAGGCTATTCTAACTGTCTCTCGGCATATGAGAGAAAAGGCTTCGTCCGTATAGTCGCTAGCAATGTCGTCGTACAACTGGGGTCGAGTGCTAGTCCGTATCTCGAGACCTGCCTTGTGGTGCCGCTCGGTCTGCGATCACACAGTGGCGACACGCGGGTCCGACATGTACTAATGGACCGCGGCCGATTTAAAGCTACCACCTAGCAAATGTGGTGTCTGGCGGTGACACCACATCCACTGCGGCAAGGCCATTGCCCTTACCTTATTAGTCCACTTAATTTTCAACATTTTTCTGTTGCACTGTATCCCAAATGCTTCTATTCTCTTCTGTTCTGGTTTTTCTACAGCCCATGTGTCACTGCTATAGAATGATGTGCTCCAACTGTACACTCTCAGAAATTTGTTCCTCACATTACGGCCTATATTTGATACTAGTAAACACTCTTGACGAAGAATGCTCTTTTTGCCAGTGCTAGTCTGCTACTGACGACCTCCGTGTCCCGTCCGTCATTGGTTAATTTGCTGCCTTAACTTCATGTTCTTCGTGACTATCAATCCTGATGTTAAGATTCACTCTGTTTTTATTTCTGCTAGGTCTTATTACCCTCGTCTTTCTTCGATTTATTTTCAATCCTTATTCTGTACTAATCAGACTGTTCAAAAGGTCCTGTAACTTTTCTCCACTCCCGCTAAGGATAGCAATGTCGTCACCGAATCTTAACATTGATATCTTTTCAACGTGAATTTTAATCCGGGTCTTGAAGCTTTCCTTTGTTTCCGTCATTGCTACTTCGACGTATAGATTGAACAGCAGGGCTGAAAGATTATATCTCATACACTCTCTTTTTAATCCATTCTCTTCGTTCTTCTCTGCCACTCCTATTTCTCCTTCTTAATTCTTGTGCACATTGTGTATTAGCCGTCTTTTCCTATTTCATACCCCTATTTTTCTCAGACGCTGAAGATTAGATGGGTAGATCGAGTAACTAATGAGGAGGTACTGAATAGAATTGGGGAGAAGAGGAATTTGTGGCACAACTTGACTAAAAGATCGGGATCGTGATCGGTTGGTAGGACATGTTCTGAGGCATTAATGGATCACCAATTTAGTATTGGAGGGTACCGTGGAGGGTAAACATCGATAAGGGAGACCAAGACATGAATACACTCAGAAGGATGTAGGTTGCAGTAGGTACTTGGAGATGAAGAAGCTTGCACAGGATAATCATGGAGAGCTGCATGAAACCGGTATCTGGGCAGAAGACTACACCACCAACAACATTTCTCTCAGGATCTCAAACATCTTGCATCATCTGACATTATCTAACGCTTTTTCCAGGTCAAAAAATGGTATGAACTTGCCTCGATTTTATTTCAGTCTTGTTTCCATTATTAACCAGTGTCACAACTGCCTCTCTGGTGTCTTTGCCTTCCCTAAAGCCAAACTATCGTCATCTAATAAATCCTCAGTTTTCTTTTCCAGTCCTCTGTATATTATTCTTGTCAGCAACTTGGATGCATGAGCTTTTAACCTGATTGTAGGATAATTCTCGCACTTGTCGGCGCTTTCAATCTTGGAAATACTGTAGTTGATGTATTTCCAAAAGTCTGATGGTATATCGCCAGTCTCATTCATTCATCACACAAAGGTAAATAATAGTTTTGTTGTCTGTTCCCCAAAAGATTTCAGAAATTACGATGAAACTTTATCTATCCATTCTGCCGTTTTCTATTTTAAGTCTTCCAAAGCTCTTCTAATTTCGGATTCGAATGTTGGATTCCCTACCTTTCCCCTATCAGAGAAGTCCTCAGCACCACAGATGTGTTCAATTATCCGCGGTTTTCTCTGCATTTAATAGTGGAATTACCACTGGGTTAATAGTTTTACCGCCCTTATATTTAATTTCGGCAAAGGGAATTTTGACTTTTCTGTATGGTGAGTCAATTCCTCCGGCACTATTTCTTTTTCGACTTCTTAACTTTTTCCATACTGCTATTACGCCTTAGTTTCCCTGCATTTCCTATTTATTTCATTTCTAAGTGAGTTGTATTTCCATGATCAACGGATGTGTTCTCCATACAGTCTGTCTTCCGCAAACAATAGGATTCAATGAACTGTGGGTGAAGCCCGATCAACAGGTATTATAAGCATTGAGCGAAAATAATAGTGGTATGTAATATAAAAACCATGAGTTAAGCCATTACTTGTAACTTTTATGACATTAGCTGACTATGTACTTCTTGTAGTTTTAGCACTGAGAATGGCTAGCTTCTAGCCGAAATCTGGATCTGCATATTAAAATTTAAGAAGGACGACTGATTCCTGCAATCTGTAATTTACAAGTCAATAAAACAGTCGATGAGTGCAACGGCTTTCCGAATGGAAGGTAACCTGATGTACTTCTATATTCATGAATTTCCATGAAAATGTTTATAATTCCTTCTTTCGTCGATCAACTGAACTATTTCTTCAGTTACCCAAGCGTGTTCCGTATTACCGTCTTTGTACCTATGTTTTTCTCTCCAATTTCTGTGAGCGACCTTTGCAGAGACATCCATTCCTCTTCAGCTGAACTATTCATTAATGCAGTATCTATAGCTACAGCGAGCGTCAAGCGTATATCTTCATTTCATAGTAACTTCCGTATCCTGCTTCTTTGCGCACTGATTCTTCCTGACTAGTCTCTTAAACTTCAGCTTACTCGTCATAATTACCAAATTGTGATCTTAGTCTATATCTGCGTCTGAGTACTTCTTAATGTCCAGTATCAGATCTCGAAATCTCTGCCACTGAAATCTTCCTGTATCTCCAAGCCTTTTCCAAGTATAGTTCCTCTTCTTCTTCCTCTTGACCAAAGTATTCGCCATTGCAGTTTGAAATTTATTGCAGAACTCACTCTTTCGCCTCACTCATTTTTACTGCCAAGCCCATATTCTGCCGTAACCCCTTCTTCTATTCCTTCCCGTACACCCGCATTCCAATATTCATGCTATTAAATTTTCATCTCCTTTTACGTACTGAATTACCGTTTCAATGACCTAGTACACTTTCTCTATCTCTTCGTCCTCTGCTTGGGACATCGGTATGTATTCCTGAACTATCGATGTCGGTGTTGGCTTGCTGTCGATTCTGATATGAACAACCATACACTAATATGCTCACAGCAACACTCTCTGTCGAACCTGTCTATTCATAACAAATCCTGCTCCCGGTATAGCAATTCCTGCTTTTGATATTACCTTATACTCGTCTGACATGAAATCATTTTCTTCTTTTCAGTTCACTATATGGACGCCCTTCACAGCATTTCTCCTTCCGACTTTCTAGCTACCCTACCACTTTCTAACTGACATTCCATGCCACGACCCGCAGAAAGTTGTCGTTTCGTTCGTTATTCAGTCTTTTTCATGGCCACTCACCACTCACCACCACCACCCCCCCCCCTCTGCCCCCGTCCCATTCTCCTCTCCCGGAGATCTGAAAGTGGGGTAGTCCGGAATCATTTGTTTAAGGAGAGATGATCATGTCACTTTTTCATTACAGAGAAAATGACCCGTAGACATGCATTACGTGTCTTTAATGTAGTGTTTTTCGTTGCCTTCTACAGTCTTACGCCAGTGATCATTGCTGATTCGTCCTACTTTTGGGGTGTAGTTTCACATAACAGGAGCCAAAGAGTGCCATGAACCTCCGTCCGATCCTCATCTCTTTTTGCAAGGACGTTGGCAGAATGAGGGTGACTTCTTATGCTGGAAGTCTTTGGCCACAATTGTTGATGAATTTATCTCAACATTTTAGC
The DNA here is from genome assembly GCF_021461385.2 of Schistocerca piceifrons. Taxonomy (NCBI): domain Eukaryota; kingdom Metazoa; phylum Arthropoda; class Insecta; order Orthoptera; family Acrididae; genus Schistocerca; species Schistocerca piceifrons. The sequence continues at coordinate 745,887,258 of NC_060141.1, forward strand.
AGCGGTGAAGTACGAATATGGGACCGAGAACGTCTTCATTACTAACCAGATGTCCTTAGGTTAGTTAGGTTTAAGTAGTTCTAGGGGACTTATGACCATAGATGTTAAGTTCCATAGTGCTCAGAGCCATTTTACTAACCAGATGCTGCTCCGAGAACACGAATGCTGTAATGGCTTAGCTGCAAGAGCTCAGTTTTCTCTATTTTACATTATAAAATAAATAAAATAAATAAAAAAATATATTGTGATTTAAATATTAATTATTCTATCTGTATGATGGTGATTGTGATTGCAATTGTAATTAATATTTTGCTTATCTGGAACGTGGACGTTTAATTATTCGGTATCAGACGCTTGACAATGGCTTTTTCGTAAAGGCAATGTTACTCGTAGTTGACCGTGAAATAAAACTGAAATAATCGGACTTCGTAATTAAATCGTTTCCAAAGACTGCTGCGGTAGGTGCGGACTCATAATCTAAATCTCAATATTACAATAATTTGCCAGCCATGCCAATACGTCGTACAGAGGTGATTGTCTACTAAACATAAAAAAGTTACACAGTTAGTTAAATCAGATATATTCAATGAATAAGCCTACAGTTCATAATCCTACTTACTTTTATAAATATAAATTCTTTACAGAATCGAGTGCCTAGTGTGGTTGCAACTCGCAGTATTCTTCTATATCATGAAATATGGCGGTGTGCCAGACAATAAAATACAATACGTGCTTCTCGCACCACTTCAACCAGAGCTCTCCCTTTCTTAATCAAACATAAGAGTAACGTAATTGTGCTTTTGTTTTATCAGCGACACAGCGCTGCAGTTGTGTGCCATAAGCTTTATTCATTTGTCACTGATTATTTATTTAATTAATATTTCGCGTTTCCGAGGAAACTCACGCTCGGCATGCAAATGTGCCTTTATATTGCCCCCTGAATTGCGAGGCGAAAGGACACACCTGCAGGCGAGCAATTCACCTAAAGGCACAAGAAAATCTAAGTTATCTACAACTATTTACATGACTTACATTACACATTATACACATTATATACAAAATTTGAATGACGCGGGTGCGCCGTAAAAGTTCTGATGTTGGCAGATAGAGTGCGCACATGCGCAGAAGCGTCTGTGTAACTGCGGCACTGCCGTTATATCGTACAGTTAGATCACGCGGCACAGTATTGCAGATCATATTGTTCGTGTGCGCGCGTTTTTCAGTCGTTGCACAAAGAAAATATTCAACCAAGATTACATATGAAGACTAAATTCTATGACAGGTAACTTAGTTTTAAATTTACAATATTTGTTATAACACAATACAACTTAGATTGTTGAATGTTCTTAGTTACATAGTATTGTTTTGAAATACTTCAAAGAAAAATGTCCGTATTTTTCAGGTGCGTTGACCTATACACATCGTGTCGTTATTACAGTTCATATTCATCCGCTGCAAAATAATTTTTTACAGGTTAGTATCGTCGTGGTAAAGTTTTTTGATCACAGTAACATCGATGTATAACAACGTGATTAATACATAAGCGTGTCCATTTCTCATTTCCATTATAGTCGTAGTGATGCAGTTCGTTGTGACTAAAAGCATTGCTTATTACAGATCAGACGTGACCCGTCGAGTAATTGGTCCACGTGCAGTTCGTTTTTTACATTCCGTGGAAGCTTGGTTGCAGAACCTCGGACGGCACATAGCTGGCGTCGATCCTTGGACAGTCCAGGTAAGAGTGTCCGTCACATTTCGAGAACATTTCATTCCCTGAAGTTCCAACCAAAATTCTTCCACCCGTCGTGTTGTTTTCTGGACAGGCACTTTGTGTCCATTTAATCCAGTTAACATCTTGAAGTTGGGTACTGTAGTAATATCACTAGACGATGCACGAATTATGCACTTCACATTTTCAGTTTTTTGCTGAATATAGCTCACCTAAATGTTCGTAGTTATTAATCAAGGAAATCGTTCATCGCGTTCACATAGATACGCTGCATAATGAATGGCATTAACAGTTTCTTTCACATAGGTTTCCGCGTAGTTGCAGAGTTAGTAATGTTCGTTAATGTCCGTGAACAGTGGTTCACTATGCAATGTCTTTTTGGCACTCGTTTTGTTCAAATTTTTACATAGTAACAGTTACACTATACATCAGTTAAAAAAATAAGTAATTATACATACACATGTCACATATTTTCTTAGCATAAACATAATATAGTTGCACATAAACATGTTTACATCATCATTACATCGCTATAGGTTATTACATTGTGTCACATTTGATTACATGAATTGCAGATATTTACATCCTCTTTAGCGGTTTTGCTGGGATATTATCGATGTTTTTTGTGATGTCATCTGAAATTAAGATAGGTTAGACACAACATTCATTACATCAGTAGGCAAGACCAGGAGTTTTCACCACTCAATAAATATTCAAAATAGTAAGAGAGAGAAAATGTTCGATTCCTCGCGTTTTGTGCGTGTGTGTAGAGTGTCTGTGTGGCCTTGACTACTGATAGATGCTTTTCGTGTTGAGAGATGTGCGTCTAATCTATTTCTCAAAGTAAAAGATCGCTTCACAGATGACGTCTGTCAGTTCGTCAGGTGTCACACCAAGTCAGTGGTACCTTCAGTAACAAATGTTCCGTGAAAAATTAATATGTCATCCACTGCTACGTAATCATAAATTTTACTTTAATATTCCGTCTTTCAGGTGGAGGCGCGCGCTGAAAGAGGAGTTCTTCTGTCTTCAACTGCGTCACTGGAACCGCTGAAATGAAAATTTCTATACTACTTATTATCTGTGTTGTAACAACAGAGTTTTTCGAGTTGCTTAGCAATATTTTGATGGGTATGACTTTGACATTATTCAGCATGAAATGCTCTAAGATCTCGGTGTGCGTATAGCCCAATAATTTTGTTAGTTCTAGGATGTTGTAACAGATACGCACCAGGATGCGGTATGTTAACAATTATATAAGGTCCTTCATATAGCAGACGCCACTTAGCATTGCGTCGTTTGAGTGCTACAGATTTATGATGAGTACGAAGTAGTACAAGCATTCCTACCTCGAATTTTTGTTTTCTTTTTATTATGTTTCTGTGATGTTTGTTTCGTATTTGTGCGTGATGTGTCAATGTAGTCAATACTTCTTTTATTTTCTGTTCAGGTGTGATTTCCTTGTCTGACAACTTAGGTAATGGTTCTATCCACTGATCGTTCTGTTTGCAATTGAACATGATCTCGTTAGGTGTGTAATTCGTATCGTAAATATTTAAGTTATTGTGTACGTCTTCGAAAAGACTTAGGTAGGACACCCAATTAGTATGTTTTGATGAAATATAGGTCCTCATGAATCGATTTAATTCTCGGAAAAGTCTCTCAGTCGCGTTACATTGTGGACTAAACCTCGAAATAAATATACCTTTAATGTTATTGTCCTTCAGGAAATTTCTCCATTTGTACCCAGAGTAGTATGCTGCATTATCTGATAGAATTGCTTTAGGTTTTCCCACGTGCGTCAGGTAATCACTTGAGAATCTTCGTATTATAGCATTTGCAGTGGCGGATTTTAAAGCATACAGTTTTACATGTTTAGAAAATATATCGTAAAAAGCTAAGATATATTTGACGCCTCCAGAGCTTGCTGGATGCGGTCCACTGATGTCAGTACACAGAATTTCCAGGAGTTTACTGGGTAAAATAGAATGTAAATCTGTTTTTGTGGATAAATTCTGAGGTTTTGATTTTTGACATATGACACATGTTTTTAGTTCCCTGTAATTTTTTCTTCTCATATTGCTAAAATAACAGTATGTACTGAGCTTTGCCAAACACTTTTTCGTCCCATAATGACCCCAAACTAAGTGTGTGTGCCAAATTAGATTACGTTCAGACTCTTTGGGAATGCATACACACCAGTTAGTAGCATTTGGATGTCGGCGGTAAAATAACACATCATTGTGTAACTTGTAATACTTAGTCAAAGGATGATTCTGTTTTTCTAACAGTAATGTTATTATCTTATACCAGTGAGGATCAGATTTTTGTAATTCAGCCATGTTTCTGCACATATCAATATAATATTGGTGGTACTGCTTGTCTTGCATTAAGAGAATCCTGTAGTCATTTATATTTTCTAAGTCACTGTTGGTATCATTCATACCTTGTGGAAGTCTAGACAAAGTGTCTGCAATGGTGTTGTCCTTACCTCTTATGTACTTAATTTCAAAAGAGTAGTTCTGAAGTGTAACTGCCCATCGTGATAGTCTAGGATGTACAAGTTTACAAGTTAACAAAAATGTCAGGGCCTGGTGATCGGTGTAAATTACCGTATGTTTTCCAAATAAATAATAATTGAATTTCTTGAATGCCCATACTATGGAAAGTGTTTCTAACTCAGTAGTGGAGTATGTACGCTCACATTCAGTTAGAGTGCGACTCGCAAACCCAATAATTCTTATCTGTTCCTCCTCTTTATTCTTTACAACTTGAAATAAGCAACAGCCCAAGCCAGTACGTGAAGCGTCACAAGTCATACAAAAATCTAAATTGAAATCTGGATGGCTCAATATGTTAGCATTCACTAAAGCATGTTTAATTGTATTAAAGTCATTCTGGCACTGTTCCGACCAGATCCAAACTTGATTCTTTCTGAGTAGATTTAGCAGATGTTTACTGTTCAAAAGTGGTTGTGGCAAAAAACGTCTGAAAAATGAACATAGCCCAAGGAATGATTTTAACTGCTTTTTAGTTCGAGGGCTAGGAAAGTTTCTGATAGCATCTAATTTACTGGGATCCGGACGTATGCCCTGTGAATTAATGATATGTCCTAAATACTTTATCTCACTGCAACCAAATTTTGATTTTCTTAGGTTGGCTGTGACTCCAGCTTGTGCAAATTTTTCTAAAATTCTTTGAAGAGTGTCAACGTGTTCATTCCAAGATTGTGTAGCTATCAGTATATCATCTACATAGTGTGTGACTGTCTCAACTAAATCGTCGCCAAGCACGGTATCCAGGGCTGTAATGAATACCCCAGAGCTGACATTCAGTCCGAAGGGTAGAACACAAAACTGATAGGTTCGCCCCCCGAACATAAATGCAGTATATTTCCGAGAATCAGGAGTGATACCCACCTGCCAAAACGAATTAGCGAGATCTATTGTGGAAAAATATTTTGCATCTAGAAATTTCTCTAATTGCTCGTCTAAATTTTCAGGTTTTGTGTGAACCGGTAAAATTATTTCATTAATAGCTCGTGCGTCTAACACTAACCTAATGCTTCCGTTTGATTTTTTGACAACAAGTAGAGGACTACAATAAGGTGAGGTGGATGGTTCAATGACCTTCCAGTCTAACATTTGTTTTAATTCTTGCCACACAGCAGGTCGTTGAGATAACGGTACGTTACATGTCTTATGGTAGAAGATCTTGTGAGGCTTAACTTCAATCTTGTACACATACATGTTGATAACACCTAATCGTTTGGTAAAAACTTGTAAATATTTGGATAACACTTCCTGTAGTTTTATACGTTCATGTACACTGAGAGCTGTAGCTTCACTTATCTTATGATCAAGCAATGTTTTCAAGTCCATTAGCTCTGTGTCAGATGAATGTGTTTGCATGTCTTGAATGTCATTGTCAAGTACTAACTGAACCTTGTACCCTGTACAGTGTTTGTCATGCTTTAGAGTTCTCCTGTCCAAATCAATAATAATTACACTGCCTTTATCATTTAAAATACACTCCTGGAAATTGAAATAAGAACACCGTGAATTCATTGTCCCAGGAAGGGGAAACTTTATTGACACATTCCTGGGGTCAGATACATCACATGATCACACTGACAGAACCACAGGCACATAGACACAGGCAACAGAGCATGCACAATGTCGGCACTAGTACAGTGTATATCCACCTTTCGCAGCAATGCAGGCTGCTATTCTCCCATGGAGACGATCGTAGAGATGCTGGATGTAGTCCTGTGGAAAGGCTTGCCATACCATTTCCACCTGGCGCCTCAGTTGGACCAGCGTTCGTGCTGGACGTGCAGACCGCATGAGACGACGCTTCATCCAGTCCCAAACATGCTCAATGGGGGACAGATCCGGAGATCTTGCTGGCCAGGGTAGTTGACTTACACCTTCTAGAGCACGTTGGGTGGCACGGGATACATGCGGACGGGCATTGTCCTGTTGGAACAGCAAGTTCCCTTGCCGATCTAGGAATGGTAGAACGATGGGTTCGATGACGGTTTGGATGTACCGTGCACTATTCAGTGTCCCCTCGACGATCACCAGTGGTGTACGGCCAGTGTAGGAGATCGCTCCCCACACCATGATGCCGGGTGTTGGCCCTGTGTGCCTCGGTCGTATGCAGTCCTGATTGTGGCGCTCACCTGCACGGCGCCAAACACGCATACGACCATCATTGGCACCAAGGCAGAAGCGACTCTCATCGCTGAAGACGACACGTCTCCATTCGTCCCTCCATTCACGCCTGTCACGACACCACTGGAGGCGGGCTGCACGATGTTGGGGCGTGAGCGGAAGACGGCCTAACGGTGTGCGGGACCGTAGCCCAGCTTCATGGAGACGGTTGCGAATGGTCCTCGCCGATACCCCAGGAGCAACAGTGTCCCTAATTTGCTGGGAAGTGGCGGTGCGGTCCCCTACGGCACTGCGTAGGATCCTACGGTCTTGGCGTGCATCCGTGCGTCGCTGCGGTCCGGTCCCAGGTCGACGGGCACGTGCACCTTCCGCCGACCACTGGCGACAACATCGATGTACTGTGGAGACCTCACGCCCCACGTGTTGAGCAATTCGGCGGTTCGTCCACCCGGCCTCCCGCATGCCCACTATACGCCCTCGCTCAAAGTCCGTCAACTGCACATACGGTTCACGTCCACGCTGTCGCGGCATGCTACCAGTGTTAAAGACTGCGATGGAGCTCCGTATGCCACGGCAAACTGGCTGATACTGACGGCGGCGGTGCACAAATGCTGCGCAGCTAGCGCCATTCGACGGCCAACACCGCGGTTCCTGGTGTGTCCGCTGTGCCGTGCGTGTGATCATTGCTTGTACAGCCCTCTCGCAGTGTCCGGAGCAAGTATGGTGGGTCTGAGACACCGGTGTCAATGTGTTCTTTTTTCCATTTCCAGGAGTGTACATTTACCTTTGGAGAAGTCTATAATGCAGTCCTTCTCGCTCATAATATCTATTCCTAATATACAATTTGTCACAAGGTTTTGTACAACCAGGAATGGCCATTGTACGGTTCCATTACCTATTTTAACGTTTACAAAAACTTGCTTCGTAACCCTACATGACTTATTACCTAGTGCAGTAGTTATTTTACAGTTTTGGGCAGGAAACTCAGGCACAGGTTCCAATTCACACATCTTTTTATAGAAATTAAAAGACAAAACGCTCACAGCTGCACCTGTATCTAGGATAATAGTAGTTGGAATCCCACCTACTACACCAGTAGTAGATGCTAAAACAATTTCATTTGTGTTTAAACGACGTTGTGTACTGTCTTGTAAAAGTTCATCTGATATATTGTTATTGTGGTTGTATCTTATAAATAAAACAGGTAGTTTTTGTTTAGAATTACTCGGCATATCATTATTCTGTTGTTCAAGTGTGGTGTCAAATAACTGATTAACATTGAAGTCGTCGCCCCCCAAGAATTCTTCAGCCACGACCTGGGGCAAAGTAGTGACTGTTTCTAGTTTGTTGGATTATCATTTGTACTAGGTACTGACACAGATTGAGGTTGTGCATCAGGTGTCATTTCTATTATATTCACATTCGGATATTGCCTATTATGATCTCCAAACTTTTGCGGTTGTTGTTGCTGTTGCGCATTATAACTTACCTGTCGGTCGTAAGGTATGCTCCAATTTTGTCCTGGTGGCTGCTGTGGTAAAGCAGAGTTTGAATGAAAGTACTGATCGTTACGAGTCCAACCTTGATGCTGTCTTGGCTCGTAGTTATTATTATTTCTATTTCTGTTTGGGTTTTTGTTATTACCTTTGTATCCGTTGTTACCGTTGTAGTTATTACCGCGGCGCCTTTTGTATGGATTGCCGCATGAAATGTTATTACTGTTGTAACTATTGTTTGTATTGGAATACGCGTGTTGATTTTGATTTCCGTACTGAGACGGCATGTGAGTTTGCTGTTTTTGTTGTACCGCGTATCCAACTGTGGGCGCGCCAGAATTGTGTTGGCAAGCCTGCATGTTTTGCATACCACTAGTGTAAACATTGTGGCTGCTGTTTTGCCGCGCGAAGCGCTGATCTTCAAGTAACATGTCAACCGAATCTAAAGCTGTTAAAAAATAATCTGAATCGTCATCCGGGATATGTAGAAGTTTTTCCTTAATGTTGAAAGGCAATTTGGCCTTCAACGCTCGGAGTATATCACGCGTTGCGACTGGTTCGTCTAAAAAATGTCCCATGTTCAAGTATTTTTCAAAATATCTGCGTAAGTTACCATTTTTACTGTTAAAAGTTTCAGGTTCTAAAATTTGTCTTCTGAGTCGCTCCTGGACAGATTGCGACCAGAATTTGTTCAGAAAAGCACGCTCAAACTCACTGTACGTGGTACATACGTCAGCTTGACTGTATGCCCAGACAGCTGCATCGCCTTGGATGTAACCGACAATATATGAAATCTTTTTCCGGTCACTCCAAGTGCGTGGAAATGCGTTACTAAAAGATTTAAGAAAAATCACCGGATGAATGGTTCGTTTTTCTGGGATAAAAATCTGAAATTGCCTGTGTTTCATTAAGCTTTCATCTTCCTTCGCATTGTGATATGGATTTATTCCACTGTAATTACTGGTATGTTCAGCTGGCGAGTAATTACGATAATGTTGCTGTGGTTTACCATGATAATAGCTTGTGTTTGTGTTTCCATATCGTGGTATGTGTTGTAGTCGTGGTGTGTTTTGTTCTTGTGTATTTGTCGTGTGCGGAATGTGTGTATCATACTCGAATGTATATTGGTTTCTGAACTGTACATTTTGACTGATATTTTCGTTACATTCAGACTGTAGTTGATCGGTGAATTGTCTCATGGGTGCAGTGACGGATTGTACTGCGTCACTGATCAGCTGTTTGTTATTAGTAATGTATTGCGCTACGGAGTCGTGCACAATTGTTGGTAAATTTTCACGTAAGTATCTATCAAAATGTTTGTCTTTGTTCTCAACCCAATCATGAAATTCTTTATTAATATTTTGAAAATGAGCTGTGGCATCTGATTGTAAGATGTCAGTCAGGTGTTGTTCAACATTGTCAAATTTATTCTGTACGTCAGTAATTCGTTTTTCAAGATTGTCATGTACTGAAGGATATGTTTGAATTTGTTCAGTAAGAACTTCACACGTGACATTAAGGTTTTTTACTTGTGTCTGTAAAAGTGCTACGTCAGTTGTAGTCTTTTCTTGTCTCGTATTGAGCTGGGAAAATTTAGTACTGAGTTCGGTCATCTGTTTGGTTAGTGTGGCGTCTATAAGTTCCACACGCTTACATAAAGTGTCATTACCTATCTTGATTGCTATGAGATCAGATTTGATTTCGTCATTTTGTGTTTTTAACTGTTCATTTTGTGTCTGTAATTGTGCCTTTAAGGTTGCCATGTATTCGGCGTTTTGTTTCATTAGCATTTGTAACATGTCGGCAATGTTTACCGTTTGCAAGGTCTCTGCCCCCGCCGCGTCATTAGACGTGACGTCATGCATTAACATGGGCACTGATTGAGATTTTGAAATTTTTGTAGTGGACGGCCTATCGTCAAAATTTTCGTCAACACTTGCGTCAATGTTTGATGAATCGTCACTACCGGTTGCTGTCGTAAAGTCATTTTCTAACACTTGTCTCACGTCCGAGTCGGATTGCGTCTGAATAGTACGTCCTTGCTGTTCCATTTTTGCGTATTGTTTTCTAGTTATTACCATGCCACACGTGATATATGTTTCAAGAAAATTTTTGACACTGATTTTAAAATAAAATGTAGTTGAGCATGAATCGCTCGTAGCAACAATGGCTGTCTGTTAATTTAAAAATATAAACTGAATTTGAGATTATTGGTAATGGCTGCTGGCCATGTTACATGATATCGTACAGAAGTCGGCCATATTGTACACTCGTGTATTGGTATTGTTGCATACGTTATTGTTTAGGGAAAAGTACTGAGAATGAAATTTATCACTGAAACTGTTATGCGGAAAAGAAACACTACAGAATTTACTGAAAAGCTAATACACTGAATTATACGTCTGGTCAAGCCTACCAATGCAAAGATGCTGCGTCTTACCTTATTTTGCTGGAAGTTTCATTGCGTCTTCCCGCAAAATTTCAGAATTGGAAAATATCTTCAGATTTTGTTATCTGTCATACATTGACGTCCAGAAAGTTGATTTTTTACATGAAACAAAGAGAACAATGTAACAAATGACAAAATAACAAGTCCGACACGCAGTCGCCAATATAAAATAAATAAAATAAATTAAAAAATGTTATTTTAAATATGTTAATTATTCTATCTGTATGATGGTGATTGTGATTGCAATTGTAATTAATATTTTGCTTATCTGGAACGTGGACGTTTAATTATTCGGTATCAGACGCTTGACAATGGCTTTTTCGTAAAGGCAATGTTACTCGTAGTTGACCGTGAAATAAAACTGAAATAATCGGACTTCGTAATTGAATCGTTTCCAAAGACTGCTGCGGTAGGTGCGGACTCATAATCTAAATCTCAATATTACAATAATTTGCCAGCCATGCCAATACGTCATACAGAGGTGATTGTCTACTAAACATAAAAAAGTTACACAGTTAGTTAAATCAGATATATTCAATGAATAAGCCTACAGTTCATAATCCTACTTACTTTTATAAATATAAATTCTTTACAGAATCGAGTGCCTAGTGTGGTTGCAACTCGCAGTATTCTTCTATATCATGAAATATGGCGGTGTGCCAGACAATAAAATAAAATACGTGCTTCTCGCACCACTTCAACCAGAGCTCTCCCTTTCTTAATCAAACATAAGAGTAACGTAATTGTGCTTTTGTTTTATCAGCGACACAGCGCTGTTGTTGTGTGCCATAGGCTTTATTTATTTGTCACTGATTATTTATTTAATTAATATTTCGCGTTTCCGAGGAAACTCACGCTCGGCATGCAAATGTGCCTTTATAACATGATGCTAAAAGTTGTTAAAATTTTTTCATATTAGTAGATATTTTAAGGTGTGACGCTATTTCATGATTTGTTGTTATGCGTATGTCACCTGTGGAGATGGTTTTCAGTCCAACGAAACCGGTTGTGATCTGATGATAAAAAGATTAAATACAGCTGAAGCAGCTTTTTAATCCTCAAGATCTTAACCATCCATTGGCAGTTACCTCGCAGCCGCCTTGTCTGTGGATCTACACTTCCTGGAAAGATTTTTCTTCTTCCAGTAGCTTATATTATCATTCTGCATATCATGGTGTGCAAACAGAAAAGAAAATAAATATCCCGAAACTGATCTTGCTGCAACAAAAGAAAAGGTGGAATGGTTACTGGGAAGAATATATAGCGGGTGTCTACAAAATACTGGAAAAGATCAGTATTGTTGTGCAGAAGGGAGATTAGAGTGTAAAATTCATTCCACTGAAAGCAGTTTGGATCCCCCTCTACGTTCTCCTGTCCTTTTACTCCTCAGTGGCGCACATCACAGCGCCGGTGATTAACCCCTACACTTCTTTACAGCAGCTTCACCCTTATGACTGAGTTCAGGTCGCGGAAGCCAAAACGCTACCTGTGCCGGCGACCTATTAACTGTTACGCCTATCAGATTGCTCAAAGAGCATGTTTAGTGAGGCCTGGCCGCCGTTCGCGTTTCTTCATTACGCGGGGCGCCCGGTGGTCCGCTCTGCTAATGAGCGATGCAGCCAACTCTCTCCCCCGCCTCTGTCGGTGATTGAGCCGGCGGGCAGACAGGCAGGTAGCGGCCTCTGATTGTAGCTTAGCCCGATGGGTTGGCGGTTTTCGGCTTCGTGCGGAGAAGTTTGCCTAATTAGGGTGCGTTCACGAGCTCTTCATAACTCGAGACTACCACATAACCGGAGAAATCCGCTAAAGCTTTTCATAATTCTACCAAATAATCGGAGAAAAACGATAATTTTCTTTACTATTGTTCCCCTTATAAAGGATGAAACAAACTTCGCTCACTTGGAAGCCACAGCAGGAGTTTTAGCATACTAACAGCCACAAAATTTCATTCCGAGCATATTTTCGCTAGAATAAGACCGCCAAACAATGTCAGTTTGGCGACACAGTAACTGCATGTACGAGAAATATCTTCATTTGACAATATTCATTGGTGTTGCACTGAGTACAGTTTTGTGTTACTATACTCGAGTTCCAAGTTTCGATTAACTTTTTTTATATTTTCTAACTAGTATTTTGCGCACGGCTCCGCCCGCTTATGTGTTCGATACACTCGTATATTGCACTCATCTTCTTCTCACCACACTCTTGGTCCAACTATCCTGCTCTGCCCACATCCACTGTCATCTTCCCCTCCACCTCTCACTCCATCAACACACTTCTCCCCCCTCCAACACACCCCTCCTTGCCACCACTCTTGCTCATCCCCCCCTCTGTGTGCCTACTCTCCTCCTCCCCACCTCTACACCTGTCTCCTTCTCAAACCTCTCTATCAATCTCCTCTTCCCTCTCTCATCTCTCTCAGTCCAGCCACTACTACTCTGCCTTCCTCTGCCCAGCTCCTCAGATTTCTCTCTCTGTCCATCTCCTCCTCCCTCCACGTCCCTGTCCAGTCCAACCACTCCTCCCCTCTCTCTACATGTTCACAACAAGTGCTCACAGCGGGGGCGCCATAGAATGTGCAGCAGTAATACTGCTAGAGTCGACGGAGCCAATCAGGATGCAGCCCCACGTGGTGTCGCGTCGTTGAGGCCAGAAAGGGGATCGTCTGGTCGGCCTCCCGGAGTACAGTACTGAGCCGTGTGAGTCCCGTGTTCGTGTCGTTTATTGCTTGACATCTTGTCTTTTCAGTACTGCCGTCCCATTTCTTATTCGATTTACTGGTTTACTAAGTTGCTCACTTGCATGCCCGTGAGTGGCAGCAGCAGTGCTTATCGATAAGAACACTGTTGTACTATCTTTGGAGCGACTGCTAGCATTTCCGGGTAGTCATGCGTCGGGAGTTCAGTTGGGATGGAGCAGCGGTGAGGTCCGGACAGCAGTGACTAGCCCGACCGTGGCTGACACTCATGACTTGAGTGGGGACGACCTTGGTTGGTCGTTCGGACGCTCGTCTCATCGGTAGACATGTGTTTGGTCGCCGACCACTTCTGGGTTCTCTGTGTGTGTCGACTTGTGATCCTGTTGTTCCACTGTCACTGGTTTTAGTATTATTCGCGTTGTTTGTGGAAGTGTTTTCGTGGAACTATGTGTAGCTTGTGTGGTTTTGACTGAGCAGCTATTTTAATACCGTCTGCATGCTTCATGTAGTCAGTCCGTTGGGACAGAGCAGTGAAGAAGTGTCCGTGACGTGAGGTCAGGCCGAGACCGCTGGCGACATGCACGCATGGTCGGATTGTAAGGCGCTAGCTGCGAGAGCTACAAAGTTCGTTGCCCACCAAACCTGGACACTGATTCAAAATGGTTCAAAAATGGTTCAAATGGCTCTGAGCACTATGGGACTTAACATCTGTGGTCATCAGTCCCCTAGAACTTAGAACTACTTAAACCTAACTAACCTAAGGACATCACACACATCCATGCCCGAGGCAGGATTCGAACCTGCGACCGTAGCAGTCGCGCGGTTCCGGACTGAGCACCTAGAACCGCTAGACCACCGCGGCCGGCCTGGACAGTGAAGTTGAGTGATCAGTTAACCTGTTATGAAACCTCAGATGCTGTGACATCTCTTCGTTCATTGTTGGTTGTTGCTTTCTGGGCCATTCCGGCTAGCAGCAAGTTATTGTGTGTTGGAGTTGGTGAAATTTTGCACCCGCCTTCCTTTATGATCTTTAACGATTAAATTGTTTGTGAAGTGCACCAGCGGTATTTTCGGCCTTGTGGCCGTTGACACCCCAGTTACCTGCCCTGGTCGTTAGCGTACTTTTCTCGCAGTGTGTTTTTCCTCGCCGCATTGATGCTGTCTGGCAAAGCGTGTAGTTTAACAGGTTTTTAGTTGTTTGTTCATATTTTTTTCTTAAGAGTGGTTATTGCGCCTTGCTGTTCTTAGATGCCAATTTTCAAGTCGTAGTGCTGCTGGTATCTTCATCCTTGGCTGATATTTTTCATTGTCATACCATTGGTCGGGCAGAAGGGAACTAATTAGGTTGTTGGTCGGTCCTTCAGCCGTTCCTGGGTTGGGGTCCCATCTGATTATTTGACCTTACTCTTGGCTGCCTGTCTCACCTCACCTTACATTAGAGCTACCTCCTCAGGCTGACCCTTGGAACCCTTCTGAACACCACTGTTCTGTTGGTTTTAGACTGAGATTTTCTTGTAGTCTAAAGTACAGTGTGCGTGTGACCTTCAGCTGTGCTTTTACATGAAATGCTTTTAAGATAAGGCCTTGAGCTGTCTTAAACTAAAATTTAGAAAATTGATTTGTTTAAAACTAATTTTTTTTTTTAAATTTGCTGTATCTGAAATTTTTGTTATCCATGCCCTAAGCCCTGAGTTGTTCAATGTCTTGTGTGTGTCCTCCAGCCGAGTACATGAAATATTTTTTTTTAATAAGGCCTTCAGCAGTGTGTATTCTTTAAAGCAATATTTTGTAACTTGTGTTCAGGCCTACAGCCATTCTTGTTTTTTTTTTTTTTTTTTTTTTTTTTTTGGTGTGGTTTTGGGCCTTCAGCCCAGTAGGCATCGCAAGTTATCTTAACTAAGCCTTCAGCCATATTGTTTTAATTTGATCCTTTTAAGGCGATGTGTAATTAAGTTTGTGCAACTACCAGTAACTGATTACGGCCCCATCCACAACCATAACCTGATCCACTCTATCCTGCAAAAGCAGATTTCTAGTGTAGCTATCCTCTCAGTCACGATTGTGATAGTGTTAACGGGAGATGAACTTTAGCTATGGACCTGGACATGATTGATTACGCTGAACTATGTTTCACTTGTTTTCAGATTAAATCTTCTAAGTTATAATTAATTTCGACTTTACATGTGGTAGATTGTACCTGAGTCACAACAGTTACCAACCTTGCTTTTAATTTCACCGAAGATTATTTCCAAGGGTTTGGGGGAAGATGGCTGTATGCTTAGTAGACCCTTCCGACTATCATTTCTTTTTCGATTTCTTCACATTTTCCATACAGCCATTGGGTCTTAGCTTCCCTCCAGTTCCTATTTATTTTATTCCTCAGCGACTTGTATTTCTGTACTCCTGAATTTCTCTGACCATTTTTGTACTTCTTTCTTTCATTGATCATCTCAAGTATTTCTTCTGCTGCCTGTTGTTTCTTTGCAGTTGCCTTCTATTTACCTATGTTTTTGTTAACATCTTCTGTGATTGCTCTTTTTAGAGATGTCCATTCCTCTTCAACTGTACTGCCTACTGAGATATTCCTTATAACTGTATCTATGGCCTTAGAGAACTTCAAGTGTATTTCCTCATTCCTTAGTATTTCTGTATCCCACTTCTTTGCATATTGATTCTTCCTGAATAATCTCTTAAATGTCAGCCTACTCTTCATTACTACTACATTGTGATCTGAGTCTGTATCTGCTCCTGGGTACAGCATATAGTCCAATACCAGATTTCGAAGTGCCTGTCTGACCTTGATGTAATCAAACCGAAATCTTCCCATATCAACCGGCCGTCTCCTAATATAACTTCGCCTCTTTTGATTCTTGAAGAGAGTAATCGCTATTATAAGCTGAAGTTTATTACAGAACTTAAATAGTCTTTCTCCTCTCTCATTCCCTGTCCTCAGCCCATTCCTCCTCTAAACGTTTCTTCTACTCCTTCCCCTACAACTGCTTTCCAGTCTCCCATGATTAGTAGATTTCCAACTTCTTTTAGATACTGTACTACCCTTACAGTATACTCATGTCTTTTATCTGTCTCTTCATCTTCAGCTTGCGACATCGGCATGTATATCTGAAGTGTCGTTGTCGGGTACACCCTGTATGTGGGGTGCTATAAACATGGGTCCAATAATGCATGGTATATCTGCCACGACAAAAAATCGTCCTGGAACACAGTACACAACTGCATGGCGTCCATGGGATGCCGCGCACACGTTCACATGTCACATCATGCAGAAATTTTCATTCTTCAGCGCTATCTACCTTGACAACAATGCATTTCTGGAGACTTGTTCATAAGACCTTTTCATCTCCATTTCCAGTCGGGAATCTGTCTCTGCAGTTCGTCCGTTTTGTTAATGGTCACACTAATATATATATATATATATATATATATATATATATATATATATATATATATATAGTGTTCCCCACAGCTTTGTTGCATATGCATTTCACACAATTATTGAAAACACATCATCTGCTCCCATTCTCTGTGTCTACCTCTATTTTGCCATGAGCCCCTCTATCTAACCCTATCTTCCTCGCCCAATCGCTCTGATCATTTCCTGCTGACCCTCTCTCTTTCTATATCCACCTCTTCCTTTTCCTCCCGACCACAACTGTGTACACCTTCTACCTTCTTCGTGCATCTCCCTCTCCTCTCCTCTTTCTGTCCGTTTCTTCCTCCACCTTCCTCTGTCCATCTCCTTCTCTGTCAATTTCGGCCTGTAACTGCACATAGTCATTGACTCAACTTGTCCCTGCCTTACAGTTCAATAAAGAAGGCTGATACTGCCACAACTTGACACTCACGTAGGAGAGGCTACGACTAACAGGCCACCATGCAAGGCAGGTGAGTAGAGTGGGATGCCACTACTCCAAGACATGGGCACAGAAATCCGTTTCTTGTCCCTGCTGAGTAGGCTGCCCTGCAAAGCAGGTAGATATGGGAGACCGATACTGTATCCACACCACATTCCTGTTGTGCAGTGCTATCTGTATGCCAGGGACTGAAGAAAAAACATAGTTTTACTCTTACCTCCACTGCTTTTGGTGCTAGGGTGCTATGAATACACAGTGATGATACTGGTGAGGCCTGCTGCTTCTGTGCCAGATTTGGCTATTATCGATTCAAGGGTTTGGGGCAAGATCCAAGATATCCACATATACACGCTTACACTCAGCTGTATATACAAAGTATTCAGCCGCCCCTACTACTCTTGTTCTATATATCCATCAGTGTTATACAATGTGCAAGAATCTCATATTCACCTGCTCGCTACACATAAACTGTTAGTCCTACAGAAAAAAAACGAACAGGGCCATTTTGAAGGAAATTTAATGTAATTAAATTTTGTACCAGGATACATTTTCGCTAAGGGCCAGGGTTTTCGAGTTAATCAAGAAAAACATAGAAAAGTGACCTACAAATTCACCCCTACTCCCATATTCAGCCCAAAAACAGTGTTGCTGATGACAACACTCATACCTCTGTGCAAAAATTTTCGACTACATCAACTGTTCTCGCATTCGATTTTTCTTGTCTTCGTATACTGGCTACTGCTTCAGTTGAACCGTTTCAGATCGTAAAATTGACGTTTCTTTCAATTTTACTAAACAGTTTTGTGAATTTTAATAAAACAAAATAAAAAATTTCATCATTGTATTCGTCAGGTCTTCTGGCTACAGAAATCCTCTGTCTGTAAGGGAGAAACGTGGATCGAATTGCTAACGTAACTTGTTTTAGCCCAACGTCTGTAAATGTCGTTTACCCTTCATTATCCTCACGTTCACATTTAAATGAATAATGTTAACGAAATAGCCGAGTATGCTGGAGCCGTAAGAGACTAAGAAAGTTCGAATATTCGCAACAGTTTGTGTAGTTATAAACTTTTGTACAGTGATAAGAGGGAGTGCCACGAAGAATATAATAGGGAAACTGACTTCTGAGTGACGAGTGTGGAACGGGAGGTGAATCTAGAGGGCACTTTTGTTCGATTTCTTGAATAAGTCGAAAACCTATGCCTCCAGCGAAAACGTATCTCAGTACAAAATTTAACCTATGAGGAAGTCCCATTCCTTTTTGGAGTAGGACTAACAGATTGCGTGTATCGAGAGTGAGAATATGAAAACCTCACACATGGTTTCTGAAGGCCTGTAGTATCATTGTGGGCTGCACAAAATGACAGTGACAAGGGCAGCTGAACCATCGTTTGTTAAAAAGATAGATAAATACTCGTAGAATCTGATCTCATCAGTAAAACTGGAGAACACACTGTTCCGTAAATGCTGCATATCCTACAACAATCGTTTTTAAATTATTGATCATGACAGTTATTGGTCATACCTAGCGGACCTATTCTACAAGAGTAATAATCAGCTGAAGTTATCTCAATTAGGATAGAAAATACTACTCAACTTACCAATCCCATAATGTTAATCATACTGTATTCAAAAGAGCGACCAACTGACTGAAAACTGAAAAACATAATTAGTTGTTACATGCTAATAATAGTGAAGATAGAAGCTGAGATTGAAATTTCTTGGCAGATTAAAACTGTGTGCCGGACCGAGATTCGAACTCGGGACCGTTGCCTTTCGCGGGCAAGTGCTCTACCAACTGAGCTACCCAAGCACGGCTCACGCCCCGTCCTCACAGCTTTTACTTCCGCCAATACCTCGCCTCCTACCTTCCAAACTTTACATAAGCTCTCCTGCGAACCTTGCAGAACTAGCACTCCTGAAAGAAAGGACATCAGCGCACACTCCGCTGCAGAGTGAAAATCTCATTCTTGAAGCTAGCAAATTGCTAGCACTATTTGTGACGTAATATTCTAAAGAAATGTCACAGAATAGAATGGAAAGTCTTGGAGTCGACATTTATTTTCGTTTGTGGAAGGGTATATAACTGAAGGAAGGGGTAAAATAAACACCTTGGACTGGAA
This sequence comes from Schistocerca piceifrons, assembly GCF_021461385.2. Classification (NCBI taxonomy): domain Eukaryota; kingdom Metazoa; phylum Arthropoda; class Insecta; order Orthoptera; family Acrididae; genus Schistocerca; species Schistocerca piceifrons. Next base: position 745,906,301 of record NC_060141.1, read on the forward strand.
ATCAAAAATGGGGTGTAGTGCATGGAAGACATCTGATGTACTTGTGAAGCCCAAACACATCGAATTATAAAAGAAGATTGTACTCCGATTTCTGTGTTAGTATCAAATTAACAGAAGTATTCTGTATAGGACCTAATGCTTGCTCTGAAACGACTATGAAGCTAGATACCAGGACACACAGTCTAGAAAATACAAAAAAAAACTATATCCATATTCAGAGTGGAATTTTTGAACTCGACTGTTTTAATGTGATAGCTGTGTAGCATAGCTACAGCAGAGTAGGTAAAGCATCTGTTCGACCGTGTGGCTACAATTTTACCAGATGCCTTTCTTCTAAGTCAATTTCCTATTGAAAATATGCATGATACGAAATTTAGTTGTATACATTGTTGTACTATTAGTATGCCTGGACTTAAGCTGTGGGCGAATTTTGGATTACCTTGTACAATACTGGGAACTAAGCTCTTTCCCTTCCGTAGCTACAAGAATCTTACCATGATTCTACAGAATCACATAGCTAACACACATGAATTTAGCTTCGTAGAAAATCAACATTGGTCAACAAAATTGTTTTGCTTGTGAGTTTTCTAAGGACCTGTTTAATAACTTCCTACTTTGTGCTAAATTCGGCACTCAGCGTTGTTAGTCATTCACAGCACCAAGAACAGCGTTGTTACCTCGAAGAACAGTGGCGTAGGTCTGTGTTTTAAATGGGCTGTTACTATATGCATTCACTTTGGTGATAAATTACAGAATTACACAATGGTTTTAAAGTTTCCGTAACAAAAACAAGCGTAAAATTACAATTTCTACCTGTAGTGCTCATGAGCTTACTGCAACAGCCGAAGATGGCAGGGAAGTGGATGTGAGTCAGTATGTTGGAGTAACATTCCTGCCACTTCCCCCATTCCTGCTCCTTCCCCCTCTCCCTCGTTGCATAAAGAATGGTACTCGCATGGATGAAACCTCTTCAAACATCTTTAAGTGTGGATTCCTTAAGTTTAGATGCTCTTTAAATAATCCTACATCAGCTTCACTATTATTTGTCAGATTTAAAATTTTAATAATTATTGCTGTCAATAATGCAGCAAAACTTTCCTGCAGTACCTGGTGGCCAGATCAGTATCACGCACGATGATATATGTGATACTTCTGCACAGTTAATGGTCAGTGATAAATATATGTTTACTTTCTTTTTTTTTTGTTTTATATTTGGAAATATGAAAGACTCCCGATTGCTTTGGATATTGTTAATCACCGAGTAGCAGAGTAACAGACTAGTTTTACTACCCGTTTTCTAAGGATAAGGGGCTGATCGGCTAATAATGCTGTAGGAGTTGTTTCGCGTCAGAGTTTCGGCTGTTGAATGATGCAGTAACACTGTCACTAAGCTTCCATTGTAATAATAATCACTACACTCTTACGCTGTAATTAAGTGTTATGTTCTTGATTTTACAGACACTTGAGGCAGTTACTCCATTCGCCTTTCAATTTAACGACAGTTATACCCTTCACCGGTGGCTCTTTCATATCTTCACACACTATGACATTAATTAGCACAGACACACCGCAGTCCTCAATGCAGTCCGATTGTAGTTGACGCGAAACGCATAATCAAGCTACGATGCAGATATTTAATAAAACACTCCAAAATAAACTCGTTTGTCACGACTTGTAAATTTCTGTGGGTCAGCTCACGGAATCGGGGATACGCTCAGTCTGCAGTATGTATTACGGGTGGCCTTCTGGCGTTACACCAAGTCCTGCTTGTTTAGAGCTATATTAGCGACTTCCGCCCCTATTGCCTGCACTCCACTTCCCAACAATTCCTGTACCTATCTGGCGATCGTGTTGCTCGACTATTGATATCTAGCCTATCTCAATCTGTGTGAGGCAAATGTGCATTTATCTTTACGTAACGGGCTGCGGACCCTTTACATCCCCACCCAAAAAGGCTTCTTCATGGCTGGAGGCGAAAAAGAATGAAGGAAAATTTTGTAGCTACAGATTCAAAAAGAACGAAGACACTAAATCCAAATAAACACTGAAATTATAAAATATCGAGTAAATTCTCTCTGACTCCGGTCATAAACTGCCTCTACAAAAAATGTTACACAAAGAACTCAACACATATTATTGGAAAAAATAGGAAATAGTTTACACAAATTCTTTGCATTATGTACAATAAATTTCTCTCTTCAGTAGTTTGTGTGTGCCACAAAACGCCAGATATCTTTAATGTAACATAGCACAAAAACACTTATTAACTTTATTTCGGCTACCTCTTGGATCTGTCATTCTTTTTCAGGGATTGTCTTCCAAAAACACTATCGCAACCATCTCTATTCAACACCACACAAGAAGGAGAGGAAATACCTGTAATTACTGACTATTGCCTATCTCTAACACACTAGAAACACAAAAGATATTAAACAAAATACACTAAATAACACAAATAATTGTCAATGATGTACTCATTACCAGATTAAGCAAATGTAAGATTATCAGTAATGTGGCTGTCCAGTTCCCAAAGAGATGGCTATGGTACTCTGCCCTAGGCTGTTTTTGAACAGATTTTATAAACAATGTACTCACAGGGATGAATACCCTTGTTACATAGATTCAGAATTTGTTAATATCAGTTCTCATCATTTACCGAATAGTACCAATATTCTACCATTGCACTCAATCTGATAACACAAATTGTCAACTTCAACAGCTAATTAGATTATTGACTCATTATTTCTCCACTTTTCATGAATTATTCTCCACTAATCATCAACATGCCTCTTTCATCATTACAGCTTGTAAATACATACTGATGTAAACAAGATAGCTCGTGTGAATGAAAATGAGGCTCAGACAACAGCTATTACATGCTTCACACTTCATACATTTTACGTCTTTTATAAACCTCCATGGACATATGCATATCTGTCTCTCCTCAACATCTCTACTGAGTATCATCTTTACTTCAAATACATATTCCTTCATCATCCTCTATTCACCTTCATTAACCTCTGTAGTATACAAAAACTCCACAATGTTCCATTAACTCTCTACATATTATAAGCTTCATTAACTTCATAACATCTTATCATCACTTCTCCTGTATTTCAATTTTATTCACATAGACCATGACTTGTCAATTATACGTGATTATACATATTATCCTATTGTCCCTACTCATCAGTAGTTATTTAGCTACAGTTCCTTACAGTCTGCTTACTCTTCCATTACTCACGAGACAAAGTTACAAGATTACACAACACTCCTTAGTGATACCAATTAAGTAGATGTTTACCTTCGGGTCTGGTATTACTATTTCTGTAATTTAATTTCCAAACAATTACATAAGAAGTGACTTCTTTGATACTTCATATTTATGTTCCATTATCACTATGAAGCATTCCATACGTATTACTAATTAGTTTCGATTGGCATGTATTGACAACCTCAATGACTATGACAACAGAGTAATTTAAACAGTAACTCCTACTATATTCTCGATGTTGTCCGAATAACCACATCTTGATCTATTTATTTGCCTAATGAATAAACCCTACCATGTTCTTAATTGTTTCTTAGTACATTCCAGGGCTTGGTAATAAATCAACGAGTTAATACTTAAAGACCTCTTACATCTATGGACGGAAAGATTGTAGGAAGATGGAGGAAGAAAAGCCTCACCCAGCTGGAAGCGTAGCAATCACCACTCGGTATACAGACAAAAGAGCTGTCTCTTCCCTACATTTTAACTTTCTTGGTCATTCCTTTCATCCACGCTATCTTTGTCTCTTCTGGAATCATTGTAAAACTGAGCTCCATTTCCTTGATTCCTGCACACATGAACACGTCCTCGTCCACAGTGGGATGGTTGGTTACCAGAAAGATTTCGTTGGCAGTTATATCCTCTTCGGTTTTGCTCATTCATCGAACTGTCTCCCTGCACACATGTTGATTGTAACTGCTCAAGTACCTCCATCAAGGCATCTCTGTCCTAGATCTGGCTTACTCATAAGTTCTCTTGCATTCTTCTACTCAGTCTTCTCTTACTGGTAGTTATCATTATATCCTCACTTAACGGTTGCTCTAAAGTTTCATTAAATTCCCACAAATGCTCCGCAAACTTCTGTAGGCTACCTTTACAATTATTAAGTGATCTGGGATATAGTAAATCTTCCGACGTTGCACATTGATGACTCCTCGACCAAGACTACTTTAAAAATTCAGCATCAAATACATAATAACTGATAACCTCTTCTTCCCTCCTCACCCCAATGTGAAAGCCTCATCCACCATTCTATCGATCACAAATTGAATCCCATCTTCGTCCTAAAAAAAGTGCAAGGAAAATGCCCTTAAAAGTTTCGTAAATGTCATTGGGTGCAAGACTCTCTTAGCTTTATATCTTTGCGCTACATGAGCTTGTGTGTACCTGTTTTCGCCATTCATCTTTGCTGCACTGCTAACACTGCACCATCAAGCTTCGTATAAATTACATCAGTTTTCGTTCCTACTTATTGGATTTCTGCCTTTAATTATTGCATATCCTATGTAATTTTCTGACTGTCTTCTCGTCTTTGCACTGCTGCTGCACTCTTTACATTTACAGCTAGTTAAGTTTGCATAGCCGCTACTCTCTGAACAGCGGCATCATATTGCCTTCGCTTCAGTGTCACCTCCGAGTGTTTGTTGACTTCCTTAACACCTCCCTCGATTTTAAATGTCACCTTCTGTTCCATATTGACCATATCTCCTTGGAGTTGCTTCAGGTTTTGCTGCAATTTGCTGTTTCTATCATCGATCTCTCTCTTCGTCTCTTCCTTAAACGCCTGTAACCTTTTCTTTAAGTGGCAGCCTTGTTCTTGTGATACCTTATGAAATATTTCTTCATTCTTCTGGTCAACTTCCAGGAACATTTCTTCATTTTTCTTGTCAGTTTTCTGAAATCTTTCTTCAGTTTTCTGACCAGACGCTTTATTGATTTGCAAAATCGCTACAGTCATTGACTGTGTATTTTCTCTCCACTCCTCATTTGGACGTCGTTTTTTTTCGTTGGTTTTACTGCTGTCTCGGTATAAGCAGTTGAATGAGATAATGAACTGTCAACTGACAATCCACAAGCCCTGATTCCTGTATCAATCCCATCCTCCTGCACTTCCTCACTCTTCCCAAATTTTAGCTCCTCAACCTCTTGCTTATCTTAAGTAGATATATTTGGTTATGTACTGTACACTGACAAGTAGTGTAAGAAAATCTCTGGATAACCCAGCTCTCCTAATTATCAACAAATTAAATAAACGCTAATTTAGTACTTCAGCTAACCCAAACTAATACAATTTGTATCACAACTGAACACAGTAAACCTCAGAAACCTAATGAAAACAAATGTCAATGTCAACATTCCTTTATGTTGTGTAAAACATTGAAACAAGATACACGTCACACATTAGTACACATATAAACCTGTAATTAACAACTAGATTGATTGCGTCTGTAATGAAGGTGTTAGCAACTGTACAATGATGTAAGGCCGTATACAAAGGCATCGTGTACTACAGAGTCAAATTTTGGGAAAATGCCAAAATTACTGTTACAGTTCTTTGTATTAAGGCAAAATATGATTTGAAGCTACTTATACGCTCTACAGACAACGTAACATCGCGCTGGCGCATCCACTCACCACTCGACCCTAGTACAAGTTGCAATGTTGGGCGTCTGTCGCGGGAGGACTGCGTATACGATCAGTTGGTTGTGGCGTCACTCGCTGTGGCGCGGTCGCTGTTGCCCCCGGCCTGCTTTGTGGGCCATGTGCATTCGCCCCCTCGTCCTCGCAGTTCCGCAGTCTGCCGACGAGTGAAGCTGACGTCGTAATAATCCGCTGGTCGGCAGCCAAATGGAACTGCAGTAGTCAGTTCAGAGATTCGCTGCAAGATGTCGAGATCGACGAACTCGTTGTTATCGATTTAGTACCCACTTACAGTCGCTGGAGTATGCTTTGGCCAGCAGATGTGGAGACGGCAGAGCACGTATGGGGAGAGTGGTAGTGGTGGGGTTACGGGCAGGAAATGCCGAGTGCTGGTGGGGAAGTGCCATTCTAAACTGAGACCTATGTACACATGTATGTAAGTATTAAGTGGGGCCCCTCCACACCCACACTTTCAATGTGACCATTCAAAACGATCTATTGTTACCTCTGCTTTCGTTAGTATCTAAAAAGAATCCCGCCGAAAATGCAGCGATTTATTTTCGCCTAGTTTGTTAACCATTTGTAACTTTCACAGAAGCAAGATGAGTGTCGAATTTTGAATAAAACCTACACATTTCTTTCGTTTCAATGTTAAAATTTGCTTCTTTTCCCTAAGCACAGCATAGTTTACACAGCCTCACCTCACTAACTTGTAGAGACAGAATTGCGGGGCAATTCTGAAATAGTGGTTTATTAAGATAGGATCTGAGAAAAAGAAAGGTTATTAAAAACCACATCCTCGGCACAAAAAAAGTGTGATGTTTTCACTTATGTTGTTCCAAAACCCATAGTATTTCTCGTTTCACCAGCCTTGGACGTCTCCTTAAAAATTACATTCGTTCATCAAAAAAGTTCGTACTTAGTGGAATGATACAGTAGATAATCAAGTTTCACACTATAACGGTATGGTAAAATACTCTACTGCCTAGGGCATGGATGTGTGTGATGTTTAGTTAGGTTTACGTCGTTCTAAGTTCTAGGGGACTGATGACTTCAGATGTTAAGTCCCATAGTGCTCAGAGCCATTTGAACCATTTGTGCAGAATGTTGTGCGTCCCTCACTCTGGCTTTATCGCTGGCGCGGAGCGATCACAAATGAGTGTGCTACATCAGATCAATTTTCTCGAGATTGATGACAAACGGCAACCTCTACTCTAGTGTAAAGAAAAATACAATATGTTAGCTACGTTTAGTATATGTATTATCTAATATGCACCAAACGCAAAATCATAGCGACATCTTTCACTCAACGCTTTTCCGAAATTCACGCAGTGTCTTACTGCCGCATAAATCTACATCTACATCTACATGATTACTCTGCAATTCACATTTAAGTGCTTGGCAGAGGGTTCATCGAACCACAATCATACTATCTCCCTACCATTCCACGCCCGAACAGCGCGCGGGAAAAACGAACACCTAAACCTTTCTGTTCGAGCTCTGATTTCTCTTATTTTATTTTGATGATCATTCCTACCTATGTAGGTTGGGCTCAACAAAATATTTTCGCATTCGGAAGAGAAAGTTGGTGACTGAAATTTCGTAAATAGATCTCGCCGCGACGAAAAACGCCTTTGCTTTAATGACTTGCATCCCAACTCGCGTATCATATCTGCCACACTCTCTCCCCCAATACAATACAAAACGAGCTGCCCTTTATTGCTTCCTTTCGATGTCCTCGGTCAATCCCACCTGGTAAGGATCCCACACCGCGCAGCAATATTCTAACAGAGGACGAACGAGTGTAATGTAAGCTGTCTCTTTAGTGGACTTGTTGCATCTTCTAAGTGTCCTGCCAATGAAACGCAACCTTTGGCTCGCCTTCCCCACAATATTATCTACGTGGTCTTTCCAACTGAAGTTGTTCGTAATTTTAACACCCAGGTACTTAGTTGAATTGACAGGCTTGAGAATTGTACTATTTATCGAGTAATCGAATTCCAACGGATTTCTTTTGGAACTCATGTGGATCACCTCACACCTTTCGTTATTTAGCGTCAACTGCCACTTGTCACACCATACAGCAATCTTTTCTAAATCGCTTTGCAACTGATACTGGTCTTCGGATGACCTTACTAGACGGTAAATTACAGCATCATCTGCGAACAACCTAAGAGAACTGCTCAGATTGTCACCCAGGTCATTTATATAGATCAGGAACAGCAGAGGTCCCAGGACGCTTCCCTGGGGAACACCTGATATCACTTCAGTTTTACTCGATGGTTTGCCGTCTATTACTACGAACTGCGACCTTCCTGACAGGAAATCACGAATCCAGTCCCAAATATCATAATAACTATGACCATTAACGAAATGATTGGAAAATCGATATGAACCTAACATATGAAACTCCAAATAAGGCAAAAATGAATTTTTTTACCGAATAGTTTCTGTAAAATCAATTCGGAAAAACTACAGGGCAAGCAACTCGATTCTGTCATCGCTGACCGGCTGAAAGTTGGTATACACTTGTCGTCCACCCCTTCTGAACAAACGAATGAATTCGCCCAGCGCTTGAGGCGAAAACTGGTCTCTGCGCATCGTCTATCGTATCCTGCGCGAGCAATAACCGTCCCATATAGTTTGACTGTGTCAGTGCCTTGTGCAGCCTGCTACGACGTTGTATACAAAATGGAATGATAGTATGGCACTGCTGACCGGGGCCCCGTCCGGGGATGTTCGGCCGCCGTGTTGCAAGTCTTATTTCATCTGGCGCCACATTCGGTGAATGCGCGTCGATGAGGGTGAGATGATGATGTTGCAACCCCTCCTAGCCGGCCAGGAATCGAACCCGGGCCCACTGCGCGGGAGGCAAGCACGTTACCACTTTTTTTTATCTCATTTTCTTCGTTATTGTTCGTCCTATTTGTTAGGGGCGGATATTGCATGACGCTTGCTCAAGTTCATCGTTGATCCATTAACTTGGTTTCTTATAACAGAGGGCAGCTCACCCTCTGTCTGAGTACAATGAGCTACGGTGCCGGCACTCTGCTAAGCAGGCGGACACGGCGTATACAACCGCCCAGCTACTCAATGTTCCTTGGCGTGTGTGATACTCTAGTCTGCGTCATGTCATTCAGCGATCACGTCAAAAACTTAGATTATTTATCGTCTGTACTACAGTTTATTGTTCCACTGTTGCTCCGTCCCGACTGCACTCCCAACACAAGAAAACCCGGAAACACTAGCTGTCGCTCCAAAGATAGTACAACAGTGCTCATATCGATAAGCGCTGCTGCTGCCACTCACGGGCAGCCAAGCCAGCAACTTAGTGACGCCAGTAAATAGAATAAGACACGGAACGGCAGTACCGCAAAGACAAGATGCCAACAATAAACGGCACGAACACGAGTGCCGCACGGCTCACATATCATTTTCACAATGTGAGCACCAAGTAACCCCCCCCCCCCCCCCCTTTATATTGCATGGTGTAATATTATTGGATTTCTGTTACTTTGCATGTGAGATACTTGTCATTAAAGAAAAGGACAGCCAACGAACTGTAGTTCATAAAAATGCTAAGCATCACACCACGAGAGTAAAGAGACGAATTATTATTATTATTATTTATTTTTTTTGGTAACTTGCGCCTATACCAAGACGCTCGTCCAGCGTTTAAATACTGGGCGCAGATATTTAAAATCATTGCCGCAGCGCGTGATAGCAGGAAGCTGCGAAACAGAAAAAAGAACTGTGGTGTCACCGCCAGACACCACACTTGCTAGGTGGTAGCTTTTAAATCGGCCGCGGTCCGTTAGTATACGTCGGACCCGCGTGTCGCCACTATCGGTGATTGGAGACCGAGCGCCGCCACACGGCAGGTCTAGTCTAGAGAGACTCCCTAGCACTCGCCCCAGTTGTACAGCCGACTTTGCTAGCGATGGTTCACTGTCTACATACACTCTCATTTGCAGAGACGACAGTTTAGCATAGCCTTCAGCTACATTTGCTACGACGTAGCAAGGCGCCATATTCAGTTACTACTAGTGTTTTCAGAACAGATAATATTGTGAATCATGTACCGTCAAGAGCGACGTTCATCATTAATGGATTAAAGTTAAGTATCAAACTAATTACGTCCGCTTTCTGAATTCTAATTCCTTGTCATGTTCCAGACTTCATGTCAGTAGAGTCCTTCCGTCCTCACGCCAGCCTGCGTGAGCTAAAACGCGTGCATCTCGGCCTCCATTAGTAACACGGTGTTGGCTCTTCTGCCAACACAACAAGAACAATCTATTTTTTGTTAAGAAATATTCTAGAGACTTCATTATCTCTTGTACTTTTGGTCGCCAACATGTTAAGACGTACTACATAGCATTGCTACAAGTTGTATTTTTATTTTGTGTAAAAACTATGTGAAATGACAAACAAACATTCCGATAACTCGGGTGTGGATACAATGTACTTACGTACACGCAAGGACATTTAATTGTAAGAAGGAACGGACTGACAAAGCAGCGATTATTGGACTGCGCCATTTACAAAAAGAAAAAAAAATGTCACAAGTAAGTCATGCATTTATTGTGTATTTCTTAATGTGTAGAAGTTTAAAACCAATTTGTTCAAAATATTTTAATATTTTACGATGCAGTAATTTTCTTCTTATTCTTTTCTTTCACTAACCAAGAATGATGTTCAAATTGTATATGAGCTTTGTTACAGGTTCGCTCTTTATCGCGGTGTCTCGATTGTATTTGGGAGACCACTAATGTGTTCAACTTCCGATCTGTTAATCTTTCTCTTACAAAATTCCACTAATTGGCTTTCATTTCTATTTTCATATTCAAATAGATCCCTCAGGTATTTTCATCGATGATTCAGACTGCGTGAGGGCAATCCGGGTCAAAAGGTGAATTGTTCGCGTAATCAATCCGTACGTCTCCTGAAAATAATCGAGAACCGACGCATCGGTGATCAATTAATAATATCTCTCTCTCTTTCCTAGTCGTACTGGAAACCGGCCACACAGGATAGCCGTAAGTAAGCGATCTAGCGTTAGGGTGCATTTTGTCAGTAAATATTACCAACCAACAGTTACAACATCAGTCTTATTAATAAGTAAGTTCCTAACGCCAAATGTGGTGCCCCAACAGGGACCTGACTAAAAACTAATTTGTTCTTTTTATTTTTCACGCAAACAACTGGGGGAGATTTGGAAGCGAGTCGCAGAAATCCAGTAAAAAAAAAAAAAAAAAAAAAAAGAAATCGCAGTACGAAACCACAAAAGCAGTAAATTGCTGCGCTCAAGACAACGAAAAGTGAGTACGACTTTTCATTATGTTTGAAGCTTTGCGTACGAATAATCGGCAAATGAGAATTCGTTCTCTACGCTTTATTCCTTTTCCTTTCGCTCTCTAAAGTGCAAATTTCCGCTTCCTTTTTCCAGTTAGAATAGTCTCTTTCACATCATTTCGCTTAATATAATTAGAAATAGATAGTCAAAATTTCCATTGTTATATATTTTAGTTTATCAAAATGGCCGCTATCTATACCAGTTTCAGTGGTGTATAAGTGTTTTTCATTTATTTTATCTCTCCAGTTGCCATATTGGCATCTTCGTGTGTTAAAGTTTCAGTTGTTCATAACGCGCAAGCAACATTGAGAAATCAGGACACGAGACCATTGGCGCGCCTGACAAATGAAAATCATAACTATAAATTATCTTTTCTGGCTCGTGTGGTGTAACTACGCTAAATTTAAGATGGCAGATCAGCAACCCAGACAACTTAGACCGCACGCAGGTGTAAACAAACTTGAATCTCGTCGTGAAGGAACAACAGACAACGAAGCGACACGCGAGGTGTCGGCGCCACAGTCCGCGTCGCAACCGTGTGAATGCTCATTGTCAGATTTACTAAAATTGTTTGCTGATATGAAAACCAGTTTTGAAGCACGCATGGGACAGTTAACAAACAAAAGTGACAATATTGAAATGCAGATCAGTCAGTTAACAAACAAAGGTGTCAATACTGAAACGCAGATCAGTCAGTTAACAAACAAAAGTGACAATATTCAAGTTCACATGGGTAATCTTAGAAGCCAAATAGCGGAAGTTGATGCCAGACTACAGGAACAGAACAGAGCCGTAGACAGCAGGTTCAACAGTTTTGAATTGAGGATAGGGGACACTCAAGTGCGAATGACCAATATAAATTTTGTTATTACCGACATCCAAACACAAATCAAAAGTTCGAATGACACCATGGAGGAAGAAATTAAAGCCATTACCACTGTTTACGCAAGCGAGCTAAACGCAAGTGTACATGCAAAAATAAACAGTGTTCTTTCCATAGTGGATTCCGCCGATACCAACACTGGTAGAAAGTTTACAGATTTGCAGATGTGTGTAAGTCAACAGCGAATGACTCTTTGAAACATTACAATGATGTTTCAAAAAGTGTAGGCCAATTGACAGAAGGTGTCAGCCACATTGGCGAGCGATTCGAAAACCTTGGTCAGCGAATATCCGATGTCAATATTGACAAAAGCATCGAAGATGTCACTGCGGGAATAAGCACCACACTTAATAGGGAATTTGAAAAGTTGATACAATCCAAGGAACAGTACATTGAGAGTATGGTACACTCTGATCTAAAACGTGCCGTTAAATCTGCCACAGTAGAAATGCTAACCGCCCCCGGTACTACTGGTGACACTTTAACCAGTGAATTAGGCGAAATCAGACGAGCCTTCAGCCACGATCTTCCGGAATGGAAGCAACGGCTGACCAATGACATAGATCAGCTGAAAAGGCAAGTTGTAGAATTGCAGGGTGACAATCAAAGCTATTATTCACTACCGCCAGAACAACATACTCGCCAATATCCCGAGTATCAGGTACAATTCTCACCAACAGTAAATAATACGCGTGATAGAGCTTCAATATCACGTAGTAATACCGATCAACTAACACTCGTTGAACTAATGCGAGATGGGAGTGTGCTGAAACACAGAGTTTTCCAGCCTTTTATACCTGAAAAACGAAATATACATCCAATGGTATTTCTAAAATCATTCACAGGTGCTTTTCCAGAATCATGGAACGACAGACAGCAAATACAGATCATATTAGGGTATGTACACGCCGAAGGATCAATTTGGGGTACTGAAATAGTAGATAAATGTCACACCTACACAGATTTCGAAAGGCATTTTTTGAATAAATTCTGGAGTTCAGGTATACAACAAAGACTCCGAAAGGAGGTCTACAACGCCGAACGTTTCAACACCAAGGGAGGAGGCTTGAGGCTTTATTTCCAAAAATATCTACGTAAAATTCAGTATTGGGACACCCCCATTTCAACCAAAGATGTCATCATGATCTTAAAGTCAAAACTTCCTGTGTCAATAAGGGAAAAGTTAGTTAATGTGAGGGAAGAGACCAGGAAGCCTTTCTTTCCGTTATTGACAATTTGGATATGATCTATGAGGATGCGCGTGCGAGTGCGCGGAATAATTACAATAACGGGCCGCCCGCTTCGCAACAGCACGTAGCAAACGGTGTCAACGGAATGTCGTACCGACATAACACGGGACAACCAAACGCTCGGCCTTACAGCAATCATAACCAGAATAGATACAACCCGATTTATCAAAACACACAGCGACAATACGGTAACTCACCAATAAATCACAACGGTAATTACCAACATCCGAATAACAGGAAATATAATGGAAATCGTCACAAGGGAAAGAAATGGAACAATTATAACGGGCCACAACAGTACAGTCAGCCAAGTCACTTCACTCCCTCACATCAAATAAACCCTTTACAGCCTCAAACTGCGATATTTTCTCACTAACTCAACCAATAGTTCAGGAACAATAATCAGGACAATCCGCCGCATGCTTTTCTTAACACCGCCAGTCATAATAGCCAAGGAAACCCGACCATTTTTTACACACAGGCGAACCAAGTATCAAACGCGATGTCAAATGACACGCAATAAAGTGATGCACAGTTTGGATGGGATACAAACGCAAGTTCTCAGCCTGGTATGACACAAAATACTAATCAAGTAAAAGTAACTTACATTTCAACTCAACCCAAGTCGGAAAACCATTAGCAGCTTCTTTATGCCTCCACGGGGAAGCTGCAGAACAAAATTACAACACCCTGCAGTAATATTAGACGGCAAGTAAAGACAAGCTCTCATATCTTTAACCGCTCATGCCAATCTAAGAAAAAAGGCGTATGACAAACACATTAGCAAAGTCTTATCGTATCGTATAAATGAACGAGCGCTATTTAAGACCCACTTCAAACCATCTTTGATTCATCATAAGAATCGCAAATGGCAGCACTTGTATGAAGGATCATTTATTATACTAAGAAAACCGCACATTGGTTGCTATCTATTAGCTGACCCTGTATCTGGACGAATAAAAGGATTGTTTCATCACGCAGACTTCAAGAAATACCGAGTCACCAACTGAAGATATCTGCTAAGTTGAGCTCCAAATAAGTTGTCAAACTATGTGTGAAGTATAAGCGTACATAAGAGTAATGCACAGGACTAACACCCTGTCGACCTGCCTCCACAAGAGAAGTAACTTATGTGAGCACCTGAGATAAAATATATTTATTGTAGGAGAGCAAGATTTGCCTTAGATGTAAATTAGTTTTAAGTTAATTGAGACATGAATCGCCAAAGCCAAAGAGCTGACAAATAAATAATATAGTAGGGACGTGCTAAGTGCCATCTGCTACCACTGGTTTTAAGTGTAGCAAAGCTCGCTCCTCTTGAATGAAATAAATTAAAATGATCATTCGGACCAGAATGACTGCTCATAAATAAAAGTTGATTAAGGTCGCTTACTCTTATAAGGTAAATGTTATGTTATTTATAACGAGTGTTTGACAAAATTTATATGAGACCACCTGTGAAAAGCAGCAGACAAAGACAGCAGCTTAGCACATAAGAATCAAGTAAATCAATAACGATCAAGGTAGCCGGAAAGAAGTGCGCAACTCAATTATTTTTATTACAGTACAGAGAAAACCGTATGCGTTCTTAAGAATTTTACGGCACAGGGCAGCTGAAATACTTACAAAGGTCATTTATAAGTGAACTAATTTAGTACCAGAAGCATCTATTTCAGGTCCTCGAGATACGATGATTGTTTCTTTTCTTTTTTAGAACAGAAGATAGCTATCAGACTCTGTTCACTGCTAATGCATGGTGTAAGCAATTTTAGATACGTATAGAGAAATGTAGGAGAGCTGGATCAGACGATACTGAGACTACTGTATCGATTTAATTACGATAACTACTTGTCATGAAGAACTAGGTTGATAATGCACAATTTATGTTAGGCTCATCATTTCATATGTCAACATTGTATCTTCACATCCCTTCACTCCATGAAAGTTTATTGTGTTTTCCTCTAATCAGTATCCTTAGCTCCTTACCCTACCCAGTAGAGAACTGAATTTTACGGACTGATTGCATGCTTGATACGTACAGACTGTGCGTATGGATGGTCGTGACACATTGGTTGTCGACAGGCTATGCTTATTTTCCGCGAACTGCAGTTGCATGATAGAGAACACCGAGCTTCCCAATTTCCCTGGTGGAAACTTGAATATGAACTGTTCATCACGTAAACGAAGCCACATTGACTATGTCTTCAAACTAACGACGTAATTAACAGAGAGAAAATAAAAGAGCTGAACTTGAGAAAAAAGTAATTATTGTAAAAAGAAAAGAATAACAAGATTTCGAACAAGGTGTAAACCTAAAGTGCCTCGGAAGCACAAACTATGAATAAGAGACACGTTTCTTTGTCAGGCCTTGTAGTCACAGAGACTAATTTTTCTTTGTAAATAATTTTTAGACATAACATGTATACCGAATGTTAACTGTACTTTGTAGTAATAATGCAGTCATCAGTTTATGGACACGTATGTGCTGTTGCGTGTGAACCGACTATAGACAAGCAATAAACGGACACACATAAAAGTTGTGTGTGTGAACTTTAACATGACGACCAAATACTTGTGGACATGAAATAACCATAACGTGTGAACTGGAAGGGTGATAACTTTACGGACACGTGTGAAATTCCGCGTGTGAAGTAATGTCATAAGTACTTGTACCAAGAAACCCCGTTGTAGGAAGCCGAATTCTGCGAGTGAATAAGTGTTGTACTTACCGAACCGGCACTGTACGCCTTTCCACGGACACATTCTTCGACACAGCTGCGGGAGTTGCCGCGTCTGGCTGCTTCCGTAATTACGAGTCGATGAAAAACTGTAAAAATCCACAATACGGATAGTAGCCACCAAACGTTCTGCCTCTCGCAGAACGCTGCTGCTAGCGTGGTGAAGCCGTTAAGTAACTATCACGTGACTGTGACAAAGGGACGTAATACAGTGTACGCTGCGCGCACAACAATCCAAATCCATTTGCACAACGAGAGCGGGCGCCAAATATCTTTGAAATACTTTCAATATCAAATCTGATAAAACCATGAGTTAAGCACTTATGTGCCTCATAAAATCACCAAGACACTAATCTGAAAAGTCTTAAACTCGACTTTGACAATTGCTACCGAATTTATAAGCCCGGCCAAGTAATGACGAAAACGTGTCGACCCAAATAAAACCAGAAAAGTAAATAAATACGAGAACTAAGTACTCCTAAGAGAATGAAACCTTATGTACGTAAACAATTGTTATCCTTACCAATTTTTCGTATAGACTAAGTTATTAGTAAGTAAGCACATTCTAATACATATTTTCTCTGTATTTTGCATGTACGAAAACATCAATGGTAGCTCGAAGATGTGTCAAGTGAAATAGAGACCGCCACCAAAAGGCTCAACACGTTCAACCACTTCAACCTCCGCAGTAAAAGTGATGCCCTACTTTTCCTCCACTGTGAAAGTGCAAAGTGATGCCCTACATTTCCTCCACTGTGAAAGTGCAATCAATTTCCCTCACTCAAGTGCAATGCTACGATTTATACCCGAAGTTCTACCACTCCCAGTGCAAGTCATACCTACCCAAGTGTAGTGATTTTTTTTTTTTTTTTTTTTTTTTTTTGCAGGTTATGAAATCCACAAATCGGTAACGTGCTACGTGTAAGAAATCTTCGTCGAAACCACGGTCGAAAAATATTCCTGTAATATGTCCTTGTAAAACAAGAATGTCAATTCTCTGTAATATATTTTTCCAAGAGTGCACACTGCACCCAGACTTCCTGCGAAGTCAAATAATTAATTTCTTCGTTATTTTTTAATATTTATTATGCCATATATGATGTATCTATGTATGTGTATCTTTATCCTAATTTCATTGTCTCTTACCGAGAAATGAACTTTTGTAATCTAGTATAATGCATTATTAGAAGTACAGCTCAATTATGCAATTACCCTATGAACAAGTTACAATCAATTTAAGGCGTACGGATATATTTACCCGTTATTCTTTATGTCAACCCCTTTGCCTAATGTCATATATGATATCTATTGTAAATAATTTTTGCAAGTAATACTAACTTGATTCACGAAAGCAGTAATATTACGACTACGCGTGAGTCGCGATGATCCTCACGGAGTCACCCATCCTCACGCGGGAAGCAATGTAATATTATTGGATTTCAGCTACTTTGCATGTGAGATATTTTCCATTAAAGAAAAAGACAGTCAACGAGCTGTAGTTCGTAAAAACGCTAAGCATCACAGTGTGAGAATAAAGAGACGAAATATATATATTTTTTTAATGTGCGCCTATACCAAGACGCGCGTCCAGCGTTTAAATACTCTAAATAAACACTATGACCTGCTGGGCGCAGATATTTAAAATCATTGCCGCAGCGCTTGATAGCAAGAAGCTGCGAAACACAAGATAAAACAATCTATCTTTTGTTAAGAAATATTCTAGAGACTTCATTATCCCTTGTACTTTTGGTCGCCGACATGTTAAGACATACTACATATCATTGCTACAAGTTGTACTTTCATTTTCTGTAAAAACTATGTGAAACGACGAACAAACATTCCGGTAACTCGGGTGTGGATACAATGTACTTACGTACACGCAAGGACATTTAATTTTAAGAAGGAACGGACTGACAAAGCTGCGATTATTGCACTACGCCATTTACAAAAGAAATATCACAAGTAAGTCATGCATTTATTGTGTATTTGCCAATGTGTAGAAGTTGTAACACCATAGCTCTAATGCTCCACTGTTTTGTTTCGTTTAATGCTATAACATTGAGTTTCTGTAAGTGTTGTTGGATTGAATCAATACCATGAGAGTGTTTATTCTTTTCTGTGTAAGAACTTTGATGTCATGGTTTGATTCTATGCAGTGTTGTGTATTGAAATCTTTGCCTCATTTGGAGGGGACAAAACTTACTGTATATAATTGTAATTTCTGTGTGAATAATTTTTTATAGAAATACCAATGTGTGTAACTGGTCTATTTTATTTAAAGTGATTGTTTGCTGTTATGTATTCTGCTGGCCTTCACTTAGGGTTGTTAGTTATTTTGTATGTAAAAGATGTTGTGGTTCCTCTCGGGAACGGAAGGATGCAAATTGAGGTTGGCATATGTAGAAGAGGTGGATTAAGACTCAGTCGGGGATGAGCTACTGTCAACTGCTCATGGAAAAGGTGTGCATTGTGCTGGTGCCGAGAGAGGCTTTTCGTGCCGCTTTTCAATGCCTCAGATGGATGGATGGACAAAGAGCTGGAACTATTCTGGAATTGGTATCTATCATCGCCACCAAGAAAATGATAGAGTCCAGCAATTGTACTTGCAAATCCACCCACCGACATGCACTCGCCACCCCGTTGCGCAATCACTGAAAAGGAACCAAGGAATTATAGAAATGTGCAGTGAAGGATCTGCTCATATGGATGATTTATTTGTTTTCAATAATAAGGTAACCAAAAGACTATTTATGAAAACTTACCTTGATTTATCCTCTGTCACATTTCCACTTAGGATCATTCCCATGCTAAAGTGATTACCAAGTGTCCTTATTGAAAGAACATTAAAGCTCAGTGTTTTACTAATTAATGCCACTTCAAGATAGTAAGAAGAAACTAAGTTAAAGTTAATGTAGCAGAACTGAGTAATATAGTAAATGATGCTTGCTGAAAATAATTTTCCTATTAAGACTGTTTATTAATATTTTGTTGCCAACTTCTATAGTGAATGTTCTCAAAACTGTGGCTTACAGAGTTTTGCAAATTAAATGATCACAGTGCAGTCTGTTGAAAATCGCCCAAAGGTGTGCTATTGTCTTATAACAACATCAAGTTGTGTTCTACTGCAGGAAATATTGAGAACTATTACTGTTGAAAGTTAAATGTTCATTCGTGTTAAGGAAAGTGTATTTGGTTAGCCCTGCTACAATGGTCAAGATTAAGGCCACCCCCTCCATTGAAAGGAGTTAAAATGCACAAAGTTACTTAATTATAGAAAGTTTCAATTACTCTTGCTATTCAAGTGAAAATCTGAACAATATTTGGTTCTTCTTGAGTATTAATGGTGTAACAGGATCAACAGTTTGTCTATTGTGCTCATGCTAGATAACGATTAATAGAAAGACCACTGTCTATGAAAATAGTAACTACTTTATTCAAAAAACAGTGAGAAGTAATTTGTTAGTGAACGCCATTCAGTTTTCATTCTAAGTCGAAAGGTGTTTCGTAGTGAGAGACTTAATCTATGCACAGTAACTAATTTTGCTGTGAACCAAATCCATATTTCATGCCAGATAGGAATTTGTTTGAAAAGTAATATTAAACCTATGTCCAATTTACGATTATACAGTGCATATTAATACTAAAGTTATTGAGACCATTCAGTTTGACTCAGTTCTCAAGGTAATAGTGTGTTTTGTTATCTATTATATTTATGCAAATAGTTTGTTCTGGTCTGTTAGCACTTTGATACTTCCTGGCAGATTAAAACTGAGTGCCCGACCGAGACTCGAACTCGGGACCTTTGCCTTTCGCGGGCAAGTGCTCTACCGCGAAAGGCAAAGGTCTCGAGTTCGAGTCTCGGTCGGGCACACAGTTTTAATCTGCCAGGAAGTTTCATATCAGCGCACACTCCGCTGCAGAGTAAAAATCTCATTCTGTTAGCACTTTCTTTAACGTCAACATCTGCTAGTGACCGAGTTCATTGAACTCTCGTGTGATATAGGCTGTGTGTATCCATTAAAGTTACTCATATCTATTTTCTTGAACAAGAATGTTAAGCATTCTCATGCCTAATTAGGATGGCGACCGATTTCTTTATTCTTTGAACAGTGTGGATAGATTAAATATTGTTTATTACTGCTTAATTATTTACGTAATTCTGACTTTCACTTCCGATAAGCCACCTTCATTAGGTACATCACGGTCAATATAACGAAACTCCTTTCAGAGGGTAACGCTGCTCTGCTTCTTTATGCTGTAATTGCTTTAATAAAAATAATTTCATTATACGAGCTGCCTCCAGCTTTGAGTTTATAGTATAGCAGAAGCGGACGAGAATGTTATAATGTTTAAAGCCAATTTGTTCAAAATATTTGAATATTTTACGATGCAGTATTTTTCTTCTTATTCTTTTCTTTCACGAACCAAAAATGATGTTCAAATTGTATATGAGCTTTGTTACAGGTTCGCTCTTTATCGCGGTGTCTCGATTGTATTTGGAAGACCACTAATGTGTTCAACTTCCGATCTGTTAATCTTTCTCTTACGAAATTCCACTAATTTGCTTTCAGTTCCATTTTTATATTCAAATAGGTCCCTTAGATTCTGATTGCGTGAAGGCAATCCGGGTCAAAAGTCAATTATTCGCGTAATCAACCCATACGTGTCCTGAACACAATCGAGAACCGACGCATCGGTGATCAGTTAATAATACCTGTCTCTTTTAAAGTCGTACTAAAAAACAGCCACACACGATAGCCGTAAGTACGCAATCTAGCGTTAGGTTGCATTTTGTCAATAAATAGTACCAACCAACAGTTACAGCATCACTATTATTAATAAGCAAGTTCCTAACGTCAGAGTAGGTTAATAGAGCCACATACACTTTCTCCAAATGTGTATATTTCGTTTATGGTTTGTAGTTGAATTTCTCAGTATCTGGACAACTCCAAAAAGTTCCCAACAATGGACGAAGTATTAACAGCTGCAGAAGAATAACAGATGTATACAAAAGTGCTCATCCCTAAATGCGGCATCGATTATGCAGTTCATAGCGAGCAAACCGGCTGTCAGTAGCAATCGACATCCAGTGGATCCTTTGAGAAACAACTAGTGAAAACTGTCCGTGTGCAGAAAAACGATTTGAACATGATCAGTCGCTCCGTAACAGCACAATATACGTGTACCATGACTTTGTCAGGAAAGACACCCTCTTACGTAAATTCAAAATGATTCTGATTGCTAAAGATTAATAGCGAAATCGCTTAGATGGAAGAATCCATAACAATACGTTCTTTCATCCTCCAACGAAACTGAGCACCAATTTTCACAGGAATGATCAAATCCGCATCCTGCAACGTAGTGGTTTCCATTAAATGTATATGGTGCTCTAAGAATTTATGTTTGGGTTGCTTCTACGATAGATATCAACCGGGATTATCTTGTAAACAGGAAGCGCTGCATGTGATAGAGAGTAAGACTGCTCTGTAATCTATCCTGTAAGAGACAGAATGCGCGCTTGAAGAAATGATCATACAATATTAAGCTTTCACGGATGGTACTGATATCATTAAAAACTTCCGGTCTGTTAGGCCGTGGAAGATTTATAAAACTTTCTCCGAACGTTCCCTCTCCTTTTGCGGGAGACATCTTCAGAGGTGAAACAGCGAACTGCAACCAGAATTAGAGTGAGCGCTGAATATATTGGCAGTGTAGAAGGACCATAGTCAGTCATGTGACGTCGCAACGAGATTATCACTGGTAATGCCAACATGCTCGATAGGAAGTAATATATCGTCATATGGTATTGAGATTTGTAAACACCATAATAATTTTAACAGAAAAGAGGAAGGTGCTAAATCAGATAAAATTTGAATGTCAACTTTGCAACATAATAATGACTTTCAGTCGAGAATGTTGGCACTACCAGTGATAACCTCGTAGCGACGTCACTTGACAAACAGTGGTGCCCTCTAAACTGCCTGTGTATTCGACGCTCCCTCGTGTTCTGGTTGCAGTTCGCCATTTTACCTTTAAAGATATCTCCCGCAGTCCTGCATCGGTCACGGCCTAACAGCCCGAATGTTTTAAGTGATGTGCACTTAAAAAAAGTTTTCTGTATGATTAACGAGATTTCTATGGCGAAAATGACAATTTTTGAATAATTTTCATGAGATACGCTATTTGCTGATTTTTTGTACGATGGAATTGAAGAAAAAATAACATACTGGCAGGATTTGAACCCATATCGCCAGCGTGTTAGCCGTCCACCTCAGCCACAGTGCTACGTTCGCTTGCCGCGGACATAGCGTTACCGGTATATGGCATTTATATAATACTTCACCATCGGTTTCTCGGAAATCAGAGGCCGTTTCAGGAAAAGCTGCTAGCTACGTACTACGTGCTTTATTCTCTATAACATACATAGGACTCATCAAAATCTATGATTAACAGGCCTTATGATCCCTTTGTGAAACTACCATTCCAAATGCAACTTGATTACACGCCGTTTGTGAAGAAGAATGAAGTAGTCGCACTGAACTAACATACAGACCTTTTCCCCAATACTGATGAACGGCGAAGTAGTAGAAGATTGTACAGCTCTAATAGTAGCACAATACTGAAACGACGTGAAAGTGATACAACATTTACATGTTTTTCTTCGTGCACTGGCAAAACTTTATAAGCTTTTTTTTTCAAATGATTTGGAACGATGTATGGAAACACAAAATCAAGCCACTATGACTGTTTGGGCTCATAAAATACAAAGGAACACTTGATAAATATTTCATGTAGAACAAGAAACTAAAGGGTATGGTATATGATAATTTTTATATGTCTATGTTTGCAAGAAGTTATAAAATGCCACCTTACGTGACTCACAGTAGTAATACATTCCTCACCAAGAGGTTCTTATTGGTTCGCTTCAGAGATGAATCCATTACACCCAGGATTATCACCGCAAGGAGCCATCCTAAGTCGAACACCCTTTGTCCACGACCTTTTCAGGAGTTAGGATTATTCATTAATCTGTGACAATCCTCCTGGATGATGCATATATTTTTTTTGTGCCTCAACCAACAATCACTACCATGCAAATCGTTATCCACAAAAAGCAAACTGTACCACACTCCTTCAACAATGTGAGCGTTGACACATGTGAAATAACTCTAAAGAGACACATAACATTTTAAGTTTTTATATTTTATTGACGACTGTAATACGATCCCCTCATGAAGAAAGTTGTTATTATATGTTGAACATTGAACACAATGAGAACAGTGACAAGAGTGTGATAGGGAGCTCATTTAAACATTCTCCTCACTTTATCCCATTCTCTTGAATGCTTACGTATAGATTACCAATGCATTGTCTATGCAAGCGCTTCTAGAAAATATCTCTGGGCCGTGCTTGAACAGATTGCAACATAAAAGTAATATCATTTTATCTGGAATAGCAACTCCTTTCAACTGGAAGCAATAGGTATGTTAGTACGCTTCCGCCCACTTTTGATAAGCGATGCTTTATTTTACAACGGGTAACGGATAATAAGCAGACATTTCTCAAGAAGTGCAAACACTCTCAAAAATCTAGAGCTCGGGCGGTACAAACGAGACGGGCCTCATCTAAAAGCGATACGAACAGTGATATTCAAGGTTGGTTTCGAAAGTAACCGTTTGGCTGTAGATAAAAATCATTCATGGAAGAAAATTACTGTACACGTACATCTTGAAACTACAGCTCCTCGCAGTTTTTCAACATAATAACTATTCAAACTTAAGCATTTTTCATAGCGTTTCGCAGATTTACAAATTCATTCTTTAAAAAATTCTGACGCCTGGGCGCCTGGCAAATATTTCACGGCGTTTTGAAGTTGGTTGTCGTCATTGAAATGTTGCGACGCAAGCCTCATTTTCAAGCGAGCGAAGAAACAAAGCGTAGACTGTATGGCGGATGATCAAAAACGACCCATTTGAACAGCTTTAAAATCACTAAATTTTCTTGGGCACTTTGAGGACGTGCAAAAACACATCATGATACCGCTACGTTCGTTTTGAACGGCTCATTTGCGTTTTTGGACATAATAGACATCAGAAGTGTTAATCGTTGCCGGCCGTTGTGACTGAGCGGTTCTAGTCGCTTCATTTCGTAACCGCGCTGATGCTGCGGTCGTAGGTTCGAATCCTGCCTCGGGCATGGTTGTGTGTGCTGTCCTTAGGTTGGTTAGGTTTAAGTAGTTCTAAGTCAAGGGGACTGATGACCTCAGATGTTAAGTCCCATAGTGCTCAGAGCCATTTGAACAATTTTTGGTTAATCGTTCCACGCTCCATAGATTCAACCAGCAAAGCTCCTTCGGCATTCCAAAAAATCCATCTAACCTTGCTCGACGATGAAGTTTCGCCGGCTTTCTTCGGGTGCATGGAGAATTGGTATGGCCCCTGCCGTCGACTGTTGCTTCGTTTCGGCATTGTATGCGACCCAAGTTTCGTTTCCAGACAAAATTCTCTTCAAAAAACATCCTTCCGCTTTTTAGCGTGAAAATAATTCTGAGGCAGAGCTGATTTGTTTGGATCTGTGGACTTCCGTGAGCAGTGCAGGAATCCACTGAGCTTAGAACTTTCGCTAGCTCAAGTTGTCGATTTTCGCAGCCGGTTTCATAATGTTTCTTGATCATTGCAGCCAGCGGAAGACCTACCACCTTTTTCTTCATCATGAATATATGTTCCACCACTCTTTTATCTTTTTTTTTAAAAAAAAATCACTTTCAGTCATAACGTTTGAACAGTATACAGGACACAATTGATGATTAATGTCAGTAGGTGAAACGTTTCACGCCGAAAGAATTTTTATTACTACTCGCACTTTGCACTTTTTTAATACCGTTCTCATGATTTGTGGTTATAAAAAGCGCAGTGTGATAATCACGATGGTCGCTGCACAAATACTAGCGCCACGCTAGAGCGGCGGCTGCTTTCCGAACGAATCTCGTGTTCATGAAGTAAAATACACCGAATTATGGTCTTCCTACTGTTCCTTATGACCATTACGGCAGCAGGTAAAATAAAATATCATAGGAGATATATTGTTCTAGCAACGCGTGATGATTTAGGCAGCTCCAATCTCAGTGGAAGGAATATGGGTAAATAGTAAGCCAAGCTGCACAGATGACTCAAAAATTTATGCTTATTCTTCGGTCCACACACTGTGGGACGCAGAAAGGACTAGATGAAATATTTGCATTAATGGAGTCCACCAAATGTGTAACACTCATAGAGCAATAACAACAACCTGTTCACAAAACGATATGAAACGAATCTGTTACAGAAATATGAACAGAATAAGAAGTAAACACATTGCAGTGTATAACCAAAAAAACACATTTTCTAAGGATTCGTCTGGATGAAATGCCATATAGGCATTAAATACAATGAAATAGCAAACGAGCTAGCGAAAGATGCAATGCGTGTCAGATAATATACAGATATAGCGGTCCCATAACGACTACATTCTCAAACAAGTACTGGAATTTTTCAGCACTCGGTTCCTTACACATGAGATACTTGTTTCCTTATCACCTTCAGGTTAACAATTAAGTCAGTCAGTTGTAGGAAGTCCATCGCCTCGAAACAGGCAGCTGATCATATATCTACAACACGTAAGCTATTACGACACCACGTGCCAACGGAATTGCCAAGTATCCAAGCCGAAAGGTTTCGACGTAGTAAGATAATGGATAAACGTAAACATAAAAGGCTGGAGTGTAGTTGTAATATTACCTGTGAAACTAGCTGCGACAACGACGTTAAATATAAATCACTCTACTAATATCACGAGGAAAATGAGAGAATAACACGATGGTCTACGTGTTTTCAAAAGTTCACTTGTAGCCGAACTTTTCAAAAATCTTAATGATTATTCTAAGCCGTCCGCTATGGACGAGCGGCTCTAGGCGCTTCAGTCCGGGACCAAGCAGCTGCTACGGTCGCAGGTTCGAGTCCTGCCTCGGGCATGGATGTGTGTGATGTTCTTAGGTTACTTAGGTTTAAGTAGTTCTAAGTCTAGGGGACTGATGACCGCATATGTTAAGTCCCAAAGTTCTTACAGCCATCTGAACCATTTGATTATTCTAAATAAAGTTGGAAGCCAAGTGTTTGCGCTCGCGGAATATCAGGAGTAAAACAAAAACTTGGCTTGAAGAAAGATCTCGCGAGAACAGTTGAATTCTTGAAAGTGCAGCATGTCGGTAAATTTTTCCACATACTTGAAAAACCTTATCACTATATTTTCTTGTTTTTTTAACAATGCTCATAAAAAATGACGAGTTCCAACGCCAGCTGTGGGCTCATAGAAACAATGACACTTGTTTATCAAGACGTGATGTATCATTTTACATTTTACCTTCGGAATAAGTAAGTAAATTGTTCGCATAAAATTAGGAACACATCGTATTACAAGGTTCGAACTATGATTGATAGACGGTTGGACAAATACATCAACCAAAAGGTATCATGTTTATAAAATGAAACGGAATCTATGGAAGATACTTTAATATGATTCCAAATGTAACTAAAGGCATGTTTGTAGCGGTACGCTTGGCGTCATTTACGAAAGGATAACGCCTACATCTCGGCGAAGAATATACCATTTGCCGAAAACAGCTTTTAAATGCCAAGAAGAAGTGCTGTTGTTGGTGGGACGCAAAGGCACTTCCCAAGATGTGTCGCGTGCGCGTCGGGGACCGGCTAATTTCGCCGCTCTGATGGGAACCAGCTGACGGCACGCGAATGCAAATCAGTTCAAAACAAACACAACAACGCAGCACAACACAACAAAAGGATGGGACGGCGTTGTCCCGCAAATTGATAGCGAATGGCCGGAACAGCGGCTGGCGCAGCTAAGGGAAGCGTCCGAATTTTAATTAAAACGGGAACGAAATCAATGCAGCTTACTGGGAGGGTTGGCGGCTTTGCGTTCGACACAGCCGGTACCGAACTGCCGGCTACTGCCTACCAGCGCAGCGGGCCCTGTTTGCGCTGCTGCCACACAGTAGCGGCTGAAGGGGAGGGGGAACAGGGCACAGCGAGCGCAAAACCAAATATGTCCGCGCTGTACGTTCTTCCGTGATTACTTCTGGTCTCGCGAACGCACCGCACAGTGAAATTACTGTCGAGCTATCTCTAATCTCCGTCAATGTACATGCGAATGGATAAAATTAACATACAATAAGCGGAGATAGTAATTATATCAACCGTTCACGTTCGCTACCTTCTGATTGTCATTCACAGTCACAATTATTTTGCCATTAATTTTGCCACCGTGGAACAAACCTATTACAGCCGTTCCTGATCCGCCCTGTATTTTTCAATGAAAATTTTGCAGCTCTATACTGTTTATTCTCAACTACATTGCCCTTCTCCATTTATAAAGTCACAACTAGTTTCATGATGAAAGCCCCATTATCCAAAGCTCACACTTTTTTAATCTTGACCATATTTTGTCATTAGATTCTGTAGCAAATAGTTCAAATGGCTCTGAGCAATATGGGACTTAACTTCTGAGGTCATCAGTCCCCTAGAACTTAGAACTAATTAAACATAACCAACCTAAGGACAACACACACACACCCATGCCCGAGGCAGGATTCGAACCTGGGACCGTAGCAGTCGCGCGGTTCCAGACTGTAGCGCCCAGAACCGCTCGGCCACTCTGGCCGGCAGATTCTCTAGGACATCAGATGACTATATTTATACTCTTAGATCGGTGTATGTGACGACATGTTGCACATACTACACACCATTTCGCTCCTACACTACTGGCCATTAAAACTGCTACACCACGAAGATGACGTGAAACAGACGAGAAATTTAACCGACAGGAAGAAGATGCTGTGATATGCAAATGATTAGCTTTTCAGAGCATTCACACAAGGTTGGCGCCGGTGGAGACACCTACAACGTGATGACATAAGGAAAGTTTCCAACCAATTTCTCACACACAAACAGCAGTTGCCTGGTGAAACGTTGTTGTGGTGCCTCGTGTAAGGAGGAGAAATGCGTACCATCACGTTTCCGACTTTGATAAAGGTCGGATTGTAGCCTATCCCGATTGCGGTTTATCGTATCCCGACATTGCTGCTAGCGTTGGTCGAGATCCAATGAATGTTAGCAGAATATGGAATCGGTGGGTTCAGGAGGGTAATATGGAACGCCGTGCTGGGTCCCAACGGCCTTGTATCACTAGCAGTTGAGATGAAAGGCATCTTATCCGCATGGCTGTAACGGATCGTGCAGCCACGTCTCGAGCCCTGAGTCAACAGATGGGGACGTTTGCAAGACAACAACCATCTGCACCAACAGCTCGACGTCGTTTGCAGCAGCATGGACTATCAGCTCGGAGTCCATGGCTGCGGTTACCCCTGACGTTGCATCACAGATAGGAGCGCCTGCGATGGTGTACTCAACGACGAACTTGGGTGCACGAATGGCAAAACGTGTTTTTTTCGGAGTGAATCAGGTTCTGTTTACAGCATCATATTGGTTGCATCCGTGTTTGGCGACATCGCGGTGAACGCACATTGGAAGCGTGTATTCGTCATCGCTATACTGGCGTAGCACCCGTAGTGATGGTGTGGGGTGCCATTGGTTACACGTCACGGTCACCTCTTGTTCGCATTGACGGCACTTTGAACAGTGGACGTTACATTTCAGATGTGTTACGACCCGTGGCTCTACCCTTCATTCGATCCCTGCGAAATCCTACATTTCAGCAGGACAATGCACGAACGCATTTTGCTGGTCCTGTACGGGCCTTTCTGGATACAGGAACTGTTCGACTCCTGTCCTGGCCAGCACATTCTCCAGATCTCTCACCAATTGAAAACTTCTGGTCAATGGTGGGCGAGCAACTGGCTCATCACAATACGCCAGTCACTACTCTTGATGAACTGTGGTATTGTGTTGAAGCTGCATGGTCAGCTGTACCTGTACACGCCATCCAAGCTCTGTTTGACTCAACGGCCGGGCGTATCAAGGCCGTTATTAGGGCCAGAGGTGGTTGTTCTGGGTACTTGTTTCTCAGGATCTATGCACCCAAACTGCGTGAAAATGTAATCACATGTCAGTTCTAGTATAATATATTTGTCCAATGAATACCCGTTTATCATCTGCGTTTCTTCTTGGTGTAGAAATTTTAATGGCCGGTAGTGTATATGTCTCGGACAGTGGATAAAAGTGGAACCATTACTTTAGCTAAGCGAACTTCCAAATGTCTTGGGAAATGTGTTTAACATTCAGGAAACACCTTAATCCACATGTATAAGTTATCAGTTCTTTCACTAATAGACAATGAATCGCTCGTGCTGACTGGCTCTTGCTGTAAGGCCAAAAATTATAACTAACCGCAATGCGTCATTCTCCTTGCAACAAGTGAATACTTTGTCATCTAATGATTATTCTCTGATAACGAAAATCACCTGCGAATAATATGATTTCTCAATGCATGTAATCAAGTATTCGAAGAAATATTACGAAACCAAATTGTAAATAAACTGAACAATATACATGGAGAAATAAAGGAAAAATTCGACTTTGCAAAACTAACAACTCACACTAGCGCTATTACGTGAAGAACAATGAAAAGGTAAAACAACGGGCAATTGTCTCGTGGGAATGCGACTTCTGCAAAACTGTACCAAAATGAACATTAATTCCGCTGAATTATGGGCAGTCACCAATTTTAGAAAACATCTGCAATGAAAACGAACAGGTACAGAAATCATAAAAGAATTGATGATACAAAAAATGCTATATATTTGCATACCATAAGCCGATACAATAAGATACCTACAATGATGCACCAAAGCAACTGCTTTACGCTTGCGTATTCAAATACAGAGACATGTAAACAGGCATCGCTGCCGTCGGCATCGCATATGTAAGACAACAAGTGTGTGGCGTACTTGTCAGATCGGTTACTGCTGCTACAATGGCAGGTTATCAAGATTTAAATGAGATTTAACGTGATGTTATAGTCGGCGCAAGAGCGATGGGACACAGCATCTCCGAGATAGTCATGAAGTGCGGATTTTCCTGTGCGACCATTTCACGAGGGCGCCATGAATATCAGGAATCCGGTAAAACCCCAAATCTCCGACATCGTTGCGGACAGAAAAAGCTCCTGCAACAACGGGACCAACGACCACTGAAGAGAATCTTTCAACGAGACAGGACTGCAACCGTAACCTGCCGCAGATTTCAATGCTGCGCCATCAACAAGTGTCAGTTTGCGAACATATCAACGAAAGATCAGCTGTGTTTACCCCTGATGACTGCGCGACACATAGTTTTATGCCTCGCCTGGACCCGTCAACATCGACATTGGACTGTTGATGACTGGAAACACGTTGCCTGGTCGGAAGAGTCTCGTTAAAAATTGTATCGAGCTGATGGACGTGTACGGGTAAGGAGACAACCTCATGCATCCAAGGACCCTGCATGTCAGCGGAGACCGTTCAAGCTGGTGGAGGCTCTGTAATGATTTGATGCATGTGCGGTTGGAGTGATACCGGATCCTTGATACGGCTAGATACAACTCCGAGAGGTTACTCGTACGTAAACATCTTGTCTGATCACCTCCATCCATTCATGTCCATGGTGAATTACGACGGACTTGGGAAATTCCACCAGAACAATGCGAAACACCACGTGTCCAGTATTACTATAGAGTTGCTCCAGGAACACTCTTGTGAGTTTAAACACTTCCGCTGGCCACCAGACTCCCCAGACATGAACATTATTGAGCATATCGGGGATGCCTTGCAACGTGCTGTTCAGAAGAGATGCCTTGCAGGATTCATACTGTCAGTTTCCCCCAGAACTACTTCAGACATTAGTCGTGTCCATGCTACGTCGTGTTGCGGCACTTCAGCGTGCTCGCGGGAGCTCCGCATGATATTAGGCACGTGTCCGAGTTTCTTTGGCTCTTCAGGGTATATGGTGAATGCTGAAGGGACACCAAATGATTTTGAACTGGAAAATGGAGTACGTTGATCCCTGGGGAACAAATGCTAATATTAAAGACGTAGGGTTGCTGAATCTCTACAGTTTCGATCTTTAAAGGCGACACATGCTGTCACAGGTGATGCAACGTGGTCGTTCCCATAAGAGGTAAAAAATTCCTTAGAGGAAAAAGTTTATTACTTTTCATATTCTGTGTTATAGCTGAGTAAAGGAAAGTATGTGAATAATGCAAACGTAAATTGTGTATGTGCACGAAATACAGACATCAAAAAAAATTTTGCATCACCCCCAGTTCCCAGAACACCTGAAAATAGACGTTGACTATGGATATTGTATCAGAGACACAGTCGCTTTGACTGTTCAGAGCTATCACCAAACCCGCCCAAAGATGTAAACAACCATGCATGAGCAGCGCCTATTAGACGGAGGAGGTGGTCCGACAGCCGATCTGTTCCAGCCATTCCACCAGGAAGGAGGTACACGGCCGTCTTGTCTGTAGTTTAACATTGCCTAGACGGTCAATACCGCGGTTCGATCGCGTCCGCATTGTTACTTTGTGCCAGGAAGGGCTCTCAACAAGGGAAGTGTCCAGGCGTCTCAGAGTGAACCAAAGAGATATAATTCGGACATGTAGGAGATACAGTGAGATAGGAACTGTCGATGACATGCCTCGCTCAGGCCGCCTAAGGGCTACTACTGCAGTGAATGACCGCTACGTACTGAGTATAGCTCGGAATAACGCAGACAACAAAGCCACCATGTTGAATAATGAGGACTTCGTATTACGACTCAAACTGTGCGCAACTTCACTACCGATGTCCACGGCGAGGTCCATCTATGCAACCACGACACCATGCAGCGCGGTACACATGTGCACAACAACATGCCGAATGGACCACTGAGGATTGGCATCACGTTCTCTACACTGATGAGTGTCGCATATGCCTTCAACCAGACAATCGTCGGAGACGTGTTTGGAGGCAACCTGGTTAGGCTGAACGCCTTAGACACACTGTCCAGCGAGTGCAGCAAGGTGGAGGTTCCCTGCTGTTTTGAGATGTACAATACGTGAATGCCATCCTCCGAAAGATAGTGTAACCATATCGGCAGTATATTGGCGAGGCATTGTATTCATGAACGACAATTCGTACCCTGATAGTGCACATCTTATGAATGACTTCCTTCAGAATAACGACATCCCTCGACTAGAGTGGCCAACATTTTCTCCAGACATAAACCCTATCGAACATGCCTGGGATAGATTGAACAGGGCTGTTTATGGACGGCGTGACCCACCAACCACTATACATCTACATCTACATCCATACTCCGCAAGCCACCTGACGGTGTGTGGCGGAGGGTATCTTGAGTACCTCTATGGGTTCTCCCTTCTCATATTGTTCGTGGAAAAAAAGATTGTTAGTATGCCTCTCTGTGGGCTGTAATCTCTCTGATTTTATCCTCATGGTCTCTTCGCGAGATATACGTAGGAGGGAGCAATATACTGCTTAACTCCCCGGTGAAGGTATGTTCTCGAAACTTCAACGAAAGCCCGTACCGAGCTACTGAGCGTCTCTCTTGCAGAGTCTTCAACTGGAGTTTATCTATCATCTCCGTAACGCTTTCGCGATTACTAAATGATCCTGTAACGAAGCGTGCTGCTCTTCTATCAACTCTATCTGGTACGGATCCCACACCGGTTTGCAGTATTCAAGCAGTG
Organism: Schistocerca piceifrons; assembly: GCF_021461385.2. Classification (NCBI taxonomy): domain Eukaryota; kingdom Metazoa; phylum Arthropoda; class Insecta; order Orthoptera; family Acrididae; genus Schistocerca; species Schistocerca piceifrons. The sequence continues at coordinate 745,938,954 of NC_060141.1, forward strand.
GGCGAACAAGAGTACTGTAACCTACCTCCTTTGTTTTCGGACTGCATTTCCTTAGGATTCTTCCAATGAATCTCGGTCTGGCATCTGCTTTACCGACGATTAATTTTATATGGTCATTCCATTTTAGATCACTCCTAATGCCTACTTCCAGATAATTTATGGAATTAACTGCTTCCAGTTGCTGACCTTACGTATTGTAGCTAAATGATAAAGGATATTTCTTCCTATGTATTCGCAGCACATTACACTTGTCTAAATTGAGATTCAATTGCCATTCCCTGTACCATCCGTCAATTCGTTGCAGATCCTCCTGCATTTCGGTACAATTTTCCATTGTTACAACTTCTCGATATACTACAGCATCATCCGCAAACAGCCTCAGTGAAATTCTGATGTTATCCACAAGGTCATTTATATACAGGGTGTTACAAAAAGGTACGGCCAAACTTTCAGGAAACATTCCTCACACACAAATAAAGAAAAGATGTTATGTGGACACGCTTAATTTCCATGTTAGAGCTCATTTTAGTTTCGACAGTATGTACTGTACTTCCTCGATTCACCGCCAGTTGGCCCGATTGAAGGAAGGTAATGTTGACTTCGGTGCCTCTGTTGACATGCGACTCATTGCTCTACAGTACTAGCATCATGCACATCAGCACGTAGCATCAACAGGTTAGTGTTCGTCACGAACGTGGTTTTGCAGTCAGTGCAATGTTTACAAATGCGGAGTTGGCAGATGCGCATTTGATGTATGGATTAGCACGGGGCAACACCAGTGGCGCGGTACGTTTGTATCGAGACAGATTTCCAGAAAGAAGGTGTCCCGACAGGAAGACGTTCGAACCAATTGATCGGCGTCTTAGGGAGCACGGAACATTCCAGCCTATGACTCGCGACTGGGGAAGATGTAGAACGACGAGGACACATGCAATGGACGAGGCAATTCTTCGTGCAGTTGACGATAACCCTAATGTCAGCGTCAGAGAATTTGCTGCTGTACAAGGTAACGTTGACCACGTCACTGTATGGAGAGTGCTACGGGAGAACCAGTTGTTTCCGTACTATGTACAGCGTGTGCAGGCACTATCAGTAGTTGATTGGCCTCCACGGGTACACGAATGTTTCATCCAACAATGTGTCAATCCTCATTTCAGTGCAAATGTACTCTTTACGGGTGAGGCTTCATTCCAACGTGATCAAATTGTAAATTTTCACAATCAACATGTGTGGGCTGACAAGAATCCGCACGCAATTGTGCAATCACGTCATCAACACAGATTTTCTGTGAACGTTTGGGCAGTCATTGTTGGTGATGTCTTGGTTGGGCCCCATTTTCTTCCACCTACGCTCAATGGAGCACGTTATCATGATTTCATACGGGATACTCTACCTGTGCTGCTAGAACATGTGACTTTACAAGTACGACACAACGTGTGGTTCACGCACGATGGAGCTCCTGCACATTTCAGTCGAAGTGTTCGTACGCTTCTCAACAACAGATTCGGTGACCGATGGATTGGTAGAGGCGGACCAATTCCATGGCCTCCACGCTCTCCTGACCTCAACCCTCTTGACTTTCATTTATGGGGGCATTTGAAAGGTCTTGTCTGCGCAACCCCGGTACCAAATGTAAAGACTCTTCGTGCTCGTATTGTGGACGGCTGTGATACAATACGCCATTCTCCAGGGCTGCATCAACGCATTAGGGATTCCATGTGACGGAGGGTGGATGCATGTATCCTCGCTAACGGAGGACATTTTGAACATTTCCTGTAACAAAGTGTTTGAAGTCACGCTGGTACGTTCTGGTGTTGTGTGTTTCCATTCCATGGTTAATGTGATTTGAAGAGAAGTAATAAAATGAGCTCTAACATGGAAAGTAAGAGTTTCCGGACACATGTCCACATAAGATATTTTCTTTCTTTGTGTGTGAGTAATGTTTCCTGAAAGTTTGGCCGTACCTTTTTGTAACACCCTGTATATTGTCAATAACAACGGTCCTACGACACCTCCCTGCGGCACACCTGAAATCATTCTTACTTCGGAAGACGTCCCTCCATTGAAAATGAAATGCTGTGTTCTGTTATCTAGGGACTCTTCAATCCAATCACACAATTGGTCTGATAGTCCACGTGCTCTTACTTTGTTCATTAAACGACTGTGGGGAACTGTATCAAACGCCTTGCAGAAGTCAAGAAACACGGCATCTACTTGGGAACCAGTGTCTATGGCCCTCTGAATCTCGTGGACGAAGAGCGCGAGCTGGGTTTCATAGATCGTCTTTTTCGAAACCCATGCTGATTCATACAGAGTAGATTTCTAGTCTCCAGAAAAGTCATTATACTCGAACATAATACGTGTTCCAAAACTCTGCAACTGATCGACATTAGAGATATAGGTCTATAGTTCTGCACACGTGTTCGACGTCCCTCCTTGAAAACGGGGATGACCTGTGCCCTTTTCCAATCTTTTGGAACTATGCTCTTCTAGAGACCTACGGTACACCGCTGCAAGAATGGGGGCAACTTCCTTCGCGTACTGTGTGTAAAATCGAAATGGTATCCCATCAGGTCTAGCGGCCTTTCCTCTTTTGAGCTATTTTAATTGTTTTTCTACCCCTCTGTCATCTATTTCAATATCTACCATTTTGTCATTTGTGCGACAATCTAGAGAAGGAACTACAGTGCAGTCTTCCTCTGTGAAACAGCTCTGGAAAAAGACATTTAGTATTTCGGCATTTAGTCTGCCATCCTCTGTTTCAGTACTATTTTGGTCACAGAGTGTCTGGACGTTTTGTTTTGATCGACCTATCGCTTTGACGTAAGACCAAATTTTCTTAGGATTTTCTGCCAAGTCAGTAGACAGAATTTAGTTATGAATTAGTTGAACGCCTCTCGCATAGCCCTCCTCACACTACATTTCGCTTCGTGTAATTTTTGTTTGTAAGGCTTTGGCTACGTCTATGTTTGCTTTGAAGTTCCCTTTGCTCCAGTAACAGTTTTCTAACTCAGGTTTTGTACCACGGTGGCTCTTTTCCGTGTCTTACGATCTTGCTTGGCTAATCAACATTGTACGGTGGTTTTGAACTTTGTCCACTGATCGTCAACTCTATCTGTACTTGAGATAAAACTTTTGTGTTGGGCCGTCAAGTACTCTGAAATCTGCTGTTTGTCACTTTTGCTAAACAGAAAAATCTTCCTACCTTTTTTAATATTTCTATTTACGGCTCAAATCACCGATGCTGTAATCGCTTTATGATCGCTAATTCCCTGTTCTGCGTTAACTGTTTCAGATAGTTCGGGTCTGTTTGTCACCAGAAGTTCTAATATGTTATCGCCACGAGTCGGTTCTCTGTTTAACTGCTCAAGGTAGTTTTCAGATAAAGCACTTTAAAAATTTCACTGGATTCTTTGTCCCTGCGAGCCGTTATAAACGTTTGAGAGATCTATGCCGAATCACCGTTGAGGAGTGGGACAATCTGGATCAACAGTGACTTGATGAAATTGTGGATAGTATGCCACGACAAATACAGGCATGCACCGATGCAAGAAGACAGGCTACTGGGTATTGGATGTAGCTGTGTGTACAGCTATCTGGACCAGCACCTCTGAAGGTCTCGCTGTATGGTGGTACAACATGCAATGTGTGGTTTTCATGAGCAATAAAAAGGGCGGAATTGATGTTTATGTTAGTCTCTATTCCAATCTTCTGTACAAGTTTCGGAATTCTGGGAATCGAGATGATGTAGAACGTTTTTTAAAGTTTGTAAATAAAACTAACATGGATTTGAAAAACTCCCCACACCTTAGCAATAGCTCCCACATAAAGTTTTATGAGCATTTCACACTTTTGTGTGTGAACCATATGTTGTAAAATTACCAAGAAATCCATCATGTTCATTTACAAGCAGTTACAACTAAAAAATCGCTGAATTTCTGCGTTAGTTATTCAATACACTAAGTCACCTAGACTGAAAATTTGTCTCTGTTATAGGTATCATTGAACTTCGTTAAAAAAAAGGAAAAAATTGAAAGCCTTCCAAGAATATCCTCGTAAGTTCAATTAGATTTTCATCTTGTTATAGCTGTTTACATTTATTTAATTTACTTTTCTACCACATTCTGCATCCACAGTTGGTGGAATATCATCTGCTTTTATTCATATTCTTGAAACATTTCTGTGGCTGGCCTTTAAAACTCGTACTGCGTTATTTTTCCTACCTTCTGCAGAAAATTTTCATACCTTCTGCTGCACGTAATCTATGGTAATTGGGAGATTGGGAGAACAGTAACATTCGACTGACCTTCCACACGAAGTAGAAGAACACATTAGCCACTCACTAAGAGTACCAAATAAAAATTAATAAATAAATGAGTAGATAAATAAAGCCCTAATGTCCCCGTGAAGATAGCAAAATTTCCCCTTGATGAAGTGACTGAAGACATACGCGGGGCCTTGAATAAGAAATGAAACACACTTTTTTTTTTTTTGCCAGTTTTGCTTGAAAAAATATGAAATTTGCTGAGGAACATCGTGGAATATTCCTGTTTCAGTTTCGATAGGTAGCCGCGTGGTGCCATACGTAGCCTTCAGAACTGTCTCTGCAGCAGAGATGTGTTCCAAACAGAGAACTGTAATTGAGTGTCTTTTGACAGAAATCCATGACATAGGGGATATTCAAATGCGCTTACAGAATGTCTACGAGGATCTGGCAGTGAGAAAAAGCATGGTGAGTCGTTGGGTGACGAGTCTGTCACCAGCGTAACAAACTCGCGGAAATTTGTCCGATCTCCCGCGTGCAGGCCGCAGTGCCGAACGTGCGGACACTCTCAGTCGAGGTGAGTGACGGATCACAAACACGTCACATCACAACTGGACGTCTTTGTCGGCAGTGCAGATACACTCGTCCACTAATGCCCACTGTGGTCCTCGCCTCCTGTCGGAAGAATGGCCTCGCTGTGGATATATGAACATCGCCCCTTGCTGTGGCGCTTCTTGTATTTCATGGACATGTATTGTTGTGTGTATCACGTTACAAGAATTTCTAACCTCGTTCAGTGCGTGTGAGATGTATTATATAAGTTAGTGTGCATGATATTTCACAGTGAAAACATTAATTTTTAATGGGGAGGATCTAATGGAATATTTAAAAATGACCAACATAATGCAATAAAACGTATGATGACGTTAAATAAATAGCATCTTTTAGATTGCCGTCTCTAAACAAATGGAACACTGTTATTACCATAATTAAACAAAACGAGCGTAATAAACTACAATTGTCTTATGTATATGAATTGCAAGTAGAAATGCAATAGATACAGTAAACACCGTTAAGCATAACTAACAATGTGGTTACATTCATAAAGTATCTTCATACAATACTGTCACCGAAATATAATGACATGTGGAACTATAACATCAAAAGTTTACATTCAGTGAAGGATGTCTGCTGTTCATATGTCACTGTCATCCATCTCACCAAGGGACATTTTTTTTTCGACGGACATTCATACAGCCCACGTAAATAAACTAAAAGATTTCAAAAACTGTCAAAGACAGACCACAAACATTCAATAAATACGCAAACATTGCGTAACATCACAACCAAATACAGTCTCCAATAATCGTCATAGCAGTATTGTTACTAAAAGAAAAGGTTCCAGAACGCTGTGTGATGCTTCTGGATGATTGTACATTAATTTTCCTCCAATGTTCATAACACTGTTCAACTATAAATTAATAATTAAAAGCAGCTGTCGAGTACGCAGATGATTTTATATTGAATCTATATGGGGTTCATACACGGTAGATTTGAGCTTTAAACATTGCACTAGTGTAAAACTCTAATGTAATTATTCACTGGGGTCAGAAGCTGTACAAAACTCTGCATTACATGCCTGTACAGTATTAAGGGATACTGCTAAAACAACAGTTTACATACTTAACAGTTTGTATAGCTTACCTAATGAACTAAATGATCGTTGCACAGAACTGAGCAACAGCATCTGCGCTGCCTGCAGACTTCGTCAATTCTTCATCACTGCCTGGCTCAGGACAGTATTGGCAGTTGTCCAGGCTATCCCCCTTCCTCTCTCCAGACCCTCCCATTGCCAGCTGGTGTAGATGTGGGAATGTCACACTTTTTGTATGAAATTAATAAAACCCATACTAATTAATTAAATTGATCAACTGATTGACCCTCCCTCCCACTTACCCTCTACAACCTAGAAATTTGTGGGAAAAGTTGCTCCGTCTATGCTGAGCTGCTGGTGTGGAAGTATCTCCTTATTCCAAATAGGTACGAAAGAACTGTTGCCTTGCCTTTGCCTACCTAGTTTGGGCTACTTTTCGACGTCGCACAACTATCCACTACTTTGTAAGAACACCTTACCTTGCCACAGATTCATGTTAGTATCCTGTTGCGTCCATATGCGTCTTTTGCACAGTTATCTTGCAAGGCAGTGGATAGTTGGATGACCTGAAAAAGTAGCCTAAACAAGGTAGCTGAAAGAAAGGCAACCCTCGTTTCGTACCTATTTGACCGAACAGCAGCCGGCCGGAGTGGCCTTGCGGTTCTGGGCGCTACAATCTGGAGCCGAGCGACCGCTGCAGTCGCAGGTTCGACTCCTGCCTCGGGCATGGATGTGTGTGATGTCCTTACGTTAGTTAGGTTTAATTAGTTCTAAGTTCTAGGCGACTGATGACCTCAGAAGGTAAATCTCATAGTGCTCAGAGCCATTTGAACCATTTTTTGATTGAACAAGTGCTTAAAGTTTACGAATTTTCACCAAAAAGAAACAGTAATCTGTAGAAAATTTTAACTCTTTGCGATCATACAGGAACGAAACAAAGGTTTTTCATAGTGCTGTATTTAATCTCTTTGCACATTTTTTTAAAACTGATAAGTTTTTGCTGTTGTAGGTGATTTTGAGTGGCCGAGGGGTATGTTACACCACCCCTAATAAACCTATTGCGGTTGTTGTGTAAGTACATAGATATATTTTTCATTAATTTTTTCATTGTGTTATACTTTCTTTTATAAATCAATATGTTGTTGTCGTAGGCGGCAATGGTGAGCTGCATAGGTGGATCCGTGATGGTGCAGGTGAGAAGGTGCTGCAGTGGCAGCTGCTGTCTCAGTAAGTTTTGTCAGAGGCGCCAGATGTCATCGAGGATGTGGTGTGATTGTGAAGGCAGGGTGACATCACAGCTGATTCAGACAATTTCTAAACCAACTTTATTTTTGTAGCATATGTAATTAATGTCTCTTTGCAGCACCAAGCGAGTGTATAACATATATACTTATGTTTCGTTCTTTCTTACCAGTTACTTCTCCACAATTACCATCCCTGCGGTACACTGTGGCACTGGTGGCGGGGAAGGTATTCATAGTTTCCAAAGCACAAAGAACAAACTCAGAATCTAAATCGATTCTAGTGTTACTGAAATTTCAGGCAGCATTTACGCAGAGGAAATGCAGAAGAGCATGGAACCGCATGTGTTTCTCACAGAATGTGTCATAAGACATTGAGGGAATGGAGCACTACTTAAATGGCTTGGTTTTCCTGCAACACAAAACAGTTGGATTGACGTGGACGATTTGCTATATAACGAGGTATGCAGACCACAACCATATGCAGACGACAACCACCAAAGTAGTGCAAAATGCGTCATACGAGATGCTTTAGAGTGGTGGTGGTACTCTCAGTAAACTGCCAGTTTCGTTGCACATTCTAACATAGAACTACTATGAACCTGAAACAAAGCTACAGAAACGGTCGGCTTGAGGTGATCAATCTATTACACTTGACGACGCATGTTTGGAGCACGACATTGCATACGCAGCAGATAACGATCTCCCAAAAAGTGACAATATACATCGAATTTTAGGTAATGAAGGCAAGGCAATGTGCAGAAAAGGGATACTTTTATAGGACAGCACACTACAGCATTTGCAGTTGATAAAACAAGGTGTGCTAAAACTAAGTTGGGCTTGGGTGCGAATTTCAAGCAAATTATGAATGCTGCATGTTATGCACTAAGGATGAAGAATAAGAAGCAGGTGTGTTTAAGAAACTGTATCCTGACAATTATATATGCAACTAAAAGCGCTCTGAAGCATAAAGGACAAAGAAGACTGATTAAAGAACCCAGAGTTCTGCCAATACATAAGACGCCACGTGGAGTTACACCATTCCTCATTCCAGTCCTTGCCGGTCTCTCAGCAGTATGTTCACTGGCTGACGGTGCTGCAACTATTGCCAAGACAGTCAAGAACCTCAGAAGTCCCAGGGACAACTAGAAGAAACGAGAAGACATAACAGAATGATGAAAACCACAGCCATCGGAGAAGGACTACACCTGAAGCTCTACAAGAAAGGACTAGGTCCCTTCATAAGTAAAATGAAAGCCACTTAGCCTTCCTATTGTGTAGAGCGCTAATAAATACAGATCTGTTTAAGATTTTTTTGGAAAAAATTCAACTTTCCCAGATTCCGTTGTGTGTTCATGTGGAATACATGACTGAACACTTGGTGAAAGATCTGGAACCCACTGGGTGGCGTATGTTGAAAAATACAAGCAATGTCTACTGTTTCGGCTCATTTGGTGACCTGCAACCTCGAGGAGACATCCATTTACAGTTGAGGTTCAGTTGCAATGTTTTATACTCTTAAAAAAGATTTGTCAGTATTACATGTGAACTATTTCTCACCGACTGATCTAAGCACTGGAAATTGGAGTATTGCACTGATTGTGCTGCAGACATACAACAACATTCCAAATATCATAGATGCTAACCATAAACTGCATCTGAAAATTAATAGTAAAAAGGGGATTTTAGAAATAGAACTGATGCATACAGTACTGACTATTTGAACGAAGTTTTAAAACAGTCGGAAAAGGACATTGGGCTACATGCAAACATCAGTGCACTTAAATCCAAAATAAGGACGTTGAACGAAACGACTGACTTTAACAAGCAAGACATGACAGGACGACTACTGAGTTTCACAAAAGGACATGATTTGGGAAAGGATTCTAGTAAATTTTACCGATCTGATTAAATTGTGGATGTACTCCCTGACAGTACAATCGAGCTTAACATGTGCAGCAAATTGCTATCTTAACGATAGGATTCATTCATACAATTTAGGGATTCTTCCTGTCATTTGGACTGGGATATAAGGTTGTTGAAAATCCTACAATTACTATATACATTCGAGTGACAGTTCAGACAATCGACTATCTTGAGCTGCGTGTTGTGGACCAGAACAATGAACTTACCGACTTTCGTGATGAGAAAATCAGTTTTACGACTACATCTAAAACAGGATGGGCATAAGTTATGAAACCAGCACACACAAGCAATGGCACAGCACTTTGCGGGAGAACTACAAGATGATAACACATGCAGACTGAAGCTTTCTTAAATCAGTAGGCCCGGAACCCCTCATTGATAAAATGCATTACAAAGTTCCCAGTAGAATATGATGAGCAGATTAAACTCCATGCATACTTGTCACATAAACCGTATGTTTCAACCGCATTTAACAAGAACGACAAAATTAGGACCGTCATCCAGCATCAAGAGGCTTTGAGCCCCCTATACAAGAGTTTCATATATTTGTATCGGTTTCTCCTGCAGTGAGATCGAAGCTTACACGTAATAATTTAGTGTTTCCGTTTCAGGATATACGATACGAACTTAATGTGGATGAGGTTGACTCTACAAATAATGTAGGCATAGCATCAACCCTTAAAATATAAGTTTGAATGGTTTAGAATGCAGAATGATTCATAGATGAGCCAATCGTTAGAACAGTGGATGAGTGCAAGAGATTTACTACCGGCATACCTCCAAAACTGCTTATGGGGTACTTTGAAAACATACAACCAATTATTATGAATGCCAAATTCATTCAAAAGATTATTCTGGTATGGAGTGCAAAGGAAAACAACTCATGCGTTCAAGAACCACAACGCGGAAACGAGATCATCGTCAGTAAAATAATATGGGAAATACATCACATCACTGTAGTGGACGAGGAGTGATTGAAGCTTTTAAAACTTCTGAATGCTGGTGCATATCTGCCATTAAGTTTTGGTTCATACGTGCTTTTTGAATACGCAGTGCTACCGATGGCAACCAGACACACATTGGCCATTAGAAGCTCTGTCAACTGGGGACACCCATATTCAATCGTGATATGCCCTATATAGGGTGGAATCGCTTCGATTATTCGACCACACGGATACCATCACCTATGTCAATTATTCTTCATTTTTGACTTCACCTCCTGAAGAACACTCATGTTCAGCGTTAATGTCATGTATATACCATGCACAACTTTATATATACAATGCAATAGAGATAGGTTTTTTCTGTAATTAACAACAACAAAGATGTATGGTAACGAATTTCATTTATTCAATTCTCACAAAATGCTTCTTCAAATAAAATGTCTTTCTTTTTTTTCAGGACATGATACAATTAGATTCTTAAGATTTTGTTTTTACTCTTTTTTGCAGAACTTTGGTTCTTGATACACACCAGCACTGGCTGAAAAAATTCATAATTTTTTGATGGATAGCACTTGCTGAAAATATTCACATTTGTTTTTCGATGCACTGGGGATTAAATTTATCTATAATTAAAAGTAGTCAGACTGGAATGACTAGCAGCAGGTGAACCTTAAAGACTATTTTATTAACATTACATGCAAATACTATTTACAAGTGTACATGATTTTTTCATCTGTAAGGCCTATTTTCAAGTATGCATTCTGTCAGCACACATGGTGTGGATATATATTTACAAGATTTTTGTCCTATTTACAGTATAGTACACACATGGTGTGCATATATTTACAAGTGCACTTAGCACACAACTATGTTGGCACATATAGTGCGCATGTATATTTACGCTATAATAAACAAATCATACTATTCAACATTCATACACTATTTACTCTCTCTCTCTCTCACTCTCAATCTCACCACTCTCACCAAGTGAAAAATGTTGGTACAGGGGAGTTTCTATCCCATCTTCACAAATGACCTCCTTATCGTCGTGAAGCGACAGACCAATTTTAGATTGCTACACAGTGTACACCTTAAGCCCTCGCGACTGAATACCACTTTACTGCACCATATGTTGCAGCTGTGGTGGAGCACTGAGGACACCACTGTACAAGCATTGTAAGCAGTCTTCAGTCGTGAGAACCTTTCATGCCAAATAATGCACACCCTTCTGCCAGTATGGGTAGCACCTCCCAATTTGCCATATGTATACATTTTGAATATAAGACCAGAAACTCCACAATCAACAACCCATTCACTTCGTCTTTCATTAGGCCGCCAACCTTTTTATTCTGTGGAACAATATCGTAAGGATTATTGGCTGCATACGAAGATGTGTCAAATACATGAGTCTATCTGTATCCATTTAAAGCAACTTTGGATCAGCGAAAAGAAGTTACACAAACTTATAATGAAATTGGCACGTGTGGAGTTGGGACAGATCTAAAACACACATCCACAAAATAGTTCAAATGGCTCTGAGCACTATGGGACTTAACATCTGAGGTCATCAGTACCCTAGAACTTAGAACTACTTAAACCTAGCTAACCTAAGCACATCACACACATCCATGCCCGAGGCAGGATTCGAACCTGCGACCGTAGCAGTCACGCGGTTCCGGACTGAAGCGCCTAGAACCGCACGGCCACCGCGGCTGGCACACATCCACACGTAGGTCTCATGAACTGTGTTGTGTTCTTCGCCTACTCTACAGCAAGAACGTTCTTACTGAAGATGGTGACACATTTAAAATTTGGTTTGGCGAAACATTTCCTTATGCCAATCACATTGTGTTCTAATAAGAATTTCTATGGCGTCTTCTCAAATTTTCCATTTTCTCCCGGAAATCACGTTAGTAATTAATATTAAAAAACCTGTTTGAAAATCATTCTTTGTTGAAGCCCTCTTCTCGGAATTTAAATCAATATACTTCTGCAACAAGGGTGACTGCTTGAAGGAAGTAATGCAGGTGATTCTAACCAGCTCCATCCCTAAACGGATGGACGGTTTTTGTAATGTGTGAGGGCATGAAGTATCTCTGCTTGTCCCCGAGAATTGTCATCAGTTTGCCTCCTAACCAACAAGTTGCTCTGGACACAGCAACATATTGCTGTGGGCATAAAGCAAACTAATACGGTGTTTGGTCTCTAGCTCCACAATATATCCTACACTAGAATAGCTGTCCCACTATGGAAACTTTCACGTAATGCCTTACATTCGTTTTCTGGTCACCATCTAAACTTGCCAATTGTCAGCAATTGTTACATATCATACCTGTATAAACTATTCACACCCAAGTACATGATGTAGGTCGGATCAATGATTGCATTTATCCTAAGTGTGGGTTATCTGTGTTAGCGTGTCTATGGACAAACTGACAAAGCCCCCATGGATTCCTCGCTAAAAAGAAAGGGGAATCAGATCGACATTGGTCGATAGTTCGATGTCGACTTTCATTTTCTTGAGCACAGCGCCCCCGAACAACGCCTGTGCTGTGTAATAAAAGATAGAATCTATAGAATATGTGATCATACATATACTCCAAAATTTCTCATAAACGTCAGCAAGAAAATGCACATTTGTATCCACATAAAGTTTTACATGCCCCTCTAAATTTAGGATGTTAAACTCCTGCCAGACATTTACAACATGCTCATACGCCACATGCAGCGTCCAGTATGGCATCGCCTGAAAGGTTACTGGCAAATGGAGTTATTTTGTGTAGTATGCTTCCGTCGAGTTTTTCCCACACAATCTAGGAACTCACATGGGAAATCTCCCTTCCTCGTCACAAGCTGAAACTTTAAATAATCGTTATACGCACCTTGAGTGATGCGTAAATCGACCTGATGCAGAGTTTCAGCAAGTTTGTGGAGTGGTGCCTGCATAGAACACAGCAAGTCCAGGAATTGGAGCATAATATTTTTGGCATCATCGTTTGGAGACTGAAATATATTTCTCAACGCTCTCAGGAAAGACACTGACCTGATCCTTTTCTATACGGAAATCACCCAAGTGTTTGAGCATCAAACCCATTGAAACTGTGGGAAAAGACAGGTCATTGTCCAGGTAATTTATACTTCACGTTACATGTGTTATGGGTGGCACCGCGAAAACTCCCCATTAGATGACAGTGGTCCCAACAAGGCGTTTGCACTATCAATCTAATGGCTACCCATAGATACGACAATCAACTGTCTTCTTGTACAGCTCATTATTCTGCTTCGACTTTGTCATAATGTTGGTGCTGTGAAGCTTATCAGCCTAAATCAGGATGGCTGGAGACGGGATTGAACCGTCGTCCTCCCGAATGCGAGTCCAGTGTGCTAACCACTGCGCCACCTCGCTCGGTGTGTGTTAGCTAAGACTCGAATCATACGAACATCTGACCTGGTACAATGCTGTGTATGGTACATTATGTGATCAAAAGTATCTGGGCAGCTGGCTGAAAATGACGTACAAGTTTGTGGCGCCCTCCATCGGTAATGCTGGAATTCAATATGGTATTGGCCTGCCCTTAGCCTTGATGATAGTTTCCACTCTGGCAGGCACACGTTCAATATAGTGCTGGAATGTTTTTTGGGAAATGGCAGCCCATTCTGCATGGAGTGCTGCACTGAGGAGAGGTATCGATGTCGATCGGTGAGGCCTGGCACGAAGTCGGCGTTCCAAACCATCAGACTGGTGTTCTATACGATTCAGCTCAGGACTCTGTGCAGGCCAGTCTATTAGAGGGACGTTACTGTCGTATAACCACTCCGCCACATATCAGGCATTATGAGAATGTGCTCGATTGTGTTGAAAGATGCAGTCACCATCCCCGAACTGTTCTTCAGCAGTGGGAAGCAAGAACGTGCTTAAAACATCAATGTAGGCCTGTGCTGTGGTAGCGCCATCCAAAACAACAAGGGGTGCAAGCCCCTCCATGAAAAACACGACCACACCATAACACCACCGCCTTCGGATTTTACTGTTGGCACTACACACGTTGGGAAATGACGTTCACTGGGCATTCGCTATATCCACACACTGCCATCGGATCGCCACATTGTGTACTGCGATTCATCACTCCACACAACATTTTTCAACTGTTAAATGGTCCATCTTTACGCTCCTTACACCAAGCAAGGAGTCGTTTGGCATTAACCGGCGTGATGTTTTACTTATGAGGAGCCGCTCGACCATGAAATCCAAGTTTTTTCAGCTCCTGCCTAACTGTCATAGTACTTGCAGTGGATCTTGATCCAGTTTGGAATTCGTGTGTGGTGGTCTGGATAGATGTCTGCCTATTACACATTACGACCCTCTTCAACTGTCGGCAGTTTCTTTTAGTCAACGACGAGGTCCGCTTGTACGCCTTTGTGGTGTACTTGTCCCTTCAAGTTTCCACTACACTATCACATTGGAAACAGTGGACCTAGGCATGTTTAAGAGTGTGGAAATCTCGCGTACAGACGTATGACGCAAGTGACACCCAGTCACCTTACCATGTTCGAGGTCCGTGAGTTCCGTGGTGCGCCCCATTCTGCTCTCTCACGATGTCAAATGAGTACTGAGGTCGCTGATATGGAGAACCTGGCAGCAGGTGGCAGCGCAATGCACCTAATACGGAAAAAGTATGTTTTTGGGGGTGTCCAGATACTTTTGAGCGCATAGTGTATGTGGTATGTGAGGCTGTAGGATCTCTTTTGCAGCATGCCTTAAAAGTGAGGAGGCACTCAAAGTCAGGATACACAACAAAAAGGCAATGCTCTTAACGGTGGGCTTTCTTATATTCCAATAACTTGTTTTCCTCAGTTGGCATGACAACACGTACTGGTTCCCTGGTAGAGTGATCCACAAGATAATGTGCTGATAACCCAGTTGTGGGAAAGGCATTGAGGTAACTTAGGTAAATGTGCTGTTTATATCCATGTTTACTCAACTGAGATGAGAGCACATTTGATCCACACATAGTGATTAGTTTCATTATTGTTATTATTATTATGTTATCATCGCCCTTAGAGAACAACAGCACGTTTACATGAAGCTTACGGTGACCAGCTAAATTCAGAGAAAGAAAGAGGTCTGACGATTTTGTTCATAACTTTTCCATCTTTATCTGGCTTATTGTCCTTCAGGCCACAAACATGAACCATTATCCCAGTGTAGTTGCACCCTCCCCCCCCCCCCTCTCCCCACCCTCATTTTTCTGACTTGCATGGATGTCGAGGTGTAGTACTCGGCTCAGTGCTTTCCCAGAGCCATTAATTTCCATCTTGGAAAACTTGGCCGATGTAGGACTCAAGGTGAAACCATGTAACAACTTAGTGATCTGTGGTACCACACCATTTCCCCCAAATGTATACAATGCTCGTCTCCTCAACATCGGAGCTATGCTTGGGGGGATGTGTTAGTTTAGAGCACAGCACAGTGCATCACGTAATGGCGGGAAACTGTGGATCATTAACGATTTTGACGAGCAGAACGGCAAGGCACGCTTTCAGAAACCCAATAGGATCTTTATACCCTCCTTCTGGGTTTTCTACACGAGAAAACTAAATGCACTCCTCAAATGTATTCTCAATCACCTCGTAGTAACTGTGGCATCGCATTTCTAACCTGATGACCGTCTATAATAGGATAGGAAAGGGAACTGCCACTAGTCACAGGATCACTGTTACTACCACTATGACTAGCAGCTGAGGTCTATGGCCTGTGCGAAAATCCAGCTGTGGTGTGGAGCAATTAGATATGTGGCGTGGTGCCATATCCCTAAAAGGGCGCCAGTTCGGGCGCGGACGTGTAGATATTGCACCAGGTCAGGAAGAGCACCTGGGCTGTGGAGATGGTTGCTACTAGCTGCCAGCAACTCCTAGCCCAGTTGCCATTAGTGGCGGCGCCCTAACTTCCATAGGGGCAGAAGTGCAGAGCTGCCAGAGAGGTGCAGTGACGTTGGGAGTGGTGGGGATAATGGTGGCGGTGGCGGCAGTGGTGGGGACGGTTGCAGCTGTGGCAGCAATGGCTCATGCAGCTGTGACCCTCATCCTGGCAGTTGGGCCATGCAGGACAGCATTCTGGTGAGGCTGTCTTCACCTTGCCCAGTGCATACCACATGGGGTACTGTGTGGATGGTAGAGAGATAATAGCGAAAAATAAGTACTCGTGTTATAAATTTGCCTGTTGTTGCAACGAAAGGCAGAACACTGATTGTAAGTACTACATAAAATAAAGAGGATATATAAATTACCTGAAGTAGCGGTGATGCCACGCGGCCTCTCCAGTGGCTTCACAGCTGCAAGATTATCAGGGTCAGTCTCCAGCTAGTCAGGCATCTGCATGTCCAATTCTCACTCCATTACCTCCTTACCTGGATCTGCATGGATCCACTGGTCCAGCGTGCCGATATCGCCTACTACAACAAGATATTGATTTAAAAATTTAACGGAAAGAATATGTACCTACACAATATCTCCGATATGTTTATTCAGGGGTAGCTTAACGCATCTCTAGACTTCCTCGATATCACTTAAAACAGCAAGAACATTTAGATTTAAAAACGTATGCACTTGCACATGCACGAAACACAACATCACAATTTTTTAAAAATACGAATATGTGCTTACATGGTGCAATCACCACTGGAGGCTGCTCCAGAGGTGGTACGTTGGCATGCTGTCTTTCAGTATACAATTACTGGTGTAGCTCAGCCAGAATTTTCAGAATGAATACTGCAACAACGACAAGAGTTCGAAACTTTTTCTAACGAACATATAATATGAAATTAATACTAACTGAGCTACGAAATACGTTTTAACGTAAACGTACTACTTATTCTGAACACATTGATTTGATAATCTCATGCTATGAAATTCGTTTTAACGAAAATATAAGAGAAAGTATGGACACAATAAGTTAGGAAATTCGCTTTTAAAGAAAATGTGCTACGAAATTCATATTAATGGACGTAGACTACAAAATCTAAACACACAGACTCATACAATTGTCGTTTTAAGGAAAATATAACATAAAATATGAACACATTGAGATGCGGAATAATGAAAATATGTACTTACATAGCGAGTCCTCCTCTGATTGCAGCAGACAGTTGCTGCTGCCGCTGGCACTGCTGCTGTTTGCTGTTGCTGTTTGCTGCTGCTGAGCGCTTCATGATGTTAGACACAGTATCGACAACTCGAAAAAACAGGTGGATAGATGTACAAATGATTATAGCCGGCCGCTGTGGCCGAGCGGTTCTAGGCGCTTCAGTCTGGGACCACGCAGATGCTACGGTCGCTGGTTCGAATCCTGCCTCGGACATGGATGTCTGTGATGTCTTTACGTTAGTTAGGTTTATGTAGTCCTAAGTCTAGGGGACTGATGACCTCCGACGTTAAGTCCCATAGTGTTTAGAGCCATTTGAATCATTTGAACAAACGATGACAAGCGAACGTAGTCACAAACTAGAGAAGAATGAAGATAACTGTAGAGTGAGTAGGGGTTATACAGACTCAAACCCGACTCACCAAGTGCGCAGAAAACATTATGAACGCTTATGTAGAGGAAAAACCTGAGGTTCAAACACTTTGGGTATTGTTGTCCCACAGAATGTAGGTGAAATAGTTCAAAAATGATTCAAATAGCTCTGAGCACTATGGGACTCAACTTCTGAGGTCATTAGTCCCCTAGAACTTAGAACTACTTAAACTTAACTAACCTAAGGACAACCCACACATCCATGCCCGAGGCAGGATTCGAACCTGTGACCGTAGCGGAATCACGGTTCCAGACTGAAGCGCCTAGAACCGCACGGCCACACCGGACGGCCCCCTAGCGTGGCTCAACAGAATGCTGACTGCTGTAGCGAGTGAATGTGCTCCCAGCGTTTTTTGCCGATATGTATTATTTCCCACCAGTTTCTACGTGCGTGATGGATGTAAAGTGACGTCAGTTCAGTTTCCCGCAGTATATACGAGTTTATAAAATTTACTATCACCTTCATTGTGTATTTAGAGCATAACAGCTTCTCACTAATTCTGAAGCATTTTCGGTCGGGATAACGCCACTTATGGCAGTGTCTATTGAATCATGTGACTGATGATCTGTACTTAGGGCATCGGCAGTTGTTTTCCCCGCTGAAATTTGATTTTGGAGTTGTATTGTGAACTAAGTAACACATCAAGGCTTTAGAATAATTACAAGTTCTGTTTCCTGTGGTTCGTTGTGATTATTTTTACCTGTGAGGCTGCTTTCAACCACTGCCTTTTCGTGATATGTATCTGATGCCATCAATTCCATTATGTAATTATAGGAGGAGCATTTTCCATCAATTTTGAAGGGTAACACCAGTTATGGTACCATGTATTTAATAATATGAGGGATGAGATGTAATTAGGCCATAGCCGAGTTTTTCTTGACAAAAATTTGAATTTACCACTAATTTTGACCCCAAACATGGCATAATACAGAAATTTTCCAACAGCATAACACCTCAAAACTATGATGAAATAACGAGTTCTTTCCACACAAACAGCTCAGTACAGACAGAGCTATTTTTCCCACCATTTTTCCTTATGAAGAGGAAGGAAGGAGGAAATTAATTAAGCAGTTTAATATAGTAATTAACTAATTTGGTATCGGAAGTGTGATATTTTCAAATCTACACCAGTGCTCAGAGGGGCGAGGGAGGGTCCGTGCGCCCTTCATCATGGATCTATCAGACGATTGTTGCAGAGTGTTGGGTTTCAAATGTTTCATTACAAACATGCCAACAGCAATCTGTCCTATAGAGTGCGAAACATGAGTCACCCGATAAGGCCACCTGTCACTATTCAGTGGATGTATAGTTGCGGTATTGGAGTCGAAATTACAGCTTTCATCACCAATGAACCGTCCTCAGTTTGGGTGCACGAATCATGTGCCTGCTGCAGAGGATCATACCTAGCAACGTTCGCTAAACGATCGTTGAGGACACGCTGTTGGTAACCCCTCCGTTCAATTACGGAGCCAGTTGCTTAACATTACACGTCTATTCGCCTGTACGCTTTTCTGCAGCAGTCGTTCATCTCTGTCGTCTATGACGTGTGGCGCATCACAGCTGCCTCAGTGGTGATTTTGGATAGCGTCATTTTGCCACGAACGGTATACTTTAACCACGGTGCCATGTGATCAGTTTACGAACTTATCCGTTTCGGAAATGCTTCCCCCATGGCCCGAAATAAAACGACTATGCCCTTTTGGGCATCAGATAAATCGATCCTTGAATGAATTACGACATCTAATGCACTGTTTTCCGCGTCCTCCCTTCACAGCTAGTTCTGGTACCTGCCATCTGTGAGTGATTATTGCAAACTGATGTAGGACAAAGTTGGTATAAAGGAGTCACTGAGGAGAAAATGTGTAGGTAAAGACACAGACTGGAACACATACCACAAGTAATTTTGGATCTCTTGTGTAAGTACTGCTCCGAGGTGAAGACACTGACACGGGAGAGGAAGTCGTGGTGGCCAACATCAAACCAGCCGGAAGACTGACGACCCAAAAAAAAAAAGTTTCAGTGTGGGATATGCGATTGGTGACATGGAGCAGGTGTAGAGGTGCCTGTCCCTCTAGTGGAGGACGTCATCAGTCCACACAGCTCTACGCACATCCGGCGTCCGACTGCACGCGCGCTATGGCAGAGTCCCGCCCTTCAGCAGTCGGGCGTGTTCGATAATTGAGCAGCTGCAACACGTCCGTCTGCCTGGCCCGAGTGATGCCGTGACGGGCGAGCGCTGCGCGGTTGCATAAATTACGGCGCGCCGCCGTCCGCCTAGCCGCCCCGCAGCCCGGGTCGACAGACACCTGCGCGCGGGTCGTCATTGCGCTGGCAGAGTGCTTCTGGGTCTGCTCCTGCCTGTCATCTCGACGTAGGGAAAAGCGTCACGCGTATGTAGTGTGATAAAACCTGAAATAAAATGAATAGCCCTTCGGAGATAAAAGGTTAATTCTGTGGAATTTCGATAATGGATTAGCGAGCAAGCAATCTTCCAAGTTTCTCCGGATATGCCAAACTCAGCTCAAACGATACTTAGATTATTAGATGCCACAGAGTTACTAAATTGCGGAAATGTTAGGAGTCATACGTTAGATTGTGCTTAAAAGGAGTGTCGCTGGTACAGCTCACAAAAGTGTAACTGATAAACACACACCGTTCAAGCACAACTAATTATTTACATTGTTTAGTAATGAAATGCCGCTCCAACTGTTAATATTTTACTTAGGTCGAGGACCTGTTTCATCCATCTCATCCAAGCTGTTTTCCAATGGATTTAAAATTCCATTATTAATGCACAATACGGATACACAAAATACAGACCAACGTAAAATTTTAAATGTTCGTATAACGAATTAACACTGGCACTTCCTGATCCACTTGTAAGCTGCCTGTAAGTCAAGGCGGAAACCGATCGTGGACCTGAATAAATTACATATCAGCAACTGCAATGCCTTTTAATAAATTATGCCGGCCGGGGTGGCAGAGCGGTTCTAGGCGCTACAGTCTGGAACCGCGAGACCGCTACGGTCGCAGGCATGGATGTGTTTGATATCTTTAGGTTAGCTAGGTTTAAGTAGTTCTAAGTTCTAGGGGACTGATGACCTCAGAAGTTAAGTCCCATAGTGCTGAGAGCCATTTGAACCATTTTTTGTAATAAATTAAAAATGTAATTATGGAACAACAGAAGTTGCCGAACGTTGAAAAAAGAATGATTTTTATTATTTCTGATTATAATTGACTATCACATGTGAGTGAAGGTAAAACTATGAGTCGCCAGGGTATTAATTTGGAATTATAAAAAATAAAATTTTTGCTTTGTTAATCTCTATGTAACAACACTTGAAACATCCTAAGATCCTTGAGATCATATATCTGTAACCTTGTTTGCAACCTGTTTTCTCCAGAACAGGAGGCTGAAAAGCTGTAATGCAGCATCGTATCTTGTAACAACTTATCGTGAATGGACAAACAAGATTCTGACGACTCGGTTTCTAAAATTTGTGTCCCTTGTTCTGCATATTCTGTTTCTGATTCTCGTGAGTAAATGTTATCTTAATTTTGAGATCGTAAGTCCGTTTTAACATGAAGAGTGGAAGCTGCGGACATAAAAAACACGTGATGAAAGGGTGCAATGTAGATTGATTTTGATACTGGATAACGCGATCAACGTATGGGAAATACGAGTGCATTATTTTCTCGCTCTAGATTTGTGCTCTAAATTTAAGTAAGTGCACCCATGTTTACCACACCTCAATTATAATGTACACCAGTTCAATAGCTTTCGAGAACAAGGTAAATTTCACGCTTGTTATAGATCCCACTACGTCTACTCTCTTTTAGAAACGTATTCTTAAATCCAATGAATAACAGAATAATTTATACGACGTATTATGTGCAGGTAATTCTATAAACCAAAATTCCAAACCTCGCTCGTGTTCTATGCACATGTACAATGCAAAAATTGGTGTATAAATGTGATAAACGTTTCCTATGTGCAAAGTCGTCTGTTCGGAATTGAGTTATGAGAAACCCTCAGACAAAAGAATGGCTGGACAGAAACTTTCCCAATGGTCGAGTTCAACACAGGGACTTGGTGGACATTACATGTGTGTGAAAAGATTCTTTTCTTTCACATTGCATCTGATCATCATTGTCTTTAAGTTTTTGGGGGTAGTGGAGGAGTGACTAGTTTCAGGAAACGGGAAAACATGATGTGAGGTGGAAATATTCGTAACACAAATTCCACTGACGAAGTTTGTTATGGGAAACTGTAAATACACAAAATCGTTCTGGACAAAAATTAAATCACAGTCCCTTACTTATAATGGCTCCATGTTGAACAACAAATTGCGAGGTAGAAATCAGTGTGTGAGCTTTGAGATAGCGGAAGAAGGAAACTGATGTTATCTTCCAGCAACACTGTAACTAATTGGTAGGGCTGGAGAGGTCACTAGGTGAATATCGAGCTTTCTCGCTGTGGTCGATCAATTCCATATTTATCACAAGAAATAAGTCTCTGAAAACAGCGCCAAGTCGCACTTTGTATTTCTATTGACCGCTTTCGCTCTTAAAATGAACAAGAGCACCATCAGAATATACATTGTAAAAGACACGCATTGAGATAATACAGAAAACTTACATTAAAATTACGTAAAGTACAGTTTCTACTTCCCATATGGTGACTTTCGTTTAAAGTTGGCTGACAGCTTTAAAGATTAACATAGTTTTAAAGCGTGTCACCCATGGATTATTCGCTCAAAAAAAGAGGAGCATGTCAACATTGGTTAATAGTTCGAAGACGACTTCCGTTTTCTTGGGCATAGTGTCCCAAAACAATGCAGGTGCTATGTAATAAAAGATAGCATCCATGAAGTGTGTGGTCATTCATACACCCCAGAATTGCTGATAAATGTCAGCAACCAAAAACACATTTGTGTCCACATAAAGTTTTACATACTCCCTTAAATTTAGGATGTTAAACTCCTGCCAAACATTCACAGCATGCTCATACTCTGCATCCAGTATGCCATCGCCTGTGAGGTTGATGGTGAATGCAGTTATGTTGGATAGTGTGCTTTCGTCGACGTTTTCCCATACAATCCACGCACTCATATGGTAAATGCCCGTTCCTTCTCACAAGTTGAAACTTTAAATCATAGGTATGTGCACCCTGAGTGTTATGCAAATCAACCTGAGACAGAGTGTCACCAAGTTTATGGAGTGGTGCCTGCATTAAACGCAGCACGTCCAGGAAGTGGATCATTTCTCAACGCCCTCAAGCAGGTCACTGATCTGATCCTTTCCTGTACCGAAATCATCCAAGTGCTCAATGATAAAGCAAGTATAAAACCCACTGAAACTCTGGAAAATGACAGGTCTTTGTCCACGTAATTTATATGTCCCGTTGTATGTGTTACGGGTGGCACCGTGAAACTTCTGCGTTAGGTGAAAGTGGTCCCTACAAGGCGTTTCCACTATCAATCTAATGGCTGCGCATTAATATGACAATCAACTGTCTTCTTGTACAACTCATCATTCTGCTGAGATGTTGGTGCTGTAAAGCTTAACAACCTCCTATGAAAGTTTTTCCAGCTCAGTGAGCAGCCAAATAACAGGATTGTCCCTACCTTACGATTTGTGATAGCTAAGATTCGAATCATACTAGCATCTGACCTGGTCCACTGCTGCATATGGAATGTGTTTTTCTGTGAAGATGGTGTGTGAAGCTGTAGTGTCGTTCTTGCAGCATGCCGTAGAGGTGAGGAGGCACTCAAAAGTCAGCATACACTACAAAGGGGCAACACTCTTGACGGTGAGCTTCTTATACTTCAAGAATTCGTTTGACTCAGAGGGCATGACGTACTGTTTCCCTAGTAGAGTGATCCACAAGATGTTGTGCTGATAACCCACT
Organism: Schistocerca piceifrons; assembly: GCF_021461385.2. Classification (NCBI taxonomy): domain Eukaryota; kingdom Metazoa; phylum Arthropoda; class Insecta; order Orthoptera; family Acrididae; genus Schistocerca; species Schistocerca piceifrons. Next base: position 745,962,468 of record NC_060141.1, read on the forward strand.
TGTGTAAGTAGCATGCTCCTAGATGGTTTATGAAAGTAACTTCTTCCAGTGGACATTCTCCAACCTTTTAGTTATACAATAAGGATCTTCCTGTCTACGTATTCGTAATACGTTGCATTTTTTTACGTTGAGAGTCACTTACCACTACTTACACCAAGTGTCGACCCTCTGCAGATCTTCCTAGATCCAGTTATAATTTTCTAGCGTCGCGACTTTTATGTTACACCAGCATCATCCGCGAAAAGCCTCGTGGAACTTCCAACGTTATATAGTGGGTCTCTTATAAAGAGTGTGAGTCACTAACTATTGTCATCTAGAATAACTCCGAAAGTATAATAGTAGCTGAAAAGTTTGTGGGACAAATGTTGCATGGGACAACGGGGGCCATAATATGAAGTTGGTTGGTGGGGTCGCGTCAGAGATATGAGGGACACTTTTGTTTTTTTACATCGGATGCTATACTTTGGTAAATATTTTCTGATAGCGGCTATCGAGACGAATCAAATGATGTGTAACAGTAAGGTCTTTGAATATCAAAGAAAGTAAAAAAGTTGGCGTGAACGTCCATTTACACAAAGTCTTCGAGGTAATGACCATTGGTATCAATTCACTGCTGCAATCTTCTTGTCTTGGATTGAGCGGTGTTTCTTATCACTTGGGCACTTATTCTCTCATATATCGTGCAAATAGTATGAATTCGCCGAATAAGGCGTATCCGTCTAACGTGCCATTGACATATAAACACCATTCGACGGTTTCGCAATACAACACTAATAGAAACGATAAGACTAGTATCGTCGAATCAAGCGAAAATGAATGATGTATTCCTTCGAAGAATGCCAGCGAAATTCAGTGAGAGCTAGACATTTATACGCTGAAAGATACCTTCGGTATACTCACCCTACACGTCGTATATATAAATATGTGTCTGATAAACTGAGAACAACTGGGTCTTTAACGCATCAGAAACATATTCGGCAAAAGAAATTTACTAATGAGGAAACGGAAATTGGTACTGTTGCCACTGTGGTTCGACATCCTTGTGTTAGTTCGTGTCAAATCACATGGGAATCTGGCATGAGCCAGACTAGAGTTGTTCGTGTTCTGTATTGCCATAAATGTCGTCCTTACTATATCAGTCTCCACCAAGAAGTAACTGGTACGGGTTGTATGCGTCGCATTGAATTCTGCCGATGGGCTCAACTTCAGATTCAGAGGGATGACACATTTTTTAATCTGATTTTATTTGCTGACGTGACTACATTCACGATCCATGGAAATGTGAATTTGCATAACAAGCATTATTGTGCAACTGAAAATGCACGCTGGCTGCGGCAAGTTGCACACCAAAACCGTGGTCGGTGAATGTATGGTGTTGGATTCTGGAGGACAGAATTATAGGCCCCTGTTTCGTCGAAGGAAATCTTAATGGTAGGAAGTACATCACATTCATGCAAGAAATAGTAGGTCTCTTTTTGAAAGAAATACCTTTAGGAACAAAAACTGAATGTGGTATGAACACGATGGGTGTCCGACACATTTTTCACTGATGGCTAGAAATGAGGTGCAGAGACAATTCCCAAATCGTTGGACTGGCCGCGGAGTAGATGTGTCGTGGCCGGCTCGTTCGCCAGACTTGACGCCTCTGTATTTTTTCTTGTGGGGATTCGTAAAAGATATTGTTTATAAAGACGTTCCAGGTATACCTGAAGATATGCTAGAGAGAATTGTCAGAGCATGTGCTTCGATAGGAGCCGAAGTGATAAGGAACACCATTCAATCCATGATAAGAAGATTGCAGTAATGCATTGATACCAATGGTCATCACTTCGGACACCTTACGTAAATGGACGTTCGTGCCACCTTTGTTACCTTCGTTGACCTTCAAAAACCTTACAGTTACACATCATTGGATTCGTTTCGATAGCCGCTATCAGAAGATAAGTACCGAACTATAGCACCCCATTTAAAAAAAAAAAAAGTTGACCCTCATATCTCTGACGCCACCCCACCTAGCAACAAAAAACCAACGTCATATTATTTCCCCCGTTGTCCCATGCAACTTTTGTCCCACAAACTTTTCAGCTACTATCATACCTTCGGAGTTATTCTAGGTGGTAATAGTTACTGCCTAACCCTGTATACTGTGAAAAGTAATGGACCTGTAACACTCTCCTGGCTCACTAAGGGAATTACATTTACGTCTGAATCCGTTCAGAATAACACGCGGTCTTCTGTTTCCCAGGTCTTTCATCCATGACCACAGTTGATATCATAGTCCAAACGCTCGTATTTTGTTCATTTGGTGACACTGTAGAACAGTACCGAATGCTTTTTGGAACTCAGGGAACACGGCAGCTATCTGGGCACCTGTATTTACTGCTTTATGCGTCTCGTCGACGAAGAGAGCGAGGTGGGTTTCGCATGACCGTTGTTTTCGAAATCAATCTTGCTCACTACAGAGGAGGTTCTCAGTCTTTAAAAATGTGATAATACCTGAGAATAAAACACGTTACTAAATTCTACAGGAGACTGATTTCAAAGACATACGGTGATAGTTTTGTGCCTCTGTTCGACGACTCATCTTGAAGACGGGAGTGACCTGTGCTTTTGTCCAATCATTAGGAACGCTTCGCTCCTCTAGAGACCTACGGTACACAGCTGTTAGAAGAGGCACAAGTTCTTCCACAAACTCTGTGGAGAAGGGAGTTGACATCCTGACAGGTTCAGTGGCCTTTTCTCTGTTGAGCGATTTCAGTTTAGTTTTCCATGCCTTCGTCACTTACTTCGGTATCTGTCATTTTGTCGTTCGTGTAAGGAGGCTCTACAATGTGATCGTCGTCTGATACTTGTTTGCAGAATACTTACAAACACAGATTGCACATGAAGGTGTTGCAATCTTCCAATTTCACTGTTAACCATCTGGTCGCTAGATGTCTCGCTATAACGACTGCCATTGACTGTCTTTCGTATTCCATTTACAATGCAAATAATTACGTTTCTGAAGAAGGTCGCAGTTGTTAATGGAAAGAGTCCTGCCGAACCCCCAAATGCTGAGTACGAACCCGTGGTCAATGTTGTGGACCACCTACCAAAGAAGGTTAAGACGATACGCAGAAGGTGCTGAGAGAAAGAAGAAAACTAAAACTAAGACCTTGTGTACCACGCGCCAGTCTGCATTTGCAAAAACTGTCTTACAGTCTGGAACAAGTTGGAGCAGAACACATGCAACACTCGAATTTGCAAGCAGTCAAGAAGTACTTGTAATTTTGAGTGTCCAACTAAACTTTCAAACGTTTATAATCATAAATACGGCCCTAGAGCTTTTCTGTAAATATAACTAACCGAAAAGAATAGTAGACCTGGAATCACGAAGTCCATTTTGATCCTATGACGGCGTATGCCACCTGGGGGGATAGAAGATGGACTGATACTGTTTTCAGCATCGTCCGCCAACACATAGCTTGGTGGCGTAGCTACCAGAGCAACCTGTCTCGACTGCGGCTCGTAGTCCGCGGTAGCGTTCTCGCTTCCCGCGCACGTGGTCCCGGGTTCGATTCCCGGCGGGGTCAGGGATTTTCTCTGCTTCGAGATGACTGGGTGTTGTGTGTCTTTCATCATCATTTCATCCTCATTCACTCGCAAGTCGCCGTAGTGGCGTTAAAGAAGTTGTGCAGCGGCGGTCGAACTGCCCAGCGAGGGGTCTCCCGGCCACCAACGCCATACGCTCCATGTTATTAACCTCTGACTCCAACCTTTAATAGGGAATGCTCACAGCCAAAAGGCTCAGTGTGGTGTTAACGTCTGAAGCAAGCAGGCAAACGTGCCACGGAGGCGCAGTCGTCCTACCTACCGCCAAATGAGCGAGTGTGAAAGGGCTAAAATTGTGGCCTTCCGAGTGGCGGGAGGTTTCGCACTCCAATTGGACGTGCTGCAGCAGTTTTGCAACGATGCTGGTATAAGTGGTCACGTGAACATTCTCATACTGGTAGACAAGGTTCTGAACATCCACGGAGCACAGACACCCGCCCTGGTAGTCCTATTGTAAGGGCAGCAGTGGCAGCTTGTAGAGCAATCACAGCATATGTAAGAGAACCTATGAGCCCAGACGTGTCGACACGAACTGTTGCGAACCGATTATTAACTGTACCTCAATCCATTCTTTCACTCATACTACAGCATCGACGTGTGCGGCTTAATGGTGCCATCAGAGGATCACATGGAAGATGGAATGTTCACGCCGTGGTCATCAGCGATGAAAGCAGATTCTGTGTGCACGCAAGTGATGGTCCTTTGCTCGTATGATGTTGACCTGGTGAGCGCTGTCTCGCAGAGTGCATTCTTAGAAGACGCACTTGTGGTGTGATAAGGTGCAACTCTCTACCTTTGGCATTTGTGGAGGGGACGCTAACCAGGGCACAGTATGTGCAGAATATTGTTAGGCTCGTTCTTTTGCCATTCTTTCAACAAGAAGTTGATGCCTAGCCAACAGCATAATGCTCGTCCACACACTGCCTATGAAACACAACTCGTCTGGCAAGATGTGCAGCAGCTTCACTGGCCACCATGGTCTCCGAACTTGTCGAAAATTGGCACGTTTGGGATATGATGGGACAAGAAGCGACTTTTGCCATCTGTCAACCGACAACTCTTACAGAACTGCGTGATCAAGTAGAGCAGGCGCGGCATAATATATCGGAAGACAGTATTCGCCATCTGTACGATCGAATGGGTACCAAAGTCAGTGCCTGCACTATCGCCTATGAGGGGCTGAAGCAGGTACTAGTATGGGTCTCTCAGCACGGGTCATTACCTGATATCGTAGGACGTCATGTGCTACTGATCTCTAATTGTAATCATGTTATCTATTCCATATACACTGTTGCAACCATAAATCTTGAGTGAATTGGAAACCTCTAAAAGGCACGGCGTCTTCAGGCCACAAGTAGCCCTCCGGGAACATTCGACCGCCGTGTCATCCGCAACTGAGGATGCGGATAGGAGGAGCGTGTGGTCAGCACACCGCTCTCTCGGTCGTTATGATGGTTTTCTTTGACCGGAGCCGCTACTATTCGGTCGAGTAGCTCCTCAATTGGCATCACGAGTCTGAGTGCACCGTGAAAAATGGCAACAGCTCATGGCGGCCCCGATGGTCACCCATCCAAGTGCCGGCCACGCCCGACAGCGCTTAACTTCGGTGATCTGTCGGGAACCGGTGTATCCACTGCAGCAAGGCCATTGCTGGAAACCTCTAAGAGCGTGTACTAATTTGTTTTTCGGCATTGTATGCCATAAACTCAAATACACAATGATCATTTATGTCCTTACCACTGGGACACATTTCCTATGTCAAAATAAAAGTGTGAGGATTAGTACATCCAGAGTTTCATAAAACGAGTATTCGAAAACTTAAAGATATTCAGGAAAGTTACACGTATCGGTGGGCAGAGCACCGCTCCTAGTTTTAATTCCCAATACACGTCGGGCCATAACTGCACTAAGGAGCATGAGTGTCACAACACATAGACCGGAGCGGGCAGGAATGTGTCTCGCGTCACGAGTGCCACAAAGTCAGCCTGGCTGCACATTTCCGCAAACGCCATGGCACACTGTTTGAGCATAAGGGGAGGTAGTGGGCGAACCTGCGAACGTGCCGCATTTAAATGGAAATGCTGTCACACAGCATAGGATTTGGCTCTATATCCCATATTTATCAATAGCGCAGATTACAAACAAAACAAATTTTTGGTATTATTTAATTATATTTGGTGCAATGAAGACATAATTTTTCTGGTGTAAACCGTCGTCATACGGACAAATGTAGGCATTTTTACAGACTTTTGCTCTCAGTTTTGCACGTAATCGTGTCTGAATTAGTTTCATAATCGGAAAAAGGTCTTTCACACACAAAAGTTGTTCGAAATATTATGATATTTTTGCTACTTTATTATGGAGATTTAGAAACTCCACCTGAGGAACCCCCCCAAGGGACTCACAATTCATTTGTGAATATGTAATTTGCACACATGGGGCCCTGCCCTTGCAGTGCTCCTTCCTTTTTCGTGCTGCATGTCTGTCCGCCTACTCTTCTTTCTCCCCTCCCTTGGCGACCAAGTCTTGTATAGAATCGGAAAACCGGAACTTGTGATAGTAATGGAAGACTTCCCTATGTTTCATTTTTGTTCTTCTTTCCTTTCTTATTCTTTCTCTTGTCTTTCCTCCGCTTCGGCGTTTGAGGTTTTCCATTTTGTCTTTCTACCTCCCCGTGAGTGCTTGAAGGACGGCTCACGTTTTTGACGGGGGTAATACGTTACTCTCAGCACCTGGGTCGACAGGTGGGACGCGCTTATACCTCCTGGTACAGACCAAGCGCAGGGATGGGTGATTGCCTTCCTAACAGCCCATTGGTCCATCTGTCTGGTGCACGAGAGCTGTGACCTGAGTTGTGAACAGTCTGCGGGGCCACCAAAAGGAAGGAGCGCACCATCGGAGACGCTGGCAATCATAGAGGATTCGCCCTCGGTGAGTACATCAATTCCATAGACGGAACGTCGTCTATTAAACAGAAATGTAATGAGGTCAAAGACCAGACGAATCTTCCTGTTGCACCCACTACCTCGTAGTGTGACGCACAGAAGGAGGTCAGAACTTTTCTATAGTGAATCCATTCGTTTTCAGGACGGTATGGATAAAAAATGCAGGCCCACTGCGCACGCCTTCACTGTGGATTTTTGATCCAAGAGACATATACTCTCTTTCATGCCAGAAACTGCTTAAAGATACGGTCCTCGAGGGATACCCTGTTCGTGAAGAGCTTAATGGAACACTGATTTCTTCACTTGGTATTATACGAACTCGCTACTTGACAGTATAACTGAAAAAGATACGCAACATTATCAACCAGAAGAGGGTTGATGCAGAATTCGTGCCTACCCGCACCTTTTCCTTAAACTTAGATCGAATGGTGCTCCCATCGAAGGTGAAGGTGGGCTATGAAGTCATCAGTGACAGACTCTACACACCAAAAAACGAGCAACTTGTGGCAAGGATATACATGAGGGAGATTGCCCACCTCTTTCTTCCCACTGTATCAACAGCGCTGGCGACCATCCCGCTTCATCCCCCAAATGCCATACGTACCTCGAGAAGCGAGACATTCAGGAAATCTGCGCGAAGGGAAAGGTATCCCTAAGTGTTGCTCGCAAAATGTTAGCTTGCTGAAAGCCTTGCACACCACTATCTGACAGTTACAGTACCATTATTGTTACGTCACAGTCCACGAAAGCAATGGCCGCGCAGACCTGCGACCTCGAGTTCAGTGCTACGGTTGTGAAATCGCCTAACGCTAACGTGGCGTCCACACCTATACGCACTACAGTTGCTTAACAATACCAAAAGAAAATCTTTGTTCCTACCGACGAAGTTACTTCTGGCGCAACCAGACGGATGAAAATTTAGAAGGGATACTCCTGAGATAACATTTGTAGGTATAGTATTGTCCGCATAATCTCGTTTTCCGAAGGGTGTGAGACATAGTGATAAAGATTCCTTCCCCTCAGGTCGCAGGCCAAAATGGGTACTCGCACAGACCAAATATGTGTTAATAATTTCAGAGCAAGGAGGTGGCTACGCGCCAGTGTTGCTGGAAGATGTACAGAGATGCCAGAGGGAAAGCGTTACGATCTAGCAAAACCAGAATGATGTAGACTGGCTTACAGGCAAGCGACGTCCCATCATTCCTGGGAAAAACCAAAGCAACTCAATGTCAAAGGAAGTGTTAGCACCATATCCATATTTCCAGGGAGTAGGCTCCCAATCTGTATACTCAGTTTGTTCACCAGAAATAGTCAAGGTGAACTGTTACGAACATGGGAAACCAACAGGTATGAAAAGACAGGAATTACGGAACAGCGGAATAATACAAAACAGTACGACCTGTGACTTAGTAGGCGCGACATTTCGCCTGTCAGCTACGATCAGTGGTACTGTCAAACTGAAGTGGGAATAACCTATGTTGTACTGGCCCTAGAAACCGCTAGAGGTGCTGCCACTTTAACCTTCCTAAGTCATTCCCTGGTTCTAGACATTCCATGCTCCTTAGACGAACTGGTAGCAAACGCAGAAAGGAAGAAATGCAGCCGGACAAATGTTGCATCACGTACAGGAATACCGCCATAGACAACATCACAGTGTCGCGATTATACGCTTGACGTCTACCAGAGCTGTAGTGATTCTGAATGCGATTTGTGTAATCCACTTCTGTTTTAAACGAAAGTCAGTGCACAGCTGGTTCAAATGGCTCTGAGCACTATGGGACTTAAAATCTGAGGTCATCAGTCCCCTAGAACTTAGATCTACTTAAACCTAAATAACCTAAGGACATCACACACATCCATGCCCGAGGCAGGATTCGAACCTGCGACCGTATCAGTCCCGCGGTTCCGGACTGCAGCGCCTAGAACCGCACGGCGCACAGCTGGGATCTAATTGTCCATCAGATACCCATGATTGGTTTGTAAATGACACTCAGACATAGTAAGGAAATTACTTATAATCTAATAGATGAACCTATAAATATGTGAATAATTGTGTAAGTGTGTAAAAAGTGACTTAGGCGATCCGACATGTCAACCATTGGAAATCATGTAAATTAGCTGTATGGTAATGGAAGAATACCTTAAGTTGTCTTATGTGTGACTATAACTCCGCCCGAACAGGCAATGAAGGCTTAACTGTAACGACCAGCCGCCGTGTCATCCTTAGCCCACAGGCGTCACTGGATGCGGATATGGAGGGACACGTGGTCAGCACACAGCTTTCCCGGTCGTTTGTCAGTTTAAGAGACCGGAGCCGCTACTTCTCGATCAAGTAGCTCCTCTGTTTATCAGTGAAGAGCAGAGTGCATCCCAGTTGCTTATCAAGCATTTATATAGATAAACCTCTTGACAATGTCGATTGGAATACTCTTTTTCAAATTCTAAAGGTGGCATCGGTAAAACGCAGGGAGCGAAAGGCTATCTACAATTTGTACAGAAACCAGATAGCAGTTATAAGAGTCGAGGGACATGAAAGGGAAACAGTGATTGGGAAGGGAGTGAGAGAGGGTTATAGCCTCTCCCCGATGTTATTCAATCTGTATATTGAGCAAGCAGTAAAGGAAACAAAAGAAAAATACGGAGTAGGTATTAAAATCCATGGAGAAGAAATAAAAACTTTGAGGTTCGCCGATGACATTGTAATTCTGTCAGAGACAGCAAAGTGTCTTGAAAGGAGAATACAAAATGAACATCAACAAAAGCAAAACGAGGATAATGGAATGTAGTCGAGTTAACTTTGGTGATGCTGAGGGAATTAGATTACGAAATGAGACACTTAAAGTGGTAAAGGAGTTTTGCTATTTGGGGAGCAAAATAACTGATGATGGTCGAAGTAGAGAGGATTTTAGACTGGCAATGGCAAGGTAAGCGTTTCTGAAGTAGAGAAATTTGTTAACATCGAGTATAGGTTTAAGTGTAAGGAAGTCGTTTCTAAAAGTATTTGTATGTAGTGTAGCCACATACGTAAGTGAAACATGGACGATAAATAGTTTGGACAAGAAGAGAATAGAAGCTTTCGAAAAGTGGTGCTACAGAAGAATGCTGAAGATTGGATGGGTAGATCACATAACTAATGAGGAGGTATTAAATAGAATTGGGGAGAAGAGGAGTTTGTGGCACAACTTGACTAGAAGCAGGGATCGGTTGGTAGGACATGTTGTGAGGCATCAAGGGATCACCAATTTAGTATTGGAGGGCAGGGTGGAGGGTAAAAGTTGTAGAGGGAGACCAAGAGATGAATACACTAAGCAGATTCAGAAGGATGTAGGCCGCAGTAGGTACTGGGAGATGAAGCAGCTTGCACATGATAGAGTGGCATGGAGAGCTGCATCAAACCAGTCTCAGGACTGAACACCAGAACAACAACAACCTGTTATGTTGCTGGCCGTGCGGTTCTAGGCGCTACAGTCTGGAGCCCCGAGACCGCTACTGTCGCTGGTTCGAATCCTGCCTCGGGCATGGATGTGTGTGATGTCCTTAGGTTAGTTAGGTTTAACTAAGTTCTAGGGGACTAATGACCTCAGAAGTTGAGTCCCATAGTGCTCAGAGCCACTTTTTTATGTTGCTTATATACTAAGTGATCAGTTACAAATGTTACACTACACAGCGGTGTAATGACCACGTGATGGATAGGCCTGCTGCTTATACCTAAGCTAGAAGAGGTTTATACGGTTGATTGCATTACATTGTTTTTTCTGATACAGTTTCATTATTTTAGATCTTGTGTAAAGTTATGTGTGGTACGTGGTGATGAAAGTGTTTGCTGTTTGAGTGAGTGTGTGCTTCGGCTGCGCTATCTGTGTTGGTGCACGAATTCGAGCTGCTGTCTTACGTGCTTGGTGTGTGTTGCAGTTTTCTGCTATACGGTCGTCTATGTCTGTATCATGTAGTGTCCTTGAGACATCAGCAGCGATTTTATTTACTATTTCCCACTCGTCTATATCTCTTATTGCCTGTATCGTGACATTGTTGTACAGCGTTGGTGTCTGCTGTGTTGTTCTGTTTCGGTGACAGTGGATAAGTATGTGTTCTGTGGACCCATGTTCCCCAGGTGTACAAGCAAGCACACTGGCTACCGCCTATGCGTTGTTAGTGCGCAGGGTAAGGGCCGTAACCTATCAGAAAATGAACCATATCCCGGTTGGAATTGATACGGTTCAGTCTCAGAGGTTCCCTGATGTCCGGGAGGAACTGATGTACCCTACGGCCCTTACTGCTTAATTCCCATTGCTTTTGAAAGGTATCCAGCAGCCATTTAACGAGTTGGCGCTTCTCGGTAATATTCTGTCCGGTAATCTTGATTATCTTCTCCTGTCTCCCCCTTTCATTGCAGCCCAAAACCGAATGGTTATGTCGATAGGGAAGATTCCAAGCACCACGCAGAGTGATTCTACTGACGTGCTGTTGAAAGCTCCTGACAGCCTTACCAGGGCACATCTCTGCCCTCGCCGCACGATGTTCAGATTCGTCATCAGACGTACTCGGTGGAGTGATGCACTGGCTGCAAAACTGACCAGACTCAAAGAGATCACCATGGAAAGTTATCAAGTGTGTTATATTGAGTCTGACCAACTTGTGCATTATCTTTCAAATAACTTCCGGGAATTCAGGCAGGTAACACTTTCAGCGACCACCGATATTTCAGCGGGAGAACACCCCACCATTTTCAAGGCAAATTGCAACGGACAGACGACATACATGCAAATTTAAAACTTCGGTTCTCGGACTTAATCAGGAAAAATTACACACACTGAACGCTGGTGCCACCAAAGATGATCAAAGTCAGAGCTATCGATAGTGAGACTACGAATTCGCAGGTGAGGTAGCATTGACTCTGTCCGTTTTTTGACAAGGGAGAGAGCCGGATTCCAAACAGAATTTCAACAAAATCCTCCATCCCTGTTAACGAGGTTGCTCGCTAATTTAATCTTAACTGCCTCCTTAATGACATTGTCCCAATATCCCAATAGCTGGACGTGCATGCCAATATCTCGGTGTTATTATATAACACGAGGTGACCAGTATCCAAGCAATGTTCGGCAATAGCAGATCTACTTGGTTGCTGTAATCGTGTGTGCCGTTTATGCTCAGTACATTGGTCCTCCACGGTCCTGATAGTTTGACGAATATATGCCACGCCGCAGTTACAAGGATACGATATACACCCCCCCTTACGCAGACCAAGATCATCCTAAACAGAACTCGAAAGCGCTCTAATTTTAGATGGAGATCGGAAAACACAATTCACATCGTATTTCCGTAAAATACGACCGATCTTGTTGGAAATGTTTCCTACGTAAGGCAAAAAGGCAGTAGACTTAGGTGTTGGCTAAGAATTATCATCAGTCACCCGATGTACAGTTGGTCGATAGCGCAACGCACGTACAATCTGTCTATCACTATAACCATTTTGACGAAATGTAACTTCAGTCTCAGCTGGCAGAGTCTCAGCGTCAGAAACGACATGTGCGCTGTGTACCAAGGTACGAAGCACCCCTTCACGCTGAGTCGGATGGTGACAACTATTAGCCTGTATGTAGAAGTCGGTGTGAGTACGTTTCCTGTAGACTGCATGTCCCAATGACCCATCATCCTTCCTCCTAACCAACACGTCAAGAAAGATAAGGCAACCATCCTCCTCCACCTCCATCGTAAAACGAATGTTCGGGTGGATCGAGTTCAGATGTTCTAGAAAGGCATTCAAAATCTCACTACCATGAGTCCAAACAACAAAGGTATCGTCAACATATCTAAAGAAACAGGCGGGTTTCAAAGGCGCTGACTCCAATGCACGTTCCTCGCAGTCTTCCATAAACAAATTTGCGATCACAGGAGACAACCGACTACCCATCGCAACTCCATCTGCCTGCTCGTAATACTGATCATTGAACAAAAAGTAAGTGGATGTCAACACATGCCGAAAGAGGTTAGTTAGTTCAGCACCAAACCTGGCCTCAATTAACGGCAACGAATCAGACAGAGGAACACTAGCGAAGAGAGAGACCACATAGAAACTCATTAAAATATTAGTCCCTCCAAACGCCATAAAAAATCAGCTGAGTTCCTGATATGATGTTCACACCGATCTACGTGTGGACTCTACAGAGAAGCAAGATGCTTGGCTACATGATACTGTATGTCGGAGCGCCGATGTTACTCACTATAGGATAGAAAGGAACCTCTTCCTTGTGCACCTCCGGAAGGCCATATAACCTAGAGGGAACAGCACTACAGATGTTACGTCTCTTGATAGTGTCCTGCGACAAACCACCGGTGGAATTACACTCCTGGAAATTGAAATAAGAACACCGTGAATTCATTGTCCCAGGAAGGGGAAACTTTATTGACACATTCCTGGGGTCAGATACATCACATGATCACACTGACAGAACCACAGGCACATAGACACAGGCAACAGAGCATGCACAATGTCGGCACTAGTACAGTGTATATCCACCTTTCGCAGCAATGCAGGCTGCTATTCTCCAATGGAGACGATCGTAGAGATGCTGGATGTAGTCCTGTGGAACGGCTTGCCATGCCATTTCCACCTGGCGCCTCAGTTGGACCAGCGTTCGTGCTGGACGTGCAGACCGCGTGAGACGACGCTTCATCCAGTCCCAAACATGCTCAATGGGGGACAGATCCGGAGATCTTGCTGGCCAGGGTAGTTGACTTACACCTTCTAGAGCACGTTGGGTGGCACGGGATACATGCGGACGTGCATTGTCCTGTTGGAAGAGCAAGTACCCTTGCCGGTCTAGGAATGGTAGAACGATGGGTTCTATGACGGTTTGGATGCACCGTGCACTATTCAGTGTCCCCTCGACGATCACCAGTGGTGTACGGCCAGTGTAGGAGATCGCTCCCCACACCATGATGCCGGGTGTTGGCCCTGTGTGCCTCGGTCGTATGCAGTCCTGATTGTGGCGCTCACCTGCACGGCGCCAAACACGCATACGACCATCATTGGCACCAAGGCAGAAGCGACTCTCATCGCTGAAGACGACACGTCTCCATTCGTCCCTCCATTCACGCCTGTCGCGACACCACTGGAGGCGGGCTGCACGATGTTGGGGCGTGAGCGGAAGACGGCCTAACGGTGTGCGGGACCGTAGCCCAGCTTCATGGAGACGGTTGCGAATGGTCCTCGCCGATACCCCAGGAGCAACAGTGTCCCTAATTTGCTGGGAAGTGGCGGTGCGGTCCCCTACGGCACTGCGTAGGATCCTACGGTCTTGGCGTGCATCCGTGCGTCGCTGTGGTCCGGTCCCAGGTCGACGGGCACGTGCACCTTCCGCCGACCACTGGCGACAACATCGATGTACTGTGGAGACCTCACGCCCCACGTGTTGAGCAATTCGGCGGTACGTCCACCCGGCCTCTCGCATGCCCACTATACGCCCTCGCTCAAAGTCCGTCAACTGCACATATGGTTCACGTCCACGCTGTCGCGGCATGCTACCAGTGTTAAAGACTGCGATGGAGCTCCGTATGCCACGGCAAACTGGCTGACACTGACGGCGGCGGTGCACAAATGCTGCGCAGCTAGCGCCATTCGACGGCCAACACCGCGGTTCCTGGTGTGTCCGCTGTGCCGTGCGTGTGATCATTGCTTGTACAGCCCTCTCGCAGTGTCCGGAGGAAGTATGGTGGGTCTGACACACCGGTGTCAATGTGTTCTTTTTTCCATTTCCAGGAGTGTAGTTGTAAGAAACCCTGCATTAGTTTAATGCTATTTGAAATCATGAATAAGGTTCTTTGGAAGACGCTAAGTGCTCTCTTTCTTAAGTACTAGATCAAAAACATTACGCTTATTTACGTGCCGTCAGTCAAGCTGCCTTAATAAAAACCCACGGTTGTTAACTGTTAACATAAAAGTAGACGTCTCAATGAGTAGACTGTGACAGTATTTTAAATGTTTAATACGCGAAATACCTTCCCATGGTTGGCTTGCAAGCTGTGGAAAGAGCACTAGAATGCGCCGGTACAAAGTATCCCAGCAAGTGGATAAAGCGACATCTGTGCGTAGAAACATGCACTACATGAACGCTGACGGCTGCGGCGTGCACGCTGTGACCCGGAAGTTGCACATGTGCAGGAGCACCGCACACGTGCAGAATTTCTGGCCTGCCCTGGCCTAGAGGAACAATCGTGTGTTACTACTTCATGAATGTATTATTGCCAATAATGCTTTCTGAGCACTGTCGAGTATAGTACTCTCGAGCATAGTTAGGTCTTTGCCACCACATCCTGCCCAGCTCTCTCCTGATAATAGCTTGAGGTCTGGGCCCAAACCACTATAACGTCTGATAGCAAAAAGTATGCCTAACAACGTTATTGTCTTATGGAAAATTTAATTGTAATCAATCTCAAGAGCGTAGATCAGTCACCAAAGAGGAAGAATAACGTTAACGATTATAGTTACTTTACTCAAAAAATAGAAGCGTAAAAGCTAATGCTGTATACTCATAGATGAGACCTGAACATGTCGCAGCAGTAGTGATACACATACTAACGACTTTCAGCAAGTGGAAGATATCCCATTTCGGGAACATCGAACTCTTAGTATACAAAACAGAAGAAAATTTGGAAAGGTAATACAGAAAAGCCCCAGACTGTAGTAAAAAATGACTGATCAGAGTTTAACCATCACTCAGTGTAGAATAATGAATACAAATCTCACCTATTTCAGTTTCGCAAATTAAGGCAACTTTAGAATACAAAGCATTTTCTTTTGGACATCTCCCTTATGTTTGATGAAGGGACAAGAGGACGTTTGTAACCAATCAGTGCCACGTTCTTAAAGGGGAGGTAATGATGCCTGTAAAACACACGATCTTATGTCCATAACCATAAACTCAACACAGAGAAGATGACAAAGGAAAGAAAGATTATATGAATCGAAACACGACTCGTGGATGTGATCAGTTTCACTCAGTATGTATGAACAGCGGCCATAGAAGGATGCGATATCATTTCGAATAATTTTAATTTTTCGGGATTAAAGTCCGCTACAATCATTAGGGAGTTAAGAAATGAATATTCGCAATATCCAAAACAATATTTTATCAATAAAATCTAAATCTGATTCTTGATATCCACAAATATGTTAATTTTACACTTCATTCCGAATACCATGACAATTTCACAGTGATTAAGTGATGTCATGTGCCACAGCGTACCTTTTACAACATTTAACGAGGGACAACACAAACATTTTGTTCTTCATAAGGGAATTTCGTTCTCCCTACAAACAGCCTGTTATCACCATAAAATGCTCCAGCCGATATACATGGGAGGGGGGCAGGGGAGTGTCATATAGGAGGCTTTTCAGCAGACTCAGTTTCTCATCACTGGGACCTGTCCAGAGGTTAAAGGCCAGGATCGACAACAGAACAATAGCTGACACTCAGTGTTCGTTTTTATCCATACGATGTTTAGTATTCAATAAATGTAGTTAAGTGTTGTGCAAAGTAAAAACCCAGTCCTGCTTTCAGTAGTACATTTTCTATCACTTACTATAGATTAAGAAAAATGAAATGTTTTCAACCTGTTATTTAAAAGAGTCCGAATCTAAATATACACTAAACCATATGAAATACCTTTTCTAACAGTGCAAATACGGCGGTTTCAAGAAACCCTTGCGCTTGGATATCTTCTCACTCCACAGCCTTGTCTCTTTCAAACTCTTGCTTTAGTGGGATTGCAGCTCCTTACCGTTGGTGCTTTAAGAATCTTACAATTAACAGTTTTCATGGTGGGTCGTAACATTCCAGTAATTTACGACAAGCCATTTATACTTTCATTTTTTCTCAGAGTTATTTAAATACTTGAACAGCTTCCTCTTGCATCAATAAAATCGGAAGTTGGGACATCCTTTCTTTTTAATGGTCTGACGCAATAAAACTGCTGTATCTCTTCGTAACTGCTTTATCCGTTACTTAAACATTGGTCCAACAAGCCGTATGATTTTTCATTCGACTGATTACGCTACATCCAGTTTTACTGATAAACTTGCCATGTAAATATTTGTATTAAAAGCTGATACTTGTGATTACCATCATGCTCTACCTCTACTGACTTGTTTACTAGAGTATCACCGAATCAAAGTTGTACTGTCGTAGGCATATATATTTCTGCAAGAGATGGAATGAAGCTGTACGTATAAATATGTTTAACATAATGCATTTGAAAGGAGACAGTATCTCATTTTAGCATCATTAGCAGGTGCTCCTGTTCGCTACAAATATTAGCCATTGTTTATCCTTTTTCAGTCATATAACCTGAATGGAAACTGTAAATTCCATTGTTGTCATAGGAGGTTGTAATGTAACAATTCCTGCATGTTTACTGTTCTTCGAATATTGTCATGACTTTGAATGGTAGTTGCCTTTGAACTTAGTCGATTTCCAACATGTACTTCCTACTGGAATAAATACATCTTGCCATTCAGTTCTCAATATATAACAAATTCATTTATCAGATACATTTCTAATAGTAAGAAAGAAAATTGGTAAGGTATAGAATTGGTAAGCAAGGCACATGGACCACAAGAGTGGAATGCTGACCCCATTTGAGAATACTAGAATTTATTTTGATCACGTTAATTGAAACAGAGCACATGGTAACAAGACAATGATTAATTAGCATTTGCAAATTCCGGTGATCTACACCAAGTATTCAATTGTGTAAAAGCAACGAAAATCATTCAAAAAATTTTAAAAGAAAATCAGCCATATGGTCCCCAATTAAACTAACAAAATATTACTTTATACAAATATAACTAACATAACCTCAGATCTGAGCTCGCTAGTTGTGAAATCAAGTGAATTATCAGATCTTGTGAATACGAAAAATAACAATTTGTGTGAGCTATTAGGTTTCAAAGATACTCAAATAGCAAGATCTTATAAATACGTGAATTAACTGTTATAGAAAACATTCTGCAATTTGATGTGATGATAGCCTGAAAGATCTGCACAGCAATGAGCACATTCTCGATGTTTGGCATTCACACCGGCCACGCGTCTGAATTCCGTGCTCCAGAGCTCAAGTGACAATAACAGGCAGAAAGGCCCGCTGTAGGGAAGCAGCCTACTCACGCCGTTGTAAATTCACATCAGTCTTTCCATTGTGTGCCAACCAGTCCGCTGTAACTAGCTCTGACGTCGTAAATGTCGTGCAATACTTTAAAAATCAAGTAAATAACCTAAAATGTTTCTAGCATGTCAGGAGTAATACCAAGTTAATATGTGTTGAATATCAGTTCAATAACTTTAACCATTTTCGAAACTTGGACGTTTTTCTGTAAAAATCATTGGCACAACAGAAAAGAGCTAGAGATTTAAAAATTTATACTTAGATTCCTTTTCAATAATAATTTAATAGAAACAGTACTTTGGATCTCACAAATTAAGATTTTAGTTGAAATTCATAATTTTTTGATTTTTGTCTTAAAACTTAAGGAAGCAAGCAAGATAGATTAAGTAGGCTAATAAATAAGGCTAGGATGTTTAGATTTAAGTAGAATGGAGATCCGCTATAACCATAAAGATGTGAGAAGTTTCATTTGAATAGCTATAAAACTATAGCGATAGCGTATCTCAAAAGGACAAGTTCAGAGCTCTACTGCGCCCAAATTATTTATCTTAGCCACGTCAAACTTTTATTATGATTACTTACCTGTGTGCTGAATGCACATTTAAATTAAGAGCTTCATCGGCCATCAGCAAAAGAAGCTATGATTTATTCGGTAACTTAATGTGGTGCATTACTAGCCCAATGGCTAGTCGGGAGAGCCGATTTGATCAGACGTTCCCTTAGCTGTCCGCACCGCGGCTTTATATATAAGAACGCTGCGCGAGGAAGCAAGGCCCCAGTTCTCTCCAGACGCTGAATTGCACACCATCTGTGTCGGTAGTCGCGTCGCGTCGGTATCATTGCTACAAACAGCCTCGGATGCCGTATTAAGTTACTCGGGATACGCGTAACCATGAAATCATTTTCGAGTGAAGTGTTAATTCTCGGATGACTTTAATTATCGATCTTCAGTTTGCGTATTGTCGTATTTTCACGTGCCGCCACGGGACAAACATTCTACCATTACTTAGCGTGGTGTTTGATGAACCTAATCATCAAATTATGGCGAGCATTCATTTAAACATTTAATTTGAACATTTATAGTTGCATCAGCGCATTAGACTCTGAACTGCTCTGTTAGTTAGATTGTATGGATTCTTTTGCTTTCATCTGTGACTTTCAGAATACAGAACGTTTTTTCACGACCGTTTTTGATTATAAATCCCAGACAATCTCCTAATTCATCAGAGCTATAAGCTGTAACTATAAGTGTATTCTCAGATGAAGTGGGCACTAGGAATTCTAATTACAGGCTTCACGTTTTGCTAATCACTTTCTGGTTGCCAATATTGTAGTTAGAGAGCCAGTGTTGAGAACGGCAAACAACAGCATAAATAATGGGAATTGCAGTGTTTCTCCATTCAAACATATTTATATAAACCACCATAACAATTCCTACCAGCCGCCCCACATATGGTGCATCGGCCGGAAGAACACTGAGTAAAGTGAAAGTGATTTTTAAATATTGGGATTCGCGAGTGAAATGCGACACGCAACTGAGTAATAGAACAGTGGAAGTGTTACGTGTCTATGTGGACGACGCAATTGGATTAACGACGTATCTGGATTGACGGAGCTGGCACTGAGTCTAGCGGCGCTGCCGGCATCGCGAGAAGCCAGTTTCGAATCACCGCAGTCGTCCGCCATAGCAGCCAGAGCCGCGCCTGCAGTTGCGGGCCACGCAAACACACAACAGCCGTCGGAGTGCCGTCTGCAATTCAGCGAGCTGCGTCGCATCAGTAATCCTGGTACACCACGCCGGCGACGCCATACGTCGTGCAGAAGGAACTAAGTTAAGTGAAAAGCCGTTAACAATTTTACTAACCTGCACTAAAAGACTGTTGGCGATGGAACCGCCAAAAGAAACTGAGGTTAAACTTAAATCAGAACCTATGTCTGTTGAAGGAACTGTAAATCCAGACAACGGTTCAAGTGTAAATATGCATGAAAATAGTAATGTTAAAGTGAAATATGAAGTATTGCTTCTGACAGTAGTGTGGGAAGGGGCAATGATTCAATAATAGAGACCCCTGTAGTAAAGTAGAAAGCAGAAATTGTTAATTTATTGGATGATAGTTTCTCTGATGAATTAAAAATGAAACAGTCATCAGAGATGGTAGAGTTTAAGAAGGAGAAGTTAGATATGACTGATCAATCAGAAGTTTCATTTAGTTTTGATGATTCTGGTGTTGGAGCTAGTTTTTCGTCACCTGAGTGTGAAAAGAAACCAGCTAGTGAGCAACCCGAAGATACTGGGGCTATTGATTTAAATGTTATATCACAAGCAATAGCTGCCAGTAATGCAAAAATGACAGCTGAATTAAAGTCTGAAATAACTGAGGTCAAAAGCAGTAATGCTGAATTAAAGTATGAGATTGTGGCCAGCCAAACCAATTTTAATAAACGGTTTGAGGCAATGGACAATAAATTAGAATCCAATAAAGCTGAATTAGAAAATTCTTTCAAGGCTAGTTGCAATAAGTTGAAAGAGGATCTGGACAGTTTGAATTATAAAATTGATTACAACCATGAGGATATTAAGAAAAAGGTTGCTCTACACTTTTCTGAAATGTATAAAACAGTAAAATCCGAAGTTGCTGAGGTTCGCAGAGACTTCCAAATGGAAGATGCGAAGCTGGAGCACAAGTTAACAGAAAAGATCGAGGCGGAATCTGAACTGTGCTCAGATAGGTTTAAAGACGTTAATATAAAGGTAAACATATGTCAAGCAGAAGTAGATGCAATCAAATCTGATACTACTCATATTGTGCAAAAAGTAGATAATGTTGAAATAAGAGTAGAAAATATCAGTACTAACATTGCCAACATTGAGAGTAAAGTAGCTTCAGTAACTTCTGGTAATGGTAGTATACAACAAGTTGTAGCTGCAAACGCCGCTTTTATCGGGTGTCGGCAGTTCTTGCGGTTCGATCCAGATAAAAATATCCACCCGCTAGATTTCTGGAACGATTTTGAAGATGTAATTCCACCAACTTGGTCTGAACGAGAGAAAATCTCATTTATTAGAAGCCATTTAGCAGGTGACGCCATGCGTTGGTCAGCTGATGTTATGTTGAAGTGTAAAACATTAGCGGAGTTTAAAACAGCTTTCATTAATGAGTATTGGTCTAGCAATAAGCAAAATGAAGTGTTGAGAGAATTTTGGAGTGGAAAACGCTTCAATGCAGGCAAGGAATCTATTAAAGAGTTTGCTAGGTCATGGATCTCACGTTTGTCACATTTGGGTGAAAAGCTAAAACCTGAAATGATAATACTAGGTCTTGAAGCCAAACTGCCATGGTATTGGCAAACTAGAATTATATCTGCCCCTAGAGACAATCTGTATCATTTCATTGAGTATCTGGAACGTGTAGAACGTGTTGCTGCCAATGAGGAGCAAGCACGTAATAACAGAAATGCTAATAACAATAGTAGTAATTTTAAGAACGAGCAGAATGGCAACGTAAACATCAGAACAGTAGGTGTTCGCCATCCTAAGAGAGGTACGAATTGGAGAAATAATTATCAGAACCAACAATGGCATCCAAATGATAATAATTTTGTTCCAAACAAAATTATGCATGTAAACAACAGTACGGAAAGCAATGCTATGCCAGTTAACTATCATGAAAATAAAGGAAACAGTAGTAGGCCGAGGCAGGAAAACTAGTTCCCGTCTATGAGGACACTGGCGCTCACCAGGCGGCTATTTTTCCTAAGCCCGTAGTTACGGGAATTGGTGAGACAGATCAGAATACTCAGACCGAACATGTGGATGAAGAGTCGGTAGCATCTAAGAATACAGCAGAAATATTAGATCACTCACAGTATTTGACAGATACCGTGTTAGAGACGCTTTCTAAGTGGGAAGAGAAAGAGAAGGCGCAGCAGTGTAACGATAGGGAGCAGCTACAAAATACTGAATTGTCAGGTGAAGAAGCAGAAGAAATTCAGGCTTATATTTACGATGAGGATGATGTGCTCTTATCCAAAGTGCCTGTGCAGGATGTTGATAATGTACTAATAGATTTAGGACAGGAGATAAGTGAGAATGTAGAGGGTAGCCTGTTGGGGGTCGATGAACCCAGTAGCTGTGACCAGTTGTCACTTGAGAAGGAAACCGACGATAATGGTGAAAGTGGTTTAGCTGTAATTAGTATTATGCCCGGTATGGAGGCGCAGTATCGCTCAGACTACAGTAATTTGGGTCATGTTCAGAAAACTAAATGTAATGAAGCCGTGCGGTGTTTCGATTTGAAATTAATAGACCGACTGGAAAAGGCAGCTGAAAATGTAATTCAGGAAACCCCTACACACTTTGACCTAAATGTAATGAAGACAGATGTCGATCACTTTAGTTGGAGACAAATAAAAAAGGAACTATTGGATGAGTTTGAGGAACCACCTGTACAACCTAGAATAAGCCACCCTATAATAATAGTGAATATGTTGGGTATCAATGTACGTTGTCTCTTAGACAGTGGAAGTGAAGTGAGTGCGATATCTCAGTCCTTCTTTGATGCATTACCTGGTAAAGACAAGCTTACAGTAATGAGGGTATCAGGACTAAGAACAATTGGTGCTACTGGTAAGGTGTCAAAAACGGTAAAGCAAGAAGCTTTGCTGCCCTTTAACATTAATGTTAATGTAATTGATCATCCATGCTTAATTGTAAACAATCTCAGTATTGAAGTTTTAATTGGCATCGATTTCTTGTCAAAATATCAGAGTGTTGTTGACTTTGAAAGAAGCCAGTTAAAAATGGTCTTGCCGATAACTGGAGTAATTACGGTACCTTTTATTGATAAACATGTAGTAACTAATGATGACAATTGGGAGCTGCCTATACCAGTTCTGAAAAATAGGAGATATTGGGACGAAGGTGTTAATCTTAATACAAGTAAGCTAAACACAGAAGAAGCAATTATTTTGGACAAAATAAAAGCTAAATTGCAGGAAATCGATAAAATTTCAGCTAATTAGAAGGAAGAACTGAGACAGGTTTTAAAAAGGCATCATAAGGTATTTTCAGATCGACCTGGCGTGGTCAAAGGTTGTGAATGTCAATTAAAGGCGAAACCCGGCCAAGTGTTTTTCAGGAAGCCATACTAAATACATGTAGCTAGGAAGGAGGCAGTTCGAAAGGAGATACAGAGAATAATAGTGTGGGGTGTGATTGAAAAAGCGGTCAGTGAGTACAATAATCCTCTTGTTGTTGTACCAAAAAGAGACGGGAGTGTCAGATTGGTCTTGGACGCTCGTTGGTTGAATGAAATAGTGGTTAGGGAAAGTGATAGACCGCAGAACATGGACGAGTTATTGCAAAAGTTCCGGGGAGTAAAAATCGTAACTTATATGGACATCACGTGTGGATACTGGAATTTGCCACTGGCGGAAAGTTCAAGGAAGTACACAGCTTTCTTGTACGAAGGAGTTTCTTACCAATACCGTGTGGTACCTTTCGGACTTAATATCTCTGTTTGTGCTTTCGTACGTGTGATGTGCCATGTTTTAGGACCAGCTTTAAGTAATAAAATAACAGTCTACGTAGATGATCTGTTAATAGCAACTCCTACCTGGGAAGAACACATAGCTTTATTAGAGGAAGTGTTAGAGGTTATTGAGAGAGGTGGCATGAAACTAAAGATTGAAAAGACAGAGTGTATTAAAGAGGAAATAGGTTTCTTGAGATATATGATAAGTGGAAAAGGTATTCTGCCTGACCCAGGCAAGCTAGCAGTCATTGAAAAATTTGAGGCTCCCAGAAACAAGAAGCAGTTGAGATCGATGTTCGGTCTTTTCGGCTTCTATAGGCGTTTTGTTAGTGATCAGGCTTTTAATGCGCCCTGTCTTCACCTCCTGCTGAAAAAGAATACCCCTTGGGTTTGGACAGCAGAATGTCAACAGGCGTTTGAGGTGCTTAAACAATCTTTAATTAATAGTCCTATTTTACATCATCCTGATTTCGAAAAACCATTCTGTATGTCTGTTGATGCTAGTGGCTATGGTATAGCTGTGGAGATATTCCAAGTAGAAATAGAGAACGAACAAGAAGTGCAAAAGACTATAGCTTTCGCAAGTCGATCTTTACAGGCAGCAGAGAGAAATTATGGCATCTCAGAACTGGAAGCATTGTCAATTGTATTTGGGGTACAGAAGTTTGAGCAGTATCTATTAGGTCACAAGATAATTGTTTACAGTGACCATAAGGCGTTGACCTTTTTAAAGACCTGTAAGTTGAGGAATGCTCGTTTGGTAAGATGGTCATTGTATCTCCAGCAGTTTGATCTTGAGGTTAGATATATTCAAGGGAAAGACAATCTGGTAGCTGATGGGTTATCTAGAAGTGCGGAGCTCTGTGATGACGCGGGAATTACAGCAACAGACCTAAGTGAAGTACGAATGTTTGCGTTGCACGAAGTAAAGGAAGAAAGTGCATTAAAGAGGGTGATTAAGAACTTGAGACGTGAGCAGAATGCAGATGACCAGCTGAAATTAGTGAAGAGCTATTTAGGAAATGCGAACTATCCAAAGGTTTCGCAATACTATTGTCTGCATAAAGGTATTCTGTTTAGGAGGAAAAAGGTAGGTGTTTCTGAGTGGAAGCTGTGCTTTCCCTCACAACATGTAGACTTACTAATCGACTATGTACACCTGAGGTATGGGCACTACGGTGCAAAGAAGTGCATTGCAAAATTAAAAAAGAAAGTTGTGTTTGACAACATGTACCGCCAAGCGTCTAGCATCTTGTCTAGTGTGCCAGAAAGTCCGTGCTGCTAACACCAGAATACAAGGGGATATGCATTCAGTAGAGCCAACTGAAACCCTAGAATTACTGGCTTGTGATTTGTTTGGCCCTCTTCCTGTTTCGAGAGGTAGTTGCACCCATGTTTTTGTTGTTGTGGATGGATTCAGTAAATATGTTAAGCTATACCCAATTAAAAGAGCAAATGCAAAAACATTGGTTGAAAAGTTGGAAAAAGATTTCTTCGTGAACTTTGGCGTTCCGAAGAATTTGCTGTCAGACAATTGGCCTCAATTTACTTCTGATAGATTTAAGGAATGTCTAGATAAGGCCGGGATGAAGCTTCTGAAAATATCTGCGTATTTCCCTCAAGGATATATGAGTGAACGTATTATGAGAGAATTGAATAGGCTTTGCAGAACTTATTGTGCTCGGAAGCACTCAAGTTGGGCAGAGCACATTAAGTATTTTGAGAATGTAATTAACAACTTAAGGCACGATGCAATTGGTTTTGCGCCTTGCGAATTGATGTTTGGCCAAGAACCGCACAATGTGATTGCAGATATGGTAGAATTCCCTATTCTAACGCAAATATCCATAGACGAGAAGAAATTAAAGGCTAGGACAAATATGAGAAAAAGAGTATTGGAAAGGAAGAAGCGTCATGACGCAAAAGCTGCACCTACTAGTTTTGAAATAGGTCAGTTAGTCCCTGTCAAAACCAAGTAAAAATCAATGAAAATAAATGCAGAAACAAAGAAATTCATGTTCGTATACCAAGGACCTTTTAGGATCATAGGAAAACCACATGCCAATGCCTATAGGCTAGAGTACCCTAAGAGTAAAAAGCTATTAGGTCTCAGGAACGTGATCGACCTGAAGAAGTTCATAGCTAGTGAATGATTGCTGTAGGGAGGAGGTTGTTCTATAACCTCTACACAGTGTGGCAGCTGTGCAGTCCCAGCTGTGTGAGTTCTTCTTTCTCATTTCAGGTCTCACTCAATCTTCATCTTTCCTGTCCCCAAAAATTTCGACCTCTTCTTTCCATCACAAAATTTTCCGGTATGGTTATCAAGTCAATAACAAACTAATGAACTCTGTAGGGAGGAGGCTGTTCTGTAACCTCTACACAGTGTGGCAGCTGTGCAGTCCCAGCTGTGTGAGATCTTCTTTCCATTTCAGGTCTCACTCATTCTTCATCTTTCCTATCCACAAAAATTTTGACCTCTTCTTTCCAACACATGAAAATTTTCCGTCATGGCTATCAAGCCATGAGTTCTGTAACCATTATATCCACCGATTAGTGAAGAAAATACCTAATGTGACAAACCTAACAGTGGCATAAAGAACAGAGAAGTATGATGTAATTAAGATAAAATGTATTTGAGTAACAATTGTGTATAGAACCCTGGTAATATTGTAAACACAAAGTGTTGTTTTATTGGAAATGGTCCCGCAATAATATTTTTAAAAAATGTACAAATTCGTGTGCAAGCAGGATCTGAAGATCCAATGAAACCTATTATATGCTGTAGAGCTAACTAAATAATAGTAACAGAGATTGCTTAGTGTTATGAAAAATATGCAGATAAGTTGTAAGAATAAACTCACCTCGGGTAGCAAGGAATGGCAGTGTAATAGAAGTGAGCAGTATTTGTGGTTGAGACGTGAAGGACACGTCCCTGAAGTATTTATAAGGTTGGAGCTGGCCGTTATTTGGTGTAGTGTGTGACAGGACACACCTACATGTATTGAGGTTATGAGTTGGAGGCGTGAATGCGACCATAGGTACCCTTACGTTAGATGAGACAGAGCAGCTCATGGTGTCCTATAGGTTTAAGGAATTTAGCATTACGCTCGTCCATAATTACTTAATGCACTTTAGTGGTAGGTCGAGAGAGACTACCTGTGGTTTCAGCGTCCGATCTAGTGGAAATGGATTGCCACGTGAGCAAACTAATCAGCTGCAATACACTATAGATATGAAATAAATGTGCTGTCCTATGCTTTAAATGTTAATACAGTGAGTGTTAAATAAGTACATACACTAGCAACATAATTGAGTAACATAATGGCAGATGTGAAACATTATTTATAGCTCAGCATAAATACACTTCGATGGAGTAAATACATAATTGCAGATGTGGAACTGACACAGCAGCAGAGGACCAATAAGTGGATTTTGTAGTCAACTAAAAGTAGTGTGTTTTGAACACCCAGAACTGTACTATTACCAAAAGTTACTCACATGTACAAAGAAGCTGAGAAAACAACCATTAATCAAATATACTCATACTCTAAGAATAAGGTCATCAAAGATGAGTCAGCTAAGTGAATAAAATACAGATTTGTCAGGAATGTACCGAGCATTGGTTCAGTGTTCTGGCCCACAAATAATAAATTGAGATTAAATAGGATTTATGATTGTATGCCTTGAGCATAGATTTTCTCTAGTACGTGACTAACGGCGTTTTGAGCCATTTGTTTACCGATTTCATGACAGTTAAGTAACCGCGAGAGTAAAATTGAAAAAGTTCTGTTAACTTTGTTCCAGTAACATATTGGAAGATAAAATATATATCCC
Source organism: Schistocerca piceifrons (assembly GCF_021461385.2). Taxonomy (NCBI): domain Eukaryota; kingdom Metazoa; phylum Arthropoda; class Insecta; order Orthoptera; family Acrididae; genus Schistocerca; species Schistocerca piceifrons. Next base: position 745,989,535 of record NC_060141.1, read on the forward strand.
CATTTCATAGCGACCCACCCTTAGATATTAAGTGAACAGAGTCTGAGGCACTCTTTTTGTTTGTTCTACAGGACAAACCAGATAATGGCAGCCTGGTAGCTGCGTGAAAGCGTGGAGTGACTTGGACACAACTCACAGTGACCCCTCCCCTCTCCCCATGTAATTTAGAGTGAACGTGAAAGACGCACACCATAGCAACTTCCCTTCCTCTATCCTTGTGAATGGAAGTGTAGGTCGCCAGCCAAAGCGGCTACAACCACGTGTGTAAAAATGATTTGTAAATTTCTCTTTCAGGTTTAGAAAAGACTGCTAAGATATAACCATCTGTTTATGTATCATGAATAACTTATTTTCATTGAATTTGTGTATGTAAACATGTATTTAATGCATTTAAGATTTTCATAATTTTACATATTTTTATGTGTTTGTTTGTCTAAGGCAATATCTATGCCAAAGTGTTTCATTGATTTTGCTTAAATTTTGAGGGTTAATATCGCGTAAGAGGCAGTGAACATGCCTGTAATTTAAATAATTGAAGTAGGTAATCAGTTTTCTTTTAATATTTCTATATGTTTACATTTCAATTTTAAATTTTCATAGGGAGTTAAGCTGTACTCTTTCTTCCCTTTTTGTAATTAATTTTTTTTCATTCATTAACCTTCAAAAAAAATTTAAGTAGAGGGTGATGTAGGGAAGCAGCCTATTCACGCCGTTGTAAATTCACATCAGTCTTTCCACTGTGTACCAACCAGTCCGCTGTAACTAGCTCTGACGTCATAAATGTTGCGCAATACTTTAAAAATCAAGTAAATAACCTAAAATGTTTCTAGCATGTCAGGAGTAATACTAAATTAGTATGTGTTGAATATCAGTTCAATAACTTTAACCATTTTCGAAATTTGGACGTTTTTCTGTAAAAATCATTGGCACAACAGAAAAGAGCTTGAGATTTAAAAATTTATACTTAGATTCCTTTTCAATAATAATTTAATAGAAACAGTACTTTGGATCTCACAAATTAAGATTTTAGTTGAAATTCATAATTTTCTGGTTTTTGTCTTAAAACTTAAGGAAGCAAGATAGATTAGGTAGGCTAATAAATAAGGCTAGGATGTTTAGATTTAAGTAGAATGGAGATCCGCTATAACCATAAAGATGTGAGAAGTTTCATTTGAATAGCTATAAAACTATAGCGATAGCGTATCTCAAAAGGGCAAGTTCAGAGCTCGTCTACTGCGTGCAGTGTAATTAAATTAATTCTCTCGCCCAAATTATTTATCTTAGTCACGTCAAACTTTTATTATGATTACTTACCTGTGTGCTGAATGCACATTTAAATTAAGAGCTTCATCGGCCATCAGCAAAAGATGCTATGATTTATTCGGTAACTTAATGTGGTGCATTACTAGCCCAATGGCTAGCCGGGAGAGCCGATTTGATCAGGCGTTCCCTTAGCCGTCCGCACCGCGGCTTTATATATAAGAACGCTGCGCGAGGAAGCAAGGCCCAAGTTCTCTCCAGACGCTGAATTGCACGCCATCTGTGTCGGTAGTCGCGTCGCGTCGGTATCATTGCTACAAACCGCCTCGGATGCCGTATTAAGTTACTCGGGATACGTGTAACCATGAATTCATTTTCGAGTGAAGTGTTAATTCTGGGATGACTTTAATTATCGATCTTCAGTTTGCGTATTGTCGTATTTTCACGTGCCGCCACGGGACAAACATTCTACCATTATTTAGCGTGGCGTTTGATGAACCTAATCATCAAATTATGGCGAGCATTCATTTAAACATTTAATTTGAACATTTATAGTTGCATCAGTGCATTAGACTCTGAACTGCTCTGTTAGTTAGATTGTGTGGATTCTTTTGTTTTCATCTGTGACTTTCAGAATACAGAACGTTTTTTCACGACCGTTTTTGATTATAAATCCCAGACAATCTCCTAATTCATCAGAGCTATAAGCTGTAACTATAAGTGTATTCTCAGATGAAGTGGGCACTAGGAATTCTAATTACTCTAATTACAGGCTTCACTTTTTGCTAATCACTTTCTGGTTGCCAATATTGTAGTTAGAGAGCCAGTGTTGAGAACGGCGAAAGACAGCATAAATAACCTTCTAAATAATAGGAACTGGTTTTACATTCTACAAACCTAACATTTATATAAACAACATAAAATTGACATAATTCCACCCGCCGCCCCACACCGCATACACCAATAACGGTTTCTAGAACACACAAACCCATTATTAATACACATGTCTGTAAAATACTAAAACCAACAGCCAAGCACTGGGTAGCGCCAAATGCAGGAAGAGGTGTTAACCGTTATAGTGTGACAACCGCAGTTACTATTAAAGCAATAGTTCATTAAACAATCTCCAATGTAAGCAGGAAATCCCGGGTTCGAGTCCCGATCGGGGTACACATTTTCAACATGTCCCCAATGAAGTATATCAACGCCTGTTCGCAGCTAGGGTGTCCATTTAATTATCATTTCATTCTAGCGAAAGCTACATGGTCATCAACGGTAACAGATACTACCTTCATATATAGTTAAAATTAGGCTCCACGGCCATTGACCTTCTTGTGCGAACGCACACGCTATGCCCAAACTCTGGTAGACTTGGTAGATAAATCTGCCACGAGTAATATGATGGGCAAACATCTATTAGGCGCACTACGAATGTAGTGGTGTGGACATGTTGTGAATGTGGGGCTCACGGGGAGCGTGCAAGGGATAAGCCCCTGCAGGCGCAATATCCTCTGGGCCCTCGGTGGCTCTGATGGATAGAGCGCCTGCCATGTAAGCAGGAGATCCTGGGTTCGAGTTCTGGTCGGGGCACACATTTTCAACATGTCCCCAATGAAGTATATCAACGCCTGTTTGTAGCTAGGGTGTCCATTTAATTATCATTTCAATCTCCAATGACGTGAATTTCACTTGATGAATTTATAAACCACACCCAGCACAAGGTGGTAATAACCAGTCAATCCGCACTCAACCTTAAATACCAAAGCACAGTTTGACGGCGCAAAATTGTTACTGTCATAGTTGCCAACAAGGAAGAAGTTTGCAATTTCAATTTAAGTTAGCAGCTGAAGTTTTATACAGAGAATAAACTTTGATTCGTAAAATTGACCACATAACATATTAACAATAATAATAAAAAGGGACTCGCCCAATATCGATCACACTTGTAATCAGAGGTAAGTGCAACGGAACGAGGGCACAGCGTAGTTACATGGATTTGCAATACCAAGTATCCCGGACCCACGTCCGAATGGTATAAGGAATGACTAGCGAAACTCAAAGTGGCTACACGGAGCAATCACATCCAAACATTCCACCATTTAAAGTTGTCCAGGAGCTCGCCGTAAACATGTACGCCAGGGCAAACTCTCGCGCTCTTCTCAGGATTAGAGATACACGACTCTTAAACAGAGCCTACGTTGACCGGTGACTGCTTTCGCGCTCCGGTTCCGCTCTCCGCCAGACCCAGGCGCCGGAATGTCAACGCCGTGCGTCCTCGCAGTACACCAAGCGCTGACTGACTACTCGCGATGGTCCGTGCGCTGCCTTCCTTCCCTCTGTCACTGCCGCCGACCGAGTCTCCGTCACTGCCTCCTGGTCGAGTGTCACACCTTGCGAGCCGCGGCCGTCCTAAACAGAGGGCGTTAGCCAACCAGGACGCCGCGAAGCGCGTAACTTCGACAGAGAAACTATCCCGCCAACAGCATCGCAAGAATTCAAGTCTCAAAAATACAATGTCATTCATACCGAAGGAATCACAACATGTCAGTTTTACTAAAATCTCCCTTACAATGACTGCAGCTGGTTACTATCAAAAGGGCAGTAACCTCAGTTTTATTAGATGGTTGTGTCTGTGCTATCCAATGTCTAGTGGTAATTCGACAAAAGATGCAAGTCTTAAAATAAAACACGCCAATGAGCCAAAACATTATGTCCAACTTGAAACCCGATAGTCAAGGGAAGGCAGGATTCGGTTACGATTGTGGACAGGGCCGTAATCAGTTGCTATTGGTTGCCTTTTACAGCTACACACACTTATTTTTAAAACAGTAATTACAGACTCAACAATGAATAAAAAAGTACCACATGTTAAAATGAAGGAATAAACAATAAATAATAGTGTTTTCAGTGTGTTACAATTTAGCAAATCACCATAAAATACAGCTACAGTTAATGTTTAAAAAACAGGCCACTGTGATCTCGGCTGAAGGCCTTACACGCCAAGAAAGGCAATAAAAATAAGAACTAGCTTCAATTACAACTCACCGGTATTGAAATATTAAAACGTAAGAGGCCACAAACACAGCAGAAGGTATAAGACGCCAGGAATGGCAGTAAATAAGGTTGTAAGGCTTACTGCTAAAATATAAATATCGATTTTTTTTTTCAAAGCAAATGACCACAAACACGGCTGAAGGCCTTACACGCCAGGAACGGCAATTATATAAGAAATTTAGACACATGCTGTAAAACAGCAAATACAAGCAAAGGTTAATGAAAAGAAACAAGCAACTGAACACCAAACGGGTGATATAAGATGATGGTAACCTTCTAATACAACCCTTACACTGCTAGATCTATTCTGGAAGGCGACCGGAAGTATTAACTAGACGTACATAACCTTTAATGTTATATCCTAGCCAGTAATGCCACCCGAGCCCGCAGCCAAAAAGGTTGGCAGCATCAAAGTCCGGACGCCGTCCGCATAAGCAGCGCCAGCGAGACAGGAAATCGCCGCAAGTCTGCGCGCGCCACCGCTGGCTTCTGGGTTCTTAAGCGCTGGAGTCGCGAGCGCTAGGACAGTTCTGTATTCGCCGTTCAGTTGTATACTCGCCACCGAATTGTGTACTTGCTAGTCAGTTGTGTGTTCATCGCAGCAGAGTTGTTGTTTGTCGTCAGCCGACGCTGACCTAGCCGCTCCGACTCTAACTAGACAGATTTCTGTAGACACGGAGTTCACTACTGTGTTGCTGTATCTTCGTTAATAAAGATAAGTACCGACTTTTATTTAATCAGAGTGTTTGGGTTTTCATCTTTCTGTTCACTGTTCCAGCGGACCGGTCGGCCCGCTATTAAAAGTGTGGCGGTGACTTCGTAAGCCGTTTCTACAGCGAATTGCTTGTCGCTACGAACACCGCCACAAAATTTAATGTAGGCATTACAAGGTATGGTAATAAATAATACAACAATAAAACACAAGGACCAGTCTCAGATGGTGCTCCAGAAATCGATCTCTGAGAAGGTCTGGCAACAAACACTTTTGCGAGCGATGAGACAGGCACCCAAGAGTTGCATTCACTTCACAAGATGGTGACTCAGACTTGTGGCAGTCTAACGAATGACTAATAATAATCTTGCTCAAGCTATCTGATGTTCAGTAAACCAAATGCAAGAATGGAACAACATGCCAAAGCCGGAACAGGCAGACTGCACTATGCCCCCAGAATACTGTGCTTAGACCGACCGAAACGAGAAGGGAATCACTACTACCAGAGTAGAAGAATCACAAAGGCCCGTAAGTACCCAACCATCGACGTGGTGTAACAAGAAATGCGATTCGTTCGACAAGTGACAAGTTTCTATTGCTAGACATTGAAAACCCACAGATACTGTGCCCACTGCAATCATATCTGATGACGTTATTGGATCAACACAGGAACACGTAGGGGTCGCGTGGTGTGGAACTCCATGTGCAACAATGTTCTTTAAGCTGTGTGCTCCGAAACACTTTTGCATGCTCCAGCATTGTACTCTCAACCCCTGTTGGTCCATCACGGCCAGGGGACATCGGCTAGTTAAATAATTGTCAGTGTCAATAAAATTCGCCAATAGTCGCGTATTTTCAGATATTATTTTGTGTTGTTGCGAAGGCTACCAGTTTCGGCATTTCATTATGCCATCTTCAGGGCGCATAAGCATCTATTCAAAGAAAGGAACCGGTCGCATAGTGCCATAAATCTCTGGATATCGTGAATTCCGTCGCTACATTCTAAGACATGATGTAAGTGGGCTGTTTATGTTTTCTTATTGGCAACGTCACCCGGCTGTGCTGTGTGCAGTCTGTGGCTAGTTTGCATTGTTGTCTGCCATTGTAGTGTTGGGCAGCTGGATGTGAACAGCGCGTAGCGTCGCGCAGTTGGAGGTGAGCCGCCAGCAGTGGTGGATGTGGTTAGAGAAATGGCGGAGTTTTGAAATTTGTAAGACTGGATGTCATGAACTGCTATGTATATTATGATTTTTCAACACTATTAAGGTAAATACATTGTTTGTTCTCCATCAAAATCTTTCATTTGCTAACTATGCCTATCAGTAGTTAGTGCCTTAAGTAGTTTGAATCTTTTATTTAGCTGGCAGTAGTGGCGCTCGCTGTATTGCAGTAGCTCGAGTAACGAAGATTTTTGGTGAGGTAAGTGATTTGTGAAAGGTATAGGTTAATGTTAGTCAGGGCCATTCTTTTGTAGGGATTTTTGAAAGTCAGTTTGCGTTGCGCTAAAAATATTGTGTGTCACTTTAGTGAATGTTTGACTACGTTCAGTTTTGCTCAGCTGTTTGAAAAGCAAATAATGTAAGAGGTTTCAAAAATGGTTCAAATGGCTCTGAGCACTATGGGACTCAACTGCTGAGGTCATTAGTCCCTTAGAAGTTAGAACTAGTTAAACCTAACTAACCTAAGGACATCACAAACATCCATGCCCGAGGCAGGATTCGAACCGGCGACCGTAGCGGTCTTGCGGTTCCAGACTGCAGCGCCTTTAAGCGCACGGCCACTTCGGCCGGCTGTAAGAGGTTTACCAGCACAGCAATTCAATAATTTTTCCAAGGGGACGTTTCAGTGATAGCAGCTGAGCACACCTGCAGATGCGTTGGGCCCTGAAGATGGCATAAAGAAATACCGAAACTGGTAGCCTTCGCAATTAAATTAAACAATATCTCAAAGTGCACGGCTGTTGGTGAATTTTATTGACACTGACAAGCATTGTACTCTGTCGTCAGACCTGTCACAGACCGCTGCCTATCCTGGATTACAGAGTCGGGGATCCTACGACCTCTACGTTTTGTGATGAGACGTGACCGTCCAATAGCATAGGGCCAGCTTGTTATATCACCATGCTACAACCATTTTTCATAGGTGCTCACGACAGTGGTACGGCAACAGGCTACCAGCATCGCCGTTTCAGAGATTCTCGTTTCCATTTGCAGCCCCACATCAATGTGTCGTTTGTGAAAACCGATTATATCAGTGAATTACCTCATTCGCGGCCCGTATATTCGCTATAATGACTCCCATTCGTCTCTCATCAACTTACATTCTTTCCTTGCTGCGTCACGTGTCTGCAACATCACCAGTAGATATTCACCCTCGCTCTGGGCAGTGGTCATAATGTTTTGACTCATCAGTGTATATTTTGACTAGGAAGATTATAAAATGAATAGCAATAAAAGTGACAAAGGTGTAAAGAACTGTAGTCGTATTAAATCAGTGTATGTTAAGGGAATAAGATTAGGAAATAAGACTCTAAAGGTATTAGATCTGTATTGCTATTTGGGCAGAAAATTAACTTAAGGTGACAGAAAGATATGTAGAATAAGACTGGTAATACGAAGAAAGGCGTTTTTGAGAAGGAGAAGTTTGGTAAATTTAACTATAAATTACACTATTATGAAGTTTCTTTTGAAAGGGTTGACGATATCCTAATGACGAAGTCAATCGTGAACGATAATCAGTAAAGATAGGAGTAGAACAAAAGTTTTTCAGATGTGTTTTGAGAAAACAATTGTGAAGATCAGGTAGGAAAACTAATGAATAGGTATTATTTCCAACTGGAGAGAACAGAACATTATGACACATCAGATTAAATGAAGGTACAGGTAGGATACCGCACATCCTGAAGTATAAATGTACAGTTAATTTGCCAGTGATGGGAAGAGGGGGGATTGTAGCGCAGGACTAAGGCTTGACTCTAATAAACAGTTTGAAATACTTTCAGGCTGCAGTTGCTGTGTAGAGACGTAGGGGCTTTCACACAACAGATCTGCATTAAGGGAATCTTCAAACTGAAGACCACAACAAAATGTTTTGTTTTGTAATTTTATACTCACAGACAACTTAGTGCAGATTTTTGTATTAAAATCCCTTCGGCAAGTGGCAAATATTTATTCTTACAGTGCCCTGAGCGTCTATTTCGTAACAGCTTGCTTAATGAGTTATGCTGAATAAAAGTAATTATCCATAAACCCATTATATTTTCTACCTTCCTGACCAGTTCTGAATTATTTCAAATTCTTCCCTCATACTAAATTTCCTTTTGTACTATAGAAATAAAGTTATTGAAACTCACATAACCTGAAATTTCATGTCTGTATAGCTGATTCTATGTTGTCTTCGCAGGGATTACATAAATTCTTTTGTCGAGTATCCACCTTTGTAGAAAATCGCACTTTCCTGTATGCCGCCTTTCACGAATTTTTGGATAACCTGTTCTATTAGTGAAACTTCCTGGCAGATTGAAACTGTGTGCCGGACCGAGACTCGAACTCGGGACCTTTGCCTTTCGCGGGCAAGTGCTCTACGAACTGAGTTACCCAAGCACGACTCACGCCCCGTCCTCACATCTTTACTTCTGCCAGTATCTCGTCTCCTACCTTCCCAAGGCAATGGTCCCGAGTTCGAGTCTCGGTCCGGCACACAGTTTTAATCTGCCAGGAAGTTTCATATCAGCGCATACTCCACTGCAGAGTGAAAATCTCATTCTGTTCTACTAGTGTCCACATCTCGCATTGGCCTTTGAGAAAGAAGTGGTGTCATTCACACGAAGATTCATAATGTTTACTGCAAAATGTATAGAAAAATTGAGAGCGGATAACAATTCTCAGCCGTCCGCTAGGCACTTCAGTCCGGAACTGCGCGGCTGCTACGGTCTCAGGTTCGAATCCTGCCTCGCGCATGGATGTCTGTGATGTCCTTAGGTTAGATAGGTTTAAGTAGTTCTAAGTCTAGGAGACTGATGACCTCGATGTTAAGTCCCATAGTGCTTAAAGCCGTTTGACCCATTTTTTTCAACAATTCTCAACTAGTGACAGTCTGTGATGAATGTTCTTAAATTTAGCATTGCATAGCTGGAGGAAAAGTTGCAAGATTTCAAACTGTGTGCAAATTAACCCTCAGCAACCTTACCTATAAATATTTGAAGTATATCGCTAGATATTGATTGGTCTAGAGAAGCCTACTTTGATGTGTCAGCTTCCTTCAAAAGCGCATTTTAGTTTATTTAAATGGATTCCCATCCATAATGAGACACACACGCGCACACACACACACACACACACACACACACACACACACACACACACACACACACAGAGAGAGAGAGAGAGAGAGAGAGAGAGAGAATACACAAAGTGGTCAGTCAATGTTATGGGTTCAGTTTCACTTCAGGAACAGTTCCACCAAACTTATGAAATTCCAAAAGGCGCTTCATTTGCTTTGTTTCTCACACCAGCTCCACGTTACTAGAATAAACAACCACCAAAGAGTGTGGTTTTAACTGCTTGCCTCGTCAATTTATACAATATAATAAGGCCATTAATTGCATAAGCCCATTTCCAAAATACGAATAGATGTTTGGATAAGATCGATCAGGTTTATTGGGAGAGACTCATAAATCAATTTTTCGAAACACATGTATGAGTTGGCAACAATGCGCCAATCACTCAAGAAGCGCACAAACCCATTGGAAAACTTTCTCTGAGTAATCTCACAGTTTCTTTTTCTAAGAGACACTACCTAAGCATTGCAAGTGGTGTCTTTAATGCCAGTCTGCTTAAAGCGCTCGACATCTCGTCCTGTTGTTTGCACAGTTCTAATTAAAACGGTCCTCAGTCTTGCAGTGTTCCCTGTTAAGGGATTATTGGCCGTTATTAAAAAACTTGAAGACGCTGTATCCCCTGTTCTCATTCCACAGCCTCGTTACGCTATGAAGAAATTTTGTAACTTCCTCACAATCCTTTGCTGCTGTTCTGAGCTCTGCTATTTTCGTACAAATTTCTTCAAAATGTATGAAGGCCTATAACTGCAAGACTGAGACGTAAACTCACCGACAAATAGACACGCACGTGCTTGCAGACACACTTACTCTCTCGCTTTCCTCCCTCTCTCTCACACACACACTCACACAACGCACACACACACACACACACACACACACACACACACACACAACATGAGGATGTTATAAAACATTAGTGTTGGATCACTATTTATCATTCTTCTACCAACCTGAGGTAGAAGACAGCGACTATTAACGAGTGGCTTAACACTTGTTGAATTAACAGTTTTGTTTCGTAAGTATGTTTTAAAAATCTCCTCTGTGTTAAGCCATTTTTCTTCATAGTTCTGTACTGTAGAGCACACAGTTGAAAAACACATTTCACAGTTTATTCTTTTCTTCGTGATAGCAGCTGTCGTTCCCATCAATATATTACTCTCCATCTGAACAGTTACATGTGTTTCAAAATGGGCCAAACTTCTGCATACTGTTTTGGAAGACGTATAAATACTTTTGCAGACGATGCACTGATTTTAATATAATTCCACATATTTTATTAGCACGTGAGCAGACAATTTCTTTGGGTTGCCAACGCTGGTATCTGTGGACTTAAACGAGTTGCTCTTTTAACATCGTTGACTTTTGAAATGTATGAGAGCTATACCGATACAACAAGGAAATAGAATAAAAACAGAAATAATGTAGGAAAAATTAAGGACACCTAGGTTAGCAGTGAAGCAGATAACATGCCACAAACTACTTGGACGATAGAAAGATCCATCCTATAAAACATTTTATTATGTACATTTTAAACTTTTACTTGAAATGAACGGCTCCAAAGGATACTCAGCTCAGCCGAAGACGTCAGTGCATCTACGGAAATGGGAAACATACTGGCACGTGCATGGTATTGTGTTCACAGTAGTGTGTGCTTCATAACGTGGCGATATTTATCGAAAATCATATTTTATCGTATCGTTGCCACCAGTTTAGCGGGGCTCCCCCCTCCCCACGCCGCCCCTTCCTCCGCCCCCCCCCCCCCCCCCCCCCCGCCCCCCGTCGGAGTTTCGAGTCCTCCCTCGGGAATGGCTGTGTATATTGTCCTTAGCGTAAGTTAGTTTCAGTTAGATTAAGTAGTGTGTAAGATTAGGGACCGATGACCTCAGCAGATTCGTCCCATAAGACCTTACCACAAATTTCCAATTTTTTCCACCTGTTCAGATAATTATTCACCATTATTAGACAAAAGAAACTCTTCAGTTATATTTTCTTTTTGGGCACATAAACACACAATGAGATCAAAAGTATTTGGACATTCCTGTGCAATGCAGAACCAACCAGTAGATGCCACGAGAGGCGGGCCGTGCAGTGTAAAAGGCGGCGGGAAGTGTCGTGTTGTTAGTACAGAAGCTGTAATAGCACAAAGGCTCGTTCCAGTGAACTGTGGGACTGCGAATGTCTATTAGCCATTGGATGTCACCTGAGAAAGAATTTCATCAGGGATTTGTCAACTGTTCTAAAGTTGCTTAAGTCGAATGTTGGTATCGTAATTGTGAAATTCAAACGCAAAGGACCAACCACAACGCAACGAAAATCAGGCAGATCTATGTACTGATGGTCAGGGACCGTCGAGCATTCCAGTGGATGATTCAAAAAATCGCATGAAATCAATGAAAGGAATCACTCGTGCGTTCCATAGTGCTACCAGTAGTACAATTAATCTAATTTACAACCATCACAATGACTATCAGTAATGAGTAAACTGGCCTACAATGATTGAGCAGATCATTATAAGCCAAACATTTCTGTAGATAATGGTAGTCAACACTTGAAGTGGTGCAAAGAGCAATGCCGCAGGACAGTGGAGTATTTGAAACGAATGATTTGGTGTGATGAATCACCCTACAGTAGTAGGGCAAAGCAAGCGTCAGTGGATTTTGTTACTGTGTACTTCCAATAAAGGGAAAGGTATACTTTCAGGGGCAAACCTATTGTTCCCATTTGATTGACAGGTCCTTAACCTATTGTTCTGCTCAGTGGATTATTACCTGCTGGGGATAATCTGTCTTCCTGGGAAACATCCCCTCCCTCCCCTCCCTCCGCTACTCCTTTCCCACCCCTCTGGAAACTCCCATCGCCAATACAAGCACACATTTCTTATCAATTTGATTCACTAATTAAGTAAATCGATCTATTAATCAGTCACTCCCACTCTGGTAAATCCCCCTAGCCCTCCCCTCCCACCCCCAACAGGAAATTGGCGGGAAAAAGACTCAGTTGATTGGCCATTTGGCGCGAAATGGAATGCAGTGTATGGAATTTTGTTTACACCATTTCCAGTAGACGAGTCAATGTGTGGAATATGGTTTATTTAAACAATTTGTGGGATAAAAGGCAGTATTTGAGAAGAAATTTATTTATTTAGCTAAAGAATTTGTCAGTAAATTGACTGCAGTGTATGGTGTACTGCTTATTTAAACAGTTTGTGGATGACTAGGCAGTATGGAATATTTAAACAATTGCAGCGCTTATTTATTTCGATTGTGCATGGAAACACTGAGCGGGTTTAGTTTGCATTTGCTGCTGGAGTCATGGATGCTAAGGGGATTTTTCTTCCTCATTTTTCGAAGTACACTGGTTTCTAGGCATAGATGGGAAAATTAGAATAATTAAATATCTAAAAGTTCATGAAATGTTTCGAAACCCACAACAGATTGTGAAAAAATGAAAAATACTTCAACACAATTCGAAGCACTGTCCCATAGATGAGAAAAGAATTATTGATGTCCTACAAATGCTGGCCAGGAGATGTTCTAAGGCCACAATGGCAGTTGCGAGAACAGCATCCCAACCAGAAGACACTAGTCTGCTTGGACTTGTCTCTGAACACTCAACCAAGAAGATATTATGTGACTCTCTGACATCAAGAAACTTTTTGTAGATACAATGCTCTGCTTCTGTCTTATTTTAACCAGTCTGCAGAGGCACTTATGACCCCACTCCCACAGAAAGGACGTCTTTTGTCTCATGTTATGGAACTTCCCTTCAATAGAGCATTAATATTCGTTCATACTGAATTTACCACCAAATTGCTGCTGCTGGTTTGGGAGGTCTGCCACTTTCTGAAGGTACACAAATTACGAGAATTTCAGTGGCAAACTAATTTGTAGAGATCGAGAAACATACAGCAGTCGTATTGCACTGACGTTAGACCCTGCAAAGGCCGTCTACAAATCTTGGATGGAGTGAAGTGCTACATAGTAGCCACCGTTTGGGACCTCCCGTGTGTGTGTCTATAGTCATTACACACAATGTCCTAATTACAGATCATATTAGTAAATACCACAAACTATGGACCGGATATCAGTCTCCTTTGATCTCGTGTGCCTGAAACAAAGCATCAATTTGTGGCATTCTGCTGATCAGAAAATTCCAGACTCTCAGTTTTCTAAGGAGGACAGGTTTTCGCCAGGGGGGTCATAATCCACTTAAGGAACCATAAGTTAAGAACCTGTCAGTCGAAAGAAAGCAACAGGTTTGCCATGAATGCATACTTAACATTATTTAGGCAACCAGCACTAACCAAAGTTTGCTCCTCAATGTATACTTGCTCCTACTGTAGGCAACTCACACTAAGAAAAAGCGCTGATGCCCACTTTGTCCCACTACTCACTACACCATAGGACAACCCAATGCAATGGTGTGCATTCCGCCAATTCCTGGAAAGTGTACCTCCCATCATTTATAGTGCCAACAGTGGTGTACGGAAAAGGTGGTCATCTGGTATAGGTGTGTTTATAATGATTAAGGTGTTGACATCTCAATGGGCTTTAGAAAATGATAAATGCAGAAGGATATAAAAACATTTTTCAACACAGTGTACTCCATACTATAGGGAAGCAGTTACAAGCGATGATGGTATTTGGATGGAAAACCACCGGTCATTAAGTGGCATCAGTGAGGCAACCATTTATAGACAATAAAATACCGGCCTGCACAGATTCCTGATCTGAACCCAATGGAACACCTTTGGGTTGAGATAGGATACCAACATCGCTCCAGGCCCTAGCCTCGAACTGCTCTTGAGGAAGAATGGGCTGCCATCCACCCCCCCCCCCCCCCTCCCACGTTCAGACAGCTCACTGGAAGTGTTTCCAGCAGATCTGAGGACGTCAATAAGACTGGGGATGGACACACTCTCCATGTTAATGTCCACTAACAGGTGTCTGGATACTTTCGATCAGATAGCGTACATCCCATCCAACACCACATGACATCAAAAATGCTCATTATACCACAGAACTCACAACACAGAAATGACACATTCTTCAGAAGAACCAATGTGCAATTACGACTGGATGTTTCCAAAAGGTACAGTTCATTTTCGGAGACTGTATCAGCAACTTGGATGAAGCTAGAGACAATGGGAATATTTTAGCATATGGAGAGAAACTAAAACAAGCTGCAAGTTGCCAGGTTCTGTGGTCGCCTGGGCTGGTATTCCCGGTGCAAGCAGCTGATTCGATGGGAATCACAAACCTGGATATATTGAAAATACAGCGTTTTACGTAACTGTTATAATATTCTGTCTATTCCATTCTTCAATAATGTGCAGCACCACGACACTAGCACCGGTACATGGGAGTCTTTCTTACCTGTATGTTGCCTCAATGATGGATCAGTCGCAAAGGGCGTACGGATATTGCCCTCCACCACAGCCATCGAGGATAGCCCAGTGTCGTGGTATGTGTCTGTGAACGACTGCACCTGCACTGAAGAGCTAAAAAAACTAATACACCTGCCTAATATCGTGCTGGGCCCCTGCGAGCACGCAGAAGTGCCGCAACACGACGTGGCATGGACTCGACTATTGTCTGAAGTAGTGCTGGAAGGAATTAACACCATCAATACTGTAGGGCTGTCCATAAATCCGTAAGAGTACGACGGGGTGGGGATCTCTTTTGAACAGAACGTTGCAAGGCATCCCAGACCTGCTCAATAACGTTCATGTCTGGGGAGTTTGGGAGCCAGCGGAAGTGTTTCAACTAAGAACAGTGTTCCTGGAGCCACTTTGTAGCATTTCTGGACTTTTGGGGTGTCGCATTGTCTTGCTGGAATTGCCGAAGTCCGTCGGACCGCGCAATGGACATGAACTGATGCAGGTTATCAGGTAGAATGCTTATGTACGTGTCACCTGTCAGAGTCGTATCTAGACATATCAGGGGACCCTATCACTCCAACTGCACACGCCCCACACCATTACAGAGCATCCAACAGCTTGAACAGTCCTCTGCTGACATGCAGGATCCATGTATTCATGAGCTTGTCTCCGTACCCGTACACGTCCATCCGTTCGATACAATTTGAAAAGCGACTCGTCCGACCAGGCAACATGTTTCCAGTCATCAACAGTCCAATGTCGGTGTTGATGGGCAAGGCGAGGCGTAAAGCTTTCTTTCGTGCAGTCATCAAAGGTACACTGGTGGACTTTCGCTTCCGAAAGCCCATATCGATCATGTTCCGTTGAATGGTTTGCACGCTGACAGTTCTTGATGGCCCAGCATTGAAATCGGCAGCAATTTGCGAAAGGGTTGCACTTCTGCCACGTTGAACGATTCTCCTCAGTCGTGTTTTGGTTCCGCTCTTGCAGGATCTTTTCCCGGCCTCAGATATTTCGGAGATTTGATGTTTTACGGATTCCTGATATTCACGGTACACTTGTGAAATGGCTGTACGGGAAAATCCCCACTTCATCGCTACCTAGGAGATGCTGTGTCCCATCGCTCGTGCGCTGACTTAACGCCACGTTCAGACTCACTTAAATCTTGTATGATTACGAAGGCTTTCGCGACGTATTTCTTGAATAACAGTCTCTCGGTGTATATGCCGCGTCAATTCAGGATAAATCTCCAAGCTTTCGACCACTACCTCCATGGACGACCATGGAGGTAGTGGTCGAAAGCTTGGAGCTTTATCCTGAATTGACGCGGCATGTACACCGAGAGACTTTTATTCACTTAAATCTTGATAAACTGCCATTGTAGGAGCAGTAACCGATCTAACAACGGCGTCAGACACTTGTTGTCTTATATAGGCGTTGCCGATCGCAGCGTCGTATTCTGCCTGTTTACATTGTTTTATTTTGAATACGCATGACTATACTAGTTCCTTTGGCGCTTCAGTATATGTGCCTATGCAAGACTACGTGTTTGTACCTTTTGCTTCCAAAAACTTTGGATGAACTGCAACGATTCGTAGGAACAGCAGTGGATGTAGTAGCTCCAAACGTATTCGCAAAAGCATGGAATGAGTAAGACGGTCGTCTTTATGTTTTCCTTGTGTCCAGTTGAAGGAAAAATTTTACATTTTTGAACGGAAAACGAAAATCTTCATCGTATATATAACTGAAAAAGCACCATAAGGTAATATGCGGAGGCAGATAGAAGACAAATTCTTGTAATGCGGATGGTTCTTTTGAAAATAAGAACATTGTAGTCATGTTGCGGGTGACAGTTGAGTACTTAGCATACCTTTCAGATACCATAAAATGTATCCCCAGGGACATAGAATGATACATAGCATCCCATAAGATGATGCGAATTAAAAGAAAACAAGGGGGCACTTTTCAAATCCTGATTGTCTACTCAAATTACCAGGAGTGGCCCAAGTAAACATACCGGTACCGTGTCTCATATAGACATATACATAACTGAATCCAACGAACTACAAAAAGAAACTATGGGTAACTATAACACTCTGATTTATTGTCAACAGGCATCTAAAATTTTTACTATTAAAAACAGTCTTGATCACAAATTATTTATTCCGGTGACCGGTTTCGAGCACTACTGTGGTCATCTTCAGACCAATGAGTGAGAACCTCCTACTGGTGGTCAGTAGCGATTTACCACCAGAAGGAGGTTGTTACTCATTGGTCTGAAGATGACCACAGTAGTGCTCGAAACCGGTCACCGGAATAAATAATTTGTGATCAAGACTGTTTTTGATAGTAAATATTTGTAATAACATTGATCACTGCATACTCCCACAATGTATTCAAAAGACATCGAAAATGTTTCGTCCACTGAAACAAGGATCCAACTAATTACAGAGATAATAAGGGATTCAAAACACGAACGAGAGTCTTGGTATTGCTGGATGGGTAAAACAGTTGTATTTTCTCGTTTCCCTCTCTTCTTACCTTCGCTAAACGACATTCTTCACATTTTCGGAATACTTTGGTAAATATTTGGGCGTTTGGTAGTAGGGCGGTGCATGGTATTTCCATCGCATCTATCATTCTCGTTATCCGTGTTCGCGGTCGTCTCGGATAGAACCCGTTGTGTCAAAGTAATCGAGCTCGTCGTACCAAAGATCTTCTGATAGCATGCCTCGAGAGCTTTGACCACAGCAGGGAAGTGCTGCCAAACCTACGAGAGAAGTGTGTGAGACTTCCACCAGGAGAAAGCTGTAGCAGTTCGTATGGCTAGACACAGCAACGATTACGCAACCAGTGACAGTTGGTATTGGGGCACTGCATCTACATGCAGTATTTAGAAGAAATTTTGTTTTCTGCTATACATGCCCCTGATCGTTTTGGAGTTGTTTCGTTGCTGGCACAAGGACCATGTTAAACGTCAGAACCACAACTGCATCAGAGCGACTGCACGCCGGCCAATGTTTCTAGTGAAGATTTGCGTTTGAAAACATTGATATCTAGCTGGCTCCTGGTCGTGCCCCTATTATAGACACACGTCGGTTGTGACTATAGTTAACTGATTTGCTCCTCCTCTGTTAGCTGATGGTATTGGTATTGTTATACACGAATAGTATGCAATTCACAATTATGTGCTGGCAGGGGGTTTTTTGAACCTCTGTCTCTATCGCTCTACTCTCAAGAAGCGCGTAGAAATAATGATCATTTAGACCTCACCGTGCAAGCACTGATGTCTCTTATCACAATGGTCATGTCTCTTATCTATGTCTGGGTAAATAAAATATCGTGGCATTCAGCGGAGGAGGTTGGGGATTGGATTTTAGTGAAAATACCTCGTCAGAACGTAAAACGCCTTCGTTTCAAAGGTTTCCAATGTGCGAACTGTGACCTTTCATACACGACATCAGGAATTCAGTCGCACAACTGAGACGATAGCCCATAGGAAAGCAATTTGGTTGGAAGCCGCTTTTGAGGAATGATATCAAAAACATTTTTGGGATTGCAAAAATGCGGAATCAATTTGAGAGACTCTGAATGCAGCACGTCGTGCGAATAAAGTACCAGCTGTGTCTCACAAGAGTGATGCTTTCCAAATCCATGCTGGTCTAATGTCAATCCTTGAAAGATTAAACATTTCATCTACCCTATACAATTCTGTAGTATAAACTAACGCAGCTACAGCAATTTTGCAATATATCTACTTTTGACGTTTCATTCGAATATTTAACGAAGAATAAGATAAAGAATACACTCATGATAAACGTAGCTACCACAAAATATTTCAGCTAGCTAGTAATTGTACGATGAAGGAAACTGTTCTTTCTTGTAAGTGTTCTGCATAACATCTCAAGAAAACATGTATTCTACCAAGATAACTAAACGAATTTTAAAAGTAGACAGTTTTGGCTGCAGCCTTGCCAAATAATTGTTTATATATAGTTTGTTATTCATGGTTTGAGCACTTACAAAATGAGCTCTGTGTCTTTGAAACAATAAGCTCTGCACGAATGAAACTCAGTTCCACTGAGGCACATCATTTACAGAGCAATGATACACGATTACTCTGTAACTCGAAGTCAAGTGTTTCGTAAAGAGTTCACAGAATTTGCTTCCAGTTGCTTATGAAGCTCGAGAAAAACGAACACCAAAATCTTTGTGTGCAAGTTCTAACTTCTCTTATGGTATTACATTTGTAATATCATCCTTTGTACGGTGGAGACAACAAAAACTGTTTGCATTCGGAAAAGAAAGATGGTGGTTTAAATGTCGGGGAAATAATGTGGTGAAGTAAAAAAGCGAATGTTTTAATATTGGGTCCCCTCCAACCTCAAGAAAAAGAAGGAAAATCATGCGCAACACTCTCTCTCCTAATTCGCTATACTACAAAACCAGCTGCCTTCTTTTACAGCGTTTTCGATGTTCTCTGTCAATCCCATCAGGTAATGATCGCAGTATTCAAGAAGATGTCGAACAACCGTAGTGCTGGCAGTCTTCTTAGTAGCCTTCTTGTGTCTTCTAAGGGTTGTGTCAATAGCCCAACATTTGTTCCACTTTCGCCGCAACATGTGATGTTTCCCAGTTACATTGTTTGTATTTGTAGCCGCTAGGACTTTTGTTAGACAACCCTCACATTTATTTTACTTATCGATTTCTCGAAGCTTGACGGAACCTTCTTAGTAATCATGTAGAAAACCTCACACTTTTTATTGTTTAGGGTCAGGTGTCACGTTTTGCACCGTGAAGATGTGTTTTCAACATCATTTTCCAATTCGCTTTCCTCTTTGAGAAGTCTACTAGATGGCAGCGTTACCTGCCATAAATCTAAGATAAATGTTCTGATTGTCCTAAATACTATTATATATTCGTATTTGAAAGAGCAGAAGGTGTACATCACTTTACTTATGTAATCACACTCATCACTTCCGTTTCACTAGTTTACTGTGAACTCTCACCTTTCAGACAGGAAATCACAAATCCAGTGTTACAACTGAGACGGTTGTCCATAGGAAAGCAGTGTAGCTGCAAGATGCTTATGAGGATTAATACAAAAGCCTTTTGGGACTGTATAAATATGGAATCAATTTGAGAGCTCCTGTAGGCAGCACATCGTGCGAACAAGGTGCCAGTGTCTAACAGAAGAGATGCTTTCCAAATCCAAGCTGGTTTGATGCCAATAGGTAATATATTTCGGGGTATTTCATAACGATGGAAAAAAGTATGTGTTCACACGTCCTCCTCGATATCGATGTCAATAAAATGGATCTGTAACCCATTAGATTACGTTTATTTTCTTTCGTATGTATTGCGGTGGTATGTGCAACTTGTCATTCTTCTCCCTCACTATAAATATTAGAATACACCTCATGACGTCATAGGAAAAGTATTTAAGCTGCTGCATTGTTGATGCACAATATGCACTCGTAAACTGTTAGCCCATTCAGAAGGACGTTGCGTGTAGAAATATAATCGTCCTGCTACGACTATAACAGGCTCATGACAACGCAGTGGAACATGTCTAGTAACGCTGTGATTGTTTTGTCAGTTCCTGGAGCGACAGAGACTTATCTTGCATTATTCAACAGATATATTCGCGGTGTACCAATCAAACATTCTGAATGAATTCCACTTCAGCGTTCATCTACCTATCAAATATATGTTTACAGACAGGGGAGGTTACTTTCACACAGGAACTAGAACTACTGTATACAATTCGAATTATCTGTATCAGCCACCGCAAGGGCACTGAAGAGACGATGAACGCTGCAGTTTGTTGCTGGATCCATGAGAACGTCGATTCACTGTAAGGAGTAAGAGGCAGTAGCTCCAGTTCCAAACTGGTGCGGCAGTAACATTTTACGTCTTCTGTGATAGAGCTACAAACAACAATCTCGAGCTCAAAACGACATCTGGAGAAATTTTATCATCTTAAGACGTCTCACTTCATTCCGCAACCAGTAGATCTAGATGTAAGGAACATAAAGTACTGCAGAACTGTTAACGAAAATACACAAATCTGTTAATGAAATCGTATCGCTGAATTCAATGTTAACTGTGTTTCGTTCAGCCACGTTTAAAGCCCAATCGCCAAAACAAAACAAAAAGAGATACCAAAAATTAACTTTCTTTGTGCTTGTTGGCGAGAAAGGCAATCACATGTGGGTACCAGAAGAGAGAATGTGCGGTAGGTGTGTTTGCCAACCAAACTCCTTGATGCTGCCTTCAAGGTAGCATCTTTTATTCTGGCACTGCAAGGCATCTCATTTGTTGGCAACATATGTCAACTGCGAAGGACGCATCCTTGTCAGGTATTTCGTAAGACAAAACACCTTCTTTCTGCCACCAGATGTATGTCAATTACAATGCATTTTGTGGATGTATAAGGCCACCGTTTCAGACAATGTTTCTTGTACGTTACTCCAATCGCCATCATGCCGCACTGATTTAGGTTTACGGTGACCTTAAATCTGTTACGGCAAATGAGAGTATCATTCCTTTGAAAGGGCACAGGCGACATCCTTCCACATCCTTCCCAGTTCGAGAGTCTGCTTCGCGACTAATCTCGTTTTCGACAACACGTTGTACCGAAATTTCCCTTTCTTTTAACCTCTTTATGACTACTAAAGACAGGTGTCGCACGAAGGGTAGTTGCTCGTCGCATTTGCCAGTTATCGTATACACTGATATTCACCATAGTAGTAAATCGCAGAAACGTTCTTCATCAACGCCTGTTTGTCTGTGGTCATTAATTTATCTCTACTTGAAACGATGGTAATTTGACTTCCTCGGTAGCACTCACTCCATATAAAGCACAGGTGTTTCGAATTGCGTCCACTGCTTTCATATTTTGTTAAACACCAACAGACACAATGTCACAAATGTTAGGCATCCTCTGTTTTAGACTCCGCTTTCTAATGCATTAACGACGCGACTCATAACGTCAAAAATGAGAAATATTCAAGTTCCCTTGGCAGGAGATATACCACATAGTTGAACAAAATAATACACTTACATGCCATACAAAATCGCCATGGAGCATACTGAAATATATTATTATATAATTTGCAACGTTACACAGTGTTGTACTTGCTAATGCGACTGCAAAAAAGTGCGCTGGAGATCATAGGCTTCATGCCCGATGCGTCGCTATCACTTGGACAGACGTTGGTCTGTATTAAGCAACCCCTTGCTGATCGTGCTGAAATTTGTCTCACCATGACAGACACCCATGAGCACTTTGACAGGATTTTTCTTCTACGGGCTGGTTAGGAAATGAACGAGACTGTTTCTAACCTGTCAGACTGATTCTCTTAGCAGACAGACGGAATACGGCTTAAAAAAGATAAGAAGAAGATGGGTTTGATATCATGGCTTTGCGTTTGCACTACATGACGTTGACTATTAGATTACGAATAGGTTATTCACAACAACAGCTCAAGAGGAAGTCAGCACTTCTCGTATCGTGTGCTGCGTACCCCATTATGAGAAAGCATGATGCTAACACATGTGAAATTCAGTGGATGGTTGGACTGTGACTAGTTTGTAATACATAAACTGTGGGTTCGATTTCCACTAAGGTCACCAGTTTTTAGAAGCCACAAACATATCCTCTTCACCTCCTAGTGCCAAGTAAAGAATGCAGGAGCGTGCAGTTGTTCCAAATCAACACTAAACATGTCCATTCGCTACTGACTGGAACAGAGATGGATTAGTTTTGGCTCTTAGAGGCGGAAGTCGCTGCTCCCAGAAATTATCTCTCTAGTAGTCTAAGCTTTCTTATACTGTTAATGTTATTTTAGTTCAGGAAATAGTCATCATACAAAGTCATTCCTTATTTGAAGTGACCTTGATATTTTGAAAATATTGGCATTGGACTGGGATTCGAACTCCAATTTTTGTCTGGACTTGAACCCTTCGAGATGATAGTGTCCCATCATTTCGTTCTTTCCTCATGATGCAAAACTCCTCTAGTTCTCTATAACCTGCATGATCCTAACTACTAGATTATGGAATTTGATAATTGACACCTCTTTGTTTGAGCTTAACAACAACGACATGCGCGGGGTTGGAGTCTCAGGCAGCACAGAACTATTCGTTGCGTTACCTCTGGCCGAACATGCGCACATCTCGCTTCCGGTGAAGAAACAATAAATACTTCATGTCTGTTTGAAGCTATAAGACGATAACGAAAGGTGCTGTGTTCAAATCCCTGCCGGGCAATAATCATTTGTATCGTCGTTTCAGGTTCCAGTTTCACGCTATTAGTGAATATATTTAATATCTGACATCTGATTGCGCTTAGGTAACAAGTCATATGGGTACTGGGTTCTGCTCCCCGTCCATCAACACAACTTTGCTTCATGGCGTTTCACAATTGTGCGTTGTACTTTATTACATGCATTTCGGGGTTACGTCTCGGGAATAGTATAAGCGTCATTGGGTTCCAGATGCAGAGCTAAACGTACTGTCGTTTATTTCCATGTTTTGTCATTTGGCCTTGTAAACTGGTATTGATGTACACATCGATGTTTCACGTCTCTTTACGTCCAGTCGAATCTCGATCAGACACGCAATCTTTGTTTGGTTAAGAGTGGGTTGGATCACGAAGAACAACTCGTCATGTCATTTAATGAGTGTAATAATTCTCTAGCATCACCTATTGTAATGAAGTTTAATTCACAAGCGTTAAGGACTGTCTCACCTCTAATAACGTGTTTTCAAATATTTGTTGTATAACAGTACTGGTCTACATCTAGACTGGCTGCCACAAAGAGCAGTGTTCTCTAGTAGTCTTTTGTGGTTCATATTTTATACACTCAAACAATTGTACTGCAGACGGTTTAGAGGAACTGTGACACAGCTATGCTATGTTGGTTGCGTACAGTCATGTGCGGCCAACTCATTGGAATTCTTGGGTGGCCCCCTTTCTGTGCTGTCCACTGTGCAAAATGCTATAAATTGGTTAAAAACGTGGATGATTGAAGAACTTGTTATTAGCCGGTAATGTAACTCCAAAAGTGGAAAATACGAATATTAACATTTCTTTATGGGAAACCCATTCTTAACACTGTGTCAAACGCAAGCAAAATTCACTTTGAAGTACCTATTAACGCAAATTAAACGCATCTGCAGGTCTCTTCCAACGCGAAAAACTTGGTTTCAAGCATGCCTAGGAGACGCCAAGCAGTTATCGAAGATGCTGGTGACAGGACGTGTTTTTAATTGTAGTTGAATTTATTTTTTGTTGATATATAATGTATGTATATGTTTCAGTTTATTTTCAAATAAATTTTTCTAGTGCTTAATCCGATCAGTCTTCCTTAACAGGCAGTACCGCAGTGCATATTCACTCAGACTCTTCTTCTTCACAACAGTAACTAACTGTATTCGTGGTTGGAAACTGACAACATGTCGCGCACTTTATCTAACCTTTCCCAGTATAAATTTCATTTTAACAACTATGCATCTATTTAATACAGTAAATACATGAATCAACGCTATGGGGAACCTGTACCACCCCCTCGATCTAGTGGGGCTGTTCAATTGCAGCTCCTGTCCCTAAATAAGTAATGACGATGTAGACCATCTCCACACGGTCTCTATCGAACTGAACGCCCTGCAGTCCATACAGTAACAATGCCTGAAACCCCAAAAAGAAGTAGGTTAGGCATAATATGCAAAACATAGTTCCCGTTAAACGCTGAAATGTTTATTGATTAACTGTGCACCTACAATGAAGTGCCAAAGAAACTGGTTTAGGCATGCGTATTCAAATACAGAGCTATGTAAACAGACAGATACGGCGCTGCCGTCGGCAACGCCTATATAAGACAGCAACTGTCTCGTCCAGTTGTTAGATCGGTTACTGCTCCTACAATGGCATATTATCAAGACTGAATTGAGTTCGAACGTCGGCGCACGAGCGATGGGACACGGCATCTCAGTGGTACCAAATCGCTGCAGGTTTCAACGCTGGGCCATAAATAAGAGTCATTGTGCGAACCATTCAACGAAACATCATCGATACGGGCTTTCGGAAGCGAAAGCCCACTCGTGTACCCTTGATGACTGCACGACATCGATTTTTACACCTCGCATGTGTCCGTCAACACTGACATTGGATTGTTGATGACTGAAGACACATTGCCTGGTCGGACGAGTCTCGTTTCAAATTGTATCGAGCAAATGGACGTGTGCGGGTATAGAGACGATCTCATGCATCCATGAACCGTGCATGTCAGCAGGGGACTGTTCAAGCTGGCGGAGGCTCTGTAATGGTATGGGGCGTGTGCAGTTGTGCGATCCCTGATACTTCTAGATAAGACTCCGACAGGTGACACGTAAGTAAGCATCCTGTCTGATCACCTGCATCCACTCATGTCGATTGTGCATTCCGACGGAATTGGGCAATTCCAGCAGGACAATGCGACACCCCATAAGTCCATAATTGTTACAGGGAGGCTCCAGAAAAACTGTTCCGAGTTTTCCGCTGACATCTCATTGTGCTTTTGTAGTAGTGATATCCTAACTTCTGTAACATGCACATACTTCTTAAACAAGTGTTTCACATATACCTTAATATGGATTTAGTTAATCGCATGTACTTTCACACTAAATTATAGTATCTTTTTAACAGCAGCCAATTTGCTACATTTCTTGCTAGGACCTCTCTGTGTCATTTCTTCAGGGATAAAATGCTTGATTTTACTTTTGAATTTCATTTTGAGGTCAAAAAAGTACGTGAGCATGCGTCAAGTTCTGTGATAAACCAATAATAATACTAGGATCCCATTATGCAACCACTGCTTTTATTTATTCATTCATCTACCGTACAGGAGATCAACTTTCATACAGTTTACCTTTCAGATACAATCATGATCATAAGTGTGCACTATATATGTTGAATGTTAATAAAACCGACGAACTGCAGGGACGGATTCTTGATTGGACACGGAGGAAAAAAGGTTGTATGAACATGTGTCCGAAAATGCACCGTTGCCACGGTAGATGGGCTGACGAACTGAAGTCCCTCTGACCATGTGCCGTATGCTCGTTTTGGGTTGCAGACAGCGTGATAAACGCAGCGTGCTGCAGACTGCAGAAAGGTCCCGTATTCATGTCGGGAACAAGCTGAGATGGTGTTCGTGGAAACGGTCGCGAGGCAGCAAGGTTGTACCGGAACAAGTACCCCCAAAGACGCCAACCACATCACACATTTGAAGCACTTTTTGGGCGTCTGTGTGATCATGTGTCCTTTCACGCAGACGAACGCGCAGGGAGGCGGCGGACTCTGTGTAGACTATATTTGGAGGACCGGGTTCTACTGAATATTAAGACGAAACCTCGTACAAGCTCCAGACAACCGGCCCACCATAGGTGTATCCTGCATGACAACCTCTACTGTCCCTATCGCTTGCAACGTGTTGAACATCTGTTGTTATGCAGTGCGATGCAGCTCTGTACTGCGTTCTGGGACGACTTGTTGCTGTTGCACGCACATCGTCCATATCCAGACACATGGCCGGCCGGTGTGGCCGAGCGGTTCTAGGCACTTCAGTCTGGAACCGCGAGACCGCTACTGTCGCAGGTTCGAATCCTGCCTCGGGCATGGATGTGTGTGATGTACTTAGGTTAGTTAGGTTTAAGTAGTGAAACGTCCCCTTTGAACAATTATACAAGACTGTGCTTAAACTGACACAAAATATTTTTGGCGCAACGCAATCTGACTTTCAATAATCCCTACAAAAGAATGGCCCTGACTAACATTAACCTATACCTTTCACAAATCACTTACCTCACAAAAATCTTCGTTACTCGAACTACTGCAATACAGCGAGCGCCACTACTGCCAGCTAAATAAAAGATTCAAACTACGGAAGGCACTAACTACTGATAGGCATAGTTAGCAAATGAAAGATTTTAATAGAGAACAAACAATGTATTTACCTTAATAGTGTTGAAAACTCATAATATATATAGCAGTTCATGACATCCAGTCTTACAAATTTCAAAACTCCGCCATCTCTCTCCCCACATCCACCACTGCTGTCGGCTCACCTCCAACTGCGCAACGCTACGCGCTGTTCACATCCAGCTGCCGCTGCCCAACACTACAATGGCAGACAACAATGCAAACTAGCCACAGACTGCACACAGCACAGCCAGTGATTTTCATACAGAGCGCTACGTAACGTTGCCAATAAGAAAACATAAACAGCCTACTTACAGTAGTTCTAAGTTATAGGGGACTGGTGACCACAGATGTTAAGTCCCATAGTGCTCAGAGCCATTTGAACCATTTTTTGAACCAGACACATGTTCATAGGGCTTTTTTTTCCTCCATCTCCTGTCAGCAATCTGTCTCTTCAGTTTGTCGGTCTTATTTAGTTAGTTGTTTCTTATGTAAAATGAAGGCATCAGGTATGTCATAGAACAAATTTGAATATTCATGTCCTGTACAGAGTACAAATACAAGGGAAAAAAGTGTTGAGGTGTATTTCTGATTCTTCAAAATGATTAAGAGCCATGAGTCACGCTAGAAGGGGCGATTGTAAGTGCTTATAACTGTTTTCAGAACATTCAGTTTGCAGATACAATTAGATTAGAAGGAATTCAATCAAATGGCTTCCTGTGACACACAGAACTCTACTGACTGGAGTGATTAGTGTAAATGCTATGTTGCGAAGAAGACCAAATAAAAGTCTAAGTGAAGCTGCATGTCAAGGGGTTCATATCAATACACAAGGACAAATTCAGAACGATCAGGTACGTCAGCCAGAATTACTTGCATTGCAAGGCGTCACCAACAGAGATCTTATTACCCATAAAAGGCACTGGCTGGTACAGGGAAAGCACAAATAAAGACCAAAGCAAAACGTAAGACTAGTCCAATCGAACCTAAAGGAGGAACCGTATCTAAATTGCATCAACATGCGCAGTTGCTGACAGGCCCAAATCTCATTATAGCATTCATGATAGCAAAAGGTTGTATTTATCAGAAAAACTTAATATTCGAAAGCTACATATATTATATTCAGAGATAAATGCTTCAAACCCTGTGCCATATCGACTGTTTTTTGTGACTAACTGCAACATAAGCTTTCCATATTCCATAACGGACACATGTCCAGTGTGTGACAAATTTAGAGCCGACTGTTCTAAACTTGATTTACAGATAATTAACGAGAAAGCTGGAACTCAGATACAGACTTCAAATAAACATAAAAGACATATAACGATTTAAAATAATATAATATAACGAGTTTCCTAACTTTCGAAGTCCAGAAAATCTAAAATCTGTGAATAAGTAAGCAGTCTAAATGGAATAGCAGGAGAACCTTACGCTTCCTAATGCTTTAACCAAGCATAGGCAGCTATCATTTTATTTATTCGATATTTGCTTTATTCGATAACGTAAGTATTTTATCTATTCCAACAAATGACCATATGAAGTTTGTTTAATGCTGTTGCGTTACTGCCAGGAAATTTTGCATGTTTCTGTGTGTGAACTCATTTTATTCTAGACAGAATAAAAACACTTGTGTATAATGTCACCGGGCAGCTAAGGTGACGGACGTCGTGTTCAAGTTTTTGACGTAATGAAAACTCCGCTTATATACGTCCATGGGATTTTTGGTGCAGGTTGCTAACTAATTCTGGTCTAATGATTAGACGTTCGTTAAATTCAAACTTTAAGAAGTTAGTCTTCTGTTAAGCTGACAAATTCAAGTAAAACATCGGGTAAAGTTGCCTCTACTTTATCCACAAATTTACATATCTATTAACTCTTCACGACTGAGTAGGCAGAGAAATAAATTTACACTTCTCCATCGTTTTGTTGCTCTCGTCAGCATATATGCGGTTGAGACATTAACCGTTTGATGTCGAAATACACGTGGATACATTACAAGTGGCACGTACGCTGGTGTGAGATTTTCCATTTTCATCTTCAATTACATTACTGCAATTAATTCGCAACAAGGACCAGGGTCATACAACTCTAGATGACATTATCTTCTTTATGTGACAGCAGTAGCAGTTATCTTATTGCTTGCGACCGCAGCGACACACGCTGCCTGCGTCGAATCGCAGCGCTCTCGTCTCGGCACGCATCATAGAAAAACAAACTGTATCTTCTTCACCATACTGTTATGTCTTCCCTCTCGTACGCTCTGTGCAATTCGAATACTGACGCGTCATCGGTTAAATTTTGTTTCACCACACTGTGTACATCTGCTCATTCCGCAAAAGGAATTGTTTTTCTAATACTTACTAGAACAAATTGTTAACAAAATTGTTGTCTCTGTGGCTGTTATTTCGAATCCTCTTCTGTTTCTCCTACAACCTATGTAACCTTATGGTGTGCAACGGAGCATGCCCTGTTTACTATCCTTCACTTACTGCACATTCCCCAACGCCACGACTATTATTATATATTACATGCTTTTTCAACATATTTATGTAAGTGATGAAACAGCAGACTGATGGTAAAAGCATCAACACGCCCAGTATACGCTAGAAATCAGTTTTCACCAAATGCTCTGAAAAAAAATTCATTTGTGTCAGAAACTAGTGTCTCTGTATTTAAGTAAGGTTCAGAGTTTTTTACGTTTTACGAACTTTACAAACATGTACACTGCATGGACAATCTCATTACACTACGAATTCATAATCTCTGGGCCACCCACTTCAGTCATCTTTCTTATTGTACTTATGTACGCATCCTTCTAAGACTCGACAATCTGTTTCCTATTGCTCTTACAATTGTTAACTTTTGTCGCAGCATAATTAATAGTGAGATGCGTATTTACATGAGCTTCCAGGAATAATATCTGCAAGCCGGTACTAACAAATAGAAAAATATACTTGGAAGAAGAGACAGCATTGGTCGTATATTTCTTTGTTTACTATCGCAAAATCGATTTTCGGTCACTTAGTGGCTTACGGCGATCACACCAGTGCTTACTAATTTAAGTTATATATTACAGCACTGAAGATGGCCACTAAGTGACCGAAAATCGATTTTGCGATGATAAACAAAAAAATATACGACCAATGCTGTCTCTTCTGCCAAGTATACCCATTATCTGGTCGTAGTGCACAGGACACTATGGAGTCGCCAATCAATAAAATAGAAAAATTTGATTGCGTGGTTAAATGGTTTAGCATTTCGTATGAAAATAAAGCCAACAAAGAACATAAGTTCATTTCCTCTCCACTTCCAGGAATTTTATTTATGATTCTTTTATGGAATTACAGATGCAACAGGGAAGAAAGTGTATTAAATTTGTATTGTCACATTCATAAATGCCAACTGAAAAAATTTCTGAATCGTTCATAATTTTACAGTACAACACGATTTAAAACGCAGAAGAATTTCATGGAAATGTTTTGTTCATTTGCTGGTTGGGGGATAGCTTCATCAGAGGATTTCTACCGTCGCACGCCTGGTACACAACGAGTTGGTCACATGACAAAGAACGATATTTCACGCTCGCAGCAGGCGGAGAAATATCGTGTTCATTCCGCTATGCTCTGTGATGAAACTTCGTGGAAGGCTAAAAATAAGTTAAAAGTTCTGCAACTACAAAACATCTGGTGAAAACCTATTTCAAAATTTTTTATGAGCAACAGTCACGCAACAGTACGTTTACGACTTCGCAGCTTATACGGACGGAGGATTCGCTTTTAGTTTCATTCCCGCCGTCAAATTTCCAGCTGATAATAAGATTAGCAAATGAGAAAAATTTTACTTTCCTAATTCGAGAGATATGCAGCGAAAATTGTGAAAGGTTAACAGATGACGTCCCATTGTAATTACTTGACGGTTGTTATTGTTTCACACTGAAGAGCGAAAAGGCTTGATTAAGGGGAGTAGCACACGCGGTCAGCCATGATGACGTGGTTGTATGAAAGACAAAGTGAAAATATATTGCTTTATGTAAAGGACTTACGTTTCTTGTAATTTTCAGTACGAACCTCTTTCCGGAGCATATGTGTGCTTTATTAAAATATATAACACATTAACCAAAGACTTTTAGACAAATTAAAGCAGTTGTACAAAGAAGAACATAACTGAATAATAAACTATGGAGACGTATTCCAAAGATGTGACTGAACAAAATAATTTCGTCTTTGAAGATCATAAATTACAAATGGATAGGATATAATACTGATATTAAGCGGCTAAGTGAAGCAGCTGTGATTATACAAAGTACTTTTTCTTTAACACAACGAGCTAAATTGTAGTAACTGAAATCAAGGAAATGGGGCATGTGAGTAACAGCGGTAATTTACAACATGGTCTGGATCGGATTATGAGTAGTATCTGCAAGTAGAAGTGCTGCTAAGGTAACTGTGTCTGGTCGTTCAGTACTAAGCTTAGGTTGATGAACATGTATTTATTAATTTTCACTATTTCAAGATAGTTCATCTTCCTTCCTTTCTGGATATGATGTCATACTCGATGTTTCATCTTGTAACAATGGCCTTCTTTATGCAGGTGGTTTGCAAAAGTAGAATCTCCTTTTCTACGTTTTCAACGTCCGTGGTGTTCCTTCAAGAGGGTACATATTGTCCTGCCACACTGACCTATATAGAATTTACCACAGACACAAGTAATTTTGTATAATCCACTCTTTTCCAAAGCTGTATAGCTGGCTTTACCATTGGGCATAAAAGTCTCCAACAGTGTTGTGCATATAAAACGATGTTTCTCCATTCCTATACTTAAACTTTCTGGCTACGTCCAGTGAGACTTTTCCTAAGTATGGAATTGTGCACCGTTTATTGGATTCTTGAGGCAGTGGATGAAGGACAGGATAAAGAAGAAAGTAGGCCTGTCGGTTTTGCTTGTTGAGCATTATAGCCAT
The DNA here is from genome assembly GCF_021461385.2 of Schistocerca piceifrons. Lineage (NCBI taxonomy): Eukaryota > Metazoa > Arthropoda > Insecta > Orthoptera > Acrididae > Schistocerca > Schistocerca piceifrons. Next base: position 746,021,205 of record NC_060141.1, read on the forward strand.
CATCCTACCTTAGTGGACTCCATAATCCACACAAAGCAAAAACAACAAGAGAAAATACGTGCTATATTTAACATGGTGTATAGCTCGAGCATGATATGGTGGCCGATGTGCAGTGATAAGTTTTCGTCCAAAGCCCTGGTCGAGTTCCTTCGTTTGTTTGGAAGGGGAGGCCGATAAGTGTTTTCCACCTTTCCGCCAGTCAGCGATGACAGAAACGAGGCGTGCACCCTACAGCCTTTCTCCAAAGATTTTGCAGAAACTATTAGGTCAAACAAATTAATTTTTCCGTTACTTATAACTCTGTATGTATGGGTCATGATGATGTGCCCATCATTTCGTTAATGGTCATAGTTATTGTGATATTTACGTGTAAGTAAGACACTGCACTAAATTCGAAAACGTGTGCAATGTGACACAGAGATCGCTATGATTTTGGGTTTGGTGCACATTACATAATATGTAGTTGTGTATGAAAGTTAGCTAACGTATTGAATTTTTCTTTAGATTTGGGTGAGGTACCTATCTGTTACCAATCATGAGAAAATTGATCAGATGTAGAACACTCATTTGCGATCTCGCCGCGGCAGCGATAAAGCCAAGGTCAAATATCCACAACATTCCTCATGTTTCCTAAACGGTTTCAGATGGCGAAATGAGATTTTGACAAATGATAGCACACGAAGAGGAGAGTATTTTACAATACCGTTGTTATGTGAAACTTCTTTATCTACCGTATTATTCTAAGAATTGTAGACTTTTCGAGGAAACACTGTAATTTTTAAGGGCCATCGATAGCTTTTGAAACGAGAAATGCTGTTGGTTTTAGTATGGCGTGTGTGAAGAGATTACACGTTTTTTTGTACTGTTGATGTGCTTTTTCATAAACTGCTGATTTTACTTTTCCTCAGTCACTCACTTAATAAGCTTACTAAACCACTGTTTCAGAATTCTATCGCAGCTGCATCTGCACAGCATGTTTGACGTGAGACGTGTAATCTCCGCTGTGTTTTGTCAAAAGAAGCAAATTTTCACATGCCAATCAGAGAAATGTGTAGGTTTTATTCAAAATTCGCCACTCATGACGCTTTTTTGAAAGTTGCAAATGGTTAACAGGCCAGGCGAAAATAAATCTTTGCATTTTCGTCGGAATTCTTTTTAGATAGTAACGAAAGCAGAGGTCACTGTAGATCCTGTTGAATGAACACCATGCAAGTGTGGGCGTGGAGGGTCCCCACTTAATATTTACAAAAAATGTGAACATAGCCCTTAGTTTAGAACGACACTTCCCCTACAGTGCTCAGCACTTCCCCTACAGCAATCTGAGCGATACCCCTGCTGCTCTCCCCACGCTTCTGCAGTCGACAGCGCACCTAGCGGCCACGGCACTGTATCTTGTGCTTTGGGAAGCTACCAAACACTGCACTAGTGTGGAACGTAGTGGGCATGGTAAAAAAGTCAGTGTTGCAGCTAGAGATTTTCTAACCTTGACTATCATTGTTTTGAAGTGCATTCGATCTTATTAAACGACCAGCTCAGCGCGACCAAGTCTTCTTTCTTTTTATGCCACTAGGGATGCCACTAAATTGGGTATCCTTCAGCAGCTACTATATTTTGGAAAAGAAGATTTCTTGAAGTTCTGTTTCTCTGAGTAATAGGCCTGTGTGCGTAATTAACATGGTCTATTAAAATATTTTCAATATCGCCTACACCCGATACTGGCATAATTCATATTGCAGGTAGTGGTTGACGTTTCACATGTGGCTGAACACTTCCTCTTTCCTTAAATAACGTAACTATGCGGCGAACGGTCAGGACACTTGGATGATGTCGTCCAGGATACGGAGCAGCATACATAGCAAACGCCCGTTGGTCATTTTGATCACAATAGCTATACATCAACACGATATCGACCTTTTCTGCAATTGGTGGACGGTTCATTTTAACACGGGGAATGTATCACGAAGCAAACACCGTCCGCACTGGAGGAATGTTACATGATACCACGTACTCATACGTTTGTGACTATTACAGCGCCATCTATCACAAAGCAAGAAAAGTGGTCCAACTAAAACATTCATATTTCTTTACGTACTACACGAATATGTAATAAAAATGGGGGTTCCTATTTAAAAAAAGCAGTTAATATCCGTTTGACCTTTGGCAGCGCCGTCTAGCGGGCCAACCATAGCGCCATCTGGTTTCCCCCTCCAAGCTAGACGAGTTTCGTTCTCTGTAGTTTTTTCCGTAAATGCTTATTTCGTGAGATATTTGGCCCGGTCACTATCAATGGACCACCCAGTATATGACGTCGCGTACTGAGATGCGTGAAGAACTGCCGCATCATTCGTGATGTTTTCATTTATTACTTCGTTACTACTAACTCTGTTTGCAGTACATTTGGAGACAGTAGCCACATATACGAGCAAAATTATATCGTTGTGCAGCACATAGTTTAGAAGATACGAAGTCATAAACATTTAGCTGTGTGAAAATGAACCTGCAGGGCGAAATTCGCTTGAGATACAGGTGACGTATGTGTACGAACACCTGTGAAGTATGTGAAATACACGTGAAATATGTTTGACATGTGGGTACGCGGGCAGAGCCGCGAGTAAAAAGCTCATTCTAAAAACGTGGAACGATTTCGACCAAATTTGCTAAATGCGAGGGGCGTTCACTAAGTAGTGCAACAGAATTTTTTCTGAAAACAGGTTGGTTTTACTCTGGGTTCTAAGAAACTATGCTATTTCCCCCTCTTCTGGGCACAAAACCCTGTTTTTCAAGGTACTGTCCGTTCATTGCGACGCCCTTACGCCACCTTAGTGGGAGGGTTTGTGTGCCCGCATGGAACCACCCTTGTTGCATCAATAACCCCCCTATCATACAGATTCCCACGGAGTGCGCCCTTCATTGGACCAAACAGATGGAAATCAGAAGGTGCGAGATCCGTACTGTAGGATGAAGAACACTTCAGTGAAATTTTGTCAGCGTCTCGTGGATGTGCAGACTTGTGTACTCGTACCTTGCGTTGTCATGGAGAAGGAGAGATTCGTTTGCATGTTTGTGGCGGCAACGACACTCAAGTCGTTTCCTGTGGGTAGCGCAGTACACTCCAGAGCTGATCGTTGCGCCATGAGGCAGGATGTGTAACAGAACAACCCTTTCAGAGTCCAAGAAGACCATCACCATGGCTTCACCAGCTGAGGGTACGGCATTCAACTTTTTCTTTGGAAGAGTGGTGATGTGGTGCCACTCCATAGATTCCCGTTTTGTTTCAGATTCGAAGTGATACATCTGTGTTTCATCGCCTGTGACAATGTGCGAGAAAAAATTCTCACTATCAGCCTCGTACAGTGCAAGCGATCCGGCACGGATGGTCCTTCACTGCTGTTTACGATCTTCTGTCGGGCGGCGAGGAATGCAGCGGGCACACACCTTGCAGTACCCCAACTGATGGACTAGTCTGTCAGCACTACCCACAGAGACGTCCAATTGTGCAGCGAGGTCGATCGCCTCGAATGAGACGGTCCGCACGTTCCAACACTGCAGGAGGCTCACCTATGTTCTAGCGGCTGGCATGCGGAGATGGAGCACGTTCCCGCGACCTAGTTGTGATGATGATAGACGCCTCGACGAACAACTCATTGTGCTTTCATTTACTTGCGGGTCAACGTAGGCATTCTGTAAGCACTCTCGCGTCCGTTGGCCGTCGTAATTTATTATTTACTGCAGAAATTGTTTGGTAATGGTGATTGTTGCCGACTTACGTGGTGGGCCTTAATCAAAACGATATTTCATTCAATTTTGATTTACAATTACATGCTTTTGTGAACTTCTCTTTTTTAACTATATTAATCTTCAGTGTAAATTATTCGTTACGTTAATGAACGTTAGATTCGCTGAATCTTAAAACATGAGCGTATAAGTTGAACAATGGAATAAACTTTTCATAATAATTTCCTCGGCTAGTCAGTTTACTTTAAAGCAAAAAAATCTTTAGTTATTAATTACAATTGCGGCCCACACACGCGCGAGAGTATTTTTTCTCACCTCCGTTAACCATTTCATTGTAGTCGGAGTCCTGGCTCTGGCTCTCGGCTGTTGTACTGAAAATAAGAATCGTAAAGCTACGTATTTTCTTCAACGTCGGGCGGTTGTGGAGAAAAATTTATACTATGTTAATAGCGGGCGGCTTTTTCGCTTCCGCTAATTTTTATAAGTTAATATAGCCACATAATGGCGTCGTTGGCTGCATCGGTCGCTGAGATTGTTGCACTGTAAATTACTCGAATGCAGGTTAATTCAAGGAAGGCGGACATGAAATCGGGATCACCTCTTACAAATTAAAAGTGAACAATGATGTTAAATCAATATATTTTCTGCTTAATTAGTACAAATATGCTTACATTTGCCAGCACTCGCAAGATGTCCGTCTACACGCAACAAAGACAAGAGAAGAAGTGAAGACGACTAAAAAATTAACAAAAGAGCGTATCTTGTCGTCTCTTTACATCATTTTGTTATATTTCTTTGCCCTCAAAACTTACACAGAGAAATTATTATAATACGGAAAGAAATGTATGTTCGCCTGAGCAGCTAGTGTCCTTTTATTGTTCAAATTTTAAATGTCTCTTCTTTAAAAATACTGTTTTGTAAGTCTTTTCTTATTATTTCACTGGCGACGCTATAGCGCCTATGAATATATGCAATGCTCTGGTTTACCGCCAGAACAGAATCAACGATAGTTCTGTGCTTCGACCGCAACTCCGTCACAGAGGCCGTTTTAAAGGCCAAGTATAACGCCGCCACCTACAGGAATTTCATGAAACTATAGGAGGTGAAATGAGAATATTCCCCGATGTCACGTAACAAATTCCACTTTTCTTCCACCTGAAACTGGCCGAGAGAAAAATGTGTTGTACTGCTTATTCAACGCCCCTCGTATATTGTTTACGGTTTGGAAACAAATTCTGTGGGTGTGAGAAAACCTGCTACCAGTTTGGCTGAGCGTGACAATATGAAGAAGAGAAGGGGAGCAGGAGGAGGAAAAGGGCAGTCAGCGAGGGCGAAGGCGGAGATGTGTTCATGTAGGGGAGGAGTTGGACAGAGAAAGGAAAGAGCAGGAGACGAACACAGAGGGGAAGAGGAAGAGACAGGCAGGGAGAGGGGAGAGGTGGAGATGAGCAGAGGGAGGGGGAGTGGCAAATGGTGAGAGAATGGCAACAGGAGGAGACAGACAGAGAGAGGGGAGGGACAAGATGGTCTAATAGAAGACTGGAATATCTATGTATCTGAGCAATGCCGTGTACCCAGCTGGTTCCATAAGTAAAGGAAGACTACACAGCGCATTTCTCATTCGCACCAGGTATGAATTTTTATCATTTATGAGAAAATCATATAATGCCTCATGTGAGAGGGAGAAATATTAGCAGCACTTATCGGAATTCGCAGCATATAGAACCACACCGTGGCATTGCTACTCACGTTTGCCTACTGTCACGCAAGTACGGTATCGATGGATTTAGGAGGGCCTTACTCAGCACCGTGACGGACCTCAGTGGCGCTGCGCGACTAGCACCTGGGAGGACGAGTGTATTGTTAGCTCATCCGTGCAGGCTTGGGCAGCGGAGTCACTTGAACGGAGATGGAATGGGTCGACAGCTCTGCGGAACCAAAGACACTCCTCGTAACTCACAACCAAACTGTCATATTCCAACCTAACCTAGTCCAGGGGCTAAGTGTGTGCCACCACAGGCGATAATATTCTTTTTATGTTCGTTGGCTTTGCGAACTCACAACCAAAGTATCATCTTCCAAGGTCTCAGGTTGTCACTGTAATCAGATTTATTGCTTTCACATTCATTGGCTTCGACACCTCACCATAGAACTGTTGCATTACAAAGCAATTTGACCTCGTCTCAAGATGGACAAGCCAACCTGGAACTGGTAAAGGCAAGATAAAAAAGTGACCAAATGTAATTAGGTCTCGCGCACTGAGGGCTTCCTACAGATTCAGTTATATGTGCGTATAGGTCGTCCATCCTGGGGATCGAGAGACGAAATTATTTTTATCTGTTACTGATACTGGCAAGATATTGCTTCCAGGAGTTCCAAGACAACACCAAAACTCTGCAGTAGTTCCTCAGACTATACCAGACATACGAAAAGAAGCGAGCAGGGGACTTCAATTTATGTATGTGAAGAGAGGAAATTTAACAAAACATGTATTTATTTACTTAAAAGCATCGCTACGACTTACTTTTTATATCGGCATGCAGTGACGTTTCTCTATTACGCTTTTTTTGGGTGATGACTGCAATGTATGCTCAAATGTCAAAAAGATATTTTTATGTGATATAATTACAGTCTAACAACTTTCAGACATTTTACTTTGCTTCAACTGTGAAACCTTGCTTGTTGCCAAATTTCATGACTCTAGATCAACGGGGTTTGATGAGTGAGTTTTCTAGTATCAAAATGTGACATAAATGATCGTATCTTGTGACTGAATTAATTTAGATGCTTAAAATTTTTCTGTCGTCGAGGGACCACACACATTAATATAAGAAATAAATCTGAACCTGATACGTCTACCGATTCCTGAGAAGAAAGGTTCTTAACAGTCAGATAAGCAGACCCAATAGAGGTACCGTTTTTCAGACTGAGTCACGGAACCCTAAAAAAATGACTGGTCGCACATGTTCCAGCCTTTCCACATATATCAAAACTAATGGCTAGTAACACGTATTGTAAACGAGAAGACACTGTGCTACGTTGCTAGAAAGAAAAATTCTTAGTCTGTCTGTACGCTACCTGGGAAACCAGAAAGGGCCCCAGACTCCTTAGAAATGTCTCTCTACACCAGTGCTCCAACACTATTTGTTTTAGGAAATGTCTTGTTTCTAGAAAGACATGCCTTTTCAAATTAGTCACTGTCTTGCCAGCAGTATAACAATCGACATATTCGCGAATGGAGATCGCCAGCAAACCTAGTATTTCCATTTGGCATTCATCACCGTCGTATGGGAACGGCACGTGGCGTGATCGCATGGAGTGACACTAACAACACAACACGATCACGTTTGGCGTATAACATGAAAAGTAGCGGTTACGTTTCACATATGTTTAGGTAGATGTACACCCGAGATCTGATCTGTACGATACCCATGTCCAGGCTGAAAACTCTAACGACTTTACATGTCTAACTCTAACGACTTTATGTCCTCAATTAAATGACGCCTTTCTCAGTCTCTTTGAGATTTTGTTACAGGATCTCAGTCCCGCAAGTCGCCTGGATTAGACGGTATGTTCAATTTTGGCCACTCGTTGGTGGCGCTTTAAAGTCAATGGTAAATGAAGTGATGCGGGGAGTCTCACGTCCTGTTCCTTTTCAGGAAGGGAAACTGGTCCTCCTCCCGAAATCCACAGGTGTGCCGGAGCGCACGATACTGACTTCTGTTCTCGAATATCGCGATGTAATTTCGGTGGCGGCTTTGCTTTTTCTTGATTTCCAAAAAGCGTTTGATAGTGTCAGCCATGATTTTTTAATAGAGTGCTCACCGCTGTCGGCTTTAATAATGATGCTCGACAGGTCTTCACAGGGGACCCCCCAGATATCGGTCAGACAGGGTTTACCCCAGGGAAGCCCCTTATCCATGTCACTTTTTGTCATGTTCTTAGAGCCCTTACTTCGCCGCCTCGCCATGCAATTACGTTGCTGGACTATATTGGGAGAACTCTTTCCGGTCCGTGCATACGCCGATGACGTCATGGTTTTAGTACGACATGTCGAGGACATACTGAGGCTTAAGGATATCTTGGATTGATATTGTCGTCTTGCTGGTGCTCTCATTAATGATCGTAAATGCACGTCATACCGTTGAGAGGCTTCGACCATGTCGTCATTCCTTGGGCGACGGTCGTCAATCGCCAAAAGCCCTTAGGGATCTTGGTGGATCACAGTCCGATCAAAATGGCGACAATAAATTGGCGTGAGGTTACGAATCGTGCTCACGGGGCGAACCTTGAACATGAACGCCGTTCCCTTAGCCTCCTCCACAAGGTACGGGTTTTAGAGACCTATGTCTTCAGTAAAGTATATTACGTTGCGCAGGTCTTCCCGTTTCCCGCGATGATGGCCCGCAGACTGAAACAGCTGTCTGGTCGATTCCTGTGGCCATATCTTTCGTGTCCGGTATGAAGTCGTGGCCAGGCCTCGAAAGCTTGGAGGATTGGGTCTGTCCGATTTGCCCGCCGCAGTTTTAACTTGTACGCGGGCTCCGAATTCAGTTACCTCTCGTTTACTTTCCCGCCTCCGGCCGGTCTGTCTGACCCCTGCTGTTGATGTTGGACAGATTAATAATAAACTGCGGAACATCGTGAATAATTTCTAATTATCAGTTCCTAGGTGCTATAATATTATCTTGGAACTCTTCCATTTGGTCCGTGTTTGCATAGAAAAATAATAATATCACAAATTAAGTCCACCTTGATGCAAAACAACTTGTTATTCGTTTATTTCTTTATTATCCCAAACTAGTTTCTATTACGCATATTACTACCAACATGTTATCACTCCGTTGGGGTGCAACAAGTCCCCTTTCTCCTGTTGAATTTGCTTCCCCGTCAACGTCTTGGTAAACGGTCTGGTCTCAGTCTTCCTATACTGCCGATGAAGGTTGTTTCAACGTGGTATAAGGTCATTCACCGTTTAATACCTACTGGTGATCGTCTTTATCGTATTGGACTTCGTCCGACTGATCAGTGTGAGGAATGTCATCAAGCTGACACCTTACTTCACAGGCTTGTTGCTTGCCACCGGGATCATTAGCTCTGGGTCCGCCGTCAATTAGCTTTCCTTACTCGAGGTACTGTAACCGCTTTCCCAGACGACATTTTCCTACATCCGGGCATATCCCTTTTTCCTCAGACAAAAACGAACTCGATTGTCAGGCTCTTGGGTTACTATGTTTACTATGTCGTTGAAGGCGGGAATGACCCAGATCGCTGCGTACTTCACCATTGTCTGACAACTACGCATTGGAAATTGCAGCAGTTGCCACGATACCGAACACTTCTTGCGAATATGCTTTTTCTTGTGTTTAACCGTCAGGGTGTTCGTTAAGTTCCCCTTGTTATCCCTGTTTCTTCCCTGAGCTTGAGTGCCCTCTCTTGTAGCTTTGTTTTGTCACTTTTTCTCTTTCACGTGTATATAAAAAAAAACAAAAAAATAGACAAGGAGGGTGGGATAATGGGTTAGTCTTCCCGTTCAGAATTTAATAATTATTTGTGCTTGAACTAATTTGTTGATTTTCTTTTTGCAGCTGATATTAAATTGTGATTTGACTACGGCTGTCTGATTTTGATGAAAATACCAAGTCAATCTGTTAATAAAAAAATGGTGGTCAGCGTGACTGAATGTCATACCTAACGGCCCGGGTTCGATTCCCGGCTGGGTCAGACATTTTCTCCGCTCGAGGACTGGGTGTTGTGTTGTCCTTAATATCATTTCATCCCCATCAACACTCAATCGCCGAAGGGGCGGCAACTCGAAAGGCTTGCACCAGGCGAAGGGTCTATCCGACGGGAGGCCCTAGCCACAGGGCATTTCCATTTATATTATTTATAACATTTTGCCTTTCAGAACAAATAATGTTTGGCATAGGGCTGTTACCCATCCCTGCAGTTAAATCTCTTGCTATACTAGATCATAATTTTTGTTTATCTTGTATAGGGTTCTTTTCAAGATATCATAGAAGTCTTCAGGTTCATCATCCTGTCCCTCCTGTGGGGCTTATACTCAAATTACCGATAGATAATGTTTTAGTATCTTTATTAACCCTTCATTGATGAATGTGTAAGAGTATACTTTGTTTGTTAAAGTTTTCTTCCACATAACAGTAACTCCAGCACAGGCTCTTACCTCTTGATGGATTCCGCTGTAGATCATGTCATTCCTGTATATTGTTGGGGAACGTCGTGATTTCTTTTTCGTTGCCGTTGTGGTGGCCACGTGAATATTTTATGATTTTATTTCCTTTTCTGGTTGTACTTCGCTATCGTTTAGACTGTGGACATACCAAGTAGCCAATTTAACACAACTTTGACATACAACAGGAACAAATGACACAGAACAGACAGCGTATTCAAACTGGCTTGTAATTATTGTCTTTGAAAAAAAGTGTTATTTGTCTCAGTCTCATAGCGTATTTATTCCACTGACCTTCTGTACTAGGCTATAGCAGTTCATTCCGTGCGAGGTGCAATTTTCTTTGATCTATGTTACTTGGCAGTGAGGCATCATGTGAAAGTTACTTTCGTCCTTACGTTTAGCACTCAAGTGCATATTGTGAAAAATGATGGTCCTATAACACTCCCTCACGATACGCCTGAAGATTTCCGTCCGTTAAGAAGTTTACTAGGAACTCTTCAGCACAATCACACGGCTGAAGTGATATCCCATTCGCTAATATTTTGGTCATTTGGTGGCAGTGCTGGCCTGTATCGGACGTCTTTTGGAAGTAAAGGGACACTGTTCCTACCTGGGCCTGCTATTTGCTGACTTGTGGGTCTGGAGCGAGAACAGAAAAAAATCAAGTAATCAGAATAACACAGGAGACAACTTTTCAATTGAAAATGCTAATTTTCAGATGCGGTGTGTAACCTCCTCATTTTTCTCACACAGTACATTTAATTTTTGGCAGTATCCTGCAACACTGCAAGAGAACGGGAACGGCCGACGTAATTTTATTATTAGAAACGATTTATGTATGTATGTGTATCGAAGCTCAACTTGTTTTAAGTCTTAGTAACTGAACAGTTTCATCAAAACTAATGTAATGCCAAGAGTAACGTGGGTCACCTAAACAGGTTAATTTATTATAGAAGGCACGCAACTTGATTCATGTGCTTGACCTGTACTCTTCCTGAAGCAGTCTTAGTACTTCTCATTCACGAAAACAAGGAAGCAAAATTTATATAAACAATAGTTACGCAATTAAATTTAGTTACCCACGAGCGTATAGTGCAAGTGCTAATCAACTATATGGTTCCGTGGACCCACAAGTAGATTAACATACAAAAATTCACTGACTATATAAATACAAACAACTGGCGTATGACGTAAACAACAACCACCAAACAAATATCCACCAGATTACAAATTTGAATAGTTGCGCTTACTGCAGTTCTCAGTCGATGACAACAAAGCACACGCTAACACTACTTAGAGAGCCGCATAATGCTCAGCTGAAGATTTCATAGTTTGTATCGATTGACTGTTATTCGGTGTGTGTGCTGTATTTTGTACAGCACCAAGATTTGAGAAATTATTAAGTGTATGGCGCATAATTTATTGTTAAATGCTGTGATATGTTTCCAGATGCTCTGATCTGTTGCTAACATACACTGAAGGTGGAATTATGTTTATGTAGGCAAAAAGTTAATGTCTGTCCATTTCATATTATATATACAAATAAGTGTCTTGCCAAACTGATTTATCAATGCGACGTTTTGTATGACGCCGTGATATACCGATCAGCCAAAACATTATGACAACTGGCCACCGTGACGTCGGATGCCAACTGGTGGCGTTACGGGCACATAAAACTATAATAAAAAGTATACAAGCGGAGCAGGCGCGGGCGGGGGATAATCCTAGCGAAGATACGGGTTACAAATGGGGAAATCCATTGAAATAAGCTACTTTGGCGAAGGAGAGATTATTATTACGTAGAGCCTGTGAACGAGTATAGCGAAAACGGCGAAGCTGGTCGAATGTACACGTACTACTATCTACGGAAAGAGGTGTAAGGAGAATGAAAGAACCACTAGGTGCTAAATGGTTGAACGTCCCCGACTCTTCCCAAAACCCGGGGTTGGAGGCTTGTCTGCTCTGTAAAGTGTGGCATATCTGCCGAAAGAGCACAGTAGTGCTGCACGGACAAGTGTTTCGAAGCACACCATACACCGTACGTTGTTGACCATGCAGCTCCGCAGTAGACCACCTCTACGTATCCACATGCTGACCCAACGACATCGTCAATTATACTACTGGCCATTAAAATTGCTACACAACGAAGATGACGTGCTACAGACGCGAAATTTAACCAACAGGAAGAAGATGCTGTGATATGCAAATGATTAGCTTTCCAGACCATTCACACAAGGCTGGCTCTGGTGGCGACACCAACAACGTGCTGACATGAGAAAAATTTCCAACCGATTTCGCATGCACAAACAGCAGTTGACTGGCGTTGCCTGGTGAAACGTTGTTGTGATGCCTCATGTAAGGAGGAGGAATGATATCCATCACGTTTCCGACGTTGATAAAGATTGGATTGTAGCCTATCACGATTGCGGTTTATCGTATCGCGACGTTACTGCTCGCGTTGGTCAAGATCCAATGACTGTTAGCAGAATATGGAATCGGTGGGTTCAGGAGGGTAATACAGAACGCCGTGCTAGATCTCAACGGCCTCATATCACTAGCAGTCGAGATGACAGGCATCTTATCCGCATGGCTGTAACGGATCGTGCAGCCACGTCTCGATCCCTGAGTCAACAGATGGGGTCGTTTGCAAGACAAGAACCATCTGCAGGAACAGTTCGGCGACGTTTGCAGCAGCATGGATTATCAGCTCGGAGACCATGGCTGCAGTTACCCTTGACGCTGCATCACAGACAGGAGCGACTCTGATGGTGTACTCAGTGACGAACCTGGGTGCACGAATGGCAAAACGTAATTTTTTTGGATGAAACCAGGTTCTGTTTACACCATCATGATATTTTCATCCGTGTTTGACAACATAGCGGTGAGCGCACATTGCCAGCGTGTATTCGTCATCGCCATACTGGCATATCACCCGGCGTGATGGTATGGGGTGCCATTGGTTACACGTCTCGGTCACCTCTTGTTCGCATTGACGGCACTTTCAACAGTGGACGTTACATTTCAGATGTGTTACGACCCGTGGCTCTACCCTTCATTCGATCCCTGCGAAACCCTACATTTCAGCAGGATAATGCACGACCGTATTTTGCAGGTCCGGTACGGGTCTTTCTGAATACAGAAAACGTTCGACTGCTGCCCTGTCTAGCACATTCTCCAGATTTCTCACCAATTGAAAACGTCTGGTCAATGGTGGCCGAGCAACTGGCTCGTCACAATGCGCCAGTCACTACTCTTGATGAACTATGGTATCGTGTTGAAGCTGCATGGGCAGCTGTACCTGTACGCGCCATCCAAGCTCTGTTTGACTCCACGCCCAGGCGTATCAAGGCCGTTATTACGGCCAGACGAGGTTGTTCTGGTTACTGAATTCTCAGGATCTATGCACCCAAATTGCGTGAAAATGTAATCACATGTCAGTTCTAGTATAATATAGTTGTCTAATGAATACCCGTTAATCATCTGCATTCGTTCTTGGTGTAGCAATTTTAATGGCCAGTAGTGTATTACTAATTTAAGATTGGCACGCATAAAAGAAATTTTCTTCATTACGGAAACAACTATGTTCAGACCACGTACTTTTGATGCCAGGAAACTCTTTCATTTCTGATGAGGGTTAATTAATACACAATTTGTGCAGATGAGGTCCCACTGTACCTAACAGTTCCTCACAAAAGTATCTAAGTTGGTTACGCATTTATTTCATCGCTAGTGTCTCAATGGTACGGATGCTGGCATTCAACGTTCTTAGATGAATACTCCAGTTTGTTTAGCCATACATTTCAGATTCTTACTCTTATTCTCATGGTCGCAGCCAGAATATTCGGAAAACGTTCTTGTGGGTACAAGGATGGGAATGGTCTTCCAAAAGGACACAGGATGGATCCCCTGTAAACATCGTCTAAGGCTAACTTTCCCCGAAATATGGGTTGACAGAAATTATAACGTTTCTTGGCCACCAAAGTCGTCGCACCTTACCTGTGTGGATTTTTGTCTGAAAAGCGAAGAAAAAAGCAGGGAAACAAAACACGAGAGATGAATTCAGTGTTAATATTATAAATAATGCTGCTCTCATAAAAGAATGCCAAGACAATCTCAGAAGAGAGTCACATGGTATTGTTAAGAGGATTCGAAATTGTACGGAAGTGAGACGTGAATTTCTGAAAATCAAGTTTGAAATTAATCATTTGCCTAGGCGAATCAAATTCTCTGGTTCTTTGCTTGGGTTGCATTCTAACAGTTGTATCCCTAGAGAGATGAAAACTGGACACATGTTACGTGGAACGTTTTAGTCATGTTAATATATACAGTCATCTCTTACAATATTTACTGTCCCTCCTGGTACAACTTCTTTATTTATTTACGTAACTCAGTTCACAGTTTATTCGCAGTCAATTACAATTCTCATGCTATTTGTATGAGCGCTATTCCTACACTAACTGAAGTGCCATTATTCGATTCCTATACATACCAATCGCTAAACCCTGTTTGCCAGTTCATTTGAACGTAACGGTTCATTGTTTACATTCCGTTAACCACTGTATCCCTGCCATCTCTATTACGTAATCCGATTTACACACTGTTCTCCACATTTTAACAGCTTTCCGACACCTGAAATGATGATTAGTGAAGACCGGATTATATGCATCGCAAAAACCTTAAAATATGCGTGAGAAATTGCGAATTATGCAAGATCAAATAATAAAAACACATGGTAGTTACTGCGTGCATTATATCTCAAAGTCGAACCTGTGCATATCTATGACCAGGAAGAGTGCCGGTCACACGAAAAAACGGTACATTTACAACGCTGATATCATTTTCTGGATATTTTCTGGAAGAGATTAGGAAGGTGGCCTTTCTATGATTATTTTCTAGAAATTTGCAAAATGAGGACGCATACCGTGATTCAAGAATTGTTCCTTCTTTGCTGTTGTCGGTAACAAGCGGATGCGATATGAGTGAGTCGCAGCGAAACAGTCGATATGTACAACACCAACTTCGAGATACACTCCTGGAAATTGAAATAAGAACACCGTGAATTTATTGTCCCAGGAAGGGGAAACTTCATTGACACATTCCTGGGGTCAGATACATCACATGATCACACTGACAGAACCACAGGCACATAGACACAGGCAACAGAGCATGCACAATGTCGGCACTAGTACAGTGTATATCCACCTTTCGCAGCAATGCAGGCTGCTATTCTCTCATGGAGACGATCGTAGAGATGCTGGATGTAGTCCTGTGGAACGGCTTGCCATGCCATTTCCACCTGGCGCCTCAGTTGGACCAGCGTTCGTGCTGGACGTGCAGACTGCGTGAGACGACGCTTCATCCAGTCCCAAACATGCTCAATGGGGGACAGATCCGGAGATCTTCCTGGCCAGGGTAGTTGACTTACACCTTCTAGAGCACGTTGGGTGGCACG
Organism: Schistocerca piceifrons; assembly: GCF_021461385.2. Classification (NCBI taxonomy): domain Eukaryota; kingdom Metazoa; phylum Arthropoda; class Insecta; order Orthoptera; family Acrididae; genus Schistocerca; species Schistocerca piceifrons. The sequence continues at coordinate 746,036,588 of NC_060141.1, forward strand.
GGATACATGCGGACGTGCATTGTCCTGTTGGAACAGCAAGTTCCCTTGCCGGTCTAGGAATGGTAGAACGATGGGTTCGATGACGGTTTGGATGTACCGTGCACTATTCAGTGTCCCCTCGACGATCACCAGTGGTGTACGGCCAGTGTAGGAGATCGCTCCCCACACCATGATGCCGGGTGTTGGCCCTGTGTGCCTCTGTCGTATGCAGTCCTGATTGTGGCGCTCACCTGCACGGCGCCAAACACGCATACGACCATCATTGGCACCAAGGCAGAAGCGACTCTCATCGCTGAAGACGACACGTCTCCATTCGTCCCTCCATTCACGCCTGTCGCGACACCACTGGAGGCGGGCTGCACGATGTTGGGACGTGAGCGGAAGACGGCCTAACGGTGTGCGGGACCGTAGCCCAGCTTCATGGAGACGGTTGCGAATGGTCCTCGCCGATACCCCAGGAGCAACAGTGTCCCTAATTTGCTGGGAAGTGGCGGTGCGGTCCCCTACGGCACTGCGTAGGATCCTACGGTCTTGCCGTGCATCCGTGCGTCGCTGCGGTCCGGTCCCAGGTCGACGGGCACGTGCACCTTCCGCCGACCACTGGCGACAACATCGATGTACTGTGGAGACCTCACGCCCCGCGTGTTGAGCAATTCGGCGGTACGTCCACCCGGCCTCCCGCATGCCCACTATACGCCCTCTCTCAAAGTCCGTCAACTGCACATACGGTTCACGTCCACGCTGTCGCGGCATGCTACCAGTGTTAAAGACTGCGATGGAGCTCCGTATGCCACGGCAAACTGGCTGACACTGACGGCGGCGGTGCACAAATGCTGCGCAGCTACCGCCATTCGACGGCCAACACCGCGGTTACTGGTGTGTCCGCTGTGCCGTGCGTGTGATCATTGCTTGTACAGCCCTCTCGCAGTGTCCGGAGCAAGTATGGTGGGTCTGACACACCGGTGTCAATGTGTTCTTTTTTCCATTTCCAGGAGTGTATATCGCATGTAGTGTGGGCATGCACAAAAACTCCGTGATACTTTATTTAAAAAACAATGTACAATCAAAAAATTTTTTGAACAGCATTTACTTTAATTTATACTATTAGACCAGAGCATCATTTACAGTCACATTTTATTCTACATTTTTCTACTTTTGTAAACATAAACGACCAAGTCCTATTCCAAAAGTTCGTTACGGTAGTAAAATTGTGTCTTCGATCACTCAAAACATTTTTATAAGCAGAAGAGGACCGTTCTACATCAACTGAGGTACGAGGGGCGTTTGAAAAGTCCGTGCAAAGTCCGACAGATGGCACCACCGGCGCGTATCAAGGTCATGTTTAGTTGGTAGGATATTTGGAATGAACGTACACCAAGTTTGAGCCATATCGATCTTTGTGTTTGCCATTAGTGTGAATCAAGGAAGTCGAGTGATTGTCAAAAAATGGACGAAAATGAATTTCTTGTGGTGATTAAGCATTACTTTATGAAAGGAAAAACGCCTCAGCAGACTAAAGAGAACCCTGATAAACGTTACGGTGACTCTGCACCTTCAATGAGGACAGTTTATAAGTCGTTTCAAAATTTTTGGAGTGGCCATATAAGCACAAGTGAAGCTGAATGTTCTGGATGCCCTGGGGAGGCTACAACGCCAGAAATCATTGATAAAATCCATGATATGGTGATGGATGACAGAAGAGTCAAGGTGAGTGAGATTGCTAGTACTATGAGCATCTTGAATAAACGGGTATATAATATTTTGCGTAAACATTTAAACATGAGAAAGCTATCCGCAAGATGGGTTCGGCGATTGCTCACGCTTGACCAAAAATGGAATCGCGTAAAGTGTTGCAAGGATGGTTTTCAGCTGTTCAGGAAGAATCTGCAGAACTTTAAGGGTCGTTTCGTCACTGTGGATGGAACATGGATACATTACTATACTCCTGAGACCAAAACAAAATCTAAACAATGTGTTACCAAGGGAGAATCTGCACCAAAAAACGCGAAGATCATTCCTTCGGCCGAAAGGTTATGGCGACTCACTTTTGGGATTCGCAAGGGATAATCCTTATCGAATATCTGGAAAAGGGTAAAACTGTTACAGGTGCAAATTATTCGTCGTTATTGGACCGTCTGTAAACCGAGCTGCAGGAAAAACACCGGCGAGTGGACAACAAAAAAGCCCTTTTCTATCATGACAGTGCACCAGCACACATCTCAGCAGTTGTGGTCGGAAAATTACTGGAAATAGGATTCCAACTCGTTTCACATTCCTCCTATTCTCCAGACGTGGCTCCGTCGGACTACTGCTTGTTCCCTAATTTGTAGAAACGGCTAGCGAGTCAAAGATTTTATTCAAACGAGGAGGTTATTGGAGCAACTAATAGCTATTTTGCAGACTTGGACAATTCATATTATTCGGAAGGGATCAACAAATTAGAACAGCGTTGGACGAAGTGTATAAGTCTAAAAGGAGACTATGTCGAAAAATAAAAAAGGTTTACCCCAAACACATAAGTAGTTTTTATTTTTGCACGGACTTTTAAAACGTCGTAACTGAGTAGTATTTGAATTTGGGATCTATATTGGCACTTACTGTTTCTGGTAAACGTTCACCCGTTCCATTAATAAAAGTATCAATTTGGCACAAGGGTTCAAAGCCTGGGTTACTGTTTAAAATGTTTGCAAACTTTTCTTTAAGTTTTCTAGGCAATACGTCCGGAAGTGAGGAGTTCAATAGAATAATTTTATTCATTAACTGAATAGATTCATTCAACGCCAAACCTTGAGTTTCAAGCCTTTTAATTCTTGCAGGTGTATAGGAAAACTGAGTGCTAATCACAGCACTGTCTTTTTTAATACTGGTATCATTAAAAGCTTCCTTGCACTCGCAAACTACCCTTCTAATGGTCTCGAAATGTTTACTGTAAAACAACACAGCTACGACTGACGCTCCCCAACGAGTTATCACTGATTCGGGAGGTACTGGCACATTTGGTAGTTTTTCTTTGTAGATCTTGCTGCGAACAGAAGCCTTTAGACACACTTTGTGGACGAAATCAGTTTATTTGGATTCACAAACGTGGAACATACTTCACATGAATCAAATTGCGATGAAATACTCGGAGGGCTTTACCTTCTTTGATCATATAGGGAGCAGCATCTGAAACAAACACAAACACCATTTTATCTGCAGAAGATTGTGGAAATATTTTTCTAATATCCTCATTCGCAAACCTGGTGCTTGTAGAATGATTTACTTTTTCAAGTTCTTTGTAGACCGCTAAATAGGAAGAAGAAAGCTCTTCCTTTAAAGCACCAACAATTAAATTTCCAATATAACGGTCACAAGTGTCTGTAGTTTCGTCAACTGAAATCCAGATAATACTGTCCTTCAGTTAATTGCGTATTTCTTCCAGAACAGTTACGTAAATTGTCGGAATGTAATTTTTATGCGGTGTTGATTCATATGATATACTTTGATTTAAGCAATATTTACGAAGGAAGCGTTTCGGGATAAGGTTTATAAGTTTGTGAAGGGAATATTGCTTGCAATGAATGCTTCACATAGATCCATGTTAAACCGACTTTCTAGGTTACCTTTGGACAAATCCCTGCTACTGCAACTTGCTGTTGTCAGAAGTTGTTGTCGTGATCATTTCTTCTGCATACCTGCGATATGAAGGCTTGTCTTATGCTGGTCTATTTGAAATGGGTTTTTTATTTTTTTTTTATTTTATTTATTGCAAGAAACGTTTTTGTCGCAAACTCAACACTATAAAACATTCCGTCGTATGCAAATGTTCCAGGATGGTCAGCTATCCACGAAACGACGTTTCGTTTTTCGGGCGGCATGGTGCATAACAAATTGCACACTACACGTCGTAAACACGTTCAACTGTATACAAGTAAATAGAAAGGTAAACTGAAACAATGGATGAGCGTCTAAAAACTTGCGTGGTTTAATTTAATTGTTGCCGATGTGTACGATATGACAGCAGAGGGGATTAATCGTGGCCGCGAGCGCAGGAGCATTGACTGCCCGTTCCTGTTCCTCTTCTGTAACGACTTCGCTAGGCTAGGCAGTGGCTCTAGGATAGCGATTGCGTGCATTTGTAGATCATGGTCACTCTGTGAGACATCAAAACTATATCGAGCTAGAGACCGCCCGTCTAAATTTTTCAAATATTGTAAACATAGAGCGAAAATATGTATCGTCACTAGTTTTTAGGTAAAACATGCAATAACTGGTGAAAAGGAGCCAAATATGCAAATGCATATACAACATGCAAATGCATATAATCCGGTCTGCAATGATTAGCCACGCGACAGCTTCACGAACCCGCGCATGACTGAGCTGTAGCCTTAATTCAACCAGCGTAGTCCGGGGACATTACTCTGACTGCAGTTCCTCGAGGATTAAGCAGAGGTCCACTATTTTTCACCATGTACGTAAACGACCTTCGGTCTACCATTCAATAAGCAGCATTATTTCTCCTTGCATATGACACTAGTATTGTAATCACTCCAAGCATATATACGGAAACAGAAGAAATGGTAAACAATGTTCTTAAAAAATCATAGAATGGTCTTCCACTCAATTTTAAAAAGACACAACAAACGCAGTTCTGCACATCTAGGGCTACTACATGATGAGGAAATAAAGGGTGAAAACTTCAAAAATTCTTAGCTGTGCGTATTTATGAGATTTAAACTGGAAAAGCATATATTGGAACTACTAAAACAACTTATTTCAGCCAAATTTGCTCTTAATTCCATTGAAAATCTTGGGGAGAGGCAGATCAGTAAATCGATAATGCCATGTAGAATAACTTTCTGGGGGAAATCGTGTTTAAGGAAGAAAGATTTCATTGCTCAGAAACGTGCTGTAAGAGTAATATGTGGTGCTCACCTTAGATCATAGTGTAGACATCTGTTTAAGGAGTTGGGCATTCTGACTACTGCAACACAGTATATTCATTCGATCATAAAGTTTGTTGTAAATAATCCACCACAGTTCAAAAGGAACAATGATGCACATAATAACAATACCTGAACGAAGAATGACATTCATTACTTCACGTTAAGTCTGTCTCCATCACAAAAGGGATTGTAAAATCCTGTAGCTACTTAACTTACCTAGTGCTATAAAAGTCCGACAGATAGCAAAGCAAAATTTAAATACCAACAGAGGAAAGTTTCTCCTTGATAGCTCCTTCTATTCAGCAGAATAATTAATTTGTGATGTGAATGAAAAATGACTCGTTCCACATCATTTCCACTTATCGAGCAAATGATCCATGGAACACGAAACGAACTTATTAACTAATCGTTCTCGGCACGTGTATAAAATCTCATAAAAAGTAACCACACACCACACTGAAAAATTTGTGTTCTAAAAGATATATGGTAATTAATACGATCAATGGTACTAATAACTTAACACTATAATACAAAGTAAAATATAAATATCCAAATATAAATTACTTCCCACTTCCCTTCATTTACCCTCTGTCGGCAGCATGTCGAGCTCATTACACTATTCATTCTGTTCAACAGGTCTTGTAGTTCTCACTCACTTTTCACAGTTTCTGTGCTGGCACTCAAAATAATAAGCGCAGTCGCCCGAAGTGTGACATGCTGATGCTCCTCTTGCACACCACCTGGAAGTAGAGACGCTGCGGTCTCAGAGTAGATTTTTACCGAACCTAGACGTTGTATTTTGTATTGCTCCTGGGAAGATCGTACACGACCTAAGCCGCACACAGCAAGACGAAAACATCTCGTCAGTGAACCTAACCGAGGCAGTCTGCAGTATCATAAGTCGATATTTGTTCGATAACTGCGTTAAATGTAGGAATGTCCATCGCCAAAATAGTTGAAGAAGTACTTAACTTTGTGCCCGATAATATAATTTGCGGTTGAAGGATAAAAATATCATTGTTTGAAAGCTACATATTTCTTGGATGCCAATTCATTAGTTTAAGTTAAAATTGTCAATGCATTACGAAATTACTTTAGGCATAAACAGCCCCATACCTCACTTGTGTGGTAGCCAAACTGACAAACATGCTGTGAACACAACTTTAATAAGAAGCTGGTTTGTATGCGGGCCCACAGCCTCGATGTATTCCGTAAAAGGCCGGCCGAAGTGGCCGTGCGGTTAAAGGCGCTGCAGTCTGGAACCGTAAGACCGCTACGGTCGCAGGTTCGAATCCTGCCTCGAGCATGGATGTTTGTGATGTCCTTAGGTTAGTTAGGTTTAACTAGTTCTAAGTTCTAGGGGACTAATGACCTCAGCAGTTGAGTCCCATAGTGCTCAGAGCCATTTGAACCATTCCGTAAAAGTAAACATCGACCGTTCTACAGTGTCAGAAATCCTATAAATCGTATAACCGCTAAATTTTACAGCCTATAATGGACAATCGTTAGAAGACTTAATAAGAAGAATTTTACGGCTGACAACGACAACATACATACGTCTGGTCTGTAAGAGTGCATACCAGTAACATCCACTTTTGTCTAAATCGGTCCTCCTAAAAAAACAACGGACTACTTCATCATTTCGTCAAATGGCTTTCCAGATGTTATTTATATTGGCTGAAGACCAGATTCAGGAATGAAGTAGTACCTGCAACCATACGAATTCGGGCTGGAGTTACTTGCTTGTATCTGACCTGATACCTAAGGCGGCTGCTGTGTCTAGTCCATATAGTTCGATTCCGTATACGAAATCCATTTTGTCACCTAGACTTTCTGAACTTTTTGTTCCTTCGCGGGCCGGCCGGGGTGGCCGAGCGGTTCTAGGCGCTACAGTCTGAAACCACGCGACCGCTACGGTCGCAGGTTCGAATCCTGCCTTTGGAATGGATGTGTGTGGTGTCCTTAGGTTGGTTAGGTTTAAGTAGTTCTAAGTTCTCGGGGACTGATGACCTCAGAAGTTAAGTCCCATAGTGCTCAGAACCATTTGAACCATTTTGTTCCTTCGCGGCACACAGGATACTCGCTATTCTAGCTATCGAGTATTTTATACAAACTTATAGAAAGAAACGTGTGATGCTGGCTTCATGAGCTGCTATTTTAGAAAAGAGAACATGCTGATCCTCTGACTCTCAGGTCTTCCATTTCAGTATAAGTGCTACCTACTCACATGATGTTACAGCGAGAAGAGTTCATTGCTTCGTCTTCATGGATTTAAGATACTTTGTCACTGCCGCTGCCGCATTGGGAGAAAAAGGAGAGAGAGAAAGAGAGAGCCTGAGACCTGTAAATAAAAACCTGTACCTTTATTTTATTTATGTATTGCCCACCACTGTTGAAGCAATTGTGCCACAGCGACAGAAGGCCGTGAATGGCCAGTTAGTAAAGTTCCTGGGGCAGAATTGTGACACAGTGTCTAACGTACTGCTTGTCGTTCTCGAACGAGAAACCGTTTGCCCCTCAGAACCTCCTTTAGCTCACTAAAAATGGCATAATCGTAGGGAAGCTCGATGTATGGAGTGTGACTGAGAATCTACCACTTTAATAAATGCGAAAAACTCCTTTACTGCTCTGGATGTGTGGGGCTTTGCATGATCGTTGCAGGATGGCCCCAAAGGTGAGTTGCCATAGTCGTATCGCTTTGATCACTTCGCGAATTATGTGGTCTGGCTTTGTAAGTAAAGCTGCGCATTCAGCGTTACCCCGTGCTGGAAAAAGTCTATATGAAGTGGCTTTTCCGGAGAGAGAAGGTGGTGAACACAATCACTGTTGCAGTTACATGAAAGGCGGTGCTTATTTTGGGAGGCTGCGATCCAGCATGTCGTTTTGTCTCCAGCAACCAGTCGTCGCAGAAACTGATTGTCTTCCTTGGCACAGCGCATCATATGTTCCATAGAGAGACAGAGACAGAGGGAGAGAGTTCCACTCGACACGCTTCCTGCACTGATTGAAAACTTAGAGGCACTCACTAGGCACAAACTGTGCGAAATTCCAGTGTCCTTTATGACGGCGAGAACACTTCCGAGGCTCAATCCGACCTCTACGGTAATGGATGCTTCCGTCTCTCACTGGTCTTCAATAATGAGAGCACCCACCTCCTGGAGAATGCCACAGGCGATGCGGTGCGGCGTTCCAGAACGTGCATCTAAGCCGAACGACACCCCTCCTGCCCTGAATCGCTAACGCTACGTCTGGACCGCTGCGTCGGACTTGCGCTGCTCTCCGTACATTTGTGCATTTCTCCGATGAATTTCCGTGCCCCGCACTCCTTCCGCTGTCGGAAGACAACACTACACCCGTTTGCTCTTGTTTTTGAGACTCCGTTTCGTTGTTTTCACCATAACTGAGAACAGTAGACTGTATCCGCGTCGTCCGTTGGGTGTACAGCCGTGTCCCTCTAGCGGCGAATTTGGGAGCTCAGCGCTGTTACAAGTTCTCACCTTCTTCCGTGTGCACTAACATTACGATTCTTCCAGAAATTTTCGTTTTCGTGCCTCTAGATTAATTCTTTTTGATTGGATCGTACAGAATGAGAGACAATAATATCTGTAATGTCCTTTCTCCATTTATCACCAACAAGACATTCAAGAACAAATGTGATGGGCTTTCACGTTTTCACTTTATACTGAGTGCCAGTGTTGGTTGGGCACAGCCGCATACCACTAGCTATTTGATGTCCCGAGGAAAATTCTCTCAAGGAATTAGTCTGTTCTACTGCAGTCCCGCGGGTACTAGGTAAACGTAAGTCGATTCCGACAGAGCCCCTCTTCTGTGGACAAGCGTAATGCAGCACAAACTGTGGGCCAGGTGCTCCAACCCTTGGTCCCTACCGTCTGTTTCCCCTCAAAAGCCGTTCATTGCGTTGGGCACAGAAAATCTAGGTATTTGCTAATACAATCTCCTCTTAAGTTTTCGAAGCTGGGATTGAGTTGAGATTGAGACCAGAGGACCATTGTATGAGACAAATTCCTGACGATGGCATGTCAATCGCGCTCAGAGTAAAGGCTACTAGGGGACCAGCGTCAAAACAAAATACCGCTAAAAGACGGACAACGAATGTTGGGTACAAAATTCCGAGCATTTTACTTCTAATGATTTATTTGTATGTCCACCTGAAGATTTGGCTTTCGGCGCTACAAAACCGGTAGAGACCTAAAACTAAAGGACTAGATGCAGCTGAACCAGTTTATTAATACCAAAGATGATTACTCATACCTGTGGTTGCCCTATCTACAAGGTTGTCTGCTGTTTTATAGTGTTTCCGTCTTTTTCAAATAGGGATGGCTAATCTCCGTATTTCCTTTCCTTTAATCAGGTCCACCTCTCGTTCTGTATGACTTTATGACGGGTGGGTTACATATCTAGTTACTTTTACGTAAGTAATTCTATCCACTACCTCATCATCAATTAAAGATTAAAACCAGTCTTGATCGCAACATTTTACTTAATTTTTTTGATAATGTTTTCAAAACTTTTACCTCATCAATTATGCTATCTACTCGCCTAATCTCTCTCTGTAGCACCACATTTCAAAAGCTTCTCTTCTGTCCTTCTGTAAACTGTTTATCGTCCGTGTTTTAAGTCCATAAAAGGCTACACTCCAAACGAATGTCTTCAGAAAAGACTTTCTGACACTTAAATCTGCATTCGATATTAACAAATTTCTCTTCTTCAGAAAGCTTTTCTTGCCATTGTCAGTGCACATTTTATATCCTATCTACTTCGGCCATCATCTGTTATTTTCTTTCCCAACCAGCAAGACGAACAGAAATCAATACGAAGATTAAAAGAGTCATTAGATTAATTACGAGTACATACAGTGTCATACATCGCATACGTGGTGAAGTTCTCGCTGATGCTGCACTACTTCTGTATTGATACAGATTGTACATTTTGTTCCGACAAACAAAATATTTCTTGCAACCTATTATTGCCCTAGTTAACTTCTGTTAAGCTGTGTAGATCAATCCCCTCAACGTGTCTTTTAAAATGTCTACTCTCCACAAGGGTCCAGCATTCCTTCGATTATATCAACAGAATAAAAATTTCAGAAATGTGAGACAAAGGCATTAGGTAAGATGAATCAGTTTTCAAAAAAACCTGTTTCATTCATAATTGGAATTGGGAACATAAATATTAATTATGGGTGAAGAAGGAATGCGTATAAACTGAATTTATCAAAACCGCTTTTGATTTTCAACAGTGTTTTTTCTGCCCTGTGATCCAAGAAAAACTGTAACTAATGATAGAGGGTGTGAAAAAAACATATCTCTAAGAATGAGTAGAAAACGAGACTAAGCCTGAAGGTTAATACGAGGTGGTCTAAGAAGGTTTTGTGTTGGATTTCTAAAGATTCGAAAAGAGCTAGAGGACGACATACCGAAGCCTGGTGGACGAAGGTAGACAAACTTCAGTCATGAGACAGGTTTGATGCAGCTCTCCAAGTTGATATATGCTCTGCAAGCCTCTTCATTGTCACCTAACTACCTCAACGTACATGCACACCAACCTGTAGTGTGTTGCCTAACCATGGTAACCCCTGCAACTGTTAACTTCGCACACTTCCCTTTACTAACAAATTATCTACTCCCTGATGCCTCCGTATATGTGCTGCCAATCTATCCCGTATTTTACTCAAGTTTTACCATGAAGATTTTTCCGACTAATTAGATTTAGTACCCCTTCATTAGTTATTCTACCTACACAATCTTCAGAACCTTTGTGTAGCACTACGTTTCAGACGCTTCTTCTATAATCTGCACTCTCTTTATCCCATGTAAGACTACAGTCGAGAGAACAACCTTCAAGAAAGACTTTACAATACTTAAATTGAAAATAAATGTCAACAAACCACTTTCTCTTGATTGAGGCTTTTTTACTGTCGCCGGTCTGCACTTCATAATAGCCTCTGTTCTTCATCATCGTCAGGTATGTTCCTGCTCAATTAGCAATACCGTTCTATACTTTTTAATGTTCCATTTCTAATATAGTTCTCTCAGGCAGGCGTGCTTTAATTTCACCACACACCATTACCATTGTTTCGCTTTTGTTTGTGTCATCTTACTATCAGTTACGAGGCACTACCCATTCAGTTCGACTGATGCTCCAAGTTCTAATCCGTGTTGTTGTTTTTGTGATCTTCAGTCCTGAGGCTGGTTTGATGCAGCTCTCCATGCAACTCTATCATGTGCAAGCTTCTTCATCTCCCAGTACCTACCGAAACCTACATCCTTCTGAATCTTCTTAGTGTATTCGTCTCTTGGGCCCCCTCTACGATTTTTATCCACCACGCTGCCCTCCAATGCTAAATTTGTGATCCCTTGATGCCTCAGAACATGTCCTACCAACCGGTCCCTTCTTCTTGTCAAGTTGTGCCACAAACTCCTCTTCTCCCCAATTCTATTCAATACCTCCTCATTAGTTATGTGATCTACTCATCTACTCTTCAGCATTCTTCTGTAGCACCACATTTCGAAAGCTTCTATTCTCTTCTGGTCCAAACTATTTATCGTCCATGATTCACTTCCATGCATGTCTGCACTCCATACAAATACTTTCAGAAACGCGTTCCTGACACTTAAATCTATACTCGATGTTAACAAATTTTTCCTCTTCAAAACGCTTTCCTTGCCATTGCCAGTCTACATTTGACATCCTGTCTATTTCGACCACCATCAGGTATTTTGCTCCCCAAATAGCAAAACTCCTTTACTTCTTTAAGTGTCTCATTTCCTTATCTAACTCCCTCAGCATCACCCGACTTAATTCGACTACATTCCATTATCCTCGTTTTGCTTTTGTTGATGTTAATCTTATATCCTCCTTTCAAGACACTGTCCATCCGTATCCGACATAATTATGATGTTATCGGGAGGCATAAAAGTTTTTATTTACTCTACTTGAACTTTAAATCTTGCCTGCAGGATGTCTTTGGTTTCCTTTCGTGCTTTATCAGTGCAGAGATACAGTAACATCAGATTTAGGCTTCACACCCATTCTCTCCCTTGTCAATCACTGTTTTCCAATCATATCATTCGACTCTTATAACTGCAGTCTGATTTCTGTTCAAGCTAATGGCCTTTCACTCACTACATTTGATCACTGACATGAGATGTTCAAATGTACGTGAATTTCTAAGGGACCAAACTGCTGAGGTAATCGGTTCCTAGACTTACACACTACTTAAACTAACTTATGTTAAGAAGAACACAGACACACACACTTGTCCGAGGGAGGACTCGAACCTCCAGCAGGAGGGGCCGCACTCACTGACATCAGAATTTCTGTTACTGTATCTCTGTCAACAATGTCGAAATCTTTCCTGTATCACACCTGTTATTCTCTCTAGAGAATGTAGTGACGTCAAAGCATGCAAGGAATGAAACCCTGTATTTAGATCTACCTAGACGACGGTGTACCGGCGGCATCGAAATGCCAAAGAGGCGGCAGGGCCTTGCTTGCAAGTCAGGTCGTATTGTCAACATCTTAAGCGTTGGACAGTAGCGCTGGGTAATCAGCGAAGAAACTCGAGGCGAGAAGATGCAATCTCTGGCTCGGCGCCTGGTTTGGAAGGAAGGAGCACACGCATACCTCGCCTCGCAACCTGCAAGATAAATATTGGAGCGCAGAGATTTCCCATGGCGGGGCCGCGGGTGGGGCAGCACTCATATCTCTCAGTATAAATATTACACGGCCCCCCAGATTGAAACTCGGCGGCATCTGCGCCCTCCACTCGCAAGAAGCCACTGCGAGACCAGCTGGCGATTCCTTCGCCTGCTACTCCTAAATGAAACAAGCACGTATCCCTTATAAATAGGCCACGGTGCACACCCCCAACGTGTCGTAGGCTACGGGAACGATACTGGCTGAAGCTGAACACCAGCTAATGGCACGGGGCGGGCGTGGTGGCCGTAGGTGCAAAATGTGAACATTTGTCCGACACAAAAGTCAGCGATATTTTAACACCACACTCAACTATTTCTAAACTCTGGTCACGTATTGCATACATTTACCCTCGGTTTAACCCGAAAATAATACAATGTAATGCGACAAGCAGCACATGTAGCATCCTCGGTGCAAAAGTGACTACTCAATAATTTTAATTCTATAGAGAACGGATAGTTAAAGCATTGTTATTTTGAGATCTGTCGTTCTTTTGGGTTGAAATCACAAAAAGCAGAGTGTTACTCCTATTTTTATCAGTTTAGTTAGTTGATCAAGGTAACTGTAGAACTGTTAAATAGTAGGAATTACGCCTGTTTTGACGAATCACTTAAGAGACTGTAACCGCCCTCTTACTAATCGGCCTATCCTGCTTCCGATTTAAAATATGACCGTGGATCGCGTGTATGCCTAATGGATTTTTTCTAATTATACACTCCTGGAAATGGAAAAAAGAACACATTGACACCGGTGTGTCAGACCCACCATACTTGCTCCGGACACTGCGAGAGGGCTGTACAAGCAATGATCACACGCACGGCACAGCGGACACACCAGGAACCGCGGTGTTGGCCGTCGAATGGCGCTAGCTGCGCAGCATTTGTGCACCGCCGCCGTCAGTGTCAGCCAGTTTGCCGTGGCATACGGAGCTCCATCGCAGTCTTTAACACTGGTAGCATGCCGCGACAGCGTGGACGTGAACCGTATGTGCAGTTGACGGACTTTGAGCGAGGGCGTATAGTGGGCATGCGGGAGGCCGGGTGGACGTACCGCCGAATTGCTCAACACGTGGGGCGTGAGGTCTCCACAGTACATCGATGTTATCGCCAGTGGTCGGCGGAAGGTGCACGTGCCCGTCGACCTGGGACCGGACCGCAGCGACGCACGGATGCGCGCCAAGACCGTAGGATCCTACGCAGTGCCGTAGGGGACCGCACCGCCACTTCCCAGCAAATTAGGGACACTGTTGCTCCTGGGGTATCGGCGAGGACCATTCGCAACCGTCTCCATGAAGCTGGGCTACGGTCCCGCACACCGTTAGGCCGTCTTTCGCTCACGCCCCAACATCGTGCAGCCCGCCTCCAGTGGTGTCGCGACAGGCGTGAATGGAGGGACGAATGGAGACGTGTCGTCTTCAGCGATGAGAGTCGCTTCTGCCTTGGTGCCAATGATGGTCGTATGCGTGTTTGGCGCCGTGCAGGTGAGCGCCACAATCAGGACTGCATACGACCGAGGCACACAGCGCCAACACCCGGCATCATGGTGTGGGGAGCGATCTCCTACACTGGCCGTACACCACTGGTGATCGTCGAGGGGACACTGAATAGTGCACGGTACATCCAAACCGTCATCGAACCCATCGTTCTACCATTCCTAGACCGGCAAGGGAACTTGCTGTTCCAACAGGACAATGCACGTCCGCATGTATCCCGTGCCACCCAACGTGCTCTAGAAGGTGTAAGTCAACTACCCTGGTCAGCAAGATCTCCGGATCTGTCCCCCATTGAGCATGTTTGGGACTGGATGAAGCGTCGTCTCACGCGGTCTGCACGTCCAGCACGAACGCTGGTCCAACTGAGGCGCCAGGTGGAAATGGCATGGCAAGCCGTTCCACAGGACTACATCCAGCATCTCTACGATCGTCTTCATGGGAGAATAGCAGCCTGCATTGCTGCGAAAGGTGGATATACACTGTACTAGTGCCGACATTGTGCATGCTCTGTTGCCTGTGTGTATGTGCCTGTGGTTCTGTCAGTGTGATCATGTGACGTATCTGACCCCAGGAATGTGTCAATAAAGTTTCCCCTTCCTGGGACAAATAATTCACGGTGTTCTTATTTCAATTTCCAGGAGTGTATAAGGATATCCCGAAGAGGTGATACCTGTAAGTAGGAGGAAAGTGTACAACCGACCCTTCTGATGAAAAGTATACTAAAAGTAAAAGTAACTAAACCGAACAGGGCTATAATTTGGAAAATGAAAGTTATTTTGTGCATGCACTCACGAACAACACTGGACAGAAAGGGCTACCACTGATCATGAATCCAAACGTTACACTAATGAATGGAAAGGAAGTAATTAACGGTCTCCAGCCCACTGGGGTAATTTACATCAAAAATCCTGTATAAGATGACGGGAAAGAAAAACGCGTATTATTAAACACTGATGTGGCAACTAAAGGCTGCCATTGTTTTTTTTTTCTTTTTTTGACACTATTTTAAGTGAGTATGTAATGATACAGGGTTATAAATACAAAATCAAAAAGGGGTAATGCAGGAGTCGGTTTAATAATGAATAAAAAAATAGGAATACGGGTAAGCTACTACAAACAGCATAGTGAATGCATTATTGTGGCCAAGATAGACACGAAGCCAACGCGTACTACAGTAGTACAAGTTCATATGCCAACCAGCTCTGCAGATGACGAAGAAATTGAAGAAATGAATGATGAAATAAAAGAAATCATTCAGATAGTGAAAGGAGACGAAAATTTAATAGTCATGGGTGACTGGAATTTGGTGGTAGGAAAAGGGAGAGAAGGAAACGTAGTAGGTGAATATGGATTGGGGCTAAGAAATGGAAGACGAAGCCGCCTGGTGGAATTTTGCACAGAGCAGAACATAATCATAGCCAACACTTGGTTCAAGAATCATAAAAGAAGGTTGTATACATGGAAGAAGCCAGGAGATACTGACAGGTTTCAGAAACATCATATAATGGTAAGACAGAGATTTAGGAAGCAGGTTTTAAATTGTAAGACACTTCCAGGAGCAGATGTGGACTCTGACCACAATCTATTGGTTGTGAACTGTAGATTAAAACTGAAGAAACTGCAAAAAGGTGGGAATTTAAGGAGATGGGACCTGGATAATCTGACTAAACCAGAGGTTGTACAGAGTTTCAGGGAGAGCATAAGGGAACAATTGACAGGAATGAGGGAAAGAAATAAAGTAGAAGAAGAATGGGTAGCTTTGAGAGATGAAGTAGTGGAGGCAGCAGAGGATCAAGTAGGTAAAAAGACGAGGGTTAGTAGAAATGCTTGGGTAACAGAAGAGATATTGAATTTAATTAATGAAAGGAGAAAATATAAAAATGCAGTAAATGAAGCAGGCAAAAAAGGAATACAAACGTCTCAAAAATGAGATCGACAGGAAGTGCAAAATCGCTAAGCAGGGGTGGCTAGAGGACAAATGTAATAATGTAGAGTCTTATCTCACTATGGGTAAGATAGATACTGCCTACAGGAAAATTAAGGAGACCTTTGGAGAAAAGAGAACCACTTGTACGAATATCAAGAGCTCAGATGGAAACCCAGTTCTAAGCAAAGAGGGGAAATCACAAAGATTTAAGGAGTCTATACAAGGGAGATGTTCATGAGAACAACATTATGGAACTGGAATAGGATAGCTTTGGGAGAGCCAGCCCTGACAAAACTCTACTATCTGGTGAGCAAGATGTAAGGCGAAATATCCTCAGACTTCAAGAAGAATATAATAATTCCAATACCAAAGAAAGCAGGTGTTGACAGATGTGAAAATTACCGAACTAATACTTTAATAAGCCATGGTTGCAAAATACTAACACGAATTCTTTACAGATGAATGGAAAACTGGTAGAAGCCGACCTCGGGGAAGAAAGTTTGGATTCCGTAGAAATGTTGGAACACGTGAGGCAACACTAACCTTACGACTTAACTTAGAAAATAGATTAAGGAAAGACAAACCTACGTTTCTACCATTTGTAGACTTAGAGAAATGATTTGACAATGTTGACTGGAATAACCTTTTTCAAATTCTGAAGGTGGCAGGGGTAAAATACAGGGAGATAAAGGCTATTTACAATTTGTACAGAAACCAGGTGTCAGTTATAAGTGTCGAGGGGCATGAATGGGAAGCAGTGGTAGGGAATGGAGTAAGACAGGTTTGTAGCGTCTCCCCGATGTTATTCAATCTGTATATTGAGCAAGTAGTAAAGGGAACAAGAGAAAAAAATTGGAGTAGGAATTGAAATCCATGGAGAAGAAATAAAAGCTTCGAGGTTCGCCAGTGACATTGTAATTCTGTCAGAGACAGCAAAAGACCCGGAAGAGCATCTGAACGGAATGGACAGTGTCTTGAAAGGAGGATATAAGATGAACATCAACAAAAATCAGGTGATGCTGAGGGAATTAGATTAGGAATTGAGACTCTTAAGGTAGTAAAGTAGTTTTGCTATTTGGGGAGCAAAATAAGTGCTGATGGTCGAGGTAGAGAGGATATAAAATGTCGACTGGCTATGGCAAAGAAAGCGTTTCTGAAGAAGAGAAATTTGTTAACATCAAGTATAGATTTAAGCGCCAGGAAGTCGTTTCTGATAGTATTTGTATGGAAAGTAACCAGATATGGAAGTGAAACTTGGACGATAATTACTTTAGACAAGAAGAGAATAGAAGCTTTCGAAATGTGGTGCTACAGAATAATGCTGAAGATTATATGGGTACATCACATAACTAATGAGGAGGTATTGAATAGAATTGGGGATAAGAGAAATTTGTGGCACAACTTGACTAAAAGGTGGGATGGCTTGGTAGGACATATTCTGAGGCATCAGGGGTTTAAAAATTTAGTGTTGGGGGGGCAGCGTGGAGGTAAAAACCGAGATTCAGACCAAGAGATGAATACACTAAACAGATTCAGAAGGATGTAGGTTGCAGTAGGTACTGGGAGATGAAGAAACTTGCGCAGGGTAGAGTAGCATGGAGAGCTGCATCGAACGTGTCTCTGGACTGAAGACCATAACAACAACAAAAGTTACGGAAAGGTGTAAAAATTGTTGTTTTGACAGTTCAAGCCTTTAAGATTTCAGCTTGTTTTTTTTTTTAATGTTGAAATTGAGCGAACTTTTAATTGGAAATACCAGCACCGTACAGGTGGGCATTTTTTCGGAATACTATTTTGGGAAGTTAAATCGATTAATTGTCTTTCGCTTGTTTACCATAAAACTATCATTTTACGTAGGGAAACCTTGTTGATAACGGTATTTTGGTTGATAGTGATGCCTTCTGTGATACTATCTGAAGCTAACAGAACCCCTATTCCGCCGCATGGTATTACATTGACTGCATTCGAGCTCTCGGATGCGCTAGATTCCCATGCAGTAAATCGCTGTTTCATCATATTTTAACGTTTATTGTCCACTTTGTATGAATGAGTCTTAGAAACAAACTCTCTAAGGAACATCTTAGCGAATAAAAGTGTTACACGCAAAAAAAAAATCTACCATGATCCATCTCTTTCAACAGATTCAGCAAATCATGTGGAAAAAGAAGTCGCAAAATTACGAAGTTTACTTCAACTAAACGAGCAAAGCAGGTATCATTAATAGGTAATTCTATAGATAAAGTCGTAGCTGATGTGAAGATGAAGCTTCGCGTTATCCCTTAAGGTGCTGTGTATAAAGCCAATCAGCCATAAGTATCGGTGGATTAAGGTTCCCGCAGCTTTGTCTTCAGAGCATCAAGGCAAAAATTAAAAAAAATGACCGTGTAGTTGCAAAAATCTTATAATCGACGTAGTAATATCTGGGAAAATGAGAGAGAATAAGTATCAGCCTTACATCCGTAACGTCGTCTTGCTACCTGCAGGAAGTAATTCATTGTCCTTGTTGTCTCCTGACATGAACATAACGACAGATTTGTCTTTAGGAAGATGACGAAAAGAATGACAACATAGCTTGTTCAGCCTGTCGATACAGAAACTTTTCGACAGCGCCAATCGTGTTGTTTTTTGTTGTTTTTTTTCAGAAGGTAGTCGGACAGTACAATTTCAGAATGCTCTTTGTCATTTCAGGCTTATCAGCGGAGCAGTATCATTAAGCATCAATCATTTGTGCATTGTCTGATTACATCACCACGTATTTCGAATTTAATCGAGTGTACCTGGAACACAGCACAATACGCACGACAATGACGACGACCATTTATAACACAATCCCAGTTCACTCTAAATAATAGAACTGTACGAAGTACCTTTTACTAGGTGTAAGGAGAATGTTTGTTTTCGTCATCCAATAGAAGTTTGAATTTTTGTGACGACCACAGGGTATAAATGAGGAAACGTTTCATTGTTAATAAAACATACGGTACGGCGTAATGCCAAGCGCCAGCACGCCGGTCGGGAACGATAGAGAAGAGAAGGCTGTGAGAAGAGGTCAGCCAATCGCACGCTGACTGACACCTCTCTCCCACGCCCGGGTTCCCGGGTTCGATTCCCGGCGGGGTCAGGGATTTTCTCTGCCTCGTGATGACTGGGTGTTGTGTGATGTCCTTAGGTTAGTTAGGTTTAAGTAGTTCTACGTTCTAGGGGACTGATGACCATAGATGTTAAGTCCCACAGCGCTCAGAGCCATTTGAACCATTTGACACCTCTCCAGGATGACAACGCGACAGCAGCGGCCCCTACGGCAAGAGGACATAAGCGCCGCGACCGACTGGTCGCGGCCATTGCTACAGCATCTTCTAGACTAGCAAATTGGATAGAAGCGTCAACTCTAATCAATTGCTTGTGCTGTCTATGTAACACAGACTTGAGAATTGTTATACTGAAGAGATTTCTTATTTCATCTGTCGCCCTCTGCTTGCGACAGATCTGTGTGAGACAAAGTTAAGTATTGCATTTTTTTAAAATTTTGTAATGAAACTCGTTAATACGATTTGTTTGAATGTTGTCCAGCGATCCGAGGAAGCAGGTTTCTTAGACACCCCATATTTGACGACTAGGCTGGATTTAACAACAAATCTTATTAAAAATGCGTCTTATGAACTGTGCTACACAAATTGTTACAAAATATTTCATATGAACAATTCGAAGTCCCGACAATGAAAGTTGTCTGCAATGTAGCAACACACACTGCCTTGCTTTTCGTTCGTCTGCTAGTCACTAGTGTAATAATAACAGCTACAGCAGTTTAGCCGTCCATATGCACAGGAATTTATTCAAAGAATTAATTATTATACATATTTATGGTATGGTCTAAATGCACAAAATTCGTATGCGCGCGGTTTCTGCTTCGGTCCATGCGGCACAACGTTCTCGTCACTGCTGCGTCTGCTTATTCAACTGTTGTTCCGCGAACTAGGCAGGAACGGCTGTAAAAATCGCTGTTATTCCTGCGGTAGAAATGAGTAACTTTTAACAGTTTTTAAAAACAGCAGTGCGCTTTGCTAGCCAATATTTCAACACTGCATTTCTTTCGGTTTATTACTCCTGTGCGAAAAATTTCAGGGTAGGTTTCGATTTGTCGGATTGCACCAGTCCCTAATCAGTGTGGGACCGTTACCTGGCAGAAAATAAAGAAGACAGACAGACGAACATCGCATTTCGTCGCGGGGCCGTTTAGTTGCCGTGAAAGCGTAACGTAGGTGTCCGTCAAACTCCAGTCGCAAACGCTCCTAGAGTTGCGCTGTGGGGCAGGATTTTGAGTTTCAATATTAAAATTCAGCGAGAGTACTTTCCTAGAAGGGTAATCAAACATAATGCTTCCTCGTACGTGCATCTCACTGAAGCAGTATGAAGATCAAATTAAGGATACTCGGGGTCATATGCAGGCTTTAAACAAGTCGTTCTTGTTGTTCTCTTTCGCAACTTCAGCAGGACAGTGAAAAAGTGACAGTTGTACAGAAAGTACTCACACTGTAAAGTGGATGGCTGAACAGACGTAGATGTAGATATAGAAATGGCGTAAGTGTTCCATTTACTCGGTTGGTAACAGTCTGTGACGCTCAGTAACATTTTAGTCTCCGATGGTCAGATCCCAGCGGACGGCTGCTTCGGAAGGAAAATTCCGGTTCGTAACACGAGAATTGCCGACTGCTCATGCGGTGTCAACTACTCATGAGACATCGGGTACCTCAGATTTACGTGTGGTGTATAGTGTTGGAATACACTGGTTTTCCAACATCGGATGGGTTTTTGTGTGTATATTTCACTTGTTTGAGATTTAATACACGTGGCATCGAGAGAGACGAGAATAACTCCCTTACGTAAATTTGTATGTTTAAGGTAGGTAGAAACAGGGTGGAAGCATCACCGCAGGGGAAGTCACTTTTAGTTAGCCACGCTGTGAAACAATGTCCTGCAGAGCCGAATCCCTGTCAAGATCAAGCGTAGGTGACGGGTACGGCGCGGAACTGGGGGCAGAACAGTATATCACGTGAGTGGTACGTGAGAACGTAACTTACGACACTTGTGGACGATGGGGTGTTAATAAAGGGGGTAACAGACCTGGCTGTTCACTTGAAAGCCAGCCAGTTATACGACACTGTACTTATTAAGTCATTTGCTGATTGGGCAACTATGGCTGCTAGAAATGGAACAGTGACTGCCGTGGGCTGTTCCATCCAGTGTCCAACCCCAGAGTAGAGGGAAGGTAAGCTAGGCTGAGGAGACGCGCAACTGCCCAGCGTGACAGCCACTTTCCCTTGAGACGTCGTCGTGTGTGGTCGAAGGGCATACCTCTCTCACGTAATTACAGGGCAAGCAGATGTGTTGGTGTGAACACTCTGTTCACTCGGCTGCAAAACTCAGTCAAGAGCTGGCTGAATTCTTTGCGTAAATCTCCTGAGCGGAGAACGAAGAGAGCCAATGTAGCGCGTGTGCTTAGCCATTAAAAGCAGACTAGTGTGGCGTACAGAATCAGCCAGGCTCATTATAGGATTCTGATAGATTTACAGATCTGACGACACACGGCAGCAGCCAAGCCGACGACGCTGTGCAACACAAGGTAAAGAACGTAGCACGCCATTAAAGGTAAATATCGTGTCACAAGCCAGTTTTTACTCCCATTGTACGAAGCTCAAAGTAGGAAGACCTGTCCTCCTTGTAGTATTTCCCGAACTTAACGTATTTCCTTCGTGCACTGGATGGCCACGTCTGGTTAACGTTTGTGCGGAAAGAATAAGATTTCTTAGAGCCGGTAACATTGTTCAGCTCGACAATAGGATAGTCTTTCTCTTACTTAAAATAATTACTATCCTGAATTTTGTGACATTATTGATACACTACTGGCCATTAAAATTGCTACACCGCGAAGAAGACGTGGCCCGCATCTCGTGGTCCTGCGGTAGCGTTCTCGCTCCCCACGCACGGGTTCCCGGGTTCGATTCCCGGCGGGGTCAGGGATTTTCTCTGCCTCGTGATGGCTGGGTGTTGTGTGCTGTCCTTAGGTTAGTTAGGTTTAAGTAGTTCTAAGTTCTAGGGGACTGATGACCATACATGTTAAGTCCCATAGTGCTCAGAGCCATTTGAACCATTTGATTTGAAGAAGACGTGCTACAGACGCCAAATTTATCCGACAGGAAGAAGATGCTGTGATATGCAAATGACTAGCTTTTCAGAACACTCACACAAGGTTGGCGCCGGTGGCGACACCTGCAACGTACTGACATGAGGAAAGTTTCCAACCGATTTCTCATACACAAACAGCAGTAGACCGGCGTTGCCTGGTGAAATGTTGTTGTGATGCCTCGTGTAAGGAGGAGAAATGCGTACCATCACGTTTCCGACTTTCATAAACGTCGGATTGTAGCCTTTCGCGATTGCGGTTTATCGTATCGCGACATTGCTACTCGCGTTGGTGGAGACCCAATGTCTGTTACCAGAGTGTGGAATCGGTGGGTTCAGGAGGGTAATACGGCCTCGTATGAATAGCAGTCGAAATGACAGGCACCGTATCCGCATGGCTGTAACGGATCGTGCAGCCACGTCTCGATCCCTGAGTCAACAGATGGGGACGTTTGCAAGACAACAACCATCTGCACGAACAGTTCGACGACGTTTGCAGCAGCACGGACTATCAGCTCGGAGACCATGGCTGCGGTTACCCTTGACGCTGCGTCACAGACAGGAGCGCCTGCGATGGTGTACTCAACGACAAACCTGGGTGCACGAATGGCAAAACGTCATGAATCCAGGTTCTGTATACAGCATCATGATGGTTGCATCCGTGTTTGACGACATCGCTGTGAACGCACATTGGATGCGTGTATTCGCCATCGCCATACTGGCGTATCACCCGGCGTGATGTTATGGGGTGCTATTGGTTACACGTCTTGTTCGCATTGACGGCACTTTGAACAGTGGCTCTACCCTTCATTCGATCCCTGCGAAACTCAACATTTCAGCAGGGTAATACACGACAGCATGTTGCAGGTCCTGTACGGGCCTTTCTGGATACAGAAAATGTTCGACTGCTGCCCCGGCCAGCACATTCTCCAGATCTCTCACCAACTGAAAACGTCAATGGTGCCCGAGCAACTGGCTCGTCACAATCCGCCAGTCACTACTCTTGATGAACTGTGGTATCGTGTTGAAGCTGCATGGGCAGCTGTACCTGTACACGCCATCCAAGCTCTGTTTGACTCAATGCCTATGCGCATCAGGGCCGTTATTACGGCCAGAGATGGTTGTTCTGGGTACTGATTTCTCAGGATCTAAGCACCCAAATTGCGTGAAGATGTTATGACATGTCAGTTCTAGTATAATATATTTGTCCAATGAATACCCGTTCATCATCTGCATTTCTTCTTGGTGTAGCAATTTTAATGGCCAGTAGTGTATTTATATTTTATGTTATTGGAGAAATTTAATACCAGGAACCCTTGTCTTAACAGGCGATACCTGAGGGTGCTCTTATGCATTGTAATGACCCAATACGAGCAAAAGTGATTCCAATAAATACAATTACAGCGGTTGTCTATCCTAAGGTAGGCCTCATTGGAATATTTTTAGGAACATTGGTAGCAGCTATTCTTCTGAAGTCTAAACCCTCGGTGAGTAATAGTACACTTCCTTACAGGGCATGTTCAAACTACGTTCGCGCGTTAAGTGGAATTGCGCACACAATACAAATATAGCATTCATTTATTACCAACGAGAGACGTTTTTGGAGGGGTAACTGCGACAGCAGAGGATCTGTGTACTGACTCGAGCGGGAGACGCATTTCTATTCCACGCACACTTGCTTTTCAGTTTGTCTTATACTTCCGAGCTGTTCTCCGTCATTAAAACGCCTGCAGTGGTTACGCGGATGACGGCACCTTGAGGCAAGCCCTTGGCGATCTCAGGGTGGACGCCGCACCGCGCCGGAGTAGCCCGTTAGAGACAATGCGACGGCCGGCCCACCGTTACAAAAGTCAATTAGAGATTCGAGCCAGAGACGGCCCCTGAATTCAATTATCCTGCAATTGTGGCGGCTCCTGTGCGCCGTGGCCGCCCTGGGAGGGCCTGGTGGCAGGGGGCACATTGTCTGAATAATGCAAGTGTTAACAATGGGCGCGCGCCAAAGGGAGCGGCCGCCCAATTGTGATCCGCACAAGGGCAGTTTACCGGGTCAAGGGTCCGCGCGCAGCGGCAGCGGCCGCTGGTTACGTATGCCATGCGATGCGCCGCTGCCCCTCTGATCCCATTGTTGGTCACCACCCACCCTCCCCGCGAGTCCTGAAAGGCGAAATCGCGGGTTTACCAAAATAATGTCGGCTGATTACAGGTTAATGGTCCCTCGATGAACTATCCCTGGTAAGTATTATTATACAGTGCGTCATAGAAACAATAGTCAGTAATTGTCGGATATAAAGGGATCGTTTGAAGGAAAATAGCGCAGTAAAGATAGACGTTAAAATGCTTAACTTCAGAGCTATAAACACTTCCTATTCTTCGATATTATCAACCCAGGCCCTCCCTCATCTACCGCATGCTCTTTGCTTTCCACATTTTGAGAAGTGATAATCATTTTCCATAAAGTGCATAAATTAAGAGCTATGAGCAATTGTTCAGCAAAAGTAATGTACTTCACAGCAATCCCGCGTCCGGCCATCCTGGTTTAGGTTTTCCGTGATTTCCCTAAATCGCTCCAGGCAAATGCCGGGATGGTTCCTTTGAAAGAGCACGGCCGACTTCCTTTCCCGTCCTTCCCTAATCCGATGAGACCGATGACCTCGCTGTTTGGTCTCTTCCCCCAAACAACCCAACGCAACTTCACAGCAGGGAGAATGAGCCATACCTCATAGCTCTTAAGGTACCGGTATTTATTTGTGGGCCCATGTTTACTAGGCTTTTTTTCTTGTTTTTCGATATTATGAACCCAGGCCCTCCCTCTTCTACTGCATGCTCTTTGCTTTCCACATTTTGAGAAGTGATAATCATTTTCCATAAAGTGCATAATTTAAGAGCTTTGAGCAATTGTTCAGCAAAAGTAATGTACTTCACAGCAATCCCGCGTCCGGCCATCCTGGTTTAGGTTTTCCGTGATTTCCCTAAATCGCTCCAGGCAAATGCCGGGATGGTTCCTTTGAAAGAGCACGGCCGACTTCCTTTCCCGTCCTTCCCTAATCCGATGAGACCGATGACCTCGCTGTTTGGTCTCTTCCCCCAAACAGCCCAACTCAACTTCACAGCAGGGAGAATGAGCCAAACCTCATAGCTCTTAAGGTACCGGTATTTATTTGTGGGCCCATGTTTACTAGGCTTTTTTTCTTGTTTTTCGATATTATGAACCCAGGCCCTCCCACTTCTACTGCATGCTCTTTGCTTTCCACATTTTGAGAAGTGATAATCATTTTCCATAAAGTACATAGTTTCAAAGCTATGAGCAATTGTTCAGCAAAAGTAATGTACTTCACAGCAATCCCGCGTCCGGCCATCCTGGTTTAGGTTTTCCGTGTTTTCCCTTAATCGCTCCAGGCAAATGCCGGGATGGTTCCTTTGAAAAGGCACGGCCGACTCCCTTTCCCGTCCTTCCCTAATCCGATGAGACCGATGACCTCGCTGTTTGGTCTCTTCCCCCAAACAACCCAACTCAACTTCACAGCAGGGAGAATGAACCAAACCTCATAGCTCTTAAGGTCCCGGTATTTATTTATGAGCCCATGTTTACTATCCTTTTTTTCTTGTTTTCGCCCATCCTGCCACTTCTTAAAATATGGAAAACAAAGAGCTTGCAGTAGAAGATACATGTTTCATACAACAAAAATGAACACATGCTCATACCTTAAGGCATGCATTGTAGAGCCCATGTTTACTGCGACTCTTATGCTTAGAATGATTGTTCCTGTCGTATCCTTCATAATGACCAGTCCTTCTGGAACACCCTGTACAAGTACCAACAGGTTGGTCATAATGTTACCTACATCAAACTGAAAGTTGGCTGTTACGCTCGTATCTTTGGACACGTCATTTGCAACTTTCAGTGTACAGTTTTTTCGCGTATCAGTTCACGGAGGTCTAATACACACATCATCAATTCAGGACGTAATTATCAATTGTGAACAAGACAGTTGATTTTTCACTTAGTGTGTGAGTTGCTCAGGATATATTTTTTGAGTTCCTGCTGAGGTGACCAATTAGGTCACAGGTCACCTGGCGGTGAATTCTTGGTCGCGTATTAGAAAAGGCACTTCTGCTCTCGGGAGCTTAGAGGAAGGCCTTGATCAGAGTCTGATGGCGCGGTGGGCTGTTTCTGCAACAACGTGCCAGTAAGATGCAATTTGGCTGTATGCAAGAAGAGCACACTTGATATTGAATTTAGTTAACCAATCGCAGCTAGTGTGTAGTTCATACGTAACTACTGTCTTGGTTAACATTCTTAAGTTTAGGATGGTTGATTTCACTGAAACCTGTATTACTTGGGAGCGGAACTCCCTTGTGGAGTCCTGGTTTTGGTGCCTTGTAATGAAAGCACACAGTCCAGTCACATTAACGTGACAACCTAGCAAAAATGTGAATAACCACCTTCTCCAATGCGGACGTGCACGAACAAACTCAAAGAAGTTCTGGAGCGTACCGACAGGGATGTAGAACCATGGCAACTCCAGTGCCACAGCCAATTGCGCTAGGTTTCACCGCTGAGGGTCCATGGAGCAAACAGCCCTATCGAGGTGATTTCATGGATTCGCGGTTGGGTTTTAACTCGGAGAGGGTTTGGTGGCCACGGGAGTACGATAATCCTGATGCTCTTCGAACCACACGCGTCCTGCTGATATGTCATCATGCTGAGGAAAAACAAACTGGATGTAATGGTTGATATGGTCCCTAAGGATAGATGCGTACTTGTGTTGACCCACTTTGCCTTCGAGAACTATAAGTTCGCCCAGGGAATGCCATGAAAACTTTTCCCAGACCATGATGCTCCCTGTTCCGGCCTGGACTCTTCTGTGGATTGTTCAGGGCAGTACTTGCCAACTGCCATCTGTACGCTGGAGAACAAAACGTGATTGATCTGAAAATACCACTAGTCGTCACTCAGTGGACGTCCAGTGGACCATGCACAGCGACATTCACTGAGGGCTCGTTGAGGAGACCCTGTTGATAGCTACTTGGTTCATTGTAGCGATCAATTGCTCAACAGTTGCTCAACAGTTGCTCTTCTATCCATCCATACACATATTCGCAGCCGTCGTTCATCACTGTATCTATGGTCTGTGATGCACCACAGCTGCCTGGCGCCAGGTTTGGTTAGCGCCATGTTGGCGTCAACATTGTACTATAACCATGGCTGCATGTGAACAGTTTACAAACATACCCGTTTCTGAAATGCTTCCACCCTTGGCCCGAAAGTCAATGGTTCAAAAAGGGCTCTAAGCACTATGGGACATAACTTCTGAGGTCATCAGCCCCCTAGAACTTAGAACTACTTAAACCTAACTAACCTAAAGCCGTCGGTACACGGACCGTGCTTTCGAACGTTAACGTTGAGTGTGCCAAGTTCAACGTGCTGCTGAGCGCTCAGGAAGGATGCGACTTGTGCATACGGTACGAGGGCCCCAACGTGGTATACGCGATCGCAACGTACTCCAGCGGCAGTTGAGGGATGTTTCTGGTTCGTAAACCACATTGTTTACTCAACGGGCACGCGTAAAATTCCCACATTAGTTCTATCAAAACGCACATTTCCTCCATCGTCCACGAAAAGGAAAGTAACATGTCCAATCAATAAGGACACAGGCTTATAAAAGTTCCATTACAAATAGTGCGGTACAAATTTGGAATACTTCTCCGCACAAGACACACATTATTACATCATTCCCACATTTTAGTAAAACCCCAAGGTCAGTCTTACTTGATCAGTGCTCCTACCCCATACCAGAATCTTTGCAACATGTGAATTACGAAGAGTAAAAAAAAAAGGAACAAAATATTTTTATACAAGTAGCGCAATATGTCCCGTAGATTAAGCCAATAGAACAAAGTCACCCCTCAAGAAAAGGTGAACTTATATTTACATAACATCCAACATTATAGTATATACTTATATTAAACTAATAATAAAGTATCAGAACCCAATAAAAACGCGAATGTTATAGAAAAAAAATCTGGAAGTGGCATGACGCGGACCACCACCCTATTTTACATCCCCTCGGCGGGCAGTGGCGCTAATCATTGGGCCACACCAATAACAGACTCCGAACGTCTAATCATAGTATGTTAGGAGCTGCAGAAAACCTTAATCGTAGATATGTTACTAATTGAAATGTAATTATAACAAATTGTACCAAGAACATCGCGTTTTGGGTGGACCTTTGTAAGTAGGCTGTTTATGTTTTCTTATTGGCAACGTTACGTAGCGCTCTGTATGAAAATCACTGGCTGTGCTGTGTGCAGTCTGTGGCTAGTTTGCATTGTTGTCTGCCATTGTAGTGTTGGGCAGCGGCAGCTGGATGTGAACAGCGCGTAGCGTTGCGCAGTTGGAGGTGAGCCGCCAGCAGTGGTGGATGTGGGGAGAGAAATGGCGGAGTTTTGAAATTTGTAAGACTGGATGTCATGAACTGCTATATATATTACGACTATTAAGGTAAATACATTGTTTGTTCTCTATTAAAATCTTTCATTTGCTAACTATGCCTATCAGTAGTTAGTGCCTTCAGTAGTTTGGATATTTTATTTAGCTGGCAGTAGTGGCGCTCGCTGAATTGTAGTAGTTCGAGTAACGAAGATTTTTGTGAGGTAAGTGATTTGTGAAAGGCATAAGTTAATGTTAGTCAGGGCCATTCTTTTGTGGGGATTATTAAAAGTCAGATTGCGTTGCGCTAAAAATATTGCGTGTTAGTTTAAGCACAGTCATGTATAATTGTTCTAAGGGAAAGTTTCACCTTCAGTGTGTCGCTGGCTTCAAATACCCTACTCTCATAATACGCAAGTTATAATAATTCTTTTGCCACGAATATGATGCTTCTCACTATTTCATTGGAACGAAACACACAGTTAACAACGGGTTTTCCAGTGATTCTCAATTTGCTGGTTCTCAGAAAAGGCATATATACACATAGGCTTGAAATGAATGTCAATATGGAGCCTCACAACTCTGTACTGAAGGGAGACGGCGTGCGTGTGACGCTCAACGCTCAATGTTCGGATGCACTGTCCGTGTGCCGACGGCTTAAGGACACCACACACATCCACGCCCGTGGCAGGATTCGAACCTGCGAACTTAGCAGTCATGCAGTTCCAGACTGTAGCGTCTAGAACCTCTCGGCCACTCCGGCCGGCGAAAGTCAATGGTCATGCCCTTTTAGGCTAAGACAAATCTATCGGTTTACGATTTTCGACAACGACTACACTGTTTTCCGAACTGCACTGCACTAACTGACGGATCATAGAGTCCGAGTGTGGCGGAGGGTGAGCAGCCTACCAGCTGTTCCTTCTTGATCTTTTCTGGTGATGTGCTTGACCTCTCTGGCAAACTGTCATAACGCTAATTCTTCAGTTTGTTGAAGTAGGCGATGGCTGCAAGATCTTCAGGGGCAGGTTTCCTCCTGCCTGATCGCCTCCTTCAATCACTTCTCCGAGACTCGACAGATGTGCTCCCAGTCTTGGGGGCTGAATATCGGATTGGTGTTGATTATCCATAGCTCTTACAAATTATCCATAGCTCTTACAAAATGCCACGAATGTGGCAGAGGTCATACGATTTGTACAGTGTGGGAGACTTGGTGGGGACCTCTGGCGTGAGTGGGTAGGGGTTGTCCCTATGGGGGTGTGTCCTATCCCTAAGAGACGTCGTGATCTTCTTTAGGAAGAGCTGCACGCTGCGCTCGGCCGGGAGTGGCACGCATTCGGGCACATCTTCTTCCTCTCATTCTTCGTCTTCGAGCGAGGAAATGGTGGGCGTCTCTTCTTTGGGCAGAAAATCTGCCTCCACAAGGGGAGGGAGGGCGGCCCTTTTTTTCCTTTATTGTAAGTTCAGGCCTCAGATGAGGCAGGCCGGCAGCAGCCTACATACGCCGCTCTTAGGCCAATCGATACAACAGATAGACATAGAAGTCAGAGAACATAAAAAGCACGGTAATACATGATGAACATTGCATGATATATTAGAAGCCATTCGACGGAAGGGACGGTACACAAAGGTTGTTACTAGTAGAACAGACGAAGACATCCAGTTGGAGATGCGAACGTAGGAGGACACCACTGAAAATACTGTAGCACACAACAGAGAAACAATGACGCACAGAAACACTGATGACGATCATCAGCAAAGACTCAGAAACACACCAATAAAGAAGGGGGGGGGCAGCTTTCAGATGGAAGGGAGAGGTAGGAGGGTGGGAAGGGTGGAGCCAGTGGGAGAAAGAAGGGAGAGTGGGGGAGGGGTGAAAGGAGGGGTTGGAAGCCCAGGGAGGGGGGTGGAAGTGGGAGACGTGGTAGAGAGGAGGGGGATAAAGGAAGGTGAGGAGGGAGAGATGTAGCCCTGGGGGAAAAGAGGGGGGAAAGGGAGGGGAGATTCAGAGCTGCTAGGAGGGGTAGATTGAGGGAACAAGGACATCATCAGGGAGGGGGAGTTGGTGGAAGCACCTTGGGCAAGGGTATGAAGATGGGGAGCGGATGGGATGTAAGAGTACAGATGCGGCAGCAGGCTCGGATGGGCGAGGATGGGAGAGACAAGCAGGAGTGGGTGATCAAGCTTGAGGGAGGTGTAAGGGATCTGTGTCTGTTCAAGGAAAAGGAAAAGGTGCGGGAATGGAATCAAGTCATATAGGATCCGTATGAGGGGTTGGGAGATGGATGCTATAGGCTAGGCGAAGCGCATTCTATGAAAAGTCTTGTATCCTTACAGTCTGGCTGCACATGCAAATCGCACAGCACAGAGCTGGGAGGGGCGGAAATCTTGGCAGGATGGGCATAGCAGAGGGTGGGGCGGATGAGAGATTTATAAGTGTGGTGGATAGTGTAGGGGTCCAAACCTGGCCAGAGAGGAGTAAGGAGACGGAGTCAGGTACGTGCCTTGGCTTGGACTGTCCAGAGATGGAGAGTCCAGGAAAGGCGGCAGTCGAGGGTGACACCAAGGTACTTGAGGGTGGGGGTGAGGGTAATGGGGCGGCCATATATGGTATGGTAAAAATCCTGGAGATGGAAGGGTTGGTGTTGCCTACGAGGATTGCCTGGTTTATGGAAGGATTGACCTAGAGCAGCACCCTGGTGGAGGGGTAGAGAGAGTGGCCATCACCTGTCATGCTTTATGTACTGTCCAGCTCTAGTGCTGCCACCAGCTGTTAGTGGTTACTGCTCCTTCACGCTCAACATAGGCTGTGGCCACATTAACGTTACTGCACTATGTAGTATTCCATACTCGGTACAAAATCTGTTTGTTACTAATCTGTCTGAATTATGTAACACTTTATTCCGTCACAGTGAGCCTTTGTCAACCTTAAGTGAGACGTACAAATTTCAGTTTGTTCGATTTTTTCTTATGTTGTAGTTCCGTGTGCCACCGAGCATTACTTTTGCATGTGCTATCGTGTTTCTTTTAACTCAACTTTTTCTTATCATCATTTTCCTATTTAAATGAGTGCATTCCGACTTGCAGTTAGCAGTTAGCATACAACCGACCAATGTGGCACGTCTTCAGAAATTGGTAGAATTTTTAAAGAATGCTTGCTGCAGTTGAGATCTAATGTGAATCAATGTTAACATTATAATTTGCGTTTTTGTACATGATTTTTCGGTGGAAATGGTAAGTTTTTGGGTTGAATCAGCTGTCATGGTCGCAGTCCTTCATTCTATAAAAAGTCTTGTATTTGTGAGCTATCCTTATAGTCTGGGTGCACATGCACATCGCACATCACGCAGCTGTTAAGCCACATCAATAGTGTGCTTCTGGGTTCTGCCGAGTTGTTTCCATCTTACAGAACTCGGCTATAAATAATAGGATGAGACCTACGATAGTGCATAGTCTGGTCGGAGTCAAAGCAGCAACTTTGCGTAACAGCAAAACTCGAAGCACCTGGGGAAGGTGACTTCGTCAGTCTTCGAAATGTTGGGCAGAAAAGAAACAGCTTGGCAGTACACCCGGAAGTATACTAATAACCAATAACGCCGAGAAAACCTAACAAATCTTGTTAGACACATTGTTTTACGCATCGTCATGCGTGGTGAGACGATTTTTACGATTACCCAGTCTGCTTTGTGTTTAGATAATATTCTACAAATTTAGCAACCATATCGCGTTACTGCTTTGATTCATTCGTCTAAAAATTGTGTAGCAAAGGTAATCTTTTTGATTCAGTGCATACCCGTACGTACTTTTCCAATGTAATTCATCTTCAAAACCCCCGCAGGACGCCTTCAAGCGACATATCATTAACGATTTCACGCAGCGACAGATATACTAAGCATAATAAACATGGCAAAAAGCTGATAATATGCAGAATGTTTTAAAAGAAAGTGCCCCAAATCCTTACTGGAGACAGTACTGGTTATCCTGAGTTAATAACGAGCATCAAAACCGATTCAGGAATTAGTGAAGACAGGATTGTCGTAGGGTGAATATTGTAATCCCCAAATCCTCGAAAAATAAGCGAAAAATATACCTATTCATAAAAGCAGATAAAAATACACTTGACGCCTTCCTGGGAGACAATTTCCACTCTCTCCAAATTAATAATATAAGTGTAGACCAGATGCGGCTTCAATTCAAAGAAATAGTATCGGTAACAATTGAGAGATTTATACAAATAAATTTACAAACGACGGAGCTGATTCTCCTTGGTACACAAAACGGGTTAGAACACTATTGAAGAAACAACGAAACAAAATGCCAAATTTAAACAGACGCAAAATCCCCAAGGTTGGCGATCTTTCACAGACGCTCAAAATTTAGCGCGGACTTGAATGCGAGATGCTTATAACAGTTTCCACAACGAAACTTTGTCTCGAAACCTGGCACAAAATCGAAAGAGATTCTGGTTGTATGTGAAGTATGTTAGCGGCAAGAAACAATGCCTTCTCTGCGCGATAGCAATGGAGGTACTATCGAAGACAGTGCCGCCAAAGTAGAGTTACTAAACACATTCTTCCGAAATGCCTTCACAAAAGAAGACGAAGTAAATATTCCAGAATTTGAATCGAGAACAGCTGCCAAATGAGTAACGTAAAAGTAAATATCCTCGGAGTAGTGAAGCAACTTAAACTACTTACTAAAATCAAGTCTTCTGGTCCAGACTGTATACCAACTAGGTTCCTTTCGGAGTATGCTGATGTATTAGCTCCATACTTAACAATCATATACAACCGTTCGCCCGACGAAAGATCCGTACCCAAAGACTGGAAAGTTGCACAGGTCACACCAATATTCATGAAAGGTAATAGAAGTAACCCACTACGTTACAGGCCCATATCGTGAACGTCGATATGCAGCAGGATTTTGGAACATATGTTGTGTTCGAGTATTATGAATTACCTCGAAGAAAACGGTCTGTTGACACACAGTCAAATGGGTTTAGAAAAAATCGTTCCCGTGAAACACAATTATCTTTTTATTTACATGAAGTGTTGCGTGCTATTGACAAGGGTTTTCAGATCGATTCCGTGTTCCTGGATTTCCGGAAGGCTTTTGACACTGAACCACACAAGCGCCTCGCAGTGAAATTATGTGCTTATAGAATATCGTCTTAGTTATGTGACTGGGTTTGTGATTTCCTGTCAGAGAGTTCACAGTTCGTAGTAGTTAACGAAAAGTCATCGACTAAAACATAAGTGATTTCTGGCGTTCCCCAAGGTAGTGTTATAGGCCCTTTGCGTTCCTTGTCTATATAAACGATTGTGGAGACAATCTGAACAACCGTCTTCGGTTGTTTGCAGATGACGCTGTCATTTATCGACTAATGAAGTCATCAGAAAATCAAAACAAACTGCAAAACGATTTAGAAAACATATCTGAATGGTGCGAAAATTGGCAGTTATCCCTAAATAACGAAAAGTGTGAGGTCATCCACAAGAGTGCTAAAAGGAACTCGTTAAACTTCGGTTACACGATAAATCACTCTAATATAAAAGGCGTAAATTCAAGTAAATACATAGGTATTGAAATTACGAACAACTTAATTTGGAAGGAACACACAGAAAATGTTGTGGGGAAGGCTAACCAAAGACTGCGTTTTATTGGCAGGACACGTAGAAAATGTGATAGAATTTCTAAGGACACTGCCTACACTACGCTTGTCCGTCCTCTTTTAGAATACTGCTACGCGGTGTGGGATCCATACCAGATGTTACCGACGGAGTACATCGAAAAAGTTCAAAGAAGGGCAGCACCTTTTGTATTACCGCGAAATATGGGAGAGAGTGTCACTGAAATTATACGGGATTTGGGCTGGACATCATTAAAAGAAACGCGTTTTTCGTTGCGACGGAATCTTCTCACGAAATTCCAGTCACATACTTTCTCCTCCGAATGCGAAAATATTTTGTTGACACCGACCTACATAGGGAGGAACGATCACTACGATGAAATAAGGGAAATCGGAGCTCGTTCGGCAAGATATAGGTGTTCATTCTTTCCGCGCGCTGTACGAGATTGGAATAATAGAGAATTGTGAAGGTGGTTCGATAAACCATCTGCCAGGCGCTTAAGTGTGATTTGCATAGTATCCCTTTAGATGTAGATGTAGATTACAAGAATTAAGAGCCTTAAAAATACACGTTCGTAAACAAGTATTTCTAGAAATAGACATAATAATGGCCTATGATACCCAACTACCAGCCCACAGACCCTACAGAAAGTGCACAGTGTGATTACATCTCATTCTTATATTTGCTCCAGCGCTCCTTTTCGAGAATCATTAACGCGTAGGAACACACTTGGTTGCTAACGGATTTTGTCACATGGTCTTGTAAAGAGTGCACGTCGTGGATGGTTGTATAACACACCAATGTCTTTAAATGTTCCCATAGTCAGAAATCTATAGCGAACGAGAACTGCGTTAGGTACTATCGTACTAGGTATGAAAAATAGAATACTGCTCCATAGTGCATTAACCACATCCCTTTTACTTCAGCGGGCGAAACGTCCTCCAATAACGCCTGTAATTTGTCAAGTAGGAATTGATGATACGTACAGCCTGTTAATGTGACTTGTAAATTGTGTGGCTCTATGAGTCTGGCGCTTACAATTAGAGCTCACACTTGACACTTTAGGGAAGGTAGACCTAGTTTCCATAATCGCACGAGGCTTTGTATCTCTTCAAAGACAGTTATTTTGGTAGATTATGGAGATTAATAATAACGTGGCCTACATCAGTGAATTCTGAGCCGTTAAAAACCATTCAAAAGACAAGATCGCACAAAATATTTTTCATTCAAAGACAACCGGCTTCAACAGTCCTAGCTATCATCTTCGGGTCTGTAAGAAAATGCAGTACATGGAATATGTCTCACTAGATACAAAAATTTTAGTGTCGCACTATAAAAAACAAAAACCTGAATTGGACTTGCACATATACAAACCTTACACTTCCGGATTTAGATCATCCTCATATTCTTCTATAATACACGACTAATTACAGAAATTTCACAAAGAAAGGATTTTAAATAACTTTTTCGTTTATTTGTAGTTTTTTCTTAACTTATTAATAGACAGACAATTAGCAGACTAACATACACTGGAAAAATACTCTTCTAGAAAGCTTCAACGAACATGGATAGATAGATGAAAAAGATACATACAAAAAATTTAAAAAATAAAAACAATAATGTGATTTCGAACACGCGGACAAACGAGTAAGGCAGCAACACAAACCGCTGCATCGCCACTCGTCACGCGCTAAAAATAGCCAAAGTACGTCGAAAACTCTGACCATCGTTTTCTTATACGCTCGAGAAACTGAAGATAAGCCGAAACATGTTTCGATTATTTTGACCTCACTATCAATGAGCGAAGCTTCTGGGAGCCAAGTTATGGCGTTTGCCGTATTCTCTTCGTAAGAATTAACAGAAAACATACTTAGGGAATTTTGGCAGAAAAATTAAATATCATTTATCAGCATCATCACCGTCATCATCTGCAGCTGTTTTGCGTTCATTTCAGGGTACAGTCCTCCTCAGGACGTTCAGTCTCTCGCTGTATGCAGTAGCTTCGGTCCTTTATGTGTTAATGCCAGCTATCCCCCTCCGCTGGATCGTCGTTACGCTCTTCCCTTAGTTCTTCCGTTCCACCAAAGAACGCCCAGCCTACATCTGCCATCCCACCTGCCACCTGCCTGGCTTCACTTTTCACCCATCTTCACTTCATTTTCGCAACAGTCATAGAACCGCCTTGATTTCGATATGTTTCTTGATACATTTCCTTATTTTGCTATCTCTCCAGCTAATAGTCAACATGAATCTCTCCATACAAACGCACTACTTTTTGGATATTCATTCTTATTGTATTTCTGGTTTGCCTTTTTAAAATTTATTTACCATTAAACTTTAACATTTTCAACAACAAAAAAATGTGTGTGAAATCTTAAGGGACTTAACTGCTAAGATCATCAGTCCCTAAGCTTACACACTACTTAACTTAAATTATCCTAAGGACAGACACACACAACCATGCCCGAGGGAGGACTCGAACCTCCGCCGGGACCAGAAGCACAGTCCATAACGGCAGCGCCCGAGACCGCTCGGCTAATCCTGCGCGCCTAACATTTTCAATTATGTTATTACTGCAGTGCAGAAAATTTCATTTACTCTTTGTTTCGACCTGTCTATGCGTGGGTAACATATTTGTCAGATTTGTTCACCAGTATTGTAGCAGCGAACCCGTGATTCTTAAAAGAACCTAACGCTCATAATCAAAAAAACTTCAAACACGTGCTTACTTAATAAATGAGTGAGTATGTTAAACACTTTACATTGATGATGTAAGGGGTGCGAAATGACGTTTATAATTTGTTGGACTTCACTAATTACTCTCATTATCAAACACTGAATGTAGTCTGTGTATTTGCACGCGATGCGTTAGGCTGCCTCAAACAAACGTATACAGATTATTATTGTAATACTTGTCTTACTGTGTTAAGCCTTTAACGTAAGATTATAACTCTCAACGAGAAAATTATCACAGCGTTTCAAGCTTTTAAATTCGGTCAATAATTTTGTGACGCATGAGAGATCAAAATTTTAATTTCCCTGCAAGCCGTTGGATAGGCAACTTGCAATGGACCGGGTTAGCCGTGAAGTAATCAAGATCCTCTTTCACGCGATAGCCGTTTGATGATGTCCTTTTAGAAGAAAACTGACCAACGAAATGAATTATTATTGTAGAACACCCACGATTTTGTCCCTTTCATTCTTAATTATTTTGTTTTATATGCAAATAAACGTAAGCAAACTGACAATGGAAATAGTTTAATATATGCATAATTTCCCAGCCTTTGCAGCTTGTGAAACTGACTACAATTCTGTACTGCTGCTGTTTCACACAATTATATTGCTAAAAACCTTAAAATGTCACCGATCGATTACATAGGTCTGCAAAAAACATTTTTTGAAGGTTGTTTGAAATTTTACAACTGACTTTTATGTAATTTTCATCGCTGATTTCAAAAATGCAATTCATTTTTTTTCTACCACGTCAGGTTTTCTTACAAAAAAATGGAAGTATTTTTGGGTATGATAACAGAATTTACGCAATTTATCGCATTTTTTACAAATTTATAAAATTTTATGTTATTTATAAATCATGTTCAAAACTGCATTTCCAGTACTCTTCCATTTCTCTTTAAGCTCATAAGTTCTTATAATAACGCTTTCGCTTTCTGTCGAAGCTTCTTTTCCCGGCTGTGGACTCGTTGAGGATCATCTCTTTTTATTAGCCAGCAGTAGTCCGCTATCATGTTGACGTTTCATCTTCCTTGATATCTTCTTTCCATTTCTTTGATGTCTTGGTGGAATATTTCGCCCTTCTCTTCACTTACATCACTTACTCACGATGTGAGTGGAGAAAATGGACTTTAATGCTCATGTTACAGCCCTGCTTCTTAAAGTTGTCGAACATGTCTGCGACGATTGTCTTGTAGTTTGGTCTCTTTTAATTCCTAGGAAACCAGCAACAACTAATTTAAAAGATATGCATGCTGGGTTTTCTCTTGTTTCCATTTTGTCCACAAAGTTGCGATCTGTCATTAGTTTTCCAATGTCTGGTCAGACAAAGATTCCTTCCTTTAGCTTTGCCTCGGATAAACCAGGAAACTGCCCACAAAGATATCTGAAACACTCATCTTCTTTTGGCAATGCCTTAACAAATCGTTTCATCAGCCCCAACTTAATGTGAAGTGGTGGAAGTAACACCCTTTTAGGTTCCACAATGCTTTTCTTCTCAACATTTTTAACCCCTACCAGTAAGATTTTTCTCAAGGGCCAAGCTTTTTTATGTTGCTTTCTGTCTCTACTGCCCCATTCATAGAGAGAGCAAGGGAACTTTGTGTAGTCTCTTTGTTGATCAAGCAGCATTGAAATCACTTTTGAATCACCACACAGTGTCCACTTGTGGTCTGCAGAGTTTGCTTAAAACCAGTTCAAGGTTTTCGTAACATTAAGTGAACCGAGTGTCCAACTGGTATAGAAGCATACTTATCGCCATTGTGTATAAGTACTGCTTTAAGGCCTCTTTTTGAAGAATCAATAAGAAGTGTCCACTCTTCAGGAGGATATTCTATTTTGAAACGTGCCATAATTCCAGGAACATCACTGCAAAACACCAAGTAACGTTCTTGATAGGAGAAAGATACAAACTCCTTTTCCCTCGATCGATACCAAGAAAAAGATGTACCCGGAGCCAACAAATGTTTATCTTTCAATCTAGATCTTAAAACCTCTGCCGATTCTTTAGAAAGGCCTACGTCTCTGACTAAATCGTTCAGATCAGATGGTGAGAATGAAATTGGATCGGCTGTGCCAGGATCGTAGCAATCTCTGTCTTCTTCACTATCACCTTCCTGAGCCAAAGGCTCGTGATCATCTATATCATCCAAAGAATCTGGAGGAGAGGGCATTGGTACTTCAGGTCCATTAGGAGAAGCGCGAATGGCTGATTGAATGTTAGGGTAGGAAATATCCTGTTTGTTTTTCAAATTGAAACCTCGTACGTTGCAAGAATAAAAATAGCAGTCATCACTATGATTTTTGGGCTCCCTCCAAACCATTGGTATTCCGAAACGTAAGGACTGCTTTTTACGTCGAAACTATTGCCTCAGTTCTTCAACACACACCGAACAAACTTTGTGTGGGGCCCAAAGCTTATCTTGATCGCCTAACTTTATACTAAAATAGGCGAAATATACTTTTTCAACAAAATCGGAAATGTTTCTTCGTTACTTTCTAACGCTATAGTTACCACAAATGTAGCAGACGCAATCTGACGAGTTTATACATCCTCTGGTATCCATTGTCCATAAAACAACTTTACAGCACAAGAAAACACTCACTACTTTAAAGCAGGAGTAACGACAACACGTGAACAGCACAGAGGGAAGAGGTACTGTGAACTGAAGGACAACACCAGAAGCTCACTGCTTGGTGGTGGCGGGGGAAGGGGGAGCGCGATAGGCAGGCACTGACATCAAAATACTGCTGGTTTCTCGTAATTACTCTTTATTGTACATATATCTAGTACAAAAACGGCTAAATAATAGTTAATGGAAAAAACTCACTAGAGTGCTGAAATATCGAGAAAAGCTAAAACTAGACAAGCAGTTTGTGAAATAGCTGTACGTGATGGAATTTTTTCACTATTTTCCCCGAAACCAGCGTTGAAAACAGTGTAAAACAAATATGAAACATTTTTTATGTCGCAGACCTGTGTTATCAGTGGTATCAGGATTGGTAGAGACACCGCAAAAGGCAGATAGGCCCTAAAAGGTCAATGCCCTGTCCTCGAATTTCGAAGAATTCCACGCTGTGCTATTCGAAGCGGATGCCATCTAAGCTCATCAGGTAGAGTGTTGCCATAGAAAGTGGGAAATCGAAATAAGAGTCGCCGTCTGTCGAAAAGAATTACTTACATTTCTGCTTTTACCGACTACCAGATTTCTTGGAGGCGTGACGTCATCAACTATCCTGATTAACCAAAGTACGCAATAAATTGCGGAGAACCGTCATAGTTGCAATATTTATATCCGTTAATACTTAAGGACTAGATTCGAGATAATTTCATTATCAAATCATCCTAAAAAAGAAAAAGAAAGAAAAGAAACCAAATAGTGACCAGTTTGTACATTAGTTTCGAGCCTAATTTCACTATCAGATCAACCCAAAAGAACAGAAACCAAATAGTGAGCACTTTGTACATTACAAAACTCTGCCACAGTACAAAGGTAACTGATAACAACTGGTTTTGCTTTTATTTTTGTTCCATCTTTACAGACGTAATACTGCGTTCAATGTCACTCTTTAGAGAGATAATCCAATATTGGCTTGTAAATCAGGTAATCACATTGTTTTGCGACTGAAATTAATTTTTAGCAGTAAATATTTTTATTTCCTTGTAGTAGTGTAGGTCAAACGTGCAGCAAATACCACTACGTTTACTTGCTACATTACTCTATACCTCATAGCGAATAAAGTTCTCTCTTAACAGTATTATAACATAAGGAGGGGTGTTACTAAATAATCTGTTATCTGCAGAATACGTGATGTGAGGATGATTGTTGCTCGATTGGAATGGAAGTAACAGTCCAGCAGTCAGCTTTTCTGGGCCAAAAAATTACCTTGTTGCTACGTTGCTGGTCCCATACTCGCAAAACAACTGTGCTGTAGCTTTCCTGTCCAATCCCCTTTTTAATGATGTACGGGGCACCATGCCTCACCGTTCAGAATTGAAATGACAGGAACGGATTAGATCAGGGAAAAGCATTTACAATTGAACCATGTAGTACGAAAGG
Source organism: Schistocerca piceifrons (assembly GCF_021461385.2). Taxonomy (NCBI): domain Eukaryota; kingdom Metazoa; phylum Arthropoda; class Insecta; order Orthoptera; family Acrididae; genus Schistocerca; species Schistocerca piceifrons. The sequence goes on from NC_060141.1 coordinate 746,077,679, forward strand.
AACAAACGTATTATGAATTTCTAATGTCAGTTAAAGCTTCACGTTTTCGTCTAATTCATATAACTGAACAAAAGTAATATGTTATTTCGCTGATGATGCCCGAGCAAACTTCTTAGATCTTCTCAGGTTACATCAATCTATGTAAGTACGCTACGTCCAAAGTCGTATAAGGCAACACAATTTTGTACATAGTATCTACCAGACGAAAAATGGACTGAGATTTATTGCACCCCATGGGAGCCGGTAGTATGATATCTCTAAACACTAAAAGAGATATTAATGCGACGAGGAACGCATAAGATGTTTGTAAGATCCCTTTATTCGAGTAGGCCGTTAGATTTAGCAGTTATCGTGGCAGTGACGTTTATGGTCAATGGTTTTACGGTTGCCTTGTCGAAGGACTTGTGGCGAACATTTTTTTGTCTTGCTAATAGTGGTCCTTACGCATCAGGCCAGGCATCACAAGAAAGAATTGCAAAACAGTTCAGCATTCGTCGTAATAATCAAAGAAGTACAGAAATAATCCATAAAGCGTTTACCACACGAATGTATGGGGTACATGTATGCGCTTGGATGGATAGCGGTGTTGTTCAAAGCAGAAACGAAGTTGCTGTTTCTGTGCCCCTCGATTGTTTAGGCATAGAACTCTACAGAGCGGCGTATTGAGTGGTAAGAAACCATGGTCCCTACACGATAGGACACAAGAGAACTTAGGAATAAAAGGGAATAACAGTGCCAGAGACTTCTGGTGAGGATGGTAGAACGTAATCTAAAACATTTCATACGTGATCCTTTGAAAGTCTGATTCGAAACATAATAAATTAGCGCTGCTCATCCACATTCACTAGGGACTGTAATGCTCCCTGCTCTTAATAAGCAGACTACGAGCTAACTTTCGACTGTCCCGCCACGATCTGTATGCTGAACATGAAGAAGACAGCGCTCTACATCGATTTCCAATGCCAAACAGCTACAACATTTAGCAGTCGTATCAGACTTCGTACTCTTAACACTTCAGCGATATCGTAGCGAACTAAATTGGCGCACGTGGTGCGAATGCTTAAATACCTGAGGTATTTTGATCTGAAGTTCACTGTAAATACAGAGACATAAATTCATCGGAAATTATTCTGTCCTCTATAAGGTCCTTACGAATTCTTATGCTATTCCCGTCGCAGTCTTCCATATAACGAGCAATTTTGTTGTAACCGGCGTACAAAAATCGCCGGGATCCTTGGAAATTAAAGTAGAACTTAGATAAACATCTTGCATAATTCTCACTGTTGAATTTAGCCGAAAACCGAGTTCTTGTTAATAATGGTCAAAGAGTTCCTTCAAACATGTAAACGATCGTGACTTAACACTGCTTGATCTATAATATACGAGTAATTATACCACATATCTGCGAGGAACGAAACTATGTCTCAACTGGTTCAGTGACATACTTGTGGCACAATATTATCTGCTCTGTCTTTTACTCGATGTTTTAAGATAGTTAAAATGTAATTTTTAGAGTACGGGTTGATAAGACTTGATGTTTATCTGATGTTAGAAGTTTCTACATCAGAACGTTATCCTCAGGGGAAACTCATGCAACGAGAAGTTTCGAGAAACAGCTGTAAGAAGAATAATACTTCTGTATTGACCCAGCTCACGTGAGTATACGTAGGAAGATAAAAGTCTTCTTTAACTTATCGTGACTGAAGAAAAACGTAATTGCTGAAAAAGGTACTGCGATCTACGGCGAAGTACTATGTTATCTCGATGCTTTTACAACGCAATTATTTGTGGATGAATAACTTCACAAGTGCATGTCGTTACACTTGATACGCGAAGCATCATCATCAGCATTTAATGGATAATAGAGTCTACCATGCAAATGAAGTCCATTTCATCACCGTGAAAACTCTCTGGTTTAGTGATTAGTGTGATTTTCCTTTTATTTGAAGTAAAACCCGTCCGTTACCATCGTAACCATGTCAAGAGCTTAGGAGTATGTGAGTCTTAATTGTTTGATGAAGTGATACAGATACTTCGAAGATAGAAATTATTTTTTATCTGCCGTCACGAACCTTCCGACACTACATTCAATGAACTACTCAAACATCCTCCCCACGTTAAGTGCATGACTCCAACATTAGCTAAAATACGACATTTAGAATTTCCACAGAGTATTTGTTGTTGCTTAATACTTTGGGAAGCCTGATCACTGTGTAAAATATACTGTCACAGTATTCCGGTCTGGAGTGTTAGAGGAGTCTGGACAACAACAAAAAATGCGCCAACTTACGAACAAAAGCAGCCTTAAGAGAGCTACACAAGTGTGAAGAAACTTTAAAATTTGACAAAAACAGAGGTACAGTTGATTATTTAATATACTGTAATATTGCTAGCAGGCCTTTGGGATTTTGGTGGCTTTTCTCGACCAAAACTGAGCGCGAGAGCTAAAAAAGGCTCTCCAATGTTTAATGATGAAAGCAATGCCCTTCACTATCTTGTTGTTGATGTTAGTGACTATACAGGCACAAAATAAAAATATCTACTTGCAATAGAAAGAACAATACAATAACCAGCAGCCTCAGCCAGACTTACTTGATAGTGGAGATAAATTTCATGGACTGCAAGCCTCCAAAGAATAACTATAGAGATGCGAAGAGCAAGAAAATTATGACACTAAAGCTCGACTGTCGAAAAAAGAGAACGAAGACTGGGACGGTTCGGGAGGTGCCTGGCCGTCACCGAGTGTCTGATAAAATTCAGCTACTGCAATCTCTTCGTGAAAGTGACAAACAATAACGTGTGGAATTCAGTAATTTCGTTCTTGGCAAGATCGACGACGACAGTTTTCTTCCACGCTTGGTGTGTAGTGACGAGGCAACGATGTATTTAAATGGCAAGGTGAACCGTCATGATGTGAGGATATGGGATACGGAACAACCACATGAAGTTGTACATGAGAGGGACTCTCCAAAATTTGACGTGTTTTGTGTAGTTTCACGGGAAAAGACGTATGATCAATTTTTCCTTGCCGAGAACACTGTTACAGGAACACATCTCTCGATATGCTTGAGAACTTCCTTTTCGCACAGTTGCTGGCCGATTCTAAAGACTTCCTTTATCAATAGGAGCGAGGACAGCCACACCGGCACCTACACGTGCGGGAATTTTTAAATCAAAGGATTATTGAACGATAGATCGCTCGCAATGGACCAAATCATTCAGCCTTACATTACTGGCCTGCAAGGTCACCGGACCTGAGTGTATGCGGTTATTTCTTGTGGGGGTTTATGAAAGACTGCCTTCGTTACTAACAACAGTGAATAAACTGGGACAACACATAATACCTGCTGTGGAATATGTAACTCAAGAGGCCGGCCGGTGTCGCCGAGCGGTTCTAGGCGCTCCAGTCTGGAACCACGCGACCGCTACGGTCGCAGGTTCGAATCCTGCCTCGGGCATGGATGTTTGTGATGTCCTTAGGTTCGATAGGTTTAATGTCCATTTCTGGGAAGTTTAATGGCCAGCGGAAGTGTTTAAACTCAGAAGAGTGTTCTTGGAGCCACTCTGTAGCAATTCTGGACGTGTGGGGTGCCGCATTGTCCTGCTGAAATTGCCCAAGTCCTAGAGGACTGATGACCTTAGATGTTAAGTCCCGTAGTGCTGAGAGCCATTTGAACATTTTGTAACTGAAGACATGCTAGGTGCAGTGTGGAAACGGTTTGAATACCGCATTGACATATGCCCTGCATCTCAAGGAGAGCGTATTCAACACTTATGAAAAGGTATGGAAAAAACGTTTTGAGTTTTCCGTTCACCAGAAGACAAAATTCATTGTATAAGTTTGTTAGTTTCAGAAATGTAGACGTGCCAAATCAGATGATTCTTTTTTATACACCCTGTATATTGGAGAGACAATAACAATATGAACAGCTAAATCGGGAATTACAAATAAGCTTTTGCGTGAAGTTAAGGAAGCTGTTATACAGAAAATAAACATTTGTGTTAACAATTTACAACGCCTCCAGTCCACATTACTGCGAAAATGTGATAATGTTGGCTGACAGAAGCATAGCATGTGCAGGCTTACACCTCAAGCACAGGTCGCAAATGTTCTGTTACACTACCGCAGCCTCTGTTATCGTGTCCCTTATACGTAAGATACATCAGGGTCGTGGCTCGGTTGATAGAACTCACATGACTATGTGGATAGCCAAAAATGTATCCTAGGCTGCTGCGCTATTGGCAATGACTACTTAAATACTTTTAAGAAAAAAAATATACTTTTTATTTTTAACGAGAACTGTGTACCATTCGTATTCACAATCGCTCTGAAAAATTATCATGCGCAACTGAAGTGGAATGAAATCTGTACTCAACTTCTTGGCAGACACAAACTTTGCGGGACTAGAGCCTGAGACGTTTACATTTCACGGACAAGTGCGCTTCCCCGCAAAAGTCAAGGATCCCAGATTCAAGTTCCAGTTTGGCACAGAGTTATTTGCCAGTAACTTTCAGATCAGAACATACACCGTTGTAGACTAGCAGCTCATTATTGAATCTGTCCAACACAATTAAAGCATCACTGCTTCGAAATGCCGTATTGCTGCGTAGAAATTTGAAATCTGCCAGAAGGGTGCCTACAATTTTCCTCTGTAATGGTACAAAAGCGTGGCGCCCTACGACCATCGGGGTCGGCAATGCTTCTACGACTAAGATAAAGGTGGTGACACGTGTGAAGAAGAGGCCAGGGATTGAGAGCTTAACATGATATCTTAGGTGGCTTAATGACGTCACAGTGATACCAAATTTCATCAAAAATCTGCCCAGCGCCACCGCAGACGTGCCCCCTCGTACCCACAATTAACGCTATCCCTTGACGCCTCTGCAATAGAGGTCAGAACACCGACGCCCAGCGTTGGAATCACGCCGTTTTCATATGACTGACTGACTAAAACATTCCAGACAGACCACCGTTCAGAATCGACACGAAAATCCCTCATGGTGTGGCAAGAAGGGTGTCAACGAAACCACCCTTTACCTCGGGTCGTTGATTCCCACACGTTTCGCGATCGAAAACCACGGACTTTGTCACTGCCGGCACACCCTGGGCGATTCACCGTTTCTATAAGGGCGTATTGGCCAGAAACCTCATTAAACTTGGTCGCAACTCTTTGGAGTGCAGTGCGACAGCAGTTTTTGTTCTCTTTTGCAGGATGGAACCACCAGAAAATGTTCAAAACCATTGGACGAAATTTGAACGAGATTCCCAGCAGCAAAGGGCGGTTATGCTTTATCAGCACTGTTATTACGTGCCCCACAGTGGTGCGTCCACGAAGGGGTGCGACGTTGACACCTGCGTGAGTAAAACGGAAAAGGATGCCTGTAACTTACACCCCACTCACCCGCCCCCCCCCCTCCCCCCCCCCCCATTTCGGAACACCTCAACAACCTCAGTGCCGCCGCCCCCCTTTGTTGAGCACTTTCAACAAAAGGTTAAATACAGGGTGACGATTATCGAACTGTATGAAAAAAGAAACGTAAATTAGTTAAAAACTACGAAGTACACACACCTTATTCAAGATATAAACGCCACTATAGATTTTCGGATTTAGGTTATGTTCGATATTCCTACCATCATTGGCGATGACGAATAATGAAATTCTGCGTGACCCGGTGCAATATCGGAACATCGATGCCGTCGATGACCTCCTGAGTAGTTATTTTCAAGTCACCGTGCCATCAAGGAGTATCACACGAACTATTCCGTGACTGGACAGTGCACACCACACAGTCACCCGTTGAGGGTGAGGAGACTTGTCAATCGCCAACTGCGGATTCTCAGTCCTCCAAAGGCATCGATTTTTCTTATTGACAAACCGATCTAAATGAAAGTGGGCTACGTTACTAATCCACAACAAGGCCCGTGAGCATGCGCTCAGTAATTCCAACCATGCCCCCGCGGCCAACTGTGCAGTATGAGCGTCCTAACGCAAACCTTTCAAAAGAGCTCACAATTTTATTTCACATAGTTCACTAATTGTCACCCTGCATGTACCTTTACAGAGACAAAAAGTGACGAGAGTCCTAGGCGCCTGTGCAAGCAAGCTATGCTGCTGTTCTTGCGTCTACCAGCATACATTTGGGATCGAAGGAGTGACAAGGGAATGCCTATCCGCAAGTGAATAGGACTCCAACACCTTTTGTTCAAAATGGTTCAAATGGCTCTGAGTACTATGCGACTTAACATCTATGGTCATCAGTCCCCTAGAACTTAGAACTGCTTAAACCTAACTAACCTAAGGACAGCACACAACACCCAGTCATCACGAGGCAGAGAAAATCCCTGACCCCGCCGGGAATCGAACCCGGGAACCCGGGCGTGGGAAGCGAGAACGCTACCGCACGACCACGACCTGCGGACACACCTTTTGTCTCTGTACACATACATATTTTTTGTGCCCAACGGAATAGGTTGGGTGGTGCCGGGGAGTGTTAGGTTGTTCCGAACTGGGGAGTTTTTTTAGGGCTTCTGGGTCATTTAAGTCACGCATGTGTCAGTGTTGCCCCCTCCATGACCAGCGACAGGAGGGCACCTCGTAGGAGGGTTGAGAACGCATAAGCATTATTTACTGCATTGGATCACCTTCAAATTTCGTCGAATAATTTTGAACGGTCCCACGTGGTTCCAACATGTACACCAGAGGAAGAACTGCTGTTACTCTGCACTTCAAAGGGGTGCGATCAATTTCAATGTGGTTGCTGGCCCGCGACGTCTTTAGGGACGTGTTGAATTGTCCGGGAGGTATCAGCAGTGTCGAATGTTATCAAGAACGTCGACCTGTAGCTCATGGCACAGCCATCTGTCGTTTTCTGCCGTGAAATGCGTTGGAATCAACGTCCCAAGGGATAGGGTGGTTTGATTGGCGCCCTTTATATAACCCCCTAAGGCCTTTTCGTGTCGATTCTGAGCGCCCGTGTCCGAAATGCTTATCTTGCCTATCCATAGAAAAGTGCGTCATGGGCTGGGGATAAAGGATTTCACCTACGTCGCTGAATCGTCAAAAGAAGGGTTGAAATGGCGGTAAGAGCGACCTTCCCACAGTGCGAGACGTTCACTGTGATGCTGCGTAGATTTGCAATGGACCTTTTTCTTTTTAGCGTGTGTCGATACCTTTTATTTTTTAAGCGTCGATGAGCTCGAGGGTGATGTATGACGTCATGTTCTTGCACCCTTACAGAGGAATCTCTGATCTCAAATGTTAGATAATCAGATATCGGAGAAGCCAACATTTGCTGATACGAACATGTGCTTGTTAGCCCATGGGAGAGGAGAAAACAGATACATCCTTCATTTGACGGGATCGATCCCGCACACTGCGTGTGACAACGACGGAAGAGGTATCAGTCAGCCGAGAGTATTCCATGTTAAATAATATTACAGTTTCCATGTCCGCCTTGTGTGGCTGAAAGAACTGCCTCACATTAAGCCAACATCTCAGCTTAGGGCTAAGTAGCCAAAAATATTACCGCTTTCAAAAATTTTAGCCTTCAGTCTGCGTTCATTTGCTCAAATTCCACGAGTTCCGCCTCCCTGGTTGCATGTGCTGTGTACTGGCTGCTGAGCCCGCTCAACCTAACCTTCACAGAGGAGTCTTCAAGTCTGCTGCGTTTTAGGGATTTTCTACAACGCCAGTTATACTCCTGTTCACTTCTTTAATACCGATAAGGCACTGACGGCATAGTCTGCGGTGCCAGATTTTTCCTAAGAGACCATTTTGCTCAGGCATGACAGGAAGTGTAAATAATTGAGATTCGTGTACCGAACTGTATTCCTTCTGTTTCCGTCGGACGTTTTTGATACATCTGCATACAATACATGATCAGGAACCGTTGTATTTGTGGAAGCTTAAGAGGGATTAGAAACGCAAGGGAAACTTAAATCTACTGGTATCTAGTGACTGCATAGCAACGCAACATCCAAATTCGTAACAGTGAATGATGTACAAAAGTGGTTCTAGGCATAGTGGGATACAAGCAGGTTTTGTTCTCTAACAACAGAATACTAAAACTGTGAGGAGAGTGTGGAAAATTTGAAGATTATAATTGAATCCAAGGCAACCGAAATATTTTTGATTTTGACTGGGAAACAATACGTCAGTTAGCAATGAAATATACGTTTTTCTAGGTAAAAAGAAAAAAATGAGCTCCAGCGAATTATGTGATAAGAAAATAATTCTGTTCCAACCATATTTTACGTGATTTATAAATAATTACGATTGTCACATATATTTTGCTCTTCTGCTTAAAAAAAAGAAAAAACAAAAAAAGACTGCAGAACTTTTAGTCTTCGTTTCGGCATTAAAAACTGAACTGAATGCTGCTTTCAGTACCTCAGTGCTCTATTGCGTGTGGTCCTGCTGGCTCTGGTAAGACCTTCCCTTCCCCCATCCTACAAACTACATTACTACGGTACCACTCGACATTTCCACGTTAAGAACTCTTCGCTATCGATAAAAGAGGCACTGAAAACCAACTCGCGTGAGTCATCAAGAGTCGAACCCCACCCTTTAAAATTTCAGTCTGTCACTCACCGATGCTTCCCAATATACATAAAGTGAGCTTTTAAATTAAAACAGTTGCACCTAGGTAGGAGGGAACGAAATGGAACGCCACAATTTGAGAAAGTATGTGACGTTATTTCAGAGAACTTGGCAATATGAATCCGCTTACCAGTACTACGTTGCACCACTTCTAACCTGGATGCGTACGCTGATTCGGTTGTTAAGTATGTCATAAAACAGATGTATTCTCTTGTGAAGCAAACTGAACACCAACTGCTGTAACTGGTCCTTCCTAACCCTACACACTGGGTCTGCCACGGATAGCCTTGAGTGAGAGATCTCAAATGAACACTGATGTCTGCAGCATTCGACGGCACGCGTTTTGGCTACCAGGGAACAAAAACATTATCCGCTAATGGCAACAGGGGGCGCGACTGTAGGTATCAAATGGCGAGCACAGCATGAGGTTACAGAGCTTAGTTGAACTGCTTAGCCTGCTAACATGCTGGTGGTGTTGATACAAAGCAGGGCAATCGCAACGATAATCAAAGGAGGCATTGCATTATTGTATCTAAAAAACAGAGTTTATGCAATATAAGTCAGTGGAATACGCAGTGTGGTATACGCTCGACTGTGCCGAAAATATACATGAAGAGTACAATGACGACGATACGTGTTTAACAAGCAAAATTAATAGTCAATAGTTTGAGGCCACATTGTCAACCATAAATTTCGACGTTTCGGCGACTATTGCAAGACGCCTTCCTCAGGGTGTACTGCTAACGTCGGAGTTTTATTGTTGACAATGTCGACTCAGAACGGGAAGAACTTTATTGACTGTGACAACGGCCGCGGAAGCCTACATTTACAAGCAAAATTAATATTGATACAAGTGCCGAACCGTTTAGTTCATCGTCCTTATGGGACAGAGAGCCACAAATCCCGCCTCCGGTGAAACGTAATAAACGATAATCTTTGTCCAAGGAGGGGGTGCTAAACATAATTACGTAGATAGAAAACAAAAGAAAAAAATGGAATCCAGTTACGAACAGATTTCGAATAAGTCCGCAGCAATATGGCCGTGTACAGCACAAGAAAATCTACGGTTATTCAACGGAGAATAAGGCGCACTTGTTACAAGAGCTGGTGTTGCGTGTTTCAGGAATGTTCGAGGCAATTTACAGGATGCGCACGATAGTGACCTACTACGTCACGTACACCAAACCGTACGCGACATAGATTGCAATGATTTCAAGGGAAGTAGTGGATAGTTGAATAGCTTCAAACAGTGCTACAGAATTGGAAAACGGAACATAGGACGAAGCACAGCAAGCTGCGAAATCGGCCCGAAAATTTGAAGATGACATAAACGAACTTACCCCACCGTTCAGTAAGGAACTGGGTTTTCAGCTCCGATCACCTGGGATTTGGAGAGAAAATGCATATGAAAGAAGCGCTGGAAATGAGAGGTATCAAGAGAGCTGTTTGAAGGTCAACTAACATCAATGCCTTAACACATTAGTGCACAATTACGCCGACAACTAATTTGCGTGGTAGATTGGCTTGAAATTTGTTTATTGTGCTGCGAGGAGAAGGTGCTCTGCCCCCTACGATTCTTTCTCGTGTGCGTGATCTTGTAAGGGCAGTAAGGAATATTTACGTCACAGCAATTAAGAGCGGGAAAACAGGTGTAAACTAAGTAGAAATATGGTATGAGCATTACATTGGCCAACAGGTGGTCGAAATAACTTGCTTTTGCAGAATGACATTTTCACTCTGCAGCGGAGTGTGTGCTGATATGAAACTTCCTTACAGATTAAAACTGTGTGCCGGACCGAGGCCCGAACTCGGTTTGATTGCTGAAAGGTTCGCAGGAGAGCTTCTGAAAAGTTTGTAAGGTAGGATACGAGGTACTGGCAGAAGTAAAGCTGTGAAGACGGGGCGTGAGTCGTGCTTGCGTATCTCAGATGGTAGAGCGCTTGCCTGCGAAAGGCAAAGGTTCTGATTTCGAGTCTCGGTCCGGCACACAGTTTTAACCTGCCAGGAAGTTTCAACTTGATTTCGCTTGATTCCTGGTTTGCGTATCAAAATCATACTTCTTTAGGGCAAACTATCCCTCCTGACAAGTATGTGACGTTGCAATTCATACGACGTGGATCCACTGAATGTTTGTCTTTTCTGTGCCTGTAAAACATATGATCGCACTGTCTGCACATACCCCTTAAAGGGCAGCCAGTTTCTGGATAAGTTCTACAATAAACTGTTTCGCATTTTGTTGCATGCCATCACCGCGTTACACCAATACGATTCTACACTGCAGAGTGCAGTGCCCCCGCGAGCACACAAAAGTGTCGCAACACGACGTGGCATGGCTTCGACTAACGTCTGAAGTAGTGCTGGACGGAACTGACACCATGAATCCTGCAGAACTTTCCATTAATCCTTAAGAGTACAAGGGGGTGGGGAACTGTTCTGAACAGCACGTAGCAAGGCATCCCTGATATGATGTTCATGTCTGGGAAGTTTGATGGCCAGCGGAAGTGTTAAAAACTCAGAAGAGTGTTCCTGGAGCCACTCTGTAGCAATCCTGGACGTGTGGCGTGTCGCATTGTCCTGCTGAAATTGCCCAAGTCCGCAGGTATGAACAATGGACATGCAAGTGATCAGACACGATGCTTACGTACGTGTCACTTGTCACAGGTGTATCTAGACATATAAGGTGTCGCGTATCACTCCAACTCCACACGCTCCACACCATTACCGAGCCTCCACCAGTTTGAACAGTCCCCTGATGGCATGCATGGTCCATGGATTCATGAGGTTGTCTCCATACCCGTGCATATCCATCGGCTCGATACAGTTTCAGGCGAGCCTCGTCTGACCAGGCAACATGTTCCTAGTCATCGATAGTCCAATGTAGGTGTTGAAGGGCCCAGGCGAGACGTAACGCTTTGTGGCGTGCAGTCATCAAGGGTACACGAATGGGCCTTCGACTCCGAAAGCCCATATCGATCATGTTTCGTTGAAGGGTTCGCAAGCTGACAGTTTTTGATGGCCCAGCACTGAAATGTGCAGTACTTTGCGGAAGGGTTGCTCTTCCGTCGCGTAGAACGATTCTCTTCTGTCGTAGTTTGTCCCGTTCTTGCAGGATCTTTTTCCGCCCATACCGTTGTCGGAGATTTGTTGTTTCACCGGGTTTCTGATATTGAAGGCACACTCGTGAAATGATCTTACGGGAAAATTCCCACTTCATCGCTACCTCGGGGATGCTGTGTCCCACTGCTCGCTCGTCGACTATAAGGCCACGTTCAGACTCACTTAAATCTTGATAACCTGCCATTGTAGCAGCAGTAACCGATCTAACAACTGCGCCAGACACTTGTTGTCTTATATAGGAGCTGTCGACCGCAGCCCCGCATTCTATCTGTTTACATATCTCTGTATTTGAAGACGGATGCCTATACTAGTTTATTTGGCGCTTCACTGTATGTGCATTCTTTAAGAGTGGATACCTAGCTGAACGTCCCGCATGAACGTCCTGCACGGTTGGGACCTTCCAAGGAATTACCTTAAGACCTTGATGGTGCGAACATTCGTGGTCTGTGTGGCGCGCCATTTTTATTCGGTACTCGGGGTGCAAGTTAACAGTTTCTTTTGAATATTCCTTGAACGTCGACGATGTCGCCCTCCTAGTGCACTTGGTGAGTCATTAGCAGCTAATATTTTTTTCCTGTTGTTATTGTTAACACAACACTTTAAAATGAGTCTTACTAAAGACTGAATTTGCGGCCTCGTGCTCGAGGGGTTCCTTGTACGACGAATTTGACGTCCGAGCGGTCCCCACACATGTTCTATCGGGGACAGGTCAGGCGATCTTGCTGGACACGGGAGTATCTCAACAGCTCGCAGACAGCTCATAGAGACACGTGGCGTATGTGGATGAGCGTTGTCCTGGCTACATGATACTGTGAGGTAACACATCAGGATGCGGGGTGTCCATCATATAGCGTTTTACCATTGGAGTTCCCTCGATCACTACAAGCCATGACCTATGGTCATACCCGATGGTTCGCCACTCCAGTACTCCAAGAATAACACCTCTGGTCTCATCAAAACAAGGGAAGAACATTACCTGTCCCAAAAGAGCCGCCATACTCGTCGGCGATGGTCACTCGGAGTAGCGCAGCACTGCTATTCGTCGCTAGACACAGTGTGACGCCATTCATCACCGTCACGGCGCCACTTCACAAGCAACCACTTGTGTTGTGGTGTTGACGCCATCTGCTGCATGGAACGGTAATGCCCCAACCCTGCTGCTGTCAGTCTCCAACCAGTGCTGCTGGATGAGATAGGAGCCCACTTGAAACTTCCTGGCAGGTTAAAACTGTGTGCCGTACTGAGACTCCGGTCTGAGACTCGACCTCGTGACCTTTGCCTTTCGCTTGGCTAGCTCAGATGGTAGAGCACTTGCCCGGCAAAGGCAAAATTCCCGAGTTCTAGTCTCGGTCCGGCATAAAGTTTTAATTTGCCAGGAAGTTTCATATCAGCGCACACTCCGCTGCAGAGTGAAAATCTCATTCCGGCCCATTACATGTTCTAAAAGGATAGGCACGTCGGAAAGGGGTTACGATGTGCTAGAGGTACAGTACGGTGGTCCTCCGTTGTTGTGGTAGGCAGAAGTGGCCCAGAGCAAATCTGACAACGATTATGCCTGCTCTCACGTCAGTGACCTTGTGAAAGAGGACGGAGGAGCGCACAGGAGTTAAGGGCGCTCTCTTGCTCTACGGGCCGGAGTACCCCTAAAAGGAGGAAGAAATAGCAATGATCAACGTTAAGAGGCTGCAGAGAGAACTGGAAATCACTGCAATAAAGATATATAACGTGTATCCACAGGGCTTGTCGCCTGTATTTGAAAAAGTGCCATGATGATCTCTCCATTGGCAAAAGATTCCGGACTATTACGCCATCCAAATCTCCGGAAGGGAACTGTCAAAGGGAAGGTGACCATGAGAGGGTTCAAATCGCTCTGAGCACTATTGGACTTAACATCGGAGGTCATCGGTCCCCTATTACTTAGAACTACTTAAACCTAACCTAACCTAAGGACGTGACTCACATCCATGCCAGAGGCAGGATTCGAATTTGCGGCCGTAGCAGTCGTGCTGTTCCAGACTGAAGCGCCTAGAACCGCTCGGCCACAACGGCCAGCTAGGTGACCATGAGGAAAAGATTGAATAGGCAACGAAAGGATAACGTTCTACATGTTGGGGGCGTGAAATGTCAGAAGCTTGAATGTGGTAGGGAAGCTAGAAAATCTGAAAAGGGAAATGCAGAGGCTCAATGTATATATAGAAGGGCTCAATGAAGTAAAATGAAAAGAAGACAAAGAATTCCTGTCACGCGAGTTTATGGTAATATCAACAGCAGCAGAAAATGATGTAACGGGAGTAGAACTCGTTAGGACGTAGAGTGAGTTACAGTGAAGAGTTCAACTATAGGATTGTTCTCTTCGGAATCGACGGCAAACCAACACCGACAACAATTGTTTAGGTATACTTGGCAACGTCGCAAGCTGAAGATGAAGAGATATGTGAGGACATTGAAAGGGTGATTCAGTACGTAAAGTGAGAAGAAAATCTAATAGTCATGAGAGATTGGCACGTGGTTGTACTGGGAGAAGAAGAAAGGGTTACGGGAGATTATAGGCTTGGTAGTAGGAATGAGAGAGGAGAAATACCAGTTAAGTTCCGCAGTATGTTTCAGAGGGTAACGGCGAGCCCTCTGTACAGAATCACAATAGGAGGAGATAAACTTGGAAAAGGCCAGGAGATACAGGAAGACTTGATTTGGATTAAATCATGGCCAGGCAGTGCATGGCCAGACTGGTTGTAAGACGTACCCAGGAGCAGATATAAACTCAGATCACAGTTTAGTGATGACGAATAGTATGCTGAAGTTTAAGAGAATAGTCATGAAATCAATGCGCAAAGAAGTGGCACAAAGAGGTACTAAGGAACGAAGAGAAACGCTTGAAGTTCTCTGTAGCTATAGATACTGCGACAATGAATAGTTCAGTACGTAGTTCAGTTGAAGAGAAATGAACATCTCTAAAAGGATCAGTTACCGAAGCCGGAGATGAAAACGTAGACATAAGGAAGGTTATGCGGCAAGAAGCCGTGGGTAAGGGAGGAAATATTTCAAGTGATCGACGGAAGAAGGAAACACAAAAATTTTCGCGGATATCAAGAATACAGAAATTCAAATCACTTAAGAGTGAAATAAGTAAGAAGCGTAGAGAAGCTATGAAGAAATAGCTACACGAAAAATGTGAAGAAATAGAAAAACAAATGATTCTCGAAAGGACTGAAGCAGCATACAGAAAAGTGAAAAAAAAAAAATTTGGTGAAATTAAAATCATGGGCGGTGACATTGTGAGTTATATGGGAATTCCACTTCTAAGCTCAGAGGAGAGAGCGGATAGGTGGAAAAAGTGCATTGAAGGCCTCTATGAGGGGAAAGACTAGCCGGCCGAAGTGGCCGAGCGGTTCTAGGCGCTACAGTCTCAAACCGCGTGACCGCTACGGTCGCAGGTTCGAATCCTGCCTCGGGCATGGATGTGTGTGATGTCGCTAGGTTAGTTAGGTTTAAGTAGTTCTAAGTTCTAGGGGACTGATGACCTCATCAGTTAAGTCCCATAGTGATCAGAGCCATTTGAACCATTTTTGGGAAAGACTTGTCCGATGACGGAAGAAGAAACAGGAGTCCACAGGGGAAAGATAGCGGATCCGGCATTACAGTCAGAATTTAAAAGAGCTTCGAGGGAAGGGACAGATAACATTCCTTGGGAAGTTCTAAAACCATTGGAGGAAGTTGCAATTAAACGACTGTTGACGTTGGCGAGTAAAATGTATGAGACTGGCGAAATACCATAAGACTTTCGCAAAAAACATCACCCACACAATTACGAAGACAGTGAGAGACGATCACTGCGAGAATTATTGCACAATCAGCTTAACAATTCACATGTAAAAGTTGCTGACATGGTTAATATAGAAAAGAATGGAAAAGAAAATTGAGGATCCGTTAGACGACGATCAGTTTGTCTTTAGGAAAGGTAAAGGAAACGTAGACACAGTTCTGAGATTGCGGTCGATTTTAGAATCAAGACTGAGGAAAAATTAGGACGCTTTCATAGGATCCGTCTAGTTAGAAAAAGTGTTCGACAGTGTAAAATGGTGCATTATGTTCGATATTTTGAGAAAAATGGGGCTAAAATATAGGAAAGATTGAATAATATACAATATGTACAAGAACAAATAGTAAACAGTAAGACAAGAAGACTAAGAACGAAGTGCTGGGATTAAAAAAGGTTTAAGACAGGAATGTAGTCTTCCGCCCCTACTGTTCAATCTACACTCAAAGAAGCAATGATGGAAATAAAAGAAAGGTTCAAGTGTGGGATAAAAGTTCGGGATGAAAGTTTATCAGTTATAAGATTTGCTGATGACATTGCTATCCTCATTGAAAGTGAATAAGAGATACAGGATCCGTTAATTTGAATGAACAGTCTAGTGAGCAGAATATATGAAAGGAGACTGAAACGAAGAAAGACAAAATTAGTGAGAAGCTGCAGAGATGAGAGCAGTGAAGAACTTAACATCATAATTGGGGATCACCAAGTAGACAAAGTTAAGGAATTCTACCTAGGCAGCAAAATAAACAATAATGGACGAGGCAAGGAGGACATAAGAAGCAGATTACCACTGGCAAAGAGGCATTCCTGCCTAAGAGTAGTCTGCTAGTATCAAACATCTGAGACAGGAGATGCTGAGAATTTACGTTTGGTGCATAGTACGTAGTGAAACATGGGCTGTGGGAAAACCGGTACAGAAGAGAATCGGAGCATTTGAGATGTGGCGTTGCAGAAGAATGTTGAAAATTAGGGGTTTGGTAAGATAATAAATGAGGAGGTTCTCTGCAGAAACTGCGAGGAAAGGAATGTTTGGAAAACATAGGCAAGTAGAAGGGAATGGATGATGGGACATTTGTGAAAACATCAGAGAATAACTTCCACGGTACTAGTTATGTCTAGGGAATATTTTGGTGGCATTCCCTGGGTGATTTCGTCGTTCTGGAATGCGCAGTGGGTCGATACATGCATGAATATACCCTTGGGGACGACTTTCACCCCTATATGCATTTTGTTTTTCCTTGACACGGCTGCATCTACCACCAGGCCACTACGGTATGCCAGGCAGTTCGCATTGTGCTTTCGAGGTTCGAAGAACATCAGGACGAGCTTGCCATACTTCCCTGGCCACGAAGCTCGCCAGATTAAAACCCGGTCGAGTGTCTGTGGGACCTCCTCGATCTTCAACTGAGGAACTTTGTTGACTTGCGACTTGCTCTGCTGGTTCTGCTCTTGCTCGATGGATGTAGATAACGCTTGTGGTTTCTAGATAGGCTCACTCACCCGGAACTATCAGGAACCTGGTGAGATCGTACCAAGGTTGCATAGACGTTGTTAGAATTTACGTGTTGTTAACTCTAGAAGTGCACACAAGGGCCACTCTGACCCTGGAGATTTGTTTTTTGCTATTGTACATGTACAACCCGTTATCACCAATGAAATTTCAGCATTGAGTAAGACCTAGTACTGGGCAGGTGTTCCAAGTTGTGAGACGTTGTTGATTACTTAATTTCTCAGAAACAGTTTTTGAAGGGTGAGTGTGGCCCTGGAGTAAACATTGCATAACCTGTTGCTGAGTGTCATGTACATGTAGATGGAACTGGCAGATAGGAATGACATATTACTAACGGAAGACGCTATACAAAGAGCACTGTTAGAAAAGCTCTATCACGAAAGTGACGTAAGTGACTTTCTTGATAAAACTGATTCTGAAGCCCATGTTCCTGCAGCAATTATGGACAGTGGTAAGACTTTTAAGTCTGGCGAATTTTCAGGCAGCAATAAAGAAAATACAGTCATCCATGGTAAAAATGGTCATTTTTGGAACACAAATGTCCCTAATAGGTGACAGCTGCCTGCTGTGGATAAAATTGCAGTCCATTTTCCAAGTGAGTGGAAATAATGAAGGAATGGATTTATGAACAACTGAGAACATTTCAAAATATTTCTGTAATACGTGCATCTCATTAAAAGAATATCATCGTCATCTAATTAAACTGCAAACGATGTCTTCATATGTGAACCACTTTGTCGTTAGTCTCGAATTTTGCATGCGTTAATACTAATATTGACTGGAAAAGTGCATGACAGAGATGAAATAAAATGCGTTTCGTATATGAAAGTTCAGTTTCGTTATAAAATAATCTGTATTCTGGCAATTACTCCAGGAAATAACTAAAGGCCTCTGTGGCGCTGATGTACAGTTCTTGTAACAGTTGCAGAGGTGTACAATACTAGGCTTAAAGTTTAATAAAAACTCCTTTCCTATTAACGCTGCATTCTGCAATCGAATAATTTGCTGTAGGGATCTTCGTGCCCTTTTTTGAAAGTGTCTCGATCTCTTCAGAAGACGTGATGGATCAGTACCCATTTGCAATGTAACCGGCAGCCGATTTAAGTGACTTACAGTTTGTCGCTCACGTTTGATCATACTTCACAAGCTTGTAATATTATTTTGAATATCTTTGTATTATGAGGTTTGGCTGGGGTCTCTAACTGTTCAATCTGATACTTCTATTTATCCACGAAGGAGAACCTTTGGTGTATATGCTTCTTTAAGCATTATATATTACAGTTTTCATACGTTTGACTTTCCAGAATTTATTACTTTCCTTTATTCGCGAGTTCTATCACGTTTACCGCATTCCTGTATGTCGATACTTAATTTTTCTACATTAAAATGTTGCCTATTCAGTTTCGTTGGATTTAGTGCAGGATTAACGGAGCTTAGATATGCAATTATCTTACGTAAGAACTTTATAGCACTCCACGTAAGCCAGTGTGATGGCAGAGACGGCGTCATTGGGACATGTTTCTTCCGCTACACCAGCCCATTGATTTACCTGTTCTTCATCAGGATAGATGCTGCACAAGTTCAGATTGTAAGGCTAAATACACGGGGTGTTCAAAAAGTCTCTCCACAGTGCCGTATGATTGTTAGCCGCGCTTGCCGTATGATTGTTCGCCTGCCTGGATTTTTCAACGTAACAGTAAACTCACAACGATACTGCTGTAATATTCTGTACCCATTCATAGGAGAACTTGTGTTAAGTGAAATACTGAACGGTTATTTTCAACAAGATGGTGCAACCGCGCATACAGCTCGCGTTTCAATGTCACTGCTTGCTGATGTTTTTGGCGATCGCACAATTTCACGGGGACTTTGGCCTCCGCGATCGCCTGACCTAACACCACCTGACTTTTCCTTCCGGAGTGCATCGAAAGCAACTGTCTGGAAAAATTTTCCAAACTCCATCGATGAATTGAAAACTGCAACATCCACTTTCACTGCTACTGTTACAGAAGAAATGTTGCAGCTAGTGTTTGGAAACATGATTAGACAAATTGAATTGTGTATTCAACAACAGGGGGGACACTTTCAACATTTAATGCGAAAATTTGTAAGTAAAAATGAATATTCAGTAAATTAATAACTTGTAATTCACTGAGTTTTATGTCGGTATATTCACTGCGGCATACGGCACGCACGGTTAAGAATCATACGGCACTGCGGTGAGACTTTTTGAACACCCCGTACTTTGAAGCAGTATAGTAGGATGTTTGCAGCGTCCTACTTTAAATTTCGTCTGTACTACTGCTGAATAATTTCCCCCCCCCCCCCCCCCAACCATACCTCTTTACGAAAATATCGTTACACTCAGATTTCGTCAATCATGAGTCATGTCCGGTGTCTGGGGTATGTTTGAGGCCAGAAACCCTATTCATCACCCTGTATGGACGCATATTTTGAACTTTGCTATTCCACATGCGCTTTCCAAATTCTGTATCCTATCGCTAATGGCTCGTTTCTGTAATTTTTTTATTTTATATAGTTACACTTCCTGGTGTTTTCTGTTCGACCACTATTTGTACGTAAGAACCTTACTGCCACACGGCAGATCTAGTCTAGAGAGACTCCCTAGCACTCGCCCCAGTTGTACAGCCGACTTTGCTAGCAGTGGTTCACCGCCTACATACGCTTTCATTTGCAGAGACGACAGTTTAGCATAGCCTTCAGCTACGTCATTTGCTACGACCTAGCAAGGCGAAATATTCAGTTGCTACGTCTTCTGAACAGATAATATTGTGACTCATGTACCGTCAAGAGCGACGTTCATCATTAATGGATTAAAGTTAAGTATCAAACTAATTACGCTTTCTGAATTCTGATTCCTTGTCATGTTCCAGACCTCACGTCAGTATAGTTCTTCCCTCCTCACGCCTGCCTGCGTGAGCTAAAACGCGTGCATATTTTTTCCCATATACAATTGAAGAGAAAGGGAGATAAGAGATCCCTTGACATACACTTGTTTTTACTTTAAACAATTGATAAATGTATATTATTTGCAGTTAGTTCGGCCTGAACAATCCTCGTCTGAAGGTTTGCCCTTATTACCTCTTCATTTTTGAAATCAGCACACAAAATGGTGGGGCATTTCGTGGCGGCGTCTGACTGTTCAGAAGACTGATGACGCTGAAAAAAAAAAAAAAGAAGAAGTTTGGAAGACGTGCCAGCCGTTCGAAGGCAGGCGGCTGCTGCAGCGATGGTAGCGGCGGCTGCGGCTCTGTACAGTGCCGGCAGGACCGCCGAAGTTGACAAGTGGCGCCCCCCCCCCTCCCCCCACACTGCCCCCTCCCCCTGCCGTGGCTCGGGACGAAGAACTTCTGCCGGCGCCGTCCCCTTGGAGAGACGCGTCCGTATTGTGCTCCAGCCAGCCGGAAACGGTCTAAATCCAGCGCCCGCCGCTTCATCCGCAGGGGGCCCGGCTGGCGAACACACACAGGCCGATTCCGCGACTGCATTTCGCGGTTCCTAAACTACTTTCCTCGGGGAAATATCGAAATTCCTCAGAACCCGATTTATTCTTCTATATTCACGGACGTAGGGTCATTCCCCGGATTATATTCTGCTACGGTACGGTCTACATATTGGTGACTTGATACGCTTTAATTTTTTACTACGAGTGACATTTATTTATTTTGGGTTTAGTATAAGACATTGGGCAACGTTTCAAGCGTGTCTTGCTCCTCATCAGGCTTTTCCGTATACAGATGTCAGTTAAAGATAAAGCGTCCCAAAGCTTCGTCTACATCGTTTGTACCGTATCAGAGTTGTTGTTCAGCATCACACTATTGCATTCCGTATTGTAACACTATCTTTGACGTACTTCCGCTGCACAAACTGTAGCAGCCCTTTTTCTGTTTTCGCTTTTTCGTCTAATAGGTGAAAGTTTGATTTTATTTTTTACACATTGACTATCATTGAAGGGTTTTACTTTTATTTAATATTGTCCCGGCTAAGTATCAGTTTCATTAATTTTAAAACCCAATGTTAAACGTGGGTCACTACACGTATATTCCCAACTCTGAGAGAAAAAATCTTTAGTAGCTTTACTACCGTTGTTTACAGACGACGATACCATAGAGTAAATATCTCTGGAGTGAGCATTCACATGCGCAGAACAGGTTTTGTGTTGTCAACATACATTGCCGGCCTGGTCACGTGTTCTCGGGACGTCGTGTGTTTGTCCGTATAGCGCCCTGTATATTTAGAATGTCAATACATCCCCGGTACAGGGCCGTGCGGTTCTAGGCGCTTCAGTTTGGAACCGCGTGACCGTTACGGTCGCAGGTTCGAATCCTGCCTCGGGCATGGATGTGTGTGGTGTCCTTAGGTTAGTAAGGTATAAGTAGTTCTAAGTTCTAGGGGACTTATGACCTCAGATGTTGAGTCCCATAGTGCTCAGAGCCATTTTTGAACCCTGGTACAGACGGATTCTTTTCGTACGTGTCGCGGATTATTTATATATGTTGCGTAGACATTTTAACAGTGTCCATTTGATACCGGGAATAAACCAGCTACGTAACTTTTAAGGTCAAGTGATATTGCATTTTGCTTCTTTGCGATAGGTGTCCCAGTTCAGATGGACACTATTTTTGGTAGTTTTCGGTATGATACGCCACTTGCTATACAGAGCCTGACGTACATTTTTGCAGGATAGTCTTGCAAAACGACTTGACAGTACGCTAGTACTTTTGCAAGTGTCCGAAAAACACCGAATTCGCCACACATTAGCGATTATATCCCTCCTAATTCCTTTTCTTCTGCTATTTCTGCTTATTTGTTTTCTCGTTTTTGCGACCTGAAGCATAATTTTTCTTACTTGTGACACTTTGAAGTATTTATCTAACGTATTTTACGTACTTGCTCCCAGTTTATTAAATAAATAGTAGACTGAGTAATCTCTATACATAATCGAAAAAATCACTGATAAATGCATGGAGGATAGTATTTGCTGAAACAACTAACCATTCCCTTTCCTGTTCCACTAGCAAATTTACGAGAGGAAGCGATTGTTTGTAAGCTTTTGTACGAGACGTAATATCTATTATATAGTCATAAAATCGTTGAAAAATAGGTCTACAGAATCAAGCCTTATTTATAATGCGTCTCGAAATTTTTAACGTATACAGTGTCTCTTACGTATATGATAACTATAATTAGAGCTACATAGTATGTACCCATGAAAAGTTACGATCCCTCCTTTCACATATTTTTCTTTGCATCCGTAGCAACACCAGCAATTCACCATCGCTATTACACTATCATTAAACGGTGAAATACAACAAAAACTCTTGTTATTATAAACTTCAAACGCTGCGGAAAGCACACACGCAGAGTGAAGCCCCGAAAACACGTGACAATCCTGGTTCAATGTTGACAATATGCACAGAACGCAATGCTCACTCCAGAGATATTTACTCTTTGGACGATACTCTAACCTTTCGTTCAATTGTTTTAGTTAGAAATCGCTAGTTTGTTCTTGGCATAGATCACATAACCTTAAAGTTTATTAATCTAAGTTAAATTAATGTTCGAGACTTGTATTATGTTTCAAATTAACAACGTCAGTTTATTGACAAGAATTATTAATAAATAGGTTCACTCACACGATCTCATTCAAAGAAGTTCTTTAATTAGATGTCTAAGTAGGATTCCCGCTAGCATCAGAGATGTTAGATAATATCCTGTCACTTTCGGTAAACAAGTTATTTCTATTTAATATCCGCAAACTGTCATTAACTATGATCACTAGTCGCGTGAAGTTAAAGTTTCCCAGTATCACAATCCAAAGTCCGAATCCGGTTAAAATTCTCAATTCAGTAAAGTGTTTAAATATTCACACGAATTGACGTTAAAGTCAAAGAGATTACTATTCACCTTCCAGTTAATCTAATCTGAAAAATTTCCAAATTAAAGTCTTGAATTGACAATTCTCAAAAGCAATCTCGTCACGATCTATTCTTGATTCCCGTTTAATAAAGCCCCAATTGTTGTTCTCTAAAGCTGTACGTCGTAAATAACTGCCGAACTAGAACAGACTATAGACTGGAGTATCGTAATTACAACGTATGGCTATTTATACTTTAATAAACACTATCTTTGGTGTCCCAGACCTACGTTCTATGACTACAATATTGATTTTCTTACGTATTGGAATAACTAATATTTTAATATTTTCTACTGTTTTCCTCCCTTACCACGTTTCTAAAATTTATAATTAAATTTTCCTTTTCTTTTCTTTTGCTTTCTGTACTAGATATTTCCCTCTATTTGTTTTTCATTTATTTTTCGTAATTACTACTTGTGGAGGGGTTTGGGTCATTTTGTGAATTGATATTTTAAGGACATGGGAGCTAATTTGGGAGCTATTTTTGTTTTTTCAACACCGAGAGGCGCTGTAGGTATTACAAAACCTTTCTCGGTGGATGTTAACAATATACCTTAAATACAATACAACGGCTTTTCAGCGTGTGAATGTGTATCGACTACGACTTCTTTCCACGCGATATTCGCGATACTGAATCTGACAGTTGTTTGTTTCGCGCTGGCATATCTTAAATCTGTTGCGTGATTGTTGGTTTAAGGCTGCTGCAGAAGTCTGAATTTCTGAATTCAACAATATATCTGACACTGTCACAATAGGGGAAAGCGTTCGTAAACAACTAATCAAATGTCAAATTACAAAAATTTGAAAATATTCTTTAAAAATTTTTTAAACATTCAAAAAATTAGCATGTATTGTCTGTGACAGCAAGTGAAACAAAAAACCTGTGCCGCTTTGTAAAAAAATTTATACATTGAAACGTCCATATAATTATGACTGTTACAGTCAGTAACTGCAAGCGGAGATTTGCCTGTGGAGAGGAAGTAGTAAGTCACAAATCTTTGCCTGTAGTTAACAGCGCATAAAAATAACATGATTACTTAAGGTATTAAAATATTCCAAGTAAAATATACCACGTAAGCTGTAGATGGAGTCAAAAGTATAACATAAAATACATGTATAACGCTGTCACACAGAAAGCGCTTTCAGCCACAGAACGGTGAACGGCGGAGTGTGCACTCTACCACTACTAGTCATCCTCTTGTCATTTGCCTGTAAACGCAACGGCCACTATTGCTGTAACTATGAGTACGCTGGAGCTCATGTGTCGCCCAGTGTACATACATTTCTACTGTTATAACAAGTTACCCACTGTGATGAAGTTTTATATATATTTCATGTTTTACTTTTGACTTCAAATACAGCTTACATGGTATATTTCACGATGAATATTTTGCTGGAATAATCATATTGCTTCCATGCGCTGTTAACCACAAGCAAGCATTCGTGGTTTGTTTCTTCCCTCTCATAGGCAGGGACTCCATCGGGACCTGGTGATTTATTTGCTTTCATATCCTTCAGCTATTTCTCTACACCACATATACTTATTACTATGTCGTCCTTATAGGAGTCTGTCGGATGGTCAAATGAGGATATGTTTGTTCGAGTCTCCTGTGTGAACGATTTCTTGAACGTAAAATTTAAAACTTCGGCTTTTGTTTTGTTATCTTCTACTGTCACACCAGGCTGGTCAACAAGGGACTGAATGGAAGCCTTAGTCCCGCTTAGTCATTTTACATAAGACCAGAATTTTCTCGGATTCTCTGCCGGATCTTTTGCTAAGGTGTGACGGTGGTAATTGTTGTATCCTTCGCGCCTAGATCTTTTCACAGACATAAGAATCTCTGATGACCTTCGCTTGTTGTCATTTGTGCGTTCCCCTTTGAACCGAGCATCCTCCGAATATTTTTGTTATACCATGGTGGATCTTTTCCATCCTTTTTCCACTTGCTAGGCACTTGACTCTCCAGCCCACGATTTACAATCTGCTTAAACTTTACATATAATTCCTGTACATAGATGTTACTGGAACAAAGTGATGTCAGTTAACTGGCTAAATGAGATACTAACAATACTTATCTGCTCGATCTACCAGAAACACTACTAGCATTCTTGACTGATTTATTCACTTTCATAATCATAGTTACTATAATGAAATCATAATCGCTTATCGCCACGATAAGATCCGGCTTATTTGTAGTTACAACGTCTAAGATATTTCCACTGCGTGTGAGCTGCCGCGATAGCTGTTCAAGACATTTTTTAGAAAACGGATTTCAAAAGTGTTTGGCATGACTGTCTGTTTGTACCCCCTCCCCCCCTCCATCCCTCCCCCCCCCCCTTCCCCAGTCTTAGTGAATCCATAAATATCCCAGTGGTCTACCTCCAAGTAGTATTGCATGGTCTGGGTATTACGTGCTATCGACCGTAAACATTCTCTGGATGATTCTGCAACTGTCACAGCAGAGTCGAGTGGTGGGTAAAAGCATCCAACACGTAACTTGCTTTCATCTATACCTGTTAAGCGCGCCGAGATAATTTCAATGCCACACTCAACATCGATCTCAATAAAGACAATATTTCTGTTAACTGCAGCCGGCCGGAGTGGCCGTGAGGTTCTAGGCGCTCCAGTCTGGAGCCGAGCGACCGCTACGGTCGCAGGTTCGAATCCTGCCTCGGGCAGGGATGTGTGTGATGTCCTTAGGTTAGTTATGTTCAATTAGTTCTAAGTTCTAGGCGACTGATGACCTCAGAAGTGAAGTCGCGTAGTGCTCAGAGCCATTTCAACCATTTTTTTGTTAACTGCAATGAACACTTTGCCTCCTAAGGCCTCTAACCTCTTTCCGATATACTTCCCACGACTCTCATCTCAGAGCTTTACACTTTGAGTTTCAGCCAGCTCTCGGTCTCAATCAAGGACTTTCCTGAGGACAGTAAATTCGAGGACTTTATTGCGAATACTTCGACAGTTTACTGGTTAAATTATCAGTCAAAGTGCCTTTACTCTAGAAGTTTTTTGACTTTCCTTGCTGCATATCGACTGGCAAATGTTCATCAGAGCACATCAACTATCACCTAAGAGTAGCTGCTGCCTTTTTGTAGTGCACCCCTGACCAATCAAGGGGAAGCCTACAAACCCTAACACGATAACGCAGGTCTAGAAATCAGCAGCCAAGAGTGTCGCAGAGTCGACGAATCCTTTCGCTGAATTCTCCACTCGGATCCAAACCAGAGGACCCTGATCAGCTCTGGGAACAGTGCTGCAAATCATGAGCTTTGCTTGCACCTCGCGCGCGAGGCCAGCAGTCTGCACCACATACGCCAGCCGCCTGAGGATCGCCTCAGAACCCATGCGACAGGCCTACGTGAGCCACAACCTGCAGAAGACTGCACCCTACACGCTCAGTAGCCACGGGCGAGGCCGCCTCC
The DNA here is from genome assembly GCF_021461385.2 of Schistocerca piceifrons. Classification (NCBI taxonomy): domain Eukaryota; kingdom Metazoa; phylum Arthropoda; class Insecta; order Orthoptera; family Acrididae; genus Schistocerca; species Schistocerca piceifrons. The sequence goes on from NC_060141.1 coordinate 746,104,087, forward strand.
ACACCTCGGATGAGGCCTCCGGCAGACATACCGAGCGCACATTGGCTTCCTTTCCAGCCCTGAAAGCTATATGCTTAAATAATTCCATAACGCGGTTAATATTGGAGTTCACAATAACTAGTGTACCCCCCTCCCCTCTCCTTTTGCCTGTTCGTACCCTGCTGAAGGAGCGGCCGTCTGTCCACTCAAAGCGTGAATGGGCAAGGCCAGGCCTCCAGTCACTACATTGGTCCTCTGGCCCGAGCGACGCGAACTCATTACCACCCGCCACTCACTCTGTTGTGAGAGTTTATCCACTTCGTCAGGTGCACTAGAAGGTGCCTCCGAAGCAGGGCCCGCGGCCAAAACAAGTGACACCTGAATTGTACCATGGCGGTGTGCCAGAGTCTCCCCCACCGCTGCACCCCGAGGCAGCAGCCTGAAGGTGATTGACCGTAGCCAAAAGCGCATTCAGCTGTTCGCGAACTGCGGCCACCTTCTACTGTATCCGTACACGGCATGCACGCATCCTAACCATCCTGGCAAGACTGAAGAAGTAAACTATGAAATCATACAGAATTCTAAATATTCAACTTGCTACCGTCTTGATGTGTCACCAATGGACGGTGATGCGTTAATGATCCATGTAGCTGCAGACTGATTTAATTTACACGTACAAAAACGCGAGATTAAATGTCTTAAACAGAATAATATGCACGAAGTTTAATATACTACTAGAAAACCACGGAACAAGAAAAATACTTAACTAGGCGCTCTGTTGTTGTATGCCAGCCGAGAGCTGGGGCCTGACTGGCTTACTAAACGAACGGACGTTTACTTTCAAAACAAAACAAATGAGCAAATACTGCGCTACAGACTGAATGAATTTACACTTACAAAAACGCAAGATTATACCTCTTAAACCGAAAAACATGCACGAAATTTAATAAATTAATAGCTTGGTAGCTCGATGAACTATTCACTCCACTAAATAATTATTTCTTATTCTTATTCGTTTACCAGTACGTAATATATTTGCCCTGATGCTATTTTAGTCGGTATGTAGCACATTTCACCTAAACATTTAAAATAAGGATATTGTGGATGATATAACTGTTCATTTATAATATTACGCATGGAGAATTAATACCCTGTAAATTTTTAAAAACTAATTCGAAAGCAATTATTACATAACTTTGTTACTTGAGGAATTTTTTTCTTTTGGTTTGTCTGTTCTCTGGTCTGTGCATGATAGTTAAGTTACCGAAATTGGTCATTACTTTGTAGAATTGTTTTCAACGTTAAGTGCGACTGAGACAATAGATAGAAAACTTCTGAACGTTTTTAAAGTCTTATAGAATGTTTTTAATATTTTTATAATTTTACATTTGATTTTTTGAATTCAATTACGTTTCTAAGAATATTATCGCCATTTTAGGTATTACGAATGAAAATTTCTATTTCGGCCATGATATCCATCCTACTTTTTTCCAATTTTGACCAAAATATCAAGATCGTCTTCTACGTTCAAAGGGTGGCCTGTGTCATTAATGTGTGTTGCTCCAGCTGCTTTGTTACATTTCTCTATTCTGTAGCTGTCTGTATGTACTTTAAATCGAGTTCTGAAATTTCTTCCTGTCTAGCATATATGCTATTTGTTGCACTTGCTGCAGGTAATATTGTAAATGCTAGATGCATCAAGATCTGTATCTGGCAGTTTTATATTGTACATAAGCCCCCTACTTAAGTTGTTGGAGCTGCTAAAGCTGATTTTTTTACGTCTGTGCTTTCGAATAACTTAGCTAATTTATGAGACGCTATACCACGATGTGACATTTTTAAATGCTTCACTGCTGGGATGCTGTCAGTATGAGTACTGTTTATTTTGTTTTGTTACGTTTTCTCGTTGATGTGACTCTGTATTAATGACTGGAGCTTCATATCCATTGTTTGTTGCAATTCATTTCATAGGTTCTCTCTCTCGAATTCTGTTAGTGGTCTGTGTATAGCATTCATCTATATGCAGCTCTTTATGTGTGATGGAATGTTGGAATGTGTAGAGGAGTTCAGTATAGTGGTGTCTGTACCAGCAGGTTTTCTGTCTACATTGAAAGACACCTGCTGATTCCGTTTTGATATTTTCTTGGAAAAAGAAAGGTGTAGTGTGTTCTCTCCATATTCAAACATGAACTGGATACTTTTACGCAGGCTACTGAGTTTGTTAAAAAGGCTTGTTATTTCATCGTCTGTTCCATCAAGTAGAACGTGGATCTTATCTACATACCTCTTATAAAATCTGACTTTGCTTGTGATACCATCTTTTAATTTTTATTTCGTGTACTCTATATGGTTGCTAAAAACTTCAGATATTACGCCACTAAGAGAGCTTGAAGCCCTAGGTCTAGCTTGTACACTTTGTTGTTAAAAGAGTAGTAATTATATGATAAAGCTACATGTAGTATATTTATAAACACTGTTATTTTTGGTCTGTTCATTATCTTCTTTTTCATTCGATTCTCTCTTATTACCCCAGCTGTTCTATCTAGAGGCAGACTGTATAAGTATGGAATGTCTAGGGATAACAATTTAGCTTGTGATATCAGGCCATTCTTACTGTTAATAAAATCATAGTTGTTCATTATGGAATAAGTTTATCGAATGTGTGTTTTTCAACCTGTAAGTCATGTGGTTCTCTCAGTAATTTGTAGGCTGTGCTACTAATTAATTCATACTAGGCTTTCCTTGATGTATTAACTTTATGATTTGTTGGCTATGCTCTAATTTTAGGGGCGGTGGAATTCCCCATAGTAAGTTCTTCTACTTCATTCTTACTGATTGTATACAAGTACACGGTTTTTATTTAACTGTTTAAGAAGCATCAGTCACTCTATAGGACAACAAATGCCCATGTCTAGCGCATTTGTGGTAACCTTCGTGAGATATTCAACAGTGCATGTGCTTGGGCATAACCCCTCTCCTTCCCACTGCTAAAGTTGGGTAGTAGCCTGTCTTTGTCCCCCTGTGTTCATGTTGATTTTTGTTCTTGCAGCCGGCCGAGGTGGCCGAGCAGTTCTAGACGCTACAGTCTGGAACCGCGCGACCGCTACGCTCGCAGGTTCGAACCCTGCCTCGGGCATGGGTGTGTGTGATGCCCTTAGGTCAGTTAGGTTTGAGTAGTTCTAAGTTCTAGGGGACTGATGACCTCAGAAGTTACGTCCCATAGTGCTCAGAGCCATTTTTTGTTCTTGCAACTTCAGAACATAATCTATTCAAAGGTCTCCGTGTGCCCCACTTCTTTGTGTATCCTGTCGGTATTGGACAACTCGGAGGTGGACGTTTTTGCTTGCTGCATTTCTCCTCTGGCTGTGGTAACGCGTTGGTGAGATTTGCTGAGGTGTACGGGAAACCTTTCCTCAATGTATGTAGGTGTCAGGCTGGTTGATATCCAAAAAAGAGTTCCACTGTAGATGTAAATGATTTATTCTTTTCTTTCTTAGCTGCTACTTTTTGTCTGATAATGGATGACGTGATACAAAATACGAAGTACAGTTTGTCAGTTGGTGTTGGCTCAAACAACCTGTGGTTATTGCTGTCATGGCTAGAGTTACAACATACAGCGCGAGCGGGTTCCACAACTGTTTAACTCCTGGCTGAAACCCTACTCTTTGCTGTCAACGGTTATGCAACCTTTGTATTTCATGCTAGTTGAGGCTCGATTATGTTTCTAGCTGCTAATTTATTCCTCCTGTCCATGCCATGTTTCATTGATTGAGTGTTCTGTCATAAGTGACAACCAGGAATTTTGTGCTTGTGCAACGTTCTAGCATTATTCCATCCAAAACACACTAACATATTTGACGCCTGTGTACTATTCACGTGGAAAACAATGATTTTGGGCTTCGAGAGGTTACGCCTGTTGATGTTTCTTACAGCAGACACCCAGTTCATCAACGGCTTCTCATAGTTTATTTTCTATGAACCCAAAGTTATTTGCTTCGAGTTTTATTGCGCAGTCATCTGTGTATATAAAGCTTTAAGTGACTTCTGAAACTAGCTGGCTGTTGCTAAGGATATTGAAAGCAATGGAGCCAACAGACTACCTTGTGGTAAGCTATTCGTCTGTGTTCTCCAGCGGCTTTCCTGCCGTTGAAAACAGACAAATAATCTTTCCTTGTGTTAGTGAGAACTATTATACGACTGAAAAAAGCAAACTTCGGTTTGCAAGAACAAAGGTCATGCATTATTTCCTGAGTTCTGTTTCACTTTTCGTATATGTATAAAATGGAACAGTTAGAGACAGGCCACATGCAAGAGACAAATGTAAGCCGTTTATGATGACAGGTTTCGATAAGACAATAAGTGCGAAAGGCTCAAGGCCTTGACAACATGTGCGTGGAACAGACAAGAAATTTACGATCTGTCACCAGAAGATCATTATTCACTCACGCGTAACAGCAATACTCACTGCAAGGCAAAATACTGAGTTCTGGAGAAAGTCTGGAGTCACATCCCTTTTAAAATCTGCCAAAGAAGCAGATGACACTAACAGCTAAGGGGCAATTTCAATATTATGCAGCCTTTAAAGAATTTTCGAAGAGATGACGCTCAACAGAGTCGTAGAAATACTGGAATCTCTTTTGGTCCCACAATAAGCGGCTTCGGAACAGACAAATTTTGCGCAGCACAGATACTCAAACAAACGCAACACACCAAGGATGGATAGTAGCAAAGATGAATTACCGGGGATGTGTTTGTAGATTCATCAGCTCCTTGCGTCCCAGCTGACGGCACACTGCTATTACGGAAAATGTGTGCACTAAGATTGTGGAGTGAAACCAATGTGGCCAGGCGACGCAGACTGAGCCACCAAGACCTGTTGCATAACGATTTGATTCACGGATCCACTATGACGTGAGGGTCCTGAAGATGTCATCAATGTAATGGTGAAACTGGCAGCACATAAGAGGTTCATAAAACAAATTTCTACAATACTTACTGCTGTTGGTGAATTATTGCATCAAGAAATACAGAAATATGTGGCTTGCGAAGAAGTGCTCGCCAATTTTATCCCACTCTTCTGAACTCCCTATCCACAGTCATTGTGCTATGTGAACTACTGGTAGCACATAGTAACTCTCGGGTGATTCCTTCCGTTGATTTCATGCGAGTTTTACAAACACCTTCCGCAAAGCTCGGTGGTTCTTATCGCTCAATACATCATGTCTGCCTGGTCTTGCTTTATCTGTGGCTGCCCCTTCGCGTTTCCACTTCACAGTCACGTCATCAGCAGTCTACGTCAGCAGCTATTGAAGGGTTGGAATGTTGCTGATGGATTTGTTACGCAGGTGACATCCAACGACCAGTCCTCGTTCCAAGTCACTGAATTCTCCTGAACGACATAATCTGCTGTTATTGCGTCTCCACTGACAACAGAATTCTCGCCGCCTCCTGTTATATCGGCGGGTCCGCTTCTTCCGACAGTTCATGCATTCGGCACGTAGGTTTGTATTTCCGTAAAACTTGGAGGGAAGTTTCTCCGCTGCGACACCTGCATGGCGAGAATAGAAAAACCGGATGTGGCGTTAGAACCGCATAGAGTCTTTGTGGTACAGTCAGTCGGTGGCTACCTCGCAAAATTTTCACATCCGGTGTGCTAAATGAGGTTATCAAAGCAGCAGGGTTGATTAATATCGCCTCAGATATGGTAGAGTACTGTATAATTAGTAATGGCCTTTGTTGGTTGGCGCTGAATAACAAAAGGCCGGCAACAAGTACATAATTTCCAGAGGTTTTAAACATAAAGAGCCATGGGTATCTTTGTCACCTGTAGTTCGTCACAGAAAGTCGTCACCATCGCCTGGATCTAAGGTAGAAATTTAGAACTGTATTTACTCACATGGATGAGTTCTTTCCTTTATTTCCAAAAAATAATTGCTTGTAGTTCAACTTCATTTCTAGAACCCTGAATGAATCCTATATTAATTTAGACACACAAGATACTTTTCCTAGTGATGCAGTATATACAAGTTTACGAATTACAAGAACTGCAAAGTATTTATTGCAGTAATAGTGCTCATTAACCTTTGTGGAGTAGCCAATTCCTTAGGTGTTCAATTAGTTTTGTTTCTGAAATAATCCACAAAAATTTTTGTAAGTAAAGAGCTCAAGATTTCCATAAGTGTATATACAAGGATAAGAACTGATAATATCACTAAAATGATAGTCGTACTTCAAGCTGTAATCAAGATTAAAAGTAAATGAATGGAACAGTGCTATTTATTAGTGGTTATTGGCTACTGCAGTTTAAGGGCTAAGTTAACGAAAACTTCCTTCACAGGTTATTTAAATGTTTATAGTCACTTGTATTTAAGAGAGTTTTCGCGCTGTGTCTTACCAGCGGTGTTCAGTTCTGATCTCAGTCAAATGGTAGAATAGTTTCTTGGTTGAGGCAGTAGTACAATCATAATTACAGTCAAAGTGCTTATGAAGTGCAGTAGGCATTTCGATAGCTTGTGTCTTATTTAATAATTAATTGGCCTTAACTGCTCAGGGGATAACAGATTCAGGGACCCCATGTTTCATATATGCCCTACTTAATAAACAGAAATAAGTGCTACCAAAGGGAACATATACCAATCAAATCAGTTATCACAATCAGATAACATAGTGACTTAAAGATCATTTCCATTTCAGTGTTTTGCTGTTTTCAGCTGTCTTGCACTGAATACAGAAAGTATAGGTTAGTGAGACACAGTTTGTTGCTAGAACATTTTAAGAGTTCACATACACTGCTCGAAGGAAACTTCTGTTCCAATACATGCTACAGTTTCATGTACTATCTGAAAAATTGATTTTAATACGAAGTGATGTCATATACAATAGTTAATGTTCTTGATGAACATCAACATGTCGGATACTTTGGAGCAGATAGTCCAACTCGTGGCAGTGAGGCGGTGTTAACTGCCACTCAGCTGTATAGTATCAGCGCAGTAAGACTGGTCGATTTCGAGGCGTGCAAGACCGGCTCGAATGAGCTATCGGTTTGGACATGACTGCGCATTACTACGCAGTTAATAAAGACCGCCGATTTATTAGAGTATCAATGCGGATTGTCGAACGTGTCTACATGGGATGGTGTGTCACCTACAGGCTGTGTAATACGGTGCAATAACGCAGGTCGTAATGCTACCGACTGGCACAGGAGACAAATGCCATGCCTTGTCAATGACAAACAGTTTCAAAGCTGACAGGAATTACTGTTATCAGTAAATACATGTCCCTGTCAATAAGTTTCATTTACGGTTATACTCCGGAAGCTACGCTACGGCTGAGGGTACGTCTGGTGTGTGGAAAGTACGGCTGCCGATAAATTCCAGAATGAGCTGCATTTTCATTTTCTTGTTGCGAATGGACGTGCATGCGCGGCGGCGCAGTAATGGTTCTGGCTTCCTACTAAAATAAAAAGTTCTGTGAGTTCTTCAGTCACACAGCCTGCCCTGAAGAGGCGTACAACGTTCTTCAGCTACTAAAAGCTGTAAAAAAAAAAATGCTGTACTGTACATGTCGACAGGGTGCACATACGCCTATAAATTGAACTTATGACTCTGTCTGTTACTATTACTCCTGTTAGCATGAAGACAAGTATAACACTCGCCGTTACTAGTACAGGAGCAGGTACCCGATAATGTTATTTCTATGGAAGGAATTTAATTTTAACCCTGATTGCATATTAATGGAAAAGCTACCGGAATATATTCCGTTACCGAAAAGATTATCTTCAATAACTAGCGGGAATCGAACCATGGATGTGGTAGTGTAAATTAAGTAAAGGGAAGAACAGTCCCAAGCCTTATTAGCCACAGTAGTACCAAGTACTAATACTGTTCATCAAGAACATTAACTATTGTATACGACAGTTTTTCAAATATACATGAAACAGTAGCACAATCTAGCAAGTATTGTAACAGAAGTTTCCTTTGAGCAATGCAAGAGAAATCTTAAAATGTTCTAGTAACAAACTGTATCTCACTAACCTATACTTTCTGTATTCAGTGCAAGACAGCTAAAAACAGTAAAACACTGAAATGGAAATGATCTTTAAGTCACTGTGTTATCTGATTATGTTAACTGATTTGATTGCTATATGTTCCCTTTCGTAGCACTTATTTCTGTCTATTAAGTAGGGCATATATGAAACATGGGGTCCCTCAATCTGTTATCCCCTGAATAGTTAAGGCCAATTAATTATTAAATAAGACACAAGCTATCGAAATGCCTACTGCACTTCATAAGCACTTTGACTGTAATTATGATTGTACTACTGCCTCAACCCAGAAACTATTCTACCATTTGACTGAGATCAGAACTGAACACCGCTGGTAAGACACAGCGAGAAAACTCTCTTAAATACAAGTGAATATAAACATTTTAAAAAACCTGTGAAGGAAGTGTTCGTTAACTTAGCCCTTAAACTGCAGTAGCCAATATCCACTAATAAATAGCACTATTCCATCCATTTTCATTGAAACCTGATTACAGCTTGAAATAAGAATATCATTTCAGTGAAAATATCAGTTCTTATACATGTATCTACACTTATGGAAATCTTCAGCTCTTCACTTATGAAAATTTTTGTGAATTATTTCAGAAGCAAAACTAATTGAACACCTAAGGAATTGGCTACTCCACAAAGATTAATGGACACTATTACTGCAATAAACACTTTGCAGTTCTTGTAATTCGGAAACTTGTATATACTGCATCACTAGCAAAAGTATATTGTGTATGTAAATTAACAGAGGATTGATTCAAGGTTCTAGAAACAAAGTTGAACTACAAGCAATTATTTTTTTTTAAATAAAGGAAAGAACTCACCGATGTGAGTAAATACAGTTCTAAATTTCTACCTTAGATTCAGGCGATGGTTACGATTTTACGTGACGGAAGTAAAGGTGAGAAACATACTCATGGATCTTTATGTTTAAAAACTCAGTAATTTATGTACTTGATGCGGCATTTTATGATTCAGAGCCAACCAATAAAGGCCATGACTAATTGCACAGCACTCTACCATATTGGAGGCGATATTAATCAACCATGCTGCTTTGCTAACCTCATTCAGCATGCCGGATGTGAACATTTTGCGAGCTAGCCACCGACTCACTGTACCAAAAAGGCTCTATGCGGTTATAACGTAAAATCCAGTTTTTTTTATTCTCGCCATGCAGGTGTCGCAGCGGAGGGACTTCCCTCCAGGTTTTACGTAAATACAAAACTACGTGCCGAATTGTAGAACTGAACCAGTTCTACAATTACTATTTTATTAATATACAGCATTCAAACAGGACATAGATTTACAAATTACATGCACAGATTGATTTGAGCCAGAAAAATTGACAGGAAATACGAATAAACATTTACATAGATGCTTAACCAAAGATCTTGGTGACACGTATGTCACATCAAGCTTAAGAAGACAAAGAAATTACATGATGGAGGAATAGTCGATACTGGACAAAAGTGATACAAACTGTGCTATGCTGTTCTGTGTTAAATTTACTAGGTCTGACTGTAGCTACCAAATGGAGAAAAGTACGTGCAAAAACATCTGTTCTGTATTGTCACTCTGTGTGCACACATTTGCTACCAAGTCTATCATAGCATGCAGTTCCAGAAATGAACGAACGAAAATGAGAACAGTTTTTACTGATCTCTACACACTTACAGGATAGTCTCTCTCTAGTAGCCAATTTAGGGTTTTGATTCGGACCTGATACAGAACGAACAGCACTTTTTACCAATTAATAAACAATTTATCAAGGGTACACGGTGTGGCACTTAGCTTTACAGCAGGCGCATCTTAAGTTGTCACATGAGCAGACGCTCGTTGAACAATTTACAGCGCCGACATTTTAGGTAAAACCATGCCTGGCACAATAGGTCACGGTTAAGGCGCTGGTAAGGTACACAAAGCACTGCTGTTGTACTTTTTCCAACAGTGTGCCCACTGGACGGTTAATGTTGCTAACGTTCCGGCACATATAACTAATGTTGTTCGACGTGCTGATGTGCATTGTAAAATACGCAACATGAACATTTTTAAGTAAAAGCAAGATCAACAAACTATTAAATATATTGAATAAAAAATTAAATAAAAACACTGATTAAGTGTGAGCCGTTCGTGGCTCATGATCCCGCCATCATGTATTTTACACCCTGTTTTTAAGGTACTTCCACCTCACTACGTTAATTTAAATTACTTCTGTCACTAAGTTGCTGCTTTGCCTGACCATGACCAGCGCTAGCAACGCATATTGATGTATCCCCTCTCGCAGTATCTTTGCTCGACTGCTATTACTTCCCGCTCAGTGTCTGTCGTAAGCGACTTCGGGTGGCGGGTTCGGGTCTGCGAGTCAGTTGGAACGCGTCGGGAGCGCAATCCGGACCTGCCAGTCAGGGAGTTGCAACGCGGCCCAGACGCGGGAGATTGCTGTGTTGCCAGTTGCACACGACGCACGCGCCAATAGAAGCAGCGCCATACTATAGCATAGTTCGCAAGCTTATGTTTAGGGGGGAGCGCGCAGTTCATGAAGTAAAGCCACCACGGCCGCATTAACCCTTTCGCTGCTACAAAGACGTGCTCCCTGCATTCCGCGCTGTGCGCGATTTTGTCACTGCACTGCTCGCCTGTGCAGACACATCGTGTTCCGACTGCTTTGACACTCTTATCAATCGATTCCACAAAAACTATTTGGCCCAAAAATTAGATTTTTACACATCTTCTTGACTGATGCCTTCCCCCCATAAATGACTTAATTTTGTTTCGATGTTCAACGTAATTATTATGCAGCATTAAATATAGTAAACCATTGCACGAAATTTTGAAGAGTTTGCAGAGGTAAAAGTCCATAGAGTATACTTTCCGTATGGTCGATTTTAGTTGCCACAATGTTGAGAATGAAATGTGGACAATATACCTAAATTTCATATAAAATTTACTGTATAACAATAGCTCATTTAAGTACGACATAGGTGTCGTATGTAATATTGGGAAATATTCAGTCTTTCGCGACTGTAACAAAAGTTTTATTTACACTGAGCACGTTTGGCTATATTTTAAAGCGCTTCAATCAATCAAAAGGAAGTAGATAAAATACATTAAACAAAACAGTGGACTTACAAAAACATTAGGACTTGAATATACCGTCTATCAGTGAAGTGCTCTGAGCTATGTCAAATACAATTTTTGTGTGTGGCACACACAAACATCATTTATTTGCTAAAACACTGATCTGCCAACACAAACGTTGAATATTGTGTTACCGCAGCACAAAACTACTAAAGGTGAGTTGGCAATGGAGGAGGCAAAATACTGTCCACTGAAGATGCTTCAAAAGAGAGAAACGCGTCTGGTCTAAATAAGCCCCTTATTACAGTTGCAGAAGAGGAATATATTTCAGTACCATTGGTAAAACTGCGACTGTGGAACAAAAACAAGAAAGAGAACATGAGTACCATTGTGTATGTGCCATACCTTTCCTTGATTGAAGTGCTTTAAAATAAAGACAAACGCGTCCGGTGTAAATAATACTTTTATTACAGTCGCGAAAGACGGAATATTTCTCAATATTACATACGACACCTATGTCGTACTTAAATTAAATGAGATATTGTTATACAGTAAATTTGATATGAAATTTAGGTATCTTGTCCACATTTCATTCTCAACATTGTGGCAACTAAAATCGACCATACGGAAAGTATACGCTATGGACATCTACCTCTGCGAACTCTTCAGAATTTCGTGCAATGGTTTACTACATTTAATGCTACATAATAACTGCGTTGAACATCGAAACAAAATTAAGTCATTTATGGGGGGAAGGTATCAGTCAAGAAGACGTGTAAAAATCAAATTTTTGGGCCAAAGAGTTTTTGTGAAATCGAATGATAAGTGTGTCAAAGCAGTGGGAACACCATGTGTCTGCACACGCGAGCACTGCAGTGATGATAAAATCGCGCACAGCGCGGAATGCGGCGAGCACGTGTCTGCAGCAGCGAAAGTGTTAATGAAGAGACAAAGCACTAGAAATTTCAAAAAATTGCATTCAAACGAATATAATTCGTGAAGTAAGGCACTTCGATATTGTTTTTAAATAATGAAAATATTGACCACCGCACAAGGTTTGAACTCACAATCTTTCGTGTAGCAGCGCAACACCTTAGCCGTTATGCTAACGCACCTCGACTGACTACCTAATCCCATGAGGTCTATAACACATCACGCAAAATACTGACAAACACTCTTGGTATGATTATGAATTACTCGCGTTTCGTCGAAGTACAATAGGAAATAAACAATTACCGCTGTTCTCTATTGCGAAAAAGTGGTTCGTGAGAGTGATACAAACACCTTTCCTTACTATCGCCTGAATTAGGAGTCTTATTGCTTGTTTGGTTTAATTAATTAATAGAATATGAAGCAATTGGTATAAAGAATGTTTTTTCCAAACTTTCTATAAAAGAATGTCTGCTATCAAGGCATTGCTTTTGTTCTATTACTTTATTTATGACTGAACGTTTCTAAAACTGAAGACACTCGTCCATGCTCTGCACTGCAGTCGAGATGTGTCAACTTCGTTCTCTGTTCATTGGCTGACTGTGTTTTGTGACGTCAGATGCGCAGAACGATCCTAAACTCGGCCGCCAACATAAATGAAGCGCACTTTAGTGCAGTCGGGTTCGAGCAGTGAGGTCTGCGTCGACATGGCTCGCCCGACCATTGCCGCCACGCATCACTTGTGCGCATCGACTCCCGATTTGTTTTCGTGCATGCTTAGTCACTGTTGGGTATCGTTCAGGTCTTTGTGCAAGTGTTTGTCAGGTTGTGTGTGTAGTGGGCGTTTTTTCCACTTACGACTATTTTAGATGCTGTCGGCATTCTGCGGCTGGTCGGTCGAATGCTGCGGACCAGGGAGGATATCTCCGCGCAGTGCAGTGGGCTGGGTGGTCCCTGCGCAGTGTCGGAGCATGTGTGGAGCTGTCCGATCGCTACGAGCTTCGTGGTTGACCGACCCAGGACGTCAAAGTTGAGTATTGGTTTCAAGTACCCAAGCCACGTCCATTCACGTTGTGTGGTTCTCGTTTCAGTGGATCGCTGCTAGCGAGGTTTTCCTTTGAGCAACAGCGAGTATTTGTATTGATGAAATTTAGCCGCCATGCGGTGAAATTATCTATAGTGGTTGACTACAAATCAAGTGCGCCAGCGGAATTTTTCTGCCCTGTGGCCGTTAGTGTTCCGGTTACTTGACCTGGCCACTAACATAATTTCAGGCAGTGTCCTTTCCTTACCTGTTGTCGCTGTCCAACACGATGTGTAGTTTTGACAGCTTAGTATATATATATATATATATATATATATATATATATATATATATATATATATATATATTATGATTGTGGATAATCACACCTGTAACATTTGGTGCTTTAATTAATTCAATCAAGTCGTTTGTCGGTCGGTCCGCCGCTGTCCCTTGGTTGGGTTCCGACGGACGGATCAAGTATAGTTGGGCTCAGCACCTGTCTCACCTAAGTGAACTAGGACAGACCGAACCCCTGGAGGCTTCTGATTGCTGTTGTCTTTACTTTCTCACCAGTGTTTAATTGTCTGTTTATAATCTATCATAGCCAATGATTAAAAGAAAACTCTTGTTTTTACTGTGTTTTATGTAAGTAAGTTTGAATTCTGTCAAGTGGATATTTGCTCAAAGGATATTGCCGTTGTGCTGTCTTTTCTTTTAGTCTGGTTTCAGCTATCTAAAACTTGAGGCTTATGGTTATATTTTTTTTAAAATTTTTGATGACTAATTGTCGGCCTTTAGCCTTGGAACCGTAGTCTTAAAATTACCTTTCAAGCTTATACCATTGAAAGGTTATGGTAATTTATTTTAAAATCTTGAAAATTTTACTGTGGGCCTTCAGCCGTTTGTATTGCATCTTGTTTACGTTTGTCTATCCACCGTTGCCTTGAGGCTTTCAGTCTAGTTGTGATTTTATCTGTTACTGTAATTGCGTGTTTCAGTCACTTGAAATTTACCTTGTTGATTTTTAAGATTTCTTGTTTGGAGACCTTCAGCGGTGAAAGATTTGGAGTTTGATGTGTTATTAAATTACAATAAATTACAATTTTAAGGTAAAACTGACCCCACAACCCCACAACCCTAATCACCTGTTACGCCCAGCAGGTTTATCAGGCGTATCAAAGTGTAGTTAACTTTTTATTACACTTACCTGTGAGTACCGAATCCCAGAACAAAGTTGGAGCTATCACACCAGCAGACACACATTGCACTTTTTACAATATTCACACTTCATTGCTTACAATTCGAAAAACTAACCGAGAAAGCTAAATAAAGGAACTGTAGCAGTTTTAACATTGTCGGTAACCATCGATAATGGAACGTATTACAGGAGTCCGGTCCCAGACTCTTACAGTTGTCAGAAAAGAGCCATGTAGTATGTGGTAGTGAGGACCTAGCTACACGCCAGACTGCCAAGAAAAAAGTCATTGATAATAACACATTAGGCAATGGTGCGGGACTGTTTTCCAGAGCGCCCGCCGTACCATAGCCAGGCCAGCAGAGCAGTACCTCGTCAGCGATGGAAAACTAACGTGAACTCCACCAGCACCCCCTGTAAAAGAAAGCCTGCTTACGTAGTGCGTGACGTCACAAGATGACTACACACATAGTCCCTTCTTCAACAGTTTCACGGAACAGTGCTTGTGAATAATCGTTTGGCGAGTTTCGCGTCAGTTTACTATTATAGTGAATGGTGTTCCTGCGTTAGTGTACGTGATTTGGTTGTTTAGTTTCTGTGCACTAAACTGGTGATCTGTTTTTCTTGCCTGTGAAAATTTCGTTGCCTGCAAAATGCCGTATCGTTGTTGTGCGCCGAATTGTAGAGGAAATTACGACGGTGGACCAAAAGTAACCGTGTTTAAATTTCCGGAGGATGAAGCAACGAGGAAGAAATGGTTGTCAGGTATTCGCAGAGATAACTTCACTCCTTCTTCAAGTTCAAGAGTGAGTATTTGTTTTGTTTATTTCTTAAAAGAGGTTAAGTGTGCTAACAAAGAATAGGCACTTATGCAGTAAGGAAAGTCAGCGACATTTTGACTAATATATCAGATCTTAACTGAATAAGTGCCGAAGAAAATAGCGTTTCGTTTTCTTGCTCTGGCAATTCTACAGTTTAGCTGATATAGGTTATATGAATTCTGTATTCTGCAAGTTCAACCAGTATAGCCTAAGCACAGTCATACTTACGTAGTTAAATATCTCAGTATATCTTTATACTTACTGTTTATGCTGCCTGTTGTTAGGAATAAAAGTCGTTTTATAATTAAGTACGTGCACTTAAGATACAGACGACTTTCGATGTATTCTGCTTCTGTATTTAGTGTTTCTTTTTGCTCTAAAAGTCTTTAGGAAGTTGCCTGTTCAAAAACAAGTAATGTGGTGTACCCAGAAATTGAAAATGAAGTAAAAACAGTGTCTCAGTCGCTTGTTTTTAATAAATTATTGGTGGGAATTTGAAGTCATTGCAAGGAATGTTACTATTAGGGAATATAGTAGGCTTTAGACTTAACAGTGAACCATAGACAGGAAAAATGAATGAGTACATGAATGGATTAACAGGCCATCACAAAATGCAAATGGAGAAACTGTGAAAACATGTAAAAAATAAAAAATACTTGTGGATTTTACAAATTCTTACTTTCTGGGTCTGGAATTTCAGATACATGCCAATGGCCTACACAGCTGTCTTATAGATACACAGCTAAAGTACTTGAAAGCAATTGTGTGCTCATGTTTAGCCTAATAGGTAGCACATAAGTGGCAATGTATTAGTTCATCATACTGTCAGTTTTTATGTAAGTTATGAACTGATATCAAAAGCAAAACAGTGTCTATCTGATAAAAAGCACTACCTTTAAGTATTTCATAGTTCTAAAGGTTACACAGTGTGACAATTACTTTGTATTATTCTGTTACTGTGTCACAGTTGCTTCTATGGATTACACCTGTGTGAGTTTGGTGTCATCATGCTTTCTTGTGTCCGAGGTGTGTGTGGGGTGGGGTGGGGGGGGTGGGAAATAGAGCAAGACATTAAGCAAAAATCCCACCCCTCTTGTGAATATATGAGCTTCAAGGCTAAATTATAAAAAAAATTATCACTGTTATTGAATTATGCTACAAACATTAGTCAATGTTTGTAATTATTGATGGGGCAAGTACTTTCTTCATTTCACCATCTCTTTAAGAGCTTGTTGCCATGACATGTAACTGCATGTGTTTTGATATTGTAGTGTTACTGTTTTATAGAGTTGCTATGCTATGGCAACATTTATCACTTGAGTATTCTTCTGCGTTTTAGTTGGGAGTCAATTTGTATTTTAGAACTAGAAACTAACTTTATATTCATAAATTGTTTTCACACTTTTAATATTGTCATCACATTCAGCTGTAAGCACGTTTTTCATTTTTTATTCATTTTTAATTACAAGTATGTCATGTTCACTTCCACAAGGATGATGTTATTTGGGAAACACAAATTGTGGATGAAAGGACTGGTCATTTATTAAGAGCCCCCCTTCTCAAACCACGTTTGAGACCAGATGCAGTTCCATCACTACTCCCAAACTGTCCTTCCTACCTTTCAAAGGAAGAAAGTAGACGTGAAGGGCCAGAGGAGAAAAAGCAAAGGCTTGAAAATGAACAGTTAGCTGCAGCATTACAAAATAGTTTAGCATCACAGAAGGACTATGAAAACACTTTCAGCTTGAGTTCTTTAGAAGAAGGAAGTGGATTTGCCCAACGAGTGGAGTGTGATCGAAAAACAGTGATTTTGTTTGTTTTTTAAAGATAATAAGAAATCCAGCACCATTAATCACACATTCTGTCGTTATAGATAGTAATTTAAATGTTTATGAAAGATGTACAAATTAAGACATTAGGAAAAAGATCTTTTCCTGTAATTGTAACCAATATCCATGAAATTGTCAGTGTACTGCAGGAGTTTTCAGACACAGATTGTGGGCACTCAGAAACTTCTAGAGATAGTATTGTAGAAATAGTGAAAGACAGTCTAGGAGTGCTGAAAGACAGTTTACAGGATAGTGAAAAGGAGATGGTAGACTTTATATATGAACAAGTTAGTCTCATAAATGTAAAGAAATTTAATCATAGGTTTAGTTCTACATTTATGATACTGTGTTGTTTGCTATTTTCAATTTCATCTCATGCTTATAATTTTTTACATAGCAGCTCATTAATGAAAATGCTACATCCAAGCACTCTGCGTAGGATCTGCAGCAAATTTAATGTGAATCCATCTCACGAAAGGCTTGGGGGAAGTAATTTCCTGTCCTATGCAAGACAGAAATTTCAATACTTGAACAGCGATGATGTCAATTTTGTTTTGAGTGTAGATGAAATTCATCTAAATTCTTATTTGGAATATAAAGGAGGTAGTGTTTTGGGCATGTCATATAACTCGGAATGTGCTGCAAATTCAGCGTTTGTATTTATGTTGCAGAGTGTCAAGTCTTTGTACAGGGATGTTGTTCACATTTTACCGGTGAAAACCATTATACGACGTGCTACTGGCCATAATAAATGGCCTTGAACTAATAGGCTATAGGGTTTTTTGTGTGGTAACTGACAACAACAAAATCAATAGCAAAACCATGTCCATGTTTTCTCTGGATAAAGCTGTTAATATAGTTTTTAAACATCCTTCTGATCCTAATCGCCCACTTTTCTTTTTAATTGATGCCATACACATTGTTAAATGCATAAGAAATGTGTGGCTGAACCAAAAAAATGATGGTAAAGATATGTTTTATCCTCAGTTTCCAGTTAGAAAAGAAGTGGAAGAAAATAAGTTTTCTGTAGCTTCTTTTAAAACACTGAAACAGATTTATGACATAGATTCCAGTTCTTTAGTAAAATATTGTCACAAATTGTCTCTCAAATCACTTTGCCCTAAATCGTTAGAAAAACAGAGCATGAAACTAGTGCTGCAGATATTCAATCGACATGTGTCAGAGGGCCTTGAGGTAGCTAGTGATAAATTTGATTTGAGGCATGCACCATCAACAGCAGAATACATTCGAATAATAACAAAATGGTTTGATGTCATGAATGTGAAATCAGTGTTTATAGGGAAACACAAACAGAATCCTTATATGGATCCGTTGACAACTGATAGCGTTTCTATGCAATTTTTGCTAGATTTTCTAGACTGGCTTGATGTGTGGAAAGCAAAGGGTTTGTCAAGTGGGTTTCTCACAAAAGAAACATTTTTTGCTATTCAGCATACAACATATGCCGTTGTAGAGATTGCTCGATACTGTACTAAAGAGCTATTTACTGACAGCCAAGCTACAAACAGGTGTGCTTGAGCGGCGTTTTGGAAAGTATAGACAGCTTTCAGGTTCCCAATACAATGTTTCAGTGACACAAGTCTGTGAAGCAGAAAAGAAGCTTCGAATTCAAAGTGTAATGCCTTTAGTTTTATGTTCTCCTTCCTATGGCAATATCACAGTAGGGGCCATAAAAAATTTTATGTTTTCTGAAGTTGAAGAAACAGACACATTAGACATAGAAGTCAGTGCAACTGTAGACGATGTTCTTTCAGTGAAAGATATTGCAACGTCTTTAACTTTCATTGCAGGCTACTGTGCTCATGCAGTGATTAAGAAGCTGAAATGTGAGAGTTGCCTTAATGAAATTGTGATTGAAAAGGAGTTGCCAATAAACGAACATTTTAGTTTGATACAGAGACTTGATCATGGAGGCCTAAAATACCCATCAGACACTATTTTAAATATGATTATCTACACTTATATTGTCATCAGCAAACTTCTCAAAGAACATAAAAGAGATTTTCTTGCCTGTACAAATCAACGTGCTATTGCCTGTGCAGTAGCACTTGCTACTCTTCACGAAAATGACTTTTTATTATTTGATGGGGTATGCTGCAATGGACATTCATCCCAGGCAATAATGAAAAGTGTTGTTTGGGTTGGTGTCAATATATTTTTAAACAAGTACTGTAAAAAGGTTAATGGAAAAAAATTTCAAAAAACACTCAGCGAAAACTGCAAACTCTTACAACATAATTTTGAAATCTTTATCTTAGATTCTTTTTAAATCATTAATACAAAACCTGTCATCAGTAATATTGCCACATCAACAAATGCGTCTTAAGCTGAACTAATCAGGTTAATCTGAAACTAGTCAAACTTACCAAATTGCAACTTATGGCTGAGAGTTTGTATAAATATTTTAATATACAGCTGCTAACAGCTATCAACACTAATAGCCTAACTTGAAATTTTTATCAAAGAAATTAATCTTTAATATAAAGAATCTTACACTAATTCTTTCTCAGTTGTAGTTGGGTGGAGAGTGATACGTACAGGAGGGCGGGGAGGGGGTGTGGCAGGCAGAGAGGACCAATGGTAATCTTTTTATAGTATGTGAAACCTAAAAATCAATTCGCTTGCTTTTCCGAGTATGACTTAAACCACTTCTTTGCTGCATGCCTTATTTATAGTATTTCTAATTTGTGTAATAAAGTTATGTGGCCCAACATGGCACATGCCTTTGACAAAGACAAGACAATGCCATTTTGATCACCTTCCTTTATTATTTTGAGAAAAACTTACACAAACTGTGCTATAGCAGACTCCACTTTTTTTGCAAACAAGGTTAGTTTGTTTTGGTGATAAATGGAAGACAAGAGCAAAATTCCTCTATAGTTCTCTACATTCTCTGCAACACTTTTCGTTGTATACTGAAGTTATTACTTTAGCTTGTAATACATGTGATAAATCTGCCAATTTGTAATGATTCATTAATTGTTACTGTTGAAAAAGCTACTATACTATTTTTGCATTCTTTAGGTAGACAAACTTCGATTTCACGTAGTGTTTGTGGTGTTCCTCTGTCTTCTACTACTGTCACTGTTATGAAAGCAGATGTGCATGCTGTGACAATTGCCTCTCTTTTTCTGAGTTTACTACTTTCTCTGCAGCTGTTATAACTGTTGTTCTCTCAACATTTTCTTATGTAGATCATGTTTGCATATATTTTACTACCAATACAAATGGAGAAGCTGGTAGGGGAGGGCTTTGCAGTACTTTCATGGCCTTCTTTGTGTATAACGATTGGCAGGTCTCCTCATCTAATAGTAATGTAATTGTGGAACAGCTCTCACTTCTGTTACAAGCACTATTGAGTGCCACTAATCTTCAGGTTGACTAATTACTGAGCTCTTTAAATAGATGCTTGCTCTGTGCCATAAAGTGCCTTCTTGTTAGCTCATCTTTGCTGAGGAGGAAAATATCTCTCAGGTATGCCCTTCTGTTGGCTTTTTGAATATATTTGTTTATAAAAGAATATTCAAAAACCTTAAGCCTGTCACAATTGCTTTTAACTCACCTAATCTAATTAATGTAACCAGATCATATTCCAACACCACCTGACACATTTTTGCCACATAACATACACTTACAGTTGGTAAATACTTGCAATTTACAGGGTGACCTAATATAATGTCTATATGCATCGCCATTTTTCTACTACAGTGCTTTCATATGTGTTCTTCCTACACAAAACTTTATGCTGCAGTGTTTTATTTGCATTCTTTTAGTGTCCCACTTACTTAAAGACCTTCCATTACTACCCTGGAGATTATAAAATAGCAATTTAATAATTAATGTTGTCCAAAATTTATCATTATTTTTCCTAAAATTATGAAACTTAAGTCTCAAGAATGTGGTTATTGTTAATGTTTGGCCTTGGTGTCCATAAGTCTTAATTATTTTGTCTCTACATAGTATTCATGCTATACATCTATAATTTTCTATTGTGAACCACTATAATCTAAAATTTTTCTCGTTCCATGTGTTAGTGATTATTGACAAGAGAATATGGAAGACGAATAAAAGAAATAAATAAATTCATTCATACACAGAATTTTTTTACTTCATTTGCATTCATTCATATCAGCATGGTCAGTAGATGAAACTTGTTTTCCACTTCTAAACAATTACCAGTATATATATATATATATATATATATATATATATATATATATATATATATATATATATATATTGGTTAAAGTATTGCAACTAAATAGAGCTGAACCACCACCCCCACCCCTTTCTCCAAACTTATGGAAGGATGAAGTATCTAAGCCACTGGTGAGTGCAGCCCAAATGTGATGCCAAATGAAGGTAAGTGTTCATTTTTCACAATTATTTCATCACAGGTCACATCACCTCATAAAACTTCTCAACAGATGAAATGAAAGTTTACTTCACAGTTGAAATTTGTTTATGTGCAATTCATGCAAACAGTTTGTTTCAAAGTATATACTTCTTAGTACAGAAACATTCTTTCTTCAAAGGTATTCAGTTTAGAGCAGCGAAATTCTAACCTGGTAATCTGTATTTTAAGACCTCATGTAATTTCAATACATAATGGAAATTTAGTTAACTTACTGAGAGAAGAGAATTCATTGAAATTTGTATTGGCATACCAAAACTTTATGGCAATACCATTACATACTCATCTTAGGTCAGTGAGATTTTCTTAATGGAGAGAAAGTTTCTTAGGGAAAGGTGCACAAACTGAGAATAGATATCATATCATTCATTAGAACTGCATTTCACTTAAAAAATATTAACAAGAGAAATTTCTTTAAATTTAAAAAAAAGCATGAATACGAGGTTGCTGAAATGGTGGACTAAAACATATGTAGAACATGTCTTTCAGGGCAGTGTTAGTTTTTGAAACGACTCATACAATTGCTTATTACCAGTGCCTCTCTATAGGGGGTGTTATAATTTGAACACTAATTGCCCAATTTTCGTGTTTCTTTTTTTAATTCACAGGTATATCATCCAATCAGATTTTAAAATGGATTTTGCTACATAAGGAATAAACAGCGGCAATAACAGTGTCCGTAAAATGTTAGCTGCCAGTGTGCTACTTTGCAAAGTGACGTCAACATTATTAGACCTGCGTCAAAGTGATGCAACATTTAACTAAAAAAAAAAAAAAAACCCCTAATAGAAAGTCCGCGAGAGCATACGAGAATCTTTCGCGGGTGGCTTTCAATCAAAATTTTTGTCATTAAAAATCGTCTTACACAGGAACTGAAAACGGAAGAATGGTGAATGGTGGTCAGCCATAAAAGATAAATGTATACCGTTGCAGACGTTTAGATTGGCTTTTTCAAGATTTACAATTTATACTACAGCACTTACAGTTTAGGAATGGTATTGGAAAAGAGCACACTGGTGGCAAACACTTGCACTTTGTGTAGCTGTCGATCTTTGAACGGCTAACCAGACTGCCATCAAACAAGTCCTGACAATCCCCATTAAAGCAACTTTAAAATAAACTACAATGAAATGGGTCCATTCATTTGGGAGTTTTGATGCCTCAGATAGTGAAAGTTATTACAGACACTTTTTACGTCGGGGCTAAAAGGTATGCAGAAATAAGTTACAGACAAAAGAACTGGGTCATTTGAGAAAGGAAATCTTGTAATTCATGAGAGAGGTATGTCAGATTTCTTTACGAATTTTCCTCGTGCGGTTCCCGTAACAGTCTATTGCTGTGGCCAAACGGACTACGAGCACCGGCACCAGACTACGTGCGTGACGTCACTGAGCGGGCGCGCAGGCTTTCCTCTATAGGGGGTGCTGACTCGACTCGCAGTACCGCCAGCACAGTTAAGTGTCGGGCGACAGCTGTTACGTCACAGGGTGACCATCGACCTGCGACCTCTGTGAATCGATATCCAAATTGCGATCACTGACGTTGAAGATTTGCCCTCAGGCGCCAGGTCCACCTGAAGTACTCGGTGGCCCACAGACGTCGGCTCTGAGCTTTCGTTTATGGGACAGGAGCCAGCAGCATCGGTGTCTGCCACAGGAACGGGACCAGCAGCAGCAGAGGTGTCTCCCTTCTCGTCCAGGTCAGGCAGGTCAAGCCTCCAGCAGGCCTGCCAGGTGGTGACCCTCTGCGCCCCATCAGTTTTCCCTCAGAAGTTGGCAGTGCAGTGGCAGCAACATCCTTCCATCCAGACTCGTGGTTCTGTAGGCCTGCAGAGGGTCGACATTGGTGGCCTCCCCTCACACTGGATAGATGCGACTGTCACAAAGCTTGAGACTAGGAACTGTGAAGGTGGCACCTGGCACTCAGCAATGAGACATTTGTTAAGAAGGCCGCTCTCAATAGTTCCCCCTGGTGCAGCAGATTCCCTGTTTGACGCAAATTACTCAGCATTTCCCCCCAAGCTGACATTTTTCTCATTGACACTGCTGGTTCAGTTTCTGGCAACTGCCAAGGTAGAACTTTGACGAATTTTTAGTGTCTGTCCTGGGACATAACAAACAGTATTGCAACGGTGGCGCAATACCTCAAGGTTAAGGCATAAACACCGCTCCCGCTACACGTCTTACAGCTTCACACTTGCTTGAGAGTTAATTCTGTAAGGCTCTCGCAAATACTATGCAAATATGGGCTTTGAAAATGCACAGTCATGACTGCGCAGCAGTAGACTTCATCCACAAATGATTACAAACTTTTACTCATAGAATCTGTTCTCCAAAGATCACGACAACTCACATTTATCAAAAGCGCCTGGAGCTCTGTGCTGCGCGGCCTCGGGTCAGTAGAGCTGACCATGAACTCTTTTCGACTCATGTGTGAAATTCCTCTACCAGTACTGAAGTGCACGGATGATTTCAAGTCTTATTACCAGAATAACAAAGCAGACTGTCTTTTTCACATTACGATTCACTTAGTCCAGTACGGTCTGTCCCTCGCTGTATCAGTTCCCATTCAGAGATCAGTTTATATGAAATTACAAATTAACATGCGCCCAGAAACCAAACAAAAACAAATTAACCCCGTCTTTAATCATCAGAAGGACTGAAGTAAGTTTTACATATCTAAAATACCAGAAGCTGGCAGCATTACAATTATCATTTTCCCTGGCGTATGTTTCTCACAACATGGCGCCACATTCGGATCGGCACTCTCAGTCATATTTAGTTATTCACAATTTCAATGATTCATACCTCGCATCTACGCCACTTCGATTACCTCATTCAGAGGGACTAAAAAATGAAAATAATATCGTCCACCATAAATATTAGCAGCACTCAAGAACTGAAATTGTTACCTAAATTTTTATTGGTTTCATGAAAATATTGTTTCCTTAAAGATTAAAGAATAAGTTTTTTTATAGTTAAGGCTCACCGGGCATCTTCTTCTTCTGCGCGAATGCACAAACAGTGCCCGAACTCTTACGGGAATCGGCAACGCGCCGCGAGTAATGAGTATAATGGGCGTGGACACTACAAATGTAGTGCGGGACAATACGTTGAGAATGTGGGTTTCGCGGGAGGCGTGCCAGAGATAAATCCCTGTAGTCGCCCTATCCTCTGCGTCCTCAGTCGCTCAGATGGATAGAGCGTCTGCCATGTAAGCAGGAGATCCCGGGTTCGAGTCCCGGTCGGGGCACACATTTTCATCTGTCCCCGTTGATGTATGTCAACACCTGTAAGCAGCTAAGGGTGTTCATTTCTTTCTAAAAAAATAAGTGTTTAGTTGTATCTCTTCAAAAATTCTGCACAAAAATTATTAACGTGTCACGAAGCTATTTCTCAAGAACTGTAAATTTTGTGTCTTGTTGTTGTCTTCAGTCCAAAGACTGGTTTGATGCAGCTCTCCGTGCTACTCTATACTGTGCAAGCCTCTTCATCTCTGAGTATCTCTTGCACCCTACATACTTCTGAACCTGCTTACTGTATTCATCTCTTGGTCCACCTGTACGATTTTTACATCGCCCCCCGCCCCTCCAATCTTTCCTTCGCTGCTAAATTGGTGATCCCTTGGTGCCTCATAATGTATCCTACCAACCAATCCCGTCATTTAGTGAGGTTGTACCACAAAGTTCTCTTCACCCCATTTCTATTCAGCACTTCCTCATTAGTTATATCATCTACTCATCAGACCTTCAGTATTCTTCTGGAGCACCAAATTTCAAAAGCTGTATCATATTTATTGTTTCTTGCTACTGTACTTTTATCTTGAAGCTGTGAGAAATGAGGACTAGCGCTCCAAGGCGCGGGAGCAGAGACGATGCTGAGGGCAGACGAAACTGGGAGAGATATTGTTACACGAAGTAAACCATAAGGGGAGAGCCTTACGAAAATGCAGACACCCCCAGACGCGGTCCCAGGGCGCTAGTTACTCTTCAAGGAATTAACAATTTCAGATGTCGTCTAGACGCTGTGGTAGGTTGCCACCGTAGAACTTTGTAACCAACAGGCACGTATTAGCGTATCAAGCCAGCTTGATACCAGCCCTGAGAACAGCATTGTCAGTAGGCTCACAAGGGTTAGAAAGAGAGCGAAAACTTAAAAAAATTTTGACCTAGCAGTCCCTACTCAGGGGAACCTAAGGGGAGGGGCTAAATGACGTATAACGGTAATGTTGCAAGCCTTATTTGGCAGAGCACTTACGTTTAACTTTCAGCTGAACAATGTTGATGCCAAATACAGACTTAGTTAGTGCAACTGCATTAGGAGCAGCAGAGGGGACCTAACTAAACTGTGATTGGCAGAGACCTGCGGAATTGGCTGGGTGGCTTTAAGTGAGAAAACCAGTGCTCCCATGCGACTCTTTGAAACCCCTAGATTCCGCATTTTGGTGGAGTTCTCAGTCAGACGATCTGGACGCCGAATCCGCGTCCGTCGACTCCAGCCTTGGTCCAGCTCACCGTAAGTCTGCTCTCTCACTTGGAATGTCTCAGTGAACAGAGTCACATTCAGTATGTTTTGTTTTGCAACTAAATTGTTGCTTTAAGATGCTGCTAGTGTTTGGTACTGTTGTTAGCATTTACTCCTGGCACTTCTGTACTGACTTCTGTTGTAACAGTGTTATTTGTTCTTTTTCTAAACCTAGAACTAGCCTCCAGTGTATTAGTTAGTCCTGTCTGGAATAAATAACTATTTTAAAACCCTGTTTGTCCAAGAGGGTCTCCACAACGAGTTCCCTACCAAGTCTCACCACCTGCATTTCTAGTCGTTGGGTTGTTTGGGGAGGCAGACCAGGCATCGAGGTCATCGGTCACATCTGATTAGGGAAGGACGGGGAAGGAAGACGGCCGTGCGCTTTCAAAGGAACCATCCCGGCATTTGCCTGGAGTGATTTAGGGAAATCACGGAAAACCTAAATCAGGATGGCCGGACTCGGGATTGAACCGTCGTCCTCCCGAATGCATTTCTAGTAAATGCCTGTTCCAGTGTTGGCTCAGATAGAAGAAAACAATCAAATGCCTTCACTGTGAATTGTTCTGCCTTCTGCTGTGTACCTCTCGGGAGCGCAGACTGACCAGTAACCCCTTTTCTCCCTCTCCCACCTATGTCAGGACACGACATAGGAACAATATTGTGGTGTCAGATGTGGGGCTGTTTTCGGTGGAACTGATTTTTAAGATAGGTAGACACTTCGTTCCTGGTCAGCCCAAGGTCTTGACTGGACTGATTGCTTTGAGACTCTGTTAGACCCAGTATTGGCAGACAGAGCGAGGAGATCAGATGAGAGGATAGACTTCGAAGCCGAACGCCAGAAGACGGGGCCAGGGCAGCCTGTCTTCACGACTACTGACACCACGGACGTCGCGGGAGCGGCCGAGTGCCAACGAGAGGGGGCATTGTCACGGTCCTCGGAGGATCGCTAGGGCAACGCACCCACACCACACCAGGGCAGCCGGAGACACGTCCTTCAGGCGTCAGCATGCGCCTCCAGCAGCGGCAACGGCTTCAGCAGCTGTGAGCTACGCAACACCACGCCCGGCCCAAGACAGCGCAGCGCTGGACAGGTGATAGCAACTCGGCTCCAAGGACAGCACATTGGCACGCATGTGCACATACCAGAACAGCACAGCGCCAGCTCATCTCTACTCAGCACGTCGCATCACAAACACAATAAGTCATGACGACCCCTAACTCTGCCGTTACTGAGAGCGGACTGGCTACGGCTAGTATTTCAATAAGCGACGCATTAAAGTTGATACCTCAGGCCTTTGATGCCACTAAGTCAACATTAAATGAATTAATAAATAATGTAGACATAGACTTTGAACTAGTACTTGAAGGAGATCATCCTATCCTTTTAAAATTTGTCAAAACAGGAATCCAGGGTACTGCACGAAGCAAATTGCTCGTACGAGAACTATCTTCCACATGGGCGGAAGCAAGAGCCATTTTGTTAGAAAATTACACACCCAAGCGCATGTTAGATTTCTATGCATGTAAAATGTTTTCGAGTAGGCAATCAAAGGGAGAATCAATTGCAGATTGGGCTAGTAAAGTGGATTCGCTGCAACATCAGTTTCGTGAAGCTGTACACAGTGCCATGCCAGCGTCAGAACTGGCGGGATCTGTGGCGTTAGTAGGAAAATTAAGCACAGCAGTATTCATTCAGGGGATCTATGATGAGCGTATACCGACAGCTGTACGTGCAAGGGGAGAAAACATTGCTCTGACTGAAGCTGTCGAGGGAGATGTAACGGAAGAGTCAGCAATTATTTCCACCAAGAAAAAAGGATTTAATGATAGAAGTCAGCAGGGCGAAATGGGGAAAGCTACTCTCAAGTGTTTTACCTGTGGTCGTGTAGGGCATACCTCTAAGGATTGCAGGTGTAATATCAGGTGCAAGACTTGTGGGAAATTAGGCCATTTACTGCGAGAGTGCCGACTTGAGAAACGGATTCGCAAAGTCCAATCGGCGCAAGCGTGTCGAGAATCAGAGACGTCAAAAACAGTTAGATGTGAAAGTTGCAGTTTATTGGGACATCGAGGTCCCGGCAAGAAAGCGAAATCAGTTGTGGGTTTTGCGTGTCATAGGCCAGGACACATGACTCGAGAATGTACTGAGAACTCAGGGTCACCTGTGAAAAGTAAGAAGCAGGGATACGACCGGAAAGCATAAGATTACAGTCGCCTTATGCCGAACTAGGGAAGGTATTTAAAGTCGACTGTGAGAGTAAAAATGAGTTTGTACAATTGAGGTGTCCCCAGAGTATAGATAATCGGTTAAAATTGCTTCTAGATATTGGAGCTCAGAGCTCAGATTAGTTTATTTAATTTGAAGAATTGCAAGACCAGGTCGGGGAAAGACCTGAGGAAAGTATAAAGATTACAGGTATTACGAATCCAGCCATACACACATATGAGACAGCCTTCTTAGATATTAAAACAGATTGCAAGTTAAGAGTGAAACATAAGTTTCATCTGGTAGGAGGCGAATTGGATATTCCCTATGCTGGTTTAATTGGAAGAGACTTCTTTACGAAGTATGGCATAGTGATTCACCATGCAAAAGGAACATTGTGGATTAAGGGCAGATCCGTTAAACTGTGTACGGGGGTGGAGACACCAAGCCCACGTACACAAGAGCCGGGCCTTAAGGGGCCGCCGATGGAATATGAAACTGCAGAGAGAGAATGCAGTACACAGGATACCGGTAAACAGAAGTGTCGCTGACAAGAAGAAGTCGCTACCCAGCCTAGGACAGGCCAGGTGGCAAATATAGACATAGATCCTCGTGAGGAGAGGATTTTGAGGATAGATGTTGCAGATACTAGCCTGGAGGAAGGCATTGTGGAAAAGCAAGAATTGCAAGAAAGAGTGTAACTCCCAGAAGTGTTGATGAGAATAGGAAAAGGCTCTTGTTTAATTAGTGTGTTACACACACGAGAGGAGGTTTCTCTTGAGATGCCTTGAATTAAAGTGGAGGGAGTTCCACAGTGCAGCGCTAGTCCGCAGCGGACTCTGCGTAACGTAGAAGTCTCGAGCAAGAAGAAGTCGAGAATCAGTTTACTGAGCGAGAATTTACGATTGGATCATTTAAATGATGTAGAAAAAGAGTTCATTACAGAGGTGTGTTCCGCATATAATGATATTTTCCATCTGCCATGAGACAAGTTGACATATACAGAGACGCTTCGACATAGGATACAATTGATTCCTGAGGCACAGGGACGAATTATTTGTTCCCACCCATACCGAATCCCAGAAGCGCAGAAAGAAGTGTTGCAACGAGATATAAATGAAATGTTAGAGGACGATATAAACGTTCCTTCCAACAGTCCTTTCAACTTTCCTTTAATTATGATTCCAATAAAGATGGATGCATTAGGTAAAAAGAAATGGCGAGTAGTCGCGGACTCCAGGAAGCTAAATGACATTACTGTCAACACAGTCTTCCCACTTCCGCGTATCGATGAAATTCTGGATGGCTTAGGAAAAGCAAAATTTTTTTCAACACTTGATTTGGCAAAAGGATATTATCAGGTGATATTAGAAGAAAAAGTAGAGAACTTACAGCTGTTAGTGCAAGATATGCTCATAATATGTAAAAAAGGATGCCCATGGGGCTTCGTTCAGCACCTTCCACCTTCCAAAAATTGATGAATGTCGTATTAACGGGGTTGCAGGGTGACAAGATGTTTATTTATTTAGATGGCACAGTAGTTTTTGGTCCATCTCTGGAAGAGCACAATTCCCGATTGGGTGAAGCCTTCGAGAGACTAAGACAATATAATTTGGAAGTTGCAGGATGATAAATGTGAATTCTTGAGGAAGGAAGTCACATATTTGGGGCATGTTTTGACTGCTGATGAGTTACAGGATCTCAACAAGTTGAAAGCAGTGGCGGAGTTTCCGCAGCCACAAACAGCAAAAGAATTGAAATCTTTTCTTGGATTAATAGGGTATTATTGGCGTTTCTTGAGTGACTTCAGCGAAGTGGCAAAACCACTGCATGAATTATTAAAAAAGGGTGTTAAGTATGAATGGGGCGCAGAGCAAGAAAATGCATTCCGAAAGCTAAAACCCCCCGATATTACAGTATCCAGATTTTTCAAAAAAGTTTATCATTAAAACTGATGCGAGTTCATTTGTGATAGCGTCTGTTCTATCTCAAGGAAAAATAGGCAAAGACCTCCCCATGGCCTTTGCATCCAGAACCCTAAACAATGTAGAGCGAAATTATAGTAAAATTGAACGGAAATTATTGGCCGTGGTTTGGGCCGTCAAACATTTCAGACCGTGTGTGTTTGGTCGAAAGTTCACCATCTGTACTGATCATAAGCCATTACAGTGGATTAGAAATATTAGCGATCTGTCCTCACGTTTAATGAAGATGAGACTGAAATTAGAAGAATACAATTACTAAATTGTGTATAAAAAGGGGAAAAATAATCAGGTTGCTGGCGCACTCTCGAGAGTGAGAGAGCTCAGGGGGTCTGATAACCGCCCGTACGGGTACAGTAGCCTAGGTCAGGGCACGGCCATAGAGCAGGTCCCGGACTCACAAGGAGACCATGCACCAGCGAAGCCAATTACGGCGGAAGGTATAAACAAGAGTGAGGAAACACTGGTAGGTCAAGTAGACGAACAACAGGAAATAACTGATGCAGGAAACGCGAAAATTTTGCGAGAATTCCATAACGCACCCATAGGTTGTCATCAAGGGATCGTGAGAATCTGCTATCGTATACGAAAATACCGAAAGTGGCACCGTACGAAGAAGGTGTCACCCATAGGTGGTTATCAAGGGATCGTGAGAACTTGCGATCGTATACGAAAATACCGAAAGTGGCACCGTACGGAGAAGGACATTGAGGTCTATATTAGGAAATGCCCCAGTTGCCAGAAAAACAAAATAACACAGAATAAAACAAAAATGCCTTCGGTTATAACACCAACGCCGCAAGACGTATTTGATTGGTGTGACATTGACATTGTTGGCCCATTAACGGTAACCGAGAAAAACAACAGGTATGTACTGACTTTTCAAGACGCGCTAACGAAGTTCATTGTGGCCGAACCCATAGTAAAACAGTACGCAGGCACTGTGGCGCGCGTCCTCGTGGAAAAAAGTAATTTTGAAGTTTTTAATGTTTTTGGTAATACTCAGTGATAACGGCAGCAGCTTCTTGAGTGACACGCTGAAGAGAGTGTGCAAAATGTTAAGGATTGACAGAGTACAACCTTCTTGTTACCATCCACAGTCGAACGGCGCATTGGAAAGGTCGCACTGCACCATAACAGAATTCCTAAGACACTATATCAACAGACATCAAACAGACTGGGATGACTGGCTTCAATTCGTTGTCTTCGTGTTCAATACCACACCCCAAAGTGCAACCAATTATACACCCCATGAGTTGTTTTTCGGTAGAGAATGCAACATACATGGAACATTGCAAAGAGAGCCTACAGGTGTTACGTATAATTACGATGACTATGTTCTTGAACTGAAAGACAAAATGAGGCAAATGCACCAGTGCACAAGGGATCATAACAAACAGTCTAAACAGAAAAATAAGGATTACTATGATAGAATGAAAAACCCAAAAGACTTCAAAACAGGTGGTCGGGTTCTGTTGTACGATGAAAGTGTAGGAACAGGTAGAAGTCGTAAGCTAGACAGCCAGTGGCGTGGTCCCTTCACTGTAGTAAGGACAAAAGGACCGAATGTAGTTATCCTCTTTAATAAGGAACAAAATTTTAACAGTACATGCCAACAGATCAAAGGAATTCTACTAAAACCGTATTTTCTTGAAAATACAGATGAGGAAACTCACGGAAGTGTTGTACCTGGTGAGCTGTATCGCCGCCGTGTACACCCTCTGACACTATCAAGATTTTTGTGTGGAAAAGTTTCCTTCGTCTCCAGGCTTGTATTATGACAGCAATGGCAAGGTGACATGGAAAATCGTGAGTTATATTCATTTAAAAGACCTCCACGCTGAGGCTGATGAAACAGAGAGAGTTGTACATTTATCTATAAGTTATTGTAAATAGAAATTAACCAGTCTGGGAATTGGTGATCGGGAATGCATACCAGTGGAACAGGCTTTAGAATGGCATGTCCGAAAGATAAGAACAGCAAAAGGTCTAATAGGGCAATGAACAAGGCATGAGACACGTAGAAATAGAGGTGCCTTGAATTTTGGGGGAGAAATCAGTAGACTTCTGTTTGGAACCTTAGACGAACAGGACGCCTCGTTTTCAAATCAAAGATTGAATTAATTGAAAGCGAACAGAGACAGTTGCTTAAGCTGACAGAAGCGCAAATTACCGTAGTCAAAGCCACTTTGACAAGTGTCAATCACACAGTATCTAGCTCTGTACGTAACGAAGAAGTTATTTTCTAGAACATGGAGAAACTTTATAGATACATGAATAAACATGCTAATAGCACAGGTCAAAAAATACAGCACTTACTTGTTCTTACTGCTATCAATACAGATGGTATCAATATTTATGGAATTAGATCGGGAATACGAGTTGTTAATTGCTGCAATTATAAACGCACAAAAAGGAATACTCTAACCTCATATAATTAACCCAGTTCAACTACTTAAATACTTACAATTAATTCGGGATGACATTAAAGATAAGAAGTTCCCAATTGCGCCTACAGAACAGAGTGGGTACCAGCTGCTATGCATAACTGATGTTGATGCTTTCTTTTAGGTAATATACTAAGTTATGTGCTAAATGTTCCATTAGTGGAAAATGAGTTGTTCGGTTTATACAAAGTGTTACCCAGACCTCCAGAAGTTGATGGAAATCAGAATTTATTCATGTACATACAGCAGGAGAAAGATTATTTGTTAACTGACGAAGTTAAGCGGCACTATGCCAAACTGAGTAGCGACAACTATTATGTAAGGAAATAGACCGTGTTCGAAAAATTTGTAGAGAAAAGCTTGTTTTAATGTACACGTACGTTCATGGAACGTGTGAAGCTAGAATGTTGCAACCCATAAGGAAAATTCCTAGTGATTGCATTAAAAGTTTGTGAAATTGAATGATAGCATATGGACTCCCATGAGTCAGGATCAATGGTTGTTTGTTGCCCCGAAAGAGGAAGGGTTGGCAGTTTAGTGTAACGATAACAACCCCACAGATGTACTAGTAAAAGGGACAGGAGAACTGAACTTTTATGGCAGGTGCAAGGAATACGGAACACAAGTGTTCATACAGTCTGAACAAATCATAAGAACTAGCGTGCCCGCTCTAAACATGCAGATTGATTGTCGTATAATTAACAAAGAAACATACTGGAGCTGAAGTTAGACATGCCATTAGTAGTACAGCATTTAGACAATCTCAAGGTCGCTGGTCATAAAATAGAAGAAATAGAGGGAGAGATATGATTCCAAGAAGAGCACAGTTTCTCGGAAATCTCTTGGTACCATTATTCGTTCTGGTCTTACCTAGGAGTTGTAATACTGACTATTTTGTTTATATGTTGTTTGTATCAGTATTGCAAATGTTTTCGAGGTTGTTTCAAATACGCGTGGAAAGGCATTGGAGATGATTCTTGTGGCCGAATATGTGTGCGAACAACAATAGTAAATACGTGCGAAGTATCAGAAATGACACTCATCGGAGTAGACGACCCCTCCGAAATAGCGGTCGAAGTAGTGGCGATTGAAATGAGGAATCTGCTACTTCAGCACACAACGAAGAAAGTATCCCGCTACCGATGCCAGTTCCGTGTAGGGATCAAAGATAAAACAAAACACCGCAGAACCCCCTCCCCCCCTTTATACATAAGAAACCAATATTGTTATTCATGTCACTCTACGTAAACTGAATAATGTAAAATGTATACTCTTTTGATATTGCTTATATTAAATGTAACATACAACTTCTGCATTGTTGTGTATCTGTGATGAAAAAAATGTGAGATAAAAATATAAGCAATTAACCAAGAATAGCTATTAAGTAAGTAAATGTATTAAATTTTGGATGTATATGTATATGTGATGTATTTGTAAAGTGAACATTTTGTAAAACAATATGTGACAACGATGTTTTCATGTAAAATATATTGGACAAAAAAGAACCGTTTTATAGTTATGATCTGTGTGTGCAGTGGAAAAATGTTTTATGTTGTGACAAGACATTAAAGAACTGTTCATAGACTGAAGTGTTTAGCAAAAAATGAATTAATTAATATCATTTCTAGAGGTAAGATGTTTTAAGCACAACAGAAGCCAGTTTACAAATTTTTTGAAAGTGATGGTCAACAGAATTCTTCCACGCGGGGAGGTGTAATATATTGATTATTCCTTGCTACTGTTGTGTTATCTTGAATCTGTGAGAAAGGAGGACAGGCGCTCCAAGGCGCAGAAGCAGAGACGAGGCTGAGGCCAGACGAAACTAGGAGAGATATTGTTACATGAAGTAAACCGTAATGGGAGAGCCTTGCGAATATGCAGACGCCCCCAGATGCGGTCCCAGAGCGCTAGTTACTCTTCAAGGAATTAACATGCAACTTCATATGTCGTCTAGACGCTGTGGTAGGTTGCCACCGTAGAACTTTGTAACCAACAGGCACGTATTAGCGTATCAAGCCAGCTTGATACCAGCCCTCAGAACAGCAACGTCAGTAAGCTCACAAGGGTTAGAAGGAGATCGAAAACTTAAAAAAAAAAATGTTGACGTAGCAGTCCCTACTCAGGGGCTAAATG
This sequence comes from Schistocerca piceifrons, assembly GCF_021461385.2. Lineage (NCBI taxonomy): Eukaryota > Metazoa > Arthropoda > Insecta > Orthoptera > Acrididae > Schistocerca > Schistocerca piceifrons. The sequence continues at coordinate 746,138,725 of NC_060141.1, forward strand.
ACGTATGACAGTAAACCTTATTTGGCAGAGCAGTTACGTTTAGCTTTCAGCTGAACAATGTTGATACAAAATACAGACTTAGTGCAACTGCATTTACATCTCCGCCTTCCCCGCCTTAGGAGCAGTAGAGGGGACAAAACTAAACCGTGATTGGCAGGCGCCTGCAAGAGACGTGCGGGATTGGCTGGGTGGCTTTAAGTGGGAAAAACAGTGCCCCCATGCGACTCTTTAAAACGCCTAGATTCCGCATTTTGATGGAGTTCTCAGTCAGACGATCTGGGCGCCGAATCCGCGTCCGTCGACTCCAGCCTTGGTCCAGCTCACCGTAAGTCTGCTCTCTCACTTGGAGTGCCTCAGTGAATAGAGTCACATTCAGTATGCTTTGTTTTGCAACTAAGTTGTTGCCTTAAGATGCTGCTAGTGTTTGCTACTTTTGTTAGCATTTACTCCTGGGACTTCTGTACTGGCTTCTGTTGTAACAGTGTTATTTGTGCTTTTTCTAAACCTAGAACTAGTCTCCAGTGTATTTGTTAGTCCTGTCTCGAATAAACACATATTTCAAAAACCTGTTTGTCCAAGAGTCTCGAAAACGAATGCCCTACCAAGTCTCACCACCTGCATTTCTAGTAAATGTCTGTAGAAGTGTTGGCTCAGATAGAGGAAAACAATCAAATGCCTTCACTGTGAATTGTCCTGTCTTCTGCTCTGTACCACTTGGTAGCGCAGACTGACCAGTAACCCCTTTTCTCCCTCTCCCAGCCATGTCAGGACACGACAAAGCTTCTATCCTCTCTTTGCCTAACTGTTAATCGTCCATGTTTCACTTCCATATGTGGCTACACTCCAAACAAATACTTTGAGAAAGGAACTACTGACATTTAAATCTATACTCGATGTTAACACGTTTCTCTTCTTTAGAAACACTTTTGTTTTCATCGCCATTCTACATTTTATGTCCTCTCTACTTTCCATCATCATAGTTAGTTTGTTTCCCAAATAGCAATACCCATCAATTACTTTCAGTGTCTCATTTCCTAATCTAATTCCATCAGCATCACCTCATGTAATTTGACTACATTCCGTTGTCCTCGTATTGCTTTTGTTGGTGCTCATCTTGTATCCTCCATTCAAGACACTGTCCATTCCGTTCAACAGCTCTTCCAAGTCCTTCATTGTCTATGAGAGAATTACAATGTCATCGTGAAACCTCAAAGTCATTATTATTTCTCCCAGGACTGTAATTTCTACTTTTTCTTTTATTTCCTTTATTTCTACCTAAATATACAGAATGAATCGCACCCCCTTCTCAACAGCTGCTTCCCTTTCGCGTTCGTCGACTCTTATAACTGCCATCTGGTTTGTGTGCAAACTGTAAATAGCCATTCGCTCCTGTATTTTACTCCTGCCATCTTTAGAATTTGAAAGGGATTATTCCAGTCAACGTTGTCAAAAGCTTTCTCTAGGGCTACAAATGAGTTACGTCAAAATACAGTACCATACGACATAAGCGAATGAAAATAAGTAAAGTACATTAATTTTCGTCTCGAACGATCACATACTTCAGATACTGTTCGAATAGTAAAAGTGGCAGAATTAAGTCTTTGAACAAGATCCTGAACGTGGGCTTTCGGCGACAGTTTGCTATCAATCTGAGCACCTAGAAATTTGCATTGTTCACAGTTTCATTAATCAAATGCCCATTCTGTGAAATTAAAACGTCGGATTTTCTTGAATTGTGTGTTAAAAACTGTAAAACCTGAGTCTTACTGTGATTTAGCTTTAGTTTATTTTCTACAAGCCATGAAATTATGAACTGCACTATTTGAAACAGAGCCAATGCTGTACATAACATCTTTTACTACGAAGGTTGTGTTATCAGCAAACAGAAATAGTTTAGAATTACCTGTAATACAACACGACGTATCATTTATATAAATAAGGAACAGGACGGACCCAACACCCCTGAGGCACCCTCCATTTGATGTACCCGACTCAGACCCAACATCACAGCCATTCTGCACACTGTGGATAACGACCTTCTGCTGTCTGTTGTTAAAGTAAGAGGTGAACCAATTGTGATCTGCTTCCTGTATTCCGTAATGGTCCAACTTCTGGAGCAATATTTTGTGATCAACACAATCAAACGCCTTAGGTAAATCAAAAAATATGCCTAGCGTTCGAAACCTTTCGTTTAATCCATACAGTACCTCACAGAGAAAAAAGAATATAGCATTTTCAATTGTTAAACGACTTCTAAGGCCAAACTGTACATTTGGTAGCAAATTATGTGATATAAAATGATGAATTATCCTTACATATACAGACTTTTCAATATGTTTAGCAAACACCGATGGCATAAAAATACGTCTAAAATTCAGAATGAGATTTTCACTCTGCAGCAGAGTGTGCGCTGTTATGAAACTTCCTGGCAGATTAAACCTGTGTTCCGGGCCGAGACTCGAACTCGGGACCTTTGACTTCCGCGGGCAAGTGCTCTACCAACTGAGCTACCCAAGCGCGACTCACTCCCGTCCTCACAGCATTACTTCTGCCAGTACCTCGTCTCCTACCCTCCAAACTTTACAGAAGCTCTCCTGCGAACCTTACAGAAACCTCAACCAACCTCTCAGTTGGTAGAGCACTTGCCCGCGAAAGGCAAAGGTCGCGAGTTCGAGTCTCGGCCCGGAACACAGTTTTAATCTGCCAGGAAGTTTCATAACAGCGCACACTCCGCTGCAGGGTTAAAATCTCATTCTGGAAACACACCCCGGGCTGTAGCTAAGACATGTCTCCGCAATATCCTTTCTTTCGGGAGTGCTATTTCTGCAAGGTTCGCAGGAGAGCTTCTGTAATGTTCGGAAGGTAGGAGACGAGGTACTGGCAGAAGTAAAGCTGTGAGGACGGGGCGTGAGTCGTGCTGGGGTAGCTCAGTTGGTAGAGCACTTACCCACGAAAGGCAAAGGTCCCGAGTTCGAGCCCTTGCCCGGCACACAGTTTTAATCTGCCAGAAAGTTTCACGTCTAAAATTGTTTATACCATCACTTTCTCCCATTTCTTAAAACGGCTTTACTACTGAGTACTTTAATCGTTGAGGAAACTGACCATTCTTAAAGGAAAAATTACAAATATGGCTAAGTACAGGAGTAACTTTGCAGCATAGTACTTTCACATTCTGCTTTGTGCAGTATTTTCATTTTAATTTGTACATTGAAGTCTACAGCTTCCAATGAAGTGGGAAAATTCGTTTCTTATGCATCGAGGAAAGCTCCCTATTGCAGCTTCGCCACATGTGGCGTAGGTAAGGGATGCGACTGTGAACGTTACGCCGTCAGGTGCTGCCGCTGTGTAAGCGCGAGCAGCGCGCGCGCATCGCGCCTAAGGCGGTAGTGAGGCCGGCTGGCTGGACAACAGAGCGGGCGGCCGGGTTGCCTGCCTGCTAGGGGCGGTCTCCGGCGTCCTGTGAGCGCAGCGGCGGGCGGCGGCTCGACGTCACGGCCTTCCGGATGAGGTCGCCGCGCGCCTCGGGCACGGCAGACCAGGCCAGGCCAGGGCAGGGCAGGTCGGCTTCCGCAGGCCCCCAGCCCGCCGGCTTCCTGCAAACACTTTGGAAGTCGCCGAGAGGTGGCCTCTGTCGGACGCAGGGCCCGCGGCGTTGCGAAAGCCATCCACCGCAAACACGTTGTTGTTGTGGACATTATTTTCGGACCAGGTGGAGAAAGTTACTGCTACGTAAACTGGATGACCAGTGATAGTAAATATATATACAGGGTGGTCCATTGATCGTGACCGGGCCAAATATCTCACGAAATAAGCGACAAACGAAAAAACTACGAAGAACGAAACTTGTCTAGCTTGAAGGGGGAAACCAGATGGCGCTATGGTTGGCCCACTAGATGGCGCTGCCATAGGTCAAACGGGCAACAACTCCGTTTTTTTAAATAGGAACCCCCTTTTTCTACTACATATTCGTGTAGTTCGTAAAGAAATATGAATGTTTTAGTTGGACCATTTTTTTCGCTTTGTGGTAGATGGCGCTGTAATAGTCACAAACATATGCCTCACAATTTTAGACGAACAGTTGGTAACAGGTAGGTTTTTAAAATTATAATACAGAACGTAGGTACATTTGAACATTTTATTTCGGTTTTTCTTATGTGATACATGTACCTTTGTGAACTTATCATTTCTGAGAACGCATGCTATTACAGCGTGATTACCTGTAAATACCACATTAATGTAATAAATGCTCAAAACGATGTCCGTCAACCTCAATGCATTTGGCAATACGTGTAACGACATTCCTCTTACCAGCGAGTAGTTCGCCTTCCGTAATGTTCGCACATGAATTGACAATGAGCTGACGCATGTTGTCAGGCGTTGTCGGTGGATCACGGTAGTAAATATCCTTCAACTTTCCCCACAGAAAGAAATCCGTGGATGTCAGATCCGGTGAACGTGCGGGCTATGGTATGGAGCTTCGACGACCAATCCACCTGTCACGAAATACGCTATTCAATATCGCTTCAACCGCACGCGAGCTATGTGCCGGACATCCATCATGCTGGAAGTACATCGCCAATTTGTCATACAGTGACACATCTTGTAGTAACATCGGTAGAACATTACGTAGGAAATCAGTATACATTGGACCATTTAGACTGCCATCGATAAAATGGGGGTCAATTATCCTTCCTCCCATAATGCCGTACCATATATAAACCAGCCAAGATCCCTGATGTTCGACTTGTTGCAGCCATCGTGGATTTTCCGTTACCCAATAGTGCATATTATGCTGGTTTACGTTACCGTTGTTGGTCAATGACGCTTCGTCTCTAAATAGAACGCGTGCAAAAACTCTGTTATCGTCCCGTAATTTCTCTTGTGCCGAGTGGCAATACTGTACACGGCATTCAAAGTCGTCGCCATGCAATTCCTGGTGCACAGAAATATGGTACGGGTGCAATGGATGTTGATGTAGCATTCTCAACACCGACGTTTTTGAGATTCCCGATTCACGCGCAGTTTGTCTATTACTGACGTGCGGATTAGCTTTGACAGCAGCTAAAACAACTACTTGTTCATTATTATTTGTTGCAGGTCGTGATTGACGTTTCATATGTGGCTGAACACTTCCTGTTTCCTTAAAGAACGTAACTACCCGGCGATCGGTCCGGACAATTGGATGATGTCGTCCAGAATAGCGAGCAGCATACATAGGACACGCTCGTTGGGCATTTTGGTCGCAATAGCCATACATCAACACGATATCGACCTTTCCGCAATTGGTAAACGGTCCATTTTAACACGGGTAATGTATCACGAAGCAAATACCGTCCGCACCAGCGGAATGTTACATGATACCACGTACTTATACGTTTGTGACTATTACAGCGCCATCTATCACAAAGCGAAAAAAGTGGTCCAACTAAAACATTCATATTTCTTTACGTACTACACAAATGTGTAATAAAAATTGGGGTTCCTATTTAACAACGCAGTTGATATCCGTTTGACCTATGGCAGCGCCATCTAGCGGGCCAACCATAGCGCCATCTGGTTTCCCCCTTCAAGCAAGACGAGTTTCGTTCTTTGTAGTTTTTTCGTTTGATGCTTATTTCGTGAGATATTTGGTCCGGTCACTATCAATGAACCACCCTGTAATCCCTTAGATGAAAATCATGCTCCCATTTTTTTAATGATATTTCCAGGGTATTTGGTTGTTTACATCATGTTACACACTCAGAAAAACTTAGGTTTTATGGAATAAATGGCTTTACATATAACTGGTTTCAATCACACATGAGGTACAGAGTGCTGGATAATTCAGATAAGGAAAGATAGAAAAAATCAGTGACTGTGGAGAATTCCCCTCCCCCTCCCATAAACCATGGACCCTGCCGTTGGAAGGGAGGTTTCCGTGCTTCAGCGATACATACAGCTGTACCGTAGGTTCAATGACAACTGAAGGGTATTGTTGAGACGACAGACAAATGTGTGGTTGCTGAGGAGGGGCAGCTGCCTTTCCAGTAGTTATAGGTGCAACGGTCTGGATGATTGACTGATCTGGCCTTCTAACATCAACCAAAAGGGCCTTGCTGTGGTAGTGCTGCGAACGGCTGAAAGCAAGGCGAAACTACACGCGTAATGTTCTCCTAGTGCATGCAGCTCTACTGTATTGTTGAATGATGATGGCGTCTTCTTGGGTAAAATATTACTGTTTTAAAATAGTCCCCTAATTAGATCTCCGAGCTGGGACAGCAGAGGAAGATGTCGTTATCAAGAGAAATAAAACTGGCAAAATACATATCGGAGCGTGGAATGTCAAATCCCTTAATCGGGCGGATAGGTTAGAAAATTCAAAAAGGGATTGGTTAATGTTAGATGTAGTGGGAATTAGTGAAGTTCTATGGCAGGTGGAACAGGACCTGTGGTCAGGTCAACACAGGGCTATAAATACAAAATCAAATAGAGGTAATGCATGAGTAGGTTCAATAATGAATAAAAAAAATAAGAACGCGGATAAGCTACTATGAACAGCGTAGTGAACGCATTATTGTAGCCAAGATAGACACGAAGCCTACACCCCCAACAGTAGTACAAGTTTATATGCCAACTAGTTCCGCAGATGAGGAGGAGATTGAGAAATGTATGATGAGAGAAAAGAAATTATTCACATCATTAAGGGAGCCGAAAATTTAATAGTCATAGGGGACTGGAATTCAATGGCAGGAAAAGGACGAGAAGGAAAAGTAGTAGGTGAATATTAAATAGGGGAAAAGCAATGGAAGAGGAAGCCGCCTGGTAGAATTTTGCACAGAGGATAATTTAATCATATCTAACACTTGGTTTAAGAATCATGAGAGAAGGTTGTACACGTGGAAGAAACCCAGAGACACCGGACGGTTTCAGATGGATTATGTAATGGTTAGATCGAGATGTAGGGACCAGATTTTAATTTTTAAGACATTCCCAGGGGCAGATGTGGTCTCTGACCACAATTTGTTGCTAATCAATTGTAGATTAAAATATGTGGAAACTGCAAACGGGAATGTAAGGAGGACGGACCTGGATAAATTGAAAGTTTCAGAGAGAGCGTTAGGAAACGATCGACAAGAACAGGGGAAGGGAATACAATAGAAGGCGAATGGGTAGCTTTGAGAGATGAAGTAGTCAAGGCAGAAGAGAATCAAGTAGGTAAAATGACGAGGGCTAGTAGAAAGCCTTGGGTAACAGAAGAGACACTGAATTTAATCAATGAAAGGAGAAAATATAAAAATGCAGTAAATGAAGTAGGCTAAAAGGAATACACAACAACAACAACAACAATAACAACGCGGAGAAGTCTCAAAGAAAGTCCCACAACGTTCAGTTTTTGGTCCACTCCTATTGCTTGTGCATGTGAGTGACCTTCCACTTAATATTCGAATGGCACAATTGATACCTTTTGCAGACAGTACTACTGGTATAATAAATTCCATTAGAGCGAAAGCAACAAAAGAGATTGCTTATAATATTTTACGAAGAATTATTAAGTACTTCTCAGAAAACACAGAGTCAGGAAACAGGATTAACTCCAAATTTTTATGTGTTCAAATTGATGAAAACATGAAGCGGAAGCAGCGTATTAGTGAGCTTCTCAAACAAATAAGGTCAGGTAACTGTGTGGTCTTTGTGTAGTTGCTAGTCTTGGAAACGAATATTATTGTCCTAACATATTTTTCACATTTCTACTCAGTGCCGTCTTATGGAATAGTTTCCTGCGGTAACTAACCACTTAGAAATTACTGCATGCACAAAAGTTAATATTAAGAATAATATGAGGTGTACACCGCCGATCGTCTTCATGGAGCTGGGAATTTTAACTGAGCCATGACAACAGATATACTCGTTAGTAAAATTCGTCATAATTATCTATCAGAATTTGAATAGTGATATAAGACGAGAGGGAAAAAGTGTCTTTACTACGTTATTTACGCTGTCGGTGTCTCGGAAAGATGCTCAGTACGTAGCAACAAAAAGTTTTGATCAATTGTCCAATACCATAAAATGTCTGCTCGTGGACAACTCTTTCTATTCCAAGGACGAATTTCCGTTTAAAAACTGGTAGCCTACGAAGTAAATATGGTTTCACTGTAGTGGCATGATTAAAGATGCATACATGTCTTGTAACTGACTCGTTCGACAGCGATAAAAGAATCGTTCAAATTATCTATGGAACATGTTCCTAATTAACAAACATGTACAATATTTTCACCGGAGAGTTAAGCTTAGCAACGTCCTGTCACTGGGCGGTTTTATAGAAACTTATGTAAGCGGTAAATACTTACTTTGTTACCTCAGCAATTCATAGTGGAATTATAAAAAGAAATCTGAAGTAATGTAAGCATGAGCTGTCGAAAACAAATATCTCACAAGAATAAAAGTGTTTCAGCAAAGTGTATTCTATCCGTTTGCAGGGAAACTGGAATGTCTTCCCCGTTTCTTATAATGACACACCAAGTATTAGCCGTCAAAGAAGCACACTTTCTGCAGAACAAGAAACGCTGCGCCTCTGCTTCCTGCATCAACTCGGAGACCTACATTACTCTCTGAAACGCACGCACTGAAATGTACATAATAATGATCTTAGCAATTGCTACCGTTGGTGACGTAAATTCCAATAGGAAAATCATGAGTGTCTACCACTAGAGGGACCCAAGCAATACGTTTTCAGATCAATTAATGGAATGCCAACCGTCGATTACAAATCATCCTAATACATTTAAAAAGAAAAACTCGTGCCAGGAAGAATGACTGTAAAAAATCTTTAAAAAATAAATTCATATAAATTATCCAAGCAAAGTAAATAAGTCACAATGATACGTGCACCAATTGTGCCTCCAGAACATGCGGCAAACAGATAGCCAAAGGGTAAGGGAAATGAGCAAAGAATAATCCAATACAGATCTAAAAGCACTTGCAAAGTGCAATAAATTAATTTTATATGTTAAACCAAATATCAGATTATGTCATTTAAACTTTCATTGTTTAGTTTAAAAAGTAATTGGGGCACGTATCCTCTTAATTTTTCCTTCCATCTTCATGTAAGGACGCATTTTCTTGTTATTTATATTTCTCACTGAAATAATAATAATAATAATAATAATAATAATAATAATAGTATTCAGATGCATTTAAGTATTTTTTTAATAGTAGTGAAATAGAGATCCTGTTACAAATTATATACCCAAAATTTTTCTCTGTTTCAGTTCCAATTACTTTGGGAAGCGCTAAGTTTGGTGACGTATCGAACAGCGCACCACCCGCGCGTTATTATACAGGATGGTCCACTGATCGTGACCGGGACAAGTATCTCACGAAATAAGCATCAAACGGAAAAACTACAAAGAACGAAACTCGTCTAACTTGAAGGGGGAAACTAGATGGCGCTATGGTTGGCCGGCTCGATGGCGCTACTATAGGTAAAACGGATATCAACTGCTTTTATTTAAATAGGAACCCCCATTTTTATTACATATTCGTGTGGTACGAAAAGAAATATGAATGTTTTAGTTGGACCACTTTTTTCGCTTTGTGATAGATGGCGCTGTAATAGTCACAAACGTATAAGTACGTGGTAACACGAAACATTCCGCTAGTGCGGACTGGTATTTGCTTCGTGATACATTACCCGTGTTAAAATGAACCGTTTACCAATTGCGGAAAAGGTCGATATCTTGTTGATGTATGGCTATAGCCATCGAAATACTGTGTATGCTGCTTGGTGCACTGGACGACATCATCCAAGTGTCCGGACCGTTCACCTGATGGTTACGTTATTTAAGGAAACGACGTACAGCAAATGATGATGCCCAAGTAGGTGTTTTAGCTGCCATCGCGGTTAATCCACACATCAGTGGCAGACAAATTGCGCGAGAATCGGGAATCTCAAAAACGTCGGTGTTGAGAATGCTACATCAACATCGATTGCACCCATACGATATTTCTATGAACCAGGAATTGCATGGCGACGACTTTCAACGTCGTATACAGTTGTGCCACTGGGTACAAGAGAAATGAAATGAAATATCGTGTGGCTAAGGCCTCCCGTCGGGTAGACCGTTCGCCTGGTGCAGGTCTTTCAATTTGACGCCACTTTGGCGACCTGCGTGTCGATGGGGATGAAATGATGATGATTAGGACAACACAACACCCTGTCCCTGAGCGGAGAAAATCTCCGACCCAGCCGGGAATCGAACCCGGGACCTTAGGATTGACATTCCGTCACGCTGACCACTTAGCTACCGGGACCGGACGGCAAAAGAGAAGTTACGGGACGATGGCAGATTTTTTGCACGCGTTCTCTTTAGCGACGAAACGTCATTGACCAGCAGCGGTAACGTAAACCGGCATAATATGCACTACTGGGTAACGGAAAATCCACGATGGCTGCGGCAAGTGGAACAACAGCGACCTTGGCGGGTTAATGTATGGTGCGGCATTATGGGAGGAAGGATAATTGTCCCCCATTTTATCGATGGCAATCTAAATGGTCCTATGTATGCTGATTTCCTACGTAAAGTTCTACCGATGTTACTACAAGATGTTTCACTGCATGGCAGAATGGTGATGTATTTCCAACATAATGGATGTTCGGCACATTAGCTCACGTGCGGTTGAAGCGGTACTGAATAGCATATTTCGTGACAGGTGGATTGCTCGTCGAAGCACCATACCATGGCCCGCACGTTCACCGGATCTGACGTCACCGGATTTATTTCTTTGGGGAAAGTTGAAGGATATTTGCCATCGTGATCCACCGACAACGCCTGACAACATGCGTCAGCGCATTGTCAATGTATGTGCGAGAATTATGGGAGGCGAACTACTCGCTGTTGAGAGGAATGTCGTTAGACGTATTGCCAAATGCATTGAGGTTGACGGACATCATTTTGAGCATTTATTGCATTAATGTGGTTTTTACAAGTAATCACGCTGTAACCGCATGCGTTCTCAGAAATGATAAGTTCACAAAGGTACATGTAGCACATAAGAAAAACCGAAATAAAATGTTCAAACGTACCTACGTTCTGTATTTTAATTTAAAAAACCTACCTGTTGCCAACTGTTCGTCTAAAATTGTGAGCCATATGTTTGTGACTATTACAGCGCCATCTATCACAAAGGGAAAGAAGTGGTGCAATTAAAGCATTCATATTCTTTACGTACTACACGATTATGTAATAAAAAAGGGGGGTTCCTATTTTTTAAAAAACGCAGTTGATATGCGTTTGACCTATGGCAACGCCATCTAGCGGGCCAACCACAGCGCCATGTGGTTTCCCCCATCAAGCTCGACAAGTTTTGTTCTTCGCAGTTTTTTCGTTTGACGCTTATTTCATGAGATCTTTGGCCCAGTCACGATCAATGGACCACCCTGTATACAGATTTGCATTCTTTAGATGTGGAATCTTGCAATCTAAATTTCCCATCACGAAGTCTGATCAACGGTTTTTTGTATACTGCAGAACATTTTGTTGCATTACACTTTATGTTATCACGGTCCGCCGTCACCAAGGCTATCTGCTCCCCAACAACCACTCTGAAGTTGAACACTACGAAATCAGGTAACGGAAAAGAGTTTAGCCCACAGTAGGAGTGAATTTAAACAAAAATGAACTTCTTATGATATGTCTTTATATATCATGCTCCTGATGTAGTCATATGAAGTATCCCAACACCGAACTCTCTTATTTTTTGGGAGAAATTAAGTGTATCCATTAATTTTCAGTTACATTTCATCCCTTATTTTGAATCAGATGATTTGCAACGGATTCAGTGACAGAGAGAGTTTTTTAATTGAGCGTATTTCCACTAGAATGGATTAATAGCAGTCAGATTCTGTATCATGTCTCTATATGAACTCCCTCATCATCAACAAAGGGCCGATAGGCACGCGTGAGAAGCAAGGCCAACATTTGAAAGTGAAAGCAGTTTCGCGACTCGTTTTATGCGCACATTCAGTCAATATCAGACCACCTCACCGACCAGCGTCCGACAATGCGACATTCGACAGTAAAAACACGGATTTCCTCTACTCAGCTGTACACAAGAGCAGGCTATTGAAAACTCAAGTTCAATATTCCTACGGTGGGAGGTAACAATCCGATTGATTCATTCACCTGGACACTCAAGGTATACTTTCAATAAACCTCACACACTACCCCACGAGTATCCAAGGTGATCGATACTTGGTACCGTCGACGAAACAAAACTGTTCGCACGGAAAATGACAGACTCACATTGGGATTTCTCGGTGTGTACAGCCACGCCACAAGTTCTGACAATACTTTCGCCCCGTTAAGGTACATGTCGGATTACAGCGGCAGCATATTATCATCCCAGAGAGACATACTACACACATAATTTGGATGCAACACCAATTGCACATTATAATGGAAGTAAAGGATTTTGACAGCGATAGTGAAATATGTAGTGATTTGTTTGGCCGCGTTAGGTGCGGTCAGTAGGGTGTGTTAGCGTCACTGTGCAAGTGGCTCACGGTCAAAGTGTCTGGTCGTGACTCGCTGGATCAGAGTTCGGTACCACCGTCTAGAAAATTTTTCTTCTGTCCCAGTAGTGGAAGGCGTCAACGGCGTTTCTGGGGCTTCTCACACTGGTGCATGTTCTTTGTAGGATATTGGAGTATTGCAGTACAATCCTTCCAAGGTTTTTGTTTTTGCGTGAGGTAGTGTTGTTATTTTGATAAGTGAACGATTATACTTCAGTCAAACTTAAAGTAAAATTTTATTTTTTCCGAAGCTCTCATTTCATATGTAGGGGAGAGTAACTAATCGAATAATTACTCTGTTTCCAGGCTCGAATTAAACTGGTAATGATTTACTTTATTTCAGAATACGCACTCTAATGTAAGCGTCGAGCTCAACAGCAATCCTTATCTCCTTTTGTTTAGGAAAACTAAAATTATTAGCACTCCGAATGTCGCAATCAGTCAGGTCTAATTTCAGTTGCCGAAGAGAATATTTTGTCTGTATGCATAAAACTATTGACAGAAGTATCAAACAGAAGAGGAAAGCATAGGCAGCAGAAAAAGTCATTAAGATGAAATTGAGGAAAACAGAATAAATACAGGGCGTTTCAAAAAGAAAGAGCAGATTTCAAACATTTATTTCTCAAAAACTACAAATGATAGAAACACAATTCAAACGTTTCTTGTCAGAGAAAGGTTCAAAGTTTTTCAATGGTCCGCGCAGAAGTTCCATGCAAATCCGCAGTGGCGCTGGCGTTTGTTTGTAGGAAAATGGCGACGACACCACAGGAACGATCATTTTGTGTGCTGCAATTTGCAAAGTTAGAGTCCATTGTTGGTGTGCAACGTGCATTCCGCCGTCAATTCAACAAACAGCCGCCTCGTCATAAGCAAATTTATGAGTGGCATCACAGATTCGTAGAAGATGGTTGCATCTGCAAGCGAAAAAGCACGGGTCGTCCACGCACATCGGATGAAAATGTCGAGCGTGTCCGTGCAGCTTACGAAAGGAGCCCTAGAAAATCCACGGCACGGGCAAGTCACGAACTAAACATGTCTAAAACAACGGTATGGCGCGTTCTGAGTAACCGTCTGCACATGAAGCCGTACAAACTGCAGTTATTGCAAGCATTGCGTCCTGACGACCACAACAAAAGGTTCGAATTTTCAACTGCAATTCTACAGGACATGGAAGAGGACAATTTTGCCGAACGATTAATTTTTTCAGATGAATCAACGTTTCACATTTCTGGTAAAGTTAATCGGCATAACGTACGAATTTGGGCGAGTGAAACTCCGAGGGACGTTATTCAACATGAAAGAGACTCACCAAAGGTTAACGTCTTTTGTGCAATTTCGGTAAACAAAGTTTATGGACCTTTCTTTTTCATGGAGAAAACTATCACAGGAACCATTTACCTGGACATGTTAGAAAACTGGCTATTTCCTCAACTTCAGGAAGATTCAAATCACTTCATCTTCATGCAAGATGGCGCCCCACCACACTTCTCTGAACCTGTACGACGGTACCTAAATAACACCATTCCAGGACGGTGGATTGGAAGAGCAGGAGCACAAGATCAATGTCATCGTCTGTGGCCTCCCAGGTCACCAGACCTTACTCCCTGCGATTTTTATTTGTGGGGGTACATAAAGGACTGTGTTTATGTCCCACCTATGCCCGCTACTCTTCAAGAGGTACGACATCGAATTGTTGCGGCCGTGAATTCGGTAACTAAAGACCAGTTGCGTCGTGTGTGGCAAGAAATGAGATACCGGTTTGATATTTGTCGTGTAACAAATGGTGCTCATATTGAGGTACAGTTTTGATATTTGTTGTGTAACATTTGGTACTCATATTGAGTGAAGGACCGTTGGAATTGTGTTTCTATCATTTGTAGTTTTTGAGAAATAAATGTTTGAAATCTGCTCTTTCTTTTTGAAACGCCCTGTATTAAATGACGGACTCAAAAATTCTGCTCTCGAAGTAAAATTACAGATCGAAGTAAAGTAACATTTTAAAGCTTTGTAAAAAGTAAAATTTTGTTAGGAGTCTGGTTCATTAGTGGGAAAAATGTGTTCAACTACTCAGCGTAATGGGTCTCAATAAGAGGTTTAAATTCTGTCAGGCAGTGTATATGAAAATACGGTTGGACGTATATAATGATTTGAAAGACATAAGAAGGTACACTACTGCATGAGTTTCCAACTGACAGGACAATAGTTTATTGTTCATTTCTTCATAATTTTCAATAAAAATAGAAGTAAATAATTTCGGTGGTCTGCAAGTATGAAACTACAGATTCTTCGCCTTACTGCAATTGGAATTGAATTTTAGAAAATAACTGTTTATTTTATGATTTGACATTGTTTTTAATTTACCAACATATACTATCATTACTGAAAATGGTTTTGGATGTAGGATAAAGGGGCCTTTTACTGAAGAGTTCTGTAATATTATGACTAAAGTAAGTGATCAGGTCTGTTGGGAGGCATCAGAATTTAGTTGTTACTGCCCCTGAGGCGTACATCAGGACAATATGAGCATTACGAAACCAGACATCGTCAAGAATCCTTGATCTTAAAAGTGTTGAATTTCAAGTCACTTGAGTGTATATGCTTAATTACTGTAATATCTAAAGTTGGGTAGCTATTGCAACAATATTCATATGGTTATATTGTTCACAAAGTACAATTCGCTGTAATGATTTTTTTTTCAAACAGAGAAGCATTACTATGAGGCCAGGTTTCTAACACAAGAGACATAATTCCTAATATGTATGTGGTACCATGGCTATCCTGACACGGGATTGTATCACACGTCATGACACTGTGTCTTATAGTAGAATATATTCAGCTTGTCATCCTAGAAGCTAGATTCAGACTCATAGTCTTACTAACTGGTTTTGCAGTTTTGTTAACTTTGTGAAGCCATCTGGTGATAATCCTATGGTGCTAATACTTGATGAACATTATATCTCATTCGTATGGCAGACAAAGCAAGTGAAAACCATGTCCATATAATTTGATTATTTGCCCACTTCCCCCATAAAATGCACCTCTTGTGTGGAATTCATCGGACCGTTTAAAAAGAAATGTCCTCAAAAAATTGAAAACAGGTGGGCAAATAACCCAGGCCAACTAGTAATCTGATTTTAGGTTACTAAATTATTTGGAGCGACCTATTTGAGATCAGTATCAATGGAAAGTGCTATAAACAGCATCTGGAAAATGATACTCTTCCAATGTAATAGGCATATACTGAGAAACAATGACTTCGCAACAGGCAAGAAACTGGACATACGAGTATATGATGCAAACAATGGAATAATATGACTCCAAATGATGTATGGCCGGCTCCCAAAATCACCAAAATCTCATCAAGAGTCACTAGTTCTTGTAATGTCAGCATGTTCTGAATCCCTTAAATAGATAAAATCGGCTCCATACAGGAAACGTTTCACCAAAAACCCAAAGAGGAGAAAACAGCGAAATCATAGAAGACAGAACTGAATGTTTTATTCTTGGAAAAGTAAAAATCACATGCACTGGAAACATAACCTTGCATTCTTTCGGAATCACGGAATCACATGCGAGTTTAATTGAGGACAATGCTTCAGACGTGCAGTCGTAAGAGGAATATATTGAATGCATATTCTGCTGTATTCGTTGCTCTGAAGAATAACAAAGAGAAATGGGTACAGCGCATGGAATGCTATTCTTCGGCTCCCGAAACAGAGCTTTCTTATGCCTTGACTGCACTTCTTTTGCACAATAACCACAGAAAATGTTGGAGAGGCGGTAAGGAAGAATATATTACTGTATTAGAGTTTACCTGTTCTTACACATATTGGTCGACATTAACTCTAGCAATACCAATGCAGTTACCAGGGGGAGGGGGGGCATTTTACATCCACCTAAACACAAATTTGAAAAAACAAAATTCGTTAACTAGTATTGAATTCTACTAAAAAAATGCTTATTTAAAGAGCTGCTGACATGTAAGTACGGCCCAAATCCTGAAAATACCATTTAGCACAATCTTAGCAATTACAAAGCACTTTTAATAACGGGTACTACCGACTTCATGACCACCAGAAAAAATTTAAAGATGCAAATTTAGTTACTCTCAACATACTTTTCAAAGAGATACTGATGTGTAAGTAAGGCCCTGAACCTGGAAATATTGACTAAAACATTTACTGGGGAAAGTGAGATATGCTACACAAACTTAAATTTTTGAGTTAAATGTAACAGAATAATTTAAAATATATACGTAATCTGGTAGAAGGGTTAAGTGTAAACAGTATTTTATTCTAAATTTTAATTTATAAAGTAACTGACTACATTTCAATATTTTGAAGAGCATAAGTCCTCCCCTCCCCCTCCCCGCCCTTTGCATTGCGAGAATTTTCCCTGACGGTCTCATATTCGGATATAATGTTTATTTGGATTCAGACTGTCTGCAGTTTATTCAAATTTACATGTATGATGTGCTAAACAGTACGAATGCAAAAAATGAAATTTAAAGTCCAATGATGTCGAGTTGCCTTTTGTAGTGGGACGAAATTGAAGCGTCAACCATTAACCAGTGTCAGCCCAGTTTGCAGATGAATATAAGTTTAATTTAGTTTGTTTATGTATTTTTGTAATATTTGTAATGGTTGTGAAGTGTCTAAAGTTTTGTATTTTTTTTATGTTTCATGTACGGAGAGGGCGGCGCAACGAACGAAGACAGCGTCTTCGTTGCCGGGACCGGAGAGAAAATTGCTGGCCACTATACGTCGCGGGTCGATAGCCAAAGAGCGACAGAAGATTCTGAAACCGATTTGTTGCGTCGTGCTTCTAAAAATTGAAAATGAATAATTTGTAATGTTTTGTACAACAATGACGTCGTAAAGAGTTTAATCTTATTGACACTGTTAGTTTTGTCTTGTTAAGGCTCAGGTTCACGTCTGTATGTAGAAGATAATAAACTAGTCGATGCTACTAAAGTTGAAATACGTGTTCCGAGGATTTATTTATGAAGAATTATGTGAATGAATTAATAATATATTTGACAAGATTATTGGATTTTGACAGCGTTCGTCGCGACTTTGAATCTCAAAAAGTTTATTCAATGTGGTTCTATTATCGATTAAATCTGATAACGTGTATCAATATAAATTCTGAGGAGAAACAAACGACATCTAAAATTGAAAACGTTTACGCAAACCAATTGGCCCGAGTGACGTAATTCTGTGCATACGACTCAAATGATATTTTACAGTTTCGTTCAAGAACCATTCTGAGACAATTTAAAAAGAATATAAATAATTTTGAAGTGGGTTGTAACTGACGTAGGTGACGAAGTCTGCACATGGTCATATGTCAAAAGAAAATCATTTAATCAAATCTATACGTCGTTACACTGCACCGTGGCGACCGTGACAGGACTTGAGTGCAACTAAGGCACACGGGTACGAAACAATTAAAACATCAAGAGTCCCTCGGAAGTCAACGCGAGTTTGGTGGAGGCTTCACCAGCCAGCGGCGACTTCGCGGGTGTGGGCATCTGACGGAGCGCAGGCAAGCAGTACGGTCACGCAGTTATTCTACGAGAAGGCGCATCTGTTTTTCTCCCTAAACAGGCCCAGTACGTCAGCTGGGGGGCGTTCCTCCGGCTGGTATTAGAGGTGTTGCTGAGGGCTTCGCCTGTCTACGGTGGTGCCGGGCGTGGTTGCAGCCAGTGACGTCTTTGGTGTTCGACTCAGCGTCCTGCCGGTTGCGGAAGCGGGGTCGCAGCATCTCAGCGGCTGCATCGACGGCTGTTACTTCTGCAGCCCATAGCAGCACACTGATCACCGAGAACTACAAACTACAATATTAGTGTCCGGTGAGTTTGTTTCGAGTTGGAAGTGGAGTGTTGTACATAGGGAGTGTGCTTTTACAGGGTTGTTGATTACAAGTCTGCATGTGTAACTAGTTAATATCTTACAATAATGTCGGGAAGTGAAATGTCAGACGAAGAGCAGTCTATGTCCGATAGGAGCATGAGATCCCTTTTTAGGGCGATCGCTAAATTAAAACAATCTAACGGGGATTTTCTAGCTGAATTAAAACAGACTAACAAAGAATCTACTGCTAGATTAAAAGAGGAACTAAAACAGGAATTAAAACAGTCTAACGAAGAATCTACGGCTAGATTAAAAGAGGAACTTAAAGGGGAGCTAGCAAAAGCGACAGACAGGTTACAGGAACTTCTTAATGAAACCAGTCGAGAATTAAGTGATAAAATAGAGTCTTCTAAAGTTGAAATGCAGGAAAAACTAGTAGGACTTAGTAATAAGATTGCTGATAATTGTAAAAGGTTAGAAGAACATATCCAGGAATCGCGTGAGGAAAAAGCTCGCATGCGAAATGATATTATTGACTTAACCGAGAGACTAGATAATGTCAATATCTTAGTTGTAAATGAAATACAGAAAAATAACGATAAGTTGCGAGATGAATTTTCTATGCAAACAGAAACTGTTCGTAGAGAATTATTAGAATCTATTAAAGAGGTTTCTACCAAACCTGTAGAGATTTCTTCAATAGATAATGTAGAATTAGAGATTTTAACTCATCGAGTAGAAAAAGATCATACGGAAATAGAAAACATGAAATTTTTAATTGCTGAAATATGCAGTAACCTTGAGACTTCCAAAGATAATAACATTGACGAAGGTACAGAGCGTTCACATTGTGAACACAGTGAAGAATCGATATTAGCTAATTGCGTATCCAATACAGAAATGCGAATACAGGAAATTGCTAAACGGTTATCGGAATTAGATAATAATGAAAACATTTCAAGTAGCAGAAGTAATAACGTAATCAGAGACAACAGTCGCATCGTGTTTGCTAGCCCGGACGACAACAATACAAATAAAGAAATCATGGCAAGCAAATCCGACGCAACTCCGTCTCTGCAATCTAAACAAAATCCAACTATGTCTCTCGCAGAATATTTGGATGATATAACGACAACTTCAAATGTAGCAAGTCGATTTCCTGTATTCAAACCAGGAGGCGAACTTCACCCTATAATCCTTATAAAAGCTTTTGAAACTTCATTATCTCCTAAATGGAGTAATGAAAAACGGATTCAATTTGTAATAGGACATTTAGAAGCAGAAGCTGCGGAATGGTCAGTACTGCATCGAACTGAATTTAGGGACTGGGATGATTTCGTTAAGCAGTTTAAACAAAATTATTGGTCAAAAGGAAAACAACAACACTTAACTTTAGAGTTGTTAGACCCTCCTCCATATTCTAAACGCTGGGTAGGTTATAGCAATTATTTCAAATGGCATTTAAACCGTGCTAAATTAATTGAAGAACCAATTATTGAAAGTCATCTAATACGAGTCCTAAGTAGTAGGTTACCGTATTACATAAAGGATAGAAAAATGTTAGTCTACGAATTATCTATCCAAACGAAAAAATTTGCGAACAGATTGTTGAAAATGCTGAACGGAGAATTAAAAGTTGTAATCAACATGCTATAGAACCCTCATTTCAGGTAGGAGATCTTGTGTTAGTACGATCTCATCCTAAAAGTTCGAAGATCAATAAGGAATATAGAAAATTCTTCTTTATCTTTGAAGGTCCATATGTTGTACATAAGATTGTACATCCCAAAGCGTTACTTCTTATAGAACCTTCATCAGGTAGAATTAAAGGATTATATAGTGTTGATAAAATGAAACCCTTCATTCCTAAATAAGTTAATATTTAGTGTATGTTACATACGGAAGAGTGTTCATAGTTTATTCATGTGAAGTTTTCGTGATAGTTACGTGTTAAGAAATAACAGAAAGTTTAAACAAGTGTTCTACAATAATCTACCGGTACTTCAAAAAGGGAAAGATAACTAAAAGGGGATTTATATGGAAGAAATTTTGTTATTGGGTCAGAAGGAATTTTGTATATTTTTATATTTACTCGGATAGTAGAAACCAAAGGGGATGGTTAATAATTTTAGGGACCATGGGCGTCCAGAGCTGTATGGCTCACGAGTACATAGCAGAGTGCCTTTAATAGAGATTTGTAATAGTGTTAATATAGAACACACCAAACGGGGCTCTCTCGCTTGGTTCTCCTAAATAAATTGCCATTACCCAACAAGGTGTCCGAAGGTTACGAAAGCCGTGCCGAGATTCTAAAGAAAGTTTTGCTTGATTTCTTCTTGACCTCAGGCATAAATAGGGCATTAGGGAAAAGAATGACGTAAAGTAAATAGTACTATTAGTTATTTTGAGAAACTTATTAGTGATATACATTTTTGGAAAGAATAACTCCAGTAAATGAATAAAACTGAAACTGATCTATCACAATTTGAACGCTCTGTCCTAATGTAACAACGCTAAAGACGTACTAAATTAGTATTTACTAGCAACTATTAAATGAAAAGGATAATCTCCTTATATTCGGTTATGAATTACCATAATAGCACAATTAAGAGTAAATGACAAATAGTCACAACAATATCGTAGTAAAAGGATTAAATCTACCTAAGAGCAAGGACTCTAGAGTACGTAAAATGTGAGGAAAATGTATTAACAGTTAAATATTGTATATAGAAAAAGTTTTATTTTCGGTTAAAACCTGACAAACTGAGCTTGTGGGTGGGGTATGTAGTGGGACGAAATTGAAGCGTCAACCACCCACCAGTGACAGCCCAGTTTGCAGATGAATATAAGTTTAATTTAGTTTGTTTATGTATTTTTGTAATATTTGTAATGGTTGTGAAGTGTCTAAAGTTTTGTATTTTTTTTATGTTTCATGTACGGAGAGGGCGGCGCAACGAACGGAGACAGCATCTTCGTTGCCGGGACCGGAGAGAAAATTGCTGGCCACTATACGTCGCGGGTCGACAGCCAAAGAGCGACAGAAGATTCTGAAACCGATTTGTTGCGTCGTGCTTCTGAAAATTGAAAATGAATAATTTGTAATGTTTTGTACAACAATGACGTCGTAGAGTGTTTAATCTTATTGATACTGTTAGTTTTGTCTTGTTAAGGTTCAGGTTCACGTCTGTATGTAGGAAGATAATAAACTAGTGGATGCTACTAAAGTTGAAATACGTGTTCCGAGGATTTATTTATGAAGAATTATGTGAATGAATTAATAATATATTGGATTTTGACAGCGTTCGTCACGACTTTGAATCTCAAAAAGTTTATTCAATGTGGTTCTATTATCGATTAAATCTGATGAAGTGTATCAATATAAATTCTGAGGAGAAACAAACGACATCTAAAATTGAAAAAGTTTACGCAAACCAATTGGCCCGAGTGACGTAATTCTGTGCATACGACTCAAATGATGTTTTACAGTTTCGTTCAAGAACCATTCTGAGACAATTTAAAAAGAATATAAATAATTTTGAAGTGGGTTGTAACTGACGTAGGTGACGAAGTCTGCACATGGTCATATGTCAAAAGAAAATCATTTAAACAAATCTATACGTCGTTACACTGCACTTCCAAGTAACAAACGTGTTTCAATATAAGTGAAGTTATGTGAAACGAGGGAAGCTTCACGTCAAGTATGAGGGTAGTATGGCATCCATCTACCATTGGCATCAGTTATATGGTTCATCCAAGGAGGCATGGAAACGTTCAGCGTATGGAAAAAAATCTCATCTTCAGCGAGACTCTCTCACGTATCCCACATTAGGTGCCACATGTCGTCAGGTGTGCTTGGCATCAGTACCGGCCAGTGTAAGGTCATGTGACGCTTCGTTTTGGCCCCAGATTTTCAGTGGGATTCAAGTCCGGCACTCGAACACACCAGTCGATAAGGTCGACGTCGGCCTGTTGCGAAAATTGCGGCACGTATCAACTCGTGTGAACCAGTGACTGGTCCTGCATCACGTTACTGGGATAGCACATTCTCACAATTTGAGTCATAGTATGTTCATGATGTGCACGTAGTGATCTGCGGCAATGTGAACATAAATTCGATGAAGCAGCCCCGCCCCATCTGATGACATCCACTCTGAACACGAGATAGTAATGCGCCCAGCACACGAATTTTGGCCACTGTACTGTGAGATGTGACATGCTCCCCATGGCCTGTAAATCATAACGGGACCCTCATTTGCTGAGTTAAATATTGACACACGAGATGATGACGTCGTGCCAGCTAAGACCTATATTCAATCCAACGAATGCAAGCCTACAAAGTCAGTGAGCATCAGAGAGAGCAACGACGGACACATCGGACACCTTTTATTATGCCACTTACATGCAGTTATCATTGTTAGCAAAGTGATTATCGCCCAGCAGGAACCTACATCGTTTTCCTTTCTGTTCTTCCTCTATGGGGGCTAAGCAGAGTGCTATCTCTTTGAAGTACAAAATATTTATTAATAAATCAATAATTAAATATACAGCTCTAAAATAAACAGTATATTTGCAATGTGTAGCCGATATTTTTATACACCCGTACGCCGATATTTTTTCCGTAGATACGTCGATATGGCGATACTTTTGTAATATATCGAGGGCCGATAATGATATTTTTTAAATATTGGTATATCGAAATCCCGATATTTTTAAAACTATCAACAATCCCAGTTTCCACTCAAGTGTATTTTTCATTTCCACTGTATCCTCCCTCTTTTGCTTTGGCTGCTTCTGTCTCCATCCATCTCTCTTTCTCTTTTACTATCACTGTCTCTCACTGTCCATCGATATCTCGACACAGCGCCGAGCGGAAACACCTCTGCATGAAGTCAGGATAGCTGTTGGGAACCTGTAGAGCGTATTCGGCGTTAGTAAAACATTAAAACATTGTTGGAGTTCGATGTAATGGTTTCAGTGTTCACAAGTCGTCGCTCTCCTGCAGCATTCTCGGCTGTTGCTCGTTCAGCTGCGTGTTGGATTACAGATGGCGACTGTCGAGTGAGCTCGTTGGCTGCACGTAAGGAGATAACGCCAGCGACCCTGATGGCGCAGTGGACTGCCGGCGAGCAGGCGCAGCTGTTGCACAGGACGTAGTGGTTCTTGTGCTGGCTGCTGGAGTGTACGTGGTCCCACTCCAAATTCTACGACGACTCTTGATGACCCATCCACGATATACCTTTTGTCGGCAGTCGTGTTTGCCGGTCGACCTCCTCCCTACCCATGGTAAGTGTCAGCACCCAAAGGTTCCTGAGTTTTGACCGGGAACGTGGTCCCCAAGACGTTTTGTTGCTGGCTTCCGTGCTGAAACACAGTAATGGCAGCAGTCTGTGATGTGGTGTTGTTAGAAGACAGTGTCTCCATCAGTAAACGGTAAGCGGCAGACAGCATGAATTTCATCAGGCGAAGGCCATCTTCTTATGTACATCTTCAGCTAGTTGATAGAATATGCTGAAGCATGAAGGGCATAGAACCACCACAGTATTGTAATCATGGAATTGTGTGCTATTACTGTGAATGCCATCCATCCCCACAGTCAACTCGTGCTGAAAGCTGTATAGTTTGAATATTTATTGGGGGCTGACGTGAGGCTATGACAGAATGCGTTCGTAATAAGTGCTTGTACCATCTTTATTCTGCTACATTCACTTAACAGGCTTTTAACTGCTGTGCCAGTTCCGCGATATGCGCTCTTGTGGAAGAAATAGTTCCTTGCAACATGTCATCAGGTAACGAATATGTTTGTGTCGCTTCCTTCGGTCTTCTGTCACAGTCTCCTGCCTGCTGAATGCGTATCGTCACTTCGTAGACGGTGTCTTAACTTGTCATCGACCTGACCCACTACCGACATACTGGCTCGGTTTATGCATCTGCCTCTCTCTCTGCCATAACATGAATATACCTGTGGCAATGTAAGTGAGTTTTAATACAATTTTCTAATTTCTGCCTCTCTACTATTCCGTGCCTTAACTTCTAATTTCTCTTTGGCTCCCACTGCTATTCTCTTCATGCATCACTGTTTTTCTCTTTTGCTGTCACAACCTCTGGTCTACCATAACTGTCTCCTCTCTCTTTCCCTACCATTGGCTTTTTCTCTTCTCTCTTCCACCGTCACAAACTGTTTGCTACTTTTTTTCCATACATAAAGGACGAGTATGTTCGCAAGCCAAAACTTTTGTTGGGAAAGGCTGAATGAACACTGAAGCAGCTGGTTCCCCACTTTTCCGTCAGGTTCTTTTAAAAAAGATCATATTTGCCTTTTTTGTGCTTTGTCAGGACCAATTTGGGGCTGGTTTCCTTCTCTTCCCAGATATAACAGGGTGTGCTGCTTATATAAAGCTAATTCCATAGGTCAGTATAGTTTTGAAAAAATATCTGTATCTTCTGACACGTTTATTTACTTTGACATATATAAACAACAAAATATGTGTGTGTAATATAAGAGTAATACAAAATCGTTTGTTTACATTCTTCTGGATAGTTTGCTTATCGATCGCCATTCGTCGGAAAAGCCCAATTTACGATCTGTATCTCAAAACAGTACAATATAAAACTATTTTACTACATTCGCAGTCGTTCCAGTTTTATGTAATTTTTGGCAGTCATTTATTTTGGCAGTCATTTATTTTCAGGCATGCCAAGATACTTTTTAGCCCATTTATTGTCACTGCCAGAGCACTTTGAGCATAGTTTTATAGGCGAGATGCAGTTATAGATGCCATATAGTTTATCGATGAAAACCCGCCGACTAAAAATACAATTCTGGTGACCTCAGAACCCTTACTATGACCATATAACCCTTCCCACGTTTCCACCACGTCAGCTGACACTACATATATGCTTCGGACAGAATATTTCGTGTTTAAGTACGTAACTTTGAACGTCTGGATCTCGCTAACGTATGACGACATTGAGAAAAGATTCGAAGTTCCACTAGAGCCTAATCTTAAAAACAAATGGCAAAAATTTCAGCGATTTTCCATGAATATGAATTATAGAAGGGACAGTCCACACAACTGGCACTTGTAATACCCAAAAATCGTGGTCTTTGTGGCACCTTGATAACGGATACAGATTTTCTGAAATGACAATAAGTAACTGAGGCCCATGTGCAAAAACTGCTAAAAACTGGTATACGCTGTTTTTATGGATAAGTACGTTAACATCGAACTTCTGCGTCCAGGAAACAAATAATGACACCAAAAACAATTCACAGTTTGCCGAAAATGTCATCTTCAGGATATATAGTACGTTTCGACGATGTGCCATGAACAAATATATAAGAGACGTGGCCATCCTCCCAATTGATATTTTTCGTAACCTAAAAGCATGGATTTTTGGGTTTTCTGGGCACTGCACATGAAAAAAATGATGCTTTTACGAGTATAAGCAACCTAAAATTTTCCAAGACCACGCCTAACTGACCACGCCTAACTCAAATGATCCAAGCGATTTGCTATATTTACCTCGGCGAGAGGAAGTGTGTAATGTTTAAATTTTGACCCTTCACTATAGTATAGCTATTGAATGCCAGTTCTTCAGATAACCATGCTGATGGTCGGTAGGCCAAGGGCTATCTAAAAGAAGCTGACCATTCATCTCTCTGGTCAATAGGCCCCGAGATATGACCCTTAGAAATCGTATTTTCGTGCACAGCTTTTTGCAATATATTGGTACTGGGCTCTGTCCTGCGCGGAACGATGTGGACGTCTCATCAATACTGTGAATTTGGTCTACGTTACATATATATAACTAATATAAATAAAAACATTAATGCTGGTATTAAACACAAGACCTTAAATTCCAGAAGGAAACCTTTATATTCCACTTTCGGAATGTAGCGTTGAAAGGTTCAAATGGTTCAAATGGCTCTGAGCACTATGGGACTCAACTGCTGAGATCATTAGTCCCCTAGAACTTAGAACTAGTTAAACCTAACTAACCTAAGGACATCACAAACATCCATGCCCGAGGCAGGATTCGAACCTGCGACCGTAGCGGTCTTGCGGTTCCAGACCGCAGCGCCTTTAACCGCACGGCCACTTCGGCCGGCTAGCGTTGAAAGGAAGACAAGATGTAGATTATCTGATGGCATCCAATAAATAAACGAGTTAATAAGAAGAAATGTGGTACCAAAAAAGATTCTTAAGGTACAGTTGATAACTGAGGTACAGAATAACGAGATAATACTATAATCGTCCGGAAAAGTACGTGTAAAGAAAAGGCCGAATTATGCTCCGCCGAAGGACATTGAACCGATATTTCGAGATTCTACTGACTTTCTTTATCTGATAAGTGTGAGACTTAAGAATTCATTCTAAAAACCCGACGTGAAAACCAGATTTAATGTGAGTAGGAATAGCTCCAGTTTTGAAATACGAATTCCTACTTCGTATCGTTTAAATTAAAAGTAATTAACTTTCAATCTTCTTTATTTGCAGAGTTGAAAGCACTATTGCGTAACAGAATTTCCAAATAAATAACTGCTGTCTTTGAACAGAAGTATGTGTGTTACGTACAATGTTGGAAAAGATATTGGCCACGTTAAATGGAAGACCATTCTCTTGTGTTCCGCCTGTAAGGCGGTGCGTGGGTAGGAGCAGGTAAAGGTAATACACGTCGGTACTACAAACACAGTTAAAGCACCTTTACTAGTGTATAAACATATGCAAACACTTTAGATAACTTTAGGTGATGGCACGTAGGTGCGACGTTGTGGCCCCATCGTAACTGATGCAAAGTCTCAATAGCAAGCTAGGCTGGTGATGTTTCCTGGCTGGCTGGACCTGATCAAATGGGGAGAATCTGTAGCGATGCTCGTAGAGCTCTCCAGCGCCGGCTAGAGGGTGCTGTCATCGGTGTCGGTGTCGTAGTGCCAACTTAACTGGTACCTAAGCCGTGGCATCGTAGCTATCGATACCACACATTTGATGATTAAACAGGCAGGAAGTCTCACAATGTATTTAACTGCACTCTCTTCTGAAAATATCGCATGAATATTTGGCACCAACTTCAGTCTTCTATGCTCTGTTACATCCCAGTAATCCGCGTAGTGTCAAAATTACGAGCAACAGGGAAAATTTAGTTAATTTCCTTTCACGTTACAATTACAAACAGAAATCAAAAGGCGACTTTTATATTCTAATCGCGGATATGCTTAATTATTCCCGGCATTGCAGAATAGTTACTCTGTGATAGCGTTCCAACAGTTTGCTTTAGTGAATCTCTTAAAAATACATTATTAATTTCACGTTACGGATTACGATTTGTTAAAGTTAACTTTATGGAAGTATTTATTGGGTTTTAGCTAACAATACGCAATAACTACCAGCGCTAGATTACGTTCTAACCAGCGACCGCACTTCCACGAAATAGACGTACCGTAATTTACATCAATCACGGCATGTGAACTGCAGTCTTCGTAGACGTGGTGTTTCGGTACGAGTATCGCCTCTACCTCACCCGCAGTTATGACTACATGCGTATCCTAAGTAACCGAGCTGGAAAGCTAATCAAAGCCCTGCGCTTTGAGTGAGGCATTATTGGACTTCCAAGAATCCGAAAAAAAGCGAACAGCAACCACTTCATCAAGAGCGTTTCAAAGTTGCAGTACGTCCCCTCTTTCGCAAAATACGCTTGTCATATTTCAAGCGGACATTGCCACAGGTATTTATGCCGAGGAATGTTTGTTCGTCAACGTTCCCCAGCTACCACTACTGTTTTGTCCTTAGTGGACTAATTCACAATTAACATAGGTGTAACTGAATAGGAATAGGACAGGACAGGATGGGTTGAGCTGTTCACCATACCCCTAAGACGCTAAAGACCCTATCCCCGGTGACGTACAGCGATGTGAAGTTCCACATAAGATCATGGAAATTTAAAGGAAAAACATCGTGCCTTTGGAAAGAGCTTATTGAGAGAAAATTAATAGTGTGAACCAATTAAGAATGAAAGGTGGCGGGTGGGAGTGGGGCGGGGGGGGGGGGGGGGGAACCCGCACCACACACGGACATATTTTTGAAGGGATCCACCAAGCTACAATATAACATTAATCTTTACCATAAACCTCTGGTTTATTGCCAGGAGACATAAATAAAATGATTTAGCCCCTTAATCAGGAATACAATCGCGCGGCTGCCCCCGTCCGTCGGAGGTTCGAGTCCTCCCTCGGGCATGGGTGTATGCGTTGTCCTTAGCATAGTTTAAGTTACATTAATTAGTGTGTAAGGCGAGGGAACGATGACCTCAGAAGTTTGGTCCCGTGGAACCTTACCACAGATTTACTAGGAATACAATCAGTTAACAGTTGGACCCTGTAATTCAAATACCTTGGCACAAGTGGCTTGATACATAATGTTGTGTTAGCAGAAGAACCAACACCGTGTTACGAGTGGAGGCCGAAATGCACGCGTTTTAGCTTACTGACCTGAGGTCTGGAACATGACAGGGAATGAGAATTCAGAAAGCTTTGCTTGACGCTCGTGCTGGGCTGGAACGCAGACTGTCCTCGGTTGCTGTCTACGTGTGCGGATAATGGTTTTCAGCAGAAAACAACTTTATAACGATTCCGTTCCTCTTACTGCTCGTATGCCAGCTAAGAGCCCGAAAGCTGCTGAAGTGACTTGACTCCCTCACCATACGAAGAGGAAAGGAGATAGAGAAATAATTAGAAAGGAAATTATTGGCAGAAATCAATATCGCTTGCAGTTTTGATGCAGCGTGAATGATTTGACCAGGCTAAATATTGGAATCTGCATATTAAGTTATAAAACATGTTACTGAACGATCGGGGAATAAACATCCATCTAACAGGTGGTACCTCCAGTATCATGTACAGGATGGATGTATGGATAGGTTTGTATGGGCGCACGACGGCAAGGTCTTCAGCGCCTGCTCAAAAATAGATTGAGACGGGTGTCAAGAAAATACCCAGAGCATCAAGATAAAATAGAACGTAAAACACAGTTAACAAAGGTTGGAAAACTATCTATGTGCTTACCCACACCGAAGCTTGGGATGAAGCATGACGTCAGCAGTAAAACAGGGACAACACAGGAAGAAAGTCGTAGATGGAGCTAAAACAATGAAACAGATGGAAGTGGCTGGCTCACCGCAAGGAAAAAAAGAGAGAAGCCAGCCGCTCTGCAATACACTAAACCCTCCAGCCTAAAAGCTTAGGCCAGAGGCCAGGCATATCGCAAAACTTTAAAACGCTAGTTACACTCGTCTCATCATCAGCTAAAATAGTGGCCAGATTCGCACCAATTTTTGCTTCCGCCCTTGCATCACGGTATAAAATGCATCCAGTTAAAACGTAGGGGACAGAGATGTGCACACCACAAGCATCACAAAACAGGGGATCCTCCAATCGTAAGAGAAAGTTGTGGTGTCACCGCCAGACACCACACTTGCTAGGTGGTAGCCTTTAAATCGGCCGCGGTCCGTTAGTATACGTCGGACCCGCGTGTCGCCACTGTCAGTGATTGCAGACCGAGCGCCACCACACGGCAGGTATAGAGAGACTTACTAGCACTCGCCCCAGTTGTACAGCCGACTTTGCTAGCGATGGTTCACTGACAAATTACGCTCTCATTTGCCGAGACGATAGTTAGCATAGCCTTCAGCTACGTCATTTGCTACGACCTAGCAAGGCGCCATTATCAATAGATATTTAACTTGTGATGCCTGTACCGTCAGACCGATGTACACCACTTATGGATTAAAGTTAAGTATTACATCAACTACGTACTTTATTTGCTACTATTAATTCCCTTAACTGTTCCAGACCTCGCGCCAGCCTGCGTGAGCTTAAGCGCGTGCCTTTCCTCTCATAGTGACTTGGCTGTCTTGCCAAGTGAAAACAAAAGCTGTGTGTGAGAGGACAGTGCCCAATCCGGAGACGCGTGAGGGTCACTTCATCCCGCCTGATATGTTTCATACTAGCCCGAGACGTATAGAGAATTAGATTTTCATCACGTCATGTAAGTGGCAATGTAATTTTTGTCATAAGAGATGAATGTATATGTAAAAATAATCACATGGCAACTGTTAAGCATTTAATCGGCGATAATTTAGTACACAGGATGTGCGTAAATTCGCGTTACGAACGTCTAGAACTTGAAAAGAAGCCTATGTCCATAAAACATCATCCAACGATACTAGACAGCGTGAAAGTTACAGGCGCCGACGGCTGTAAATGTATATATATGCAGGGTGATTCCGTGATGATGTTACAGACGTTCTAGAGTTATGGAGATGAATAAATGTATCAATTTCAGGTAAGGGTGTATGGTTCGGAACCGAACGACTCGAAAATTACAACCAGTGACAGTGGAATACATTTACCGGTACTGTTGTTGCTAAGAATGCATCCAACGTTCAAAGGTGGTAGTGTGTAGTGTGTAAAAAATGTCCAGTAAACATGAGCTGTAAAATTCATACCTTAACAGCTATTAGCATTTGTTCAGTAGAAGAGATGTGTTTCACAGTAGTGGAGATCAAAAAGTGATCATAGTTCCCCAGATAAGCACTTCAGATCTCATGTTTACTGGACGTTTTTCTTACTTTTGGTCTGTACTACCACCTATGAAAGTTTGCATACCGTAGAATCTTAGCAACAATAGTACCCGTATACTTATTCTGCTGACAAAAGTGTCAGAAAGGGTTTCGCTTCTAATTTCCGATTCGTTCGTTTCAGTAACAGGTACCCTTATCTGAATATGATACATTCATCCGTCTTCTACATCGTAGAAAGTTTGTAACATCATCACGGGATCATCCTCTAAATACACACATATACAAACGACAACGATGTAAAATTGACACTCTGCAGCATAGTTGGATGACGTTTGTGGACATGGAATACTCACTACCATCTGATAGGCCTGTTTGTAACGGGAATTTCCGAACACCCTGTAGTTTAGATGCGTGTATATTTCTTAGGTTTGATATTTTTCTGTGTGCTTGATTGTGAATACGGTCTTGCCGCAGTGCTAACACCGGTTCTCGTCATATTGCCGAAGTTTAGCGCTGTCTGTCTGGGTTAGCACTACGATGGATGACCATCCGGCCTGCCTAGCGCTGTTGGCAGGTGGGGTGCACTCATCCCCTGTGAGTCAAACTGAGGAGCTACTTGACTGAGAAGTAGCGGCTCCGGTCTCGTAAACTGACATTCGGGCGGGAGAGCGGTGTGCTGACCACATTCCCCTTTATACCCGCATCCAGTGACGCCTGTGGGCTGAGGATGACATGGTGGCCGGTTGGTACCGTTGAGCCTTTATAGCCTGTTTGGACTGTGTTTCGTTTCGTTTTACTTGATTGTGAAAACAGCAAACGAGGGTGGTAGAGTTTGATTCCTCTGTATTCCCTTCAGACTTTCGACTTGAGCCAGCCCTGTAATACAGCTTTAACATATTTCCTAATCCCAATTTGAAATGATGTAGTTCACTTTTTATGCAATGCAGTTTTTCCTGAAATTCCAAAAATTGCTACAGAAAATTAAGGTTTTCCAGAAGTGAAAACATCTTGCCAAGTCGAACAAAAAAATGGTTAAAATGGCTCTGAGCACTATGGGACTTAACATCTGTGGTCATCAGTCCCCTAGAACTTAGAACTACTTCAACCTAACTAACCTAAGGACATCACACATCCATGAGCGAGGCAGGATTCGAACCTGCGACCGTAGCGGTCACGCGGTTCCATACTGAAGCGCCTAGAACCGCACGCCAAGTAGAACAGCAAGGTCATGTACGTAGGAGCAAATGTTCTGTTCAAATTTAAAAGTTTGCTGCCGAGAAAACCCTGTTAAACACTGTTAAGTGTGTCTTATAGGGGGGTGCATCGATACTCTTCTGCAAACCCAGTAATCGGTAATTCAGCACAAGTACTACCAAAAACTGTCCATCTCCGTAGATGAGTGGCCACCGAGGCTGACTGTCATTCGGCGACCCGGGTTCGATTCCAACCGCTGCCGGAATGTGTACCGTGATGTGCCTACAACCCCAGAGGATATGAAACAACGTATTGTGGCAGCCTGCGGCGACATTACGCCAGATGTACTACGGCGTGTACGACATTCATTACGCCAGAGATTGCAATTGTATGCAGCAAATGATGGCCACCACATTGAACATCTATTGGCCTGACATGTCGGGACACACTCTATTCCACTCCGTAATTGAAAACGGAAACCACGTGTGTACGTGTACCTCACCTCTCATGTGCGTCAGTGAAAAAGACCAATAAAAAGGTCTTAGCATGTGGACTTAATGTGCTGTTCCAGTCTCTTCTGTACCTAAGGTCCATCACCGTTCCTTTTGGATCCCTACGTAATTCGGAGCTCTCCGATACACACAAACTCAGGCCTAACAACAACGGAAACTGAAACTGCTTATAACGGTATCTACCGCGTGTTCCTTCGCGTTATTCTAAGATGGATCACTTGAATGAAGTATCGACCAAAAGCATAGTGCGTTTCTAGGTACACTGACCTATAGCTCCAACAGTCTCCTCATTTTTTTTTTTTTTTTTTTTGTCATCAGTCTACTGACTGGTTTGATGCGGCCCGCCACGAATTCCTTTCCTGTGCTAACCTCTTCATGTCAGAGTAGCACTTGCAACCTACGTCCTGAATTATTTTCTTGACGTATTCCAATCTCTGTCTTCCTCTACAGTTTTTGCTCTCTACAGCTCCCTCTAGTACCATGGAAGTCATTCCCTCATGTCTTAGCAGATGTCCTATCATCCTGTCCCTTCTCCTTATCAGTGTTTTCCACATATTCCTTTCCTCTCCGATTCTGCGTTGAACCTCCTCATTCCTTACCGTATCAGTCCACCTAATTTTCAACATTCGTCTATAGCACCACATCTCAAATGCTTCGATTCTCTTCTGTTCCGGTTTTCCAACAGTCCTTTTTTACTAGCATACAATGCTGTACTCCAGACGTACATCCTCAGAAATTTCTTCCTCAAATTAAGGCCGGTATTTGATATTAGTAGACTTCTCTTGGCCAGAAATGCCTTTTTTCCCATAGCGAGTCTGCTTTTGATGTCCTCCTTGCTCCGTCCGTCATTGGTTATTTTACTGCCTAGGTAGCAGAATTCCTTAACTTCATTGACTTCGTGACCATCAATCCTGATGTTAAGTTTCTCGCTGTTCTCATTTCTACTACTTCTCATTACCTTCGTCTTTCCCCGATTTACTCTCAAACCATACTGTGTACTCATTATACTGTTCATTCCGTTCATCAGATCATTTAATTCTTCTTCACTTTCACTCAGGATACCAATGTCATCAGCGAATCGTATCATTGATATCCTTTCACCTTGTATTTTAATTCCACTCCTGAACCTTTCTTTTATTTCCATCATTGCTTCCTCGATGTACAGATTGAAGAGTAGGGGCGAAAGGCTACAGCCTCGTCTTAAACCCTTCTTAATACGAGCACTTCGTTCTTGATCGTCCACTCTTATTATTTCCTCTTGGTTATTGTACATATTGTATATGTCACGTCTCTCCCTATAGCTTACCCCTACTTTTTTCAGAATCTCGAACAGCTTGCACCATTTATATTGTCGAACGCTTTTTCCAGGTCGACAAATCCTATGAAAGTGTCTTGATTTTTCTTTAGCCTTGTTTCCATTATTAGCCGTAACGTCAGAATTGCCTCTCTCGTCCCTTTACTTTTCCTAAAGGCAAACCGATCGTCACCTACCGCATTCTCAATTTTCTATTCCATTCTTCTGTATATTATTCTAGTAAGCAGCTTCGATGCATGAGCTGTTAAGCTGATTGTGCGATAATTCTCGCACTTGTCAGCTCTTGCCGTCTTCGGAATTGTGTGGATGATGCTTTTCCGAAAGTCAGATGGTATATCGCCAGACTCATATATTCTACACACCAACGTGAATAGTCGTTTTGTTGCCACTTCCCCCAATGATTTTAGAAATTCAGATGGAATGTTATCTATCCCTTCTGCCTTATTTGACCGTAAGTCCTCCAAAGGTCTTTTAAATTCCGATTCTAATACTGCATCCCCTATCTCTTCTAAATCGACTCCTGTTTCTTCTTCTATCGCATCAGACAAATCTTCACCCTCATAGAGGCTTTCAATGTATTCTTTCCACCTGTCTGCTCTCTCCTTTGCATTTAACAGTGGAATTCCAGTTGCACTCTTAATGTTACCACCGTTGCTTTAATGTCACCAAAGGTTGTTTTGACTTTCCTGTATGCTGAGTCTGTCTTTCCGACAATCATATCTTTTTGCGATGTCTTCACATTTTTCCTGCAGCCGTTTCGTCTTGGCTTCCCTGCACTTCCTGTTTATTTCATTCTTCAGCGACTTGTATTTCTGTATTCCAGATTTTCCCGGAACATGTTTGTACTTCCTCCTTTCATCAATCAACTGAAGTATTTCTTCTGTTACCCATGGTTTCTTCGCAGCTACCTTCTTTGTACCTATGATTTCCTTCCCAACTTCCGTGATGGCCGTTTTTAGAGATGTCCATTCCTCTTCAACTGTACTGCCTACTGCGCTGTTCGTTATTGCTGTATCTATAGCGTTAGAGAACTTCAAACGTATCTCGTCATTCCTTAGTACTTCCGTATCCCACTTCTTTGCGTATTGATTCTTCCTGACTAATGTCTTGAACTTCAGCCTACTCTTCATCACTACTATATTGTGATCTGAGTCTATATCTGCTCCTGGGTACGCCTTACAATCCAGTATCTGATTTCGGACTCTCTGTCTGATCATGATGTAATCTAACTGAAATCTTCCCGTATCTCCCGGCCTTTTCCAAGGAAACCTCCTCCTCTTGTGATTCTTGAAGAGGGTATTCGCTATTACTAGCTGAAACTTGTTACAGAACTCAATTAGTCTTTCTCCTCTTTCATTCCTTGTCCCAAGCCCATATTCTCCTGTAACCTTTTCTTCTACTCCTTCCCCTACAACTGCATTCCAGTCGCCCATGACTATTAGATTTTCGTCCCCCTTTACATACTGCATTACTCTTTCAATATCCTCATACACTTTCTCTATCTGTTCGTCTTCAGCTTGCGAC
Source organism: Schistocerca piceifrons (assembly GCF_021461385.2). Lineage (NCBI taxonomy): Eukaryota > Metazoa > Arthropoda > Insecta > Orthoptera > Acrididae > Schistocerca > Schistocerca piceifrons. Next base: position 746,174,251 of record NC_060141.1, read on the forward strand.
GTCGGCATGTATACCTGAACTATTGTTGTCGGTGTTGGTCTGCTGCCAATTCTGATTAGAACAACCCGGTCACTGAACTGTTCACAGTAACACACCCTCTGCCCTACCTTCCTATTCATAACGAATCCTACACCTGTTATACCTCCTTCATGGTTTAAATATCTTCACATAGAAAACAAATTGATGGATGTGAAGCAATTAGGAGCAGGGAAAAATCGTTAAAAATTAAGCCTTAAAGCATGTTAATATATTACTTTATCTTTAATTTTGTACTACATATCGAATGATGATTTGAAGAGAGAGCCACAGCAGGCCTAGAATTTGTATCTCACAACCAAAACGCATTTTCAAGATTGTGGCAGAAATGCACTTTACTAGCGTTTATACAGTGGTACAGCATGGACTGTCTTCATGATCAGGAAAGTTTTTTCTATTTTGTGTGGATATTGCCTCAATCACCAGTAAAGGTACTGGAAAAAGTCGAATGCGCCATCTCTCGCTGAGTAGTGTGAAATTTCTTGTGTGTATCACCTCTTTTTCTAGAGCGGAAGTTGCTGAACAATCTAGCATTTGCATAAATGAGCCTGGAGAAGTGCGTGAAAACCACACTCCGGCTGTCCAGTGCACCAGATCGAGAGTAGTTTACCTGCCCCAAGGACATTCCACGTGTCCTCCAGCTTAGCGTGGTGTCTTGCCGGACCGGTAGCTCTGCGTGTTCGGTCAGAGGGATAGCTGCCCTCTGTAATAAAAAATTGAGAGAACGGATCCATGGTGAACTTGAATGAATGTCATATGATGACCGCAACGACCCATAACGAACAACTAATGGCTATGAGCACTATAAGACTTCACATCTGTGGTCATCAGTCCCCTAGAACTTAGAACTACTTAAACCTAAGTAACCTAAGGACATCACATACATCCATGCCCAAGGCAGGATTCGAACGAACAACATGAGCTTAAAAAAAAAAAAAGAAGGTGATAACGTGTTTGCCTACCATACAGCGGGCCCGGGGACCGATTCCCGGCCGGGTTGGAGATTTTATCCGCTCGTGGACTGGGTGTTGTGCAGTCTTCATCATCCTTTCATCCTCATCGCCCAATGTGGCATCGAGTGAAGTAAGACTGGAAACCCGAAGGCCGGACATCCGCGGATGGGGCCTCCTGGCTAACAGCGCCACCCGATAATTTCATTTCATTTTTATTCATTCCACGTTTGACAGGCTACCCTGCTACGCAAACTAGCGGGCTACATGTTCTTTTTTTTCATATTTTATTCCCCTACAGTTATTTAGTTATGTTCCCTTTTTGGGCTGTCTTCTTTGCCTTTAAACGGTAAATATTTCTTGTTCATGGAAAATGTAAACAGTTATCAGCCTCCAAATATCTACATGAAAACTATAGACGGATCTCTGGAAACAAATACTTCAGAAAACTGCAAAGTCCTTAAGACATACTAATTTTGATAATCTCCACAACTGAGAGAAACGTAAAGAAAAATTACACCTTTCGAAGACCATACCAAATCCACATTCGAAACCGCCTACAGTCATAGAGGTAGAGAAGATTATAAAACAACTAAAACACAACACAGCCCCAGGAGAAGGTGGCATTACCTCTCAGCTCTGAAAACTAAAAGACCAAAACATTACAAAGAAAATTAATAACATTCTCACAGAAATACTGATTACAGAGAAAATTGCCCATGAATGGAATGAGCGTTGATTCACCCACTCCACAGAAAGGGCGGCAAGACATACACTATTAATTACAGAGGTATCTCTTTATTAGTGGTCACTTATGAAATTCTCTACAGGACTTTGCTCAACAGACTAGAATCACAAGCTGATACAAAAGATACGTGTACCGAACAGAATACGAACCTGCGAACGGTCCTGAAGGTCGCGTAATCGTTTTTGTTTACTTTAAGAAAGTGTATGGCTCCTCCATAGGTAGAGTTTCTTTGACGGACTAGAATAACATCTAATACACAGATTATCTAGGATACTCATACAACAGACATCACATCCAAGATAAATTTTATTAGAGAAGTCTCAGAATTAATGGTCAAAATTATCAAACAATGAGAGGAAAAACTAACATGGATTCGTTTAGGAGGAACATGTCCAAACAAGACAGTCATAAAATACCTGGCATTTGCAAACGACGTAAAGAACATGAAGCACTAGTTTACTTACATGGAGTCCCCGCCAAACCAGGTCTGCAGATACTGTATGAGTAAACACAGTAGGTGGGAAAAGAGAACAACAGCACACAAGCAATGCACACAAAACACAGAAAGATTTATAGACTGGGAAAATTCAACTATATATACAAATACGAGTATCAAACAAGGCATCCAACACATAACGAACAGAAAAACTTCAGAAAGCGTAAAAACTAATATAGAGCTACTGCAATAAAAGAAAGGTTTCAAGAAATGTCAAACACAGGCACTACAACACAGTTGTATTACCAGAAGCACTCTTCGCATCAGAAACGACCACAATCGGACCATCAGGCATCTTAGAGACAAAAAAAAAATTATAACGTACTCAGATGTCGCTTATGAATGAAGGGGCAAACCAATGAATGATATAAACACACAGAGAGGCTCACAGACATGATCAGGAAACGCCGATTAACATTGTATGGACACATACAAAGAATAAACAACTGACAACCGAATAGGATTATTTATGAAGTAAACAGTTCAATTAAAGAAACAATGGTTTCGAGAAACAGACGTAAAAGAAGCATGGGTCAGTCGGGAAATGACAGAAATAGACAAATTCAGAAACAAAACGATGAACACAAAATTTGAAGTAAAAGAAAAGAAGAAAACAGGGAAAAATGTGGACAGAGCAAAGTGAACAGCAACATAGTCAAAGAATGAAGAGGTTTTTGGAAACAAAACGGAAGAAGGAAACAAAAAGGAATTGAATAATCATGTAATATCCAAGTTGAACACTGTCTTAAGAGAACACTTCTGTTTAAGTGACAAGTTTTCTTTCTTCAGCTTGCTCGTTAAAATGCAATAATTCTCTCGAAAGGTGGAAAAAGTAATAAGCATAATAATTTATTTTTTCTTTTCTCAACTGTCAGTTTCTATATATATTTATTTAAATTAAACCAGGCCTATATGACCAACTAGTTGAACAAATAAAGACATTCGGGACCAGGAACTAAAAGGTCGTTTTTAAATCTAATTAACAACTGCGTTTCGAACAAAATCTGGCTAAACCAAATGTGGTAGCCACATTGAAACCGGGTAAAGATCCGGCACTCTCAAAGAATTTTCGACCAGTCTCACTTCTCTGTCACCTATACAAGCTGTTGGAAAGAATGAGTTTGAACCGTATATCTGGGTATGTACACCAGACCCTTAATAAACAACAGGCAGGATTCCGCCCAGGAAGATCGTGCTGTGGCCAGGTCCTTAAACATACTCGGCACAAGAGAGGGCAGACCACAGGCTTGTCCTAGCAGCGAAGTACGACTCAGTAAATAAATACAAACTCGCAAGAAAGATTTATACAATCACTAAGGACTACCGATTAACGCAGTTCAACCAAAACCTATCACAAAACAAACGTTTTTTGTCACTTTGAACAACAAGACAAGCCGATGGAGAATCCGCAAGAACGGTCTTCCTCAAAGGAGTGTGTTGGTACCGCTGCTGTACAATATCTACATCAGTGACCGACGTGTCGGAACAGACACAAAATCTTTCATATATGCCTACGACACAGCAGCTGAGTCCTAGGAAGAACGTTCAAAGAGGTAGAAATGAAACATTGCAGCCTCGAAGATCTGGCCGAATACTATGACGATCTGTTCTACGTACGTCTGTTCTGTTTCTATGTTTCTCTGCGGCAGAATATGCTGCATCAGTCTGTCAGAATTCGGCACGTTGACACCGCCCGTAACGAGACAGGCCGCATTGTAGCTGGTTGCCTACGACGAACTCCAGTTGACAAAATCTACCATCTTATAGGCATCTTATAGGCATCCCTGAATACCAGACGAAGAACAGCAACAGAGCTTGAGAAGAAGAAACAAGAAAATGATTCCAGTCATCCCATGTTTGAAAGTGAACCATCAAGTCGAGAAAACGCCTTCTGCGAACAATTGAAGCCGTTACGTCATCACCTTCCGCTCGCCGAATAGAACTGTGGCGAAACAAGCCAACTGGAAGAAACAAAAAGCATCTAAAAGAAGAACGCGCTGATGGTTTCCAATTACCCTACCAGACGTGGAAGACTTTGAACAGACTGCGAACTGGAGTGATGCTGCGAAAGCAGAACTTGAAGCGGTGGGCTACATTACTGGAGATGCAAACTGCGAATGTGAGAATTTCAAGATGGTGAACACCTCTTGGACCGCCCGAATTTGCCTGAAGCCATCACGATGGAAGATTTGATTTCAGGACTGCTGAATTTTGAGCCACAAAATGAATTTTACATGTAAAAATATAGTGTATATGTTATATATATTGTATTGTGTTCCATTATTTTGAATTTGTGAATAACTAAATACTGTACTGTCCTGGACAAGCAAATAATAATAATAATTTCAGCTAGAGATCTCCGTAAATGAAAAACCAGCGATAAGAAATAATTTAGGTTTTTTAACTAAAAAATAGTCTTACAACAATGTAGTACCTTTTGATACCTACATATTCTTTCACTCTTAAAATTTTTAGTAATTTCTCCTCCTCCGGAAATCCTATATGCTTCTGTCCCTCTTAGTTCTAAAAATGAAATGTATTCTTCATCATAAACGCAAAGAATACTAAAACAATTTCTCATTTATTCTGCAGTCTTTAGTCTCAGTTTCACGTTTTTTAATACATGACATGTATCGGTCTCGCTGGATATTCTTCAGATCTATGTACTTGCGCCAGCAACCCGTCGTGTCTGCGTCAGTCTCTCATATCATAGCACTCTGATATGATGTTCTGACACAGATACCTCAGGTTGCTGACGCAGCTACATAGATCTGAATATGATACAAAGAGATACACATGTCATGTACGTAAAGATGCGCAAATGAGACTGAATAATAAATGAGAATTGTTTTATGTATCAACACAGCTGCTGTTGTCTCGCGACGACAATAGTGCAAAGAATTCTGATGTTTCGTCGAAGTCGAAGCACTTCGTCATTGTCTATCGTCATAGCAATTCACTTTTATTGTACTATAATTATATTCAAAAGCTTACGTTGCATATTTTCTGTATGTTAATTACTTCTTTTCATTTACATTACCTACACTTGTTCATCTTGATCTTCTAATAGATCTGGAATTTAGAGTGAGATCACGCGCAGTACCTCTCTTCTTATATTTACACTTGATTCGACGTGACCCTTCAACACCTTAGCGTTAAGCTATGCGAAAGGACAGCAGAAGTGAATCGTGCTTTAAGTGCTTAAAGTATTGGCAGTTCTACTGCAGTAGAATGGAAGTGAATTTTGAACATTCACTAAACGACACATTAAAAAAAAAGTGCAGAGATAGAGGTGAGATTTCTGAGAGCGATAAGCTTTATTTGGTGTTAAGAGAAACGGAGATATCAGGAAAGAAGTAAACACGTTTAATTTTGAACCACAAAATGCTGAAGTACAGGAATAAATTGGAAGAAAGAGTAACAGAAGAGCCCAAGAAACCAAAGTACCTGTTGAAGTGTAAGCCAAAATACTGACGAAGGATTATCAGTCAGCGAATGGAACAATGGATGGTGCAAAATACTTGTTAGCGAAATAAAATAGGGACGATTTGATGCTCGACGTTAATGATGCAAAATGAACCGTCAATATATTTGTGTTCTGGTAATGAACGTTAATTTTTTGTTCAGACAGGGAACACGACATGGCAGTTTTGAATAAGCTCCCTTTCTGGATGACCTGGATATACTAATCTCCGCCAGGGCGAATTTTTGGTCACAGTAGCTAGCGGGCTAAACCTGTCCATCCATGGTGGGTTTTCTCCCTCGTCGGGCCGCGCTCGTAATTCGGTGGTGGAAGGGAGGGGGGAGAGGAGGACAGTGACGTGAATATCTCGGTGTGGGCGGCCGCCCCCCGCCTCCCGAACCCGGCCAGCAATAAGGCCTGCCGCGGCCACCCGCCCCTCGTGGCCGCCAATATTAAATTCCAGCGCGCACTCTACCGCCCGACCGATAAAGGCGCAACGGGTCGCCGAGCGGCCGTTGGGGTTGGCTGGCGTCGCGCAGCGTCGCTTTGCGTCTCTTTTTGAACGGCCACTTGCCGTCAGGGCTCGGTGCTTGCGACGAGAGTTCCGAGCGCTGAATCACCTACACTCAAGACGGTATAGTTTATTTTATTCAGATAATAACAAATATCACTCTCAAAGAAGACATGATGGGTAGTCACAAAGACGTGGCTGCTACCGTGGAACTACATTTCACCCCAGATAATGTCCTGGCAGAACACTCATTGTTGAAGTCTGTGTTTTGGGTATTCAGGAAAAATTACACCTCGAAAATCACTTAATCGTCCTTTCATAAACGTATGACACTCTATGGTTTCTTCATCTGAGGAAAGAGGAAGGAAGGTTCTGTATGGTATACCAGCAGAATACGGATGCTGGGGCTACTTTTTATAGCATAAACAAGTGTCTATACTATGCAGAATGAGCAGGGGCGGCACCCACTCTGTCTTATGGTGCTATATTTTTGGTATATACTTCCACCAACTCAGCAAGGACTGAAACTTCCTGGAAAACTGAAACTGTGTGCTCGACCGAGACGTGAACTCGGGGCTTTTGACCTTGATGAGCAACTTTCTTTTTAATATTGTTATTGGTCTGACTTGGTACTTTCATTAACATTGAGATGACTATAGTCAAAATCATCACGTAATAGGAGCTGCAAATTGAGAAAGCAAATAATTTCTATAAACAAACAAAAGAAAAAGAGCTGCTGTATCCTGCCTACTTGTCAAATATGGGGTGCCTACAAAACCTGCTTTCTCGGATCGCTAGGCAACAGTTCAAGCAAATTGTGTTAATGAATTTTATTAGAGAAAATAAATGACAATACTTAACTTAGAAAAATACAGAGGTGTCGCAAGCAAATAAGAAATCTGTTCAGTATATACAGTTCCTATACAAGTCAAGTGATACAGTTGATGCTTCTGTCTAGGTCGCTGGTCTTGACACTTCTCTAGCAGTGGGCCGCCGCCAGTCGAATGCAGCCCGTATGTAGAGACGCTGAAGCCGCGTTGTCGTCCTGGAGAGCGATCGGTCAGCCTGAAATTCCCTGACGTCTTCTTTCACAGCACTCTCTCCTCTAACGTCCCCAACTGGCGATGCCGGAGCCTGACTTTACACCGGAATAAGAACAACCAGGAAACTAAGTCACAACTGTTGTCTTTCTACATTTTTTTGTTTGTTTCATGTACATAAGGAAGAAAAGGGAACGAAACGAGGCCTCACGTGATCGGGCACCAGGAACAGTGAAGAATAATAGGCACAGAGGAAGTTAACCAGCACTTCGTCAACTACAGACAAGAAGAAGCGCATTTGCAAAAACATGCTCAATAAAGTGGCAACCGCAGCCATTTTCAATACGCGGTCTCCATATATTCGTGAGAGATTTTGAACATAGTGACCCAGGAGCCAACGATCGTATTCGTTTTCGTCTCAGGATAAAAGGATACGTCCAGACGAGTAAGAAATTCATGCGAAAAGGCGGATTCGGGCCTTCGGGAAGGAAAAGTTAGCTGTCGACCGATCCAGAGCCATTGATACCTTCCGCAGGAGACAAGTCTGTGAAGTAAGGTATCAGTGTGAGAATATCCGTCACAGTGATCAGTCGGGCGAAGAACTATGAGAAAAAGACGGTTGCTAGTCGGTATCAAGCGATGAACGACCCTGCACCACGGCAATATAGGAAGACTAAAATCAGACAGTTTTCCAGGATGTTGACTGTGACGGTATTTCAACAGTGGAGAGGCAAGACGGTTCACCACTACAGACAAATAAGAAACCGGTAGTGAGATGCATCTTTGAAAGGACATCAGTACCTAAGAAACTGACAGTAATAAAGCACTCGCAGATATGGCGCAATTTAGGGTTGGATAACCAGTCTAGAATTAACTGTGGGAGCAGACTGGCCTGCTGGAGACTGAAAAATAAACGGGAAGTAATGGAATACTGCGCCTGTGTACGTGTTAAGACATTGTGTCGTACAAACAAGATGAACGCCTGAACTTAAATACCCGGAAGATCGAGCTTACGAGGCCTGGTCACCACTTTATACCGTCAACCGGATAGTTGTTTGAATCTGCGGGCCAGTATCAAGGGAAGCAGGTATATCTATGCAACCTCATACGCTTAAATGAAAATATGGGTGAAACTTCCTGGAAAATTAAAACTATGTGCCAGATCGAGTCTCGAACTCGGGACCTTTGCCTTTCGCGGGGAAGTTCTATGAGAGGGTGCTTGGGTGGCTCAGTCGGTAGAGCACTTGCCCGCGAAAGGCAAAGGTCCCGATTTCGAGTCTAGATCCGGTACACAGTTTTAATCTGCTAGGAAGTTTCATATCAGCGCACACTCCGCTGCAGAGTGAAAATTTCATTCTGAAAAATATGGGTGTCTGAGATTCACACTTGGCGAAGGGGGCTAAAGGAACGGAGTTCATGTTCAAGAATCGCTGGTTAAACATAAATCGTAAGTTATCGCTTGTTAAGTGCCGCCATTTTGGTGGCGTTGCGAGCCACCATCACCCCTAATGTCTTGTGCCGATCGACCACCCTGATCCCTAAATTCTTGTGACCACCCACCATCGTCACCACTCGATAAAGCCCAGCGACGGCAAGAACGAACATTTGCGATCATTTAAGTGGGTATCAGCAAGGCGACGACAGCATTCGAGGTATCCTCTAGCCCAGGAAACGTCGTCGACATTTCGTACTCAGACGGTGCCGTCATCGGAGTACACACGGACCAAAAATCGTTCCCCAAATATAGTTCATCTACTGAGCTACCCAAGCACGACTCGGGAGCCATCCTCTACTTTGGACAAAACCTCATCTGCTACCTTCCAAACATCATAGAAGTTCTCCTGCGAAAAACCTGGGACTAGCTCTCCTGGAAGAAATGACACTGCGGAGGCATGGCTTAGTAACAGCCTGGACCGGGTCCCTTTGGGGGAGGGGGAGGGGGGTGTAGACGAGCACGAGCGTTCTCGCTCGCTCGCCGCCTGAATGAGCGCTCGCGGTAATATGTGGCGGTCGAGAAGTCGTTATGTGGGGCAGGGTAAGTTCAAACTGTGCACTGTGTTCAGAGGAGTGCAGTATGTTGAGTCTGCTGTAGTTTTAAACGCAAGCGAATTTACTCAACGGTGCATTCCTTAAAGTAGAGAGAAGCTCTTTTGCAATCGGTGAAAAGCGCCATAATGGCTGGGTTAGGAACTTCCAGGCGAAGGTCATATACACTAAAATCATTTTATAACACATCAGAGCATGATACCTAGCTACGGTTGGAGCTTGTAGACCACCACCAATGTGACAGGCAGTTGCTTGATAAGTTTCATAATAAAATACATTTTGTAGATTCGAATAAAAAAATTTCTTCAACATAAATTTCCATAAATTCACAATTTTGCAGCTACGATTATGTACAATATTTGGTTCTACGTATTTGCACGAGCAATGTTTTTCGCAGTGAAGAGAACGAAATCCACCCATAGAAGATCTCTGGTGGACTTCAGTTCAGAAGCTGACTGGTAGTGCAGTGATGCTTTAGTGGAAATCAAAGTAAGTGGTATTTACTGATATGCATTATTTCTATTTTTAACATGTGAATAATATGAAATACATGTTGACGTCAGTTTAAACTTCGTCCGAAACGATCTTAGTCATAAAGCTGCATCAAACGTAATCAGTATCATGGTTCGCGCTTAGCTGTCCCATGTTCATTGTCTCATCAATTAAAGGAAATGTTACTTCCATTTCATTGTCATTTCTCATCAGTGCAACAGTTTCAGGAAATACACTGACGGAAAAAAAATCGCGGTAGCAAGCAGGAGTTGGGCGAAGCAAACGAAAGATGGTGGGCGTTTCTCTACATCTGAAAAGCGATGTCTATTCAAATTTAGCACCAGTCAAATAAAACCGGCGCTAGTAGCACCACTATAGGATGCAAACCACGTTTGATTTAAATATACGCTCTAACGGTCGACACTTACTTACCTTTGGTACTGGACATGGTGAGTTGACGTTAGTCAGGAATGCCTTTAAGACAACGAAGACGCCGTTATCAACACCTCACTGAATCTGAACGAGAAGCTGGATGTTGCATCTATGATATTCCTGAAAGACTCGACAGAAATGTAGCCAAGCTGGCAGCTGTTAGCACACTGGACGCATTCGGAAGGGCGAGGGTTCGATGTCGCTTTCGGCCATCGTGGTTTGGGTTTCCCATGATTTCCCTAAATCGCTACAGACAAATGCCGGGATGGTTCCTATGAAAGGGCACGGCCGCCTTCCTCTCCTAATCCGATGGAGCCGATGACCTCGTTGTTTGGTGCCCTCCCGCAAATCGACATCCTCCCCTGCCTTCCTCATCTCCTCCCCTCACTCGCCATGAGCCGGGCACGTTGCTCACTCCTGAGGCGTGAGCGCGAGCCAGCTCACACGAGCAGACCAGTAAACGGGTCTGGCATAGGGAAGGTTCCCAGAAAGGAATTTTTCACTTTGCAGCAGAGTGTGCGCACATATGGAACTTTGTGTCTGATTAAATCTGTGTACTGGCTCGAGACTCGAAGGCCGGATATTTGGAACATTGGTAGGAACGTAGGAATTGAAGTGCCTGCCGAAGTAAAGCCGACAGGTCGGATAGCAAGCAGTGCTTGTGTAGTTCAATCGCCGGCCGAAGTGGCCGAGCGGTTCTAGGCGCTACAGTCTGGAGCCGCGCGACCGCTACGGTCGCGGGTTCGAATCCTGCCTCGGGCATGGATGTGTGTGATGTCCTTAGGTTAGTTAGGTTTAAGTAGTTCTAAGTTCTAGTGTACTGATGACCTCAGATGTTAAGTCCCATACTGCTCAGAGCCATTTGAACCATTTTTGTAGCTCAATCGATTTCATCATTTCTGCCTTGGGCGCCGAGCGTGTAGGTCGCTGTTTACGTATTCGCTTGGCGGCAACGTCGCAAGTGTTTCGGAGTTCATCGCTTAAGTAGCATTCGTGTCTATGTGCGTGCGTGACATCGTCGTTCTCTCCTCTCGTACTTCGTTGAGTGTACGCCTGACAGCGACCTAGTACGCTCCTGTTTCGTTTCTCATGGCGTCCAAGGATGTTCTGCGAAAAGGTACCGTGAGTTTTGGGTTTGACAGGTCGACACGCAACGTGCAGCCGGATCCTTAGAAATTCATGACTGGTTAGTTGATGCTGTTCATGTTACTTCGGACCAAGTGCATACCGCCTATATTGATACTGAGAATTACGTGTTCGTTGTGAAATTTGTAGACTTCCTACGATTAGACAAGTTCCTGGTCAAACATGGTACTTAGTTTCCCTTCCGGAAAGAGATGATTCAGTACGTATGGTGCTGCTTGCGAGTGCGGACATTGAATATACGAATGTTCGAATATTCAATCTTGCTCCAGAAGTAGATCGTATTTATGTTAAGGAAGTTTTGGCGCAGTATCGTGAGTGAAAGGCATTCGCCGTGAACTTTGGTCAAGTCAACACAAGCTACAATGTTACAGCGGTATACATTCGGTGGAAATGCAAATCAAAAAGAACATTTCTGTGCCGTGCACGGCTCGCATTTATCAAATTTATTCTTTGTCATCTTCTATTACGGTACTGGCGCCTCGTTTCCTTATTCCATTTACTGGCGTCACTAACTTCCTGCCTTACTTGCCCAGAAGCGGGAGCAGCAGCGCGTATCGATAAGTGCACTGTCGTACCATCTTTGGAGCGACCGATAGTATTTAAGGGTCGTCGTGTGTCTGGCAGGGAGTCACCATCTATGGCCGTCCTATCGCCCTCACTCCCACCCTTAAGTACCTTGGCGTCACCCTCGACCGCCGCCTCTCCTGGACTCCCCACCTCCGGACAATCCAAGCCAAGGCACGCTCCCGACTCTGTCTCCTCAAGCTCCTCTCTGGCCGTACGTGGGGTCTGGACCCCTCCACCATCCTCCACACCTATAAATCCCTCATCCGCCCTATCCTTTGTTATGCCCATCCGGCTTGGATCTCCGCCCCCCCTACCTTTTATAAACCCCTCCAAATCCTTGAACGTCATGCTCTCCGCCTCGTCTATCGTATCCGTCTCCCAACCCCCACGCGAATCCTGTATGGTCTCATCCCCATCCCCCACCTCCTCCTTTTCCTTGAAAGGATACGGATCTTGTACACCTCCCGCAAACTCGATCCTCCTCACCCGCTCGTCTCCCCGATCCTCTCCCACCCCCGCCCGCTGCCGCACCTGTATTCGCACGTCCCACCCGGTCTCCATCTCTCCACCCTCCTTACCCTCTCCCAAGGTGGCTTCCGCCAGCTCCACCTCCCTGACGATGCCCTCCTCCATCTACCCCTCCTACTAACTTTGATCCTCCCGCCCTCCTCCTGTGCTTGCTCCTCTGGGCACCCTCCCTCCCTTCTCTCCCTTTTCCCTCCCTCCTCCATTTCTCCCCCCTCCTCTCCCGGGCTTCCCCTCCCCTGTCCCTCCCCTCCTGCCCCCATCTCCTCAGCCTTTGGCATCCTTTTTCTCCCCTCTCCCCCACCTCACCCCTATTCCCCTCTTGGCAGGTCCCCGGACTCGCACACGCTAAGTGGACATTCGCGCGCCGGAGATCGTCGCCGTCAGTGTTTTGTGTGTGTGCCTTCGTTTGTGTGTAGCGTTGTTCGCCGTCACGCCACCACCGTTCACATGCCGTCGCCATCATCCATGTTCTGCGCACCGTGTCGCCTAGTGTTAGTGCTGTTTCTCGTTCAGCGTGAACGGCTCCATGTTCTTTCGATTTTTAGTGTCTACATTTTTTGCCCACCGTTTTGACTGTCTTCTCTGTACCACCTTTCTGTACTACTTGTTGTCAAACTCGAGGCTAAAGAGCGGCGTATTGTGCTGCTGACAGCCCGCCTTTGTATAAGGTGTTTAAAATCACAATAAAGAAAAAAAAATCTGGCTGTGAGTTAGGGACGGACCAGCAGTGCAGTCGGGACGCAGCAGCAATAACGTCGCGGATCGAGCGCCGACAGCCAGTGCTCGCCGACCGCTGGCGACACTCATGCACTGTCCGACGGAGGGATATTGGAGCCGCACAACCGTTGGTTGGTCGTTCGGTTGGTCGTCTCATCGGCTGACGTATGCTTGTTTCTTCACCGTTTTCGGGCTTGGGCAGTCGGTCGGTTGGCGTGGAGCAGGAGGAATTCTCCGCGGGACGTAGTCTGCCCGGGGCCACTGGCACTCTCTACTCGGTGTCGGTGTGTGTGGGGCTGTTGCCATTGCTACGAGGTCTGTGGCTCATCGACCCTGGACAGGAAAATTGAGTTTTGATTTAATCCAAGTCAAGACTGTTCACATTGTGTGGTTTGCAGTTCGTTGTCGGCTGTTGGGATACTCTCGCGTACAACAACATGGTTTTCAAGTTGGAAAATTCTACCCACCCTCCGGTGGAGTGTCACTGTGTTTCGTTATTTGAATTGAAGTGTACCAGCGGAATCTTGTGCCTTGTGGCCGTAACGTTCCGGGTACCTGCCCTGGCCGCTGACGTAAATTTCAGGCAGTGTAGTTTCCTCATCGTGTTGTTGCTGTCCAGCACGGTGTGTAGTTTGACAGCTCCATGTATGATTGGTGACGGGCGCCGATATCATCTACGATGTTCCGTTGAACTCCCTGTTGTGCCCTGGTCGGGTGAAGTGGAAGTTATCTTGTCGGTGGGTCCGTTAAATGTCGGGCGGTTGGGTTGTCGTCGGACCGATAACGGTTGGGCCGACTGCCTGTCTCACCTAAGCGAGAGTTAGTGTTTGAATTCCAGGCTGACCCTCGGAACTTCTGAGCGCCCTTTTTGTTTGTACTTGTATGCCTTCTAGCCGATTTTTAGATTAAGGTTGTTTTGCCCCTAGGGCGTCAGATGGTTTAGGTCCTCAGCTTAATTTAAGAACTATTTTACGCAAAGCCTTTGGAATTTTTAAAATTAACGTTATTGAGTCTTAAGTGTTGGGCCTTCAGCCGATTTTGAAAAGGTGTTTGCTCTTAAAGTGTCAGGTTCTTTGGGCTTTCAGCCTAATTAAGGAACTGTTTTAAGATAAGGCTTTGCCTTTTAAATTTCTGATTTGGGTTGAACTTTAAGTTACTGGCTTTCAGCCATTTTTAAATTGAAGTTGTCTTGTCGTTAATGTATCAGTTTGTACAGCCCGCTAATTAAGTTCCAAAACTAAAGCTGTGGTTTTTTTTTTTTTATTTTCTTGGCTCTTGTAATGTTTGATGAAATAAAAGTTTGTATGTTCGGGTGTAACTGACAGCCGCTTATTTTGGCCCCTTTCCACAACTTAAGCTACCTGTCCTGCCTTCGGGTTTAGCAGGACGTCTCACTGGTAGCAGAGTGTGGTTGCGATCCACGGACCTCTGGGTTATGGGCCCAGCACGCTTCCACAGTGAGACGCCCTGCTACACCCGCAGGACAGGACAGGTAGTTTAAGTTGTGGAAAGGGGCCAAAATAAGCGGCTGTCAGTTACACTCGAACATGCAACTTTTTATTTGATCAAACATTACAAGAGCCAAGAAAAATTAAAAACAAAAAAAAAAACACTGCTTTAGTTCTGGAACTTAATTAGAGGCTGAACGCGCCGTACAAACTCATGCCTTAAGGGCAAGACCACTTTAATTTAAAACGGCTGAAAGACAATAACATAAACCTCAACCCAAATCAGAACCAACGGTCGTCCCGCTCCAATCTCCCTCTATTGGACAGTGCATGTGTGTCGCCAGCGGTCGGCGAGCACTGGCTGTCCGCGCCTCACCGACGCTCCGTCCCCGACTTCACTGCCGCTGCGTGCCGACTGCACTGCTGGTCCGTCCCGAACAGACTGCCACACACGACGACCCTCAAATACTATCGGTCACTCCAGAGATGGTACGACAGTGAACTTATCGATACGCGCTGCTGCTGCCGCTCACGGGCTACTAAGGCAGGAAGTTAGTGACGTCAGTAAGTGGAATAAGAAAACGAGGCGGCAGTACCGTAACAGAAGATGACAAACAATAAATCGGATAAACGAAAGCCATGCACGGCTCAATTTCTTCTCATTTGTAAGTTTGTGGCTATGGTATTGGTCTTCCACACAGCGGACATGTTGGGACCTGTTTTCTGTGCAACGAAAGTGGTCATCTCCGAACTAACTGCCAGCGTAGAGTGTTTGTTTTACCGTCTTCGTTGGAACAGCAGCGCAAGTTAGCGATTGCTGAACTTGACCCCTGTAATACCGAACTTGGGATTACAGCTTGCCCCATTTCTGGAGATCATACGACTGTTCCCACTATCACTGCCGCTGATTTTCAGCTGTTGTAAACAAAAGCTGACCCCGTTCCTGCTACGGCTTGGACGGCGGCGCGTGGTTCTTAATAAGCGGCGTCGCACTCAAGATGGTGATGAATTAGTCGCACCTTCTCTTGCTCCACCTTCCGCTGAGCCATTGTCTGTCACTCCTGCCAGTAGCTTAGTACCCCTTTCCCCTGGCGTGGTGGAGATCGGGGAGGCAGCATCTGCTTCGAGGGTGCCTCCTATGGCGCAACCCTCGAGCGAGTAGTCTTCTTCGCAGCCTCCAACACAAATCCAACCGGTAATACAACAATGCTGTCCTATTCCGCTGCTCTCGGCGATGGAAGCTGTGGATTGTCGCTTATAGCGTATCCCGTTGCGGTTTCTTGAGGATGCTTTCGGTCTGTCGTTGCAACGACAGAACAGAAATATCCTCAAGAAATATAAAGCAACTGCGGAAACTATGGCCACATAAATGAAGAATGTAATGTCCCGTTGCGGAACCTGTTACCCCAGAGGTGACTCCCGCTGTCTCTGGGATTCACTCTTATTGCCCTCCGTTAGGGTGTCGGCATGCCTTGGAGCGTGACCCTTCTGTAGGGCGGGCCTAGGACAGATTGGTATGGATGTGGTGCAATATCCGTCTACGCCACCTACTGCGGAGGCTGTTACGCCTCGCAGCCGGCTTAAGCAGCCGGAACGTGCAGCGGCGTGAAAAAAAAAAGGGGTATTAATTCAGTAGGGGCCGGTACTGGCCCCCCAATCTCGGATTTGCTATTGCCCTCCGCTATGGGCTGTGTCTGGCGACAGGTAGAAAAGTCGTGCTGCTCTGTTGTTATTTCTGTGTTTGTTCCTTTGAATGACTACTCAGGGGTATACATTTGTCACACTAAATGTTAACAGAGCTGTGCAAATATAGTATTCCTCGAGGAGGTTTTACTTACCAGTTTCCCTCTTCCTGGGTTTCACACATTGTTTCTAACGTGGCCCCCGGATTTTCGACGGGAACTGCCCTACTCTTACGAGATGGCATTCTCATTGATGAGACAGAGATCCTTGAAACTGGCAGTGGAATAGGCTGTAGCCTTTATGACCTCACCTTTGTTGTCTTATATCCCGGTTCTGGTCACACAGTGGAATGTTCGCGTTTTTATAAAGAAGAGATTATTTATCTTTTACGTATGGGTCCTCGGGATCTGTTGGTGGGTGGTGATTTCAACTGCGTTCTGCGTCCTGTTGATCAGTCACACCATTTTAATTATTGTCGAGATTTAAATGAAATGATACGCTTGATGCACCTGAAAGATAATTGGGAGTGTAAATATCGGATATTAATTAAGTTTACTCATTTCACTATGACTTCTAGTAACACGATTGACCGATTCCATTTAGCGGTTTGGATGCGCGATCACATTCTTTCAGTCGACGTCATGACGTCATCCATGATAGCTTTTCAGATCGCAGTGCTTTGGCCGCCGCTCTCCGTCTTGATCGGTAACCCGCGAAACTATTCGGTTCCCGATGGATGGTAACTGTCGCTCACCTGGCAACTTGGCAGATCCTTCTCTCGATGACGTGATGCCCCCCCCCCCCCCCCCCGTGTGGGAGCGCAGTCTACCACTCTGGAATGCTGGACTGCCCTAGCTAAACCGAAGCTCCGTCAAACTTTGATTACTTACTGTGCTGCTAGGGCGAAGGATTTTCGGAAAACTCTTGTGCGACGCTGCGAAGCGCCCCCTCCCCCCCCCCCCCCCCCGCCCCCGTCCTATGGATTTGCAAACGTTCGATGTATAAAAGCAAAGCTGTTGAAGCGGGGGCAAATGGAAGGGTTGCGGCTGGGATCCAAACCACGATCACTAGTATCAAAGGAACTGGCTTCGTTATGAGATTTTCTTAGATATCAAACTCGGCGCCGGCGCTCTTGCATTTTTGCTCTTTCAGCAGCTGAGGCCTTTGGTTAACAGCACGAGCTGACGAACTTCACGCCTTATCAGTGTTATGTGGATCCTTACGAAGTGGTCGAATTCTTGGCCGCCTCTCACGCAGATGACGTACACGATCTTACTGCTACTTCTCCTTCTCACAAATCACCAGGTATGGGTGGGCACTCCAAGGAATTTTATGTGCGTTTTTGGCCCCAAAGTGGTCCATGTTCAACGTGGGGAAAATTATGTTGAAACCTAAACATCCCGGTCGTAATACTGTTGATAATATGCGTCCTCTCACGGTACTGAATTCTGATTACAAGACAGTGGCGAGGTCGGTAAATCGCAGGAAGTCTGCCTTGCTGGCTACTGTCGTTGGTCAATATCGGAGTTTCCAGAATGAGATTTTCACTCTGCAGCGGAGTGTGCGCCGATATGAAACTTCTTGGCGGATTAAAACTGTGTGCCGGACCGAGACTCGAACTCGGGACCTTTGCCTTTCGCGGGCAAGTGCTCTACCAACTGAACTACCCAATCACGACTCACGTCCCGTCCTCACAGCTTTCCCGCGAAAGGCAAAGGTCCCGAGATCGAGTCTCGGTCCGGCACACCGTTTTAATCTGCCAGGATGTTTCAATATCAGAGTTGTCTCCCTGGTCTCTCTGTTCTTACCCCTGTGGCCGAATATCGTGATGTGCTTTCGGTTGCTTCCATTACTTCTGTCCAGCGTGCCTTTGCCTTTCTGGATTTTAATAAAACTTTCGATTGTGGAAATCATGACTCTCTGCTTCGGATTTTTCAGATGATCGGGTTTACTGTTGAGGCTCGCAGAGTGTTGTCGTACATGTTCACAGGTATTGCAACTTCGTTACCTGTGAATGGGCAACTGACGCCACCAATTCTCCTCTCTCGGGGAGCGCCACAGAGGAGCCCGCTCTGGATGACTTTGATTGTGTTATCTCTGGAACCTGTGCTTCTGGAGGTCACGTCCGAGCTGCAGGGTTGGACGCTTTCTAGAATGACCGTCGCTGTTCGCGCGTACGCTAGTTTTACTCTGTCGGCGTGCAGAGATACGTCTGCTGAAGGCGATCATCGATGATTATTGCCGTGTCTCGGGAGCGCGACTTAGCGAGGGCAAAACTAAACTCCTTAATTTACTGGGTTTCGATGGAGCAGTAATCACGTGGGACACTGCTGTGGATCGTCTCACGACACTAGGAGTTGTTATTGGTCGCTGTCCGCTCCACATGACGAATCTCAGTTGGAATTCGGTTACTGATAAGGTTCAGGGGGCGTTACTGGGAAATGAACGTCGCTCTCTTACCCTTGTTCAGAAGGTACGAATTCTGGGTACGTATGTGTCGTGCAAGGCATGTAGTATCGCACAACTTTCCTGATTCCCTCTGTAATGGCTAAGCAACTGAAGTAGCTGTCTGGATGGAAGCGTCTTATTTTGAGGTTGCGATACGAGACTGTGACGAAACCACGTTCCCTGGGCAGATTGGGCACCGTCAGGTTGGTTTGCGGAGTATGGATGTAGGTGTAGAAGAGGAAGGCGGCTTTTTTTTCTTTTTCTTTTTACGATTTCTAAGGAGTCACATACCTCTGTCTCAGCTGTTCACCTTAGTGCGTCCTGCGAGTCTTGATCCCCCCGTTGATGTTGATCGTCTGCATTTTAAGCTGAAGCACATTCCACTGTTCTCTCTAGCCGAGAGCTATTTGGGGGGCTGACGTGTTGCAGCGCCTGGTGTTCACGACCAAGTTTTTGTTGACTCGCTGGGAAGGTATTCCACACCCCAATCCACTTGCACAATTATCACCACATCTTTCCTGGAAAATTGTGTCGACCATCACCAGACTCACGGTTTTATCAATGGCAGCGGCCTCCTCCTGGTACAGGGCGGTCAACGATTTGATTCCACCAATGAGTTTTTATATCTTATCAGGATTAGTGACACAGGTAAATGCAGTAGGTGTGTATCCCCAGATACGCTGCAGCACCTATTGTGGTCACCTAGCAATCTGATCCTGGCTCAAGAAGCAATTGGCTTTCCTCACTCGCTCTGATGAATACTGCAATTTGGCTGGTAGGTCATTTTATATGTTTTCATTCCTGGTAAAGGAAATGATGACCATTTAGCTTCTCACCAGATTAATTCTACGGTTTACTGATCCTGACTGCAGCTGCCCCAAATTCGAGATCTCTTTGCCAATATGGTTAATCATGCCTTTCAGGGCGTTGGGTACCTCCAGCAGCACCAGCTGCTGCCTTCATTGTGCTTTTGTTTTCTCGTCTCAGTTTTCCTCTGAATTCCTTCCTTCTACGCTATCGTTATTACTTTAGGAAACTTACACAACACCAAACAAAAATAAGAAGATATGAAACTATGTTAAAAATGTGGTCTCACGGATTAATACTAGTTTCTTAATTGCGATATATGAGTTCGACTCCCACAGTAAGGTGCAAATCAGTACACACATCGCTGCCGAGTGAAAAATTATGGGTCAGCATGGATTGTTGTAGTGTTGCTCTTCAATTTCAGGAACTGGTCTGTCCTCCGAGAATCCAGTTTATCTTTTAAATCCTCATTTTATTTACAGTGGTCTAGCTCCATAGTATGGTATTGGGTTGTCGCCATTTCAATGTGTACCAACATTGGTGTCATGTGTTTGTCAACAAACATGTAATTACATTAGTAAGTTTATTGTACGAGGAGACAGTTAAAACTTTATTGCTGTCTCTCTTACATTAGACTGAAATGAACATTATGTCCCCGTCACTAGTGACACATTTTTAAGTTCTTCCAAATCACCTACAGATGGTGCAGTTCAGATTTCATATTACCATTTTTTCTTTAAATTCTCTCTATTTTCTCAAAGTACTGGGATTTTGTGTGCGTCTGGACCAATTCAGGAACATATACATTGAGCAAAATACGGAGGACATAGGTTGCAAGTGCTACTATCAGATGAAAAGGTTGACATAGGAGAAAAATTCTTGATGGGCCGCGTCAAACCAGTCAGAAGAATACATCGCACAACAGATTAAAGAAAGAAAAGATGTTCTTTTACGAAAAAAACCATGGAACTGATATATTATTGTGCATATTCAGCAGCTTTATCGCCTTAAAACTTCTTCTTCTTGCCTCGTGTGAAACACAAAATTCCACAAGAAGATGTCGAGTCGAAAAACCATGTTTTATACGTGGAAAATGTT
This sequence comes from Schistocerca piceifrons, assembly GCF_021461385.2. Lineage (NCBI taxonomy): Eukaryota > Metazoa > Arthropoda > Insecta > Orthoptera > Acrididae > Schistocerca > Schistocerca piceifrons. The sequence goes on from NC_060141.1 coordinate 746,194,907, forward strand.
TCTGGAATTGGTTTGGACGCACACAGAATCCGAGTAATTTGAGAACAGACTCTACTCTGTTTTTCCTCATTAGACTGAGTTACATCTACTCTTCCTTCCTTTGTTCCTTTTGCAACTTTGCTGTTTCTTGCTATTTCGTTATTTGTGCGCCCACCAATACTGTCCTCTTTCACATCCTCTTCGTTTAGATTCAACCTCTGAATCTGTCCTACCTGATTCACCTCACTGTCATAATGACTATACATCTCATTTTCTGCCAGCTCTTTTCTTGTTGCCAATGTTTCACCGTATTTATTTTCTTTTAATTTTTTCTCTAGCCCTCATGACACTATCAGTATCTGCTATGTTTGTTTGCCCTTCCAATTCAGTTATTGATGTACCGAACTGTTCATCAACTTCCTTGTTGTCAAGGCTAGTTTCCTTCACAATTGACATTATTTTCGTACGCAAATAGGTACTCATGTGACTCAATTCGTTGCTTTAAAGAAAATACACTGGTATTCATAATACTATATCATTTACTTAGAATGTTCTGTTAAAGAATCTGTTTTTGACTAAAAACATTCTATGTTTGCTTTCAGTTTTCATTTCAAAGATTCTGATGTTGCTTGCAATCCTTCTATAAATCGTTAAAAACCTTTGACACCGATTTTTGCTGTGTAGTGCTTATTTTGACTTTGTACCTATACTTAGTTTAAATTTGATCAAATCTCTTATTATCCAGTAAGATAGCTAAATACGTGACACTTGTGATTTCCTAGTTTAAACATGTTTGTGCAGGTAAGTGGTTTAATTACTAGACTATTCTGGCACCTATGACGCCACCAGTAATGGTAGCTCCTGGCTGCTCTCTTTTCGCTAGTCAGACTTAAATATAATTAGTTTTCCTTTCGATGAGTCGAGATTCTGTTACTCTTTTCACATAGATGTTGCCAGCACTTAAACTTCGTGTGGAAAACTAAACGGTTAATGGTGTTATCAATTTGGGTCTACATGGTTTCGCTACTTATATTAGTGTTTATGTATGACCTCACGATGTCGACCGCCCGAAGGACGACGAACGGCTTATGCTTGTCACCTTCTACAGAGGGAAGGTGGTTTGCATTCAAGGCGTCATTCCTATGTTACTGAAACCCTCACACAGCGAACGGCTAACCTAATAATCGTTTAGTAGTAAAAAAACTACCGATGGTAGCTCTTGGAACAGTACTGACGCCTTGTACTACAAACTGTTGGATTTCACTAGATAATTAGCAACACCAACAGTACTAAAGCCAGGCAGGCAATCTACAAACTTGAAAAAAGTCGTGAATCATATTCATGCACACAAACAAACAAGTCTACCTACTAACCTAAATAAAAAGTGGGAAGCGACCCAGTGGTGAGGTTTCTGAAAATAGTAGCAGTGAGAGTAATTCTTTTAGTTATACAGACTTTCAATGCAATAAAATTATGTTATTCAGATGGAACAGTTTTAGAGAAGCTGGGATTCGTCATGTTAGAAATCAATTACGAAATACTGATTGAATTACGTGATCCACTAAGTATCGGATCACTGGCTGATAGACTGTTTCTTCCAGTCTGATGGATGTTATTCACTTCTTGGAAATCTCAACGACACAGTATCTCTGGCGACATTGATTACTCCTGTCTTTTAGATGCATTTTTTGAGTCAAATAGCCAAGTGTGGAGTCGCAAGCGGGTCGATGATACTGTTTATAACAATTACAAAATGCTGTCGACATCCAGTCAACAGCTTTATTAATTCATTTGTAAAGCCCCCTGTGGATACGTGGTACATCCACTATTATCTTTGTCAGGGAAACAACTGACTGTCATAGAAGTAACTGAATCACAATTATGTAAACAGTGTAGCACTGCCCACCCACCACCTTACTAACAAAGACAATTGTGGATACTGTCGAATGCTATGAGTTTTACAGAGAATTAATCCCCAGAATATTTCATACAAGTAATCCATCTTGAAAGGTGTAACATTTACGTATGGATCATAACTTCATCTTTTGTCGAAGAAGATGTATGTTAAAATGAAGAGAGTACGAAAAGATTACAATGAATAGAAAGCAGGGAAAGGAGGGCAAGAAGGAAGACTGTGAGAAAGCCATCGCAGAAGACGTAGTTGGTCAGTGGGTCATCTGCTAAGGATTCCATGAATAGTCACGCAGGCACTGTACGGAACAGTAAAAAGTCTAGAGGCAGCAAAATTTGTAGTGTACTAAATACACTATATGAAATTATGACTGAGTTGGGTGTGTGAGGGGTGAAGCAGTTATCGAAAGACATAAAGTGGTAAAAACATGAAATCAGTTGAAGACTAATTGAAATATTGGTGACCGCATATAACCATCTATATCTACATGATTACTCTGGGGTTCACAAGTAAGTCGTGGAAAACGGTTCATCACACAACCTTGAAACGAACACGTAAATCTTTGAGTGTGAGCTGCGATTTCCCTTATTTTATTGTGGTGATTGTTTTTCCCTGTGTAAGTGGGTGTCAGCAAAATGTTTTACCAATCGGATCAGAAAATTTGCCACTGAAATTTGATGAGAAGATACTGCTGCAACGACAAACGCCTTTGTTTCAATGACTGCCATCCCAATTGGCGTATTATATCCCAATTCTCCAAAAGAGGACGGATAAGAGTAGCGCAGACAGTCTCTTTAGTAGACCTGTTACATTTTCCAATCGTTTTGCTTATGGAAATAGTCTTTGGCTCACTTTCCCCTTAACATTACCTATGTTTCAATTTAAGTTATTAGTAATTATAATCCACAAATATTTAGTTTAATTCGCAGGTTTAAAATTTGTTTGATTTATCTCATAACCGAATTTTAGCAGATTCCTTTTAGAACTCATGTACATGACTTCACACTTTTCACTATATAGAGTCAACTGTCGCTTTTGGCACCATGCAGGTATCATCGTCTGCAAACGACATAAGTGGGCTACACAGATTGTTTACCAAATCGTGTATGTAGATCAGGAACAGCAAAGAGCCTACCGCAGTTTCTTGGGAGACGCCAGATACTACTTCTCTTTTACTCGGTGACATTCCATCAATTACTACTGCCTGTGTTCTCGCTAACAGGAAATCACGAATGCAGTGCCGCAACTGAGATACTCCGTAGGCACGTAGTTTGATTAAAAGTCGCTTGTGAGGAATGGTGTACAAAGACTTTTGCATATCTATAAATATGGAATCAGTTTGACCTCCCCTGTCGATGATACTCACTACTTCCTGTGCCTCGAGAGCTAGCTGTGGTTCAAGAGAATTATATTTTCTGAATTCATATTGGCTATTTGTCAATATTTTCTTCTACGTAATTCATAATTTTGGAACGTAGTACATGTAACAAAATCCTACTGCAAATAGATGTTAGTGATGTGTGTCTGTAATTCAGCGGATAACTCCTATTTCCTTTCTTGAGCATTGATGTGGCCTTTGCCGCTTTCCAGTCTTTAGTTATGGATCTTTCGACGAGCGGTGGTTGTATATCATTGCTAAGTGGCTACACAAAGGGAACTAACAGATTTTGAACGCGGAGTGGTAGTTGGAGCTTGAGGCATGGGACAGTTCGTTTCGGGAATCATTAGCGAATTCAGTATTACGAGATCCACAGTGTCAAGAGTGTGCCGAGAATAGTAAATTTCTCAAGCATTACCTCTCACGACGGGCAACGCAATGGCACGACGGCCTTCACTTAACGACCTCGAGCAGCAGCGTTTGCGTAGAGTTTTCAGTTCCAACAGACAAGCAACATTACGAGAAATAACCGCAGAAATCAATGTGGGACGTGGGACGAACGTATCCGTTTATAGTGCGTGGCTAAATTTTCTGGAACCGCGCGCCGCGGAATTTGAATCCCCGCCAGACGTCATGGACGTCGAAGACCCCTAGAGGTCTCTGCACCATCGCGCCGTAAGCTGTGGCGGCGCGCGTCCTGCCCGCATTTAGAGTGAGGGCGCCACAGTGGAACACGTGGTCCCAGCGGCCAATAGCGGCGCCCCCGATTGAGTATTTAAGAACCGGCCTCTCGCTCAGCCAGCGAGTCTAATCGTTGCGTGAGTCTCGACACATGGCCTTGACAAGACAGCCTGTTTATCGTACTTTGATCTCGTTAATCGTGGACGTCTTGGATTCGTTTGGTTGTCTCTGTCACCCCGTTGCGTCTTGCGTGTTGTCGTCGTAAGGTCTTTCTCCATCGTCTGTCGTTGTTTCGTGTCCGTCTTTCCGTTCGTTTGGTTGTGCATGGGCCGCTCTCCGTTTGGTCCTGTCGCGCTTTCTCGGCCACCCCACGACCGTTCCGGTCGCGGTCACAACAGGTTACAACAAATTTGGCGTTAATTTTCTGTGGCAGCAGACGAACGACGAGTGTTTTGGTAATTGTACGACGTCGTCCGCAGCGCCTCTCCCTGGCTTGTGACCATATCGGTTGGACCCTAGACGACTGGAAAAGTCTGGTTCGGCCAGATGAGTATTTCCGTTGGTAAGATGGGATATGAATGTGGCGCACACCCAACGAAGGCATGGACCCAAGTTGTCAACAAGGCACTGTGCAAGCTGGTGATGGCATCATAATGGTATGCGCTCTGTGTACGCAGAATGGACTGGGTCCTATGGCCCAACTGAACCGATCACTGACTGGAAATGGTTACGTTCGGCTACTTAAAGACCATCTGCAGACATTCCTAAACAGCGATGGTATTTTTATGGATGCCATTTTTATGCCCCATGTCACTGGTATGCAGTTGTTCGCCATTTGTTTGAAGAACACTCTGGACAACTCGAGCGAATCATTTGGCCACCCAGATCGCCCGACATGAATCTCGTCGAAAGTTTATGAGACGTAATTGAGAGGCAAGAAATTATAGACGGCTATAGAGGCAGCGTGGCTCAATATTCCCGCCCAGGACTTGCTAAGACTTGTTGAGTCTATGCCACATCAAGTTGCTCCACTACTCCGGCATAAAAGGAGGTCCGGCACGATATTAGGACGTATCCCTTGACTTTTGTCAACTCCGTGTATTTCAATGTGAGATATGACTACGCATGATTGTGGAATACCAAGAGGCTTATGAATTAGGTTACTGCAATTATTTTCGACAATTATTTATAAACATATTGTACAGTGTATGAAAATGAATTCTGAACTTCCCATGTTACTTTTGAGCCGTAGTTGTGTCCGGCTCTTCGAAAAGCGCGCCAGGCGGTTTGCTTTCGCTTCGCGTCTAGTCTTTGCTGTGGCCCTTTCGGTTTGGCTCGCTGTTTGGATCGCTACCGTCCTCTGGCGGGAGGTGGAGCAAGTGTACGGTCCCGTGACGATCGAGGAGTACGTACTGGGCGGAGATCGAGAGAGGTGGTGGCGCGAGTGGGGCCCTGCTGTTGGGGGTCGTCAACTGCTCGCCACGTGCTTTGGCCGACCTCTTGGCTGTCGGAGGCTAAGTCTGCCTTACCCGCATCTACGCGGCTTATGAAGCTTAGAAGCCGTGGTGCAGCAGATCAGCGCGTGGGACCGTATGTCTTCTTATCGGTCGTTGAAACTACTGGCAGCGGTTGGCTCTGACGAGCATAAGGAAGTGCAACGCGTTCCCGGCGCTATGGTGGAGTGTGAGAAGTGGAGTACTGTTTTTATAAAGGGGTTTCTCAAGTTCTAGTGAAGTGTATGAGTTTCTTCACCAGTGGTTTTGTTGGGGTCTTCCCACCACAGTTTTCGTTTGCCTGTCCGCGGGAATGTGGTAATTGCTTCTTGGTCGGGCCGTTTCATTCACACCTCGACTGGGTGGTTTAGGGTCGGTGTCGTGTGTCTCTGTGGTTCAGAGTCTGTGCAGCCACCGCCCTTGCTACATCTTCTGGTTTTGGGTAACTCGGGGAGATGGTGGCTTGTAATGCAAGTTTTGGGGCTGATCTGCTGCGGCTCTGTAGACCACCAATAACTATTCCGACTATTGTGATCTGGGCCCCTTCTGACGTGGCACTGCCTCACCGAGCTAAGGAAAATTTTTTTTGGAACTGCCTTTAATGTGAAGGTTTGTGTGCTGGCTTATTCACACTTATCTTGTAACGACTGACAGGTGTAATATAAGTTATTTAATTGGCAAGAGACAACTATTTTAAATTTAGTACAAACTAGCTACTTACAGGTTTCTTCTACGGAATTGTTCTCTTATACAGGGTGTTACAAAAAGGTACGGCTAAACTTTCAGGAAACATTTCTCACACACAAATAAAGAAAAGATGTTATGTGGACATGTGTCCGGAAACGCTTAATTTCCATGTTACAGCTCATTTTAGTTTTGTCGTATGTACTGTACTTCCTCGATTCACCGCCATGATTTCATACGGGATACTCTACCTGTGCTGCTATAACATGTGCCTTTACGACACAACATGTGGTTCACGCACGATGGAGCTCCTGCACATTTCAGTCGAAGTGTTCGTACGCTTCTGAACAACAGATTTGGCGACCGATGGATTGGTAGAGGCGGACCAATTCCATGGCCTCCACGCTCTCCTGACCTCAACCCTCTTGACTTTCATTTATGGGGGCATTCGAAAGCTCTTGTCTACGCAACCCCGGTACCAAATGCAGCGACTCTTCGTGCTCGTATTGTGGACGGCTGTGATACAATACGCAATTCTCCAGGGCTTCATCAGCGCATCAGGGATTCCATGCGACGGAGGGTGGATGCATGCATCCTCGCTAACGGTGGACATTTTGAACATTTCCTGTAACAAAGTGTTTGAAGTCACGCTGGTACGTTCTGTTGCTGTGTGTTTCCATTCCATGATTAATGTGATTTGAAGAGATGTACTAAAATGAGCTCTAACATGGAAAGTAAGCGTTTCCGGACACATGTCCACATATATTTTATTTCTTTGTGTGTGAGGAATGTTTGCTGAAAGTTTGGCCGTACCTTTATGTAACACACTGTATATATATGATAATTTTAAAATCTTATTATTGGGAAGTTGTTAATGTCATACTTTGCAATCTCCTTTTCATAAAGACAATTGGTCAGCTATTGGAAATTGTTTTTGAAACTGTATTTTTTTTAAAAAAAAGCTAGACTTAAAAATTTATTATTGAGAAAGTATTTTAAAATAAAAAGGTATCTTTAGCAGTGCGTTTTATTTCACCAGCACCTCTTTGCCCCTACTTCCACGATAACGTTTTGGAGTAACATGTGTACTTGAGTTGTTGTGTGTGAACCGCCCTAACTGATGGTTCAAATTCGTCAATAAAGTTTAGGGCAGAGCATACAATACATAATTACTAACTAAACGTGCACTACAAAACACTGATAAATAACAAGACGATTAAAAGCAATTTCCCCTTAGCCGGAGCCTTGTGTGCTGTGCAGTTTGTGACGCATGAGTGAATATTTAGTGGAGCAGCTTTGTGGGAAGGCTTCCCTGCCGCATCTACAGCAGCAGCAGCAGCAGCAGGTGATGAATCCAGTGGGCGAGCCTGGGGTGGAGTACTGGAGTACCAGCTCCTCCAGCCAGCCGGCGGCCCCTCCCCTGCGCTGCGGGCCTTGTTGCGCTCGCCGTCCGCTGCAGCTGACGCCGCCGCTTCCTGCGCAGTAATTACGCTCAGTCCTAACGCAAGCCGGGCCACTAGCATAACTGTGCAGCAGCAACTGCTCTGCAGGTGGTGGTGGTGGTGGGCGGCGCGCCAAAGAGAGCAGCTCGAGGCGGCGGAGATCTGGGCTAACTTGTGTTTTGCAAACACCTTGCACCCTTCGCATCCTTATCGTGTCTTGCAGGGATAATTTACGTTAACCGAATTACAGAGCAGGTAATGAAGTGGAGGAATTCACTTCCACCTTGTAATAACGCTCAGTCAATCAGGTTGTCACTTGTAACACTGTTACATATGATTTACTACTTCCTTATGAAACCTTCCCGTCTCCTCTATCTCTCTTTTGTTACGCAAACTTCCATTCTACAATAACCTATGAAACCTTCCCTTAGGCTCTCAAATGGCTCTGAGCACAATGGGACTCAACTGCTGTGGTCATAAGTCCCCTAGAACTTAGAACTAATTAAACCTAACTAACCTAAGGACAGCACACAACACCCAGCCATCACGAGGCAGAGAAAATCCCTGACCCCGCCGGGAATCGAACCCGGGAACCCGGGCGTGGGAAGCGAGAACGCTACCGCACGACCACGAGATGCGGGCCCTTCCCTTAGGATCTCTTGCTTAATAATAACAAATGAAATCTTCCATTTGAAATTAATTCTCTTTCTCAATAATAATAAGTGCAATCTTAGCATACAAATTTAAATGCTGCTTATTAAAAGTGATTTGCTGATTATTTCGACGAAACATAGAATGTGTCGTCGTCGTGGCCCTCAGTCGTTACCTGCAACAACCCAAAACTGTTCCTTACCATTTTACTGTTACTGGATCGCCATCTGACTGCTACATCGAACTGCGACATGAATATACTTACTCTGCTTTACTATATTAGGTGCTAGTGGGCTGTCATAATTAGTGGCTGTATTCTTTAATAGCAAAGCTGACGTTATTCTTCAATTAATTTGACTGAAGTTACGTAATTCACAGTTAAACTTTTTCTTGACAACAATAAAATTTTGCAAACTCCTATCGCTCCTCTCAACCTCTCGCTTCAGACCTGCTACTGACTCGCTTCACATCTCGCTTACTACTGACTTCCTACGAATACTAAAGTGCGATCTCTCCCGCCAGCAATGCTTTCTGGTGCAGACAATCTCTGCTACCATTACAAAACGTATCAATGCGCGGTCTTTCCTGCTCTTTTCTTAAAATGTATCCATACGCTGTCTCTCCCGCCCTTTTTAAAATTATATCAATGTGCGGTCTCTCCCGCCAAAAATACTTTGGTGCAGACATTCCCTGCTACCACAATTATTTCCAAAATAGCAAATATTAATTATTCCTTCTTAATCCTATTAATAAAATATAAACATCTTTCATAAATTGTGGTTTGACAATAGACAATAGAAATATACACGTCTTTCATTTATGACGTAAAATTAAAAAAAAAAGTGGCCAAGTGCGAGTAGGACTTCCATACACACTAACAGAGTTGTGGGGCCGTTTTAGATAGTAGTGAAACTATACACTGTCGCCATGTCCTTTCTTAGTCATTCTAGTCTTGGCGGTTCCACATACCTTTCCGATAGCTGGTAACAATTTGCACGAAAACTGGAATCACTGATAAGTCGTCCGCTTTGTCAGTGTACAGTTGTGCCATTCTTGACCCTACGACACCGTATTTCTGTTTTCAGAATTGTCAAAATTGACTTAGCAGTTAAATATCATTTTGTTTTTAAGCTAAATTACTATTTTCATTTATTTTCTGTGTTTCTGTAGCTTCGAGCTGTCATTTATATATGGTCAGTGCTCGATCCACATTTCCGTACCTGGGAGGAAAATGTTAGAAGATGAAGATAGTGGAGCAAATGAACTTGAAGATGAAAATGATCCTTCATATAATAATGAGCTTGACACTGCTCCTCACACCAATGAGAGAAACGCCAACCAGTGTTGTATCTCTGCAGTTGCCCAGATTGACAAACACGTCGTTCAATGACATATAAAGAATAGAGAGAATTTGAGTGAATATTGAACATTCGTGAAAAATTGTGTATCAGTTCATGTGTGAAATTCATTATATGCCACTAATTTTTCACATTCCATGTGTGCTCCTTACAGCAATCTAATAATGTTTTACTTTATTTTTAATACAATAAACTAGTCTGACCTACTGTGTTCCGTTTCATCTACATGGATACTCTACAAATCACATTTAAGTGCCTAGCAGAGGGTTCATCGAGCCACCTTCACAATTCTCTATTATTCCAATCTCGTATACCGTGCGGGAAGAATGAACACCTATATCTTTCCGTACGACCTCTAATTTCCCTTATTTTATCTTGGTGATCGTTCCTCCCTATGTTAGTCGGTGTCAACAAAATATTTTCGCATTCGGAGGAGAAAGTTGGTGATTGGAATTTCGTGAGAAGATTCCGTCGCAACGAAAAACGCGTTTCTTTTAATTATGTCTATCCCAGAACCTGTATCATTTCTGTGACACTCTCTCCCATATTTCGCGCTAATACAAAACGTGTAGCCTTTCTTTGAACTTTTTCGATGTACTCAGTCAGTCCTATCTGGTAAGGATCCCACACCGCGCAGTAGTATTCTAAAACAGGACGGACAATCGTAGCGTAGGCAGTCTCCTTAGTAGGTCTGTTACATTTTCTAAGTGTCCTGCCAATAAAACGCAGTCTTTGGTTAGCCTTCCCCACAACATTTTCTATGCGTTCCTTCCAATTTAAATTGTTCGTTATTGTAATACCTAGGTATTTAGTTGAATTTACGGCCTTTAGATTTGACTTATTTGTCATGTAACCTTGACAGTCAGTCAGGGTTATGTAAACTTGCTTTCGTTTTGTTATTCATTTTGAATTTTTTGTGTTAAACTCATATTTTGTATTCTAATACAGTAAATTCAAATACAAAATTTATAAATAGATCTGTTTTGAGCTGACTACATCGCAGTCAGCTCAAGAAAGATGACCTATAATAACAGCTGTTAACAGCTGCTGCGGAAGATGGCCACACAAACACACGTATTATAAATAAATATTTGTAATGAAAGTAAAATAAATTACATTTCACTCTTAAAACGAAGCAGTACCTTCTTGAACCCCCGACTCAATTATCATACGAAGAAAAACTTCAATTGGAGGTTAATTTTATTCCAGGAATCTCGACGATTTTTGCCTCTTATCTTTATACTGGTATGATATGGGTCCCAGGGACTACAAGACATTCGATATCGTTTAAATTCCAAATTTTACGTCGGATAACAAATGACAAAAGTAATACTATTTTCGTGTGATGTACTTACAGATTTTTTTTTCTTTGTTGGCACAGTGAAACGTTCCTTCTTGCCAAATATCATAACTGTACGTCAAGGGGAACTACCCTATATGTTTTAATGAATGAGTACGCGAGGATCGAAATATGTGACATAAAAGGCCGTATCTTCCGACTGCACTGATACAGAAGTATAACATTTTTAAACCCAAAAAATACAATAAAAGGAAATATCATGATTCTAGATCAACGGGAACTGCCCATTAGGTTTTGAAGTGTGAATATTAAAATAAATGACATAGATGTCCGCCAACGGACCGTTGACATTAGTGTTATATCCTAGCCAGTAATGCCACCCGAGCCCGCTGCCAAAAGGTTGGCAGCATCAAAGTTCGGACGCCGTCCGCATAAGCAGCGCCAGTGAGACAGGAAATCGCCGCAAGTCTGCGCGCGCGCCACCGCTGGCTTCTGGTTTCTTAAGCGCTGGAGTCGCGAGCGCTAGGACAGTTCTGGATTCGCCGCTCAGTTGTATACTCGCCACCGAATTGTGTACTTGCTAGTCAGTGGTGTGTTCATCGCAGCAGAGTAGTTGTTTGTCGTCAGCCGACGCTGACCTAGCCGCTCCGACTCGAACTAGACAGATTTCTGTAGACACGGAGTTCACTACTGTGATTCTGTATCTTCGTTAATAAAGATAAGTACCGACTTTTATTTAATCAGAGTGTTTGGGTTTTCATCTTTCTGTTCACTGTTCCAGCGGACCGGTCGGCCCGCTATTAAAAGTGTGGCGGTGACTTCGTAAGCCGTTTCTACAGCGAATTGTTTGTCGCTACGAACGCCGCCACAAAAATTAGTATGTGACATAAATTGCAACCTAATGCGTCTGTCCGTTCCTGAGGAAAAGGGTTTGGAACAGTGGGAGAGACAGACCGACCGGCTGGCGTACAACAAAGTGATCCTATGAAGGTGCCTTCTCTACTAATTCATCTACAACAACCTAAAAAGGAGAAATGAAAACATGCTTACTGTCTATATATTTCTTGTCATGACTTCTCTCAAAACAGTTCCTTTTTACCATACACTATTCCACTGTCGACGACATTTTGACAGGCTTCTTTTAATGTCAGAATGAGATTTTCACTCTGCAGTGGGGTGTGCGCTGATATGAAACTTCCCTGGCAGATTAAAACTGTGTGCCGGACCGAGACTCGAACTCGGGAACTTTGCCTTTCGCGTGCAAGTGCTCTACCAACTGAGCTAACCCAGCACGACTCACGCCCGGTCTTCACAGCTTTACTTCCGCAGTACCTAGTCTGCTACCTTCCAAACTTTACAGAAGCTGTCCTGCTAACCTTGCAGGACTAGCACTCTTGAAAGAAAGGATATTGCGGAGACATGGCTTAGCCACAGCCTGGGGGATGTTTCCAGAATGAGATTTTCACAGGCGCTGGCGGAAGTAAAGCTGTGAGGACGAGGCATGAGTCGTGCTTGGGTAGCTCAGTTGGTAGAGTACTTGCCCGCGAAAAGAGATGGTCCCGAGTTCGAATTTCGGTGCGGCACACAGTTTTAATCTGCCAGGAAAGTTTCTTTTAATGTCGTTTGCCTTTCTACACCCGTATGCATTTGTCAGAAGAAATTAAAATCAATCCTATGACCTTGCATTGAAAGGTGATCTTTTTCATTGACGCTTTCAGAGATTGCTTAAATATTTGTGACAAAAAAAGTGGGTCCAAAATTTACCATTAATTCATCCTTTATTGACTGTATCTGCATTTTTTTCTTACCTTTAACGAATTCTGCTGAGTGGTGGCAGCGCCTCTGTCTTGATCTAAACCATGCATGCTGCCCGCTCACCTCCTTTACAGCCTTTGATGACAAAAGAAACTCATGACTCAGACACGTACAGGTGTCGATAATTAAAGTTCGGGCGAAAAACGTGACATTTGTTTCAGTACATTGCCATATTGTTCGAACTTAGCGTTATTCTATTTTCCTATGTATACTGATGGGAGATGTGTTGAAAATATAGGCACCAATAGGAGGGCTTCGGGAATTCCCACTGATCACCAATGTTACTGGAAGGCGTCCTTCTACCTGGCGCAGCGGCTACAGCGAACGTCCAATATGGAAACATAAAGAATTCCTTAAAAGTGTAAGGAATAAACCTATATCATATTTAGTGTTACTTTTCATGGGGAAAACCATATAGATTCGTGCTTTCGACAAGTCCGGCACCCTTAAAGACAAATGAAAATCTATCTATACGAGATACAGTCCTCTAAAATATCATGATGAGCTCTTCCTAAGACAAAAAGAGTTCCGGAGGCAAATCAGCAGTCCGTTCGAGTCTTTGTTGGGGACTGTTGGCAAGAAAGAGTACTGAGAATCGGAGTATGGAACGTGAGAACTCTGAATGTGGCAGGGCAACTGCAGATTCTGAAAAGACAATGCGCAGGCTTACGTTAGACTTTAAAGGGAAAAGTGAAGTGGATCAGAAAAAGGACAGATACTTACTGTTATTTAATAATAGGGGAACAGCACTAGCTTCAACAAATGGTGGCGTCATTAAGAGTAGGCAGGTAAACAGAGTGAGTTACTTCGAAAACCCCAGTGAGCCAATTATTCTTCTGAGGACTGAAACATAATCACCATCAACGACGATATTTTATAGGCTTTTATGCTAGTATCACAAGCCAACGATGGAGAAATTGAGAGACTAGGTGAGGAAATCGAGGAATTGGTAATGTTGATGAGAGGATTTTTTTTTTTTTTGTAATCTTAGGTAATAGGAACACTATTATGAGGAAGTTGATGGAACTGGGTGAAAAAAAAAAACAAAAAAAAAACAGAAAGAGCGAGATTCACTTAGAATTATACCATATGTTTAACCCGCTGCAGCCAACAAATTCACGAAAAAGATAGCATATTTGTAAAAGTCCATGAAACACCAGTAGCTAACATTTGAATAACACCGTGGGTAAATCAAGATTTAGGAATCAACTCCTGTAATTATGAAAACAACTATTTCAATATTTCATCGTAAAACACAATGTATTCTACAAGCAGAGAGTCCTGATTTTGGTCTGATACGAAAAGACATGTAATATGACGTCAATGTTTTTGTATGTGAGTCCGTGTAGCAAGTAAAGGACCATTGGATATCTGAACAACATGAAACTAATGAAGTGGATTGCACTCATACGTTGTTTCAAGAGCCGGTTGCGTGTACTAGGAAACCTTAAAAGTTGACAGCAGCTGATGCTTTTGAATGTAGAAGGAGGCGCGAAAAGTCAATATCCTGAAATTGGTTGAGATCCCTTACATCCATATCAATATACGTGGAACTGAATTTATTCTAGACCAAAATACAATACTGGTCGCTCAGCTGACGTCATCAGTTGCTGAAATAAACAAATATTTCTCGTGAATAGTTCTGTGATTCTTGGACTGACATTTACCACTCTTGTCAAACAGTGATACGCACACATAATCGTGTTTCACGCATAGCGCATGAATAATGTAATTGTCGAACATAACTAACACTGTCGAAGACGTACGTCTAACTGACAACTGATGATGAATGGCGGAGGGTACTTCTGGTACCAGTAACTGTTCCCCGCTCCCTGTTTCACTCGCAAGTGACACAAGATGAAGAATGATAGTCGGTAAGCATCATTATTAGCTCTAACTTTTGGATTTTTTTCATTGTGGTCATTTGGCGAGAGATACGCGGGGGAAACAATTTGTCTCGAAATTTCAATGTTGAACTTCTCTGTGAAGCACATCTCTCTTGTAACGTCTGCCACAGCAGCTTATTGAGAAACTCTATAACGCTCTCGTGCCAACTAAACGATCCCATGACTAAACGCGCCGATCTTGGTTGGATTTTCTCCACATTTTCTGTTAGTCTTACCTGGCAAGGGTCCCAGATTGATGAACGATATTCAAAAATCGGCGGAACAAGCGCCTTGTAAGCCAGTTCTTTCGATGCTGAGTTGCATTTCCTTATGATTCTTCCTATGGGTCTCATTCTGGAGTCCAGTTCCCCCACTCAGCTTCAGGTCTGTCTGAATAGGTAATCCCATCTTCATTTATGCTGTATCATAGAGATACGGAAACTTCCATCTTTCGCAACAAATTTACGGAGTGCGGCGCTTAAATCCGGACAAATTTCAGTTTTAATTTCCCACCATATCGTAGTTCAACCGGAGGCCGCGATTGGCCTTGAAAGCGGTAGGCATCTAGTAAACAATCCGAACCTCAAAATGGCAGAGATGTTACGGACAAGAGTGGAGTACAACCAAAGAGCCGCAATTATCGAAAGTCTTCACGCTGGGCGTGCGACCACTGAAATAGTTCGATTGTTCAGGTACCCGAGACCAACTGTTTACGATATTGTGACCAAGTATACTGCTTCGGACAAGTCTGGGCAAGGTCCGGTAACCCGGCGAGGGAACTTCATTCGAGGAAACGCTTGTCACGAAATGCTGCAGTCATCGAAAATGTTCAAGCGCTGATTTACGAGGACCCGGGGCAAAGGCCGAGGAAATTGGCGTCATTACTGAATGTCAGCGAGTGAACAATGCGTGGGATGGCAGAGAAGGAGCTCATACGAGCCACTTAGTCCAAAACTGGCTCTCGGGTAACTCTGACATGTTCTAGTCAAAGGAGTTCTGACCCCGAATAGCCCGTCTTTGAATCCCCTCGATTACTATGTTTGCAGCGTAATCCAGAGAATTATCAATAAGACGAGGGACCCTAATGTCGCATCTCTAATCACCGCCATCGAAGCAGTATTCTCGAATATAGACAGCGCTGTTTTAAAGAGTGCGTGAGAACGCTTCCGGACAAGATTGGAGGCGGTCATTGTGAAATGGGTTACATGGAGTAACATTACTCTTGAAAGATACCACTACTTATATTAAAAGGATTTTCATTTTTATTTTATTTTGTTTTAATAAATTTGCTTTAAAAAATTTCATTTTTCCGGATTTAAGCGCCGCATCCTGTATTCTTGAGTACCAGGCATGTTTCACATATTCATGTTACCCACCTTCAGTAGTATTCATTTTGTGTCCTGTTCATGCAGCCACCTCTATCCTGTATCTGCTAAATGCGCATGGTGTAAGTTTCTTCCAGTAAATACTTCTTTGCACATAGCCCATACTGTATAAATCTACAGATGCTTGCACGGCTTTTGCCTGGGGCTCACTGTTCACAAAAGCAGTGCAAGCATGTGCAGTTCCCTACGGTATGTTTACAGGAAGAAACCTATACCACGCGCTTTTGGCAGATATAGAATAGCAAATGGGTGCTTGAACAGGACACAAAACTGAATACCACTCAAGATGTCTAACACGAATACGGAATGGTACTTAAGAATAAATTGCAAGGAAAAAAAATGGTTCAAATGGCTCTGAGCACTAGGGGACTTAACAGCTGAGGTCATCAGTCCCTTAGTACTTAGAACTACTTGAACCTAACTAACCTAAGGACGTCACACACATCCACGCCCGAGGCAGGATTCGAACCTGCGACCGTAGCGGTCGCGTGGTTCCAGACTGTAGCGCCTACAACCGCTCGGCCACTCCGGCCGGCTAAATTGCAAGAGACGAAAGCTTTGTTATCATTATGATGCGAGGGTTGCCCAGAAAGTAAAGCACCGCATTTTCTTTTTCTCAGCCGAAAACAATGCTACGAATGCGTAGCGTTACGTATGTATTGCTTGAAAGCTGCTGGGTGAGCGCGCCTAGTTTACGTCACCACCGACAGATGGTGTAGCTGCAGGACAGTTTCAAAATGGCGTCTGTAGGTGATGTACGTTACAAGCAACGTGCCGTCATTGAGTTTCTCACAGCAGAAAAAAAAACTGTGGGGAATATTCACAAAAGCTTGCGCAAAGTCTATGGAGTACCTCCTGTCGACAGAAGTACAGTTAGTCGCTGGGCAAGGAGGGTGAGGTCATCAGAAGGCGGTTCGGCGGAGCAACACGATTTGCAGCGGTCGGTGAGACCATCGACGACTGTCACACCTGACATGTTGCAGCGAGCTGATGTTGTCATTCGCCATTAAATGATGCCATTCGTGGCAGACATTTTGAGTGCGATGAGGAGGTGATTCACACAGTGAAGCACTGGTTCCGCCACCAGGTAAGGATTGATACCGACAGGCATACACGCCCTTGTTTCCATCCTGGAGGAAGGCCATAAAACGGCATGGAGATTACGTGGAAAAATAGGGTGCGTAGATAAAAAACCGTTCTTTCGTGTGTGTAATTCTCATTATCTTCAGTAAAGAACTGCTGAAGAAAAAAATGGGATGTAATCCTTTCTGGGCAACCCTCGTAAAAAATAATTGACGTTTTTATTAGTAACTGAGAAAATGGATGCAAATATTAACTCGTAGGTATTGTTGAAGTGTTGAGTTCTATCTGCAAGGAAGTCTTGAATCAAGTGGCAAATCCAGCCCTACACTCAATAACCTCGCATTTTTTCACCAAACGGAAGTGCGGCACGAATGCCTCGAGTTCTGCAAGATCTCTGTTTGCGGAATCCATGTTGATTATTATAGAGAACACTTCCTTTCTCCAGTATTGTAATAATTCCTGGTCATAAATCATGTTCCACGATTTTACAAGAGATTGGCCTCAACAGCATACTCCTCGCGAACAGGCCATGAAGGCCCAAAGGTTCCGACCGGCCACCGTGTCATCCTCAGCCCACAGGTGTCGCTGGATGCGGATATGGAGGGGCATGTGGTCAGCACACTGCTCTCTCGGCCGTATGTCAGTTTCCGAGACCGGAGCCGCTACTTCTCAATCAAGTAGCTCCTCAGTTTGCTGCACAAGGACTGACTGCACCCCGCTTGTCAACAGCGCTCGGCGGACCGGATGGTCACGCATCCAAGTGCTAGCCCATCCCGACAGCCCTTAACTTCGGTGATCTGACGGGAACCGGTGTTACCACTGCGGGGAGGCCGTTGTCACTCAACAGCATAGGCCTATAATTATGTGCATCTGTCCTACCACGTCCCTTGAAAACGCGAATGGCCTGTGCTTTTTTCCAGTTGTTAGACACCGTTCGTTGCTCCAACGAACTACGACCAGCTACCGCTACAAGGAAAGTAATTTATTTCTCGTAATCTCTATAGAATCTTACAAGCTCCTCAACTGCCCTGATGCCTCTCTGCCATTAAGCGATTGTAGTTTCTTTTCTGTTCCGTGATCAGTTATCTCAGTATCTATTTCGTCGTTCGTACGATCACTGAAAGGAGGGACCGTATTACGATTTTCCGAAGTGAAACTATTTCGGCAGACCAATTTCAGTATTTCGGACTTCTCTCTGGTATCTTCCGCCTCGGTGCCTGTATGGTCACCGGCTGACTGAATAGATCATTTCGAACGGCCAAATGAATTTACGTAAGACCAAAACCTCTTAGGATTTTAGTCACATCGGTTTCCAAAAATTTTACTTCAATAGTCATCGAGTGCTTCTCTCATTTGTCTCCTAACGCCCATTTTCGCTTCGTTCAGCTTTGATTTGTCTGCTAGGTTTTGACTTCTGTCGAATCTGTGATGAAGGTGTCTTTGGTTACGTAGCAGCTTTGTAACACAGCTATTAAACCAAAAATAGTTCTTTCTCGCCTCTTAAAACCTTGCTCTGGACCATACTTGTGTAAGGCATACTGAACGATGCTTCGTAATATTTTTTCCCGTTTGTGATCCACATCTTCGTCCTCGGCACTGAAAATTAGTTGTTTCCTACTAAGATACTCTGCAATTTGTATCCTGGTTTTGCTAAGTAAAAATATTTTTTCTACCTTTCTTAACATTCCTTGTAATACCAAAAGCCCAGATGCTATCACAGTCTCATTATCACCGTTTCGTTCCACTACGTTAACTGATTCGATATGTGATTCGGTTATTTATGAAAGGGCTCTTGTCACGAAAAGTAAAAATTTAAAAAACACTTTATTTTCCTAATATTACTAGACATGACAGATTTTTTATTCTAGTTATTTTGATTCTACTAACCGCTAATAATAACGATCTTTAAATGATAGTGCCTATCAAGGTTGTCTGACAAAAGTCCTTTCATTAAAAAAAGGGCTGACAGAAGCCCATTCATTGAGACAAAAGTGAGCAGAGAAAAATGCAATGATTGCTTGAGACTTTATGAAGGCCATTTATTTTACATTACACATTTTGTACAAAACTGAGATTGTCTTTAACAGATACATGAGAATGAGTTTTTAACAAATACAAATTAACATTAAAGTCTCACATCACTGAATTTCGCAGTTCCTTTTTAACTGTAAGGCACTGAATCACCTTGTCATAAAAGAAACCATGTTCCTCAGGAACGAACTGAACAAGCTTCTTTATATCATCCACTTTCTTTTTAGGAATAGGTACTCTTTCAATGTATGCTTTGTGTATGGGTAGAGAAATGCAAGATTATGTCGGGATAGCTAGTTTGAATGTATTGTAGAGAATGCCACTAATGAAGGCTGATACTGTTTCTTTTCCTTTACTTGATTGCTGCAACGAAAATTCATGGTAGTTACAAATAGTAAAATATTCTCTCTTTCCCTTCTTTTCAGTTTTATTTTCTTCTGAAACAGTACCTTTTTATAGAACTGAGGCCATCATTTTTGAAAAATCCAAATTTTTTCTCTTTTTTATCAAATCAGCACTAAACTTTCCCTGTACTGTACACGTTAATGTCGTTTTACATACTCCTTTTATTGTGTAATATCGGTTATATTTCCATAATTTTCTTTTGACAAAGCCAAAGACTCTGTCACAGGGCAGATAAGAGTGGCCCCTTATGGGCAGTCTGTACACAATCTTTTTGAATCTTGCACTCTCTGCAAGAGAGAATAGGAACCTAATCACTGTGTGACTTTTGTTTTGATCTGTACAGCTATCACTGTACACGTACAATTCATCAACATTTTCTGGTATATTATCATTTATATATTTCACTGCAAAAGAGCAAATTTCTATGCTGCCCTTTCCTGCAACCCCTTGGTGGTACAAGCAAAAGGATACTTGTCTAAGGTAATAGACACCCTGAACTGCAATTGTGAACAAAGAAATGTTTGCCATGTAGTCGAAACACAAAAGCACAGCATTACCATGTCCTGCACAGTATTGTTTTGTTTCACGTAACGAAGTATAAAAATTGTTACCCCGCCTTTTGTACACGAGCATCTGTGCAACAGCTACTCGTTTTGCTGTATCATTAAGCTGAGGGTTTTTGATTCGCGTATTAAGCATCTCACACTCACAGCAGGTGTCAATTTGGGCCCTTCCAAATAGGTAGTCAAAATGTTCGTTGAATACCTTATAACAAAAACTATATTTTACATCACGACAGTGATATTTTTCTAAAAACGGGTTGTACATTTTCTTTATGTTAAGCCTTGCGTGCAAATATCGTATTTCTTTCGAAGAGTAGTGACTAGTTTTTAGGAGGAATGGCTTAATGTAGTCTTTGATTTGGTAGGTACAATCTTGTGGAAAAGTCTTACGGTTCCCCTGCTGTCCCTCAAATTTCTAGGTGATTTGCCTTTTAAAATTAGCTCTTTCAGTCTTCTAGCTTTTTATCCCCTACGGCATACAAACTCAGAAACGCTTTTTTGCAAACCTTAACTCGTTGTTTACAAGCCATAACAAAACGTAAATGGACTCACATGTTCAACAGAATGCGTAGGCTTAGTAAACTCCTCTTCTTTGCCATCTGTGGGGTTAGGTTTCAACCTACACCTTTTACTCTTCACTGGATGGGCTGCTAATGATTGATGCTTGCAAAGCTTTCGCCTCTGCTAATAATGTCAATTTTGTCCTCCTCAGAAAACTTGTTGAAGTATTTCATTCTGCACCTACAAAATGCAAAATAAGTTAGTCCCATACCTTTCAAAATCAGTTTAAAAATGTAAGACTTAAAGATGTAGGCTAAGTTAGGGCTCACGTAGAACAACAAAACGCAACAAATTGAAGCATAACCTACAACAAAAACCTACAGAACTGTCTAGGTCTAAAATATTTGAAAATAAATAAATCAAGTTACGAGCATGGTGTCCCTGTTTTTCGTGCTTGAGAAACATTCCCTTTGTAATTAATATAGTCATCACCACGGATTATTCCTTTTTTTGTACGGTTTACTTTGTAGTTCTCGATCTTGCGAACTCCTCTTTTACGTTTATCACCTTCCACGACGTCATTAATTTTAGGTTAAAAATATCATTTGAAACTAACCCACAACAATAACAACCACCATGAAGAGAGAGGAATAGAACTGTAAACTACACAGACTACTGAACAGAAACACCTGGTTACCAGACCACTGCTGCCAACCATGCTCTATTTTAGAAAGGGCTCTTGTCATCGACTTAACCGATTCATGTTTAGGTCTGTTTGCAGGCCGTAAGTCTACGACGTTTCATTCCCGAGCTGGTTCTATAATTATCTGGTCGAAGTAATTTTCGGACAACGCATTCACAATAATGTTTGCATACTGAGACACTCTGCAATTTGTGTCGTGCCACATTCGCTAACTTTCAATAAGCGTTGCTAATCATGGGAACTTCAGCCGGCACCGTGCGTGTAACGCTCGTTGCGTTCACCAGATCAGCCATCCGCTGAAAGCAACTCAGGATGTTCTCAGAACACGAAGCGGCAGGTGTCATTGGTGCCGACTTGTGCCACTATTTCCAGCCGAATGTACTTAGTGCGTCTTAAGAACAATGCAGGGAGGGGGTATATTTTTACCGGTCGCCGCTTGGAAACCCAATCACTCCGACCAGAGTAAAGAACACGAAAGGTAGAAATATGAGTTTTCTTCTCAGTAGGCATTCGGTAAAAAATTTGACCTCTTGATTCTGGGGATTCTTCATAGCTGGGAGCCTCTATCTTCACATTTCTCCTACACCGACCTGCGACTCACCTGATCAGATGACCTGAAGTTCTTAGAAAGATTTCGGAGTGACTTGAAGTCAGCCACTGGCGGGATTAGGCCTCCTGAGTATGAAGAATTGTCGACCATAACGTCACTGAACTGGAAACTCTACGAAGTTTTGAGCGGAAACCATCACATTTCGGACGCTATAGCATTTAGGGGGTGAGAAGTACTGCAAAAAAAAAAAATGATCGTGTGGCATTGTTGGTAGGGACGCCCCATCCGGGGAAGTTCGGCTGCCGGGTTCCAAGTCTTATTTCAGGCGACGCTACATTGCTCATCTTGCTCGTTGATGATGATGAGATGATGATGAGGACAACACAACTCCCAGTCCACGAGCGGAGAAAATCTCCAACCCGGCCGCGGGAATCGAACCCGAGCGCGCTTCATGGTAGGCAAATATTTTACTAGTCTTTTTCTTCTCTCTGCATTTATTCGTGGACACTTCTTTTTTCCGGAGACACGTTGAGCTACCGCACCAGCATTAGTCAGCTAAGCAGCGGACTGAAGTACTGGAAAAATCAATACACCCAGAATATCCAGTCCCCAGACTGTCGTGGAAAGATGTAGTGCTGATAACATGAGCTGCTCCTATGAAATAGAAGAGTTACGAAGTGAAGCAGAAGTTTTCGCATGTAACAGCACTCTTGCTGTCAGAAGGAGTCGGGAAGATGGTGCAAGAGATACAGAGAGGAGGAACGTTAAACAGATCACTGGCTGTAGTTACTGTGATGAGAAGATGTGTATTAATTGGTGTTTAACTTTTGTAGGTACGCCACATGCTGTAATGCACTGATAACGAAGCCATGGAGATTAATGATTTGAGTAGCATACGCGAAGGAATGCTGCATTGTTACGGTTTAGCTGACATAAAGGAACGCTGCACAGTTGGGGTTCAGCAAACGTGAGGGGCTCTGCCGTATGTGAAAGATGAGTTTGAGTTTTATGTGCTGCTTTAGAAGAGTGTTAGTGCTAATCCTCGGGACTGTGATGTAATGATTTTGTTATAATTATCGACGAATTGCTTATATTTGAATCTACCGCTAAATAGAGAGACAGCACACAAATAATGATAAAATTTTGTTTAAGGTAGCGCGTAAGAGTTTAAGGTAACATGTGAGAATAAAACGAGGATTGAGCGAGGTGGCGCAGTGGTTAGCACACTGGACTCGCATTCCGGGGGACGGCGGTTCAATTCCGCGTCTGGCCATCCTGACTTAGGTTTTCCGCGATTTCCCTAAATCGCTACAGGCAAATGACGGGATGGCTGACTTCCTTCCCCGTCCTTCCCTAATCCGATGAGACCGATAACCTTGCTGTTTGATCTCCTCCCCCCAAACAACAACCCAACCCAATCATGAAACGAGGTAAGGTAAACAACCACCGTAATTTAAGGATGTAGAAAGTAAATTCAACTGACTTTGCGCCAATTTCGTATGTGACGAGAGCTAAATTATGTTTTGATCTTTTTGTTACAGATTTGCGATTTCCTGCTTTAAGAGAACCTACAATACGAGTAGCTAGTGACTCATACGAGGATGGCTGGAAGATGGAATTATGGAGACAAAATAGTGCAGTGAAATGACAGGAATGAGTAAGATAATTGGGTACCATAGTAGTCTTGACGTGAAGAACACTACACAGCAATACGTGGGTAACTGAGAGAAGGCTGTTGACAAGGGAAAGGCCACGACGCTAGGATCACAGATTTACTTCAAATTTTGCACACCTTTAGTAGGCCATTACAACAACATAATGTGCAAGTAGTTAGGTGCACTACTCCGGCAATTCCAAGAAAATCGGAAGAGAAGTTTTACGAGGGAATCATGTAACAGCTGTATCTGTGCGAAGCTGCCAAACGCAGTAAGACATTGTGGTCGTATGGTTGGCGTTACCGCTTTGCTAGAGCGTTGTGGACGAAGCGACGGTTCGAACCACGCTAACACTTATTTTTTAAACTAATTTTTTTCCATCACTGGTTACATTACTTAAGTTATATGATATTTGAGGAGTAATATAATGAAAAGGAAAGCTCATGTGCATTTTCATGAACTTGTCATGAATTTCTTGTGTTATTTGACTGTTTAATAAATGTAATTAAATTTTCAAGAGCGTGGGACAGGCTTGGAAAGCCCAAGTCGAACCTCGATGCGAATGACATTATTCGCTATCAGTAATATAGCAAGTCACAAGGTGCCAGACCACAAGAGTAATGTAAAATTACTCCCGGCATCACACGTTGCAAGAGGATATTTGTTGTACGCTCATGGAAAACATAAATTAAAATTTAATGTGTTTCTTTCGTTACATTACCTCTCAATTGTCATATAAATTAAATATCATGACGAGTGATGAAAAATAGATTAATAGCGAACATCGAGCGGGAGTCGAACTGTCGCCTTACACACGTTTCGTTTTACGACGTTCGAACGCTAATCACTTGACCACCGTGAACTGCAACGTCCGGCTCCTAAGAACAGATACATAAGTCACATAATAGACGCGTAAAACATCTCTTGCGATTTTCTCGAAATTTCCACAGTAGTGCACCTTTTCGTGGCCTACTAAAGGGGTTCAAAGTTTGAAGTAAATCTGTGATCCCAGCGTCGTGATCTCCGCTTTTGCGTATCGACAGACATCTCTGGCATACTTTCCCTTGTAGTGCATGAAATCGAGAGATAGCCGCGAGAATAATTAATAACATAACCTCATCTGAGCTCCCAACCAAAAGAATTTTGTAATGTGTTGCGGAACTCCTATCTTAAAAAGTAATTGTAGTGCTGGAAATTGCTAGATTTAGTAAGAGGGTAATTCAAATCTGAAAAAAATGACGTAGCAAAAAGTAAGAGTTGATATTAACTTTGCAAATGAACTTTAAGTGAATGGTCAAGTAAATTCGTCGAAAGTGAAAGTGACGTAAACTGAAGTAATATTAAACTCATCTACAATAGCGGTGGAAAAAATGTATATTGATTGCAAAAGTTTTTGGAAATATATTTGTAGTTATGTGAAATGTATTAACTAATGGATGCTTTGTAAATCTATTTGAGGTCACGCTGATCACACGATGGAAGAAGGTACAAGAGGAAAGCAGACGGGCGACGTAACGAGAGAATGGATGTGTGTAGAGCCACGGGAGAGTAGACATCCCTCGTACACTGGAGACATGAAGGACTGTGTCAGTAGGCTAGACAGCTGTAGCACACGTCTGAAGTCATCGCCTGCCACTTGGGACCGCTGCCCGTGACGACCACGGACCAGCAGTTTACTGGTCGACAAGAGCAGGGGAAGCTGGCAATGCAAGCCGACTCTTGTGGAGACCGCCAGAAACCCAGCGGTTCCACAGCCCCGCCTCCACCCACACGAGCGACCACCAGCCGCACCAACTGGATACGCATTGCTCATGTTGCTATTAACTTTACATAACCTGTCGACTAACTGCTGCAAATTATCCAGACAATATCATACTGTGTTTCTATGCTTAAGCAACAATGAGACTTTGATTACATACTGAATAAAGTTATTACGTTTAGAGTTAGAGCATATGTCTGACCACTTTCTTCCTCTAACTCTGGCCACAATTCGCAATGCTGACTATAAAATGACAATAACCGTTTCATGTTTACAGACACTGTTTCAAATTACTCCAGCGCATGCATTTAAAATTTTGATGTGCTTCCGCCTATCTGTGATCTGATCACGGATATCGACTTACATAGATTAAGGTCACCGACCCTGCGGGCAACTGAACTTCAGTTTGTCTGTTTGTGTGTGTGTGTGTGTGTGTGTGTGTGTGTCTGTGTGTGTGTGCGAGGCAGAAAAGGAGATAGAGTCAATATGGAAAAACATTACACTATGGACGATCTTGCATCACAATAATCTTGTCTTATGTCGAACTAGGGCCCATCTGCTACAATGAAATGAACGTATTACAACGAACAGTGATTGCCGACATTAAACATGTACTGTCGTACCAAGACTGTAACATTGCACTTCTCGTGCTGCAAACCAGTTGTACCTTGAACCGACGTCAGCTTGTGCGATGCTTTCTCAGGGACGACGCTTTTGTACTTTGTGTATTTTGTATAATTTTTGTGGAGTAGAGACTGACTTTTAGGTCTTACAAACGAACTTTATCATTGAACTGTGAACTTCTGTTACTTTTGTCTTACGTAATCATGCCTTCTTTTGGAGAATCTACGTGTACAAATGCCAAACTCCACAATGCTGTAATTTAAAACAGAACACACAAATCCAAATCTTGTTTACAGACTGTACTTCATTTCCTATACAGTGACACAAGCATATTCTTACACCGAAATTTGAATTTGTTAGTTGTGCTGAAATAAATAATATTCGATGCGAACTTATTATTCTTTGTATACTGATTTACGTAAATTTTGTATCATGTATCTGTTTGAATTTTGAATTATTTTATGTTGCTGTATGTGAATGACTTTTGCCTATGTTATACTGTGTATTTTATTATATGGTGACGTAAAATCTTAAAGTTTTGTCATGCTGCTGTATTTTGTATTTCTTACGAGAGGGTGAATGAGGTCGACATCAGGAAATCGTTGGGGGTGAGAAAGAGATTCAATCGAAGTTTGAAAGATGGAATGGATAAATGATGACTGAGCAAGGAACGTTATTTTATAAGGTTTTTAAAGTCTTTTAGTGGGAATGTTTAGTACCAGAAAATTATTTGTGATGTTAGTTTTAAAGACGAATGAATGAATGCAAACTGGTACAGTAATAGACCTGTCATGATTGTTAAAGAACAAATTCTATTTACGCCAGAAGAGTAGGAGATTGAATGTCTTATGGCTTGATAGATTAAGTAGGGTATTAACAATAAAATGTGATATGTGTAGCGTTGCCAATATCCACACCCTAAACAGTGTCTCAACTGAGAAAGTAATCCAGACGTTACGTAGTCCCTTATTTTCTTAAATGCACTTTCGCTTTTGCACGCTTTGAGCACAACTTCATTGGAATAAATTACAAAAAGAAACAGAGACAGACGGGAGACGTGATGTTACGCAATCACTATTTCCGAAACTGTCCCATAAGGAATATAAAATCAGAATATG
Source organism: Schistocerca piceifrons (assembly GCF_021461385.2). NCBI lineage: Eukaryota > Metazoa > Arthropoda > Insecta > Orthoptera > Acrididae > Schistocerca > Schistocerca piceifrons. The sequence continues at coordinate 746,221,863 of NC_060141.1, forward strand.
AAGACGCATCAGATCAGAATAATTAATAAAAACTGAGAAATGTAATGCATATCAGAACCAGTGATGTCAAAATTAATTAACGTAATTTACATTTTTATTCGAAATTGCGTGGTTTATATAAGTAAGAAGACTTTGCAAGCACAATGGGATGAGGGGACATTGTTCTGAGAAGGAGTGGAGTCACGTGGACAGACAGAGGAACCTCGCCCAAAGAGGAGTTCTCAGAAGGACAGGCCGGGAGGGGCGCGCGTAGTCGTCACGCATTCCAGTGGACTTCCTTTTGTGCTGCCGTCACTAGACACGGGTAGCACCAGTGCTGCGTAAGGCCTCCAGCAGCAGGCATTTACAACCCACAATTGGAAACAGAAGAAACACTGTTTTTAGCAAGGTCGAGGAAGGCAATATTGTGCACAAAATGTGCAAATCTGTGTTTATCTGGAACGCACCGGGCGCTGTAGATAACATCTGAAACACGCAGCTTTGAGGGCCTTTGAAATCGAAGGACACCACCGTACGTTGACTTTAGGTAACACGGGAGCTTTCAGGATTGGCTAATGTAAATAAACAGGAAATTAGAAACTCAACTGTGCTCTCGAGGACTCATTTCATTGACCACAGAGAAAATTATAAAGACAGTGACATGCATTTTTGCAACACTAAACGGTAGGACTCACGTCACTGGTTAACGACTTAAAAGGAAAACTCGGGGAATGTGACCAGTGTCTTGCAAGGAATATTTTTTTTTTCCGCTTGGCGCTGAGAACATCCGTAGGCAAGTCAATCGCAATAGAGTAAAGAACGCAAATCGTAGAAATACGAGTTTTCCTTTTAGCAAGCATTTGGTACAATATTTTTTCATCTCTTACTTATGGGACGTCTCAATTGCTTGGACTCTTATCGTCAGACTTCTCCTACAGCGACCTGCGATGCCTCCTGATCGGATGAGCTCAGGGACTTAGAAAGACTTCGGAAGGACTTCAGATTAGCTGCTGTCGAGGGTCGTTGCTGCGACTGATTCTGCAGCCGTTTCAGCCTCTCCTTACAAATCGATACTGTGAGGCAGGGCAGAGACCTTGAGGTGGCCTGTAGAGACATAAAGTCATTTTTACAAATATTCAAAGTACCTCAGGCTTCACTATGAGATCTTGTTTCAGATACAAGTGAGCAATTTGCTTCCAACTCCAGTCACAGATGCATCACATCCTTTCTCTAGTATATCGATCTTCCATACTAACATCATGACAATCACGGTGCAGTTTCAAGACTGCAATTGCCTCATTTTATATGTAATTACTAGGATCTTATCCCATTCCCTTTCATCAGTTGCGCCAAGGTTGTACTTAAATATTATTATTGCTTGGCATATGTTTTGAAGGGCTTATTTCAATAGTGGTACAAGTCCATTTTTGTTCGTTCTGAGACACAGAGTCCTAATGTTAAAAGAGCGCTGAAAAATCTTTAGTTGAGATACCAGAAATATTCAAGTATATATTCAAGTATACTTGTACTACTATTGAAATAATCTCATTTATGAGTCGCTTTATCGTAATAAACCGAACTAACTGTGGTTATTGTTTCATTTAGTGCTTAGTGAAATCCGAATTCATCATAGTCGATCGTGTATAATTAATTTATGTCGGATCATAGGTCCCATTGGCATACTTCCAGACTGTTAGACAACCCGCTAAAATACAAAAGGAGCATACGGAAAACACTAATAAGAATAAGGGACAGGGTTGTAGGACATGTATTAAGGATTCATGGAAACAATTCTATGGTACTAGAGGGAGCTGTAGAACGTAAAACTTTAGAGAAATGCAGACTTTGAAACGCATACAACAAATGAGTGAGGACGTAGATTGCAGGTGCCACTCTGTGATTAAAGTTTAATACAGGAGAGGAATTCGAGGTGAACCGCATCAAACCAGTCATAAAACTGATGACTGGAAAAAAGGCTAAACACTGGAGATATTACTGAAAGAAGTTTTAGTTCTCAGCCTTCGAAACTCAGCCTTCGAAGAAGGGATCAAGAATATGGAATGAATAATTAGAAAAAGAAACAATAGAGAAAAAGGAAGCATGTTTAAAATACCGTCAAAAAAGAACGCCACAATTAAAAGCAGAATATAACACAAAAAGAGAATTGCTATTTGACAATGTAAAAAAACAACAATTAACGGTAGATACACTATGTGATCAAAACTATCCGGACACCTGGCTGAAAATGACTTACAAGTTAGTGGCGCCCTCCATTGGTAATGCTGGAATTCAATATTGTGTGGCCCATCCTTAGCCTTGATGCCAGTATCCACTCTCGCAGGCATACGTTCAGTCTGGTGATGGAACGTTTTTTTGGAAATTGGCAGCCCATTCTTCACGGAGTGCTGCACTGAGGTATCGATGTCGGTCGGTGAGGCCTGGCACGAAGTCGACGTTCCAAAACATGCCAAAGGTGTTCTATAGGATTCAGGTCAGGGTTCTGTCCAGGCCAGTCCATTACAGAGATGTTATTGTCGTGTAACCACTCTGCCGCAGGCCGTGCATTATGAACAGGTGCTCGATCGTCATGAAAGATGCAGTGGCCATCCCCGAATTGCTCTTCAACAGTGGGAAGCAAGAAGGCGCTTAAAACATCAATATAGGACTGTGCTGTAATAGTGCCACGCAAAACAACAATAGGTGCGAGCCACCTCCATGGAAAACGAGACCACGCCATAATATCACCGCCTCCGAATTTTACTGTTGGTACTACACAAGCTGGCAGATGACTTTCACCGGGCATTCGCCATACCCACAACTTGCCATCGGATCACCACATTGTGTACCGTGAATCGTCACTCCATACAATGTTTTCCACTGTTCAATCGTCCAATGTTTATACTCCTTATACCAAGCGAGGCAACGTTTGGCATTTGCCAGTATGATGTGTGGCTTATGAGCAGCCGCTCGACCATGAAATCCAAGTTTTCTCACCTCCCGCCTAACTGTCATAGTATCTGCAGTGGATCCTGATGCACTTTGGAATTCCTGTGTGATTGTCTGGATAGATGTCTGCCTATTACACATTATGATCTTCTTCAATTGTCGGCGGTCTCTGTCAGTCAACAGACGAGGTCGGCCTGTACTTTTTGTCCACTTCACTATCACATCGGAAACAGCGGACCTAGGGATGTTTAGGAGTGTGGAAACCTCGCGTATATACGTATGACACAAGTGTCACCCAACCACCTGACAACGTTCGAAGTCCGTGAGTTCCGAGGATCGCTCATGATGTCTAATGACTACAGAGGTCGCTGATATGGAGTACCTGGCAGTAGGTGGCAGCACAATGCACCTAATATGAAAAACGTAAGTTTTTGCGGGTGTCCGGATTCTTTTGATCGCATAGTGTATATAAGGAAATGGAGAAAAAGCAATTCCTTGTAAAGCAATTAAATATTTAATCTGACAAAGAAATGTTACATTAAACGTTAGTAAATTCAACGAAAACTAGTGGTATGAAAATCGTAAAGAGTTGTGGTGTGACGAAAATTTAATGGGACAAGCTGAAATGTGTGATGGTGGAAAAAGGAAAAATCTGTTAATATTAGCATAAATAAAAGAAACTTAGTGAGAAACAGAAAGACGGCTGGTATAGATGGCATTAACAACGAGCTGTAAAAATATGGCGAAAATCTCCTTAAACTGAGGTTTTTACATGGCTTTCTGTCAAAGCATTTGACAAAGTAAACTGGTTAATATAACAAGTAAATGCAATTTCGTAATGGGTAATAGGGAGCCAAGAAATATTTGTACAGTGAAACTCAATTTGTAGTAATAACAGGGAACAGAATACGTAAGGAATGGCTCAGTGAGATTCTGGAAGGTACCGACAGCGATGTGGAGCAATGCTGACTAGGGCTGCGCTCAATTTCTCTGTTGATCGAGGTGGTCCCACAGATTACCGACTGGGTTTCAATCCGAGGATCTAAAATGCTTAAAAGTGCCGATATGGATGCTGGGTAAATATTTAATAGTGACTAGATGTAAGGCAATTGCTTCAAATACACTCATCTTTATAATATCTGGAAGAGGTTACAAAATCAAGAGTAGCACAGTGATGGTATCTAATAGACAAACAAGAAAACACAGTAAGGCATGGATGACAAATAGATACCAATTGAAGGAGGACAACTTCATATGTGTAGCAGGGGGTCGTGTGAATATGACATATTCTAAAATTTAAATAAGTGCTCAAGCCGTGACATAATGCCTAATGTAAAATGTGGCCAACAGGTGGCGCTGGTAGCATCGTGTCTATAGCATTCAACGCATGAGAAAAATGTAATTTAAAATACAGCGAAAACGTAAAAGAACGGTCAAACGTATGATGAAGCACGGCAATCGAAATAAAATATGAAAATGTACCAAAAAGGACATAGCTCGTGTAACATTGCTAAAACACCGTGAGTAGGTATAGTGGAGGGGGGGAGGGGGGAAGGGACGACGGAGAAACGTCAGCGCAGTGAAGAAGTATAAATTTGCAAAAAAGCAAAAAATATAAACATTTTTAAAAGCAAAATTATCTTATATGTAGGATATACAATAATGTAAAGGTTAAAATAGGACACCATCAGAAATTAAAATGACAGTGCATATTTGGCACAAGTGCCTGTAAACAGGTAGCAGGCTACAAACAAATACAACAATGCTTTTCATTATAGTTAAGTACAGTATGAAGGAACAAGGGCTGAACTAGTACATTAGTAATCTAGTGTTTTTGCAAAGGAATACTGAGCCAAAGCCTGTAAATTACAATGTGCAGAACTATGGGAAGTTGGACAAGCCATAGGCAATATCTGCAGAATAGGAAGAACACTCCATAACAACAGGAAAAATTAAGAGGCACTGCATATACGCGCAAGTATCAGTAATAGTGGCATTGTATCGTGAAGTGCATGACGAAATATACAAACTTATTAAAGAATTTTAAGAGGAAGCAAATTTAATTTCTTCAGTAGCGGATAAGGCAATTGCTTTTCCTTTCCGTGCTACCTGTGGAACCAGTTACATAATCTGCAAGCTAAGCTGCAACCACTGAGCTGCATTATACGTGGGCAACACAACCAACAAGCTGTCTGTCCATATGAATGGCCACTGACAAACTGTGTCCAAGAAACAATTGGACCACGTCACTCCTGAGCACACTGCCCAACACGGCGTTCTTCTTTTTATGTCTAACCTCCCGACTGCACCTGGCTGACCTAAACGCTCTCCACCTCGCCCACGCACACTCCCCAGCAGCACTTCAACGTCCCCCACCCATACCCTGCTATCCCTCCCCCTCCCTGCCGCAGCCACCACCATACCATCATCCTGTTGCCTCTCCCATCATTCGCAATTGCTGCTGCTCGTAGTCTGGCTTCAGCTGCTAGAGATTATGGTCTTGTGTGTGTATGTGTGTGTGTGTGTGTGTGTGTGTGTGTGTGTCAAATGGTCAAATGTGTGTGAAATCTTATGGGACTGCTAAGGTCACCAGTCCCTAAGCTTACACACTACTTAACCTAAATTATCCTAAAGACAAACACACACACCCACGACCGAGGAAGGACTCGAACCTCCGCTGGGACCAGCCGCACAGTCCATGACTGCAGCGCCTCAGACCGCTCGGCTAATCCCGCGTGGCTGTGTGTGTGTGTGTGTGTGTGTGTGTGTGTGTGTGTGAGAGAGAGAGAGAGAGAGAGAGAGAGAGAGAGAGAGAGTTGCGTTCGCGCGCGCGGCCTTCTAGGCCGAAATCTTACTTTGTGACAGTCTTTTTTTTGTTCCTATCTGCGACTCAGCATCTCTGCTATCTGGTGAGTAGCAACTACTCTTTTCATAGTATTGTTACTTTCCTTTCTCTTTCTTTGTTGAGAATTTAAAAACCCATTGCACGAGTGGTGTTTTGGGTGCATCCATCAGACAGCGCAACTTGAACGACTATGTCAGTTTTCTTCCCAACAGCGTCATCTTCAAGTTGTAATTTGACAAGCATATTGAACATGGGCAACCAGTAAGCTCGATTGTGACCGCTAGGATAGTTTCAATCTACGCGTAAACGAAATCCTTTTTTTTGGGGGGGGGGGGGGAGTTTATAATAAACACCCAAGATCACATTAGAGCCCTCCCTCGTAACTGTCAGATCTAGGAACTTTAAGCATCTAGCTCAATCGTAAATGTCTAGCATGCGTTTCACCATATACCATAGCGAAGTCCACAATATCGTCTTGCTGCCTTGGTAAAGCTGACAAATATTATCTATGTATCTGTGATAAAGTACAAGATTCTTACTGAAATTTATTTTCCAATTCATTAATAAAATGACCGCTAGCACACCAGAAAGGGAGCTATCCATAGCTAGTAGTAGCTCTCTTTGGTAGTAAATCTTACCACTGAAGCGGTGAGTTTGGTAGCGAGGGAATACGCTAAAATCAACCTTGTGCTCTACGACACAAACCCACGTGCACTGTGAGCTGTGTGACATATTGCATTATCCTGCTGGTAGATGCCACTGTGTTGAGGGAACAACAAACTGCACGTAAGACTGTACTGGTCCCCAAGGACAGATGCATACATGTGTTGATTCATTGTGCGTTCGAGTTTGACGAGATGACTCGGTGACATGAAAACCGTTCCGGCTTGGATCCTTCCTGCGATTACTGCAGGGGCGTAAAACGTGATTCATCGGAAAAGCCCACCTGTTGCCTCTTCTTTTGCGGTAATGACGTGCAAAGTCCACCGTCCGTCGCTGAAGAACAGCGATCAGCATGGCTGCATGAAGCGCGCGCCTGCCGCAGTGACCCATACGCAGCAATGTTCGCATAACTCTCGCTGAGGACACACTGTTGGTAGCACCTTGGCTCATCTAGGCTGTCAGTTGCTCAACAGTTATGCGTCTATTCCCCCGTACACATCTCCGCAGCATTTTATCCCCCTCTGTGATCTACGGGCCGTGATGCTGGACAGTTGCCTCAGTTTTGGATAGTAGCATTTTGTCACGCATGGTGTACTGTAACCACGGAGGCGCGCGAACAGTTTACAAACTTTCGGAAATACTTTCACCCTTCGCCCAAAAGCCAGTGATCATGACCCTTTTTGACGGCAAATGAATCGCTGTTTCCGCATTACGACAACGAGTGCCCTGTTTTGCGCGTCCACTGGACACGCTTTACGTCCCCTCCGGTGCTAAAACTGCCACCTACTGTCTGTGGGTGTTTACTACACGTCGACGTCGAACAGGGGCCACAGCCACATTAATGTGAGAGGATTGTGTATAAATGAGATGACTGAAAACTGGAATGGGGTAACAAAATTCAGCAAACGAATAAATTAGATAAAGACCTTTCAAGATAAAAGATAGTAATGTACGCTGTCGAACAGGCTGTAACAGCAACTCGAAAAGAATAATTATAAACAACCTTTTTAAATTAAACCAGTTCGGTCAAAATTATAGTTTAGAAACATCAATAGAAAAAAAACAAAAGCAATAGCTTTTGAAGAAAAGCTATAAAAAACAAAATGATCGAACAAGTAGGCCATTTTAACTATCTGGGCTGCTACATTTCCTTTGAGCATGATGAAGATACAAAAAATTAAACAGCAGAATTTCTGAATATCTGTAGAACAATTAAAAGAATGTTAAACGAAAATAAAAGTAAAGAAGTGCATCTGGAACATTGGCTGTTCCACTAGTATTTTACGAGTCTGAGGCTTAGGTAGCAAACAAAGAAGACATAAATCCTCAGATCAAAGGGCGTAAAATGGTCGCTAGATTAAGAAGTGAAGGTATTACAGTAGAAATGAGCCTAGAATATTTGTAATAATAGCATAAGGAACATGTAAACAGAATGCAACAAGGCAGTTATGCTAAAACCGTGTTGCAGTATATACTCAAAGGTGCACCGGACTTAAGCCGTTCCAGGAAACGATGGCGTTAAAAAGCTGAAACTAGAATAGATTCCTCGAACCTAATCCATGAATATAGATGACGATAGTGATGGTGGTGACGAAAACGTCTAATTTTCTGTAGACATGCGGTGGCGCTGGTTGTGTCTCTTTCTCCATACTCCTTTGTTTGCTTCCTGGTTGGCGTCTACCCGTCCAGTGAGGAATGATTTACGATGCACAGTGATCTCTCGTTTAACATGTTGAAATGCCGGTGCTTGTCGAGGACATTACCTTGCCTCATTCTCGTCATTATTTGAAGAGTCGATGCACCGGAAGAAGCTGAAGTTTCACATCTGTACAGATGGTGTTGCGGTAGTTGCCGATTTGTCTGGAGGGTGGATCCAAATGGAAAAATGTTGACTAGAGGGGAAATCTGATATTTCCCAAAGGGCAGTGTTAGCTAGTGCACGCGACCAAAACGAACTGTCAATGCCTGAGGAGGGCCCAATTGCAGTGGAATGTCTGAGGGTGACCCAAACGCAGTGCTGAAAATTGTCACTTCCGCGTCTTGAGGCAAATACAACTCGACAAGGTGGACCCTTTCGTCACCAGACCTTTCAGGAATATCTTGGGTATTAGTGAACCACTTCAGCTGTATTCATTCCTTCATTATCGGATCACTAGCGGTTTCGTGGCACTAAAGGCCACGTCTTCAGGTGACCAGCCGGCGAGTTTTTCAGCTCTATTGTTTTACTTGTATGAGTACTAACATTTTAATGCTCTAATGGAAAGGTTGTTAATAGATTTAAATTTTTTTGAAAATCTTCAAAAAATTTACCGTACCTGTGTAAATCTAAGTGTTGATATTCCTTCTGGATTAACTTTATACGGATGTTCACCTTAAGATGTGCTTTTAATGCCACGAAACATGTAGTGATCGGATAATAAAAGACCAAACACGGCCGAAGCCGTTTATTAATACCAGAGATGACTTCCCACAGCTGTGGCTGTCCTACCTACAAGCTTTCCTGCAATTTTCAGAAATATGTAGCTGAGTAACATGTGAAGGGCCTTTATATCCCCAAAGAAGAGAAAGGGCAGTACAGTTTGAGTATGGTGTTCTAAGGGGCCTGATCAGCAAAAAAGTGATATTGGAGAATACGACATGGTTATTTTTAACCGTGTTTACCTGGTATATCTTGAAAACGACTGCTTGAAGGTGAGTGGTGACTGAAACAAGTGCAGAATAGCATGTACCATGGACGGATGCTTACTGCTTTATTTCCATCTACATCAGAATAGTCTCTAAATAAATCATTGCTAAAAAGTTTGAAACGTCTGTCTGGGGCACTAGCACATTCTACATCACAAGCTTCAGTGCCCTCTTGTGTGACATTATATCGTTCGTATTCTATTTCATTATTAATTTAAATTTTATTATTATTATTATTATAATTTATTAATTTAAAATATTCGCTTTTGCTCTGTCACTCTTTTGCTGTGCTACATTTTGGACAGGAAGTGAGAAAATAAACGAACTTCTCACATCGTGAGCATATATTTCTAGTTCCTTTTCAGAGTCGCATGCATCTAATGGTCCTATTACCTGACTGTTGCTTTTCTGTCTCGATTCTTCGGTACTGGTCTGTTTTTAAGCAGTAATTTTTTGATTTTTTGTTGGGATCACGCGTGCCGTATTTTAGGGCAGAACTATTACGTTAACCGGGTTTATTAACTCAGGAATGGTTTCGTAATTTTAATCGACGTCAGTTAGTTAATTACTTAGTTACATGTTGCATAGATCATTTGAATCATTGTCTTAGCTAGACAATGCTGAACGAGTCATAGTGTTATCACTAATGAACACCCTATTTTTACCCTACTGATGTAGAGTTTGCGTTTTTTAATTTTATTTTAGGTAACTTCTTTCTACTTGAGGCAACCAGTTTTGAAATATAAATTCGTCCTTGAAATAAGAGGAGTTGTCCAGGAGAAATGACTTTATGTTATTATAAATCTTGCTTTGCTACCTGTCAGATATTTTATGTTATTGACAGAAGATCAAATGGTTCAAATGGCACTAAGCACTATGGGACTTAATATCTGAGGCCATCAGTCCCCTAGAACTTAGAACTACCTAAACATAACTAACCTAAGGACATCACACACATCTATGCCCGAGGCAGGATTCGAACCTACGACCGTAGCAGCAGATCGGTTCCGGGCTGAAGCAACTAGAACCACTCGGCCACAACAGCTGGCGACAGAAAATCAAAAATTTTTGTTGCTATATATTCAAATCCTTTGTCAGCCATTGTCAGTTTGAAAACGAGTACCGAAGTACATTTTTTCCTCCAGTGTTGCAGGTATGGACACCACTGTTCTCAAACTGTGATGTATTATCAATGATGAATTTAGTCTGCGAATACATGCATTGTGACGGTGTGGATAAAGCACCTAACTGCTTGAAAATGTTCCCTCATAACGACCGCGGGTGAACATCACATATTGACTTTAGTGCTCGTTTCTAAATGGTGAGTTACCCCAGTAGTGTTAGTGTTGTATTGAGATTGGTTCTAGGTTAATAAAAAGGGTATCGTTGCTTTTGCATTGACACGTAAGCGTGTTTGTACGAATGTCTATTTTCTGTGCTTGTGTTTCCGTGCATTCTCCTACAGCTACTATTCATTAATTTTGTTTCTTTTGTCAAGTTCTCTCGAAAACTTTAATATACCCTTTCTCCTTTCCTCTAAAAACGCTGGGCAGTTACCGCTCCACACTGGGTGGTCATATGAGCAATTTCCAAAGATGTATGGCCATGGCGGGAACCGTATGACTGCGCCTCTACTTCCCACAGGCTGCACTGCTATTGCATTCTGCAGCGCTGTGACCAAAACTCCAGCATTGGTAAAACCGCATCGGAGCCGCTGCATAAAGTCTTATCTTGAGCTGAATAAATCCCGCTTTGATCTATTAGGGACAATGGTCAAATCGAATGTTAGAGCGGAAGAGCCAATCATCAAAAGCACTATATTCACACTAGCATATTGTTTTCACTTCAGTTACATCTTTCAGTTTTCAGTTTCCATGACTTTGCAATTCACACGTACCCGTGTCAGTGAGCCCTCTACAATTTCCGCGTCCTTCGTGAAGTTTCGATCATAATCGTCCAATTCAGAAGTCGTGTAAGTCATTTCACTGTTCTAGGAACGCATTCTGAGATGTTGTTGACGGAATCCTGATGCGACTTCTTTACGTTTCATACTTTCTGACACTCGTACTCCAACACCGAAACCAGCCTTTAATTCCCCCCCTTGCTTTCCCAGGAATGCTTATCTGTCGAGCTCTCTTTATTGTAGAGTTGCTGATACTTGGGGCTTACAGTAACGGTTGAGAGATATTTTCTTTGAATAAATACATAAATCTATAAACAGATAACTGGAAATATGTAAACTGAAGTTCAGCAATAACAGGTATTCACTGAAACGAAAAATCAACAGTGTTGGTAAGCCTGATAAAATTGAAGTACGTACGATGCCCGTAGTGATACGTGTTGATACCTACTACATCTTAGCTGCCACAGACTCTGTGAGCACATAGACTGTGAGCACATAGATATCCCTGATGTATACAGACAGTCACTGAAACAAAGAGTAGAAGCAGGAAACTAAATGAAATTTATCGGATTCAGAGGGTATGTGATGTCACTGCAATGATTACAAAATCAAGTCGAATTTACATTTCCTATTTATTTCATTTATAAGTAACTAGTATTTCTGTATTCCTTAATTTCCAGGAACATTTTTGTACTCCCTTCTTTCATCCACAAACTAAAGTATTTCTTCTGTTACCCATGGATTCTTCGAAGTTAACTTCTTCGTATCCATGATTTGCTTTCCATCTTCTGTGACTGCCCCGTATAGAGACGTTCATTCCTCTTCAACTGAACATAATGAACTATCAACTATCCCAAAATCTATAGCGTCAAAGAACTTCACTCACATTTTTTCATTCCTTAGTACTTCCATATCCCACTTCGTTATGTACTGATTCTTCCTATCCAGTCTCTTAAACTTCAGGCTGTTCTTTATCACTAATAAAATGCTCCTAGATACGCCATACAATTCAGTATCTGATTTCGGTATCTCTGCCTAACCATGATGTAATCTAATTGAAAACTTTCCGTACCTCCCGGCCTCTTCGAAGTATATCTCCGCCCCTTGTGTGATTTCTGAACAGAGTACTCGCTGTTACTAGCCGTAATTTATGGCAGAACTCAATTTGTCTTTCTCCTCTCTCACTCCTACCATCAAGCCCTTCCTCTCCCGTAATACTTTATTACATTTCTTCCTCTACAACAGCATTCCAGTCTTCCATGGCTATCAGGTTTTCTTCTCCCTTTACGCACTTAATTACCCGTTCAGCATCCTCACATAATTTTTCTGTTTTTTCATCTTCCGCTTGCAACGGCGTCATATATACCGGAACTATCATTGTCGGTGTTTGTTTGCTGTCGATTCTGATGAGAACAACTCTATGCCTAAACTGTCCACAGTAACACCTTCTCTGCCCTATTTCCGAGTCATAATGAATCCTATTCGTGTTCTTCCTTTTGCTGCTACCGCTGATATTATCCTATACGCCTGAGCCTTAGTGTTTCCCTTTTAAGGTTTTCTAGCTTTCCTGCCACGTTCAGACTTCTGACGTTCCACGCCCGAATTCGTAGATCCTTTCGTTAGTCATTCTTTCTCTCATGGTCACACCCCATTTGGCAGTCCCCTCCTGGAGAACTGAATGGGGGACTAGTCTGGAATCTTTTGTCAATGGAGAGATAAAATGGCTCAAATGGCTCAGAGCACTTAACATCTGAGGTCATCAGTCCCCTAGAACTTAGAACTACTTAAACCTAACTAACCTAAGGACATTACACACATCCATGCCCGAGGCAGGATTCGAACCTGCGACCGTAGCAGTCGCGCGGTTCCGGCCTGAAGTGCCTAGAACCGCACGGCCACCGAATGGATAGATTAATATGAAACTTTTTTCAATTTCAGGTCACATATCTTGTGCATACATATTACGTATCTATAATGCAGCGATTTAAATTGTCTTCAGCATCCTCATACCGCTGATCATTGCCGATTCTTCCACCTCCAAGACCAGTTTCCCACACGAAGGGCAAGGGAGTGCCCTGAAATTCTATCCATTCCTCCACCCTCTTTGACAATTCCGTTGGCAGAATGAGGGTGACTTCTTATGTCGGAAGCCTTCGGCCGCTATTGTTGAAATGGGGGTCGAGGGTGTTTTGATTACTGATCTAAGACGCTTTCCGTGGACCACGGGTGTGTGCGGTATCTGATTGACATTCGACCATGTCTTCTGGGTGCTTCACATTTTTTTGTCAGGCAATGAAAATATGAAGAATTGTTAATATTTTCCTTTTTATTTAATCACTCTGCAACATTAGCTGGACAACACTCGACAGATTGCAAGCTCAAGAGGTTCTACGAATCAGCTTCAAGAAAGTACTATCATGAAATCATTGTTGATATCTAGTACTTTGCTTTATATTCTTCCAGCTATTTTTCGCCTGCAAAGTAGTATCCAGAAAGGGCAAGACGCTGGCGTTTATCCAGGACCAGTACGGACACATACCTTACATAAGGTAATGGGGTATTATGTTAGACCTCCGGTGTCGTGTTACAGTGTTGTGCTCCATGTTTCCATCTGGACCAATGAGGATCATGCACTGTGAGACTTTAGTGGGTGGAATCACGCTACAGCTTGTAACGTTGCAAATTATTACGAGTTTTCATCTTGCATTGAAAGCGTAGCTTGCCGTGGAGCCAGGAGGAGGGCAGATTTTCGTTCTCACGTTGGCACAGCTGACACTGGCTACTGGGCCGAGAGCACTGTTTACTTGATCAGCGCTGGGTGCAATACGTCACACATACTCCCTATGAATCTGAAGATGTACTATTAAATATAATCGATCTTTTTCATGCTTAGTATACGAAATCCTATGGATAACACAAACATACTAGTAAATTTTCAAATCAATAACTTCCATACTTTCGGAGATATAAATTTTTGCCTAAAACACATAATAACCGTGCTGGTATTGTGAAACTTGAGTTAGGGACTGTAATGTGTTCATCTACAGTATCAACTGAAACTACAACCGAGAGGATAGGTTCACACAATCTAATTTATTGGAATTTTCTTTAGTTTCATTACCACAGATTCCTGACGCAGTCTTACTTACGAAACTTATTGCTTCATCATGTTTTGTTTGTGAGAACGTTTTGGAGAGACTAAGAGATTGAAAGGAGGACATACGTAAAGTGAGAGTGTGATATTGTATTAAGGGGGGTAGGACGTCAAACGGGCCGACTTGGAGCAGGAGAGGCACCACAGGACATTTCAATTTCCCCTGTCTATACTTTTACAAATAAATTTATAAAACTTTCTCAGCATGACCAGGTATGATTCAGAATTCACACTCTTAGCAGTGGAAGTTGTAAAACATAACGAAATAATTTTTTTACATGTGAAATTTCATCATTTTTTCACTTACTGATGGCAGCGTTTATTGCTATAGGTACACTTTTCTTCATAAATAAGAGAGATTCTTCGATGAATTTTGCACAGCATACAGACCATACTTAAAGGTGTATGGAACACTAGAATTTTCCAAATCTATTAAAAACTGTGGTAAAAATTAAGGTAATTAACTACAAAATTTGTTTTTTTTTTCTAAACATGAAGTTTAAAATACAACAGCTCATTCGTTTTTTCATAAATTACGTAAATTCTAGAGTTTCATGCACCTGTAAGTGAGGTACGTATGCTGTGAAAAATTCATCGAAGAATCTCTCTAACTTACGTTTTCGAACTTCCACTGCAATGAGTGTGAATTCTGAATCCTTCCTGGTCATTCTGACAAAGTTTTATGAATTTATTTGTAAAAGTATAGACAGTGGAAATTAAAATGTCCTGTGATGCCTCTCCTGTTCCAAGTTGGCCCGTTTGACGACCCACTCCCCTTAAAACTATGTAAACGTGAGTAAGAAAGTTTTTTGCATAGAGGAATTTGTGACGTACGTCCGAGTAAGCTTGATTTTGTAAAAGGCAGCCAGAAGGGGCGTTGAGTATAAAATTTATTAGTAATTTATTTTGTGGAAAGGAATCGTACTTTGTTTTCATTAGATATTATTTAGTTTTGGAATTGCGAAATTTCTAGTCTACATTACTTGTGGTAATCTAATTGGCTGACGTTAGAAATACCGCGAATATAGAAGTGCTCGAGATGATCTGATTGGCTGCTTAACATAGTTGTCAATAGGAATTCAGTATTTCTCGCGCATTTTTGTAGGGTTTGTGCCTCAGCTATATGAGTCGATATATAGTCACTCGAGAGTCGTCTTTTGGTAAACACCTATGTTAAATTGCGCTGATGAAACTTGTATCAAAATGAGGAAATTCGCACGTTTGATCGGTTCTCGTGTCGTTGACAAAAAGCGACTGCAGTGTTGAATATTTTGTATAAGTTTGAGAGTTTTGAGTGGTTTCTTGTAGGAGTATCCGCGTGTGAATAGTCCAAGTCGTCCATGAACTTCGCATCGCTTGTTTCGTACAGATTACAGGACATTATGGCAAGCAGCTTTTCACAAGACGCCTACTGAACGACTGAATGTGTTAACTCGCAAGTAGTCTTAAGGTCGGTGAGTGTTTGCGATGTTCAGCATATCGGGTCTGGCTAAATATCTTCTGGCTGCTTTCGGGTGTGAACTCGTAACAGTCAGTAACATGGCATAATTGATGTCGGGATAACCATTTTCTGTGTTTTAAAGACAAAAAAATGACTAAAGGGAAATTTTCGACTTTTTTTTTCAAACGACTCATGCACGATTCCCCAACGCCCGATAGTTTAACTAACTTTCAGTTGCTGCCCATGTATTGGAGTTATATGACCTTATGTGGTAGGTATTTAGTCGAATTTTCGTCAACGCTGCTTTTGTCGGCTAAACCAATATCTACCCTCGCAGAGTGAGGGGCTGGCAACCTGAAACCTATGCAAGTAGGTGGTGAGAGAGCAACCCGCCACGCCGCAACCCGAGCAGCAAGAGGGGGGGGGGGGCTGTGTCTATTTACGTCTATAGCAAATTACGTTAAGTCACTAGAGTTCCAGTCTGTGGCTATTTGTTGGGACCAGTTCAATATTACGTTCAAAAATGTGTGTGAAATTTTATGGGACTTAGCTGCTAAGGTCATCAGTCTCTAAGCTTACACACTACTTAACCTAAATTATCCTAAGCATAAACACACACATCCATGGCCGAGGGAGGACTCGAACCTCCGCCGGGACCAGCCGCACAGTCCATGACAATATGTAAGTAGGCTGTTTATGTTTTCTCTATGTAAGTAGGCTGTTTATGTTTTCTTATTGGCAACGTTACGTAGCGCTCAATATGAAAATCACTGGCTGTGCTGTGTGCAGTCTGTGGTTGCTTTGCATTGTTGTAATACTCGCCATTGTAGTGTTAGGCAGCTGGCTGTGAACAGCGCGTAGCATTGGCAGTTGGATGTAAGCCGCCAGCAGTGGTGGATGTGGGAAGAGAGATGGCGGAGATTTGTAATTTGTCATGAACTGCCATATTTATATATGATGATATCAAGGTAAATACATTGTTTGTTCTCTATTAATATCTTTCATTTGCTAATTATCCCTATCAGTAGTTAGTGCCTTCAGTAGTTTGAATCTTTTATTTAGCTGGCAGTAGTGGCGCTCGCTGTATTGCAGTATCTTGAGCAGCGAAGATTTTTGTGAGGTAAGTGATTTGTGAAAGGTATAGTTTAATGTTAGTCAGGGCCATTCTTTTGTAGGGAATTTTGAAAGTCAGATTGCGTTGCGCTAACAAAATATTGTGTGTCAGGTTAAGCACAGTCGTGTATAATTGTTCAAAGGGGACGTTTCATATGTCGACCCTTAGCCTAGGATACCTCACTGGAATCTTCTGATTTTTCTTGTAGTTTGTGTATTTAGTGTAGCTTTTGTTTATTGCTAGCGCGTAATTATAGAGAGAATTTCCTTGGTAGTTGTGGTTTTTCATTGTTGTACAGTAAAACAGTTGTGGCATGCATGTAGATTTGCACCAAGTATTTCGCAGCTGCGCTGGCAATTAAGTAGACATTATTTCCATTGCTATGTTATTTTATTTTGCTCTTCAAATTGCGCTTTTCTGTGTTATCGTGTGAAATACTGTGACAATAATGACGTGTGAAAAACGTAATACTAGGCTCCAAAGTAAACTGAGAAATGACGGTGAAGACGAAAGCAGTGTGTTAGCGCCGCAGAGTAATGAATTAACTAATGTTCAAAGTAGTAATTTGGTAATTGCGCATAGGGAAATGGAGCGGGCGGCAAACAATGGTGTAGACAGTGAAACAGGTAGTGAACAGGGAAGCGTTATCGATCGATTGGTCGGCAACAGCTCGCCACAGGAATCGGGAATGACAGAACACAATATTACAAATACTGCAGACTCAGGTTTTGGGTTCCCACCGTTTTCTCAAATGAGTCAAGACACATTTTCCACTTGTCAAAATGTGAATGTTGCCGGTGCAACTTCACTGCCGAAAAGCACTGAGGAACATGTTTCAGACACCAGTGCATTGTTATTACAATTAATGCAACAAATGGGACAAAAGCTTGAAAAGTTAGACACAATGGAACGACTATAAGGCTTACATACTTAGGACACATACTGGTACTGCTAATGAGATTTTAATGCAACATTTTGGTTTATTTGAAAATACATTCTGAATTTAAAGTGCTTTCTGAGAGATACCAGATGGCACAGTGGTTAGTTTATGTGACAGCTACGCGATTTTTATCACGACACTACTAATGAGTGACAGTTTACAATGTTGCTTTTGCAGTGTTTCTGTTTTATATCTGCACAGTTTTTCTGAATTCTTCTGGAAAGTAAAACAGGTCTTAGTAGTAACTTTTGTAGTATAGCTACAATGAGACAGGGTTTTCCGTAGCACAACAATACGTTACAGTACAGTACTTTCTTCATCACAACAATAAGCGTAATAACTACGATATCTATACACAAAGCATTTCACTTTTGTTTATCATGAGGTAAGTACATTGACGTCTGCAGAACTTAGCTTTCGGAGGACGATAACTACGACACTTCCACAGAGATTATGTTGCAACAAGACGCACATTTAGCGCTACAGGACACGTATTTGAGTGATTAATTTTATACTTAAAACATTTATTTTTAAAGATTTTTGAATTACAAAGAAAGTTTTCCGTGATACATTTCATTCCATTGGTGTAATCTGTAACACCTGAGGGTATAATTACATTAATCCTCAGGGGGGTACACGCTTACTTTGTGTACCATGTGTTTGGCAAACACAAGGAGCCCTAGCTAATATGGTATTTGCTTATACAAATTTACACATCGGTACCATATTTCTCTGAAACACACAAATTACACAGCTATCTGATCATTTAACTGAGAGATAAACATTTTTTTACTACATCAGTGACACATGTTTACGCAATCCACAGTTGGGTAACTTCGCACTTATGAAACTGTATTTTGTCTGTACTTTGTAAACTGTTCATATTTTTTCGGAATCATTGTGATACTATGAGAGCTTTGAATGATATATTTGGTAAGGGAGCATGATTTTAAAGTACGTTTGAGGTAGATGACACTATTGAAATGAGCAGAGAATTTTTTTTAGGTTTTGAAATTATTGCAGAAAGCTACGACGTTTTTGAGATTTGACTGAGGTGTTATGATGTTATTATTACGACGACGATGTGTATTATGTTGTTGAGGAATGTTTATTATGCTACGTATTTCTCATGATGAAATATTGAAGAAGTGTCGATGAATATGTATATGTATAATGAGGTAAGGAATAATCAGTAGTGTTTAGGGACTCTGATTTGTGGAAAAGGTTGTTGGAAACCAAGAATCGTACTTTAAGAGTTATGAAATGTGTGTATATGAGTGAATGTATCACAATGCTGGTGAAAATTTTTTGGACACTGTTATATTTATAGGGTTTTGTTTCTACAGATTTGCAACGCTAATTCTTGACCTGTGAAATATTTTTATGTGAGACTGTCACTGTAGCGGAAACTGCTGTCGTAAATATTTCCGTAAGAAAGTTAAGTGACCACCTGCACGTAATGCGTCGCGGGCACCCACCTGGGCGACAGCCACCCGAAAAAAAAAAAAAAAAAAAGCCATTAGCCTTTCAGCAGCACAGGTAGAAAAAAAAAGGGGGAGGCCATTATAATGACAAGTGTCTTTCTACGAGAGTTGAGAGCTACTGACTTACGAAATGCCACATGACTATTAAATGATATTTTTATGCTTTGGTTTGCGTAATAGCTTATTTCATTTGACATCTGTCTTCCAGCTGTGTTGCAGCATTGGTTTCATAAAATAAAATTAAATGCATTTGCTAATGTGAACACTTTCTGTCAACAGATCTGTTAAATAATAATTTTGTGATCCACATTCTTCAAAAAAGGAGCACTTGGAAAGGAAAGAACAATAAGAAGGGACTAGTAACAGTAACTGCATACATAATATTCTTTTCAAGTACATGGTAATATTTTTTTTACAATAAGTTGTTGTGGTGCACCGCTTTAATTACTTAGACATTAAGATGTGATTATACATTTCGCTTATCTGCATTGTTATCTTTAGTGTACTATTTTTTCTGCTTGAGCTATGTCATGTTTAGATATAAGCTGCTGTTTGCCAGGCATAGTGCTACTGAACTTTAATTTGTGTTACTCTGCTAAGCCAGATTTATTTTTTTGTTTGCTGCGTGTTGCCTCATATTAGTTGTAATGTTGAATTGCTTGGTAATTTAGATTTACTGTAGCTTGCTTTGCGATTTTCCATTTTTTTTCATTGCTGTTTATATTAATTGTTTTATGTGCTGCTGCATTGCCTCGTCCCTTAGTTTAGCATCTGAGCTCAGTAGATTTAAGTTAGCTTAAGAGGGGGTAGACTATATAAGAAACTAACTATGATGAACTGGAAGAAGTGCATTGAGAATCTATAGGAAAATGGTTTGGCCAAATAAATGAAGTAGTGTATAGTGGAGAAAAACTATTTTTGAAAGAGGATATGAACAGAATACAGAAAGCAGGCTTAGATAGGACTTTTTGGGAATAATGATGAACAAAGGGAGATCTCCATACAAAATACTGCAGTAAAACAAACCCTGTCCTTTCCCTTTTGTGTTAGCCCACTATATGTTTGTGTACCCTTGTGTATTTGTTTTCTTCCTGTCTCTGTGTAGTTTCATAGAATTTTTTCTTCTTTTAATATTAAGCTACATTCACTATGATGAGGAATACTGTTGTCCTCGAATATAATTGGCATTAATAATATGTTATTTACCTTATAAATATGCTTACACATTATTTATTCTGTTTTGTTTTAATGCTCATGTGTGAAGTTGATGTTTCGAAAGTGATTCTGATCTTTTATTTTTGTACTCATGTCATAATTCCTGTAACACAGATGTATATGTTTATTTCTATTCTTTTGTAAAGCCTGTACTACAAATGTTATCTGTATTATTATGTTCTTTAATGATGTATTTTGTACCTTTGTTATTGTATTTTTATGTTACCAAATTGTAATTGTTACCAGTTCTTCAAATTAAGTAACATTTCACTGCACACGTTTCTGTTGGTCATAGTACATGGACAATATGTGAGAAGTAGGGACTGTTAGTGTTTGCACGTGTGTTAATAATTCAGCAAGGGACTGGATAACAGCATTGCTGGTTCTAAGGACAATTCAAAAACTTTGTGAGTGCACAAGTGGTGGTTATGGACTTGCTATATTATCCGCAAGACTCTTCAATGGTGATTGTGCACCTGCACAGTCACAACAGATGGCTGCTGGCTATCTCTACAAGGACTACAGTGGGTCTGCATCTTTGATGACTCACCAGTGCCATTATCTCTACAGGGACTACAGTGGGTCTGCATCTTTGATGATCCATCAATACCATTATTTCTACAAGGACTGCAGTGGGTCTGCACCTCTGGTGGCCCACCAGTACCGTAATTTCTACCAGGACTACAGTGGGTCTGCTCTGTGATGACCTAACTACCAATATTCTTCAAAACGTCGACTGACTCTGTTGTGGGTTTACTCTGTTGTGGCCCATTACCTGTCTGCATGTCGAGTCAGCACTGTCTTTCCGTTGGAAGGACAACACTACTTCTTCAAGACTGCATGGAAATCCACTACTTCTGTGTGCATTTTCTTTTACTGCTCAGACTTTGAGAAAAACTCTGCATTTTTACTGTGATGAACAATCTGGACTGTCTTTATGGACTGTGAGAAATTTTTAGCTTTTGACCAACATTGTATCAATAAGTGGTGCATTTGATATCTTTGTTATTGCAATTATGAAAATTTTTTTCAAATCTGTATTGGCCACTGCCGAACCCAATTTGTAAAATTTTTTGTGGGGAGCATGGGGGCTATGTATGTAGGCTGTTTATGTTTTCTCTATGTAAGTAGGCTGTTTATGTTTTCTTATTGGCAACGTTACGTAGCGCTCAATATGAAAATCACTGGCTGTGCTGTGTGCAGTCTGTGGTTGCTTTGCATTGTTGTAATACTCGCCATTGTAGTGTTAGGCAGCTGGCTGTGAACAGCACGTAGCATTGGCAGTTGGAGGTAAGCCGCCAGCAGTGGTGGATGTGGGGAGAGAGATGGCGGAGATTTGTAATTTGTCATGAACTGCCATATTTATATATGATGATATCAAGGTAAATACATTGTTTGTTCTCTATTAATATCTTTCATTTGCTACCTATCCCTATCAGTAGTTAGTGCCTTCAGTAGTTTGAATCTTTTATTTAGCTGGCAGTAGTGGCGCTCGCTGTATTGCAGTAGCTTGAGCAGCGAAGATTTTTGTGAGGTAAGTGATTTGTGAAAGGTATAGTTTAATGTTAGTCAGGGCCATTCTTTTGTAGGGAATTTTGAAAGTCAGATTGCGTTGCGCTAACAAAATATTGTGTGTCAGGTTAAGCACAGTCATGTATAATTGTTCAAAGGGGACGTTTCAAATATTACGTCATACGACGCACCAGCAGAGACAACACTCAAGCATATATGTGCGTACTCTCATTTTTTGTGCATATTTCCATATTTTTTACCAATTTTAGGTATTTTTCATAATTTTCACCTCTCTCTTCTACTGCGACAACTCCAGCGAAAAACCACGTCACCTTCTGGAGGGAGATCACCCCTCACACTGCGACGTGTGTGTGTGTGTGTGTGTGTGTGTGTGTGTGTGTGTGTGACCGCGAATGCCGGTGATCGAGAGCAAATTGGCCAACAATTGTTGAGAAAGTAATGATTCGTACTTAACATTACCGCTATGTCACTACTGGCCGAGACATCTCGCACTCTCGGTAATAACGGAAAATAGATCCCGACCCCTAGGTGGCAATATGAAAGACCAGTGCAAATGCACGCCGTTCTCCCCACTGTATTTGCCGGACAATGCCGATACCAATGGAACTCTGCAACGTACGGGAGTTTATTGTAAGATTATCGATATATTAAAAAATATCTATTGGTAGTCTTAGTCGACCATGAGTTGCTATCTGACTTAAAATTGGCTCTGTTTAAACGCGCGGTTATTCCTCCAGTATCATTTGCATCGAAATTACCGTTACACTCTAATTATTAAACAAAAATATGGTGATTGCTAGCTGCGAAATCAATAATGCGGTGATTAGCATATGATACCAAATTAAGATTTATTCAGAAAACAGGATGAGCAATATTTCTAGCCTAACATGACAATACAATACACTCGCTAACCTAACTAGCCTATCATTGGCACAATGCATCCTCTTTTCCTAACTACTTAAGTCAACGCTGAACCCGCAAGAGACTCTATTGAAGCCGGCTGAAGTGGCCGTGCGGTTAAAGGCGCTGCAGCCTGGAACCGCGAGACCGCTACGGTCGCAGGTTCGAATCCTGCCTCGGGCATGGATGTTTGTGATGTCATTAGGTTAGTTAGGTTTAACTAGTTCTAAGTTCTAGGGGACTAATGACCTCAGCAGTTGAGTCCCATAGTGCTCAGAACCATTTGAACCATTTAGACTCTATTGAAGTTCTGCCTGAACGTACACAGAGAGCGCCAGTCAAAGAGCTAGCGGAATACGAACTCATTTAGAATTACAGTGCCCTACTTTGGGTGATGATTGCTAATATCACCGTAATCCTCCGCGATGATTACGACGGTCGGCCCAGCCAACGTCGTGATCCCGTCTTTCCCGTGAGCGACCTTGGCTTTAATCTCCATCGTGGACGTGGTTTGCGTCCGTAAACTCCTGTACGCAAGTGTTCAACTGCGGAGTCCGTCACTAGTCAATACTCAAGCTACTTGCACATACGCTAAGAGTAGTTGGTCGACTCAAGTGCGCGGCAGCAAAGGTACACTTCAGATTGCAGATGAACACCACAAGTTTGTACAAATCTGTTTCTCTCCTCAGAGGAACAGATAATGCTACGTGTGTGGAGTCGTATGCGCTACACGTTTTAGACTTGGAGAGTAACCACTGGACTCAATGCCGGTAACTTCTCCAACCTACTTCTCTCCACGCTCTCCAAGCAGGGCAGCCAGACACCGCGACTGCTCTCCTCCACAGCCGACCCCAGAGTCCTCCTTCAGAGTTTTTGCAAACCTGGCCGTTCTTCGCCGCATGGATCCGTGCGCGTTGGTAGCCAATCACGACACAGACTTCCATGTATCCGTGCGCGTTTGTACCCAACCACGACACAGAATTCTCCCGCGATTACTGTTGCCGCCAAACTTTTAACACGTATCTCTACGCTCTCTGTGCCAATCTCGTCACAGTCTTGCGCAAATTTTCCACGGTGGCGCGAAATCGTCTTTCTTTCTTTCGCATATGGCTCCTTCTCGCTTCTTGTTGTGGTAGCCCAGCCTCTCCGAACGTCTTTGGTGGTCTGAAGTGCCAGCCGACAAAGGGGTCCGGCCGCGGCCATCCCGTTAGTTTGACGTGAAATAAACACCTTCCTTAGGGGTTCCGGCCGTGTTCCAGCCTCTAAGCCCATCTCGGTAGTCTGACATGACACACACAACTTCCTTTTCTGTGTCCATTTTCTCCTACCGGTGGGCCAATTATCAATTATTATTCGGTGTATTAGTACTGATTTAGCATCATGTAAGGTGCAAAATCTGCAACCTTGCAACTCCTCGTATGACCGTGTCACCGGGGCGCGGACGGGAGAGATCGACGGGTCGGTCTAGCACTACGCCAGAGCATCCGCCGAGACGGGGTAGAGAAATTTGTACAATGCATGTGTAACGACCACCAATCTAGTACCTGACGCAAATGTCGCTCAATCGTCCAGGGAGAGGGCATCGCGTCAGAAAAAAATCGCACAAACACTCCCCTCCGCACCACCCTGTCCCACTGGCCCAGTCGCAAACTTACGCCCCTCATCCTCCCAGCCAACAGTTATGCTTCTAAAACTAGTTTTGTGGACTCCATTTTCAGCTAGACGGGCTCCCAGTTGGAATAAACCCTACAAGTATAAGCGACATTGCTCTAAGCCTCGTACATATTAACCACGGGGAAATCATAGAATGGTACGTAATATCCACTGATCCATAGAATACGGAAGACATACGTGGACAGCCAGCGCGCAGCAGTACTAGTCACGAAAACTTATTTGCGCATTAATAATGAGTACCCCCCAAACGTGAGCAGGGCTGGTGCAACAGATATTTCCTGTACCACGGGTGACAAATCCATGGTATATAGGGTTAAAAACTTAGCGACAAAATACAATCTAACGACCACGTGGTAGGCTATATCTGCCGGACACATGACTATCGCAATATTACACCGTGGCATCGCTATAAGACTCATAAATAGATAAGTAAATAATCATCTGCGACATTACTAAAGGCAAATGAGACTGAGAAATGGTCACAGCACAGAAGAAAATAAACTCTTCCTGCATATAAAGTCATAGACTCGTAAAGTTCACAGTACGACAAAATGCGACTTTTCGAGACCGAGCACCATATGCCGATAAACCGATTCTCCAAAGATTAATTATCAACGCGATTCAAAACTGCGAACAACAGACTCGTAATAACCGCTGGCTAAGCGAGCTGCACATACATGTCAACACATGTTAACAGTGGAATCAGGACCATACGAATGACGATCTCCTGCTCACGTACGCTAGCACTACACATCTGAGAAGGACGAGGGCTGACATCGCCACTGTGAGCTGGCTGACAATCCCGGTAGTACTGAGTGCAACAACCAACAACGCTCTCGCTCGCCGGCAGCGAGGCCCACAAACACAATGTGTAAACATCAGCTAATGGCCAGCGCAGGAAGCGACCTACGCGAAGCTGATACTGTACATAAAGGGGAATCACCGATCTGTGTGGCTCGCTAGGAGTAACGGTCTAGAATTCTTTTCCAACGGCTTTCGTCTGATAACTAGCACCGCTTCGGTCGCATTTCAGCGGTTGAAACAGTAGCCGAGCATCGCCCACGAGCTTCTGCCAATTTCCGGAGACCTGCCTGATAAAAATACCAGTGTACTGCCTGTCGACCGTGAAGCAGACAGCAGAGACTGTCAGGGTAAAAATGGCCTTATATTAATTTATATTACACGTCTGTGAGCCGCCACACGCAGTCTCATGAACATAAAGCGCATTATTTAATAGCAAAAACAACCGATACGTGTACTGGTTACATCACTTGGTGTAAGACGTTAATATTCTACCTCTAATCCAGCTCTCACATATCTTTAGAGCTCCCACAATAAACCATCTTGCCTACGACAATTTGTTCTACATCTACAAGGGTACTCTGCAAATCACACTTACGTTCCCGGCAGAGTGTTCATCGAAACACCTTCGCAATAATTCTCCATTATTCCAAACTCCAACAGCACGTGGAGAAAACGAACCCTTCATGTGTTTGTGTGCGAGCTTTGATTTCCCTTATTTTATTATGATGATCGTTTCTCGCGATGCATGTCGGCGTCAACGAAATATTTTCGCTATCGAAGGAGAAAGCTAGTGATTGAAATTTCGTTAGAAGATTCCGCCGATACGAAAAACGCCTTTGTTTTAATGGTGTCCATCGCAAATCCTTTATCATGTCGGTGACACTCTCTCCCCTATTTCGGAATAATACAAAACGTGCTGCTCTTCTTTGAACTTTCTTAATGTACTCCGTTTGTCCTGTCTGGTAAAGATCCCAGAACGCTCAGCAGTGCTCAAAAAGAGGACGGAGAAGCGTAGTGCGGGCAGTCTCTTTAGTAGATCTGTTACATTTTCTAAGTGTTCTGCCATTAAAACGTACCCCGTGGCTTGCCTTCCCCACAACATTTTCTGTGGGTTCCCCCCCAATTTGAGTTGTTCGCAATTGTATGTGTGTATTAAACCGGGGACCTAGAAACGACGAAGAGGCTTTGTCCCGCCGTATCCCTCAGTGGTTCGCAACCCCAAAACAGGCCACAGCAGTCCACCCACCCCACCGAAACCAAGGTTATTTGTCCCCTGTAGTGTCGGTAGCTGGACCGACACCGTGATGATGGTTGCTGAAAAGGAATGCTAAACTAACGCTGTGGCCGATAGTGCACGAACGGCAATAAGCATACGGGCGTGAAGTCTGGAACATAAAAACTTATGAATGAATAAGAAGAAAAGTATGTAGATGCTTTTTACTTAACTTTTATTGATTCCTCGGAATACATCTCTCTTGAATACTCGTAAGCTATAGGCACTGATACAAATGGCTCCTTGCTAGTTCGTAGCCATTAACTTCTGATGGCTATTCTGTCTCTCGGCTAATGAGAGAGAAAGGCTTCGTACAACTGGGCGATAGCTAGGTTCGCGTACAACTGGGCGGTAGCTTGGTTCTCGTACAACTGGGGTCGAGTCCACTCTCGTATCACGAGACCTGCCTTGGTGGTGGCGCTAGGTCTGCGATCACAGTGACGACACGCGGGTCCGACATGTACTACATGGACCGCGGCCGATTTAAACTACCACCTAGCAAGTGTGGTGTCTGGCGGTGACACCACATTCCTCCCCCGCAAATCGGCGAACGGTCGTGTAATAAGGCTTCCGCCCGCCGTGGGGAGGACCACATGTTGACGTATGCGATGAGGTGGGGAGCCTAACAACAGGCGAGGCTGTGCCACCCGCACCCGGCCATCCGGTCCGAGGGGAGCTAGGAAACGCCTGCAAAACTAGTCCAGGGTGCACGTCAACATGCGGTGTATGCGCCCGTAAAGAACTGGGGTCGACCTCCATTGCGTCGGGGTAGCCGACGCGCGATGACGTCATGTGGTCCGGAGCGGGCGGGAGTTCCATGGCGGAGGACAGCTGGTCACGGGAAGCGATCGGCGGCGCGTGACCCTGGGAGGCGCTTGGCGGCTGCCACGAAGCGTCGAATGCGGTCGGCGGCGGCGGCGGCTGCTGCTGCTGCTGCTGCTGCTGCGGCGGCGGCGGCGCGTCGCCATGGGGCAAAATGGAAGGCATCGTTGGTAACACCTGGGGATGAGGCGAGCCAGTAGATGGGTCCCCAGGGCGCTGACCGGACGGCACCGTCGCTGAAAGCAGACGGGGAGCGGCAGAACCCGAGCGACGACAGAGGCGCAGCTGATTGAGATGCCGACGCACCTCACCAGAGGCCCCCAAAACCAAATACATCGCGCGGCCGAGGCCGCGAAGAATGCGCCCTGCGAGCCAACGCCGTGAACCTCGATAGTTGCGATAAAATACAACGTCGCCTGGAGCAAAAGCAGGAGTCTGCCGCTGCGCAGGAACCTGATGCGGCGGATGCAGCAAAGACATCAAGGTGCGATGAGGACGACCGTGGAGCAACTCAGCCGGCGAGCGACCATCTCGGGGCTGAGAGCGATACGAAGACAAAAAGAGCAACAATGCGTCCTCCCGAGAATGCGACTCTTTCAATTTCAACATCTGTGACTTGAAAGTCCGGACCAATCGTTCAGCGGCACCGTTGGACTGAGGCGAAAACGGCGCGGATGTCAGATGTTGAATACCATTGGCCTGGCAGAATGACTGAAATTCTGCGGACATGAATTGTGGGCCATTGTCGGAAACAATAGTCTGCGGAAGACCTTCAATGCAAAAGATAGCAGACAACGCTTGGATGGTGGCGGAGGACGTCGTGGAAGACATCCGAACAACATAAGGAAAATTACTGAAGGCGTCGACCAGAACCAACCATCGAGCATTCCAGAAGGGACCAGCAAAATCAATGTGCAAGCGTTGCCAAGGGGAAGTGGCTTTTGGCCACGCAAAGACTTTCCGCGGCGGTGCGGACTGTTGTTCGGCACACGCCGGGCACGAAGAACACATATTCGTAATCGCAGCATCGATTCCGAACCAAGTACAGTGCTGACGAGCAAGTTGTTTCGTTCGCACTATACCCCAATGTCCTTGATGAAGAAGCCGTAAAACAGAGGACTGTAACGAACGTGGGACCACGACTCTGGACTGATCATTATCAGAACGCAACAACAAAACACCACGTCGAACAAAAAGTCTCTCCTTGGGAGCAAAAAATCGGCGAACCAACGGATCCTCGATCCGAGACTTTGACAAAGGCCATTGCGTAGCAACAAAACGTAAAACAGTAGCAAGGACGGGGTCAGCAGCTGTGGCTGTAGCGACACGACGAAAATCAATCGGAAACGATTCGACCACTGCATCGGTTTCCGAATCAATGAACATGCAAGCAAGTTCGGAAGAATCGAATGCTTTATCCTCAGCAACAGGCAAACGGGACAACGCATCGGCGTTTCCGTGCTTAGCAGTGGACCGATACAAGATATCGTAGCGGTACTGCGAGAGGAAAATAGACCAGCGAATGAATTTCTGCGCTGTACGTGGAGGTACAGGCTTGGTCGGATGAAAAAGCGATGTCAAAGGTTTGTGGTCTGTGATGATGGTAAAGTGACGACCATACAAGAAATCATGGAACTTAGTAACACCAAACACGAGAGCCAA
This sequence comes from Schistocerca piceifrons, assembly GCF_021461385.2. Taxonomy (NCBI): domain Eukaryota; kingdom Metazoa; phylum Arthropoda; class Insecta; order Orthoptera; family Acrididae; genus Schistocerca; species Schistocerca piceifrons. Next base: position 746,250,900 of record NC_060141.1, read on the forward strand.
AGCTTCTTTCTCTATCTGTGAATAATTTCTTTGCGCAGACGAGAGCAATTTGGACGCAAAGGCAATAGGGCGATCATGGGAGCCAACTTTGTGCGCAAGCACAGCACCGATCCCGAAATCCGATGCATCTACCATCAACAAAAGGGGTTTCTGGGGATCGAATGGCGTAAGGCAAGTAGTAGAAAGCAACGCCGATTTCAACTGGCGAAAGGCGCGTTCACATTCCGGCGTCCAGACGAACGGAACACCTTTACGGCGTAAGCGATGAAGCGGAGCTGAAATGGAAGAGGCATTGCGCACATATTTATGGTAATAATTAATTTTACCCAACACACTCTGTAGCTGTTTCAGATTTTTAGGGGACGGCAAGTCGTGTATGGCACGGAGGTGCTCTGGACTCGGATGTATGCCTTGGGCATTAATGACATGTCCCAGGTACGGTAAGTCACGAGCAAAAAACACACATTTGTCCTTCCTCAAGCGAAGACCATTTTGCCGCAAGACCTGAAATAATGTTCGTAAATTCGCAAGATGATCGTCTTCTGTCTGTCCGGAGATCACTATATCGTCCAGATAGTTTGCTGCAGTAGGGACCGATGCACAAATAGTTTGTAAATATTGCTGAAACAAGGCAGGGGCGGATGCACACCCGAAAGGCAGTCTTTTGAAGCGGTACAATCCAAGATGCGTGTTAACCACCAATACGCGCTGGGATTCGTCGTCCACCGGTATTTGCAAGTACGCATCGGCTAGGTCCAACTTTGAAAAATATTTTCCCGGGCACAGTTTAGCAAAAAGATCTTCCGGGCGGGGCAAAGGAAAAGTAGCAGTCACTAGCTGTGGATTCACTGTGGCCTTGAAGTCCACGCAAAGTCTCAATTTTCCGGAAGGTTTTGGCAAAATGACTAAGGGTGAGGCCCAGAGAGAAGCTTGCACACGGTCAATTACACCCTGTGATTCGAGATCGTGTAACGTTCTTGCGACCTCATCACGCAATGCGTGGGGAACATTGCGCGCCCTGAAAAATTTCGGTTGCGCGTTTACCTGCAGTTCTAAATGTGCTTCATAGTTTTTAGCGCAACCTAAGCCCGGTGCAAAAATGTCTGCAAATTCGTCACACAGCCGAGAAACACTGTCTGTAGGCACAGTCTGATTCACAGATAGGACCTGATTTACAATAGACATGTTAAACAACTTAAATAAATCTAGACCAAATAAGTTCACTGCAGAAGAAGAACGAAGAACGTAAAATGACACAAGTTTTGTTTGTCCCTTGAATGTTGCAAGAAGGCTGCACTGTCCTAACACAGGAATTTTCTGTCCGGAATATGTAGTTAGCTTAACATTTGCGGCACGCAACGGAGGTGCGCCCAGTTGTTTGTATGTGTCGTGATTGAGCAATGAAACTGCAGCTCCGGTATCGAGCTGGAATGGTATCACTTGGCCGTCAAAGTCTAAGTCCACAAAAAGTTTATTGTCCTGCTGACGACAAGAGCGACTGTTTTGTGCAATTGGAACAGACACTGGTACAGAATCACTTGCTAATTGACGTGATTTCCGGCGACGTCGACGCACAGTTTTTGTGGGACGATCACTGGTACTGTTAGAGAAAGTGTCACTGGACGAAGCGGAATTAACGACATGAATGTCCATAGGCGAAGGTCCACGAGCCTGAGTGTCCTTGGTTCGATTCCGGCGCGAAGCAAAGGGCCTGGAATGATTGTGATTGTCTGATCTGAGCTTTTTCTGGCAAACACTTTGAACATGTCCTTTCTTATTGCAGAAAAAGCAAATAGCTTGGCGTGACGGGCAATGTTCACGCGAATGTCTAGTAGCACACCGCGGGCATGATTTCACTGCATTTGTGTGCTGGCGCGGCACACCTGGCTTAGCACGCGGCGGTCGCTGTGCGTCCGTGCGCGAGGCCCGGGTACCGGGCCGCGCAGCGCGTCCAGCGGGCCGGTTAATGTTACACACGGCTGGCGAAGTTTCAAAAGATTCCTGAGCACAGTCCAGTGTGTCCTGTCTATCCAATATGTCTATCACTTGTTGAAGGGAGGGATTAACTAGTTTCAAAATTTGCTCCCGTATGCGAACATCAGAAACGTTCTGTGCAATTGCATCACGCACCATTGTATCTGAATAAGAAAGACCACAGTCACATTCAAAGGCACAGTCCCTAGTAAGTCCTTGCAATGTTGCTACCCACTCCCTATTAGTTTGACCGGCCGTACGTTTTGTACGAAAAAACGTATACCGTTTTGCAACCACATTAACTGTTTCTTTGAAATAGGCATCTAAGGCAGACAAAATTTCCTCGTATGACAAAGTTGCTACGTCGCGGCGGGGAAACAATTTCACTATCACACGGTATGTGGACACACCGACACAAGAAAGCAAAAACGGCTGCCGCTCATTACCTTGAATTCTGTAGGCAGCAAGGTGGAAGTTGAACTGGCGAGACCACTCTTGCCACGTCTCATCGGCTGCCACGTATGGTCGAAAGGGAGGTGCAACAGCGTTCAGTGGCAGCGGTAGCGAAGAAGCGGCGGCGGCCGCATCGGTTTGAATGGTACGTTGACCCTGGACGAGCTGTCCAAGGGCATCCAGTAACGCCTGCGTCTGCTGAGTCTGCAAGCGATAAAATTCGGACAGTACATCTGGTGAATGTGGCGAAGCCATGACACAAATAAATGTAAGCAATCAGAAATAAATGTAAGCAATCAGAAAAAGGTCCTTTTCCCTCGTCGCCAATAATTGTAGTGTCGGTAGCTGGACCGACACCGTGATGATGGTTGCTGAAAAGGAATGCTAAACTAACGCTGTGGCCGATAGTGCACGAACGGCAATAAGCATACGGGCGTGAAGTCTGGAACATAAAAACTTATGAATGAATAAGAAGAAAAGTATGTAGATGCTTTTTACTTAACTTTTATTGATTCCTCGGAATACATCTCTCTTGAATACTCGTAAGCTATAGGCACTGATACAAATGGCTCCTTGCTAGTTCGTAGCCATTAACTTCTGATGGCTATTCTGTCTCTCGGCTAATGAGAGAGAAAGGCTTCGTACAACTGGGCGATAGCTAGGTTCGCGTACAACTGGGCGGTAGCTTGGTTCTCGTACAACTGGGGTCGAGTCCACTCTCGTATCACGAGACCTGCCTTGGTGGTGGCGCTAGGTCTGCGATCACAGTGACGACACGCGGGTCCGACATGTACTACATGGACCGCGGCCGATTTAAACTACCACCTAGCAAGTGTGGTGTCTGGCGGTGACACCACATCCCCCCCCCCCCCCCCCCCGGGAACTTCTCATAGCAGACGAATGTAACTCCAAATGTTTGCCGATACAGTGCAACAGGCGGAATAGGGTGAACCAGCCCGCATTCGCCGATGGAAAACCGCCTTAAAAACCATCCACAGGCTGACCAGCACACCAGACCTCGATACTAATCCGCCGGGCGGACTCGTGCAGGGAACCGGCACGCCTTCCCGCTCGGAAAGCAGTGCGTCAGACCGCGCGGCTAACCGGGCGGGCTACGTAATTGTATTTCCTAGGTATTTATTTGAATTTACAGCCTTTAGATTTGACTGACTTTTCGTGTAACCGAAGTTTAACGGAATCCTTTCAGTACTCATATGGATGACCTCTCCGATCAATTGCAGTAACAGGAGCCTAATACTTCTGGAAGGAAAGGTAGCAGAGTCTACTTGTACAGCGAGATTATATTAATTCTATTGTACAAGGAAAAAGACGTTGTGAGACAAGTGAGCCATAACTTGTGTCGTATTCGCAATTGTGATGGGACTCGTTAAAAAATGCGTTATACAACATATGTATTGCTATACCATGATCCATGTGTCAAAAATCAGACTCAAACACTGTTTTCTGTGCAGAAAAAAGAGCTATGATCATCAAATGTGTTTTATAAGGTTACTGGCCAATTGCATAGTGCCGCGCGGGGTAGCCGTGTGGTCTAGGCGCATTGCCACGGCTCGACGGCTACCGCCGTCGGAGGTTCGGATCCTCCCTCGGTCATAGGTGTGTGTGTGTTGTCCTTAGCCTAAGTTAGTTAGATTAAGTAGTGTATAAGCCAAGGGAAATACGACCTTAGCTGTTTGGTCCCACAGGAAATTACCACAAATCTTACCACAACTCCGTAGCAGTGACTCTTTTTTCGCTGTAACACGCTCCTTGCTAAGCAGGCGCTTCTCACTAAGCAGATGACATCTCCAAAAACCCAGTAGTTTAATGCTGCACTTGTCACGGGTAAGATGAAGAGGAAGACGTTTTCCTCTCTAGCTCTGTTTCTTAGTGAGTGGCACATGCTACCGTAGGGAAAATGTGTCTGTTTATGTTCTACAATAAAATTATGCGCACATGTTATAATCGGATACTCGTCTTATAAGTGATCCAGAGTTGGGACAGCCATGAAAAGAACACAATCGCAACACATCTGGACAGATCGTGGTTCTGCTGTCCTTAGCTACGAGGACATAATAAAACATGTTTTCCACTCTTTGGGCTATAGGAAGTGGCGAATCAGACAAAATCATTTTCAATCATACAGCGTAGTAACTAGAAATACCACCATTACTTTGGCTGCCAGAGTAGTTCTTTTGTGAAATCGATTTCCATGTTAAAGTTCTATTGGCATTCATTACATTAATCAAAATATCCACGGGTGTATTGCCGATCTACAGTGTCCAACACCCACAATATTTCTGCGATCAAACATATCGCCATCATCAGGTGAACTGACGGACTGAGCTCCTGTGAACGTGCCGGCACGGAGATCCGTACGCTATGGCTGCCCAGGGGGAACAGGGTTCGGTCGCGGCGGCGGCCGATTTAAATCCCCTCCACCCGCGGTGCTCCCCCCGCCGTCCGCGCCCCGTGCCACGGTCACGTGGTGGAACAGATTGCGACGGCGTCTGAGATGACGTCGGTGTGATGGCTCTGTCCGCCGTGGTCGTCACAACTATACGTTTGCTCGATTTACTCTTGATTAACCCAATCGCAGGTTCCAAAAAAAAAAAAAAAAAAAAAAAAAAAGGCTCTGAGCACTATGCGACTTAACTTCTGAGGTCATTAGTCGCCTAGAACTTAGAACTAATTAAACCTAACCAACCTAAGGACATCACAAACATCCATGCCCGAGGCAGGATTCGAACCTGCGACCGTAGCGGTCGCTCGGCTCCAGACTGTAGCGCCCAGAACCGCACGGCCACTCCTGCCGGCTCGCTGGTTCTCAAGCCCTGCTAAGATTATAGTCACAGTCACGGTTTATAAGGTCGTCATTGGTGCGAATTTCGATGGCCTCTCTAACAACGCTGTCCCAGTATCTCGACGTCTGTACCAGAATCCTCGTGCTGATACTGGGACAGCGTTGTTAGAGAGACCATCGAAATTCGCACCAATGACGACCTCATAAACCGTGACTGTGGCTATAATCTTAGCAAGGCTTGGGAACCAGCGATTGGGTTAATCAAGAGTAAATCGAGCAAACGTATAGTTGTGACGACCACGGCGGAGAGAGCCATCATACCGACGTCATCTCAGACGCCGTCGCAATCTGTTCCACCGCGCGACCGTGGCGCGGGGAGCGGACGACGGGGATAGCGCGCCGCGGGCGGAGGGTATTTAAATCGCTCGCCGCCGCGACCGAACCCAGTTCCCCCTGGGCAGCCATAGCGTACGGATCTCCGTGCCGGCACGTTCACAGGAGCTCAGTCCGTCAGTTCTGATGATGGCGACATGTTCGATCGCCGAAATATTGTGCCGGTTGGACACTGTAGACCGGCAGTACACCCGTGGATATTTTGATTATCAAATACGCCGGGAGAAACTCAAGAATCACATTCATTACATTGTTTATAAACCATTATAGGCCTTGATTGTCTTTTTATTAAGTAGAGTATCAACATATTACTTTTTACTATTACCAAATGATCCATCACATCTAGATTCTTCAACACCATGCACATATCTAGCTAAAAACGTAATTCTTATGTGTTCTAATTTTAGGGGTCCTAACCATAAAATATATTATGATCCAGACCATATTATCTAGCGTTATTCAGACCCAGTAGGCAACTTCCAGAATGATGTTAGAGAAACATATACGAAAACTTTAATAGATAGTGGTATAGTTCTGTTAGGCAAATCCAATGTCTCCTCCACGTGTTCTATACCACAACCAACCAGAACCTCTTGGGCAGATGCGCAGTTGTTCTTTGCATTCTGAGATTTGCTCTCACTAGAATTTTCCGTGCTAATCTGATTATGACGAATAGATAGATACCCAGATGCGCAACCCACCAAGATACAGATGATAATACTGCTCCAGTACCCTATTTGGTTTTGGTATTTTGTCGGACCAGTTTGGTGGGATGGACATGCTTCCATCAAGTCGTACCTACATTACTTATCTGGATGACTGTGGGTTGATCTAGCGTCAGTCACTCTTAAGAAATTTATAAGTCTGTCACTTCGCTATTATTGTGCAGGTCAGCCCCTGGTACGCAGGAGTACAGGTGACACTTTACACGTCTACCATATCTAGCTTTGCTACTCTTTCCACCATCTAATATGCGTCTGCTCGACATATTATCGCCTTCAGACATTTACACAACTGACAGTTAGGTCTCTCCGTAGCATTACCAGAATTAGCCTCTCTAGAGTTTTTGCCCATGTTCATAAGACACCAGAAAAACTCTCTGGGAAAGGTGATGCTTCTGACAGTTTTAGAAACGGTAAATAACAACAGGGTGTCCCAGTCTTCTTTGAGTAACGTGTGCCATATCACAAGGTGTAACACGTCTGATGAAAGGATGATCGTCCCATCCTTTCCCTACTGATAGAGGGAAAAAATATATTTCTACAGCATACTAATTTACTTAAGAGAAATATCCAGCAGTGTCAGGAAAAAAAGAAATTTTATTTATAAGCAATAATTCTTCAAATATTTTTACAACAAAAGGACAATGACGGGAGGAGCTTGCAGACAGACGGAGTTCTAGTCAACACTGGATGATTTAACAGTAATGTACATCACCTACAACACCCAGTAACGGCGAGTTACAGATTGGTGAGTGGCACACTGTTGTGGCATCCCATATGACTCATTTATGACAGCAGTGGTCAATATTGATCTTACCCACCCACCCACCCACACGCGCGCGCACACACACACACACACAGGAGCACGCGCGCTCGAGCGCGCGGGGGTGGAATTGTTGTTGGAGGTAATATGTTGAACTTATTCTGCTGTAAACACACATAGCATAGCTGCGGTACGTCTGTTTATAGATGAGATAATCCGTTGAGACGTGCTGTAATGAGTACATATGGAACTAATGATGACGCCACATATACCGAATACACGACATATTCTGCAAGAAAGGGGGCTGCCAGAAAGACAGGAATGAGATTGTTGATAAATATAAGACAGGCGATGGAAAGTGAATGACCTCCTGTTGTAAATAAATTTATATGTCAAATCACAACCCCTGGCGTCCAGATATATGAGTATGAGTAGCTCTTATGTACTCCTCGGCTTAAGAACATTGTGTTACCAGGCTGGAGGCTACATAACTACAGAATGGATCGAGCGTTTCATCCAGTGCAAGACTCTTTAAGGTATAGTGAACTATAATGAACAGTACTTATAATGTAGTTTATTCTATGCGAATTACATCCATGTGGCGTCAGTTAACGGATAACTTGCGGAACTGCATTAGTTTGTCTACTGGAGGCAGTAAGAACAGTCCAAAATGATTTAAACCGTCATGCGATTCAAGACCAAGAAAAGCTTATCAACTATGTGTTGCCTGTATACAGTTTTAATTAACTACTACATGGAGATTATTAACACTGTCTCCAACAAAGACGACGTGAGTATTAGTCAGAAGTGAAGCATGAGTATAAGAAATACATTTCCCTCAATCTAAGACATTGTTCTCCATAATACGGACAGAAAAGGATATGGCCCAGTTACGACTGCCGCCCCCCCCCCCCCCCCCCCAGACAATACTGACCACAACGGCAGGTCTGTGTGGTAGCCCGCAACTGCTGTCGTAACTGAATCATCAGGGATGGGATGCCGTAACCGTACACCGCACAACAGTCCTTACCTAACCGCTACTGGGTGATGTGGGCCAGGTACATCACTGTTGAATCTCTAGGATTGACGACGGCTCTATGTTCCATCCTGCAACCTCCTCTTGTCACAGTCCATCGCATGTCAACCAGATTTCGGTTTTTCCAAGCGCAACTGGGCATTTCTCGTAAATAAATTAGTATGCTGTAGAAATGTATTTTTTTCCCCTCTCAGTGCGGATGAGTTGGGATGATCACTCGTTCATCAGACATGTTACAGCTAAGGTCTGGTGCAAGCTATTGACTCGAGACTGCAAGACCTGCTTGTTATTTACGGTTTCTAAGAACATCAAAAGCGTCAACTTCCCCAGCTATTTTTACAGGTGTCTTAAGAATCATCAGCAATGGCGGGCGAAGCCTTCAGGGGTAAGAAGCAGTCATTCTGCCAATGGCCTCATCAAAGACGCAGAGGAGCGGACAGAGGTTCAGGGTACTCTCTTGACCTTGGAATGATCACTGGCATGAAAATGCAGAAGACAGTGGAAACCACTGAATTAAAGACAAAAAGTGTGTATCGATAGGCGTGTAATTAAAAAGTGTGTCATGATGATCTCTCCAGCGGCAACAGATTGCGGAATTGATCCCCATTCGGAACTCTAGGAGGGGACTGAAAAGGGGGATGTGACTATGACAAAAAGATTGAACAGTAAATCAAAGGGTAATGTCCTACGAGTCGGGGCGTGGAATATCAGAACTTTGAACGTGGAGGGGCAGCTAGAAAATCTGAAAAGGGAAATGCTAAGATTCACTCTAGATACTGTGGCGGTCTGTGACGTGAAACGCAAAGAAGAAAAGGGATTTCTGGTCAGATGAGTATAGGTTAATATCAACAACAGCAGAAAATGGTATAAAGGAAGTAGGATTAGTTATGAGTAGGACGGTAGGCCAGAGAGTGAGTTACTGTGAACAGTTCAGTGATAGGGCTGTTCACATCAGAATTGACTGCAAACCAACACTGACAATGATAGTTCAGGTGTATGTGCCGACACCGCAAGCCAAAGATGATGAGAGAGAGAAATCATATGGAGATATTGAGGAGATGAAGATCTAATAGTCATGGAGGATTGGAATGCCGTTGGAGGGAAAGGAGAAAAACAAAACATACTGGGTTGTAGGGCGTACCCTGGAGCAGGTACCGAGCGAGGTGGCGCAGTGGTTAGCACACTGGACTCGCATTCGGAAGGACGACGGTTCAATCACGTCTCCGGCCATCCTGATTTAGGTTTTCCGTGATTTCCCTAAATCGCTTCCTTTGAAAGGGCACGGCCGATTTCCTTCCCCATCCTTCCCTCACCCGAGCTTGCGCTCCGTCTCTAATGACCTCGTTGTCGACGGGACGTTAAACACTAATCTCCTCCTCCTCCTGGAGCAGGTACCGACTCAAGTCACAATTTAGTAGTGATGAAAAACAGGCTGTAGTTTAAGAGATTAGTGACGAAAAATCAGTGCGCAGTGAAGTGGGATACTCAGAAATGTGGACATACGCCTGAAGTTCGCTGTGGCTATAGATACTGCGGTAAGGAACAGCTGAGTAGGCAGCTCAGCTGAAGAGGAATGGACATTTCTAGAAAGGACAGTGATAGAAGCTGAAAAGAAAAAATAGGTACAAAGAGTGTTATTGCGAAGAAACCATGGGTAACAGTAGAAATACTTCAGTCGATCCATGAAAGAAGGAAGTACAAAAATGTTCAGGGAAAGTCAGGAATACAGAAGAATTCAAGTCACTTAGAAATGAAATAAACAGGAAATGCAGGGAAGCTAAGAGGAAGTGGCTACTTGACAAATGTGAAGAAATAGAAAATGAAATGATTGTCGGAAAGGCTGACTCAGCGTGTATAAAAGACAATGAACCTTTGGTGAAATTGAAAGCGAGGGTGGTAGCATTAAGAGCGCAGTAGGAATTCTACTTTTAAATGCAGAGGGGAGAGAGAGAGAGAGAGAGGGGGGGGGGTGAGAGAGAGAGAGAGAGAGGGGGGGGGGTGAGAGAGAGAGAGAGAGAGAGAGAGAGCAGATAGGTGGAAGGAATACACTGGAGTCTCTATGAGCGGCAATATAAATACGTGACTGGAGAAAAAACAGGAATCGATGTAAAAGAGATAGGGGATCCAGTTTCAGAGTCAGAATGTGCGTCAGCCCGACTAATGATGTCACCACGCGCCGCCAAATATTTTGTTTCCCCGTCACCTTGATTTCCAGGTAAACTCAATTTCTATTTAACCAATTTCTTTTCTGTAAAAGTAAAGAACAAGTCAAAGAGCTTGTAAAGTTTAATTTCCTTGTTTCATTTGTCTGTACTGTGTACCAAATAATATGATTATTACACAGGTCATTTTGTTTAATTTTCTTGTTTGTGAAGGTCATTGTAGGATGATTTTCAACAGGATGTTCGCTATGTTTTTGTAAGACATCAGTGACACGATTGTTAATTAGTTTGTGTATGTGTGTACAGACACAGAAAGACGGCGGAAGCACTGGCACTCGCAGATGACTGTTGTACTGCGACAGGTGGCGAGACATCTGGTTTGGCGACTGGAGGACCTACGTGTCTAGGGCAGTGACAGCCGGCTTTCAGAGTCAGCTGGGCTCCGCCGGACCCAGAGCAGTCAGAAGTCTGACTGGCGCGTGCCTTCACGAGTGACGTTGTTCTCATGTCAACACAAAGAGAGCGAGCCGGATCAGCGCTGGGGTGAAGGGACACGTGTCAAGCAATCCTGTCGGCACGACATTCAAGCAGCTGCCGTTCAGTACTCCAGGCGTCTTCACAACAAGTGCAGGTGCCACCATCAATAAATCAACTGAGTAACCTTTTTCTCCCAGTGTGGAAAACACATTCCGTGTTACTCATCGCGCACTAAGGCGAACTACGTAACGGGGTTAGACTGTTTGTTCCAGGAAGAGAACTCGTTTTTGAAGTACGGCTTGCCAAAAGCGGAACCAGTAACTCATCCCAAATTGTTATTTCCTAGCGAAATCTGACATTAAACTCTGTTCATCATATGAATGAACCTGATGTAAACACTAAGTCATGTATACTTCCGCGTTTGCTTGAATCTCATTAGATTTCATTTCACATTTAGCGGAAGCCAACTAGTGTCCAGTGCAGTCAAGTACGTTCTATGCTGTGTCACACGCACATGGACCGCGCAATAATGAAAAAATGATTCTGAGCACTATGGGGCTTAACTTCTGAGGTCATCAGTGCCCTAGAACTTAGAACTACTTAAACCTAACGACATCACACACATCCATGCCCGAGGCAGGATTCGAACCTGCGACCGTAGCGGTCGCGCGCTTCCAGACTGGAGCGCCTAGAACCGCTCGGCCACTCCGGCCGGCGCGCAATAATGAAGGACAACAGCTTCACCGGCGCATTAAATTTGGACACCACTGGCCAGCCAGCGGTCTAACTAACCTGCAATGATGTGAGCAGCTGCAGTTCAGATGTAAAAAGAGACGAGCAAAGAAACAATATCGCTTCGAATGTCATTTAATTTTTAAAGAGAATGAAATAATATTCGGAGAAACTCCAGCAATGCTGCGTGCTTCTTATGTGCACTCGTTCTCGCCTCACACAGTGTTCTGTTACAAACAAGAGTGATGAACATTTCTAACCTAAACATAGGGTAATTTTTCTGAGCGAGTTGTGTGTAATGCAAAAGCATACTGTAGGGATTTCACCGTACTGATGAATACTAAAGCCACCAAAGTTATTATTTACAATGAGTCGTCTCGTAAACTCTTAGCTCCTTCCTTATCCGAATCCGAGAAATACATTTCGGTTCTGGAAGTGTTACCTACTACGTTGATAGCGAGTCTATCAACAACAGAATCCACGAAGCCAACTAGGCGCCGCATTTTCTGTTCTTCTTTTATGAAGAGCCGTTCTATGTCTCCAGACACTTCAAGATTCGACTGTACAAAACCCTCATTCAGCCTGTTGTTCTATATGGCTGTGAGACATGGAGTATCCGAAAACAGGACCTCCATAAGGTCCTTGTTTTTGAGAGAAAAGTGCTTCGGAAAATCTTCGGTCCGGTTCTGGATGCAGATACAGGGGAATGGAGGATCAGATACAACCAACAGCTTGAGGAATTATACCAGCAGCCCAACATAGCAGGAACTGTCAAAGCCAAACGAATGCAGTGTACCGGCCATGTGGCCCGGATGGAGGATCACACATGGCCTCGGAAGCTCCTGGATTTCACACCTACAGGAAACAGACCGCCAGGGAGACCCAAGAAGCGTTGGAGGGATGGACTCCATGAAGATTTAAAACAAATGTCAATAGATGTGGACGAATAGCGGATAGCAGCAATGGACAGAATGCAGTGGAGGAGGAAACTTGTAGATGCGTGCGGTCCACTGGGCCTGATCACGTGGTAGTAGTAGTAGTAGTAGTAGTTCTACATCCCGCCAGCGTTCGGCAGTGACGTGTGAAAAAGCTGCGTCCGTTAGTTTCAGTACGCCTGGCGGCATAACAGTCTTATTACTTCTCGGGGCAAATCCCGCAGGTTGGCTCCTGATCAGTTCTGTACGGTTCATATTGAAATGGTGCAGTAGCAAAGGTAAAAATACAGCATTTGTATGATGTGCTCGATGCTGTGAAAATGATTGTTTTTCATGTTTCTACGATCTTATCTACCTCTGTGGTGTAAAACGGTGGACATACCGAGTGATCAAAAAGTCAGTATAAATTTGAAAACCTTATAAACCACGGAATTATGTAGATAGAGAGGCAAAAATTGACACACGTGCTTGGAATGACATGGGGTTTTATTAGAACAAAAAAAGAAAAAAAGTTCACAAAATGTCTGACAGATGGCGCTGGACAGCAAAACTGCTATCGTGATTGGTGAGAGGTACGCCGATATGTTACAGAATCGCATCATCCCCAGGCTGGCTGATGAACACCTGCTGGAACGTACGATGTTTATGCAGGATGGCGCTCAACCCCATATTGCTAGACATGTGAAAGATCTCTTGCGCGCGTCGTTTGGCGATGATCGTGTGCTCAGCCGCCACTTTCGTCATACTTGGCCTCCCAGGTCCGCAGACCTCAGTCCGTGCTGTTATTGGCTTTGGGGTTACCTGAAGACGTAAGTGTATCGTGATCGACCGACATCTCTAGGGATGCAGAAAGACAACATCCGACGCCAATGCCTCACCATAACTCCGGACATGCTTTACAGTGCTGTTCGCAACATTATTCCTCGACTACAGCTATTGTTGAGGAATGATGGTGGACATATTGAGCATTTCCTGTAAAGAACATCATCTTTGCTTTGTCTCACTATGTCATGCTAATTATTGCTATTCTGATCAGACGAAGCGCCATCTTTTATATTTTTTTGGTTCTAATAAAACCCCAAGTCATTCTAAGCATGTGCGTCAATTTATCCCTCTCTATCTAGATTATTCCGTGATTTATTCACTTTTCAAATTTATACTGACTTTTTGATCACCCGTTAGTACAAATAAAGAGGATTTCGTTTCTAATTTTTGCCTCAAAAATTAAATTGTTATGTTTTCTTAATTTAAGCAATTTTTATGATCAGTCTTTCATTAAAAAAAATTGAAATTTGTGGTAAGGTTTTATGGGACCAAACTGCTGAGGTCATCGGTACCCTAAGCTCACACACTACCCAATCTAACTTAAACTAACTTACGCTAAGGACGACACATACACCCATGCCCGACGGAGGACTCGAACCTCCAACGGGACGAACCGTTCGGACCGCGCAAGACCCAGACCGCGCGGCTAACCCGCGCGGCAGTCTTTCCTAAAACATCGACAATTAAGAATTTGTATTTGAAATGAAAAAAGGAATTTAGCGTCCAGTATGCAATAAGAAACAAGAAGAAGTGCATTATTCATAAACAATGATGATGAATTTTATAATTACGAGATGTATTTCAAATGGAACTAGAAAAACAATATTATGCTGGACAGATTAGAACCAACGAACCATTGAATGTATATTGTCAGCAGACCACTACGTTACCGGCTGCGCTACATAGATGTTGCCGCAGCGTCAATCAACTGTAGTACATGCAGTCACTAGGAAAACTTCAAAGCCGTTTATCTTCGTAAATGCATGAAAAACATTAAGAACAGCCTATATCGTGGCACTTTTTAACCGTCTCCACACGCGTGTTTCACAGCGAAAGAGAAAGCTCCCTCAGCCGTTTGCATACTGCGCATTAACAGAGCGACAATCAGAGCACAACGCTGCAGAGGCCGTGACTAAAGGATTTTTGAAATAAAAACTACGTGGTTAAGGCGTGATTAAATAAAATGTTGATGGTTATTAATACATTTGAATATCTTAAAGTTTCATTTAACGTAACTTAGTAATAATATATCTAATACACAAGTAGGACCTACTTCCAAGAGCGGAATACCAGTGCACGTCTCCTACGGCTTCCGACCCATCATCGCGTTTGGGTTTGTTACGTCAGGTTTTTTCTTATGATGAACTGATTATAGTAATCATGCTCAGTGGCGCACAATCACGTAGTTCTTTGACAGTCAGCGAACCTGCTATTACCGCTCCATGTTGCACTATTAACAGACCATACAACTGTCCTCGTAGCAGAGTTGTCACACTCATACCAACCAACGAGATGCCTGGGTGTTCCAGTTGATGTCGCCAGATGTTTCCCGTCAGATATCCTCAGCCGCTCACACGAACCGACAAACAGAGAGCAGAACGATTAACAGGACGCCAAAATCAGTGAATTATTCGTAGGCTGTGCTAGCTCAATCAAATCAGTCTTATGCCTATTTACAAACACACCTACATAACTTTTAAAGATCAATATTGGACCTCAATGTGGGGTTTCACAAGTTTTTGTTCTTTATGTTTCAAAAAAAATGGCTCAAATGGCTCTGAGCACTATGAGACACAAACATCTGAGGTCATCAGTCTCCTAGAACTTAGAACTACTTCAACCTAACGAACCTACGGACATCACGCACATCCGTGCCCGAGGCAGCATTTGAACCTGCGACCAGAGCGGTCGCGCGGTTCCAGACTGAAGCGCCTAGAACCGCACGGCCGGCTATCATTGTTTCCGTGCATTCACAAGATGTTTTTCAAAAGTAATAATGTGGTATTCTGGAGCTGAATGAGAGACATGACAAGTACTTTAAAGCAATTATATGCTATGTTTTGGGCCTCACAACGAGGCTTTACAAGGTTTTGTTCTTTTGAAATGATTTTTTGCTGTTCTAACCTGTTTTACAAACCATTCATGTGCTACATATTCGATGTCATAGTGAGGCTTAACAAGCTTTTGTTTTCCTTTTTTAAACCGTTTTCGTGCTGTTCCAAGAATTGTTCTCAAAGCGATCATATGCTATTATTTTTTATTTGTCAGTTCTTGCAATCTAGTGGTTTATTTTATCATTTTTACATTTGTACATTTGTTATATCCCCTATTTTGTTGCCGTTTATTGTCACATTTTCGTCACAGATAATCTTTTAGTATGTTGTTGCTGTAGACTTCAATCAAGAGACTGGTTCGATGCAGCACTCCATGCTACTCAATCCTGTGCAATCTTCTTCATCTCCGAGTAACAACTGCAACCTACGTCCTTCTGAATCTGCTTAGTGCATTCATCTCTTGATCTCCCTGTACGTTTTTTACTCTCCACGCTTCCCTCCAGTACTAAATTCAAACGATACATAATGATATTTAATATTTTTATTGACAGCATTAGTTTGTGTTTTCACATAGTTTCATCCACTTCTACACATGCGTTCGTAAGTCTGTATTATGTTCAGTGACAAATGTGATATCAAGTGTTCATGTTTTCTATTTGTAAATGCACTGGGTTACATATGTTTCACGATTTTTGTACGTTGTTTTAAGTCCTTCCGAGTGTTGTGACTTCATTTAGTTTTGAACATCCACCACAGTGACTGAGTGCACCATATCTTTATAATTCATATAGCCTACTGTTGTACACAAGGAACACATGAGTTTAGACTCACCTTTTCACACGATGACACGGCTCATATAATGTTAAATTTTTGTATTTATTTGTATAATTCACTGTTATTGAGTGTCCATCTTACATTTGAGAAATATTTTATGTAAATACACTCCTCTCATCTTTCAGTTATTCCACAGTCTATGGGATGATTGTGTCGTAGTTTGAAACAACTTTTGCATTTTGTTTGTAAGGAAATCCT
Organism: Schistocerca piceifrons; assembly: GCF_021461385.2. Taxonomy (NCBI): domain Eukaryota; kingdom Metazoa; phylum Arthropoda; class Insecta; order Orthoptera; family Acrididae; genus Schistocerca; species Schistocerca piceifrons. Next base: position 746,267,261 of record NC_060141.1, read on the forward strand.
GTAACTTCAGTGAATGGCAAATTTTGAGAATCCTCTGCAGTTCACAGGCAGACATTTTCAGGCTATTATTGTGAGTGAACATTCACGGACAAGTACGCTAATGCACAGATGCGTGGTTGGCACGAAACAGAAAATTGCGCCTGGAAACTAGATATCAGTTCAAAACTCGGAACGTCCATTATGTGGTGTACCCTGCTGTGATACTTATCATATGAAGAAGCATTACTAATCATTGGGAACTAAATCTGATAAAATTTATTAACACTTCTGAATGAATTACTAAAAAAAAGGCAAAAAATATAAAAAAACTATAAATCTATTTGTAACTTCGCCAGCGCCCAGTGCCAGTCCGAAGTCCGGATCGAAAACAAGGATGAGAAATAGATGCAACAGGTGTAAAATTATTCAAACATTGCCTGACTGCTTCACATGTAGCAGTTTGCTGGCAAATGCAAGGACATGGTGATTGAGCAGGCACAATGTCTGTACTGTGGCGGCTGGCCGGTGTGGCCGAGAGGTTCTAGGCGCTTCAATTTGGAACCGTGCGACCACTACGATCGCAGGTTCGAATCCTGCCTCGGGCATGGATGTGTGTGATATCCTTAGGTTAGTTAGGTTTAAGTAGTTCTAAGTTCTAGGGGACTGATGACCTCAGATGTTAAGTCCCATAGCGCACAGAGCCATTTGAACCATTTGTTGTACTGTGGCAAATGTAATTACGCCGAGTACACTGTGCCAGCATAACAAAACCCATATATAAATCTACGTACGATATATTTGAATTATTAACAAGTAACATAGACAGTTATATTCTTTTATCGTTAGTAGTACAAATACAGATCACATTCCGTCTATTTGTACAAAATCTGTTTTCCAGAACTGATTTGAAACACCTTTGATCGATGAGAAATAACGTGCGAAAGTTAAAACTCTGTTCTTAGTGCGATTTTTCTTGCTACTTTGCTGTGTTGTTAGCCAATGTTGGACATTAAACTCATTGATCTAAAAGGGTGGCGGCCTTAAAATAGGGTGTTAGAATGAGACTGGCATTGAAGCATTAATAGAAAACGGTATTTGTAAAAGAAGTATCGAATACACCCTACTTTCATCTTTTCATAAAAATCAACACCTTTTCAACTAGTTTGTAGATTATCGGAAAATAGGGGAATAAAAATTTTTATTCCTTATCTTTGTGCTATTAATCTATTGCACTCGAAATTTTATTTTCATCGTGTTCACTCTACTATATATGCGAATCCGAATTTTACGTTATTTTCGGGCTTCATTTTCGCGCCGAAATTTCATTCCAATTATACAACCTGTAATGTTTTATAGAACATAGTTTTTTAGCAAAATCAGAACGAAAAAATGGCATTTTTTACGTTTTAACGAAATTTTCAATTTTGCGCTTAATTCTTTCTGTACTGGAGAGTGCTACGCAAATGAAGCTTTATATTTGAAAACCTAGTATTGTCAGGTTACTACATGCCAAGTTTCACGTTCGTCATAGCATTAGTCCAGGAGATGCAAGAAGCCAAACTTATAAGTTTTTTCGGGTCCTTTTTTGGGATAATTTTACCTACAATTTTATGGCTCAATATGGCTCGTAAAATTCTTTTCATTATTATTCGTAAGAGAACGCATAAAGTTGTACAAGATCACCAAATTTTATTTCTGTACAAAAACTATTGTCCGAGATATTACAGCTCAAAGACGCCCAAAATTCACGCTGTCTCTGTGCGAGTCGTAATCAGTCCAGAAGCGTTCAGCACAGGGCGGGTTGGGCAGCGCGGGCCGCTCTGGTCCCGGCGGCGGCTCCGAGGGACAGACAGGCAGGCAGCGCAGGTAGCCGGACCACGCCGCGGGCCGCGGAGCCTCAGCGCGCCAAGCAGATGGTGCGCCTCCAGCAGTCAAAGGGTTCATAGGCGTGGAAGAAGGGGCTGGAACCGACAAGATACAAATAACCACGGCAAAATTTTTTTGTGGCAGCGAAGCTCGGGGTTCTTCTTACACTTCTTAGCCACTTGTCTGCTAGACAAACTGTAGTGTTGGCAGAAGAGCCAACACTGTGTTGCTGGAGGAGGCCGAAATGCACGAGTTTAATTACACGCTGACTGGCGCGAGGTTATCGTCTCGGCTAATGAGAGCGTATTTGTCAGTGTAGCTTCGCTAGCAAAGTCGGCTGTACAACTGGGGCGAGTGCTAGTAAGTCTCTGTAGACCTGCCGTGTGGTGGCGCTCGGTCTGCAATCACTGACAGTGGCGACACGTGGGTCCGACGTATACTAATGGACCGCGGCCGATTTAAAGGCTACCACCTAGCAAGTGTGGTGTCTGGCGGTGACACCACATTCCTCCCCCGCAAATCGCCCGCCGTGTTGACGTATTCGACGAGGTGGGGAGCCTAACAACAGGCGAGGCTGTGCCACCCGCACCCGGCCATTCGGTCCGAGGGGAGCTAGGAAACGCCTGAAAACCTAGTCCAGGGTGCACGCCAACATGCGGTGTATTTGGGGACCGTATGTTAAATAAGTTCTGGAATTATTCAGCGAACCTCCGAACTGTACAACCGAGATATCACCATATGAATTATTGATAGCTAAGAGTCCTGAAGCTATGATCGAACGATTGTTTAAAGAGCTAACATGAGTTTAGAAGAAAATAGTAACCTGGGTATGAAAATGTTAGTATCCAAAGGGGAGTCTGCAAAGACGAGACATGAAAAGAAACTAAAACCAATTGAATATTTCGTGTGTGATACTGCACTAATAAGGGCTCATAGGAACTCTTCTAAGCAGATTCCAAGCTAAAGATACTCTACGAAATTTTTGAAGGGCCACATATGGTCAGGAGGGTGCCCCATCCAAACGTCTTGGAAGTACACTACAGGCCATTAAAATTGCTACACCACGAAGATGATGTGCTACAGACGCGAAATTTAAACGACAGGAAGAAGATGCTGTGATATGCAAATGATTAGTTTTTCAGAGCTTTCACACGAGGCTGGCGCCGGTGGCGACACCTACAATGCGCTGACATGAGGAAACTTTCCAATCGATTTCTCACACACAAACAGCAGTTGACCGGCGTTGCCTGGTGAAACGTTGTTGTGATGCCTCGTGTAACGAGAAGAAATGCGTACCATCACGTTTCCGACTTTGATAAAGGTCGGATTGTTGCCTATCGCGATTGCGGTTTATCGTATCGCGACATTTCTGCTTGCGTTGGTCGAGATCCAATGACTGTAAGCAGTATATGGAATCGGTGGGTTCAGGAGAGTAATACGGTACGCCGTGCTGGATCCCAACGGCCTCGTATCACTAGCAGTCGAGATGACAAGCATCTTATCTTCATGGCTGTAACGGATCAAGCAGCCACGTCTCGATCCCAGAGTCAACAGTTGGGGACGTTTGCAACACAACAGCCACCTGCACGAACAGTTCGACGACGTTTGCAGCAGCATGGACTATCAGCTCGGAGACCATGGATGTGGTTACCCTTGACGCTGCATCACAGACAAGAGAGCCTGCGATGGTGTACTCAACCTGGGTGCACGAATAGCGAAACGTCATTTCTTCGGATGAATCAAGGTTCTGTTTACAGCATCATGATGGTCTCATCCGTGTTTGGCGATACCGCGGTGAATGCACATTGGAAGCGTGTATTCGTCATCGCCATACTGGCGTATCACCCAACGTGATGGTATGGGGTGCCATTGGTTACACGTCTCGGTCACTTCTTCTTCGCATTGACGGCACTTTGAACAGTGGACGCTACATTTCAGATGTGTTACGACCCGTGGGTCTACCCTTCATTCGATCCCTGCGAAACCTTACATTACAGCAGGATAAAGCACGCGCCTTTCTGGATACAGAAATTGTTTGAATGCTGCCTGCCCAGCACATTCTCCAGAGCTGTCACCAACTGAAAACGCCTGGTCAATGGCGGCCGAGCAACTGGCTCGTCACTATACGCCAGTCACTACTCTTGATGAACTGTGGTATCGTGTTAAAGCTGCATGGGCAGCTGTACCTGTACACGCCATCCAAGCTCTGTTTGACTCAATGCCCAGGCGAATCAAGGCCGTTATTACGGCCAGAGGTGGTTGTTCTGGGTGCTGATTTCTCAGGATCTATGCATTCAAATTGCCTGAAAATGTAATCACATGTCTGTTCTAGTATAATTTATTTGTCCAATGAATACCTGTTTATCATCTGCATTTCTTCTTGGTGTAGAAATTTTAATGGCCAGTAGTGTAAGTTCGAGTAGATGACAGTATTGAAATGAACAGAGAATTTTTTTAGTTTCTGAAATTATTGCAGAAAAATATGACGTTTTTGAGATTTGACTGAGGTGTTATGTTGGTATTATTACAATGATGATATGTATTATTCTGTTGAGGTACGTTTATGGTTAATAAGATGATGCTATATGAGGAATTTGATCATGTATTCACATATGTATATGAATAATGAGTAGAGGTTAGGGACTCTGATTTGTGAAAAGTATGTTGGAGACCAAGAATCGTACTTTAAGAGTTATGAAATGTGTGTACATGTGTGAATGTATCACAACACTGCTATTCATGAGATTTCGTTTCTACACACTTCTACTGTAATTTCTCGACCTGTGAAATTTTATTTGTATCAAACTGTCAATGTAGCAGAAACTGGTTTCGTATGGAAGTAAGTGACCTTGATGTAATGGGTTGTGGGCGCCCAGCTGTGCTAGAGTCACCTGGAAAAAATCCATGAGGTGGAGAAAAAGAGGCCATTAACTTCACTTTTGACATTTCTTTGTAGGAAGCATCGTGAATTCGACATGCTCATACTTGAAGACATATTATTACACTTTGGAGCTCATAATTTTTAATATTTACTGAAATGCCATATGGCTAGTGAATGACATTTCATGCCTTGTTTTATGTATATATTTGCTTATTTTGTATAATATCTAGTTTCTAGCTGTGCTGCAGCGTTGGTTAAAAAAATTTAATAGATGTACTAATAGAAATGTTTTTTTTCTACACATGCATTAAAGAATAATTTTATGATCTACTTTATTAAAAGAAAGGGGGTAGCACAAATAGACATTTCCCTTCACAGGAATTGCATGCACAATTTTTTCAACGATTTGGTATCTTGTTTGGTAGAGTAAGTTATTGTGATGCATCACTCTAGGTATTAGACAATTCCTAATTTTACTGTGGTATTTTTTCTGCTTGAGCTTTATCATGTTTAGGTATAAGTTATTGCATTTGCCAGTCATAGTTGTACTGAATTGTACATTGTATTAAGCCAGTTTTACTACTAATTTATTTTTCTTGTTGCTGCACATTGGCTCATATTAGTTGTAATGTTGCATTTGCTTTGCTAATTTATATTTGTTGTTGCTTGCTTTGCCAATATTCATTTTTTGTCATTGCTGTTTAATTGCTTTGTGCTGCTGCATTGCCTCATTCTCTAGTATATATACTTGAGCTCAGTAGATTTAAATTAGTTTAAGAGGAGGTACACTATATAAGAGAATGAGTTGTGATGAATTGGAAGAAATGCATTGACAACGTATAAGAAAAAGATTTGGCCAAAAAAGTATTGTACAATGAAGAATAATTATTTTCAAAGAGGATATGAACAAAACAGTAGGGTTTAGGGACAACAGGTTTAGATAAGATTTTTTTTTTTTTTTAAGGAGCAAATGTAGAAATAAGAGGAAATATCTATGGAATGAAGTTTTGGGTTGGACTTCAGTACCAAATGTTGCACTGAAAACAAACTCTGTCCTGTCCTTTGGTGTTAATCCTCTATGTGTTTCTGTATCCTTGGGTATTTGTGTTCTTCCTGTCTTTATGTGTTTATCTGATAAGAGCTATGTTGTAAAATTTTTCTAATGCTAAGCTATATTCGCTATGATGATGAATACTGTTATCCTCAAATATAATTTGCATTAATGATAGACTATGTTATTTAGTTTGTAAAGATGTTTAGACATTATTTATTCTGTTGTGTTTTAATGCTCTTGTGTGAAGTTAATGTTTTGAAAACTATTCTCATTATTTTATTTATTTACTGATGTCATAATTTCTGTAACACCAGTGTATATGTTTATTTCTATCCTTTTGTAAAGCCTGTATTACTACAAATGTTATCTGTATTATTATATTTATCATGACGTTGATCGTTGCTAATTTTTCTGCCTTTGGTGGCAGTTTCCCACCCCTGGGACAAGAGAGTGTCCTGAACCCCTATCCGCTTCTCTGCCCTCTTTGACAAGGCTGTTGGTAGAATTAGAGTGACTTCTTATGCCGGAAATATTCTGCCGCCAATACTGATTATTAATCATAATTTAAGGAGCGGCGGGATTCGAACTCAGACCTGAAGATGTTTTCATCATGGTAGGCTGATGGTAGGCTTTGAGTTTGTCGTATACCCCAAAAATCATAGAACAAGGTACTGTTGTAAGTCAAGGATAACCGCAGCCATGGTCTCCGAGCTGATAGTCCTTGCTGCTGCAAACGTCGTCGAACTATTCGTGCAGAAGGTTCTTGTCCTGCAAACGTCCCCATCTGTTAACTCAGGGATCGAGACGTGTCTGCACGATCCGTTACAGACATGCGGATAAGATGCCTGTCATCTCGACTCCTAGTGATCCAGCATGGCGTTCCGTATTACACACCTGAACCCACCGGTTCCATATTCTGCTAACAGTCATTGTCGTTGTTCTATATAAAATGGTGCAAGCTGTTCGAGATTCTGAAAAAAGTAGGAGTAAGCTATAGGGAGAGACGGGTCATATACAATATGTATAACAGCGAAGTGGGAATAATAAGAGTGGACGACCAAGAAGGAAGTGCTCGTATTAAAAAGGGTGTAATACAGGATGTAGCCTTTCACCCCTACTGTTCAATCTGTACATTGAGGAAGCAATGACGGAAATAAAAGAAAGGTTCAAAAGTGGTTGAAAAGATGTTAATGATACGATTCGATGATGAAATTGCTATTTTGAATGAGATTGAAGAAGAATTACATGACCTGCTGAACGGAATGAACAGTCTAATGAGTACAGATTTTGGATTGAGAGTAAATCAAAACGTTGCGGTTTACCGTAACGCGACATTTCTGCTAGCGTTGGTCGAGATCCATGAGGATGGAGAAGGCAATGGAAAGCACTGCATTAACGTGTATCCAGAGGACATGTCGCCTGTAATTGAAGAAGTGCCATGATGTCTCTCCATTGGCAAAAGATTCCGGAATAGTCCCCCATTCGGATCTCCGGGAGGGGACTGCCAAGGGGGGGGGGGGTTACCTTGAGAAAAAGATTGAATAACCAACGAAAGGATAATGTTCTACGAGTCGGGGCGTGTAATGTCAGACGTTTGAACGTGGTAGGGAAACTAGAATAACTGAAAAGGGAAATATAAAGTTTCAATCTAGATATGGTAGGAATTAGTGAAGTGGAAAGAAGACAAGGACTTCTGGTCAGGTGAGTATAGGGTAATATCAACAGCAGCAGAAAATGGTATAACAGGAGTAGGATTCGTTATGAATAGGAAGGCCGGAGTGTGTGTTTCTGTGAACAGTTCAGTGACAGGGTTGTTCTTATCAGATTCGACAGCAAACCAACACCGACAATGATAGTTCAAGTATATATGTCGACGTCGTAAGCTGATGAGATAAAGTGTATGAGGATACTGAAAGGGTAATGCAGTATGTAAAGGGGGATGAAAATCTAATAGTCATGGGAGACTGGAATGCAGCTGTAGGAGAAGGAGTAGAAGAAAAGATTACAGGAGAATATGAGCTTGGGACAAGGAATATGAGAGGAAAAAGACTATTTCAATTCTGAATTCTGTAATAAGTTTCACCTGGTAATAGCGAATACTCTGTTCAAAAATCACAAGAGGAGGAGGTATACTTGGAAAAGGCCAGGTGATACCGAAAGGATTCAGTTACATTATATAATGTTCAGACAGAGATTTCGAAATCAGATACTGGACTGTAAGATGTAACCAGAAGCCGATATAGACTCACATCACAATATAGTTGTGATTAAGAGTAGGTTGAAATTTAAGACATTAGTTAGGAAGAATCAATACGCAAAGAAGTGGGATACGGAAATACTAAGGAATGACGAGACACGGTTGAAGCTCTCTAAGGCAATATATACAGCAATAAGGAATAGCTCGGTAGGTTCAAATGGTTCAAATGGCTCTGAGCACTATGGGACTTAACTGCTGAGGTCATCAGTCCCCTAGATCTTAGAAGTACTTAAAGCTGACTAACCTGAGGACATCACACACATCCATGCCCGAGGCAGGATTCGAACCTGCGACCGTAGCTGTGGCGCGGTTCCAGACTGTAGCCCCTAGAACCGCACGGCCACGCCGGCCGGCTGCTCGGTAGGCAGTACGGTTGAAAAGAAATGGACATCTCTAAAAATGGCCATCACAGAAGTTGGAAAGGAAAACCTAGTTACAAAGAAGGTAACTGCGAAGGAACAATGGGTAACAGAAAAAATACTTCAATTTATCGATGATAGGAGAATGTAAAAAAATACAAGTCGCTGAGGAATGAAATAACTATGAAGTGCAGGGAAGCTAAGACGAAATGGCTGCAGGAGAACGTGAAAACATAAAAACGAAATGATTGTCGGAAGGACAGTCTCAGCATACAGGAAAGTCAAAACAACCTTCGTTGACATTAAAAGCAAGGCTGATAACATTAAGAGTGCAAAGGGAATTCCACTGTCAAATGCGGAGGAGAGAGCGGATATACATTTAAAGCCTCTATGAGGGGGAAGATTTGTCTGGTATAATAGAAGAAGAAACAGGAGCCGATTTAGAAGAGATGGGGGATCCAGTATTAAATCAGAATGTAAAAGAGCTTTGGAGGGCTTAAGATCAAATAAGGCAGAAGGGATTAATAAAATTCCATCAGAATTTCTAAAGCGGTAACAATACGACTATTCACGTTGGTGTGTAGAACGTATGAGTCTGGTGACATATCATCTGACTTTCGGTAAAGCATCATCCACACAATTCCGAGGACATCAAGAGCTGACAAGTGCGAGAATTATCGCACAACCAGCTTAACAGCTCATGCATCCAAGTTGCTTACAAGAATAATACACAGAAGTATCTAAAAGAAAATTGAGGATGCGCTGGATGACGATCAGTTTGGCTCTAGGAAAGGTAAAGGCACGAGAGAGGCAATTCTGACGTTACGGTTAATAATGGAAGCACAACTAAAGAAAAATCAAGACACATAGGATTTATCGACCTGGAAAAAGCCTTCGGCAATGTAAAATGGTGCAAGATGTTCGAAATTCTGAAAAGAGTAGGAGTAAGCTATAGGGAGAGACGGGTCATATACAATATGTATAACAGCCAAGTGGGAATAATAAGAGTGGACGACCGAGAAGGAAGTGCCCGTATTAAAAAGGGTGTAATACAGGATGTAGCCTTTCACCCCTACTGTTCAATCTGTACATTGAGGAAGCAATGACGGAAATAAAAGAAAGGTTCAAAAGTGGTTGAAAAGATGTTAATGATACGATTCGATGATGAAATTGCTATTTTGAATGAGATTGAAGAAGAATTACATGACCTGCTGAACGGAATGAACAGTCTAATGAGTACAGATTATGGATTGAGAGTAAATCGAAGGAAAACGAAGGAAATGGGAAACATTAGATATGAGCACAACAAGAAACTTAACATCAGGATTGAAAGTCACGAAGCAGATGAAGTTAAGGAATTCTGCTACCTAGGCAGTAAAATAACAAATGACGGACGGAGCAGGGAGGACATCAAAAGCAGACTAGCAATGGCAAAAAGGGCATTCCTGGCTAAGACAAGTCTACTAATATCAAGTGAAACATGGACCGTGGTAAAACCGGAACAGGAGAGATTCTAAACATTTGAGATGTGGTGCTACATACGAATACTGAAAATTAGTTGGACTGATAAGGTAAGGAATGAGGAGGTTCTCCGCAGAATCGGGGAGGAAAGAAACATGTGGAAAACACTGATAAGAAGAATGGACAGAATGATAGGACACCTGTTAAGACATGAGGGAATGATGAATGACTTCCATGGTACTAGAGGGAGCTGAAGAGCGCAAAAACTGTAGAGGAAGACAGAGATTGGAATATATCCAGCAAATAATTGAGGATGTAGGTTGCAAGGGCTACTCTGAGATGATGAGGTTAGCACAGGAGAGGAATTCGTGGCGGGCCGCATCAAACCAGCAGAAGACTGATAAAAAAACCATCCGTTCTTATCAACTGACATCTGATCTGACCAGCCCACGGTTTTTCTGTAGTTTAGAGTCCAATCGAAACGATCACGAACCCAGAAGAGGCTGCAGCGATGTCGTGATGTTAGCAAAGGGATTCGCGCCGAATGCCTGCTACTATAGCACATTAACGCCAAATTTCGCCGCTCTGTCTTAACGGATACGTTCGTCGTACGTCCCACATTGATTTCTGCTGTTATGTCACGTTGTTTTGCTTGCCTGTTGGCACTGACAACTCTACACAGACGCCGCTGCTATCGATCGTTAAGTGAATGCCGTCGGCCACTACGTTGTCTGCGGTGAGAGGTAATGCCTATAATCTGGTATTCTCGGCAACTCTTGACGCTGTGCATTTCGGAACTTTGAATTCCCTGACAATTTCCGAGGTAGAATGTCCCATTCGTGTAGCTCCAACTACCATACAGAGTTCAAAGTGCGTTAATTACCCTTGTGTGTCCATTATTACATTAGAATCCTTTTCACATGAATCAGATCAGTACAAATGACAGCTCCGTCAGTCCACTGCCCCTTTATACTGAAACTACTTCTTATAATGTTTTTTTTTATTTAGCATTAACCAACAGAATTCTCCCTGACAAAGACAACTCAAACATAACTTATTCATTTATTAGCCACAATATACAAGCCCAAAGCAATCTGACTGCTATACATTGACAACATGACTTCCAATAATAAACACAAAAAATAGCCCTTAATTACAAGAAATTCTAGCAATAATACAATGCAACAAATATCAAATTAAAGGATTATGAAACTACCTGCCTAAACCCATTTCAGTCTCGAATCTCGATAGTGGAAACCCCATTCTTTAACGTAAGTCACTTACCTAACAGAAATTCTTCATAACACGAAGTACAGCAACTACAGCAAGTAGCAACAACAGCCAGATAAATAAAAGGATTCTAACTACTATAGACTCTAACTACTAGGAGGCATATGGTTAACAAAAGAAAGATTTTGTTGAAGAGCAAACAGCGTATTTAGAAAATTTTACCTTATTCATGTGACATCCAGTTCCAAAAATTATATAGTTGTCAATAATTCTACTGTCCAAACATTATCAACCATACAACCATTATCATACTTTCCTTGCATCTTTTCTTATAAGAAATTTCATTTCACTTTACACTGCATGTACTACCAACACGGAGTCTCCACTAAGAAAATCATGTCCATACACTTCCCTGTCCACTCGCTAACTGCTACTGCGTCCAACCACAGAATCTCTTGCCGAGGGCGCAGAGCGCTGTCAGCGATATTAACACAGTCTATAGCGCTGGCAACGTACAAATAGGCTACTTACAATACTTCGTGTACACGACACTACTGCCACCTTTATTTGTGCATATCGCTATCTGACGACTTCTGTTATCTCTGTACGTTCAGCTGTATTAATTATGATAGGCAGTGTACAAATAATGTATTTTAAAGTCACTGCATCAAACGTCTAGGGGTGGTAGGTCACGCCATAGAGAACAACTTTTGTTACAGATAAAATGTTCGCTGGTGTGTCCCATTGTCACTGGGCTTCCTTTTGTAGTGCTTATACGTGTGAGAGCTGACGGGGCGTAGGCGCTCTGAGGCGATAGTACACTTTGTGTGTTATGTCTTATCCAGTCACTTTTTTGGACGTTACCCTACCACTGGCGTAGGCAGCATGCAGCATAGCTGGTTAGTAGACCCTTCTATTTCGATAACGTCACCAGGAAGTCTGGCGAACATTTTGTATGTAACAAAAGTTGTTCCCCACGACGTCGTCCATCACACCTAAATGTTTGATGCAAGACACTGAAGACGCTATACACGTTGGTGTCCAAAATTAAAGCGACAAACGGAAATTTTGCTAGGTTACATTTATTTTGCTACAAAACAATACAAACAGGTGATAGTAAAGTAAAATCAGTGTAAAAAATAGAGACTGTGAACAACTGCAACATGCATAGTTGTAGGCAATCATGTTCCTCGTTTTTCTAACTTGTCGTACGAGGGTGAGTCAAACGAAAACCTTAAACTTGTAATAATAAATCGAAATTTCGCGCCGTTATCCTGTAAGTTGGTAAGCGTTTTACAAACAGCGTGCAGAATGGCCTGTAGGTGGCAGCATAATGCAGATGCACACATACCGTTCCAGTATCAGGACAAAGATGGCCGCCCCACTTGCGATTTGCACCAGGGAAGAACAGCGTTCTGTTATTCGGTTTTTGCGTAGTGAAGGTGTGAAACCTATTGAAATTCATCGACCAATGAAGGTCCAGTACGATGATGCATGTTTGTCTCAGCAGCAAGTCTACGAATGGAGTAGGAATTCGCAACTGGTGAGACTTCAGTGGAAGATGATCCAGATCAGGCACAACAAGTTGTGATTCCACAGAACATAGCAGCAGTTGAAGCCATAGTGAAGGAAAACCGCCGAGTGACACTGAATGAGATATCAGCATGTTTACAGATTAGTCATGGGTCAGCACACCACATTGCGCATGATGTGCTCCAGTTTCACAAAGTGGCTGGAAGATGGGTGCCGCGGAAGCTGACTCCTGAAATGAGAGAACGACGTGTTGATGCTTGTGAAGAACTTTTTCGGCGCTTTGAACGAGAAGATGATGGCTTCCTTGCAAGAATCGTTACTGGGGGCGAAACCTGGGTTCACTTCCACCAACCGGAAGCGAAGAGAGCGAGCAAGGAATGGCACCATTCCTCAACACCAAGTGATTTCCATATGTTTGGGCCACTCAGAGAGGCAGTGGGAGGAAAGAAGCTCCGTTATGATGAAGAGGTACGCCACGCGGTGCGTGAGTGGTTGCGCGGACTAACAAAAGAATTATTTTCTAGAGGAATTTATACACTTTGTAAGCGCTGGAGAACTTGCATTGAGGATGGGGGAGATTATGTTGAAAAGTGTACAGCTCTGTACCACTTCTGCACAACAAATAATATTTAAAAAATATTAAAGGTTTTCATTTGACTCACCCTCCTATTTGCAAATACATTCTGACAACTGGTTAATGTGCTCAGTATGGAGTGTGACCACCTCTGGTAGGAATACAGGCCTGGCAATGACGGGGCATGCTGTAAATGATGTCATCAGTCTCATCTTGAGGGAATAACGCCCATTCTTCCTGCAGAGCTGCTCTTAAGTCTTGGAGAGTGGCTGGCGGTTGCTGATGTAATGCAACGCGTCTGCCTAGCGCATCCCAGACATTCTCTATGAGACTAAAATTGGGAGCGAGCAGGCTACGCCGTGCTTGCAATATCTTCAGTTTCCAAGGAAACTTCAGCCACCTGTGCTCTATGAAGTCGGCATTATTATCCATCAGTACGAAGTCTGGACCCAAAGCACCTCGCAACAGGCGCACAATGATGTCCTAGATCGCGTCATGGTACCCGAAAGCAGTTAAACCTTGCTGATTCACCCATACAGTTTCACAAAGAGGCGTTCGACTGGTCAACATCATCTCTGCCCACACAATTAGGCATCGTCCTCGATATCAGTCTGTTATCACAACGTTTGGATCCCAAAATGGTTTTTCACGTTCAATCCACATGCAAATTTGTCGAGAATCACTCACCAAATCAAACCAGGATTCACCTGTGAAAAGAACAGTCCGAGTGGCATGTTGATGACTCCGGAGGCGGCAGTGGAGAATACCTGCAGCAGATGGGGGATGACAATCACAGGCATTCACACAGCAGACGCGCAGGTGTATTGAAAAGTTTTTACACAAATATTGATCCAACAGTACACATTGTAACATAATAAATAGTATTTTTCCGGGGAGCAATTGCTTGGGTAGTGAATATGACAGTTACAAAGATTATCTTCAAAGTTTCTCTGAAAAGAATTTGTATTTAGATAATCTATCTTAGTGAAGAAGACCTCATTGCGGTAGTATTGGTTAAACTACCAGAGAGTGTACAGGAAAAGCTAACAGGTAATGTGGAAAAGAAAACTGAAGACATTTTACAATCATTAGAACAAGTAGATGTTTTTTTCATGCGAAGAGACATACAGTAGCGCTTGGAGGGATGTGAACTGGAAATCGAGAGAAAGTGGAAACTGCAGGAAACATAACACAAATCAGAATGACACGATAGTGAAACAGAAGCAGGGGACTGGAACTGAGGATGTACATAAATCACAGTAATAAGCGATATGAGGAACATTATAAGGGACACAATGATGATAGTGCAGAGAGAGGTCACAAAGGAGTTGACAATGAAAAGGAAAACTACAAAGGAGTTTGTGTGGGCTACGAACACAAGTTCATGTGATGGATGAACCAGTGTCAATGATCTGAAAAGATTGATGGAAGCCGGCCGGAGTGGCCGTGCGGTTCTAGGCGCCACAGTCTGGAACCGAGTGACCGCTATGGTCGCGGTTTCGAATCCTGCCTCGGGCATGGATGTGTGTGATGTCCTTAGGTTAGTTAGGTTTAATTAGTTCTAAGTTCTAGGCGACTGATGACCTCAGAAGTTAAGTCGCATAGTGCTCAGAGCCATTTGATTGATGGAAGAAAGTTCTGGAGATATTAGGTAACCTCTTATTGAAGTAAATGAAATTTGGCAGTAAATAAGGATACCAACTTGTAGTAGATGTGGAAGTTAGTGGTATTAAGGGAACTGCAGTTATTCATACAAGTTACGTAGCACAAGACTACATGACCAAATAGTGAATAAGAAAGAAATACCCTTATTGCCATTGCAAGAAGTTAAATTATGGGTGTAACAGGTGGCAAGAGTAAAAAAGAATCAAGTATTACTGGACGTAAATGTACAAGGAGTAGTGTTGGAGGTTAGTGCTGTAGTGGTTCCAAATAGGGGGTCACTCAAAAAGAAATGCACACTATTTTTGTAACAATAGTTTTCATTCTGCATGTGTGAAAGTTTTACAGTGTGTAGATACATCCTTCCCGCTTGTTTTCAAACATAGTTCAACCTGTTCCCGTGAGTGGCGCCGTCACAGCATGTCTTCAAGATGGCTGCTGCACTTGACGTTCGTCAGAAGCAACGTGCTGTCATAGAATTCACGTGCTGTGAAAACGAGACAGTGGGAAACACAACAAGAGTTTGAAAAAGATTTATCGAGATGCTGCTGTCGATCGCACTACAGTTAGTCGGTGGACAAGCAGGTTACGTGATGAAAGCGGGCACGGCAATATTGAGGACTGTCCTCGCAGCGGCAGGCCTCGTACTGCACACACTCCAGACAATGTGCAGAGAGTTAACGAATTGGTGACTGCTGACAGACGCATCACAGAGAACGAACTGTCACGCTACATTGGGATAGGAAAAGATAGTGTTTGCAGAACACTGAAAGTGTTGGCGTTAAAAAAAGTTTGTCTCAGGTGGGTTCCCAGGATGTTGACAGTGGCTCACAAAGAAACAAGAAAAACGGTATGCAACGTGATGTGTTGGCAGAAGAGCCAACGCAGTGTTACTAGAGGAGGCCGAAATGCACGCGTTTTAGCTCACGGAGGCTGGCGTGAGGGGGGAAGGACTATACTGACGTGAGGTCTGGAACATAACAAGGAATAAGAATTCAGAAAGCGGATGTAATTACTTTGATACTTAACTGTAATCCATTAATGATGAACGTCGCTCTAAACGGTACATGATTTACAATATTATCTGTTCAGAATACATTCTTGAAGTAATTAGGAACTGAATATGGCGTCTTGCTAGGTCGTAGCAAATGATGTAGCTGAAGGCTGTGCTAAACTGTCGTCTCTGTAAATGAGAGCGTATGTAGACAGTGAACCATCGCTAGCAAAGTCGGCTGTACAACTGGGGCGAGTGCTAGGGAGTCTCTCTAGACTACTCCTGCCGTGTGGCGGCACTCGATCTGCAATCACTGATAGTGGCGACACGCGGGTCCGACGTGTACTAACGGACCGCGGCCGATTTAAAGGCTACCACCTAGTAAGTGTGGTGTCTGACGGTGACACCACACAGCAAACTTTTGGAACAGTACGAGAATGGTGGAGATGAATTTCTGGGAAGAATTTTGAGAGGTGATGAAACATGGCTCCATCATTTTTCACCAGAGACGAAGAGGCAATCAATGAAGCGGCATCAGGCAAATTCTCCGAAGAAAAAAAATTCAAAACCACACCTTCTGCTGGAAAAGTTATGGCTACAGTGTTTTTCGATTCCGGAGGACTCTTTCTTGTGGACATCATGTCAAGTGGTACGATCATAAATTCTGATGCATATGTGACGACACTGAAGAAACTTCAAGCTCGACTGAGTCGTGTTCGGCCATATTGGCAAAAGCAGGATGTTTTGCTGTTGGACGACAATGCACGGCTACATGTCAGTCAAAAAACTATGGAAGCGATCACAAAACTCGGATGGACAACACTGAAACACCCGCCTTACGGTCCTGACCTGCCTCCATATGACCGTTATCTCTTTGGGAAACTGAAAGGCTCTCTACGTGGAACAAGGTTCGAAGATGATGACTCCTTTGTGCACGCTGCCAAACTGTGGCCCCAACAGGATGGTCCAGAATTTTACTGTGCGGGTAAACAGGCGCTGGTTCCAAGATGGTGTAAGGCAGTTGAGAAGGATCGAAATTATGTGGAGAAATTAAAATATTGTTCCTAAAGGATGTATCTAAAAACTGTAAAACTTTCAAACATGTAGAATATAAGATGGGTAAAAGAAAATGTGTGCATTTCTTTTGGAGTGACCCTCGTATTTGCATTGGACTCACGATAGGGACAAATTTAGTGGTTGATCAGGGAGCTGTTATGGATTAAAGGAGGATCTACTAGATAAACTCTGCTTGAAAATAATGTGTTAATGTTTTCAATGGGACGTGGATAAAGCGGACAGTATTTCACAAGGGATCGAAAGCAAAATAAGATTGGCTGAGAAACATCAGATGAAATAAGGAACAATTAAGAAACGTAAATGTTATTGCTCAAGATGGAAAAAGAGAGATGAGCATTTATTATTAAAAATAAAACAATATTTTTTGATAAACTACGGTTAATTAAGGGAGAACCTTACGATTTTAAAGTCAACCCATATCAACTTTTGAAGTTAAGGCCACATGTAATACTGTTAGCAAAGAAGGAAAAACCCGATAAAGAGATACAGAGGATGCTATCTTTGCAGATTATCGGAAGAACAACAAGACAATATTGAAGCCCATTAGTGTATACTATGAAGACAAATGTTTTGGTACAGTTCATGGTAGATACTTCAGAGAGACTAAGTAAAAAAAAAGACACTAATCAGCCAGAACATTTTGACCACCTACGAATAACCGGTATGTCTACCTTTGGCAGAGATAACAGCGACGATACCTCGTGGCATAGAAGCAATTGAGACCTTGGTAATTTGCTGGAGGGCATTGGCACCACATCTGCACACACAAGTCACCCAATTCCCTTAAATTCCGGGGGAGGTGGCGGTGAGCTTTCTCGCCACGTTCAATCACATCCCAGATGAGTTCAATCGTGCTACGCGTAGATCTGGCAAGCTGGGGAGCCAGCACATCAACTGGAACTCGCCGCTGTGATTCTACTCCACTACACTCCTGAACTCGCTACTGTGATCCTCGGACTACCCCATCACACTCCTAACATTGTGATTTGGACATTATCTTGTTGAAAAATGCCACTGTCTTCGGGAAACTTGACCGTGATGAAGGGGTGTATGTGGTCTGCGGCCAGTGAACAGTATTCCATGGCCGTCATGGTACCTTACTCGATCACCACTGGTGGCATGGATGCCCACGTGAATGTTCCACAGAATGTAATGGATCTGTTGCCAGCTCGTCTCCGTCTTGCAGTACCAGCGTCAACGAGCTGTTCCCCTGGTAGGCGACAGATTCGCGCCCTCCCGTCGGCGTGATGAAGTAGGTGTCGGGATTCATCAGACCATGCGACGCTCTGCCACTACCTCAACGTCCAGTGCTGATGGTCGCGTGCCCATTGCAGTCGTAGTTGCCAATGTCGTGGTGTTAACATTGGCACATGCCTGGATCGTCGACTGCAGAGGCCCATCCTTAGGAGTGTTCGATGCACAGTGTGTTCAGACCCACTGGCACTCTGTCCAGCATTAAAGTCTGATGTTAGTTCCGCGACAATTCGCCGCCTGTCCTGTTTTACCAGTCTGCTCAGCCTACGACATCCGACATCTCTAGTGAGTGGTGGCCGTCCAACCACACGACGTCTGGGCGTGGTTTTACCTTGGTTTTGCCACGAGTTCAAGAATTCAGCACTCCTCTAACACTTTAGGAATCGGGCAGTATCGCAAATGCTCGTGCCGAGCCTCCAGCTCATCATAATCTCCCCTCGGTTAAAATCAGACAGACCGCGCGCCTTTCCCATTCTACACATGGAGAGCACGCTCGTCGATACTACATACGCCGTGCATGCGTCTGCCTAGCAGTCATTCCACGCCAGGTGACGCTGCTATCGGCTGGATGGGTTTATACCGATAGTAGATCAGTGTTCATAATTTTCTGGTTGATCGGTGTATATGTCTCGCTTCTATCTGTCTTCAAACCCTCTGGCGAGGGTTATGAAAGGGTCAGGAAGGCTATGTAGAGCGTTTTGTCATCACCAGAATACTATTTGTTGACTGTTCATTAAAGAATTTGAGGAAATACTTAATGAACTTCCAAATTGTTCACCGGGATATCACCATATGAATTACTGATGGGTAAGAGACCTGAAGTTATGATCGAACGCTTGACGAAATTTCGGAAAAGAGCTGAGACGAGCTTAGAAGAAATGGGTAAGTTGGCCCTGGAAAGATTAGTAGCGAAATGGGAGTCTCAGAATACGAGACATAACAAGATAGTGAAACCAAATGAGTATGTTGTGTGTGATACTGTACCAATAAGAGTTCAGAGGAAATCGTCTAAGTAGACGCCAAGATGAAGAATCTGTATGAGCTTTTTTGAAGGGCCATATGTGGTTAGCAGTGTACCCCATCCAAACGCCGTAGGAATAGTACGAGTCCCAGGTATACACACTGTAGTTGATGTAAAGAGATTCTGTAGCAGTTAAAGGGAAGCCTTAAGACTCTGAAGAGCTTGAATACGAGCTACGAGCGAGAATATCTCTCTAGGAAACATACGTATTAAGAGGAACATTAGTTCTAAGAACATTGAAGTGACTTAGGTTCAGTTCTTACTTATATTAGTTAAGTATTAAGAGGAACATTAGTTCTAAGAGCTTTGAAGTGACTTATGTTCAGTTCTTATTTATATTCGTTAAGTAGCAGGGGTTGAACGAACTGGGCGACGATCTTGCATCAGGCATGATATGATGTCAGTGAATCAGTTTCAAGACCCACTGCATACAGTGCAATGCTGATAGGCGGTAAACAAGACAGCTAATGCAACTGGGTTAGTGAATGAATGGACGCCGGTGTAACGTAATCGAGGATGCATCTCAGTAGGTCTCTTAGAAACAGATCAAGGGAAGGGAACTGACCCCAAGGCAGCAGAATAAACGAAATTTGTGTACACATTTGTTTCATGTAGGGGATTAATAGCTATCGTTAAATTGTCAATTAAAGAGTGGTATATTGAAATCAATGTTCAATAGACTTAGAACTGGAAAATAATTTTAAATAAATAGCGAAAATAGCAGTTTTTCATCTTCGCTAATTAATGAAACTAGAATTCTGAATTTTTTTTTAAATTGCCACTTGGTTACAATAAGAAATATCATTATTAGAATATTCCTTGTACGAGAAATGTAGATTATTATTCATATCTTGATCTAAAATGTTTTTCTTTTTTGTGTTGTGCTCATACTAAATGTAATGATGGCTGGAAGCACGGGAAAATTCAGAGCACACATAAGCCAGATTACGTACACTGAGGGTCGAACTAGATGAACAGTCAGCAACAAGACATCCATTTGATGTACACGCAACTGACGGATTTCACCAGGGAAACACAATGAAAATACATCGCCATGGACGAACATCTTCGGCCGGTGAATAACAGTGTCTCATGCAAAATAACTGTGTCGGTGTCACGAGTTCTCAAAGAACCACCGTGAGTCGTAAGCGCTTCTTAAAAAAACTGTTAGGGTGAGCAGTATTGCTCCAGGGTAGGGTAAAGAGAAATAAATTTCCCGTGTGTATTGTACATGATGTGTATGTGGATTCTGTCTATTTGTGCCTGTAGAGCGTAAATTGTAAAAAAAAAAAAAAAAAAAAAAAAATTACTCTGGCAGAATTCTCTGAAACGGCCAACTAGCCACTGAAAATATGAGTGAAATGTTAAATTTTTCTAGAAGAATGTACAATCAAACAGTATTTTGGTGATGTTTGAGTAAATTTTACGTGGATAATCATTATTCTGAAACTTACATTTACAGTCTTTGATGCTGTATTTGAAGTATTATGTCTGACATGTGATCGGTATTCTATGATTTTCTATTAGGATGAATAACGACACTTAATTTTAACAGAGCATGGGAGGCAAAATTCAAAGGTTCTTTTAAGAAAATACTAAAATTAATTTGCTTGAAAAAGAGAAATACATAAAACAGACATAAGAAATGAACTGCCCAAAATAGTACACGTTGCTCCTAAGAGCTGAATGACCGCGTTCCTAGTGTTTCCAAAACTACGATTTTATTTTGAAAAAACCACAATTTTGAAAAAGAAATTACCGAAAGGGACGTGTTCAAATTACATGATATTTCCTAATTTTCCAGTTTTACAATTTTATATCACATCTGCAGACATCATGTAGCATTTTTACTATTGATTATGAAAATGGTTGCGGAGGTCTACGCTTACTACAACACAGTTATCAATCCTGAAGTCTTGTACGCCGCCGACACACTTACTCTTCACAGAAATGTTGATCTTGAGCAAATCCTGAAACGAATACGCAAAATTCTTAACAAGATTCTCAGTCCTAAAAGAACAGAAGATGAATACAGAGTACAATTCCGAATACCAATTGAAAAAGTATCAAGTCTTGCGGGAGGCATCAGAAAATGACTGATTTTACATGGGAATAGCAACAGACTTCCAACGACAACAACCACTCAGAAAATTGCGGCACACATACTATAAAACAGAGCAAAACCATGCCTGTCCTATGCTATCCCCTCAAACTGTATGTGTACCTCTCAATGCAATGTAAAAAATGTTTGAATTAAGTTAGCCCTGACCTTTACGGGGAGAAACATTGGTTAATTTCCCAAGTTGTGAGAATACTCTGTTGTTAGTCAGGATCGGAGTCAAATCCCAGGAAAGGTAGAACAATTAGATATTGACTGACATATTTACTGTAAAAACAACGCTCACGAAAAATTTGCAAAACGTACAAGTACAGACATAGGACGTTCTACTCATTACGCTAAATTTGGGATTGGTAAAACGTCTATGATGTGATTCTGAACAGCGCTCCAGTTTATACGACGGAATCGCTAAGTCGTCGATACCGTTCAGCATTGGAGATCAGAAAGCCTCGATCACGGCTGGCACTGACACTGAAGGGCCCCGCGAGCCATCCAATGGAACTTACACGCACCTGCTGTTAAGGATTCCACATCTGCTTAGCCATTGCATACGTCACCGAATTCAGTGCTGTGAAGTGCAAGTCTGCAGCAACGACCCACTCGCTGTAGCTGGCGGTCGTGCAGATATATGCGTTGCGTATTTGGAAATTCTGTACACAGGACGTGAAATTGCAACTGCAAAGTTATGGGGTCGAATCTGCTTCCGTGCAGTGCCGCACGCAAATCAAGAATACTGCTTGGTCATAACCCAGGAGCACGACTTAAGTGAACAGTCGTAAATAAGCGTTTCGTAATGCGTCAATCTCCACAAACAAGCACGGGTTCGTTTCTCTGATCACAGAGAAACGAACGAATGACGCGGGATCAGCAGTTTTAAATAGCCAGGATTCCTAATCGACAATTCGCAGAGAGTCCTATAAAACGCCTCTTAGTGATGTTTTGTCCGATTTTGCGTGTGTTCGCCCCTGAAAAACAACTTACAGAGATATTGGAAGTGGAACCGTACGCAAAATCGATAACGCTAGATTTAAATGTGGTACTGCTGACGAATAAATCACACCTATTTTTACTTCCAAACATGAACGATCATGAACACTTAGAGCGTTCAGTGACATCAAACACATGCACAAAAATAAAAATGAGCATAAGGGTGAATTCAGGATCAACTACTGAAAGTAAAGGCTCTACTGATTCGCAATAATTTTATTATAACCTTCAGACCAATGGTGAATAAAATACAATGAACAATTTACAAATTACCCTTCTAACTGGCATTGGCAGTGAAGTGCGTTAAAAACGGTCCAAAACGCGATCTCCTATAACTGGCTGACCGACTGACATCGACACAAAGCAAAAGTACGAAGAACCACCACACCCCAAAGTATCGTGAAACCTCTGTGGAAACAGCAATTGCGCGTGATCCTACTATTTAACGTATAACACAGGCCGAAGCGGGAGCGATCTCACCGTAATGTTCCTGTTGCAGCGGCGCTCTCCGACGGCGACGGCGCGGTTGTGCGGTTGGCGTGTGGAAAGTACACTCCTACACTACTCGGACAGCAGACCGCTGTCCGTAAATTTCTCTAATTGCAACAATCTTCCCGGAAGCAAAGAGCTGGCGCTGCTAACGTCCTCTCAGAGCGAAAGACCAAGACGTGAGACGACTTAGCTAAAGTCCTCTCATTACGAGGGCCCAGAACCGAAGACCTCTGCAGAGACTCGAGCAAGATCGCTCTTCACCTCTGTTTTTCCACCACAACTTTTACCGAACGAATCACATCACTAGAAGCTCTCAAAATACCCAGTTTGCCAGTGCCGACCAATGTACGGCCTGGGATTAGAACCCTTTTCCACAATCCTTCCCTTTCTACAAAATTTCACAACTAAACTCCGCCCACGCCAGCTGGGAAAAGTCACAGCTGTGGGCAATAACACGTTTACTGGAATTTTTCTCCTAAGAGACCACTCGAGATTTTCCCAGCAAGATTCCCCGTCGTAGCGAACACAGACTCCTGCATTGAAAGTTTTGTTATTCGGAACTCCTAGCCTGCCCCACTTGAGTTACTCGAAGGTTTAAAATTAGTCTGACATAGGCGAGAGCACGCACAGGAAAGCCCGTCCAGCTTTGCACTGCTCTGTTTTGGTAAACACTTGAACACCTGCAGCCGCGCGTCCCTCAGAGGCTGGCGCCCGCTGTGGCCTCTCTAAACGCATTACAGAACTTTCCCAGTTCACCGTTGATGTCGTCGTCAGGCTGTGGCCTTCGCGGAGGCCTCGTGATGACTGGGCGTTGTGTGATGTTCTTAGGTTAGTTAGGTTTAAGTAGTTCTAAGTTCTAGGGGACTGATGACCATAGATGTTAAGTCCCATAGTGCTCAGAGCCATTTGAACCTTCGGGGAGGTAGGCGAGCTCTGTCTCGCATACTGCATCTCGACAAATTTTATAATTACAGAATCGCGGAATTCTCGCTGTATTACCTGGCCAGCGTGCCGAATCGTTTCCACACAGATTTTCTGCACCGTTATTTAGAGTATTACTCCAACAAACAACAACTACTTCTCTACAAAGCGATTGCGCCGTTGTCAGTCGTTTTTGTTGACCTAAAGTGTTCGCAAAGTGATTATTACAGTCACGTTAAATGGACTCATGTAAGGTGGAAGACCATTGCCACCTTACTATGTGTGCTTGTCGGCACCCCGCCAGAGAGCCTAATAAAACGCAATATAGCGATGTGTTGCTGTCGACATCCAGTCAGAGAATCCCTCACCTCCAAGTGCCCAATTTTGAGCAAAACTCGGCTCCTTACGGTGAACTGTTCTTGCGACCAACCACCGGGCTCGTTACAAATGGAATACCTCCCACTTTACAAATCGTGAAACTGTCAACCAACAGCCTTCAGCTTATAATGCATTCGGTAGTAACTTCTAGAACAAATTGTGACTCCTACTCACCTACAAATTCAGCCAACCAGATAGTTTTCTGTAATTTTAGCGAGAATTCACCTGTACATCTGCTGTGTGTACACCTGTGACTGTTATCCCCCATCTGCTGCAGGTATTCTCCATTGCATTCCACCGTGCTAAAGAGGCTGGTGGCAGCCCTTGTAAGACGCTATTCCAACAGTCTCATACTTCCAGCATCGTCTCTCCCTCGCCTCTTCAGCAACTGCAGGTCCATTGCGAGAAGCCCCATGTCCACTGGTCTCACGACAGGGCGCTGCTCTTGGATCGTAAACGCCTGCTGTGCCCCTTCCAGTCATAAAACTGCCCTCGCTGCAGCCCTTGTCCCGTGTCGATCACAGAGACCACGAGTGCCCCCGTGTGCCCTGCTGTTAGAGCAAGTACGAAATTACACTCAAAGCAGGCACCTCTGTTAGTGTGTGGCTACAAAGTATACAACCAAGAAATGATTAATAACTCATAACCTCACGTAATGGTACGATCACATACTTGATAAACACAGTATGCATTCCCCAAAATTTTTCGTGTATGGTGACAAAATCTTGCCACCTTACACCTAGATCAGGCAAGCCAAGAGGATTTGGAAACGGATCATCAGACATTTTCAACGGAAACTTATACAGACAAAAAAATAACAAATGGGAAGGACGATCAGACAACTAAATTGCCAGCAGACCAGGGACAGTGTGCACTGAAGAAAGGAAAAGGATCAGAAGAGGGTTGCTTCAGAACTCTGAAGATTGAAATGTAATGGTTCCTTGTGATCTGACTCCAGCTGCACATTGTGCATGTAAAGGGTGTTACAGCCGTACGTGTAGATACTTTTTATGGAGAGTAAGGACAGTATCCTGAACAACTACATCTCGTGATATCACATGTTCAACAGTTTTCATCCCCTTTTGAGGTACTTCCTGATATTTGTGGCTCTATGGGTCTGTTATTAAATACCATATCTCAGTGTTATCCACTTCACTTTGAGGGTTTTTATCCATGAATAACAATCACCCTAAACACACAACACACACACACACACACACACACACACACACACACATATATATATATATATATATATATATATATATATATTTATTTATTTATTTATTTATTTATTTAGGCGCATTGTGCCGCCATCTACTGCCAGGTACTCCATATCAGCGAATGGGATGCTCCGTGGAACTCACGGACTTTGAATGTCGTCAGGTGATTGGGTGTCACTTGTGTCATACGTCTGTACGCGAGATTTCCACACTCCAAAATATCCCTAGGCCCACTGTTTCCGATGTGATAGTGAAGTGGAATCGTAAAAGGGACATGTACAGCACAAAAGTGTACAGGCCAACATCATCTGTTGACTGACAGAGACTGCCAACAGTTGAAGAGGGTCGTAATGTGAATATGCACACATCTAGCCAGACTGTCACACAGCAATTCCAAACTGCATCAGGATCCACTGCAAGTACTATGACAGTTAGGCAGGAGGTGAGAAAACTTTGATTTCATGATCGAGCAGCTGCTCATAACCCACACATCACGCCCGAAAATGCCAAACGACACCTCGCTTGGTGTAAGGGGCGTAAACACTGGACGATTGAACAGTGGAAAAACGTTGTGTGGAGTGATAAGTCACGGTACACAATGTGGCCATCCCATAGCAGGGTGTGGGTATGGCGAATGCCTGGTGAAGATCATCTGCCAGTGTGTGTAGTGCCAACAGAAAAATTCTGTGGCGGCAGTGTTATGGTGTGGTCGTGATTTTCACGAAGGGGGCTTTCACCTCTTGTTGTTTTGCGTGATAATATCACAGCACAGGCCTACGTTGATGTTTTAATTACCTTCTTGCCTTCCACTGTTGAAGAGCAATTCGGGCATGGCAATTGCATCTTTCAACACGTTTGAGCACCTGTTGATAATGCACGGCCTGTGGCGGACTGATTATATTACAGTAACATCCCTGTAATGGACTGGCCTGCACAGAGTCCTGACCTGAATCCTACAGAACAGCTTTGGTATGTTTTGGAATTCCGACATCGCGCCAGGCCTCACCGACCGACATCGATACCTCTTCTCAGTGCAGCACTCCATGAAGAATCTGCCATTCCCCAAGAAACCTTCCAGCACCTGACTGAACGTATGTCTGCGAGAGTGGAAGCTGTCATCAAGTCTAGGGGTGGGCCAACACCATACTGAATTCCCGCATTACCGACAGAGGTTGCTACAGATACAGGGTGTCCCAGCTATCTTGTCCACCCAAAATATCTCTGGAACAATAACAGCTACTGGAAAACGACTTTCACCGGTATCAATGCAGGGCTGGGGCCCATGAATGTACACATTTGGAAACATTCTAAAACGAAAGCATATGTGTTTTTTTAACACAAACTTATGTTTTTTTAAATGGACCTCCTATATTTTTCTTCAGCAATCCATAGCTTCACAAAGCACATACACAATGGCGTTGATTGCATTACATCCCGAGATATTAAGACGCGAAGTTGACGCTTGAAACACCCGACATGCGCTGCTAGCGCAAGTCCTGAGGCTCAGGCGTGAACCCCATGCTGCCCGTAATCGCGACGTGATTGACATGTGTAATCACACCTCCATACTTATCAAGAGGTCCGAAACGAATAATACGTTCTGCTGCCATCAACTCTCATAAGCACATAATTGTTTCCCTCTTGCACGTTTTACGTATCTACGTACACAATATGAACCAGTACCGATCGGTGTACACCCGTCAGGTTGTCTTATTTATCCCGCACACCCAAAGTAAGGTTTATCTAATGCGTTATATGACCCATTGTGCCCGTCGCGCAGGGCCTGGCTCTACCTAGTCAAGTGTCCAACGTAGTTCCCACTACTGCCACAGTTACGACTTCGCCTTGTTTATGAGTTGCGACCCAACTCCTGTACTCCACCACCCTCCGAGCATCCCATTTGTTGTTGCTTTGGCGTGCAGTACACCGCTTGCCAGTGTAGTCGTGCATCACAGTAATCTAGTGACGGCACAGAGGTAGTATACATTGTGAATAAACGTTGTGTTGTGAAACTTATACTGTACAGTATAATGTACACACATGAAGATATGGTAGAAATGCTGCTGACCTATGGAGAATGTACGTTGACGGGAAATACGTTATGAGATTGCTTGTTGTTGATAGTACTGTTAGCGAACATTATGATTATTAAGTTAATATGTCTGTTTTCTACCCTACTCTACATACCTGTACTGTACCCTGTTGTAGGTGGACGCAATGCTGTTCGGGCAGAACGACTGTACAGAAGACGATTCCCTGACAAAGCCATCGCCTTCGCGCCGGGTGTTTGGTCGTCTCACATCTCGTCTACGTGAAACGGGAAGCTTAAATCCAAGACCTCTACATCGTCCTAGAACACGCACAGATGAACGTGCTGAAGCTGTGCTCGCTACCATAGCTGTGAACCCTCAAATCAGCACACATAAAATTGAACGTGGAGTTGGTGTGTCGAAATCAGGTGCACAGCGTATTCTTAAACGTCATAAATTTCATCCTTACCATGTTCATTTACACCAGGATCTTCATGGAAATGACTTCCGCAATAGGGTAACATTTTGTCGGTGGGCTCAGCAAAAACTTCTGACTAATCCAAATTTTTTTGCAGATGTTCTCTTTACCGACGAGGCATCATTCTCCAACAAAGGAATTGTCAATATGAGGAATATGCATTATTGGTCCGCAGACAATCCAAAATGGCTCCGTCAGGTAGAGCATCAACGTCCGTGGAAAGTTAATGTTTGGTGTGGGATTATTGGAGATACTATTATCGGACCTTTCTTTATAAATGGCATCCAAAATGGCAGACAATACTCCAGATTTATACGACACAATCTTCCTGTTCGCTTGGACACCGTACCTCTGAACCGGAGAATGGTCATGTGGTATCAGCATGACGGATGCCCTGCACATAACGCCTTACGAGCACGACGACTTCTGAACCGTAAGTTCCGTGGTAGGTGGATTGGACGAGGTGGCCCAGTTAGGTGGCCTGCCCGATCTCCGGACCTTACACCGCTGGATTATTTTCTTTGGGGAGCAGTGAAGGATGCTGTTTACCAACATGAACCAACAACACCAGAAGACATGAAGCAACGCATTATTGATGCTTATACAGCCATCAAAGAGGAAACAGTAGCACGAAGTAGGGCATCCTTCATCCGCAGAGTGACCCTATGTATGCAAGCTAATGGGCATCACTTTGAGCATGAGATGTGAACGCTATGTTTAGTATGTAGTGCTGGTATCACAGTGGAAGTTTCTGCAAAGGGCCATTTTACCCAGTGATGTTAAGAAACATTTGTTTGCAACAATTTGTTATTTAACGCATTATATAAATATAACATTGATAATTATGTAATAATAAAACTAATTGGTTAAACATGTTTACATTCATCTTCTATGTCCTACCTGAACTTCCCAAATCAAAACATTTTTACCTAAACAACGGTAAAACTTTTAGTCCACTTGCTCGTTTCACTAAAACCATCAATATGAATTTCACTATTACGAGTGAATGATTAACTGTCACTTGCGCTAGATCTACAGTAAAATAAAGTTTTAACGTTGAACGGCATTACCTTTTTAGTAACGGATTAACGATAAGCGAAGTTAACTTGGTGACTAACGTTGCGGTACACAGATATGTCACAGAACCGCATCACCCCTAGCCTATGGGATAAATACCTGCTGGAATGTACGACGTTAATGCAGGATGGCAGCAGATCGTATTATTCGTTTCGGACCTCTTCGTAAGTATGAAAGTGTGATTACGCATGTCAATCACATCGCTATTAGGGGCAGCATGGGGTTCACGCCTGAGCCTCAGGACGTGCGCTAGCAGCGCATGTCGGGTGTTTCATGCGTCAACTTCGCGTCTTAATATCTCGGTATGTAATGGGAATATTGCGATGCAATCAACGCCATTGTGTATGTGCTTTGTCATGCTATGGATTGCTGAAGAAAAAATATAGGAGGTCCATTTAAAAAAACATAAATTTGTGTTATAAAACAGATATGCTTTCGTTTTAGAATGTTTCCAAATATGTACATTCATGGGCCCCAGCCCTACATTGATACCGGTGAAAGTCGTTTTCCAATAGCTGTTATTGTTCCAGAGATACTTTGGGTGGACACGATAGCTGGGACACTCTATATATATATATATATATATGAGTGTGTGTGTGTGGAGGGTGATCCTCTATATATATATTCCACTGTGTACAAACTGTACAGATTTGGGGGGAAATGTGATAAACACTGTGGAAGGTGACCAGCGTGTCAGTATCAGGCAGATGGTCCACCAGTAAAGGGTGGAACATTCTCCATGACAATAGTTACTACCCTTATCACTTACAGCATGTGCAGGGCTTATTACCAACAGGCTTTTCACATTGGGAATAGTTTTTTCACTGCTTTCTTCACCAGGTAACCACAATTCCAGGGTTTGTGTCATCCATCCTATTCACAGAGCGGTATCTTCAACTTTCATAACAGTCATGGAACAGTATGCAGACACCCATGGTATGTCAACAGCGAATCATGAGCATCAGTGCAGACAGAATGTGTAGTTTCGGATAATTGGCGATCATATTTTGGGACCAGTGTTTCTTTCACGTCACCTAACAGGTCTGAACAATCAGCGTTTCTTGTGGGTAACTCTGTCAGTCTTACGGGAAGAAATGCCATTAATGATTCGAAGGGCTATATGGCTCCTACATGTGGTACTCCATTCGACTTCATCATTAACGTCTGGGCATATTTAAGTCGTGTCTTCCCTGGTGAATGGGTCAGACGAGGGGGTGCAGCTGCATGGGCTACTCATTCACCAGATCTCAACCTGTGTGATTTCTAGTTATGGGGCCATCTCACACGTATCGTGTATGTAGATCCCAAATCACATGTGGAGACATGGGAGCAGTGTATCACGCTGCCTCTGATACTGTATAGATGCATCCTGGTTGATCTGAACGTATGAGACAGAACATGCTGCAGCATGTAGATCGATGCATTGAGGTACATGGAAACCATTTTCAGCACATACTGTAACTGTGGATTCATGGTACAGCGTGTATTTGACCGCAGTTTCTGTATCAGTGTATGATTGAATAATTGTACTGTAGTATGGAAACCGTGCTATTCTGGACATAAGTTCATTAGACTTTCTTGTTCTGTATCCTCTCATCAGTCAATCCCAAGTATTAGTACATGGTGGAAAACATCAGAATATGTGTATATTATTAACGTTTAAAAATTTCCAGAGTGAACGATATATGTATACTTTCAGTGTCATGCATCAGACATTTATTGGGGAAGTTTTGCTATAGACAAAATGTTCGCCATGCTTCCTGGTGATGCTACCAAAATAGGAGTGCGTACTAATCAGCTGTGCTGCATATTACCTACACCCAGTAAATTGGTAGGGTAATGTTCAACAAAAAATAAAAATAAAATAAAATAAATAAACAGAAGAAGTGAAGAAACGTATGTTGGAGTGGAATCAGCAACATCAATTTAGCTCAGTTCATACAGAGCAGATTACTGGATTAGACACAACACACAAGGTGTACTATCGCCTCAGAGTGCTTACGCCTCGCCAGCTCTCACGCGGATAAGCACTACAAAAGGAAGCCCAGTGACAATGGGACGCATCAGCTGACGAAAGTTGTTCTCTATGACGTGGCCTACCAGCCCTAGACGTTTGATGCAGTGACTTTGAAACACGTTATTTGTACACTGCCTATCATACAGCTGAACGTACAGAGGTGACAAAAGTCGTCAGATAGCGATATGCACAAATTTAGATGGCAGCAGTGTGGTGTACACAAAGCATAAAAGGGCAGTGCATTGATGGAGCTCTCATTTGTGCTCAGCTGGTTCATGTGGATGGGAATGTGATTTGATTATGGAAGCACAACGGGAATTAAAGGACTTTGAACATGGGATGGTAGATGGAGCTAGACGCAATGAACATTCCATTTTGGAAATCGTTAGGGGATTCAATATTCGGAAATCCACAGTGCTAAGAGTGTGCCGAGAATACCAAATTTTAGGCGTCACCGTGAGAGGTGGCATGCCTATACGATTCACATGGTGATTTTCCCTCTCTCGTATTTATATCTTACTCTGAGTAATTCGATTTGGTGACGTCTAGCCGAGTATGGTCATTACAAGGCTAGTATTGAGAATCCAGAAGATATAAATATTTTCCTCTCTAATAGCATGCGGTGAAAAGTTGCTATTCCTTCACACGCGGACTCCCCATGCAGCGTATCTCGTCACCCGGGTGGTCCGGTGACAGGTGGGCTCTGCTGTTCTTGAATGGGTTATGCCGACGGGTGTGAGGGAGTCGAGTGGATCCTGTCCAGACACTGACATTGTCATAAGAGTGGGGGCGACACGCCCACAGGGGCCTGAAGGAGCAGCTGCGGTTAGAGATTCTGTTACTTAGCAGAAACTTAGTGACAACACTTTTTGACGGGCTACCAGCGAGGCGTGGGAATGAATTGTGTTCCCAGGCAGTCTTGGCGGGCAAATTCCCGCGTTTTCTGCAAAATCATAGCTGTGATTTGCTTGCTCGGGGGATAGCTCCGTGACGTAGCAAAATCGGCGCAGAAATTGGCATCAGGTATCTCCATTGGTGGAACAGTAGTGCTTCGGCAATAGAGTGAAATTTTCCACCGGTTTTCGAGTTGCTGATTGGCACGTTTAACCACGGCCACTGTGGTGGGGCGGTAATGTTCTGTGTTCGGCCTGTATGGGTACTCTTGGGAGTGTCGGCTCTCGGTTTCAGTCGGAGTAGGTTACAAGACTGACCTCTCGCTGTTCTGGACAGCCTGACTTCTGCTGGCTGTCTAATATAATTTCATTTAATTGTAACTTTTGACAAAGTTGTTGAAGTTGCGACTTCAAAGTAACTTTCCGAGTACAGGTGGTAATTGAGCGTTCTGCGTACAAGCGGCCTATGTTGTCAGTCTTGAACTGACTGTATCGGAGTTTCTGTGTGACTTCGCTTGTTACAATCAATCACTGTACCGTCAGTGATTGTGTGGCGAGCCTTCTACGGCTCCCTCAGAGGCGCATTTGTATTAATAGGAAGTTTTTGTCTGGATCAAACAGACCAGGATTATTTGTTTCGGGCTATGCTAGCGACATTATCATCACCACGACGGGACGTCGAAGCAACCAGCCATTGCCTCCTGTACCCCATATCGTGTCCTTGCAGTTAAGAAGAAAGCTTGATAATGTATGGCCACAGCAGTGAATTTTGCTATGTGATAATCAGAGCTCAGCAGAGCGCGCCTGTTCCCATCTTTTCTAACGTGGTTCTGTCTTTGGTATTCATTGTCTGAGTTCTCACTACTATTGCAGCAATTAATGGTGGGTTGGTTGGGTGTTTCTCTTAAGATTTGAGTTGCAAGGAATTGGCTCCACATACCACTTGGACATAAATATCACAAGCTAGTTTATGGACAACTTCACTTTCACAGCATTTATTTGAGTCTCCAATTTGACGTATTGTAAATGTTTCATGTGTTTTGTTTATTGTTTTAAGTTTAGCCATAATAAATCAAATTGTTATTTTGTACAGAACTTTCATTCTGTAGATCGGTAGTGCAACCCTTTCATTTCTCAACACGTTAATGAAACTTAACCGGTCAACAACCGCTGCGTCACCGTCATCGTACCCGGAAACCGGCAACTGCTGCGAATCAGTTCCTCGATTGCACCAGTCTGGGTCAGACATAATAATTTGGTGCTTTATAGACCGCGTACGTCAGGAATGTAATGGCGGAGCGCTTCGGAGAGAACTTCCAGAATTTCGTGAATAAGTTTCTTGATCACCCCAGTGTAATAGGGAAACTTCAATATGTCAGCTGTCAAATGAGAAGTGACGCAATTAAAACTCACAATAAAGGTAGCGATTCGTGCGACATTACTCTGAATGTGTTGCCTGAAAACTGCTTCGAGCAGATAGCTAGAGAACCAAAACAGTATAAGACATCCTAATAACAAACAGACCTATACTTCCTGAATTTGTGAACTTAGGCGAGGACATCAGTGATAATCAGAATATGCCACTGTCAATAAAAAATCAAAATAACCTTTGGTGAAACTAAAGGCAAAGGTAGTATCATTAAGTGAGCAATGGGAATTCCACTATTAAAAGAAGAGATATTGGATTCAGTATTAGAATCAGAATTTGAAAAGCTTTGGAATACTTAAGATCAAATAAGGCAGAAGGGATAGATAACATTCAATCAGAATTCCTAAAATCACAGGGGAAAGCGGCAATAAAACGACTATTCTACGTAGATGTATAGACTGCATGAGTCTGCCGATTTACCATTTGACTTCCGGTAAAGTATCATCCACACAATTCCGATTACTGCAAGAGCTGACAAGTGCGAGAACTATCGCACAGTCAACTTAGCAGCTCGGTCGTCGATGTTACTCACAGGAATAATACACAGAGACAAGGAAAAGAAAACCGAGGGTGTGTTAGACGACGATCTGTATGGCTTTAGTAAAGATAAAGGCACCAGAGTGATTGCGTTGATAATAGAAGCAAAACTAAAGAAAAATCAA
This sequence comes from Schistocerca piceifrons, assembly GCF_021461385.2. Classification (NCBI taxonomy): domain Eukaryota; kingdom Metazoa; phylum Arthropoda; class Insecta; order Orthoptera; family Acrididae; genus Schistocerca; species Schistocerca piceifrons. The sequence goes on from NC_060141.1 coordinate 746,301,169, forward strand.
GATATGTTCATAGGATTCGCCGATCTGGAAAAAGCGTTTGACAGTGTGAAATGGCTGCAAGATATTCTAAATTCTGAGAAAAAAATAGGGTAAGCTACAGGAAAAGACGGGTAACATACAATATCTACAAGAACCAAGAGAGTGGAAGACCAAGAATGAAGAGCTCGGATTAAAAACGGTGTAAGACGAGATGTACTCTTTCGCCCCTTCCTATAAATCGAAGATGCAATGATGGAAATAAAAGAGAGGTTCAAGTGTGAGATTAAAATTCAAGGTGAAAGACATTAATGCTATCGGCAGTGAAAGTGAAGGATTACAGGCTCTGTTGAATGGAATGAACTGTCTAATGAGTACAGAATATGGATTGAGAGTAAATCGAAGAACGACGAAAGTAATCAGAAGTAGCAGAAATGAGAACTGTGAGAAACTTACCATCAGGATAGGCGGTCACGAAGCAGATGCTAATAAGGCAGCAAAATACGCCATGACGGACGGAGGAAGTAGAACGTAAAAAGTAGACTAGCACTGGCAGAAACGGTACTCCTGGCCCAGAGAAGTCTGCTAGTATCAAACATAGATCAGTGTTTGAGATAGAAATTTCTGAGAATGTACGTTTGGACCACAGCATTGTATGGTAGTGAAACAGTTACTGTGGGAAAACCGGAGATGTGGTGGTACAAAAGAACGTTAAAAATTAGGTTGACTGATAAGATAAGGAAAAAGAAGGTTCTCCGCAGTTTCAGAGAGGAAAGGAATAGGTGGAAAACACTGCCAAGAAGAAGGGACAGAATGGCAGGACATCTGTTAAGTCGTCGCGAAATAGCTTATTATGGTACTAGAGGGAGCTGTACACAGCAGAAACTGTGGAGGAAAACAGAGATTGGAATACATCTAGTAAATAACTGAGGCTGTAGATTGCATGTGGTACCCTGAGATGAAAAAGGTTGGCCCAGGAGAGGAATTCGTGAAGGGCCACATCAAACCAGTCAGACGACTGATTATTAAAAAAAAGCGTCAATAACTATGAATGTTATAAAGACTGCTAAGAAAGATAAGAAAATATTTTTGCTTAGCAAGTGTGACACAGTACAAACTGCGAAGTGTCCGAGCAGTCAGTATCAAATATTGAGCGCTGAGGACGAAAATGTGGAGCTTCAGTGAATAAAGTACAAAAGCATCGTTCAATATGTCATAAACTAGTGTGTTCCGAGAAAGGTCTTAAGGTATGTTAAAGGTCCAACGTGTTTTAACAGCCATGTAAGAAAGTTGCTGCATAGACAAAGATTTAAGAGAAGTCAGAATTAAGCTGAAAAACAAAAGCTGAACGAAACGAAAATGTGCGTGAGGAGAAGCGTTCAGTTACTTTGAAACTCGAGCTTTCTCAGCCATTTCCACCAAAAACACTGAACAGTTCTGGCCTTACGTAAAATCACTAATCGGATCTAAACCACCTATTCAGACAGTGGTCACAGTGACACCGAAACGGAAGATATCAGAGAAAAGGCCGAAATGCTTAATTAGGTCTTCCAAAATTAGTTGAGCGCTGAAGATCATAATTCGTTTACAATTTTAAGTCATCGCAAAAGCGCCGAAATGGCAGGTATTGAGACATGTGATCGCAGAAAAGAAGAGTATCTACAGTAGCCTAGTATTGGAAAGGCATTTCGACCTGATTCTGCAGAAATTAGGTGAAAATCATCTTCAAGCAGTAATTTAACGTAGGCCGCTGCAGCAAAGAGAAAAGCGCAGGCCATTCGCGTTTTCGGGAACAGTCGTAGGACAAATCTGCACAATTATAGGCCTATGTCACTGACGCCTGCCAGTTCTAGAATTATGTATTATGTTTTATGCTCACGCATGATGACGTTCTCAGTAAACATAGCATCCGGAAATTGATCTTTTGAAACTCAGCTCACTCTGTTCCTCCATGAGATCCTCAGCGCTGTAGACAACGCCTCTCGGGTTGATTCCGTGTTCGTGGACTTCAGAAAGACATTTGATACATTCCCACATTGTCGTTTTGTGAAAAAAAAGCGCACTTACGGGGTATCGGACCAGACTTCTGACAGGAGTCAAGACGTCCTTACAGATAGACCTCAACGCAAAACTCCTAAAGGAACGAAAATGACAGTTGTCGAGGTAATTTCCGGATTACCCCAAGGACGTTACTTTTTATAAAGTAAACGATCTAGTAGAAAGCGTCGGAAGATCTTTAAGACTGTTCACTGAAGATGCGGTTGTCCGTAAGAAAGTGGCAACGCCAGAGGACAGTATAGATTAGTAGAGCGACCTGCAGGGGATTGATGAATGGTGCGAGGACTGACACTTCACTCTGAAAGTAAACACATGAGAGACACTGCGCAAAAATCAGATAAGAAACCCACTACTGAACAACTACATTGCTGGCGACAAATTTCTGAAAACAGTAACCACCGTGAAATGTCTAGGAATAACTGTGCAGAGCGGCCTTAAATGGAATGACCACTTAAAATAAACAGCAGAAAAATCAGACGGCAGACTGATTCTTAGGAAGAATTTTAAGGAAATATAACTCATCAACGAAAGTCGTGGCTTAGAAGGCGCTTGTTTGATCCATTCTGGAATAGTGGTTACCAATATGGGACCCCTAACAGGTTGTGACAGAATTAATACACAAGATACAACGAACAGACAGAGCGGGGCAGCGCAGAGGTTAAGAGACTGGACTCGCATTCGGAAGAACGACGGTGCACACCCGCGTCCGGCTATCCTGATTTAGGTTTTCCTTGGTTTCCCTAAATCGTATCAGGAAAATACCGGGGTGGCAGGGAACATTTCCTTCACCTACCCTCCCCTAATCTGAGCTTGTGCTCTGCCTCTAATAATCTCGTTGTCGACGGGATTTTAAACATTGATCTCCTCCCCATCCTCCTCCAACTAGGAACGGCACGTTCCGTCACGAGATCATTTAATCAGCGCGAGAGCATTAAGGGCATGCTGAGCAAACACCGGTGGCAGGCGTCTCAAGAGAGGCGTTGTGTTTACTGTCGACATTCCGAGAAAGTACGTCCTAAGAGAGACGGCCAGCATACTAATTACTCCCACATGTGTTTCGCGAAATGACCACGACGAGAAAACTAAAGAGATTAGAGTTAATACAGAGGATTACCGACAGTGATACTTGCCATGTGCCATTTGCGAGTGGAACTCTGATGGAAGTATGGGATATTGGTACCAGAAGTACCCTTCGCCACACACCATCAGGTGGCCTGGGGAGTATAGGCCTAGACGTGGATATATGTTGCCTGGGCATTGTCGCCTGTGGTCGATCTCGATGTTCGTCCTTCCCGACTACCATCGCCCACATCTGTGAGGCGTTGTTCAAAAACACTGCAGCGCCAAAGAATAGGCATGCGTTCAAATACAGAGATATGTAAACAGGCAGAACAGGGCGTTGCCGTCGGCAACGCCTATATAAGATTACAAGTGTCTGGCGCAGTTCTTAAATCGGTTACTGCTCCTACAATGGCAGGTTATCAAGATTTAAGTAAGTTTGAACGCGATGTTATAGTCTGCGCACAAGCGATGGGACGCAGCATCTCCGAGGTAGCGATGAAGTGCGGATTTTCCCGTGCGACCATTTGACGAGTGTACCGTGAATATCAGGAATCCGGTAAAACATCAAATCACCGACATCTCTGTGGCGGGAAAAATACCTTGCAAGAACGGGACCAATGATGACTGAAGAGAATCGTTCAATGTGACAGAAGGGCCACCCTTCCTCAAATTTCAATGCTGGACCATCAACAAGTGTTAACGTATGAACCATTCAATGAAACATCATTCATATGGGCTTCTGAGGCCGAAGGCTCACTCGTGTACCCTTTCTGACTGCACGACAGAAAGCTTTACGCCTCGCCTGGGCTCTTCAACAACGACATTGGACTGTTGATGCCTGGAAACATGTTGCTTGGTCGGACGAGTCTCTTTTCAAGTTGTATCGAGAGGATGGACGTGTATGGGCATGGAGACAATTTCACGAGTCCATGGACCCTGATATGTCAACAGGGGACTGTTCAAGCTCATGGAGGCTTTGTAATGATATGGGGTGTGTGCAGTTGGAGTGATATACGACCTCTGATACGTTTAGATGCGACTCTGACACGTGACACATACGTAAGCATCCTGTCTGATCACCTGCATCCATTCATGTCTAGTGTGCATTTCGACGGGTTTGGGCGATTCCAGCAGTATAATGCGACGCCCCAAACGTCCAGAATTGCTATGGAGTCGCTCTAGGAACAGTCTTCTGAGTTTAAACACTTCCACTAGCCGCCAAACTCCCAAGACAGGAACACTGTTTAGCATATCTGGGAAGCCTTGCAATCTGCCGTTCCACACCCTCGTACTCCTACGGAGTTATGGACAGCCCTATAGGATTCATGATGTCAATTCACTCTATCACTACTTCAGACATTATAGTCCTTTCCACGTCGTGTTGCGGCACTTCCCTGACCTCACGGGGCCATACACGCTAATCGGCAGGTTTACCAGTTTCTTTGGCTTTTCGGTTTATTTGGCACCTTATCACTACGGCTGGAGGCTACATTGCGTTTGGTACGTATACCGCCAGAATTTCACGCCGAAACTGCGAGTAATTTAGACAGTGATGGTCGTATTATCCAGTGGTTTTCAAATTTGGATTTTTTGAGCTTCACTTTAACACTGTGATGCGCCTGTTATCGGCACTGTATCACCACTGTGCAGAGAACCCATTTTCGTGTGGTACTTTTGTTACAAACACAGAAGGAGACTTAACTCGTCGCATCCCCAACTGTTTATAGTGAGCTGAGGGAAACGCTACGTGAGGAGTACGAGGAGAACACTGAAACGGTGATAACGATTAGTGACAAGAACACACATATTTATTGACGAATACTCAATTTTGTACAGATCATGTCAGGCAGTAGTTCAACTGCTGTTCCAGAAGATAAGGCTGAATACTAAACAGTTCTTGTCTCACTGGAATGTTCACTGAAGGCGGGCTGGTATGGACTCGGTAGAAGCAGACGATGCTGCGTTATGTACACAAGTAGAAGGTCTTTTCAGGAGTCGAGCTGACTTGGAACCGCCCACTCAGCTGTGGTGCTGGGGCACATCACTTTGCTAGGGGCGCCACCACTGTGACTTCCTGGAGCGGCAGTCGCTGGGCTATACGCCGTCTGGAGCGGGTTGCCGACCTGTCGACACCTGTGGTGCTGTATGTCGGTGTGTGCTGTGCTTGCGACGCCTAAATCTTCTGGACGTGGTCGCATATGGCTGCGGTGCGAACCGACGCCGAAGGGGAGGTCTGGATGTAGGAACATCAATGGGACAGGGTCCGGGACTCAAGTCGGCGACAGGCTCCCATCCGCGCCCTGGCAGTTGTCCTGAATGCGAACGCCTGGCAAGGGAGGGTCCGTGCCTGCATTCCAGATCCGGAGTCTCGAACGCTAGAGGACCTCCCTCGGAGAGGAAGGCAGCAGGTCACAGAGGCGTCGCGCACGGTGACATGGGCTCCTGTGATGAGCTCCTGGGATGAGAGCACGTCCATTTCTACGGGAAGCGTCTCGGGCTGAGATGCCATCTAGTCCGTGATGGACGGCAGCGACACTGGCTCCTGGCTGCATGCTGAATCTGTAAAACGACACGTAGTATCCATGGACGAAGTTGGTTCCAGTGTCTTTTCAGTAGCGGCCCTGTATAGGAAGAAACCAAGAACATGTTGTGTCGAAGGACACCTATAATGCTTCCCTGTTGCCATCACTGTCCTGACCAGAAGGTCCTGATGAGTATTACGTGCTGGATCTCAAATTGAGGACCTTTGTACTGACTGGTAATCCTCGGTAGTGATAGCAGGAGATGAAGCAGGGCGCGATGCCAGCGGCCATGCTGGAGTTTGGCCAGGGAAGGTCCATCTCGAGGCATTGCACGCTAGGTGGACAGGAACAGTTGTAACGCGGTTGCTGTGAGTGATTTCCACGGGATTCACTCAACTGCAGCTTGAATGTTCGCACGAAACATCTGACTGCGGGAGAAAGGCCGCTGTGGTCACATTTTCAGTACCGTTTCCCCTTGGAAAATTGTTCGAATTCCTGTGAATTATCAGACACTATCACTTCTAGCAAACCCCTGATGCAAAAATTTCAAGTACTGGCCGACGTCGTAGAGTTCATTGGAACCACAAAGGGCTAACGACTGATTTCCACTATAATAAGCCATCGTCTGTTCCAGAAAGGTCCAACAAAATCAATATCCACGGACTGCTGGGACGTGGCCAGTCAAAAGCGTTGACGTGGAACCATGTGTTGCCCCGTGGAAGCGGCGTAGAATGACGTCATGTCTTCAATCTGGGCCTTCCGCCCCTGGCCAAGTGCAATGGCATCGAACAGGCTCCTTTGTCCTCACCACACCCCAGTGACCGTGATCGTACATCGTAAAACATCCTGCAAAAGTGTGTGTACTATGTTGATCTGCTGCTGATCATTCTCAGAGAGTAACAGTAGAACACCATTCTGTACTGACACGGCTTGACAATGAGCGAAGTATCGACATACTACGGTTTTAATTCTCCTTGGACGCCCTGCGTGCATGTAATTCAGCACAATGCTTAAATCTGAGCCATGTAGCTGTCTACTGTGCTTTGCGACAAAAGTACATGGCAAAATTGCGAACTGCCGAACCATCCAGAGCATCTGTCTGGCAGCGCGACACTTTGTAGGAGCCGAACTGATCATCCTTGGTCACCTGTAACCTTGGCAACACATCGACACTGGAATGTTGAGCCGTGGGGTGGTAGAAGATTTCATAGTTGTAGTTCGTTACAATTTATGTGCCGTGTATGGCGGAACAGACATGGTTGGGTAGAAGAGTGCAGTGAGTGGCTCACGTTCCGTGACGAAGTAGAATTTCCTTCCATAGAGACAATGATGGAACTTGGCAACACCGTAAATGATCGCCAATACGTCATTTTCAGTCTGACTATAATTTGTCCGAGTCTTAGTCAGAAGTTAGGAGCCAAATGCTATTGCATGATCCGTTGATCCTACTCGATGAGGCGCAACGACCCCTTGACCATGATCAACTGCTTACACCACTGGTTTAGCCGGATCAAAATGTATTAAGCACGTTTTACTTAGTAGAGCCCATTTCAGTTGACCAAAAGTCAACCGACATTCCGTAGTCCATCCTTACCCCACAAATTTTGAAGCGTAGGTGCAATCTGAGAGGCGTGAGGAATGAATCTGTAGTAATATATCAGTTCGCCTACCACTGCCTACAGTTCATTTAGACTTTTAGGAGCCGGTAAAATTTTTATGGCTCACAAATGAGTCTGGGTTACCTGCATTTTAATGACATGTCGGAGATACTCTATTTCCCTCTCAAACAAGTGCACTTGTCTTGGCGACACTTGATGCCTGCCGATAACAGTACTTGAGAAAGGCAGTCGAGTTTGGCTAAATGTTCTTTTGCAGAACGTACAGACGCGACAATGTCGTCCAGCTAATTTGAGTAAAAAAGCACTTGGGTAGCCATTTGTTCTAAAAAGTGCTGAAAGATCCCTGGTGCTGAGGCACTACCGAAGGACAGGCATTGAAATTCAAATAACCCGAGATGAGTGTTAATAACGAAAAATTTCTTTGAGTACTCCTCTAAGGGCAACTAGAGGTAGGTATTCTTCAAGTATATCTTGGAAAAATAAGGACCATCGCCATCCGTCCATCAGTTCCTCTGGGTGGGGCAAAGGGTGTCTATCAATGTCTGAGAGTTCACACTCGACTTAAAATCAACACATAGTCGAAGAAGTGCTATAGGTTTGGGAAGTATGAGTAATTGTGAAGACCACTAAGTTGTACTGAATGGCTTGATGAACCCATCAACTTGCCATTGCCGTAATTGTTCAGCGACCTGTTCCCTAACGGCAATGGGCACTTGCCTAGCTCGACAGAACTTCGGGTGTTCATTGTCTTTGAGTAAGCATGAGCTAAACAATTGTTCGCAAAATCGACATCGTCGCTAAAAAGTTCACTAAATTTGACACACAGACCTTGAAGCTTGTCTGTTGGCACATCTGTTGAAATTTGCAACACTGACTTGAGGACTGACAATCCGAAAACGTGAAAAGAATCTGAGACAAAAATATTCTGCGGAGACTTGGCAGAAAGCGCTGTGAACAGAACTCTCTTCGTTACACCTTGAAAAGTAACTGGCAAAGTGAAAGTTCCTAAAACTGGAATTTCCTGTCCGTTATACGCTAACAACACATGCGTAGCTGGAGTCGGTGAACCTAATCGTTCATAAGCAAGTTCGTTCAGAAGTGTAACTGAATCACCAGTGTCCAGTTGCAACCGGACATTTTTCTTAGTTACTGTGAAACTAACAAACATTTTGTTCCGACTGTGTTCCACATCTCAGAGAGAACTATCACTTCCTGCCTGTTGCTGTGAGATACCACAATGCGAGACAGGTGAACTGGACACAGATTTAGTAGTGGACCTGTGTTTGCGCCGGAGTGACTTGTTAGGAACCTGAAAATCACCCGACTGGCGTTTCCTAAGTTTTGTACTTGGGTGACCTTCCACGACATTTACCGTAGCCATCGCGCCGCCCCGTCTCGTGACTGGCTGTGTCGTGAGATCGTTAGTGATTTGAACTGGTTTAGTGGCATGTTGCTTGGGAATTTCCAGTCCAAGCAGCTTTTGCATGCGCGCTGACCACATAACCCTTTGTTTTGCAACTTAGCGACTTGGGCACTGAGCACGCTTGTGGCGACTAAAGCACTCTGCTACGCTTCTCTGTCTACCGTCACGGCATGGCTCTGTTTGTCATACGCTGTGTCACACGGGTCGGGAGGGCTCAGGACTGTTTATGTTCTACAGCACTACTAACACTGTCACTACACAATTCATTAATGTCTGACATTTGAATCTCACACTTAGCTAAATCATAAGAGTCCTGAGCCTCAATTAACTGTACCACTGTATCTGAAGAAGGATCAGGTCCTTACAAAATTTCAGCACGAGTTCTGTCGTCACTAATATTTGGAGTTATAGCGTCATGCAGCATGACATCACTGTATGTGGACACATCGACATAAAAATTTGCATTTTTCAATTCAATAAACTTTACCAACAGCCATACACTTCAAGATATTTAATTTCGAGCTCAGGCAGTTTCGGCAATTGATTTTGCCATCTTCAGACCCCATACGCTTTTTTTTTTCAAATGAACGAGCTTATCGTACAGCGCCGTAAAACTGGATATCGTGAATCCCAATCGTTGTTCAGCTGTTGCTCTCACGCTTCCGCATGAAGCAGCTACACAACGAGTGGGTTTCACGATATTCAGTTTTACGGCGCTGTACGATAAGCTTGTTCATTCGAAAAAAAGCGTATGGGGTCTGAAGATGGCAAAATGAATTGCCGAAACTGCCTGAGCTCGAAATAAAATAAAATATCTTGAAGCGTACGGCTGTTGCATGTTCTAGGCGCTACAGTCTGGGACCGCGCGACCGCTACGGTCGCAGGTTCAAATCCTGCCTCGGGCATGGATGTGTGTGATGTACTTAGTTAGGTTTAAGTAGTTCTAAGTTGTATGGGATTGATGACCTCAGGAGTTAAGTCCCATAGTGCTCAGAGCCATCTGTTACACGCATGGAAAAAGCAAGGGTACCCAAGAGACTCATTGGTTAAACAGTAGGGGGTAGGAGGAGTCGGGATAGACAAAGGAGAAGGTACCTGGATTCGGTTAAGAATGATTTTGAAGTAATAGGCTTAACATCAGAAGAGGCACCAATGTTAGCAGTGAATAGGGGATCATGGAGGAATTTTATAAGGGGGACTGTGCTCCAGACTGAACACTGAAAGGCATAATCAGTCTTAAATGATGATAATGATGATGATGATGGTACGGCTGTTGGTAAAGTTGAATTGAAAAGTACGTAACAGCCGATGTCCCCTGGCCATATGGTCGTGCGGTAGCGTTCTCGCTTCCCGCGCCCGGGTTCCCGGGTTCGATTCCCGGCGGGGTCAGGGATTTTCTCTGCCTCGTGATGACTGGGTGTTGTGTGATGTCCTTAGGTTAGTTAGGTTTAAGTAGTTCTAAGTTCTAGGGGACTGATGACCATAGCTGTTAAGTCCCATAGTGCTCAGAGCCATTTGAACCCCTGGCCATAATGGACCGACAGAGATTCAAAATTTGCAATCTCCAGTTAAATCTTGTAATTCAATGATTCATTATGAGTTCGATCTGCTGCCTGCTGAAGGCGGAAATACCTGGATCTTGGAGCAGCCACGATTGTAAGTGGTTAACTTGCTATCTAAACCCTCGAGCTCTAATTTGTCTAGTTGTCTGTCAGGAAACAATTTCACTATGAGCGTGTAAACTTCTGTGCCCACTATGCAAAGAAAAAATATGCTTTGCTCTTCTTACCTTGCAACTGGTGTGCCTCCATATGACTCGTCAACTGAGAAAAGTATTCCAACCAGTCATCACGCTGTTTGTTGAATCTGTGGAATGGTTGATGGAGGCTGCGGCTGAGGATGCTGCGCTGATTGTAGATTCTACTGTTGTCGTTGTTGCTGCTGCTGTTGTGTTAGCTGCGTTGCAGCTTGCAGCAACTGCTGGATTTGCTCGCCCTGTAACTGAATAACACGCGTTAGTGAACCGTCTTGTGGCCCAGGAACCATGCCTGTAAGAGATATAGATTAGATGCGGCACGCAAAGTAATACTCTCATCTCAGTAGTAGTGTCCGTCCTGTGTCGGAAGTCCACTATGCACTAACCTACTAGACAAGCAAAAAGAAGTGGCGAGAAATAAATAACAAGCCAGAAGAAAAATTTATCCTGTAACTTGCGCAGATCCCACCCCATCCTAGTCGCCAGCTGATGTTTCGTACTTTCGATACAAATGCAGTAGGAGATTTTACTCGTCAATACGATGGAGAAGCGTAGAGGAAATGAGGTCTGCGCATGCGTGGCGGCAGAGAGCGGGCAAACAAAGTCCGTGTTGGCGAACTGTGCTGCTGCGGACGATAATCAGTTTCGTTTGCGTATGGTACCTTCAAATTCGTGACGGGAATAATACATTTTAAATGCGATTTCGATTAATCGTCTACGTGAGACAGATCTTACTTTACATCTTGACATTGCGTTCTCTGCTCAACAATAGATGTCTGTGTGACGTCGGAAGGCGAGAACAGCAAACGCAGCTTTGTGAAGACGTAACGTATAATTTTTCTCAAAATGACGATTGCCTGACTACAAGATCATCGAAAATTGTTCCAATAATTCCCATTTATTGCCATGTAGACTATATAAGTACAAATCTAATACACACCAAAATTAACTTCAAACTCAAACCGAAATCATTACATTTGTCTAACAGCTGCTTATATTCCACATATTTTTTAAATGTGCATAATGCGAGCATGTGGTTATTATTTTGATTGCAGTCCAATGTAAATCTCTGTGAGTAAAAAAGAATCACTGGTAGCAAAGACTGGCGCAAAAGACCATCGTAAAAATTTTCATCATGTTATATTTTTCTGTCTCACTGTGAGTGTGAACTAACTCGTTTGACATTACAGTGAGAGATCGCATTCATGATCCATTGAACAAGCAAATAACTAATCATCTTCTATGAATAACTCGAGGGAATGTTTACCGATAACGTCTAAAACACCAATATCTCGGCAGGTAACCTTCCCTTCCATTTTAAGGCATTTTCTAATGTCGACATATTGGAGTTTTTGACGAATTTATCCGGCCGCATTCTCACGAGTAATTAATGCATACAGTACGATGAAAAAACCCTTGGGCAACATGTTAAACATTTTAGTCTGAATACATCATAAGCTAGAAATTCGTAAGGAATAAAAGCTAGAAAGTCCTCGGCTATATGCAACTGACATGTTTACAAACACATTTTTTAAACTGTGAGTCTTTAAACCAAGAAATATTACTAATACCTTACTTTGTTCCAACGCTTACATTGTAATAACATCATCGCTGCTATCCATGTCCAAAACGTCTGATGCTAAATTTAGGTTGACAGATTCAAGGTTTATATCTATCGTCATCTCTTTATCAAAGTTCTCTTGATGCAACTTTTCAGTGTGCCACACACAGTGTGCCCACGCTGAATAGGGATGTCGCCTATTCCTTCATGCACAAGAGTTTCAGCGTCTGTTATCTTGAATGTTTCGTTTTTTCTCCACATAGTTTTTAACCTGCGCCCAAATTAATTCTGTCGGATTATATTTACAGCGATATGTGTGTAAACACAAAACTGTGTGACTACATTCACAGACAAGAAAGTCATGTTTGCACATTCAGTCGCGTGACATATAAATTAACAATCACAGGTGTTCAGCACGAGTCCGGTTCATTATGTGCAGAATATTTTTATTTTCAGACAACTCACAACATTCGTTTTTCCGGTACTTGTACATGATGTCTTCTCTGTAACAGCTGATGATTATTGGCATGGTAATTACAGTAACCAACTTCCACGCAAGATATGGCAAGAATTGTTCAGTGGAACCACTTCTTGAAAGTGACAGCGTTTGTTTCCGAATGATAGTGTTATTTTTCTTACACCTAAAGACATGTTTACTCTCAGCAACAAAACAAGAAGAAGAGTCAGCATGCAGAATAATTATCCCAGAAAGTTTTTCTACAGGAATTTTAAAATTGCCATGGCACACCAGTACCATCCCTCATTTTCCAGCAGTATTCATGGAATGATTCTGATTCACCCATGTTTCATCGAGATAAATACACTGCAGAACTAGCACCTTTTGTTACATCATTTGTTTTTAAAAGGGATGTGGTTCATTCTGCCCCTATGTCACTTCCTTCAATTAAAAACACTCTTCTTAACATATTTGAAACCAACGTCTCTTAAAACTCATTGTAATGAGGAACTGCCACCTTTGAAACTAATTTGATCACACGTAATAGCAACAAGTTGTTTTGATAGTGCGCAAGAGCGCTAGGGGGTAAGGGGCAAACCGGAAGTGGGATATGAAGTACTTATAACATTCTAAAAGGCTACTGCGAATTGTAAGTTGTCACAAATAGGTTTCGGTTTTAACACTGTTAAAAACTTGCGTACTACCGACATTTAAATAATTTTCTTCAAAGTAAAACACCTGACTGCACCATATTATTCACTCTCGGTGAGAGCCAAGAAAGAGCCATTACGCTACCCTCCCCCCTTGCTCCCGGGTGTGGGTGACCTTGTTAATGGATTCCATACATTTCGAACCCGGAGCGCTTTAAAATAATCTTGTCAAAACTACAAAACCATTCCTTTGTGTTGCAGCTTTCTTTCGATTTCGATGCTTTAAAGGCGATACGAAAATAAACTTTGCTAATGTTTCCTCAGCTCTAACACTTTCGATTACAATTGTCAGGTTCGTTATGTAATTAGTTGGAGAACGCTGATCATAATCCAACATATAAAACGTTAAGATTTTAATGTTCTTTATAGATAAAGGCTTCACCGTGATCAATTGCAATGATTTTGCCTCTTTGCCATTACTGCATAATGAGGTTTAATTTAGTGTAATAAATTCCCAGTATTGTTTCCTATGACAATGCTGTTGCAGTTAGATATTACTTATATTTCAGGTTCTCGTAATTTTTAGCAGACATATTTCATACTTGCTACATTTGATAATGGTGACCAAGCTTCACCGAAACTACTCATGTAAACTTCCTGTAATTTATTGTGACTGTGGCTTGACTACTGTACTGAAGACAAATGAATTTGGAAAATATGTTTACTGTCTTCTCGTATTTGTTGTTTCCCGCTCTCTTTCCAACCACGATTGTATCCTTCTTTCTCAGTATAAAACAGTGCAAATATGTTTACATGCCATCAAATTTTGGGAAGATTTTTAAAGGTACTGATGAAGATAGAATAAGACGGCTGGTATGCCACTTTTCAGTCAGTCTTTTAAAATGGAGCATATTCACGTTTATGTATTCCACAAGGAGCATTTTTTCGCTGGTTCCCTGCTTTTCCTTGCTACAGCAGGTTATGTCACTCATGAAATGAAAGGTCTGGGTCAGTAAAATTTTGATAGTTTACTTACGTGTAACTGAAATAAGGAAAAACTAATTTTGCAGCTCATACCGGACTTTACTTGCACAAACATTCTGCATGCGCTCCAGTGCTATAATATGGGGTTCGCAGAAACCTTATGATGACAACAGAAACACCTTACCGCATATTTCTGTGTGCTACATCACAGTCTAACCTGCCATTTCGCCACTTAGCGTGCGTATTTCCCGTTTTCAAGTGCGGTTTAATTGAACTTCTCTAACTCGGAAACGAATAATAGTATGAATAAAACTTTCAAGTTTGTTCAAGATCGACATCTTAGAAACATATCATGAAAATTACAAGCATTTTCTGTATGTAGCCATCCTGAAATCTGCGGCTCTGTTTCGGCACTCAAGAACTGTGTATTACGGATGTTTCTCGATAACAGATAAATGTTTTTGAGAACAGGAAGATTGAACTTCTATATAAATTCCTAGAGAATATACCGCTGAAATTTCGTCAGTTTGCTCCAGTTAGTTATTTGATATCTGATGGTGATCGCCAAAAAATAGTGAAATACGCTTTTATATGTATCTCAGGAACCGCGCATGAACTAAAAGGTTCCTCTGTAAGCCCATTAGATCAAATTTAATACAAAAAGAACCAACTGACTCTCTCCATTTATCTAAGCTAGAGGAAGTGTGTAATACTCAAATTTTAACCTTGTACTGTAGGGTGCTGAGGGATGCTGAGGGAATTAGATTAGGAAATGAGACACTTAAAGTAGTAAAGGAGCTTTGCTATTTGGGGAGCAAAATAACTGATGATGGTCAAAGTAGAGAAGATATAAAATGTAGACTGGCAATGGCAAGGAAAGCGTTTCTGAAGAAGAGAAATTTGTTAACAGCGAGTATAGAATTAAGTGTCAGCAAGTCGTTTCTGAAAGTATTTGTATGGAGTGTAGCCATGTGAGGAAGTGAAACATGGACGATAAATAGTATGGACAAGAAGAGAATAGAAGCTTTCGAAATGTGGTGCTACAGAAGAATGCTGAAGATTAGATGGGTAGATCACATAACAAATGAGGAGGTATTGAATAAAATTGGGGAGAAGAGGAGTTTGTGGCACAACTTGACGAGAAGAAGGGACCGGTTGGTAGGACATGTTCTGAGGCATCAAGGGATCACAAATTTAGCATTGGAGGGCAGCGTGGAGAGTAAAACTCGTAGAGGGAGACCAAGAGATGAATACACTAAGCAGATTCAGAAGGATGTGGGTTACAGTAAGTACTGGGAGATGAGGAAGCTTGCACTGGATAGGGTAGCATGGAGAGCTGCATCAAACCAGTCTCAGGACTGAAGACCACAGCAACAACAACTGTAGGGTAGTTACCCCGAGACAGTCTTGTGTATACAAATGGTTCCTAGACCAAGGGCTTTCCAAAAGACTGGATACTACCTTTGTGTCACCAATAGAACCCGAATTATGAGCCATGGAACAATCCCGGGTTTATGCAAGGCGTTTTGGACCATATCAGTGAGGCATGGTGTCCTGTGTGTACCGGTGATACAACTACTTTTAAAGTTTATCAATGGGCATGTTGTTTGCTCCAGAGCAATTGCCCACAAATCGACTCTCAGTGCTACCTGCATCTGTAGTTGGATACTTGACATCACCGACCATCCAACAACCCGCTAGACATACTCCACAACACATCGTTACAGGCGACACATGGGTGGACGCAAGAATTTAAATTCCTAATGATACTCTACTGATGGGTCACCAAACCCTAAGTAGTAGCAGAGAGAGAGATATATTCTTTGTGATGTGGGATCCTTTTTACGGGAATGGTCTCTACCTCAACCGAATTTCTGAAATATCAATTTGTCATTTAGCTTTCTGGCTTGTAATATGTGCACGGAAAGGCAATGGTATGTTCTTACACTACGAACGTTCAAAAGTAAAACACTTTCATCAAGTTCTGCGACTACACTACTGGCTGTGAAAATGTCTACACCACGAAGATGACGTGCTAGAGACGCGAAATTTAACCGACTGGAAGAAGATGCTGTGATATGCAAATGATTAGCTTTTCAGAGCATTCGCACAAGGTTGGCGCCGACGGCGACACCTACAACTTGCTGACATGAGGAAAATTTTCCGACCGATTTCCCATACACAAACAGCGGTTGACCGGCGTTGCCTGGTGAAACGTTGTTGTGATGCCTCGTGTAGCGAGGAGAAATGCGTACCATCACGTTTCCGACTTTGATAAAGGTCGGATTGTAGCCTATCGTGATTGCGGTTTATCGTATCACGACATTTCTGCTCGCATGGATCGAGATCAAATGACTGTTATCAGAATATGGAATCGGTGGGTTCAGGAGGGTAATACGGAACGCCGTGCGGGATCCCAACGGCGTTGTATCACTGGCAGTCGAGATGACAGGCATCTTCTCCGCACGGTTGTAACGGATTGTGCAGCCACGTCTCGATCCCAGAGTCAACAGATGGGGACGTTTGCAAGACAGGAACCATCTGCAAGAACAGTTCGACGACGTATGCAGCAGCATAGACTATCAGTTCGTAGACATGGCTGCTGTTAACCTTGACGCTGCATCACAGACAGGAGCGCCCGCGATGGTGTACTCAACGACGAACCTGGGTGCACGAATAGCAAAACGTCATTATTTCAGATGAATCCAGGTTCTGTTTACAGCATCATGACGGTCGCATCCGCGTTTGGTGACATCGTGGTGAACGCACATTGGAAGCGTGTATTCGTCATCGCCATACTGGCGTATCACCCGGCGTGATGGTTTGGGTTTCATTGGTTACACGTCTCGGTCACCTCTTGTTCGCTTTGATGGCACTTTGAACAGTGGACGTTATATTTCAGATGTGTTACGACCCGTGGCTCTACCCTTAATTGGATCCCTGCGAAACCCTACATTTCAGCAGGATAATGCACGACTGCATGTTGCAGGTCCTGTACGGGCCTTTCTGGATACAGAAAATGTTCGACTGCTGCCCTGTCCAGCACATTCTCCAGATCTCTCACCAATTGGAAACGTCTGGTCAATGGTGGCCCAGCAACTGGCTCGTCACAATACGCCAGTCACTACTCTTGATGAACTGTGGTATCGTGTTGAAGCTGCATGGGCAGCTGTACCTTTACATGCCATCCAAGCTCTGACTCAATGCCCAGGCGTATCAAGGCCGTTATTATTGCCAGAGGTGGTTGTTCTGGGTACTGATTTCTCAGGATCCTCGCACCCAAATTGCGTGAAAACGTAATCACATGTCCGTTCTTGAATAATATATTTGTCCAATGAATACCCGTTTATCATCTGCATTTCTTCTCGGTGTAGCAATTTGAATGGCCAATAGCGTATTATTAACGGAATGAGAGATCGTTTTTCGGTTTTCTTAAGCCATCATCAGAAAAAAGTTTTTATGTGTCAGTTACAAAAACAGTGATACACAGCTTATAGACATATTAGAGTGGCAGATACCATGTGTTCTCAAAGGGAAGTACTACATTTTTTATATTACTTGTAAGATCACCTGTTAGCACTCTATAAAAGTCACATGACTTGGTCAGTTACGCAGAGAACTGGTAGTTAGGATGTCACAGCATGGTAGAAGATAGACATAAGGACGACAGATTCAACCTTGTCAAAGTTTTTTTTACTGAAAACCACCCACATCCTCCTTGTCTCTCTGGGCATCTCATCCTCCCCCTTTCTGCCCTTTTACTCTTCCCTTTCCCTGCTTAGTTCCTCCTGCCCATCCCTCTGCTCACCTCTCCCCCTCTTACAGGCCGTCTACTTATTCTCCTCTTTCTCTCAATCTCTTCCTCTTTCCTACCTCTGTCCATCTCCTCAGCATCCCTCACACTGTCCAGCTCCTTCTCTTTCCTTTGTCTGTGCATTTTCCCCCTCCCCCATCCATCTGTCCATTTCTTTCCTCATATCTATGTCCATTTCCTCCTTTTGTCTCTCTGTCTTCTGTCTGTCCATCTCGCTCCTCCCTTTCTTTCCCGACGTTGTCACTCCCACCCCAGTAGCGGGTTGCTGGTTCCTTACCACAACAGTGTGCTTATCTTATGGTAAGTAATATGTATGTCAACTTTGATTTAAATCGAACAGGGGGTTTGGAAGGATTATTCTACATACAGATTTTCCTGCATACTCAGTTATCATACATATTTAATATACTTCATACAGATTTGTACTCATATTTCAGCTGTTTCTGGAGCGACATTGCTTGTTGTTTAGTTTTCATGTAATTCAGCATTTATTACGTCATGCCTCCTGAATAAGGTGTCTTACAACAATATAATTTTGTAGGTACGTTCAGTGGCGTATGTGAACACATTCTGCGAAATATGTTGCGAATAGAGTCAGTAGCAAAAAAGTAATAAATTTAAACGTCAAGCACGATGCGGCTGTTTTTCACACATCTCGGTGTTTATGACGTCATATCTCTTGAACTATGAGACACTCAATGATATAACTTTGCAGGTAAATTCAGTGGTATATTCTAATACTGTCTGGTAAATGTATTATGAATACAATAAGTTGTACAGAAGTAAGAAATTAAAATGTCATGTCTGATGCGGGACTCTCTTGCACGAAAATCGAAAAACCAGTAACCTATAAACTTGCTCATTCTCATCAAGCTGTGGTGTTGTCAGCGACAAGATTTAAAATTATATTTAAACTTTGTTGCAAGACAGTAAGCGTTTCATTCTAAAATACTGAATGGAGGAAGTCCGGTATTCGCGTGTCGCGGGCTACATTCCGTTTTCACTCCCACCCCCACCTTTTCGATAGGTAGATGGTTCTCATCCCCACTGCGATTCTTTGTAGATCATAAGTGACATGTTTACATAATTCGGTTGAAATCGGAAGACTAGTTTAGGAGGATATGTGGAATATATACTGAAGCGCCAAAGAAACTGGTATAGGCATGTGTATTCAAATACAGAGATATGTAAACGGCAGAATACGGCACTACAGTTGGCAACGCCTGTATAAGAATACAGTGGTCTGGCGCAGTTGTTAGATCAGTTCTTGCTGCTACAATGACAGGTTATCAATATTTAAGTGAGTCTGAACCTGGTGTTATAGTCGGTGCATCTCTGAGGTAGCGATGAAAAGCGGATTTTACGGTACGATCATTTCAAGAGTGTACCGTGAAACTCAGAAATCCGGCAAAGCATCTAATCTCCGACATCGCTGCGGTGGGAAAAAGATCCTGCAAGAATGAGGCCAACGACGAGTGAAGAGAATCCTTCAGCGTGACAGAAGTGCAAGCCTTCCGCAAATTGCTGCAGATTTCACTGCAAGTGCCAGCGTGCGAAACATTCAACGAAACATCATCGATATGGGCTTCTGGAGCCGAAGGCCAACTCGTTTACCCCTGATGACTGCGCGACGTAAAGCTTTGCGCCTCGGCTGGGCCCTTCAACACCGACATTGGGCTGTTGATGACTGCAAACATGTTGCTTGGTCGGACGAGTCTCGTTTCAAATTGTACTGAGCGGATGCATGTGTACGGGTATGGAGACGACCTCATGAATCGATGGAGCCGGTCGGAGTGGCCGTGCGGTTCTGGGCGCTACAGTCTGGAACCGAGCGGCCGCTACACCCGCAGGTTCGAATCCTGACTGGGGCATGGATGTGTGTGATGTCCTTAGGTTAGTTAGGTTTAATTAGTTCTAAGTTCTAGGCGACTGATGACCTCAGAAGTTAAGTCGCATAGTGCTCAGAGCCATTTGAACCATTTGAATCCATGGACCCTGCATGTCAGCAGGGCACTGTTAAAGCTGGTGGAGACTCTGTAATGGTGTGGGGCGTGTGCAGTTGGAGCGACATGGGACACCTGATACGTCTAGATACGACTCTGACAGATGACACGTACATAAGCATCTTGTCTGATCACCTGCGTCCATTCACGTACATTGTGCATTCCGACAGATTTCGGCAACTCCAGCAGGACAATGCGACACCTCACGTCCAGAATTGCTACAGAGTGGATCCAGGAACACTTTTCTAAGTTTAAACACTACCGCTGGCCGGCAAACTCCCCAGACATGAACGTTATTGAGGATATCTGGAATGCCTTGCAACGCGCTGTTCAGAAGAGATCTGCGCCCCCTCGCACTTTTACGGATTTATGGACAGCCGTACAGGATTCATGGTGTCAATTCTCTCCAGCACTACTTGAGGCATTAGTGGAGTCCATGCGACGTCGTGTTGCGGCATTTCTGCGTGCTCGCGGGGGCCCTACACGATATCAGGCAGGTGTACCAGTTTCTTTGACACTTCACTGTACATACAGACGGACATACCTGTGCGTAATTACATCCGTTTTTATAAGATGTATGGATTTTTACCTGTATCAAGGCCCTTTATAACAGAGAAATTCTAATTTTTTACTTTGTAAAGATTTTCTAGATGTGTTACTGATGTCTGGGTATATCACTCTTCATTTTGTTTGTGACTGCGATCTTTAGGTATTACGTGGCGACTGTCACAGAACCTGAAAGCAAGCGTGTGACTGAATAAGCACAGTTGCAGAAAAAATCTGCAATGTATCTCCATTCCGGTATTATTGTCATATTCTTTCAAATACTGACGCAGAATTCAGTTAACATTAGCAATAGCAACGTATTCTACGTAATGATTACCGCCCGTGGGAGGAGGTGCGGGGGAAGTTGTACTTTATGCCCACCAGAAGAAAATTAGAAACTACAAAAAGAAATTAGATTCGTTTTTGTTATCTTTTATCAACAACAAACTTTTTCAGTACATGCTGTTGTGTAAGTAGGGGCCAGAACCTGAAAATATCTTTTAGCATAATTTTAGCAACACCAACACGTTTTCCTTAACGTGTACACTGAGGCGAGGCGTACGTTATAACCACCAAAAAAAATTTAAAAAATGCAAATTTCGTTAGATGTAATTGCCTTTTATCCACAAGATATTTTTAAATATATATAGATGTGGAAGAAGGGTCTTGAAACTGAAAATGTGAATATATCATTTGGTGTGAAAAGTCATATTCACTACTGAGACTTAAATTTTTGGGTTAAGTTTTATTGAAAAATTTAAAACAATTAAGATATCTGGTAGAAGAAGTCTTTAAAAAACAATAAAAAGTTTTCAGTATTTTAAAATATAAAGTACATGACTAGATTACGATATTTTCATAATGTGGGCATGAAGTATTTCCCCCCCTCCTCCCTCCCAGCTGGTATTGCGTGAATTAATGCTCTGAATTTTCCTTTGTACTCGTATGTTTGCGTGCGCAGTTCTGGCGCCAAGTAACTGGAGGTTCCGCAAGGTGGTTTCATCATGAGAGAACAGAATCTGTCGACCCTTCAGACAGGTAGCCAGGGCGCAGGCGCTGCGCTAACCCGCAACCCACCAGGCACCAGATCAGCGGCGCTTCGGAAAAAAATGGCGACAGTAATGTTGCCCCCGGCTTGCGGTTTACAAATTCATGAGGTGCGGTCGCGTTTCAACCGGCGGTTTGTAATCAGCCGAATTCCGTATTACATTTGCGGCCTGTAGACTGAATAATTCATTTTTTATCACGTGTTAGAGTGCCCAATCAATTATTAAACTGAACGCATAAAGAATTCATGATAACATAAACACCAAGCATTAGTTAATTGAACCAACCGATTTAAAAAGGTTACTTCTCAATAATTCAAATGTTGTGTGATTTTATAATGCAAGTGCAAATTTTATACGCAGTGTAGCGATTACGCTATAGTAGCTGTCAAAACAAGATCGCATTCGGAGTCTTGCTCTCTATTCAAGGGAAACGACGCTTTATTAGTACTAGAAGCTAAGTCTTCAGTACACGCTCCTTGCATCTCATAATATAGCTCCTTCTCTTGACAGAGATTTTCGTAGGCCCTAACGGATCATATGTTGTTGCAAGCGACAAGATCCCTATGTCGTCAACGAAAGTTGCTGGAGATGAATTATTTCAACGGAGGTTACTATGTTTGGCGCTAATAACTTTGTGTGCACTTATGCACGTTTTACCAACAGTGACTTTAGAGGAAACAAACCAGAAGTCGACAGAAACACAGATAAACCTTACGAATATTATCTTTGGCACATAACATTACACTCTGAAAAAAAAAAAAGAAATCAGCTATCCATCTTCTTATTCTACACTAGGATTTTTAAGAAAGAAAAGCTTTTGATGAGTTTTCAACTTTTAAAGCATTATTTGCTTGTTATTTGAACGGAAATGTAGCGGCAATTTGAAAGGACAGCCAGGAAGCCATTGTACAATCTCCGCGCGAACAATAACTGGGTGATGCTGAAATACGCACTGGTCTTGAAAACCGGTTTCAGTTCTGGAAAGTGAACCCCTCGTTCGGACACAACACAGTTTCTGTTAGTTTTTGTATTGCGTATTGTGCAGCAATAGCAATTTTGACAAACTTCCTGTTGGCTACTGTCTTGGGTTCTTTGGCCCACAGGCGGTTTCTCAACAAGTAGCCACGAAAGCCTTAACAACGTTGTAATAGCAAATTTCTTTCTATCTGCATGAAAATTTTCACGCACCCGCCACATTAATGCAAAAAGTCGTTTCCGATTACAGCACGGATAATTATAGGCAAATAGCAACAAAGTCGTTCTGTAGCAACAACCCAAACACGTTTCAGACTCGTGTATGTGATAATGATTGTGGGAGAGCAGTACGTCCAAAACAAACTGGGCAGGTTCAGTGCACGTCTCTAGAAGTTAAAGTAGCTACTCATCGTTTAAGATAACAGAAACCAGCTGATTTGTAAGTATAACCTACGTAGGCATTCTAAATGTGTTCGATACTGTACAACACCATAAACAGAAAAGGTCTGTATATCTGCCTCGACATACTTTGGTTAAGAGTGCGTTATACCACATATTTAATGTTCTAGGGGAGTAATATTACCAGAGAATGTACCAGAAGCAAGCTGAATAGGTCAACTATGCTTTGAAGTATGAACAAACAAGACGTGGCTAGGAGCATTGTGAGAATTTTCGCTGAAGGTATATACGATTATATTAAAATAAGATCGAAAGATTGATGACAAAAAAACTGCGAAGTCTTAGACTTATTTTCTACTTTTTCTTCAACGAAAGTTGTGTATTATTGTGATAACTGGAACAGGAACGTCGTAAACCAGAGAAATAGTCAGACAGTTGCTTATTATAACAGTGACGGTAAACAGCTGGAGGCTGTTGCCTACTGTAAATGCCTAGAGTTTGCAAACGTTCGACCCGTTGTAAAATCGAGTTCCGGGGAATTAATCACCTTAGCAAGCCGAACACAAGGACGCTTCCAATAAGATTATGGGATAGTTACAGCTATGTGACTAAGTGTAATCAAGATGAGATTAAGAAACTTCCTGGCAGATTAAAACTCTGTGCCGGACCGTGACTCGAACTCGGGACCTTTGCCTTTCGCGGACAAGTGCTCTACCATCTGAGCTACCCAAGCACGACTCACGCCGCGTCCTCACAGCTTTACTTCAGCCAGTACCTCGTCTTCTACTTTCCAAACTTTACAGAAGCTCTCCTGCGAACCTTGCAGAACCAGCACTCCTGGAAGAAAGTATATTGCGGAGACATGGCTTAGCCATAGCCTGGGGGATATTTCTAGAATGAAATTTTCACTCTACAGCGGAGTGTGCGTTGATATGAAACTTCCTGGCAGATTAAAACTGTGTGCCAGACCGAGACTCGAACTCGGGACCTTTGCCTTTCGCGGGCACGTGCTCTACCATCTGAGCTACCCAAACTGCAAGGTTCGCAGGAGAGCTTCTGTAAAGTTTGGAAGGTAGGAGACGAGTCTGGCGTAAGTAAAGCCGTGAGGACGGGACGTGACTCGTGCTTGGATAGCTGAGATGGTAGAGCACTTGCCTGTGAAAGGCAAAGCTCCCGAGTTCGAGTCTCGGTCCGGCACACAATTTTAATCTGCCAGGAAGTTTCATGTCAGCGCACACTCCGCTGTTGAGTGAAAATTTCGTTCAAGATGAGATTGTTCTCGTCTAACTTAGTTAAATTTAAAGATTTTTGTACTTTCAACATTGCAGCACAGTCAGCAATCGTGATAATCTAATATATAAGAAACTACCAGCCTCGATTGGGGTAATGAAACCAACCTTTACCTAGGTTTCAGCCCAAATAATTGAGTCTTCCTCAGAAGATACACCTGAATCTACAATTTGTCGAAGATGGCATGGTCTAGAAATAAAACAAACAAAAAAAACATGAAAAAGCGTAGTCACATTTTTAAAATGCGTAAATACTAAGTCAATACCAAGATTTAACTTAAGCTCTGGCGTGCGCCTCGTCTCCATGGACGCTGTGCGGTGGGCCTCGGGAGCTCACATGAAACTATGTTGGACTAGATAACGCGCTGAAAATCAACAAGGCGGGGAACAGTGCGCCTGTCTAACTGAGACCATGACTGTCAAAGATGAAAGACCAACGCAGTTATATCAAAAAATAAAAAATTTATAGAAAGGTTGAAACTCTTAAACATAAAGCATCTGCACCAGGTTAAGCCTCTGCTCCCGAGGCCCACCGCACGGCGTCCATGGAGACGAGGCGCACGCCAGAGCTTAAGTTAAATCTTGGTATTGACTTAGTATTTACGCATTTTAAAAATGTGACTACGCTTTTTCATGTTTTTTTTGTTTTATTTCTAGACCATGCCATCTTCGACAAATTGTAGATTCAGGTGTATCTTCTGAGGAAGACTCAATTATTTGGGCTGAAACAAAGGTTGGTTTCATTACCCCAATCGAGGCTGATAGTTTCTTATATATTAAATTTATAGACCTTGATATTCACTGCACCTCAGGGAACAATTACATTGATTCATGTTACAGCATTATGGAAGGGCAGTCTGGCTTCAGCTGCCAATAGGATTGTGTGATTGTGTGTGTGTGTGTGTGTGTGTGTGTGTGTGTGTGTTGACCGTTTTCGACAGAGGCCTTGTTGGCCGAAAGCTCGCTTTCCGATAGTCTTTTTATTGTGCCTATCTGTGACTCAGCATCTCCGCTATATCGTGAGTAGTAGCTATCTTGTTGAAAATATTGCTACATTACACCCTGGATTTTCCATTGATTGATCCACGTTATATTAACGTAAGGACCATAAGTGTAAAATGCCAGTATTCTGATGAGAATCATATATAGTTATTTATCCCTCTATTTTCAACTGTGAGGTGTACGAAATCACCTGCCAGTCTCCGCACTGATGTCTGGCTTATAAATGTGCAAATACCAATATCTGGTATGCAACACATTGCCCTATACACTAAGATCCGCTCAAACCACTTGCGCTTGCAGCTGATGCCTCGTCCCATGCTATTGGGGCGGCTTTATCGCACAAAACAGTCGAAACAGAACGCCCCATCACATTTGCTTCCATAACTTTGAACAGTACTCTATTGATTATAGTCACCTGGAGAAGGAAACCCTAGGTATAATATATGGTGTCACCAAATTTCATCATTACCTGCTTGGCAGAAAATTTTTCCTGGTCACAGACCATAAGCCTTTGACTGCACTATTTTATCTGTCGAAACACGTTCCCTGCCTCACGGTGCAAAAGCTTCAATGTTGGTCGCCATTATTGTCAAATTACCAGTATCAACTCTGTGTCACCAGACAGCGTAACACGCAAACGCCGATACATTGTCTCGTTTACGTGTCGGCACAGATGCAACATTCGACACATCAGAATCTTCTTATTTATGTATTGGTTCTGCGGATTCGCAAACACTGGAATCATTACCTATTGATTCACGGCAGATCATACAAGCCAGAGAGAAAGACCAGTCACTGCGATTGCTAAAAAGCTGCTTTCGCAAAGGTTGGCTGCCATCTTAGACCCCTTACTGTGAAAATAGTTGGTGCACCGCAACAATGTATCTCTTCTGAATGATGTGATTCTGCTTCACTCACCTAATGAACAGACAAGAGTGTTAATACCCACTCTCGCGGATGGGTCGCGGATGTGAGTAGAAATGCTTAAGATTGTATAAGATGAACATGTAGGAAAGCAACCTAACGTCGGCCAGTGTGCTAGGAAGCAGGAGATGGTTGGTTGTTTTTGGGGAAGGAGACCAGACAGCGAGGTCATCGGTCTCATTGGATTAGGGAAGGACGGGGAGGAAGTCGGCCGTGCCCTTTGAAAGGAACGATCCCGGCATTTACCTGAAGCGATTTAGGGAAATCACGGAAAACCTAAATCAGGATGGCCGGACGCGGGATTGAACCGTCGTCCTCCCGAATGCGAGTCCAGTGGGAAGCATGAGAGGTTGCGTTTTTGTGGCAAGGGACGCTGGAGATACGTGACCAGCTACAACAGAATGTTCTGGAAGGGCGACGGGACACGGGAGGCGGGTGCGATCGCGGGGGATTTCATCAGACGAGCCTATATAAGCAGGGCCACTGGTGTTGCTAGAGATTCCTTCGACAGTTGCCTCAGACGCTGGACCTGAGTTACTCTGCCCTCGGGACGGAACTTAGTTTCTCATGGCACTTAACTGCACAGGGTACACGCAGGATTGCACAACCTACATTCAATGTGTTGGTGCCTCTTAGGGTTCGACAATGGTCTTATCCTACCTCGTGTTTCGTCTCATTTACTTCATCAGAAGTATATGTCCCTTATCCCACCGAGTTCCCTTATCTGCAAAGAATTTCCAGCTTGTTTTCCAGCACCATGACTTCGAGTTGGATGAGCCACCTCTTTACTGGAATTAGCGTCTAGCTCCCATCCTGATCCGCTCGCAGGAAGCTACAGACGAGACACCGCCTCATTGCACCAGCAGGTCTTAAGTCTTGTACAGAGACGTCACTGTAGAAAAGTTCGCACTTATCAGCTGGCGTGCCAGCGTTGTGTGTGGTTTGGTTTAGATAAGCAAGCAGAACACGTAACAGCATTGACATTCAGGCCGCTTCGCACTAGGAATTTCTGGATACTTTATGATATTTCACGGCAGCGCCTCCATATAGACTTTGTTGGCCGCTTTTGGCAAACACTTTGGCTGATTATAGTCAGCAAATACCTTTCTGTTGTCCCAATACTTTCAACGAATACCGCCAGCACTACCAAGGTGCTAGATTCAGCGCTTTCTCTCGAATGTTTGCCACATACAATGATTTCTGACAATGGGCCTCCTTTTTCTTCCAATGAATTTGCACAATTTTGCAAACACAGTGGAATACAGCACGTGAGGACAGCACCATTCTCGCTAAGACCTAACGGCGAGGCCGAACATTTCGTTGGAACTTTCAAGAAGCAAAGGTCAAAACGTAAAGCTTCACATTCACGTGAAGATGCCTCATTTATGTATCTGAGTACTTTGCCTTCTCATGCCGTTTCGCCAGCAGAACTTTTGCATGTAAGATGCCAACAGACCTAGCCGCATTTGTGTCCTTTTTGCATCTGCTCCAGCTTCACTCCGAAGTTTCACCGAAACGTCAGAGTACAATACTGAATGTACAACAAGCCACATTTGTGGGAATGTGGCATTGTCCTGAGATTAGCTTGCAGAGCACAGTATACTATTAGAGCACAGAGACGCATCAGCGCCACCAAAAACAGATGTGGCTCCATGAATTCAGTGATCCTGCGGTAGGTCAAACTGTTTCAGATTTCTTCACTGCATGACGCAACCATATCCATCCACTGCATCCCAACGGATGCCTCCACCTGTCGCCATCTCACCAATGGAAGTCTCCAGTGCTGTTCTCACCAATACCACAAGTCGCATCTCTCACGAACATCGACACCATCACCAGTCGGCTAGTCACCGCCCCACTCTACAGCACACTCCACGCTGCTACGTGTGTCGTCGGATGCGTCCTGTGCCTGGTTTTGCGGGGCACCTGCCCTGGTGCTCACATGACGCAATGTCGAGACTTTGGTTAGTCTCCTCTGCCCCCTTCCACGCAGCTATTCTCATCAGTATCTACCTCACAGGCCTCCCCCAATACTTCCAAGTTTTGGGTGGGGGAGGTTGCGGTATCGTGGGCCATCCAGTCGGCTGCACTTTCAAATATGCGCGCCGCCAGTTAATCCATCGTGTTTACTACAGCTGCCACTGTGGCACGAGGGCGCTACCTGCCACAGACGACCACGCCGCTGCCAATGAGATGCGAGCACCCCTCTCCAGAGCTCCGTTTGCAGTTGTACTGCACTGAACCCATTTGCCAGATGAATAACATGTACAGACCTTCATAGTGGGCCCTGCTCATGATCTACTGAATAGTTACTGTATTGAAAACTACTGACTGATTTGTAAGTCCTTCCACATTCAGATCTGGCACCGGCCTTGCCGCAGTGGATACATCGGTTCCCGTGAGATCACCGAAGTTAAGCGCTGCCGGACGTGGTCGGCGCTTGGATGGGTGATCATCCAGGCTGCCATGCGCTGTTGCCATTTTTCGGGGTGCACTCAGCCTCGTGATTCCAATTGAGGAGCTACTCGACCGATTAGTAGCGCCTTGGGTCAAGAATACCATCATAACGACCGGGAAAGCGGTGTGCTGACCCCACGCCCCTCCTATCTGCATTCTGCACTATGGATGACACGGCGGTCGGATGGTCCCTGTAAGTCACTCGTGGCCTGAAGACTCAGTGCTGTTTCCACATTCAGATCTACTGTTAGAAACTGACGCTGCAACTACAGCAACAAAGTTATGTGTTATTTTTACTATTTCATATTAGATGTAGAATAAATTAGGAACTGAATTTTCTATTAATGAACAGCATATGTTCCTCACTCCTACATTCAGTAAAGAACCACACAGCGTGAAAGAAAGTTGTAACATTGTACAATAATCTATTTAATACCTATGAATTTTGAATAATACTGAGACATCATTTATTAATTTTTGAAAACGAAAACTTTTGTTACATCCAAAATTAAAATAGCTTTCACGGCACATACATCATTGTGTAGGATTTTCTGAAGTATCATATTTGGAAAATAGGCTATCACGACAGGGTGGTAAATAAAGAAGTGCGGCTGCAGCGTTTTCACACAAAATGTGCATATACAAATGTTAGTTAGGATTTTGGCTCTCACGTAAGTCTCAGGGGATGATTTCCACACTTGGTGCATTAGAACACTGTTCCACACCCGCGCATTAGTTATAGTTTTTAAATTAATTATTAACTCAGACATGAATACAGTTTGTGCTAGGGAACAAATTTGGCGATTATTACAGCAAAGTCAGTTTTTCACGACACAGTTCAATCATTATTTATCGGCGTTGTCCTTTTCTTTCATACAATGAAATTAGCACTGGTGAGATGGTTTACAGTTTTACTTTAATAATAATTTGACTCTGAGACCCCAATAGCAGTAATGTAGGCTGCTGTAAATGAAATTACTCACTCAGTTCGAACAGAACCATAAGTCCCATTGTCCTCTTTGTTCTAGCAGTTTCGGTGCGACATCTCAGATCGCCACATGTTCACTTACGCCTATGTACATCTCGTAAATCGTACTCAGACAAAGAATCGTAGCACTTCCGTTCACCAAATACATGCTTGCACACTTGCACTATTATACAATACTCTTTGTCGAAATAAATCGACGTGAAAAAGAATTCTCAAACGACCACATGGGCCCCCACCCTCCAAAACGACTGACCAATGACTGACCCCTTCCCAAGATGGCCGCTCACTTATATAGGCTCGGATGTCCAATCCCCTGGTTATTAAGGTTACAAATTTTTATATATACATCCCTCAACATAAGTAAGCACCATCGGAACCGTGCTAAAAAATACATCTTATTTACTATGTTACATTAATTTCTAGGATTATTCTATCGTCCGTAAATTAAGTTTTAGTTTTTGCAAAATATCGCCACATAGCACAAATTTGTTTGTTGACATCTGTGCAGCAAAGTTTTATCATAGAACTGCATATAACACCGTTTTTACACGTAATCTATAGCGATCTACACATTGCGCTGCTCAAAATCTTCATATCTATAATAATCAATTAATTATGGGCGATAAATGTTAATAATAATTTCCAAACAATGAAAACTATTGCAAGTTAAGTGTATAGTATAACTTAATTAGTTTAAAATACGTGTGATGCCACCAAAAATATTATATAATGCCGTTCTTTACGTCAAGAATTTTCTATTGAATTTTATAAACAATTTTCCCTCGAACTTTGTTTATTGCACTTTACGGGGTTATTTATTTATGAAGCTTAACATATGACTACAGCACTCGATTCGCTTTGACGAAACGTTTTTAACGAGTGCTCGCTCATCCCTGTAAGTTGTTATTTACTATTTTTATTAATTCTTCAGTATTCGTGATATTAACCGACTTTAAGGTTACTATAACTTTTGCGTTTTGTGACTTGAAATAAAGGTCGATCTTTTAGAAGGTGCATATTGCTGACCACAATCCACTGCCGCATCGCTCTTCACCGTAAGTTACATAGTTTTCGCGTAATGGTCGAAAAACCAAACAATACCCCAAGCTGCGTGCCACATTGAAACATCCCACGGACCGTTGCAAATCCCGCGCGGAGGCGCCACGCGCTTCCGCGAATCGCACACCATGTCGCGCGCTCGCTCTCCACAAAGGAATGCTTGCACACTAGACCTATTCATCTAGTAACGGGGTTTGTACTGTCACACTATGCACAATGTGCTGTCGAAGTATTTTCAACATATTCAGTTAAATTATCCAAACATTAATAATTATTGTAATCATTTATTTTATTCACTTTTTTATGTTTTAATTAGTTGTTTTACGTTTTGCGTTAAAGTATTTATTTTTGTTTTTTATTTTACTATTTCACATATATGTATTTTGTTAACTGAATGTAATATGTAACTCATCAGTAGGATACAAAATCATTATTATAATGATAATCTCTAAAGAATTGCTTCATACATAACTTTTCTGAAACCATGCACATGAACGAAATTTCTTCAGGTAATATAAAAGATGGACTATACAATATGAAACAAACTGCGGTAGGTCACCCCCTAAACATCGTCATTTGCATCAGACATATTTCAGTACATTGGAAACCCTGGGGAAGAGAGTTATTCATGTTCTAGTGACTGTAGATTCATAATATTGTTTCTCAAGTGGAGATTGACTTCGTTACCACGTACCAGGACTAGATTTGAAAATCTTATCACATAGTTCCTCCAATATCGAGGGCCATATAAGACCCTCACCTCGTTCCTTTTCATAGTTTTAAAAGAAACGAATGGAGAATTTGGATGGAGTATTTGAGAACCTTATTTTGAAGCTAAAGCTTCGAATTCTGGTAAACTAACGTGTGACCGGGCAAACGGTATTTCAAAGAAGGCTTTTTTCTGAGTGCGGTAGAAAAATCTGTATTATTGTTATTCCTGTAGTGGACAGTGTGAAAGAACCGTTTTCAGTACTGTTCCCGAGAACAAGGAACTTGACCACCTGATGATCCGAAAAGTCTCCAGAGCACAGATACATCCAATGGCCATAGGTGGTATTCGATGTTGGAAGAACTTTGTGAGGAGATTTTCAGATCTGGTTCAGCTGAATGATTACGACGTCAACAATATAGTTAAGCTGCAGTCACTAGTAAATAATTAATTGTCTTCACCGAGGATTTGCAATGAGCTGAAATATGCCTCATACAAATCCGGATATTCGTAGGATCGCCTCCCATAATTAGAGAATCCAGCTGAATTTTTTTTTCTATTATGTTGTCCATAGTGTGAATTATGTGAAGAAATTTCGTTCATTCTATGTGCATAACGTAACAAAGTTGTGTTTTACGCATTTCCTTACAAATTATCATTTTTGTAACGATTTTGTATCATACTT
The DNA here is from genome assembly GCF_021461385.2 of Schistocerca piceifrons. Classification (NCBI taxonomy): domain Eukaryota; kingdom Metazoa; phylum Arthropoda; class Insecta; order Orthoptera; family Acrididae; genus Schistocerca; species Schistocerca piceifrons. Next base: position 746,333,136 of record NC_060141.1, read on the forward strand.
AAGTGGTACTGTTTGTTTTCAGTTAACAAAATGCCCACATGTGAAACAGAGAACTAAAAACAACGTTAAAACCTTAACGTAGAACGTAAAATAACAGTTTAAAACATAAAAATAATAACATACATAACTAAAACAATAATTAACGTTTAGATATTTTAATTAGATACATTAAAGATGATCCTACAGTGCATTGTGCACAGCTTATTTTCGAAAAATGGTAGCCGGCCGCTGTGACCGAGCGGCTCTAGGCGCTTCAGTCCGAAACCGCGTCGCTGCTATGACCGCAGGTTCAAATCCTGCGTCGGGCATGGATGTGTGTGATGTCCTTAGGTTAGTTAGGTTTAAGTAGTTCTAAGTCTAGGGGACTGATGACCTCTGATGTTATGTCCCATAGTGCTTAGAGGCATTTGAATTTGAAAATTGGTATTTCAAAAACCAGTGTTATTATACATGGGATGGAAGCTTCATTAAATTATGATCTATCAAAAGCCTTCATTTTTCAAAATTAATTAATGGTGGTGGGGTATCTTGTAAAATTTCAAATTTTACGAAAGTTGATTGCACGGTTTTCAAGAATAGTAATAACACTTCAGATTTTATGTGGAACACGTTTTTTACCTGCCGTGCTTTCGAAGATATGCCCTTTAGACCTAATACGCTAAATAGCCATTTGGGAAGTATTTTAACCCATTAAAAGTGAAATTGGGTAAAAATGAAGAAAATATATATTGCTTTATTTTGACCCCTCTACATAACTGCCAAGTTTCATCAAGATCGTTTATATCCACTTTCGAATGTTCCCTCGCACTTTTCGTTGTTTAGTGAAAATAGCCACTTATCGCACCATACAGAAATTCTCTCTAGATCATTTTGTAATTGGAATTGATCGTCTGATGATTTTACTAGACGGTAAATTACACGTCATCTGCATACAATCTAAGGGGGCTGCTCATATTATCACCTAGATCATTTATGTAAATCAGGAACAGCAGAGGGCCTATGTCACTACCTTGCGGAACGCCAGATAACACTTCTGTTCTACTCGATGATTTACCGTCGATCACTACATACGAAGGTTGCAACTTAAATAGTGGCAACTATTTATTCACAACCGATACAAAAGAGTTACATGTTAGCACCTGTTACTGTCCTTGTAAATAGTCACCAGCGTTGTGTAGAACCCGTCTCCAGTGATGTGGAAGGTGTAGTATACCGTTAACAGAGCCAGTTCTGTTGATGGTGCGAATGGAGCGGTCTATTGCCTGTCGAATCTCTGGAACAGTTCTGAAGCGAATGCCACGAAGTGATTCCTTCATCTTCGGAATCAAATCAAAGCCACAAGGACTTAAGTCCGGGTAATATGGTGGGTGGTATAGTACTTCCCAGTCCCATCGACTGCGCCCCCGCATTGTCGTGCAGAATGGTGGGTGGGTTGGGCAGAAAGTGTCGTTGCTTCTTTCGCAAAGCTGGTAGCAAGTGATGCTCCAAAAACGAACAGTAATACTGTGCATTGTCAGTCTGCCATGGAGGAACGAGTGCGTTAGGATAACATCGTCATAGTCGTACACGAGAATCACCATAACTTTATACCGCTCCATTCGCACCATCAACAGAACAGGCTCTGCTAACGGTATACTACGCCTTCCACATCACTGGCAACGGTTTCTACACAAAGCTGGTGACTACTTTGAAGGACAGTAACAGGTGCAAACATGTAACTCTTTTGTATCGGTTGTGAGTAAATAGTTGCCACTGCTTAAGTTCCAACCGTCGTAAATACTCCGCAAACCACCGTACGGTACGAGGCGGACGGTACCATGTATCACTACGAGTCATTCCTTCCCCTGTTCCACTCGCAAAAAAAAACGACTATCTATATGGCCTGTTACGAGCCCTGATTTGTCGTATTTTATCCTAGCGGCCCTTACACGCAGTGTACGCTGGCGGCAGTACAATCGTTCGGCAGTCAGTTTCAAATACCGATTCTCTAAATTTTCTCAACAGTGTTCCTCGAAAAGAACGCCGCCTTCCCTCCAGGGATTCCCATTTGACTTTTCGAAGTATCTCCGTAACACTTACATGTTGTTCCAACCTACGGGTAACAAATCTAGCAGCCCGCCTCTGAAATGCTTCGATGCCTTCCTTCAATCCGACGTGGTGCGGATCCCAAACACTCGAGCAGTGCTCAAGAATAAGTTGCACCAGCTTCCTATATGCGGTCTCCTGTACAGTCATGCTCAAAAGTATCCGAACGACCTGAATTGCATTTCACCTGATTCGCAAGAAACCCACATAACGCAGCTGTCTAGCAGGTCCTCTAATCGCCCTTTGGAACAGTCATTTGACTATTGAAAATGGTTCCAACAAGCCACCACAAGAAAACACTGCCCTGTATCGCAATAACTCAAGATGCAAAGTAATACCACGATACTATAAATATCAGGGAACACCTTATCACATATAAGACTGTCCTTAAGGCTTGTACTCTCACATTTATTGCAATAAATGACATACCTGAAATGTTACCACTCTCATTATTACGTCAGATAGGTAATGCACCTAGTAAGTTCATCGTATTCCGGATTTCCTCTTCAAAGTAACATACCTTCCTTGTTATTTAACACAAAATGACATTAAAAATTTATTAACGGAGCAGCTAGTTGAGAATATGTATGAACTTCAAATGACTTGACGAACCGTCTCGTTCCGCATGTGGATTCAAACCCAAGTCATGCAGACTAAGATTTCGTGAATGACGGAAACTAACAGTCATTCCTGACTAGGCATACAGAGACTGATACACCTCGATTTTAGACAGTATCAGTTAGCAAATATCAACTTTAAATTACATAACGTAAACATTTTTAACGGACGCGAATTCCTACCCAGCATCTATTGTCCCTGTTAACGAAGTACGAGAGATATTAAATATTGCTTCTTCATGAGTACCTTACTTGAAATGCCGTGAGGTAAAGTTTTGCGTTGGACAGGGATTTGAACCCAGAACCTAATTGGATTGATATCTAAGCACAATCAACTGTGTCATATTGGGTTTTCTCGGCAGTAGCTAGATGTTTTAACTGAAATGACGAGACGAAATATAAATTTTTTCCTTCCCAGGACTCCAACCCGGCACCTATCGCTGTTATATTCTAGAGAAAACGAATGTTAAATATGGGTCTGTTTCACCAGCAGCGACATGTGAGCATGTTTGAAATAGAAATAATATGACGAAGAGTTCAGTGCTGACTGGGAATCGAACCCCACACATATAGTTGTTGACTACACACAAAGAGACGTCAGCTAACGAATTTTTCTCCACCAGCTGCTCAGAATAACATCCTTGAACTTACAGTCATCTCGCAAATAGTTCTATGTCTCACTGGGAGTCAAAACGTCAGATATCGTTAATGTTGACAACGAATGAAAATGATTAAAAATCAAAATTATTATCCACCAGCAGATAGGTGTTCTCACGCTAGAGCTTGATAATACATAATGAAAACCTTAGTGCCAGGCCAGGATTCGAACCCATTCAAGCCCAATATGTGGAGATGTTGAGGAATCTGCAGTTTTGAACAAACAACAAACTGTAGTCGAGCTGAATTGTCACGAAGTGATAAAATTCCGCGTTAGGGGCTGTCTGAGTTGCATTTCCAGCTCAGAACCAATTTTATCGACATACAGAAGCTCAAGTAAAAGATGTAATAAGGGGCCTGTGGCTCTACATAGCGTTTGTTTCGTCACTAGAAATAAATAACTAATATAAGAAAAGTTACTGGTGATAGAGTTTCTACATGTCGCTACTCCTGACTTTGTGGTTAAACCTAACGTCTGCTTGGTAGAGAAGGAATATCATGTTTAATGTGAATTTCAGACCACAATGGCATTATAGCTTCTTCATTTGGCGTAGCAAGAAGCGAATAGAATCTGTCTCTCCCTATGAAAAATCATTGGCAGAAATTGGAATCGAACCTAGACCGTCAACATATGTACCTCTCATCAATCCAACAGATCGCCAAACCCTTTTCTCTGTGACTCATTTTTCTGTCATAACCCCGTTGCGGCACACTCAATGAGAATTCTGACACACAGGCTCCCTGTAGTGGTTTGCAGCATGTTCAGTACATTCATTTACTTGGTTGACCGAATCGTCATGAACTAGCTGCCTCGGCTACCCAGTGCATACATTCGACTCTGTTTTGTAATCACCGAAATAAAATAACGTAACTGCCGCCTACACAGAGCTGCCAACAGTTTAGGATGCAGAAATCTAAATAGGAAGTGTTGCTTTCCAATTGAGCTACTCTACTGCGCTATTTGTTGAAACGGCCGTGCAGTGCAAAAGAAAAGCTATAACTGTCTGTCTCTCAGAAGTCTAGATCCGGCCACATGCATTATCTCACAGCACTGTGGGATGCGGACGTTCTGGAGGAACTGTTCTTGGCTTAAGGAGCTGGTGCAGCTACGTGACAGCTAGTAGCCTAACAGTAAGCATCGCGCACTGTAGCTAAGCCGTCGCAAGTCCTATTACATTCGCTGCTACATTTTTTAAATCGCAATTCTGCTGTCTGCTGAAGTTATCAATTTAATGGAACTTTGAACATCATTCCCGTCATTTCTCAACCCAAAATGGTCACATGTGGAAAAAGGGCTAACTTCTGCGACATTTTGTTCTTTTCAGGATTAATAGACGGCCAGGCAGCAGATGCACCTCGAAGCTTTTGTATTATGTACGGGGAGAGCGCATCGTGCCAAAATAGTCAGAAAAGTATTTTCTACATTAGCTGTCGTCTGGTAGTGGCATTTTATTCTTCTTCAAACCTTATTTAACAGCTTTAACTCAGAACAAGTTTTCTACATGCATGTAATCAACAAACTGCATGTGCATTGTCAGACTGTTACAGATAACGTAAGAGAATTCGCATATATCGTTGATGATTAATTTCTCTCTCATGTTTAGTACTGTTTTAGCAACACTAAAAGAAACCTTACGAAAATTGTTCACAGTATTATAAGAAATGACATAAAACTACCCACGATAACCTTACGACGAAAGTCTGTTTTAATAAAACTGAGTATCTGTACACAAGCTTTTCTCTATCGGCACGAATTAGTAAAATTCTACTCACTTAGATTTCGATTGGGTCTGTGTTTAATTGGTATGCTGTGTCATACTAAACAGGTATGCAAATATGACATTTCATAAAGTTATGTATTCCTAGAAACCCAAAATTTGCTTGTCAGCAGTGGAAAGAGGCGTTACCTGTTGTGCAGCATTGTAAGTTTTTCACCATTGCACTATGAGCTGAAAGTTTTTTCTTGCGATTTGTTTATCGATGTTTGATCTTACTGCTTGTAGCTCTTTCACAGAAGGGACAAAAACTTGGCAGTCAACGAGACTGGAACCGCGAACCATAACAGACGTTTCTTCAGAGGTCAGCACGTCAGCACAGAGCCAGCGAAGAGGTATGTGTTTTGTTTTCCTCTTACGAGGTCAATAGAGGCCAGAACTCGTAAACCGCTATTTAAAAGACGAGATTAGTTGTGATTTCCACGTGAAACGACTTTCCTGGGCTGAAAACCGTAAATTTACGATCTTCTGTTACACGTCAAGCGATAATAACTCAGATTATTCAATGGAAATGACAGGAAAAATCAAGTGAACTTTGAAGCTTAATTCCGTGCACACCAGGAAGTAACATTTCGATCACACAGTTGCCAAACATTCTTTGCCGTGTTGCCAAATCTCAGTTACAGTACCAGCAGGAAGAACACGAACCGATGTGATCCTACCGCAGGCTGGGAAGTGACCATAGACGCGGCTGCTACTGCCTGGAATACGTAATGCGTCTGATTCGCATTTCTGTAACTATGTTTAGGCAGTGGAGCATAATTACTAATAATACTCAGAACTGGCTACAAACTAAGCATCATAAATCAGTAACTCTTGTGGTGTCACCGCCAGACACCACACTTACTAGGTGGTAGCCTTTAAATCGGCCGCGGTCCGTTAGTATACGTCGGACCCGCGTGTCGCCACTGTCAGTGATAGCAGACCGAGCACCACCACACGGCAGGTCTAGAGAGACGTCCTGGCACTCGCCCCAGTTGTACAGCCGACGTTCATAGCAATGGTTCACTGACAAATACGCTCTCATTTGCCGAGACGATAGTTAGCATAGCCTTCAGCTACATTTGCTACGACCTAGCAAGGCGCCGTATTCAATTGATAATTAATATTATGAAGCATGTACCGTGACGAGAGATGTTCTACAATTGTGGATTAAAGTTAAGTATTATATCAACTACGTACTTTATTTGCAATTCTCAAGATATTGTCCTGTTCCAGACCTCACGAAAGTCAGCGTGTAATTAAACGCGTGCATTTCGGCCTCCTCTAGCAACACAGCGTTGGCGCTTCTGCCAACACTACAACTCTCATAGTTGTTTCTTTTGTAACTGTACTGAAAACTAAGAAACTCATTCACGGACGTTTTCGTTCCTCGCCGATAGTCGAGCACAACAAACAAATAAAAATAAAAAGAGAATGTGTGTGTGTGTGTGTGTGTGTGTGTGTGTGTGTGTGTGTGTGAGAGAGAGAGAGAGAGCGAGAGAGAGAGACAGACAGAAAGAGAGAGAGAGAAGAGAGCGAGAGAGAGAGAGAGAGAGAGAGAGAGAGAGAGAGAGAGATAAAAATAAAAAAGAATGAGAGAGAGGGTAAAAAATTGTTGTAAAGAAATTGAATACTGGTACGTAAAGAAATCTTTCATTAAAATGACACGTTCCACACCATTACGAAATGTCGTATTCATGATCTACGGAACAAGTATTAATCTAATCATATCATATTGCTGACTAGCCTTGAAGAGTCAAGAATTACCGAAATTTTCGCCAATGTCAGTAACCAAATCTAAAATTGAAAATAAAAGACGTCAGTTTTTTTACAAACCGGGACTCCTATCAAGACCCTTTCGTCCTTGTTAACTAACCACGAAAGATGTTTGATATACCTCCATTCAGAAATAACAAAGTGTGTATGCATTTAAAGATGAAGCGCATGATGTCAAGTTCTGTAACGGAGATACGAACCCAACACGTAATCAGATTGTTAACTAAATAAAATCAAATGTTACGTATCGGTTTTTCTTACCAGCTGCTAGGCTTTTGAACCTAAAATAAGGATACAAATTTTTGTGCCTGAGTAACAATCGAAACGCATTCCTATCGTTCTTCTTTATCGTGCACGAATATAGCTTAAGTGTCAATTGCTTACTCACCAACAGTAAGATGTGTGCGTGACTGACCAGAAATTATTGGCAACACATAAACATACATTAAAAAATGCACGTTAATTTTCACTAGCAGGTATGCACATGATAGAGCTTGAAATGAAATTATGAATATTTTTGTACCGGATTAGGGTTCAGACCCACATAGTTACCTTCGGAGGAGACCTAGAGAAGACTGCAGTCTTGGGAAAAGGAACGAAATGATTGAATTATAGTGTTCCAAGAGATTCAGATCCTCGAAAGAGGAGATACGAATTCGAATCACAGTCCAGCACCAAATTTTTCAACGTCTCTAGATCAAGTACAAGTAAAATAAGAGCCCTGTTCCTTTAAATGGCAATCGGTTCATCAAATAAAATAAAATTTTCTAATGTAAGTAAGTTTACTGGCGATAGTATTTCTGTTTACCATGACCTCCACCTATGTCATTTCCCATCGTAAACCGGCTCTGCCCAGTTGGGAATGAAGGAACGTGATGTTTAATGCGGATTCTGGATTATAACATCTTTCTCTTGAGGTTACCAGAGGTAAAGTAAACCTGTTTGTGCCTCTTAAAAGTAAATGCATGAACCCATACATTGCACTTGTGATAGTTGTTCCACCAGACCATTGTGGCGACATTTCTCAGCCCCAGGAGTGTGCTGTAACGGATGATGTGCTTAGCTTACAAAATTAGTCAAGGTGGAAAAAAATGCAAGCCTGTTAAAAGGTTAGGTAGAAGCAAGCTTTTGACGTGGAGATTATGCTATTCTCATGTTAGCAGGATTTAAAGACTGTTCTAGGCATCATAGCCTCGATGTGAAGCCATTTTGAAATTTTCACTAATTCAGGAAATGTCTTAGTTTGAGAAAATCCACTGTGAAGTTACCGGATAATTCGATTATTACCATCATTATTACTATCATTTTCTTCATACCGCTGCTGGAACACGTGTGCTTGAAGATCATTTAAGGCCTTTTGGTCATTATAGAAGTAGTTGCCCCAGGTTCTTTCCCTGTCTACGGAATCCTTTTCATGTTAATATCAAACATCAGCAATCACATTAAAACTAACGTAATTGATGAAGACGTTACTTGATAACAAAAACGAGCTGCCTTTCTTGATTTACTTTCGCCTAGAAATGGCTGTCGAATACTGTCAAACCAAAAAAAGCCAAGGGATCTTACTGCCTGCCTGTATACGTCGCTGTCAGTTCTTCCATATGATTTGTTCAACGTGACCTGTTTCAAGTTATATATGACAGAGAATGTTTTAGAAAATCAGTTGTTTTCCTTTGCATTAAACAGAAATATTTTCATTCTAAGCTATCCAAGTCCAAAATTTTTGCAATATTAGTTCAAATTTAATATTCGTTTCTATAGTGTAGGAAAGTACGAGGGCAGTTCAATAAGTAATGGAACACATTTTTTTCGGCCAATTTTGGTTGAAAAAACCGGAAATTTCTTATGGAATATTTTCAAACATTCCCGCTTCGTCTCGTATAGTTTCATTGACTTCCGACAGGTGGCAGCGCTGTACGGAGCTGTTAAAATGGCGTCTGTAACGGATGTGCGTTGCAAACAACGGGCAGTGTTCGAGTTTCTTTTGGCGGAAAACCAGGGCATCTCAGATATTCATAGGCGCTTGCAGAATGTCTACGGTGATCTGGCAGTGGACAAAAGCACGGTGAGTCGTTGGGCAAAGCGTGTGTCATCATCGCCGCAAGGTCAAGACTGTCTGATCTCCCGCGTGCGGGCCGGCCGTGCACAGCTGTGACTCCTGCAATGGCGGAGCGTGCGAACACACTCGTTCGAGATGATCGACGGATCACCATCAAACAACTCAGTGCTCAACTTGATATCTCTGTTGGTAGTGCTGTCACAACTGTTCACCAGTTGGGATATTCAAAGGTTTGTTCCCGCTGGGTCCCTCGTTGTCTAACCGAACACCATAAAGAGCAAAGGAGAACCATCTGTACGGAATTGCTTGCTCGTCATGTGGCTGAGGGTGACAATTTCTTGTCAAAGATTGTTACAGGTGATGAAACATGGGTTCATCACTTCGAACCTGAAACAAAACGGCAATCAATGGAGTGGCGCCACACCCACTCCCCTACCAAGGAAAAGTTTAAAGCCATACCCTCAGCTGGTAAAGTCATGGTTACAGCCTTCTGGGACGCTGAAGGGGTTATTATGTTCGATGTCCTTCCCCATGGTCAAACGATCAACTCTGAAGTGTATTGTGCTACTCTTCAGAAATTGAAGAAACGACTTCAGCGTGTTCGTAGGCACAAAAATCAGAACGAACTTCTCCTTCTTCATGACAACGCAAGACCTCACACAAGTCTTCGCACCCGAGAGGAGCTCACATAACTTCAGTGGACTGTTCTTCCTCATGCACCCTACAGCCCCGATCTCGCACCGTCGGATTTCCATATGTTTGGTCCAATGAAGGACGCAATCCGTGGGAGGCACTACGCGGATGATGAAGTTATTGATGCAGTACGACGTTGGCTCCGACATCGACCAGTGGAATGGTACCGTGCAGGCATACAGGCCCTCATTTCAAGGTGGCGTAAGGCCGTAGCATTGAATGGAGATTACGTTGAAAAATAGTGTTGTGTAGCTAAAAGATTGGAGAATAACCTGGTGTATTTCAATGCTGAATAAAACAACCCCTGTTTCAGAAAAAAAATGTGTTGCATTACTTATTGAACTGCCCTCGTATTTCAAGTAACATAATGTAGCGAAGACTATTTGCCAGTGCTCTCTCTCACCAGAAAATATGCATTTAACTAATTGGGTTCCATAAGTAATTTCTGTTTGTATGCAATGCATACGGATTGTAGAATTTAGTGGTGCTCTCTCTTCCACTTCTGTATACAATTTGCCTGACCTAAACGGGCCTTTTATCATTACAGGCCCTGGGCGGTGCAAGATCATATTGACAACAGTAATGTGCTTATACTGACAACCTCACTGCTCGATTTACCTGATTTTGTACTCATTTAAAGAAAACAACATGACCTTTATAAAATATATATATATATATATATATATATATATATATATATATATATATATATATATTACTTTTATTTAATAAATAAATCAGGTTTAAAATAATTTCTTTTAGAACAAAGTGGCACCTGTATCTATGTATATTTCTACTGTGTCCAAACTAAAAATGTTGTCTGTACAGTTTCGAACACACACTGATCACAGTTTTGTGTTTCCGATCACTACCTCGGCAGAGCTGATAGATTTAACATTAGTAGTGGCACCTGTATCTATGTATATTTCTACTGGCAATTCATTAATTCTTCGGCAGACCATGACTTTGATACAATTGTATTACATGATTACTGTTTTTTTTTTTTTTCATATCACATAGTGACACTGCTGTCTGTTCGTTTACAGACATCTGTGTCACTATGTGATATGAAAAAAAATATATAATACCTTCCAGTGGGAGACATTTCGTCTCCCTTTTCCTTCTGCGAAATTTGTCAGTAAGCTTCTTGCCTTCCAACCAGCGAAATGTGGCACAGTACGGTCGGTAAACGATTCATAAACCACGATTTAGTGCTGTTAAGACGATTTCTTTAAACATTGGTGTAACTGAAGGAGTTTAGCTTCTTCTGAAATCGTCTTAAGCAGCGACGTTCACTGATATCTCAAATAGGAAAAGCTCTTTATCCAGGTACGAAGGTTGTAAAACAAACTTCCCACATTTTGTGTCAGGTTGGTCTTTTCGGCTGATAGCACTGTGTAAGTATTTTGTTTAAGAGGTATCAAAAGTAGTGTTCCTGTAGCTGTGGGAATCATTGGTTGTAAACGAGTTTAACACCTATGGGCACAGCACTGCTAAATATTCAATATTATTATCAACCGAAGTCTGAGTTCATCCACAAACTGAGGCGTATTTATAATATTTAAGCTAGGCTGTGTAGCCTTGTCTTCCTTGAGTGGGCATTGGAGGCGTTTACACACACGTATACGAGGGTAATCTCAAAGGTAAGATCTCCTAAGGGACACGCAAGTGCCAACGCAAGGACTAACGAGAGATCCTTAATTTTAATGCCAAGCAGAATCCACAGTGTTGGCTGCATGGTTGGCTGCATGGTGGGAAGGTGACAAAGAGCGAGACGACGGATACGAAGGTCTCAGGTTCGATCCCTCGTCAGTCCCACGATTTTTATGTGCCATTTTACACTTATTTCCCTCGGGCAGTGTTTGTTGATGTGAAAAATGGAGAGTTGCACTGTGGTCCGAAAGCACTGCCGCCGTTCGAGTTGTCAGGTGGTAGACGACGATGCTGTCGACCCCAATTACAATCTTGGTCATGGCTATGTTTCAGTCGAATACCTCTGTGTGCCTTTCTGCGTATTTCAAGATATACATTTACACACTTGGTACGCATCCAAAATGATGTCTGATAGAGCTGTATTTAGCAACATGAATCAGATACGTTTTCCGGGCAATATATCCGACAAAACGTCAGTGCAGCGAGATTTCGGTTGTGTGTTGCGCATGGTGCAAGAAATATTTGTGTTTTGCTTGCTTCTGTGACAGGTTTCACCCCACTGAATGCGAGTAAGCTCACGAATAGACTGTCAATAACTGGAATTACGCAATAATACACTTAAAAGTTGTATTTTTGCATTATGTATCCTGATGAAAATAACTTTGCCAGTCGGGGTGGCCGAGCGGTTCTAGGCGCTTCAGTCTGAAACCGCGCGACCGCAACGGTCGCAGGTTCGAATGCTGCCTCGGCATGGATGTGTGTGATGTCCTTAGGTTAGTTAGGTATAAGTAGTTCTAAGTTCTAAGGGACTGATGACCTCAGCAGCTAAGTCCCATAGTGCTCAGAGTCATTTTTGGAAATAACTCGGCTGGTCCCGGCGGAGGTTCGAGTCCTCCCTCGGGCATGGGTGTGTGTGTGTTTGTCCTTAGGATAATTTAGCTTAAGTAGTGTGTAAGCTTAGGGACTGATGACCTTAGCAGTTAAGTCCCATAAGATTTCACACACTTTTTTTAAAAAATAACTGTAAACAGGTTATATGCCTACCTGCTTATTTTTCGCGCTTCACGATGCTTTCCTCAAAAAATAAAAATAAAGAGAGAGACAGAGAGAGAAAGAAATGTATTTCAAATATCAGCTCAGTGATGCCATGTTCGTCTCGTGATGTAAAGCAAGGATAGTGGATAAATAATATCTCTCTTTATTTTGATTATAATTCGTTAACCTTCTTGCGACGTCGTTTTAATATCTCGTGGGAGCAGGCATAATATTTTGCTTTTTGAACACCGAACAATAACACACAAAGATAGTAGATGGAATGATACGAAGTAACAATCAGACTCATGGGTGTGGATCCAGTTCATCATTAGAAGACTAAACAAGACGGAAACATCACAAAAGCGATGAACACGCTGGTTAGTATACACTATTTGTTTAGATCTGATGATGAAAAAGCGCAGATCTGCACAGTGCCCGCATCTGCACTTTAGTTTCTGTCTTAATGGGCATAATTTTTTGTTTCTTCTCTTCTGAATTTTCAAATGAATTGATTATTACGTGGTGCGGAAAAATTAGTTAACTGTGTTTCTTACAGCTTCCATTCGCACCAACATTTTTCTGCATTCTCGTGCAATTCATGAAATTATACTTGTATGATCACAAGACTGCACATATGTGCAATCGATTTCGAGGTTCTGGTCAAACACGCACACATCTTACTGTTGGTGAGTAAGCAATTGATACTTAAGATATATTCGTGCACGATAAAGAAGAACGATAGGAATGCGTTTCGATTGTCGCTCAGGCACAAAAATTTGTATCCTTATTTTAGATTTAAACACCTAGCAGCTGGTAATAAAAACCGATACGTAACATTTGATTTTATTTAGTTAACAATCCTACAGTCACTCAACTTCAATACTTTCCCGTACACCCCATCATCATCGGCAAACAACTGCAGTTTGCTACCGATCCTGTCCATCAAATCATTTATGTATATAAAGAACAACAGCGGTCCTATCACACTTCCACGGGACACTCCTGATGACATGTCTCCGATGAACATTCGCTGTCGAGGTTAATGTGGTGTCACCGCCAGACACCACACTTGCTAGGTGGTAGCTTAAATCGGCCGCGGTCCATTTAGTACATGTCGGACCCGCGTGTCGCCACTGTGTGATCGCAGACCGAGCGCCACCACAAGGCAGGTCTCGAGATACGATATAGCACTCGCCCCAGTTGTACGGACGACATTGTTAGCGACTATACGGACGAAGCCTTTCTCTCATTTGCCGAGAGACAGTTAGAATAGCCTTCTGCTAAGTCCATGGCTACGACCTAGCAAGGCGCCATTAGCCTTACATAGTTTGAGAGTTATCGTATGAAATGTCTCAAGAAGAACGTTGTAAACCAACAAAGAATAAAGTTATGTATTCGAGGAGCTACATACTTTTCTTATCAGAAGTCACTACTATTCCTGTTCCAGAATTCACGCGCAGTCGGCGTGTGTGTACGCGTGCCTTTCTTTCGGCTACCCGTCACTGTGGACTGGCTGCATTGTCAGTCCACATCAGTTAACATACTGGGTTCTATTACTTAAGAAGTCTTCGAGCTACTCAGTTGTCTCTGAACTTACACCATATGGTCGCACTTTCGTTAACAGCCTGCCGTAGGGCACCTGTCAAATGCTTTCCGGAAACGTAGAAATGTGGCATCAGCTTGTTGCCCTCCATCCGTAGTTCTCAGTACATCATGAGAGAAAAGGGAAAGCTGAGTTTCGCACGAGCGATGCTTTCAAAAACTGTGCTGATTCGTGGACATCAGCTTCTCGGTCTCAAGAAAGTATGTTACATTTGAACTGAGAATATTCAGCGGTGCTGCGGCTCACATTGGTGCTGTTTCTAGCCTTCTGTTCGAGGCCAGACGGTATCGTTTAGTTGGCATGGTTGCGGTTGTTTGTCTTCTTCTCGTGTTGACTGGCGTCACTCGGTTCGCAAGCGTCGCCTGTCCGCTAGTGGCAGCAGCGGCGGTTATCGATATGTAGTATCTGTTGCCCTATCTTTGGGGAGACGTCGTTGCTATTCCGGGTCGTGTGAGTGGGCCAGTTCGGTTGGTGACTCAAGAGGAGCCAGGTCCGTGTAGTGCTAGAACACGCTGGGACTACTGGCGGCACTCGTGGACTGCCGGGTGGAAGGGCTGTGGTCACGAGGGTGCATGACCTCGTCGTAAACCGAATCCAGTAAGCTTTAAGATGAGTGCATTTCAATCCAAGTAGAGAAACCTCCACCATTGTGCTATCTCGCGATTCTCCAATGACTTGGGTTCATGTTGCTGCTCGTAGTGTCGCTGAGGCAAAGAGCAGCGAGTGGAGTGCTTAAGGAAGGCGGATTTGGTTAGCTTTCTTCGACTTCTTATTACTATTTACTGTGTCCAACTTCTTACAATTTGGTAAGTTCAACCAACGGTATTTTTTCTTACCTGGTGGCCGCTAACGCCCCAGTTACGTACCCTTGGGGCCCATTGGTGATTCTTCTACTATGGTGTTAGTGATTCCTTTTTCGGTATGGATACTCTATACAACGTATTCTGGGATGTCATGCAGACCGCCGGTTCACGTCTTTAGCGTAGGCTATTGTTCCATCGTTGCATTTGGTTTATCGGACGTCAGGTAGCTTCAGCAAGATTATCATTAGTCATTTGGTAGACTACCATTAGTCTGAGTTAAAAATCTTGTGAAGTGAATGCAACTCTTGGCTGCCTTTCTCATCGCTCGCGAAAGTGTTTGTTGCCGGACCTTCTCAGAGGTCGATTCCTCGAGCACCGTCTGTGGCCCCTTGGTTCTTGTAAGACATGTGTTTTCTAAAAGGAGGTCTGATGGCCAGTAGTTCAGTAAAACGCTCCTTCAGTCCACGACTTATGCGGATATAATCTGCCTCAGTACCCTTTAAGGAACTTATGCACTGGTCCTTGCGTTTTATTATTGTATTATTTATTACAGTACATTGTAATGCCTACATTAAAGGCTATATATGTCTAGTTAATAGTTCTGGTCGCCTTCTGGAATAAATCTAGAAGTGCAGTGTTCAGTGGATGTTAAGGATTGTGTTACAAAGTTTACCATCATTTTATTTCACCCGTTTGGTGATCAGTTGCTTGATTTTTTAATTAACCTTTGCTATCGTAATTGCTGTTTTACAGCTGGATTGTAATTTTTTTATATTATTGCCATTCCTGGCGTGTAAGGCCTTCAGCCGTGATTGTGGTAATTTGCCTTAAAATTCTAATTTGGTATTTTTATTTTAGCAGTAAGCCTTTAAAACCTTATTTACTGCCATTTCTGGCGTCTGATGCCTTCTGCAGTGTTTGTGGTGACCAGTTGCTTGATTTTTTAATTAACCTTTGCTATCGTAATTGCTGTTTTACAGCTGGTTTGTAATTTTTTTATATTATTGCCATTCCTGGCGTGTAAGGCCTTCAGCCGTGATTGTGGTAATTTGCCTTAAAATTCTAATTTGGTATTTTTATTTTAGCAGTAAGCCTTTAAAACCTTATTTACTGCCATTTCTGGCGTCTGATGCCTTCTGCAGTGTTTGTGGCGACTTGCCTTTAATATTTCAATAACTGTAATTTGTAAGTTGCAGCGAAATTTAAAACAATTATTAATTTATTGCCATTCCTGGCGCGTAAGACCTTCTGCCCCGATCACACTAGCTTGTTTTTAAAACATTATTCGCTGTATCTGTATTTAATGGTGATCTGCTAATTTGTAACTCACTGAAAACACTATTATTTACACAGTTGTTTATTCCTTCATTAATAACGTGTGGTATTTTTATTTGAGTCTGGAATTACTGGTTTAAAATAA
This sequence comes from Schistocerca piceifrons, assembly GCF_021461385.2. NCBI lineage: Eukaryota > Metazoa > Arthropoda > Insecta > Orthoptera > Acrididae > Schistocerca > Schistocerca piceifrons. The sequence continues at coordinate 746,349,294 of NC_060141.1, forward strand.
ATTGTGTGTAACTGTAAAAGGCAACCAATAGTAACTGATTACGGCCTCGTCCACAATCTTAACCAAATCCTGCCTTCCCTTGAGTATCAGGTATCAAATATGTTCAAGGTTTCTGCTGCAAACTGAAGTTAGTGGGTCCGTTCTTTTGCCCTTATTATATAGAGGAGTGACCCACTCTTTTTCCCAGTCGCTTGGAACTTGCTGCTGGGTGAGACATTCACGACATCCATGTTGTTCGCACTTGATCCTCTGATTATTGTATTGTAACGTGTCATGTAAGATTCAGGGCACGAGTTGCTCTGATCTGCCGCATGGGAAGCGTCCTCAGACTGGCGTCCGGGCAAGTCGCCAGGCCACAAGTAGCCGGTGAGTGCTTCGGCTGACACAGGGAGCTCAGGCAGCCTCGAGTCTGCCACTGATGACAGCAGGTTTGAATACAACTCAGTAATTTTGTAAATAAGTTAACCGAACAAGAACACGTCTACTTCGTCATGTAACTGAGGCTTCAGTTGGAACACGAGAGGTGTTTACGTCGAACTGGAGCCTCATGGTGTACGCAGAAACACAAGCGGTGCACCTGAGTACAGGCTACTAAGTCCGTGGGAATGAAACACAAATTGGACGGTAAATTAAATAAAATTTAAAACAAGCATTTCACAAAGCACACAACACATTCGTACATAGTACGCTAAACTAACTAAAGCTGTCCATCACGTTCTGGCACTGCTCGTCCACGCCGAGTTACAGTTGCACCAAAGATCTCATCGAAAAAACTGAATATTACTGAAATTAACACCGTTCCCTGACTGAAATACTTGGCGGCACGATTATCAATGCCACGCACCAGAGCGACTACCGGAAACTCAAACAGAGCTCTCACACCTTTCAGCTCAGCGAACAGACATAGTACTCAGAGCATCGGTACTCACCGGCGTCCTAGGGAAGACAAAGCATAATCCTATCCTCGTTGTATGCCAACCTACCGGTACCAGCTAAAGCGAGGGGAAGTTACGTCTCTCTGGTCCACTGCAGTCGCACCCTGTTTAACACAAAGGTTGGCTAAACTGCCTCTACACATTCAAAGAACCAGGTAGCGGTTCAGATGGAGCCGTTAAACAGGATATATACTGTACAATAAACTGAGAAAGAAAGCATGTGTTAACAGATGTGAAAATTACCGAACTACCAGCTTAATAAGTCACGGCTGAGAAATACTAACTCGAATTCTTTACAGACGAATGGAAAAACTGGTAGAAGCCGACCTCAGGGAAGATCAGTTTCGATTCCGTAGAAGTATTGGAACACGTCAGGCAATACTGACCCTACGACTTATCGTAGAAGATAGATTAAGGAAATGCAAACCTACGTTTCTAGCATTTGTACACTTAGAGAAAGCTTTTGACAATTTTGACTGGAATACTTTCTTTCAAATTCTGAAGGTGGCAGGGGTAAAATACAGGGAGCGAAAGGGTATTTACAATTTGTACAGAAACTAGATGGTAGTTTAAGAGTCGAGGGACATGAAAGGGAAGCAATGGTTGTGAAGGGAGTGAGACAGGGTTGTAGCCTCTCGTCGATGTTATTCAATCTGTATATTAAGCAAGCAGTAAAGGAAACAAAAGAAAAATTTGCAGTAGGTATTAAAATCCATGCAGAAGAAATAAAAACTTTGAGGTTTGCCGAGGACATTGTAATTCTGTCAGAGACAGCAAAGGACTTGGAAGAGCAGTTGCATGGGATGGACAGTGTCTTGAAAGGAGGATATAAGATGAACATTAACAAAAGCAAATCGAGGCTGATGGAATGTAGTCGAATTAAGTCGAGTGATGCTGAGGGAGTTAGATTATGAAATGAGACACTTAAAGTAGGAAAGGAGTTTTGCTACGATTTCGTGAGCAAAATAACTGATGATGGTCGAAGTAGAGAGGATATAAAATGTAGACTGGCAATGGGAAGGAAAGCGTTTCTCAAGAAGAGAAATTTGTTAATATCGAGTATAGATTTCAGTGTAAGGAATTCGTTTCTGAAAGTATTTGTATGGAGTGTAGCCATGTATGGAAGTGATACATGGATGATAAATAGTTTAGACAAGAAGAGAATAGAAGCTTTCGAAATATAGTGCTATAGAAGAATGCTGAAGATTAGATGGGTAGATCACATAACTAATGAGGTATTGAATAGAATTGGGGAGAAGAGGTGTTTGTGGCACAACTTGACTAGAAGATGGGATCGGTTGATAGGACATGTTCTGAGGCATCAAGGGATCACCAATTTAGTATTGGAGGACAGCGTGGAGGGTAAAAATCGTAGAGGGAGACCAAGAGATGAATGCACTAAGCTGATTCAGAAGGATATAGGTTGCAGTAGGTACTGAGAGATGAAGATGCTTGCACAGGATAGAGTAGCGCGGAGAGCTGCATCAAACCAGTCTCAGGACTGAAGTCCACAACAACAACAAACTGAGTACTAATTAATCTTGTTTCATTGGCGTCTAAAGACTCCCAATAAGTTCCCGGAGCACATACCCTGACAAAACAGTAGGATATCCAGCTGAGTGGTCGACCCCTAAAGTGCATTCTGGAAGGCGTCATCTACTTTGCACCTCAATCTGTACAAATGCGAAGGGACGGGTCAGCTGAGCCGATCCGGGCGAAGTGTCTGCCGCAGCCAGAGGCTCGCCCTCGTTCTAGAGATTAGCCGTCGGCAGGAGCGCGGCGAGACGGCCGCAGGAACACAATGCGGCCGGGAGGTGCGCCGCGTTTTGAGCCGAGGCGCTGCGCCGCTGTTTAAACACTGTGCAGCCGGCCACCCGGGCGGGGCCGCTGTTTGCCGAGTCAACACGGCGCCCGCAACGCAACGCAACGCGCGGGCGGCCGCGGCTGCAGCGGCACGCCGCGCGCAGCCAGCCGAAACTGCCGCCGCCTGTTTGGCGGGGCCGGGATTAATGTTTCATCCGGAGAGCGCCAACATTTTCGGGCGAAATTCCCTCCGTGTGAAAGCTTTCTCTGTTTACGCTACAGTCAAATACGTATCTTCATTGGAAGCTCGTGTTTTGTTTCTATCTTTGACGGCAGCCGCATTTAAATTAACGACATTCTGCTGTATGTGAACACCAGCGGCAAGGAAATGTATATATCCCTCGAACCTTTTTGAGAGTACATACGAAAAGGGGTGTACGAGTTATATGGATACAGGACGCTCGTTTAGCAAGAGTGGTAGTCAAAGTGATCTCCAGTGAACCCTCTAATGGAACTCTAACAACTTTGCGTCAGTATTTTAATTTGTGTAGACTCTCAAGTGACTATCTAATGAAATTTTTATAAGCTATCGCTTTGGCCAAAGAGTTTTGAATACGAACTTTTACAGTAATTTTTATCTCCTACAGTGTATTGGCAGTTACCGACTTTCAAAAAATGGTTCAAATGGCTCTAAGCGCTATGGGACTTAACATCTGAGGTCATCAGTCCCCTAGACTTAGAACTAAGTAAACCTAACTAACCTAAGGACATCACACACATCCATGCCCGAGGCAGGATTCGAACCTGCGACCGTAGCAGCGTGGTTCCGGACTGAAGCGCCTAGAACCGCTCGGCCACCGCGGCCGGCTATTGACTTTCGTATTTTCCCGTTCTGCTACACAAAGAGCAACAGAACAACATTCAAGTTAGTGATAACACACGTTCCTTCTGTCCATCATTTGAAAATTTATCTCTTTATTTTATAACCAACCTGCACCCTACATCATGCATTGCCCAGGTGTGTGTGTGTATGTGTGTGTGTGTGTGTGTGTGTCTTGTATTACTCCATCACCACCTTCCCACTCTTTCACTCTGCCTTCAGCTTCTCTCGGTTCATCTCTTTCCCTGTCCCCTTCCTCCACCCCCACTACAATTTCCTGCCCCTACTTCTGTTCACCTGCTCCTCCCCCTGCCTCTGTGCACCACTTCCTCCCTCCCTCTCTGCCCATCTGCCACTCCCAGCTCTCCACGTCCATCTCCCCCTCCACCTTCTCCTTCTCCCCTTCTATCTGTCCAACTCTTTCATTCGTCTGTCTACCTGCTCTCTCTGTCCATTTCTCCCTCATCCTCTCTCAGTCCATTTCCTCTGCCCCCCCCCCCCCCATTTGAGCCTATCCTCTCCTTCTCCCGTTTTTCCATGTCCTCTTCCCCATTTTTCCCTCCACGTTACCACTCTAACGCCAGTAGGAGTCTGGTGTTTCTAACTCTCACAGTATTTCTTTCCACATAGTGGAACTGTAACTACCAAATTTGGTCGCAATCGTTCCAGGGCTCAAGAATGAGCTTCTTGCATGTAACTTCACCCACATACGGACATTTCAAATATATTTCACACACAATATTATTTAACAGATTTCGCATGTCTTAGTTCACATATTTCACCTCTTTTTCTAGTGAATTTGACCCCGCAAGTACATTTTCACGCTGCTCATTGTTTATGACGACCTACCTCCTGACCTATGTATCATACAGTGATTTAATTTTGCAGGTATATCCAGTGGCATGTTTGAGTACTGTCTCCGAAATGTTTTTTGAACAGAGTTAGCAGTAAACAAGTAATAAATTGAAATTACTTGCATGATGCAGCAATTTTTCACATACTCGATATTTGTGACTTCGTGCATCTTGAACTATGTGTTGTACAATGATACATTTTTCTAAGTACATTCAGCGTTATATGTGGACACAGTGTACAAAATGTGATGCTAAAAGTGTTAGTAGATAACAAGTAATAAATCAAAACATCATGTATGATGCCGCAGTTTCTCATACATATCAGTATTTGACGACATCTCTCCTAAATTATGTGTCGTAAAATTATGTGATTTTCCTTGTACATTGATTGACGTATGTCAAACCTATGTGCAAAATGTGTCGAGAATACATTTAGTAATAACGAAGTGATAAATTCAAATGTCATGCTTCGTGCAGCAGTTGTACTCCATGAACAACGAAGATGTAGTAAGCGACAAACATTTTTCTCATTTCATCATTTTGTGGTGGTTGTCAGCTAGAGAAAGTTACTTAATGATTTGATATTGTGACAAATTTGTTGCAAATCTCTAAGTTCTCTCATACTCAAATACTGGGTGAATAACGTAAGGGCAGTCAAGCATTTTAGGCGACTCTGCTTTTTCATCGCCCAGCCCATCCCCTTGAAAGATATGTCACTTTTACCCTCACAGCGATTTTTTACACACTGTAATTGATATGTGTACCAAGTTAGGTTCAAATCGGTCACGGTTCTAGGCGCTCAGTCCGGAACCGCGGGACTGCTACGGTCGCAGGTTCGAATCCTGCCTCGGGCATGGATGTGTGTGTGATGTCCTTAGGTTAGTTAGGTTTAATTAGTTCTAAGTTCTAGGCGACTGATGACCTCATAAGTTAAGTCACATAGTGCTCAGAGCCATTTGAACCAAGTAAATCGGTCCAGTGGTTAAGGCGGAGATGTGGAACATACATACACCGCCCGAAAAAAAAATCAGTACACCTCGAAAGACGACGATGATTTTCATCCGATGATGACGTATGTGACCTGGCCGATAGTAGATATACTGTTTATAGTTTCAGCGGCGTCCGCCAACAGATGGCGTAGTAGCACAGTTACTATAGCGCCATATGTGTCTACTCTTTAATAGGGAATGCTCATATCCGGATGACTCTGTGTTGTGCAAACGTGTAAAGCATGCAGGCAACCATGCCATGGAGACACACTCGTGCTTCCTACAGTCAACTGAACGAGTTTTAAAGGGGTCAAATTGTGGGCTTCCGCGTGGTGGTATGGTCGTTTCGGAGAACTGCGACTCGAGTTGGATTGCACTGATTCAGTCATTAGGCCAGTTTGCACATGGAGAAGATCAGATTGCTCCCCTTCCTCCAGCTGTTGTAGAGAACCTGACAGAAGATGATGAAGAAAATGAAGTTGATGCAATTGCCGAAGACGATAGTGATGTCCAGCAGCCTGAGTGCGACTTCACACCATAGCTGCTCCCTCAGAGTGAACTTAATGCTCTCGTTCGAGATCTGAATTTGCCTAAGGAATCTGCGGAGCTACTTGGCTCCTGGTCAAAAAGAAAGAATTTTCTGTAACCAGCAATGCATTACTCATGGTACAGACGTAGAGAGAAAGAATTAGTTCATTTATTCTCACAGAACGAGTCCTCGGTTTACTGCAACAACATAAACGAGTTAATGGACCTCTGTGGCATTGAAGATGATCCTACACAGTGAGATTTTTGTAGATTTGTCAATGAGGAGACATCTACATCTACATCTACATCCATACTCCGCAAGCCACCTGACGGTGTGTGGCGGAGGGTACCTTGAGTACCTCTATCGGTTCTCCATTCTATTCCAGTCTCGTATTGTTCGTGGAAAGAAGGATTGTCGGTATGCCTCTGTGTGGGCTCTAATCTCTCTGATTTTATCGTCATGGTCTCTTCGCGAGATATACGTAGGAGGGAGCAATATACTGCTTGACTCTTCGGTGAAGGTATGTTCTCGAAACTTTGACAAAAGCCCGTACCGAGCTACTGAGCATCTCTGCTGCAGAGTCTTCCACTGGAGTTTATCTATCATCTCCGTATCGCTTTCACGATTACTAAATGATCCTGTAACGAAGCGCGCTGCTCTCCGTTGGATCTTCTCTATTTCTTCTATCAACCCTATCTGGTACGGATCCCACACTGCTGAGCAGTATTCAAGCAGTGGGCGAACAAGCGTACTGTAACCTACTTCCTTTGTTTTCGGATTGCATTTCCTTAGGATTCTTCCAATGAATCTCAGTCTGGCATCTGCTTTACCGACGATCAACATTATATGATCATTCCACTTTAAATCACTCCTAATGCGTACTCCCAGATAATTTATGGTATTAACTGCTTCCAGTTCCTGACCTGCTATTTTGTAGCTAAATGATAAAGGATCTATCTTTCTGTGTATTCGCAGCACATTACACTTGTCTACATTGAGAAAGGCGTGTTACCGCATAATGGAAACGTGTATGGCTCCATTCTTGAAGCCCATTCAGTTCAAATGAAAGCGACGTAGAGGTCATGAATATACTCTTAGCAAGTATCCACTATGACTGCAGAGATATCGGAATACTATTAGGACAGCAAGCTGGGTTCACAAAAATGCCGTGCTTTCTATGCGAATGGGATAGCCGGACGAGGCAAAGACATTAGAGTGTGGAGTTTGGCCAGAGAGGAGAAATTGTGTGCCTGTAACTAAAACTATTCTGCACGAACCGCTTGTAGAACAAAAAAAGTCTTGCTTCAGTCTCTAAAAATTAAATTGGGCTTGATGAAGTAATTTTTAAAGGCTCTAACACAAGATGAACCCTGCATCAAGTACCTCTCCAGGAAACTTCCCTTCACCATACGAGACAAATTGAAAGCTGGAGTTCTTTTTCGCTCCTCAAATAAAGAAACTGATGAAGGATGAAGATTCTGAGAAGACAACGAAGAAAGGAGAAAAAGGTACATGGCCATCAATTACTGAGAACTTTACATGGAGTAACAAACAACCTAATTACAAAGCCATTGTTGAAAGAAGTTGCAAAACTTCAAGAAGATGGGTTATTAAATGAGCGTGGAATCCACTTTCTACTCCCACATATCGACTGCTTCCCGTAAATTTGGGGCATTATATAAAAGAGCAGAGTGAACGTTTTCACAGAGATGTTAAGAGGAGGTACCAGCGGCAATGGACAGCAGCTATATTAGCCGACTACTGTTGTGTGTTGAACAGGGACAGTCATCGTACATAAGGATCTACAAGAAAGTCAAAGAAGAGAAATTTTAAAAAAATTATGGAACACTGTTGACTTTTTGTTTTTGTATAACGTAGTCACGAAACAAATTAGGGGAATCCTGAGGAGTATTTTTTAAATGTATTTCATTTTTAAATGTGTTTCGATTAAAGACTCACCTTACGTGAAATGGTGTTAGATTATGTTTGGGAGCTCAGAAGTGAAAATTGTCAAAGTGTTACTTCTTATTTTGTGTAAAAACCTGACGTGATAGACAAAACCCGGTAGTTATTTCTAGAATCAGCATAAAATTTATTCAAGACCATCTACTTTCAACAAATCATCTGACGAAAGTTTTCAAAATGGTTCGAATGGCTGTAAGCACTATGGGACTTAACATCTGAGGTCATCAGTCCCCTAGTCTTAGAACTACTTAAAACTAACTAACCTAAGGACATCAGAGACATCCATGCCCGAGGCAGGATTCGAACCTGCGACCGTAGCAGCAGCGCAGTTCCGGACCGAAGCGCCTAGAACCGCTCGGCCACAGCAGCCGGCTGACGAAAGTTTTAAAATGCAGACTAGTGTTACCCGTTCAGTCTATTTTATGAGAACTTTTTCAGTCCTTTCTTTTCCAAATCTCAATGATTATCGAGCGTTCATAAGTGTATATGCACTCATTCTGCCGTGACGAATATTTGATCCTTCTGTGTTCTGAGCAATCATTACAGTTTGCTATCAGTAAATGTGCGTGATTTGTAGCTATTGTTTCACTGCAGTGTCTGATAGTGCGCATCACAAGCTAGTAGTTAATAGTGTTTATCAGGGTACACAGCCACGTTCCACGTGTTAGAACCAGCCCTTTCCTTCCAATTGCTCGTGCACATTTCCTTTACATACACGTGGACTGCATGAGGGACTTTCATCTTGAACGATGATTCGCAGAGTATGTCAGTGGTGCCAGCAGTGGGGGATCCAGCCAGGATCTTACCATTAGGAAATCTTTTGATCAAGTACAGTAAATTTACGTAATTCGTGACAGTGTAGTTTAGGTGACGATTGTGTTCAGTAATGGTAATTGTGTGTCTAGTTTAAATTCTATATGTTAAATCGGCGAATAATCAATAAATTCATAGTTACGTTGGCTAACGCGAGAATTATTTTTTTTTCCCAATTTGATTCTCTTTGCACCTCTGATAACATGCTTTGTTTTGTTGAAGTGGGCCTTGTTTGCAATTTTGGAGTTGTTGGTTGTCAGTTTTTGGGGGTTTCTTATGAGTTTTGTGGGTAGTTTGCTTAATAAAAAGGTAGATTAGTAGGGATATCTGAAGGAAGTTATACTGGATGTGAATGTGAAATCTGGCGAGACACGAGAGGGCTCTCGAGAGTACATCTAAAACGGAAGTTAACCAGGTCGACAAAGGTACGGCAATAGTAGGTAATTTACTTGCAGTAAATACACAAGTTGGTCCAAGCATTAACGAGTCAGTGTCTAGAGTAGTTTGTGGCAAGTTGGGTGACAGAATGGGAAAAGAGAATTTCGATTACCTAGACGCAATCGTGCAATACCACACAGATGCTGCAGTTATAATTAGGGAGCATAATGATAAACATAGTGTTGTAACAGTAACACCAATTATTACCCCACAAAAAGATACATGGCTTCACCACCTCCGTCCTCCTCTGGCGTAGCGTTTGAAGGTCAACTTATACCAGAAATCTCTGAGACTATTGAGACGGCACAGAATTTGAAGAAATTAACTCCGGATAACAATATCGTACTGCAAAATTCAGTAAGGGAGTTGCAAAAGGAATTGAAGATAGCAATGCTGAGATGAGAAAACAAATTGAAGACGGTAATGCCAATATACAGTGAATAGTAGAAGGTAACGTCGCTGTGCAGCAACGAATTAAACACTGTTACGAATACGAGAAATTACATACAAAGACAGAGGCCAGGAATGCTTCCATTCTAGGCATACAACTCGAATCTAAAGAAACCCGGGAAGAGTTGGCAAATTAGGCACATATGTTAATGAAATAAATAATAAAGTTGTGGAACATGTTCCCAATCTTAAAAAGCAGGTGGAGAAACTGCCGACTGGGCAAGACGAAAGGCAAAATATGACGGAAAAGACGGGAAAACAGGTGCCAACGTCAGAAGACAAATCTCTTCAAACCGCCAGAAGAACCGAATGACAGTTGATCGTGGCTACCGAGCAGTTAAAAATTTCTGATCATAATCTACTCAGAGAAGAGTTCAAGTGTGCATGTTCTGAGTCTGGTGAATTGTGCATTATTTCCATTTGCGAAGTTCCAGAAGTTCCCTTTTGACCTTCAAGGAACGCAGGAGACCTTTAAAAGGCAGGCGATGGACATGGGTGCGCAACTAGAATCAGACATGGGTGTGGCACGAGCATGAGTCACTGAAGTACTGGGATGACGTGATGATCTCACACATCCCAATAACTGTACAGCATATAGACGCTTACAGGCAAGTGGCTCAGCCTGTGATGAGCAGGCAGCGATAGAGCGGATTTCTGCCACGTTAGATGCAACTAGGGCTACTGTGGGGCAACTATCGAACTTTCGAGGTCAGGAAATATCACGGGGTGCAGACCATTATGGCTACAAACACTTCTTAACAGTCCATAAATTTCAAACATTCGAAGATAATAGTAATGCTATCCACCCCCCCCCCCTCCCCCCCGCCCCCCGAGCCTTGCTGGAGAAGTTTGATGATTGTTTCCCACCGCCAAGGTTGCTAAAAGACCAGTTCGAATTTATTTGTGGCCTGCTAGAAGGAGAAACCGCAGGGAGAATGCGGCTAGTTGTGCAAATGTGTGCCAGCCGAAGTGGCCGTGCGGTTAAAGGCGCTGCAGTCTGGAACCGCATGACCGCTACGGTCGCAGGTTCGAATCCTGCCTCGGGCATGGATGTTTGTGATGTCCTTAGGTTAGTTAGGTTTAATTAGTTCTAAGTTCTAGGGGACTAATGACCTCATCAGTTGAGTCCCATAGTGCTCAGAGCCATTTGAACCATTTTGCAAATGTGTACGACTTACAATGCATTTCGCGACGCATTCCTGAACGATTACTGTTTGAAAGCAGTCCAAGACAGACTAAATACAGAAATTATAATGGGAAGAGACTTTGAGGGATCAGGAGCGTGATGTGTGATGCAATTCCCAGAAACGTTGCTAAAGAGAGACCAGTTTCTGGACGCACCATATAGCTTTCATGATATTATCTGCTTCTGTCATCAGAAATTACCGCCCCACTTTCATTACAGTCTTTTGGGCGGGACTGGTGATGATATAGAAGCCTTTAAGAAGCTACTGCAATAACTGGAGTCCTTGTAATGGGATGACAGTATCTAGCAGCGTTGTTATGATGACAGGCGCAGGTCAGTATGTCCACAGCGACCGCATTATGACATATAGAAATAGCGGGCGCACATGAATTGAGGTGGCAATAGTAGAAATTACCACTCCTTCCCCCCCCCCCCCCCCCCACAACATCGAAATGGTTGGAATGGGCTCCAGAGTGATAATGGTGATCATACTTGTAACCGACAGGACCAATGAAAGTAGAAGGAAGCCACAAAAACAGGATGCTAGAATTCTTGAGATTCGATCTCAGAATCCACAATAGAATCCGGTTGCGGAACCGTTGTCAAGACAGTGAGAGGTGTCTTGCATGGGCCTAACAGAATATGCCCATAGCCGACATTAAAGAGACAGAGGTAAATGTGTTAGAATGTGAAGATTTGCATCATATACTACTAGAAGAAAGAGAGAGAGACCCGTCAGGGTAGCCGAGCGCGCTAACTCGCTGCTTCCTGGACTCGGGTAGGCCCGGCGGATTAACGACGAGGGCTGGTGTGCTGGCCAGCCTGGATGTGGTTTTTAGGCGGTTTTCCACATCCCACTAGGTGAATACCGGGCTGGTCCCCACGTTCCGCCTCAGTTACACGCGTCACAGACATTTGAAACACGCCCGCACTATTTCACGCTTTACACTAGATGCAGACAATTGGGGTACACTGAATCCATCCTGGCAGGTACGGGGTGGCGGCAGGAAGGGCATCCGGCCACCCCTAACACGAACACTGCGAATTCCGATGTACCCACACCGATCCTGCGATCGCTGCGGGACTGAGGCCAAAGCGAAAGAAAGAAAGAAAGAACTAATAAAAGAAAAAGAGAGCAAGACAATTCAAACTGGAATAATATATTGATAAGAAACACAGGTCTCCCTGACGTTATTGATAGTGGTAGCCATCTTTCTGTCACCTCTGAAGACGTGAATGATCAGTGTTTGCAGAATTACAACTGGCTCATGGTGAGTCTTCACAAAACAAAAATATGAGCCCAACTGCCGGAAATAGTATAGAAGTTGGTCTGCAAGTTTGGCTTGAAATTCTATTCCAAAGGACAAAACCCCAAAGGAATTTCTTGGTCATACCGAATTTAGCCATTCCATTAATCTTGCCTATAGAATTTCTAAGAGTGCATTAGGCAGTTGTAGACAGCAGATAGGAAGGATACGTGTTGCAAACACTGAGAAGTGAACACGTTAGGATTGAAGAATAAGCTCTTCAACAACAAATTCCCGTGGACTGTTCAAACTGTACCATATTTTATGTACCATATTTGATGCAAAAGTTACAAGTTGAGTCATATGATCAAAATGAAGATACGAAAGAACGTACATTTCATATACTGTTAGTTCTTATGGAACAAATCAGGCAGAAGATGTTGCAAATGGCTGCAATGATACCAAGTTCAAACAAGAAGGAGTAGTTACTGGAGATTATAAACGAGCATGAAGCAGTGTGCCGACAAACCTTGGTGCAAATGCTTTCAATACAAGTTCGACGTGAAGGAACAAACCAAATTTTTCATCCCACCATTGGTATTGCATTAGCTAACCAGGAAAAAGTATGTGCCAAACTATGAAAAATGTTGGAACAGGATGTCATCGAGCCTCCAGTCTCGTCTTATAACAATCCACTGACAGTAGTAGAGAGAACAGATAGTTCAGTTTGCCTGGTCCTTGATTTCTGACAGATCAACACAATCATTGAACCTGACAATGCTTGTTCCCATCGCTACATCTTTGATGAAGTCAGGGGAAGACTCATTGGCAAATAGAGCTATAGCCATTCTATTATCAATTCATGGCATTTTTAGCTTCTGGATGCTATTGCTGATTTAAACATTTACTATTAACACTCAAAGTATCATCTTCGGAATTTATCTATGCACTCCACAGCATCCTGGAAGAATCATTGTTAGATAGGATGACAGGTTACATCGGCTATCTTTTAGTAGCTGAAGCATTGTGGCCAGAACACGACGAAGTACTCAGAGGCTTACTTTGTACTATATGATGGCCAAAATAGAGGTGTCGCATTTTGATGGGACTCAGGCCAAGTTCCTTTGACATATGATTATGGGGGACGGCATCTCCATGAGCCCATTAAAATTACAGACCATAGACCAGTATATCATGCCCACTGGAAAGAAACAATTATGCAGTGTTAACTTTTGTAAATGTTTCATTAATAGGGAGGCATTTTCCACCACACGATTATGTGTGCTGGTGGTGAAACCTCCCCCTTCCTAATCGGCCTACTGGATTGTGATATAACTGACCATGATCACATATGCCTAATGAAATTTTACAGTGAATAAGGCTATCGTTACCGAAGAAAAATAACGCCAGTTAGTTGAAGCAAAGTGTACAGCAGACTCTTCTGAAGGAGGAATCAGTTCTAAATTTAAGCTAAATACTGTTGATAATTTTGAAATGGGTGGAGTATAATGCAATCGCTCACGAACTGCACAGGGGGGGGGGGGAGGAAGAGTATCATGTAACATTTACTACAAACAAAACACTGATTAGCAAAAAAGTGGATAATTAAAGAGTCACCAGCCCACTAGGGCAATGAATCTCCAGAATCTTGAGGAAGGTAATGGCAAAAAAATTTAAGTAAATAATCATTGGCATGGCAACAGAAGGTAGTCACACTTTTCCACAACACAATAATTCACGAGAAAATAATTGAATCAGAAAGCACTAGGTTTACAGTTATATATTCTAAAATACTGCATTTTGAAAGTAAATTTAAATGGAGTTACTGGTTAAATGAATGACTGGCTTAACTTATATTTTGTTATGTAAAAAAGACTTTCAGTAGCCTTAGTGTAATGTAATGCAAAATTTAGAAAAAGGCAAGCAATTTACTTTTGATTTTTGAAAGACTGAATTGAATTGACTTTAAACAAATGATCAACTGGTTTTATTTTTAAAATAACGACAATAAGATACATACCAAGCCAGATGAAGTCACTCGCTAAGCTAAATACCGAATAAATGAAATATTGCACACTTAATTCGTGCTGTATCTTTAGTTATTAGTAGTTCCAGTAAAGTTTTACTTTAATTTAAGTGAATGAAGTTAAATGCTAAAACTTGCAAATTAGTTAAACCTCTGTTATGAAATACAAGAATGAACAGTCACTGAGGCAAAAAATTTAGATTGAAACTGGTCATTACCAAACAAACAGATCTGGCAGTAAATAGTTAATCAATTTTCATATTCTTACGACACTCGGTGATTGCGTGGAAATGAAAGGGACCGTGCTTGTTAATAATGTCTGAGCACAATAATAACACAGGTGCCTTACAAGCCGCAAATTATTATTTAAGTTAGTCATATTTTGTGAAAGAAAATCAACTGGGTAAAGCATTATTATATCTGTCACTTGGCAGTCTTACGATGTTGTAGTTATGTGGACGACAAAGAATGTAACCGACGACAATGCTGAGTGGAGGCTGTTGCTGCTGCTGCTGTTTGAGAACCACAAGTCGTTTCCAGAGCTATGTATAATTATGGGACAGGCAATAGTTAGAATTACAGATTTCTCTGCCTGTACACTCGTACTGTGCTATCAATACTCGCGGGTTAACATACCAGGCGCGTCTACAATGGCGCAGAAATGGCTACACACTGCGTCGGCGGGAGCGCCCAACAAAACACTTCCGAAATCTTTCACCACACAAGCTGCTCTGCCTCCTCTCTGCATGTAACGCGACAGAGAGTCTCCATACGCAAAGATAATGTACACCACAGCTACTGCCATTTCATCGTTGCCATCGATACATTAAATAAAGTGCCCTTGGCTGTTACCCAGCAACTTACAATATTTTCATTATAATTACAATCAATTACATACAGTCTGTAATAAATACTCTATTACATCGATTACTTATTAAACATATTTTCTGTAATACAGCTTACAGCTTCAGAATCATAAGTACAGTACAAGTTATCAGCGGCTATTAAACTGCAAAAATCTTTAGATGGTGCAGAAAGTATTTTATCTGGATTTTCGGTGTTACAGTGGGTAAGAAGTCGCTATGGATTTGGGACAAAGTTGCAGAAAAAAAATGTTCAAATGTGTGTGAACTCCTAAGGGACCAAACTGCTGAGGTCATCGGTCCCAAGTATTACACACTACTAAAACTAACTTATGCTAAGAACAACACGCACAATAAAATCCCAGGGGAGGACTCGAACCTCCGGCGGGAGGAGCCGCGCAATCCATGACATGGCCTCTCAAACCACGCGGCCACTCCGAGTGGCCAGCAGAAAAATGGTTTCAGGTCCTAAGGAAGGCACTCTTAGAGGCAGCAGTCTTTGTATATCTGGACTTGCCTAAAGAATTCTTGCATGGTCATGGACAGAGCCAGGACAGTATTGGGTGTGACTCTGTTCCAGGAGTTAAAGGAAGATGGACCACTTTTGAGGAAAGCAAATGCTTTCAATTGCAGGGTCCTGTCGAAGTTTGAGATATACTGTTCTGTTACAGTGCCTGAGCCACTCATGATATTGTGGGGCCTCAAGAAATTCTGGTCTTACTTGTATGGAAATAAGGCCTGTGTATTTACAGGGCTTTTCCGTTCCTGTTACCCACAGATTTATCATATGGATGCTTGCCTCACTGGATACTGCACCTTCAAGAATTTACCTTCATCATGACTCACTGCCCTACTTCTGTGAATATTCAAGATGATGCACTTTCACTTTCACCCATAGGCTTAGAAGAAACTGCTGCTGAAGAGCTAGGACATAACCATTTTAGCCTTAGTATAGGAAAATTGTGGTGATTGAGAATTACGTGGCGTCTTTGCACCATGAATTGTGAAAGAACAGTTGGCTGCTGTATATCCCACAACAACTTGTTAATAAATTAATTTGGTATAGGTATTTAAGTCACACACTATTTGGGCTTTGATTTTTTTTTAATTACATGCTGCGTTACGTTTTCGCGGCTTCGAACGTAGAATTTGGAAGTTGTTGGCAAGATAAAAGCCTTGTCAGAAGGCCAAACCCCCACTCCATCCCACCAGATAAAACTGTTTCACAATGTGGCGGAAAGATTACGTCAAACAGGTGCAGCAGACCTCCTAGGACCTCTCCCGAAAACGAGGAAAGACACTATTATTTGCTTATTACTGTCAAATTGAAGTCAAAATTTGTAACTGATATCTTCATGCAAGGCATTAGGTAAAACAGTATCTGCTGCCCTACACTGAGAATTTCTGTAGCAAGTGAGAAGAGTGGAGAAGCTGATCTCCAACAATGGCCTGCAGTTCCGATCTATGTGGTGGAAAAATATCTTGAGGAGACAAAGGTTTCGTCCTGTCTTTATTTTGGACTTTCGTCTGAGTTCGAAGCCCCCAGAGAGAATCATGAGTGTGCTTTGTTCTCTCTGTTGCATGTATTATTGCAAACAGCACACTTCATAGGATGTTTTCCTTAGAGACCTCCAAGATATTATGAACTGTCTTCGTCATGCTGTCACTGGGATGTCACCAATCACCATACTCACTGATCAGCTACAGGCAGACTCAGGATGAGGGAGCTGACAGAATTTCTGCCCAGCGAGTATCATCGTCACAAATTATTTCCAAACTGTACAAAGAATTCGTGAGACTGAATAAAAACATAAAGAAAGAACCCGGAAGAATGGTAATTTACGATATTATCAAGTAGGGTAAAAGGTGCTTGTTAAATGCCACAAGCAATCTGATGAGCTAAAGTGCTTTTAATGGAAATCCCTTTCACTCTAGTAATGGCCACTGCACATTAGAAGTTTTGCTCCTGTCAGCATTACTTCAGTTTAATCTCCTGTTTGCTGAAGCTGAATAGGTTAAAATTATAACAGTTCACTGTCTGATAATGATTTAGTTTTGGATGTTTTTGTACATGCAATTGTATCCATGATACAGGTGAGATGTTGTTCACCGAAAACTATATGTGGTCTGAAATATTGTTTTGTGGATATGGTGAATGGTGAAGTAGTTTTGCATATGATGATCCATAAGTATATTTGATATGTGGTAAGCAGGATGTATGAAAGTGGGTAGCCCATATGTAAAGGAATCTTCATTACACAGTTGATGTGGGTGGTCAATCTTAGTCTGTTGTTTCTCAGCATGACTAAAATCTTACATATATGTGACATAATGAAATATGCTAGAATGTAATACAATTAATTTAATTAATTTTGAAAACAGTTGTATATTAAATACATGCTAAATCCATATACAGCTGCATATGAAAAGCCAACCCAGTTTTGAGAGCACTAGAATGAAATAAGACTTTAGTTGAAAATAATAGGTGTTTAGGAACACAACAATTAATTTAAAATATTGTTTGGTGTTGACTGGCCATCCAATATTAAAGTACAGTGAAAAAAAATCAGAGGAAGAATTCCCCATGAAATTCATTATTATTACATTTCATCATTCCTTTATATCTCAGTTTAATACCCTTCCTTCAAAAAAATTGAAAATCTCAAATACAAATTAATTTCAAATATCTGTCTGGCAAAATAATTTTAAATTCATTATTCAGTTCAAAGGATGTTTTATATCTATGTCTAGCATTCCTTGTAGCTCACTAATTTTTAAACAAAGTAGTATTGTTAGCTTTGAGAGATTCTTCAGTAAGGCTTCCATTTATATAGAATAAAATTTACTAATAAAATTTAAAATCCATTTGTTGCTGTATCATAATTTTCTAGAACGATTTTCTGTGATACTAAAATGACAATTCTTTTTTAACTGTCTTGTTTACTAAAGTTTTAGTATTTACATATCTAGTTATTTGGCTATACTCTAACTGTATCTTTTCTTTCACTTCATCCTCAATTAGTTCTATCATAAATTTGCCATTCAGCTTTTGAAAATTTTTATAGTTTAATGTGAATGCCTTTAATTTTGTTCCCATATTTTTATAATTTTTCTCATAATAACAACTTTTAGATCCAGTTGAAGCACAGTGTCCAATCCAGTTATTTCCAAATTCATTGGTCCATTCACCTAGTATACAACCTGTTTCCACAGTATTTTCACCATTATCAATATATATTACACTATCTGTATCAGAATACATAACAGCTTTTCCTAGATTATCTAACATACGTATAGACTGAGTCTTGCATTTGATGTTGTGAATGCAGGTATAAAAAATATTTGTTACTGTGTTATTTTTGACATAATAATACTTGAAACTGTGCAACATTTGACCCATATTGTTATTAACAAAATTTGTATCTGTATTATCCAATCATTCACCCAATATTGTCGCATAGAATTGTTGTAAATCTGTAAGATACCCAGTTTTACTCATATTTTTACATTGTCCAAATTTTCCTTATAATGAATTCAGACATATCTTAGCAACTGATCGTTTTCCTGGATTTTCTTTCATCTTATCAGGATCTAAGTCAATACCTACTTTTTCTTTTACATATTCTATGTACATCTTAGATTCAAATATATGGGGACCAGTTTCTAATTTTATTTTCAGAAAGTGTTTCATGTAATTTTTAATCAGCACATTCCTTTTATTTCTAAAATTGCACACTTCATAAATCTCTGCAATTTGATAAACTTTTTCTACTGCTTTACTTATTTCTTCAGTTGCCACATTCCAATAAAACTTCTGTTGTCATCATTATAATTACACTTATTTATTCTTTCTTCTGCTCATTTTACACATAAAGGGAACAACAGTTTTTTTTTCATTTTTATCAGGTTTCATTTGTGCAGCTAAAACAGTATGATACAATCCTCTACATCCCACTATTATACATTTTCTAAGTCCATACTATTTTTTAGAATAACATCTCAGCTTATATATTTTGTGCCCTGCAGGATAATAATCCTAATATTGTACAGTTGGATAAAGGGTACATAAATATATTTATCTCTTTTTGTGTTAACACCATCTGTCCAGGTCTTTATTTCATTGAATTTGTATGACCACTATAAAAAGCATCTCTTGGATTCAGTAATTCTACAGCTTGTGGTAACTGTTTTAATTTCTGCAGTCATTTCTTAAGATCTATAAACACTGCTGAGATAATCCAATTACATTCCTATATCTCTTCTAAATATTATCCTGAATTTTGAATTTATCTACTTCTTGTTTATATCGTTTGATATAAATGATCCACTGATTCTCGATTTTTATTGTTATTAGTTTCAGTTTTAAAACTGCTTTACAACCATGCCAAAAACAGGTATGTCATTGATAAACAAAATTTCTATCTCTATCACAGATATCAACTTTAACTCCTGCTATATTTACTTCACCATCATAAAGTGCATTTTGAATACCATTATTGTTTCAACTGTTTAACCAAGCTATAGATTCTTTACTATAGTTTCCCTTTTGTTCTTTATCTATTACAGCAATTTTTCTGTTAGGTAAATATTTAGATCTGTATATAGCCATACAAATTCCAGCAATTGTTAAATAACAATGGATCTATATTAGCTATTTCTAGGAATTGTTTATTTAGTTCTAAAAACCCCTTTCCTCATATATCTACATCACAATCACAGTATAGGTTAATTTCTTTCTTCATATTGAACACATACTTTCCTTTAACTTCTTGAATATGCCATTTGAGAAATACTTCACTATCTTTTGTTTTCATAGTTTCAGCACAACAATATTTGGTATCAGAAATTGGTCCTATATAATTTTCATTCTCCTTTTCATTGAATAAATGTGGGATGTAACCTTACATTATTTCATTCAATCATTTTTTGGAAATTTACTAAGTTTTCCTTGAACTAAATAACCAATACCTATAATTTTTAGATCTAATTGTCTTATCTCCAATAAAATTAATTTAGTTCCTGCATAGATAGAATGTGGCTACATTGTATTTTCAACAGAGATCTTTAGATTGAATTGTCAATCATGAGCTTTAACATTACAAGCTATGAATTTATTATTATTATGTTTATTAGATACCATCCACATACAGAATTAATTAATTGTTTTTAAATTGATAAACATTATTACCTTAAAATTATGAACTATTATATGGTTAATGTATGTTTCTCTGCTTTTTGTTGAGCTTCATAATCAAGCTCCATGTATTTTTCATTACACTTACAAGGAATTTTCTTTGGGGATCCTTTTTTACAGTACTTTAACAGTTTTCCTTTGACTGCATTATTGCACTAAAGACATTCAAAAATATAGTAATATTTAATCCTACATTAACATAGCATTCATTTTTCTATAATTTGCCAACCTTTAATGATATATTCTTCACTAAATTTTCTTCCACGTACACCACTGTTTTGTATTTTGTATTGCATGATTTTTAATTCCTACTTCTAGATTACAGTTTCTACAATTTTCGAAGCCATATACATGTTCTTTAGATCTCAAACCAAACCTTTTACATTTTTCATATTTATAAGTTATATCTTAAACTTCATGGTGATTGTTTAACTACACTTCATTATACCTGTATCTATTACATTGTTCTCTATACTTCTCATTTTCTACAGTATTGTGTTCTGTATCACTGCATAATATACATATTTTTTCTTTCTGTCTTACAATTCTGTTCGTTCTTGTTGTGATGTGTTTTGTTACATTTATCATAGAAATACGGTGATCATAACACTGCTCACATACTGTTACTTACATCAAAATTGTTGCAATTTTTATACAGAAATATTATTATTGCTTTTTCAGCACGACAACAGATAACTGAACTGAAATTTTCAGCATGTACTACATTTATTTGAATATCCAATAGTTGCTCAACATTTTTAATATCTTCTAGCATAAATTCCCCTTCATTGTATTCATATAAATGGTTACATAAATCCTGGTAAACCCTTTTTGTAATATGTATTTATCTCAATTTTTCCTTATCAATGCACTCATCAGATGTTAATATATCTCTGTTTTTATTGAACAAAACTTGAACAGATCCTTTAGTACTATTTGATGCTTTGTATCCTGCAGAAATTGGATAAAACATTTTTGGATTTGCTGTTTTTATATTTAACTTACCGTCTTTTCTAAAATTAGTTCTCATTTTACGTACTTCTACCACAAAATCAAGTACTTCCGTTATGCAATCTGTTTTTCAACTAATGGTATCGAGTTTACATATGTTACCACTATCATCATCATCATTTAAGACTGATTATCCCTTTCAGCGTTCAGTCTGGAGCATAGCCCCTTATAAAATTCCTCCATGATCCCCTATTCAGTGCTAACATTGGTGCCTCTTCTGATGTTAAACCTATTACTTCAAAATCATTCTGAACCGAATGCAGGTACCTTCTCCTTGGTCTGCTGAACCCATGAGTCTCTTGGGTAACCCTGCTTCTCCCATGTGTGTAACATGACCCCACCATCTAAGCCTGTTCGCCCTGACTGCTACATCTATAGAGTTCATTCCCAGTTTTTCTTTGATTTCCTCATTGTGGACACCCTCCTGCCATTGTTCCCATCTACTAGTACCTGCAATCATCCTAGCTACTTTCATATCCGTAACCTCAACCTTGTTGATAAGGTAACCTGATTCCACCCAGCTTTCGCTCCCATACAACAAAGTTGGTCGAAAGATTGAACGGTGCACAGATAACTTAGTCTTGGTACTGACTTCCTTCTTGCAGAAGAGAGTACATCGTAGCTGAGCGCTCACTGCATTAGCTTTGCTACACCTCACTTCCAGTTCTTTCACTATGTGGCCATCCTGTGAGAATATGCATCCTAAGTACTTGAAACCGTCCACCTGTTCTAACTTTGTTCCTCCTATTTGGCACTCAATCCGTTTATATTTCCTTCCACTGACATTACTTTCGTTTTGGAGATGCTAATCTTCATACCATAGTCCTTACATTTCTGATCTAGCTCTGAAATATTACTTTGCAAACTTTCAATCGAATCTGCCATCACAACTAAGTCATCCGCATATGCAAGACTGTTTATTTTGTGTTCACATATCTTAATCTCACCCAGCCAGTCTATTGTTTTCAACATATGATCCATAAATAATATGAATAACAGTGGAGACAGGTTGCAGCCTTGTCTTACCCCTGAAACTACTCTGAACCATGAACTCAATTTACCGTCAACTCTAACTGCTGCCTGACTATCCATGTAAAAACCTTTAATTGCTTGCAAATGTTTGCCTCCTATTCCATAATCTCGTAGAACAGACAATAACTTCCTCCTAGGAACCTGGTCATATGCCTTTTCTTGATCTATAAAGCATAGATACAATTCCCTGTTCCACTCATAACACTTCTCCATTATTTGCCATAAGCTAAAGATCTGGACCTGACAACCTCTAAGAGGCCTAAACCCACACTGATTTTCATCCAATTTGTCCTCAACTAATACTCGCACTTTCCTTTCAACAATACCTGAGAACATTTTACCCACAACGCTGATTAAAGAGATACCTCTGTAGTTGTTACAATCTTTTCTGTTTCCATGTTTAAAGATTGGTGTGATTACTGCTTTAGTCCAGTCTGATGGAACCTGTCCCGACTCCACGCCATTTCAATTATCCTGTGTAGCCATTTAAGACCTGATATTCCACTGTATTTGATGACTTCCGACTTAATTTCATCGTTAAGGACAATTTTACAGTCGACAAACCAAGCTTTAACCTTTTCATTAAGTTTAGATTTCATTTCTTTAATCTGAAATAAATCGATTTTCGACAGTCTGTTCTATTTTCTTGCTCAAATCGCTTAATCATGAATGGTTAAATCTGACAATTGTCACTATTTTTTTCTTGTCTTGATGGTCGAAATTTCTCAAAAACATCACTGTCAAAACTCAAAAATAATTAGCTACGCATTTTTGTCTTGTTTTACCCTTTTGAACTAATGATTAATGAAATAGAGAATTTTGTAAAATAATTTGACTCATTAACCCATAACTTCCCAGTGTGTCCATATGGACACAATTGTTGACTAGATTTGTTTTTACTTCATTGTTGGCTTACAATTATTTTTAACATTGGCTGTCACATATTGTTTTCAGGGAGGGTTTGAATTTTATGTACATTGTGTTAACACTTCATTGTTACCATTTACACTGTGATTGTGACAGCCTGTAATTCAGGGAGTGCTTTGACGTCCGCAATGCAGCATGTTGATGTAAAGTAAGTAATGTTTCGTAAAGAACTTCTTCATTCTGGCATAGGAAGCTGTTTGCAGTATGTCTAAATATGTTTATAGAAATTTTCATTTGAGAAAAGTTGTTATCCATCGATTAACTTTCTGTTTATGAAGTGATTATTTCAACCGTGTCCATAAGGACACACTGGGCAGTTGCAGGGTCAAAATGATTTCTTTTCTTTTTCTCTTTTCATATCATAACAGAGGTCTGACAGAATCTTTAGAGCCTGGCTTGACTGTGCCGGATGTTTTAGACATCCTGTTTGAGGATTCAAACGCTCCTCAGGCTGATAGAATTTACATCACGCCCCATGATCCAGCAGTCCTCATGGATGAGGATTCGGGTGATGAGGATGAAGGAGGAATAGCAGATAATCTCAATCCTAGACAACTCTGGGCTGAAGCTGAAATAAGATTAACAGACACAC
The DNA here is from genome assembly GCF_021461385.2 of Schistocerca piceifrons. Lineage (NCBI taxonomy): Eukaryota > Metazoa > Arthropoda > Insecta > Orthoptera > Acrididae > Schistocerca > Schistocerca piceifrons. Next base: position 746,373,028 of record NC_060141.1, read on the forward strand.
ACAGAGAAACAGATTTGAGAAATATAGATTGCAGGAACAGAAATATAGAAAAAACCTGGGATCATGGTGCACTAATTTCAAATTTGAAGTCTTTTCCTGGTCCATGCTTTGACATGTATGTTAATAAGTCTGCAGTGGAAATTTTTTGATGACAATCTGATACAATTCCTAGTTGATGAGTAAAACAACTATGCACTTTCCAAGAACTTTCCAAATCCTAATATAACTTGTGAAGAAATGAGGTGTTTTCTGGGGATCGTCATTCTAAGTAGTTATAACTCTCTCCCTAATAAGAGGTTATACTGGGATTCCAATTTAGACACACGAAACGATTTTGTATGCAATGCCATGAGGAGAACTTGTTTTGAACAAATTCTTAGATTTCTACACTGTAACAACAATAACAAATTTGATGAAAAGGACAAGATGTGGAAAATTAGATCCTTTATTGTAATAGTAGGAGACAAATGTTATAAGCTGTTTGTTCCTCAGCAACATCTGTCTTACGATGAATCAATCATAAAATATTTTGGGAGACAATCTTGCAAGCAATTTATCAGGGGGAAACCGATACAATTTGGATATAAAGCATGGGAGAAAACAGAGTTCCCAAATTGTGCCCAATTTCCTCAAAGAAAGCGCTAGTTAAAAAGGAAAGGGGGTATTTTGAATCCTCACTTTGCAAGGACGATGGTGTTATAGTCACAAATTAGGTGGACAATTCAGTGGGTACTGAAGCTTCTACTTGTGAAGGAGTTGAACATGTATCCTTTGTAAAAAGATATTCCACAAAGGAGAAGAAGACAGTTCAAGTACAACGTCCTCAAATTATCACAGCATATAAAAAACACATGGGAGGAGTGGATGGGATGGATGAACACATTGCCATGTGCACAATAAACATTCGAAACAAGAAATGTTACTGGGCTTTACTTTCTTGGCTGATTGACGTATCTGCACTTAATGCATGCAGCTGAAGAAAGGAATGGGAGCTAGGACTACTCAACCTGAATTCAGAAGAGAAATTGTACAAGTTTACCTAAAAAGATATACGAATCCCGGAAAAGGAGCAGGCAGGCCGTCTATCAGTCCTATGTGTGGATACAAATTGCGTGTTCCAAGTGATATCAGATATGATAGTATAAAGCACTATATCAAGAAAACTGAAAAGAAGGGAAGATGTGTAGGTTTGTACTGCAAACAGAAATCATCAGCTGTTCGCTCAAAATGTGGGAAATGTGATGTAGGACTGTGTCTAGAATACTCTGAAGTGTACTATGAAAGTCAGAAAAACAAATGATTGTTCATTATTTTGTGTATGGTGTTATAAATTGGTTTGTAAGAATTATTTTGTTCAAATTTTGCCTTACTTGTATTAAAAATCTGATTAATAAAACATATCTTCAAATGTATTTCAATATCACAGAAAATATTTCAAATATGCATCTGAGTGCCCAGCGTGTCCATATGGACACATTATGTTACAGATAAACTAAGACAGAGAAGAATCAAATAATACCTTATATGCACTACTTAGATGCACAAGAAGTCAAAAAATTGAAAATAATTTAAATATCCAGTTTTGAAAAATTCGGGCAGTTAAGGGCTAATTCTGATTTATTTAATTTGCTGTAGCCTTAAACACCATGATTTTAGCTCTAGCTTTGAGTTTAGACACTCTCATATTATTGTGACATTGTAGGAATAGGAAAAAGTTCCATTTTACTTAATATCAAAAATGTTAATAGAAATTTAAAAAAGTGCCAGGCAGAATTCTTGTTTTTGAAATATTGTTGAGTACATTTCTTACATTTCTTGTATGTTTGTTGAGTTGATCTCATGAGAGCTTAAGTCAGGGGAGTGTGGTAGGTGATACAGCACTTAGCAGCCCTATCACTCAAACAAATCACTAATAGTTTGTGCCATACATGCTTGAGGATTAACTGATTTGATGGGGCTACTAATTGCTGTACCGCCTACTGCACTTCCCTCACTTAAGCACTCATGTGATCAACTCGATTTCTAAACTGAAGGAAGCACTTCACGGCATTCGCTTCAGAACTGCTACAAATTCGTCTGGCAATGGACTGCGCCACTCGAACTGTCAACACGACTGGCACTGCTAAGAGTATCCTACAACTTCCACATTTTTGGCAATGGGCTATACACAATGCTTGTGACTACTTTGAAGGTCAGTAAAACTTTGAAATGCATATCTATTATGTATGAGCTGTAAATAAATAGTTACAACTATTAAAGATCCAGCCCTCATACATGGAGAATATAAAATTAAAGATACAAGCAAGGTCAAATAACTCACTCGGAAAATATAAACAAAATTATGGATGAACATATAAATGATTTAAATGGAATAATTGATAATGCTATGGAAATAATACAATAGAGCAACAGAGAAATACATACGTTATTTCCTCGTGTTATTCCTGAAACATTCAAGCAGAAAATTAAGACCAACCCTTGTTCTTTTAAAATTATTGATAAAAACTCTGAATGCCATTAGAACACAACTAAAAAATTTACAAAGGCAATCGTATGGAATCGAAGATAGATATCCAATTTGTGAATAACTGTTAAGAACTAATTACATCCTAATTCAGTAAATTATACCAGATAATGAAAGATACTTTAAGAATTGTTTATTGGCACAATTATATCAATATTTTGGGTAACTATACACAAAACCTATTTATTAACACTATAATTAGTCTCCATCAGCTATAATTTTTAATATAATTTCTACACAATGGACAAGTAGAATAATCTGGATCTGCTAATAATTTACTAACACATTCTCTGCAGAATATATGATTACATTTAGTTTCTATAAACTAATAACCTTGATCAGTTGAGCATATATAACAGTTTTCTACTGTAGTGCATAAAATTTCATAAGGTTTTACTGTTTTTTTTCTATTAATGAGTCAGATAATTTTTAACAGCATAAAATATCTTTTCAGTTAAATTTACCATTAAATTCAATTATAAAATCTTCAGAAATTTTTTTATATGTGATGCATCATTCCAATTTAATTTGTCCTCAAATCTCTAATAAAATCTTAATATAATTTTTGATTATATGTTATATTATCCCAATCTAATTTATCCTAAAATTCTCGCATTAAGTCTTCAACAATTCTTGATCAACTGTAAGTTTTCCGACTTTAACACTAAACTATAAGACAAACATAACTTATTTTGAAATTGCCATTTCAGTCAATTTTCGATATGACATTTTACTCCAGTTTACTTTATCTTGAAATTCTCTAATAAGATCAACAAATAATTTTTCTTTATTTCATATAATATCCCATTTAATTTTATCTTGAAATTCTCTTATAATATCTACACCCAATTTTTCGTTTTTTAATCTAATACTCTAAGCTAATTTATGTCAAAATTCTCTCATGAAAATTTAGTTAACTTTCGATATGATTTGCATTCCAATCGGTCTTGAAATTCTCTCATAAAATCTTCAGGTAAATTTCTTGTTCTTGATAAAGTATACCAATTAATTTTATCTTGATCTCCTCTAATAAAATCTTCAGATAAATTGGCACATAGTATTAGCATAAATTCACAATCTAATTTATCTTTAAATACCCTCATAAAAGATGCAGTTAACATAAAATGTGCTGATATATATTTCCTATCTCTATTATTATACAGCTTACCCTTTTTAATATAATCAACCGTTTTTCTCTATATGCCTCAGCGGTTTTTCAAATTAATTTAAATACATCCTTAGAACTAAAATTTTGTAAATTATAATTAATCAGTATAGTAGGTTTTGCTTTTTCAAGTCTACATTATTCTTTAATTTTCGCTTTTGGTTTTAGTTCCTTCATATTAGAAACAGTCTTTGGACTGCATGCAGTCTCCAGACAATTGTTGCTAATAACATCAATAAGTGGTTGTTTTCTAAGTTTGGAATTACCTCTCAATCCTAATTGTTTTGCTCTAGCTCCTAATTCACTGTCTTCTACGGTGTTTATTTATAAGAAATATTTCCATTAGAAAAATTTAAATCTATCTATTTAATATTTGGGATAAAATTACTGATTACTAATGATAAATAGAAATTTCATTTTACTATAGAAATATTTGGGAACAGAGTTTCTGTTTTTTGAAGTCTATGTAAACAATACAAATTTCTTGTCCATTTAGATTGTGTAAATAATTCACATTCTCATCACTTATTTATCTCTGAATGCAGATGTGTCACTAACTCCATTATCTTGAAATTCCTTGGCTACATAAATTAATTATTTTATACATCAATGAAGTTCAAAAAATTCTTAAATGTCAGCACATTATTTTGGCAGTGTGACAAGTGAGATGTTTACACCTAAGCTAAGGTTTCTACTGAAACGTCCCCTTAGAACAATTTATACAGGACTGTGCTTAAACTGACATACAATATTTTTAGCGCAACGCAATCTGACTTTCAAAAATCCCTGCACAAGAATGGCCCTGAGTAACATTAAACTATACATTTCAGAAATCACTTACCTCACAAAAATCTTCATTACTCGAACTACTGCAGTACAGCGAGCGCCACTACTGCCAGCTAAATAAAAGATTCAAACTACGGAAGGCACTAACTACTGATAGGGATAGTTAGCAAATGAAAGATATTAATAGAGAACAAACAATGTATTTACCTTGAAGTCATAATATATATAGCAGTTCATGACAAATTACAAAACTCCGCCATCTCTCTCCCCACATCCACCACTGCTGGCGGCTCACCTCCAACTGCCCAACGCTACGCGCTGTTCACATCCAGCTGCCGCTGCCCAACACTACAATGGCAGACAACAATACAAACTAGCCACACACTGCACACAGCACAGCCAGGGATTCTCACACAGAGTGCTACGTGGCGTTACCAATAAGAAAACCTAAACAGCCTACTTACATAGCCCCCATGCTCCCCACAAAAAATTTTACACATTGTTTTGGGCAGTGGCCAGTAATGATTTGATAAAATTTTTCGTAATTACAATAACAAAGATATCAAATGCACACACTTATTGATACAATGTTGGTCAAAAGCTAAAATTTTGTCACAGTCCATAAAGACAGTCCTGATCATTCATCACAGTAACATTGCAGTGTTTTTCTCAAAGTCTGAGCAGTAAAAGAAAATGCACACGGAAGTAGTGGATTTCCATGCAGTCTTGAAGAAGTAGTGTTGTCCTTCCAATGGAAAGACAGTGCTGACTCTCGACATGCAGACAGATAATGGGTCACAACAGAGCAAACCCACAACAGAGTCATTCGAAGTTTTGAAGAATATTGGTAGGCAGGTCATCACAGAGCAGACCCACTGTAGTCCTGGTAGAGATTACGGTATTGGTGGGCCACCAGAGGTGCAGACCCACTGCAGTCCTTGTAGAAATAATGGTACTGGTGAGTCAGCAAAGGTGTAGAGCCACTGTAGTCCTTGTAGAAATAATGGTATTGGTGGGTCATCAAAGATGCAGACCCACTGTAGTCCTTGTAGAGATGGCCAGCAGCCATCTGTTGTGACTGTGCAGGTACACAATCACCATTGAAGAGTCTTGCAGATAATATAGCAAGTCCATAACCACCACTTGTGCACTCACAAAGTTTTTGGAATTGTCCTTAGAAGTCTTGCAGACAATATAGCAAGTCCATAAACCACCACTTGTACATTCACGAAGTTTTTGGAATTGTCCTAAGAACCAGCAATGCTGTTATCCAGTCCCTTGCTGAATTATTAACACAAGTGCAAACACTAACAGTCCCTACTTCTCACATATCGTCCATATACTATGACCAACAGAAACGTGTGCAGTGAAATGTAACTTAATTTGAAGAACTGGTGTCTATACAATTATAAATTTACAACATGAAAATACAATTACAAAGGTACAAAATACATCATTAAAGAACATAATAGTACAGATAACATTTGTAGTAATATGGGCTTTACAAAAGAATCGAAATAACATATACATCAGTGTTACAGGAATTATGACATGAGTACATACATAAAAGATCAGAATAATTTTTGAAACATCAACTTCACACATGAGCATTAAAACAAAACAGAATAAATAATGTCTAAACATCTTTACAAAGTAAATAGCATATTATTTGGAAAATTCTGCAACATATATCTTATTAGCTAAACACATAAAGACAGGAAAAAGACAAATACACAAGGATACATAAACATATAGCGGAATAATACAAAAGGAAAGACAGGGTTCGTATTCAGGGTAACATTTGGTACTGCAGTCCAACCCAAAACTTCATTCCATAGATCTTTCGTCTTATTTCAACATTTTTTTCCACCAAAAAAAATCCAATCCAAGCTTGCTTTCTGTATTTATATTTCACATATTTCTTACCTCATTATTTATTTTCCATTATCTTACCTCATCATTTACTTCCAAGAAACTCCTACCTAAACCTGTTGTCCCTAAACCCTACTTTTTTGTTCATATCCTCTTTGAAAATACTTTTTGGCCAAACCATTTTCTTATAACTTTTCAATACATTTCTTCCAATTCATCACAACTCGTTCTCTTATACAGCCCACCCCATCTTAAGCTAACTTAAATCTACTGAGCTCAGATGCTAAACTAAGGGACGAGGCAATGCAGCAGCACAAAACAATTAACACAAACATCAATGACAAAAAATTCAAACTGGCAAAGCAATTGCAATATTACAACTAATATAAGGCAACGTGCAGCAAACACGAAAAATAAATCAGTAGTAAAACTGGCTTAGCAGAGTAACACAAATTGAAATTCAGTAGCACTATGCCTGGCAACCAACAACAGAAAATGAAATAACTTATACCTAAACATGACAAGGCTCAAGCAGAAAAAATAGTACACTAAAGATAACAATGCAAACAAGGGAAATTTATAATCACATCTTAATGTCTATGTAATTAAAGTGGTGCACCACAAGAAGTTATTCTACCAAAAAAGTTACCAAGTACTTGAAAAGAAAATTATGAATGCAGTTCCTGTGACGGTAAATGTCTTTTTGTGCTCCCTCATTTTTTTTGAAAAAATTATTATTTACTCGATCTGTAGACAGAAAATATTTATATTAGTACATCTATAAAATTTTATTTTAACCAAAGCTGCAGTGCCACTAGAAACTAGATATTAAACAAAATGAGCAATCTCTCAACTAGAAAGACAATGGATGTAAAATGTTTCTCATCATTTCATTAGGCATTTTAGTAAATATCATAAATTAAAAGCACAGTGTAATCATATGTTTTCAAGTTCGAGCGTGTCGTATTTGCGATGCTTTCTACAAAGGAATGTCAATAGCGAGGATAATGGCCTCCTTTTTTTTTTTTGCACCTAATGGCTTTCTTTTGTCAGACGTTTACCTCTCAGCTGGGAGCCCAAAACGCATTACGCCAAGGTCACTTACCTTTCTTGCTGAAATATTTACAACGGCAGATTCCGCCACAGTGACAGTCTCATATAAAAATATTTCACGAGTCAAGAATTTGGGTTACAAATCTGTAGAAACAAAATCCTATAAATATAACAGCGTCCAAAAAATTTTCGCCAGCATTGTGATACATTCACGCATATACACACATTTCATAACTCTTAAAGTACTATTCTTGGTTTCCAACAACCTTTTTCACAAACCAGAGTCCCTAACCACTACTCATTATTCCTTACCTTATTCGTCGACACCTCTTCAATATTTCACGATAACAGATACATAGCATACTCAAATAACTCATATAGCATCAGCTTATTGATCATAAACATACCTCAACAGCATAATACACATAGTCATCGTAATAATAACATCATAACACCTCAGTCAACTCTCAAAAACGTCGTAGCTTTTTGCAATAATTTCAAAACCTAAAAAAATTCTCTGCTCATGTCAAAAGTGTCATCTCCCTCAAACGCACTTTAAAAATCATAATCCCATACCAAATACATCATTCAAAGCTTTCATAGTATCACAATGGTTCCGAAAAATATGAGCATTTCACAAAGTACAGACAAAATACAGTTTCATAAGTGTGAAGTTATCCAACTGTGTAATTGCGTAAACATCTGTCACTGATGTAGTGAAAGGAATGTTTGTTTCTCTGTCAAATAATCAGATAGCTGTGTAATTCTGTGTTGGAGAAATGTGGTACCGATGTGTAAAGTTGTATAAGCAAATACCATATTGGCTAGGGATCCTTGTGCTTGCCAAACACATGGTACACAAAGTAGGCGTGTACCCCCCTGAGGATTAATGTGATTATACCCTGAGGTGTTACAGATTATAGCAATGGAATGAAATGTATCTCGGAAAACTTTCTTTGTAATTCAAAAATCTTTAAAAATAAATGGTTCAAGTACAAAATTAATCACTCAAATGCGTGTCCTGTAGCGCTAAATGTGCGTCTTGTTGTAAAATAATTCTGTGGAAGTGTCGTAATTATCGTCCTCTATAAGCAAAGTTCTGCTGAAGTCAATGTACTTACCTCATAATAAACGAAGTGAATTGCTTTGCATATAGATATCTTAGTTATTATGCTTATTGCCATGATGAAGGAAGTACTGTGCTGTAACGTATTGCTGTGCTACAGAAAAGGCAGTCTCATTGTAGCTATACCACAAAAGTTACTACTAAAACATGTTTTACTTTCCAGAATAATACAGAAAAACTGTGCAGATATAAAACAGATACACCGCAAACCAACAATGTAAATTGTGTCAGACATTAGTAGCACTGTGGTGTAGTCATGTAGCTGTCACATAAACTAACCACTGTCTCACCTGGTATCTCACAGAAAGTACTTTAAATCCAGAATGTATTTTCAAGTAAACCAAAATGTTGCATTAGAATATTAGCAGTACCAGTATATGTTCTACATATGTAAGCCTCATAGTCATTATGTAATCGTGCAACTAACAAGCAAGAATGTACACACACAATAACACTGTGATGTCTGTTCACTATAACAATGCATTCGTAATTTCTGTTTAAATAAGTTCTCTTGGTTCTTGACTGGATATTTAACTTCAAACATTATTGCATGGTAACAGATTCTAAGTCTGACAAAGCATACTAGTAATGTAAAGTGAAAAAATTTGTAGCAAAAGTTAAGTTAAAAAACAGATTATCTCTCAATAAATGGTTTTACATGTGAAGTGTGGTGCAATCCATTACTCTTCATAGTACTCAAAGTTTCAACTTGAACGCGATTATCATGCGGTATACGTCGGTAAGGAATGCTAAAATTTGTCTCAAGGTTAGCGTCTACGTTATTTTTCGCTGAGCCGGCTGGCGCACGTGGCTGCCTGTGGTGCAAGTCATTGTCTGTCTCTTTGTTGGCGCGCGCCGTTATTGGGATTAGGAGACCGAACTTCTACAAATTCACCTTGACGAGAAGGCCCTGCCCTGTTTGAAGCACGCCAGTTCTGATGGGATTCAGGTCTGTCGTTTTGTCGGTAGTTTACATAGTTTCTTGTTTGTCGATCATGTGGTGGAGAATTTCTCCCGGAATCGTAACTGCGTGGTGGACTGTTGCGTCTGAAGTAATTCTGTCTCCCTTGGTAATAATTATTTTGGTTCCCATATTGTCTGTTTATATGGTTGTCTCTGTGATAGTTACTACTGCGGAGAGATGATCTTTCCCTGTAATTATTACCACTCTGCCAACAGTTCTCATACAGGTGGTGTCTGTTTTGGTCGCGATTTGTGTTGTGAGAATAGCCTTGTTGTGTCCAGTTATTTCTTTCATCGTGGAATTACGACGGATGTGATCTGTAATTGTTGTGTTTCTGTTTTTGCATTCCGCGATTGTCAGTGTCAATTTCTAATTCTTGTAAGAGTCCTTGAAAAGCTTCAATGTCGTCTTTGTAACGTCCTGCCAAAATAATATGCCGTAAATGTTCAGGTAATTTGATGAAGCAAATGCGGATGAGTTCTGAGGGGCTGTATGGGTTTGACAGGTACTGACTCTTGTGCAACATGTCTTCAAAATATTTCACAAGACTGAAAAATTCAGATTGTTCGAAATGTTTCATTGTGATGCTATGTTTTACTCGGTCTTGTGTAGCTTGAGACCAACATGCTGAGAGGAAGGCATGGTAAAATTCTCCTTCACTGTGACAATCGAGAATGACCGATCGCATTCTTACAGCTGGTTCATTCTCTAAATAGCCATACATAAATTCTAATCTGTGCTCTAATGACCAGTTGGGAGGAAAACAATGAGAGAATTGATGGAGCCACGCTTGTGGATGAAGGTCATTGCCAGAATTCTTAAATGTTTTGAATTTACGTGTAGTAATGAACAGCTTACAGTCAAAATCATCATGTCGGTGAGTCGCATGTCGGTCATTGTTACGTCGTGTCGGCGGTTCCATCTCAAAATTCGGTGCACATTGCCAATTTATTTCATAACTTCCGAAATGCCCTGTGTTATTATTTTGTGGCTGTTACGTATTTCTATGTCCCTCGTCCCGTATTGGGGCGCGAGTGTCCTCTGAAATACGTAATTCTTGTATTACCTGTGTCAGCTGATCTTGTACTTCCCGGATTTCTCTTTTGTGTAATTTGATTCTGATTTTGTTTGAATTTCCTAATTTTTTTAGCACTCTTCTGTGTCATTAAAGACTACCGGTTTTGTGTCGTTCAGATTATCATCTACCTTCATAGATAAATTATTTAGCTGGTCCGAAAGTTCAACTACTTTCTGTGATAATGAACTAATTTCCTCCATGTGTCTTTCTGAACCAATTTTCAGAGTATCTAGTGTATCCTTCAAGTTTTCCTGAGTTTTTGCAAGTTGCGTAACCAAATCGGTAGATGCAACTGGGTCAATTTTAGCTTGCAAGGTCTCATGATTTTCATGAACAATAGTTTGCGGTTCTTTTATGGCTGCTTCGTGATTCTGTAATGTATTTTCATGCCGCGAAAAAATAAGTTGGAAATGCTCACAAATTTGTGTTTTTACGTCATTACAGACTTTTTGACATTTCGATTCGATGTTATGTAACTCAGTAGTTAAATCTTCACGTGTGTGTTCAAGTGTAGTGTCTAACTTTTTAAGATTTTGTTCCACTGTGTCTAACTTTTGAAGCTTTTGCTGTGTTTGTCTCTGATTTTGTTCCATTGTGTCTAACTGTTGCTGTGTTTGTCTCTGATTTTGTTCCATTGTGTCTAACTTTTGAAGCCTTTGTCCCATTTGTCTCTGATTTGTGTGCATTTGTTACTGTAATTATGAAAAATTTTATTAAATCATTATTGGCCACTGCCCAAAACAATTTGTAAAATTTTTTGTGGGGAGCATGGGGGCTATGTAAGTAGGCTGTTTAGGTTTTTTTATTGGTAACGCCACCTCTGTATAAAAATCACTGGCTGTGCTGTGTGCAGTCTGTGTCTAGTTTGCATTGTTGTCTGCCATTGTAGTGTTGGGCAGCGGCAGCTGGATGTGAACAGCGCGTAGCGTTGCGCAGTTGGAGGTGAGCCGCCAGCAGTGGTGGATGTGGGGAGAGAGATGGCGGAGTTTTGTAATTTGTCATGAACTGCTATATATATTATGACTTCAAGGTAAATACATTGTTTGTTCTCTATTAATATCTTTCATTTGCTAACTATCCCTATCAGTAGTTAGCGCCTTCCGTAGTTTGAATCTTCTATTTAGCTGGCAGTAGTGGCGCTCGCTGTATTGCAGTAGTTCGAGTAATGAAGATTTTTGTGAGGTAAGTGATTTCTGAAAGGTATAGTTTAATGTTAGTCAGGGCCATTCTTTTGCAGGGATCTTTGATAGTCAGATTGCGTTGCGCTAAAAATATTGTGTGTCAGTTTAAGCACAGTCTTGTATAATTGTCAAAAGGGGACGTTTCATATCAGGATAAGCACAGTCCTGTACAATTTTTCTAAGGGGACGTTTCATAATCTCTCTCCCCACATCCACCACTGCTGGCGGCTCACCTACAACTGCGCAACGCTACGCGCTGTTCACATCCAGCTGCCGCTGCCCAACACTACAATGGCAGACAACAATGCAACCTAGCCACAGACTGCACACAGCACAGCCAGCGATTCTCACACAGAGTGCTACGTGGCGTTACCAATAAGAAAACCTAAACAGCCTACTTACACTACAAGTAAAAACGCTGTAGGACTGAAATCAATTAATGTTATGTTATAATATTGCAAAAATACGTCTGAATTACAAGTGAGTCGATTTCTATATGTACACATATTCACCAAATTAGTACTCAAATTTGCGAAATATGTACCACAATGTTAGATTTCGATATCTAATAACAGTAGGCATTTGAAATGTAGGCCCAATAATTCGATGTTGAAAAAATAGCTTGATCAGGCTTACAACGGCTGAGATATATATGTTAGATAAAAATATTCTCTTAAGCAGATAATTAGACAAACTGAATGCAATTAATTAGGTCCACACTTGATGTAAGTTACAACATATGCCCAGATTAAATATTTCCATATTTAAATTGTTCTGAAGCACCATTTTAAGAGGTACAAGGATATTGCATCGTGTAATTCACAAAATGATGCTACCGATTGCGAAATGTTGCTGCTGTTAGTAATAACACAGGTTTACGGATGGCTGTGTACAATAACAGCAGTTTTCAATCAAACCTATGGTGGTAAAACACAACACAGTCGTAAATTAATTTTTTCCCTCAAGTAAGATGTTGAAAAATTCTAAAATGTCTGCAAATTACGTAGGAAGCGCAAAAGTACATTACTAGTGATGTTAATATGTGAAATAATTCTAAAACATTTTATTAATTAATTTGACATCACATACATCTGCAATGTAAATGAAAGCAGAAGTTAACTTCCAAATATACACATATTCTCCAAATTAGCGCCCTTAATTCTAAAGTATGAACCCCAATTTTCGATTTGTGTGTGTAATAACAGTAAATATTTTAGAAGGTGGGCCTAACAATTCTGTGTCATAAATCTAACATGACCAAAAGTATAACTGCAGAAGAAGTTTGTCTTGGCCAAATAGGGAGACTGAATGTAAATAACTAGACCTATTCTTGATGCAAGTCGCAATGCACTCTCAGAGTATAAATTCCCAGATTTAAATTGTTCTCAAGTACCATTTTAGGAGGGACTGTTAATCACTAAATATTATATGATCGATAATACTGCTTGACTTGTACTCAGGCCTACTGGAAACTATGTAAATAACAGTAGTCTGAAAAAAAAAGCCGTGTAACATTTCATAGACTATGTTTGTACGATATTATTGCTCAAAACACGTCTGTAATGTGAAAATTGCGATGTTCATGTTGCAACAGTATCTGATTAAGCAAAGTGTGTATTCAATCTGAGCAGCTGCATTTCTGGAACCAACGGTTTACGAAAATTAAAACTTGTAACTAACTACGCCACCGAAAACACACCCAAAACACAACTGTCTTATTAAGGAAGGAAGGCATAAGGCGATTTTATTAGCAAATATCACTTAAAATGCCGAAAGTCCTAGAATACTTGTAAACACACGACCAAAGACGGTAACAATGAGAGGTGTGACATTTCCAAATACAATGCCAAGAGTCGATATTTTGAAAAACTGCTTACCACATATGGTGAAAGATGTCGCACTTTGCAAATACACATTAAATATTATCACATCTCAATTCTCTGTACACGTCATTTATAAAAATGTTTATCATTACACAAAAAAGCTCAACGAAAATCCCACTTCATACTCTTTGCAGGCACAACGAACCATCAAAAATACGCCTGACGCAAGACTCTGTATGACCACCCTCCATTGACATAAATACTAAACTAATGCCACACCATATAATAAAGTGATGCAATTCTCTAGAACATCTAGATATGTCGATGTAGATGGTTCACAACCGGAAATGATGTTAGAGATTCTAACTACCAGTGATGCTGCCTGAGCCGAAATATTCGCTTAATATCAAACCCTCGACCATATCGTTCATGTTAGCCTTCCAGTAAGCAAAGTCCAATCAAAATGGCTGTATATACTATGAGGCATTGTACCTCAAAGTTGCAGCGTAACAGCTCGACAGCGGCAGTTCGCAGAGACGAAGATATCGACGTGGTAGTATATAGAAAACAGAGACGAAACTACGTGATTACAGCAGCAACAGCGGAGAGGAATTACCAATAATTATCGAATATTCCATAACAGAGTAGTTGAAAGGGAAAGGTACAACTCATCATATCCAGGACACTACCGCCCCTTGCTCTCGATGCAGTGGAACTACATCCTTGCAGCAAGATGCGTTGCATCCACAGCGACAGTCTGACCATTGGCTGCAGCTTATGTTGGACGTCCATGTGTCACATACGGTTATTTTAATGGTGCAAAATGTATCACAGACAATGACTAACGTACCGAGCATTCGTCTGTCTTTTTTCAATGGTTTGTAACCCATTTTGATTGGTGCCGTTACAGTGCCAGCCATCACTCAACGATAAAATTGTTCCACACAAAAGTTACGTATTTTTTTCAGAAGAATCGGAACCCGCAATAAAAATGGGCGGAGAGGGAGGGGGATTTCCACAAGCAGTTTTATCCACGTGAGCTGTATGATGTGTTATACATAAAATGACGTACACTCCTGGAAATGGAAAAAAGAACACATTGACACCGGTGTGTCAGACCCACCATACTTGCTCCGGACACTGTGAGAGGGCTGTACAAGCAATGATCACACGCACGGCGCAGCGGACACACCAGGAACCGCGGTGTTGGCCGTCGAATGGCGCTAGCTGCGCAGCATTTGTGCACCGCCGCCGTCAGTGTCAGCCAGTTTGCCGTGGCATACGGAGCTCCATCGCAGTCTTTAACACTGGTAGCATGCCGCGACAGCGTGGACGTGAACCGTATGTGCAGTTGACGGACTTTGAGCGAGGGCGTATAGTGGGCATGCGGGAGGCCGGGTGGACGTACCGCCGAATTGCTCAACACGTGGGGCGTGAGGTCTCCACAGTACATCGATGTTGTCGCCAGTGGTCGGCGGAAGGTGCACGTGCCCGTCGACCTGGGACCGGACCGCAGCGACGCACGGATGCACGCCAAGACCGTAGGATCCTACGCAGTGCCGTAGGGGACCGCACCACCACTTCCCAGCAAATTAGGGACACTGTTGCTCCTGGGGTATCGGCGAGGACCATTCGCAACCGTCTCCATGAAGCTGGGCTACGGTCCCGCACACCGTTAGGCCATCTTCCGCTCACGCCCCAACATCGTGCAGCCCGCCTCCAGTGGTGTCGCGACAGGCGTGAATGGAGGGACGAATGGAGACGTGTCGTCTTCAGCGATGAGAGTCGCTTCTGCCTTGGTGCCAATGATGGTCGTATGCGTGTTTGGCGCCGTGCAGGTGAGCGCCACAATCAGGACTGCATACGACCGAGGCACACAGGGCCAACACCCGGCATCATGGTGTGGAGAGCGATCTCCTACACTGGCCGTACACCACTGGTGATCGTCGAGGGGAGACTGAATAGTGCACGGTACATCCAAACCGTCATCGAACCCATCGTTCTACCATTCCTAGACCGGCAAGGGAACTTGCTGTTCCAACAGGACAATGCACGTCCGCATGTATCCCGTGCCACCCAACGTGCTCTAGAAGGTGTAAGTCAACTACCCTGGCCAGCAAGATCTCCGGATCTGTCCCCCATTGAGCATGTTTGGGACTGGATGAAGCGTCGTCTCACGCGGTCTGCACGTCCAGCACGAACGCTGGTCCAACTGAGGCGCCAGGTGGAAATGGCATGGCAAGCCGTTCCACAGGACTACATCCAGCATCTCTACGATCGTCTCCATAGGAGAATAGCAGCCTGCATTGCTGCGAAAGGTGGATATACACTGTACTAGTGCCGACATTGTGCATGCTCTGTTGCCTGTGTCTATGTGCCTGTGGTTCTGTCAGTGTGATCATGTGATGTATCTGACCCCAGGAATGTGTCAATAAAGTTTCCCCTTCCTGGGACAATGAAATCACGGTGTTCTTATTTCAATTTCCAGGAGTGTAGTTTGAGAGCACTAAGCAGTACCGGTTTGTTCTCGGACATTAACACCGCTCCAGCTTCACTTTCCTGCAAAAGTGAAATTGTTTACAGCACATGAGAACTGTATGACTGATGACAATTTACTATCACTCAGTTCTCGCAGGTCCCACTCATGGTATTAGAGCACACAATCCGGTAATTTGTTTCCTACATCTGTACGTTGTGATACTGCTGGTTCTGCTCGCCTTTTATACGAAGCCCCTTGGGTTGAGATCATTCAGGTGACACGACAGCGGTGAGTGTTGAAAAGGAGTACCACTAGCCTCTGCCATTTGCTTTCATCAACGAATAACTTTCACAACGATCACTTTATGGTGTTTAAATAACGTTTCTGCTGCTTGTCTGTTAGCGTACATGTAGACCGTTAACTATATTCTATTTGAGGACTGCTGTAAAAGCTTCTCTGATTTCCAGAGGGTGTGAGGGGTCAACTTTGAAACCACCCCTATGGTGAGAGGCATGGGGACTCACCTGGAACAAGCAGTTTGATGATGAGAGGCAAAGGGACTCAAATTAAAAACGCACTCCAAAGGGAAGACAAAACACTCTAGCAATCCTACCAGCTTACACAGCAGCAGTTGCATACACTGGTGAAGATGTAAAAACTGCTTACTAATGCGCATTTTGAAATAGGGTCTATACCTCATACTTTGAATATTGCTGCATATGATTCAGATACTTAATAATAGCACTATTAATAGCTTTATACGAGTATATAGCACAACCTAAAAACGTGGGTCGGCTTTCAAATTGTTTATAGCTACAGACGTGAACGTGCATACATTTACTGTGATTTACGACAGATACATATCAATTTGTGAAGTTGTGAGTTTGCATGTTGCAAGGGCCAAGAATACACTATTTGTTTATTCTGCCTTAATTACATCGAATCTACATCTACATCTACATCCGTACTCCTCACGCCACCTGATGGTGTGTGGCGGAGGGTACTCTGCGTACCTCTATCGGTTCTCCCTTCTATTCAAGTCTCGTATTGTTCGTGGAAAGAAAGATTGTCGGTATGCCTCTGTGTGGGCTCTAATTTCTCTGATTTTATCCTCATGGCCTCTTCGCGAGATATACGTAGGAGGGAGAAATATACTGCTTGACTCCTCGGTGTAGGTATGTTCTCGAAACTTCAACAAAAGCCCGTACAGAGCTACTGAGCGTGTCTCGTGCAGAGTCTTCCACTGGAGTTTACCATCTCCGTAACGCCTTCCCGATTATTAAATGATCCTGTACGAAGCGCGCTGCTCTCCGTTGGATCTTCTCTATCACTTCTATCAACCCTATCTGGAACGGATCCCACACCAGTGAGCAGTATTCAGGCAGTGGGCGAACAAGTGTACTATAACCTACTTCCTTTGTTTTCGGACTGCATTTCCTTAGGATTCTTCCAATGAATCTCAGTCTGGCATCTGCTTTACCGACGATTAATTTTCTATGGTTATTCCATTTTAAATTACTCCTACTCCAAGATAATTTATGGAATTAACTGCTTCCAGTTGCTGACCTGACGTATTGTAGCTAAATGATAAAGGATCTTCCTTCCTGTGTACTTGTCTACATTGAGATTCAATTGCCATTCCCTGCATCATGCGTCAATTCGTTACAGATCCTCCTGCATTTCAGTACAATTTTCCATTGTTACAACCTCTCGATATACTACAGCATCATCCGCAAAAAGCCTCAATGAACTCCCTATGTTATCCACAAGGTCATTTATGTATATTGTGAATAGCAACGGTCCTACTACAATCCCCTGCGGCACACCTGAAATCACTCTTACTTCGGAAGACTTCTCTCCATTAAAAATGACATGCTGCGTTCTGTTATCTAGGAACTCTTCAATCCACTCAGACTATTGTTCTGATAGTCCATATGCTCTTACTTTGTTCATTAAACGACTGTGGGGAACTGTATCAAACGCCTTGAGGAAGTCAAGAAACACTGCATCTCCCTGGGAGCCCGTATCTATGACCCTCTGAGTCTCGTGGACGAATAGCGCGAGCTGGGTTACACACGATCGTCTATTTCGAAACCCATGCTGATACCTACAGAGTAGATTTCTAGTCTCCAGAAAAGTCATTACACTCGAACATAATACGAGTTCCAAAATTCTACAACTGATCGACGTTAGAGATATACGTCTATAATTCTGCACATCTGTTCGACGTCCCTTCTTGAAAACGGGAATGACCTGTGCCCTTTTCCAATCTTTTGGAACGCTATGCTCTTCTAGAGACCTACGGTGGACCGCTGCAAGAAGGGGGACAAGTTCCTTCGCGTACTCTGTGGTATCTCATCAGATGTAGTGGCCATTCCTCTTTCGAACGATTTTAATTGTTTTTCTATCCCTCCGTCACCTATTTTGATATCTACCATTCTGTCATCTGTGCGACAATCTAGAGAAGTAACTACAGTGCAGTTTTCCTCTGTGAAACAGCTCTGGAAAAAGACATTTAGTATTTGACCTTTAGTCTGTCATCCTCTGTTTCAGTACCATTTTGGTCACACAGTGTCTGGACATTTTGTTTTGATCCACCTACCGCTTTGACAACATTTCTCAGGATTTTCTGCCAAGTGAGTACAGTGAGTACATAGAACTATTTCGAATTCGTTGAACGCCTCTCGCATAGCCCTCCTCACACTACATTTTGCTTCGTGTAATTTTTGTTTGTCTGCAAGGCTTTGGCTACGTTTATGTTTGCTGTGATGTTCCCTTTGCTTCCATAGCAGTTTTCTAACTCGGTTGTTGTACCACGGTGGCTCTTTTCCATCTCTTACGATCTTACTTGGCACACACTCATCTAATGCATATTGTACGATGGTTTTGATCTTTGCCCACTGATCCTCATCACTATCTGTACTTGAGACAAAACTTTTGTGTTGAGCCGTCAAGTATTCTGAAATCTGCTTTTCGTCACTTTTGCTAAACAGAAAAATCTTCCTACCTTTTTTTAATATTTCTATTATCACGTGTTCTATTATCACATGTTCCGTTCAGCAGATAGTACCCACAAAGTCAGTGTCTCTTGCACGAATCAGAAACATACATTTGGTGAACAAAAGACAGCATGTTATCCTTGGATAGTACTTTTCTGGTTCTTAACCCCAGAGTATTTCTTTACAAATAGTACATAATATGTGTACCAAGTTTGTCTGAAATCGTTTTGGGGTCTAGAGGGAGCTTTTTATCCACATCTTTGCCCTTGTACAGACATGTCACATATATTTCACTTATATGTAACACATTTCATACTCATTTGTATATATATTTCACCTTTATCTCTAGCGAACTGAGCCCTGCAGTTTCGTTTTCACTCAGTTCAATGTTTATGACGTTCCATCTTCTGACTCATGTGTCATACAGTGATACTATTTTGCACCTACTTTCAGTGGTATATGTTAATAATGTTTGCAAAACGTGTCACTAATAGAGTGAAGAAGTTATAAGTTAAAACGTTATGCCTGAAGTGTAAGTTTATTGTATGATTAGCGATAAACCTTCTGCCTTCCATCAATTTGTGGGAACTGTCAGTGAGAAAAAGTTTTGTCAGTATTTGTTGTATTATGCATAAAGTTTGTTGCAAGTCAGTAAGTGATATGACCAAAATAATAGACACCATTTTGACCCATCAGCCATTACAAATGAAGACACCAAGGAATTACAGACATTGGCTGCGAGTGGGTGTTGATTGAAATCAGTGCGGAAAGTTGAAAATTTGTACCAGACTCGGATTCGAACCTGAGTCTGCTGCTTCCTATGGAGATCATCTGACCACTAAGCCATCCAGACACAGTGGCCACGGCCACTGCTTGTACTACCGTAGCACGAATCACAGTGTGGCATAAATTTTTAACTTTCCTCAATGATTTCAATTAAGGTTTGCTCACGGCTAAACTTTGTGATTCCTTTGTGCCTCAGTTCATAATGAGTGCTGGATTCAGACACGTACAAAGGAACAAGTGTGCTAGGGTAGTATGCACAGTTGGAATGATCATGGCGACCTGATGGCTTAGTGGGTAGAGTTTCTGCCAAATAAGCAGGAGACCCATGTTACACTGAGGTGTGGCACAAATTTTCAGTTTTCCCCATTGTTTTCAATCAATGCTTGCTCACAGCCAATGTCTGTAATTTCGTTGTGTCTTAAAATATGAGTATTCTCGCATTTTGGAATATACTGCTTTTCCACCCCCATCACTACACCTTCGATAGGTGGGTGGATGTCACCTCCACAGCGATTCTTTCTGCACAGAAATGGTATGCGTGCCAAGTTAGGTTTAGGAGGAAATGTGGAACATACACACACATACATTCATACACTTTTATAATTTGTATAAATATGTACAGAGACAGCTTTCCTCAGTTTACTTCGCGACGTTAGCTATTTATAACAATACATACCTGTATCGCCGATGAGGCAATCGTTGACAACGATGAATTTAAGAGCTCTGGCAACGTTATCATTGTAGCTCACTGACTAGGACGCCAAAGGAGGTGTGTAGAATTCACACTCGCGGCAATTTTTGTTCGCCACACGCACGCACAGTAGCCTGTGGACGGAGCGTCGTGTGTCGTGGCAGTGTCGGAGGGTTTACGAGGCGAGCGGCCACGCCGAGGTGCGCAGACCACCACCTCCTCCCACCTTCCGCTGACCCGCTAATTACTTCTTCTGGTCGGCCGGCGCTCCTTTCATCAGTGCGGTTCCTCAGTCTTTCATCTCCGACTTGTGATTCCCCAACTCGACCCCACGTGCTCGTTAATTACTTCCCACACAGATAGCCGACGAGGTGACACTGTGTGTCCACCCTAAGCCTCGTGACACGTGCGAGGGTCGCCCCGTGTTGCCCATCATGTTGGTTACGGAACTACGCGGGAAAACTGGGAAAAAAGTCTTGGGTTGTAAATAGTACTGCAAAGTTGTAGAAACCCGTAATAGGTCGTATTGTTTGCGACCCTCTATAGTCTTCTCATGTACGTATGTGAGTTTGATACACTGTCAGCCACTTGTGTGCAGCAGCGGCTTAACCTAGCGGTTCCCAAACCATAGGCCGCTGTCCACTTATGCGCCGTGAGCGCTGGTCGAGAGCCGAAGACCAGGTAAAACTTACAGGGAGCTTCAGGGGTTTCACTCGTCGCTCGTCAAGACTAGAGAGTACAGAATGAAATAAGGGCTGAAAGGCTTGCCAGTATTTCTTTTAATGCTAAAATTTACCAACAATCTGCCAACCAGGCGGCAGTAAGTCTATGGCCCTACAGACAGCGTTACAGGGCTGGCACGCGACCTTGGCTAGCAGCTCATGGCGTAAACACCTAGCATGGCACAAGGCGGTCGCAATTTGTCAAGTTTCTAGTTGCTCTGACACAACTGTTCACATGAACGACTCGCTTGAATTTAAGAAGAATGAAGGAAGGATCACTGGTGTTTTACGTCCCATTCACAGCTAACATTATGAAAGTCGGATTTTTCTTGGATTTCTTACTGCTTGAGAGGAAGCAAACAACCATCCCAGCATCTGCATGGAGTGACGTGGGTGACCGCAGAAAACAGATATCTGGATGGCCGACCTGAGAACTGAACCAGGTTCTCTCGAAAGCTAGTTGAGGGCCTCTGCCAATACATCGATTAGCGCAGTTTCCGTGGAGGTATTGTTGAATTACCATTAACTGATACATTTGATGAACCTTTCGACAAACTATGTGAACGAGTAGTACACAAATATGTGATTCTCTCACGGGTGACAAACAAGTCAAAAGTCCCATTGAGTTCTTTTTAACGCTGACCACTCGATTTTGGTTTTCATTTAGATGTAGCAGCTAAGTGAGTATAACAAAAGGCTTTTCTTTATTAAAAAAAGTAAATATCTTTCAATCCTCCTTGTACAGAATGTTTCACTAATCAGGCTTCCAATATATATACATTGTGTCTGATTATATTTTTTCTTGTATATTTAGTGACTGGGCCTCTAAACTTTTTTGCAAAATAGGAGATCCACACAGGTAGAAAGGTTGGCAACAGCTGGCTTAATCGAATCACACGATTCAAAATTATCATTTTCAGACATCTACAGGGTGTCGAAGCTAACAGAGTCCACATCGTATGCAAGGTGACCAAAATAAAACCGGTTCCGAAAATATTTCACGTACATGCAACCCACCTTACATTATGTGTACCATATTTCACGCATCTTCAAATACGCAACCCAGCTTACATTATGCGCCCCCCTGGCTGGGTATACGCTGAGGTGATAAAAGTCATGGGATGGCTCGTAATATCTTATCGAACCTCCTTTTCCCCAGTGTAGTCCAGCAACTCATCTCGGCATAGACTCAACTAGTCGGTGGGAGTCTGCAGGAGAAGATTGATCCATGCTACCTCTATAGCCGTCCATTATCACAGAAGTTAATGTTAATGAGCTCTGAAAAGAACTGTTTCTGCTATTTAGTTGATATGTCATTGCCAGGAGATCCTGTGGATAGCCTGGCAGCCTGTAATCACTGTTGCTCAATTAGCACCACCCAGGAGGCACGTGTAGGGTATTTTAAGGTTAAACCTACGGACGTGAGCAACGCGAACGTAAAACTGGAGGTAAGTTTCAGAGGCAGAATTCTTCGTCACAACTGGAACCCAAAATATCTTGGTGTCATCCTGGATCGTACACTATGCTGCAAACAACACCTTCTTAACTTAGCTCAAAAGCTGAGGACTCGAAACAACATCCTCCATAAGCTATGCGGAACTACCTGGGGATCTTCAGCAACCACCCTGCGAACTTCAGCTCTGGGCTTGGTATACTCAAGTGCTGAGTATTGTGCACCTGTTTGGATGAATAGTCATCATACAAGGCTTGTTGATACCCAGCTGAATACGACAATGCGCATAATATCTGGCACAATCAGATCTACTCCAGTTTATTGGCTTCCACTGTTAACCGGTATAATGCCTCCTGATCTACGCAGATGTACTGCCCTTATGAGAGAGTTCCACAAGATCTCCAGGAATTCTAACCTACCCGTGCATAGCGACCTGCCACTTTTAAATCGCAAGAGACTGAAATCACGTCATCCAACTCTGTGCGATGCTGCTGACATGGTTGCTAAGAATTTCAAACCTCTTGAGGAATGGAAAGGTCGGTGGGAAGCAGTGACAGATGTGCACCTTCATAACATCTTCTCAGGTGCTAAACTTCCAAGTGGATTCGACTTACCACGCAGGACGTGGTCTACTCTCAACAGAATCCGTACCAGCCATGGGCGATGCAGGGATGCTCTCTTTAAGTGGAAGAAGCTGCCTGATCCAGCTTGTGACTGCGGGGCTCCATACCAGACTGTTCACCACATTGTCAGTGAATGAAGGATTCGAGCCTATCACGGCGTCAAAGAGGACTTCCTGCTAGTAACTCCAGATGCAGTGCGCTGGATTGAAGGACTGGATATTCAGTTGTAAAGACAAACTTAAGTTTCTTGTGTGTCAATATGTACATATGTATATGTAATTTCATGATATGTCTGTATTAGCCATACGCTAAATAAATAAATAATCACAGAAGTGTTGCCGGTGCTGGATTTTGTACGCGAACTGACCTCTCGATTATGCCCTATTAATGTTTGATAGGATTCGTATTAGGGCGATCTAGGCTGCCAAACCATTCTCTGGAATTGTTCACAATATTGCTCAAACCATTCTCGAAGAATTGTGGTCCCCTGACGTGGCGCTATGTCATCCATAAACATTCCATCGTTGTTCGGCAACATGAAGTCCACGAATGGCTGAAAATGGTCTCGACGAAACGGAACATAGCCATCTCCAGTCAATGATCTGATCAGGTGGACCGGAGGACCCACCCGATACCATATAAACACAGTCCACACCATTATGAAGCCACCACCACTTTGCACAGTCCCTTGTTGACAGTTTGGGTCAATGGCTTCGTGAGATCTGCATCACACTCGGACCCTGCCATTAGCTCTTCCCAACTGAATTCGGGACTCATTTGACCGGGCAACGGTTTTCCAGTCTTTTAGGGTCCAACTGACGGTCACGAGCCCAGGAGAGGCGCTGCAGGCGACGTCGTGCTGTCAGCAAAGGCAGCCTCGTCGGTCGTCTGCTACCACAGACCAAACGCTAAATTTCGCTGCATTGTCTCAACCGATGCGTTCGGCGTACTTGACACCTCAATTTTTGTTTCACGCAGTGTTTCTTGTCTGTTAGCCTTGACAACTAAAGATTTCCGAAATGAAATGACGGGGTTAAAGCCGAAGTGGTGTAAGTCACGTTTTTAAAATTATTGACTTAAGTGCTGCAATACAATTTTGAAATATAGATCTGTTAAACGGAAGAATGGTGTAACTCACAGTTTTGTTCTTACCCCCTTAGATGGCGTTAGCAGTTTCACTTGTGAATGAAACGGCCGCTTTCTTTACAGGCATTTCGGTGCAAGTCTGACTTACGCCATTATTCCTCTAAGTGCTTCTAAGGTGTGCTTTCGTACTGTGTAGTTTACGTGTTTTGGTGAAGATGGATCCTCAATTTGATGAAGACACAAGCAGTGAACCCAGTATATTGCAAAATGCAGGATCTAGTGATGATTATGATCTTTCAGAGAATGAAATGTTTGGTTCTTCAGGTAAGCTTAACTCACGTAGTCTATCATTTGGCCAATTACGTTAGTAACACATTACCATGTCTTTGAAGTTTAACAATGACTGGCCTATAAACATTATTTCACTGAAAATAATAGCAAACGTGGTGCGCGAGCTAAACGATGTAGCATAATTTCTGCAAAACAATTCGTAAAAATAATAACAGTCTTGATACACAACCTCAGAACGTCGTAGCATAACATTCGGAAAATAATTATGCATGTTTGTTTCGTTGCAGAGGAAGAAGTGGAAATAACACAACATGAATTACCAAATCGAAGTAGAAAGAGGCAAAAAAGGGGGAGTACGAAGCATGAAAGAAAGAAAAAACAGAAATTTGGGTCAGGCATCTGAAACTAAGGAAGGGAGAAAGGTTCCTGAAAAGACTTTCTCAAACATAAATTGTAACTGCAGATTAAAATGCGTAGATAAGATATCAGAAGTGGCACGCAGAAGTTCATTCGAAACATTTTGGAATTTAGGTTCTTTTTCCTGTCAGAATGCTTTTCTATGTTGGTTAATTAAGCAAATAAGTCCTCAACACAGGCGTCCTAGAGATCGGTCAAGGTTGCCAAAGCCAACCAGCAATGCTTTTGTGAGAAAGTGAGGGGCGACGGGTAAAATATTTTTATGTTTGTTCTTAAATTTTAGCTTCTTGTGCGTTGTAATGTTTGGTAGCCTTGCCAAAATTTTACATACCACAGACTTACACAGCAGCCTAAAATCTATTTGTTCAAACAGCCAGAAACATACTGTTCATAATGTTCTGTCTACAGGTCCACAGTTCAGCTGTGTTGTAACTCTCTATCAAAACTGCAAAGGAATCAGAAATAACGATGATAAACAAGAGTATACTATCGCTCAACTGAGTAGTGGTCGATGTTCACACGCACGAGAATAATTAATTAATTTTTAAAAATTGTTACAGCTTGTTCTTTCAGCACTCAGCACCCGTCGCAGTTAAGGGACGATTTCTATTCTTTGTTCCTAATCATGTAAGTTAAATTGCTCGCCCTTAAAGTGGAGAACGGTCTAAGTTACTTGGCACGCGGATTGCTGTAATACAATAGGCAGCACTTGAAACATAACATCGAAAAACCGAACACTGACTTTCCGGTTAAATAACTAAGTTCGCTTTTAGTTATTTGCTCCATGTAAGTGCAACACCCCGTACGACCGAAAAACAGTCATGTCAGTCGGTGTTAACCCCGTCCGACGCTTAAATGGGCACGGTCACGGCAAGATTGCCAGCACATTCTGTAGCGTGGCGAGACGCAACTCGTGCGACTGACAGCGGCTGAAAACTTCCAAAGTGCAGACTCCTCGTTCTCTATACGAGGTGTGGCTAGAAAAAAACCGGACTACTACTGGTGAAACAATAAAACGAATGCAATAAGGCTGAAAGTCGCGTGGCCTGTCATGTGACTCTCGCTCCGCCTACTGCTCGAGTTTCATCTGCCTCCTGCACTCAGTCTGCCCGTGGCGTCTGTTTTAAGTAGTTGACGTTTTGTCTGTGCGTCGGAAAATGTTGAGTGTACAGAAAGAACAGCGTGTTAACATCAAATTTTGTTTCAAACTAGGAAAATCTGCAAGTGAAACGTTTGTAATGTTACAACAAGTGTACGGCGATGATTGTTTATCGCGAACACAAGTGTTTGAGTGGTTTAAACGATTTAAAGATGGCCGCGAAGACACCAGTGATGACACTCGCACTGGCAGACCATTGTCAGCAAAAACTGATGCAAACATTGAAAAATCGGTAAACTTGTTCGACAAGATCGCCGTTTAACAATCAGAGCAGTGTCTGAGTTAACAGGAATTGACAAGGAAAGTGTTAGGCAGATTCTTCATGAAAGTTTCAACATGAACAAAGTGTGTTCAAAAATGGTTCCAAAGTGTCTCACAATTGAACAGAAGGAACGCCGAAGAATGATTTGTTCTGACATCCTGGAAAACATTGAAAGTGATCCCACCTTCTTACAAAATGTTATTACGTGCGATGAATCGTGGTTTTTTACTTACGATCCCGAAACTAAACGCCAATCGATGCATTGGAAAACTCCTGGTTCTCCACGACAAAAAAAAAGCACGAATGTCAAAATCGAAATTCAAGGCAATGATGATTGCTTTTTTTTGACAACAAAGGGATTGTGCACATTGATTGGGTACCAGAGGGACAAACAGTGAATCAGCATTACTACATTAGCGTCCTGGCTACCCTAAGTGAGCGAGTACGGAGGAAACGGAACGATTTGTGGAGAAAAAAGTCATGGATCCTTCACCAAGACAATGCCCCAGCTCACAGTGCGTTGTCAGTGAAGACGTTTTTCTCAAAACACAACATTCCCATCTTAGATCATCCACCCTACTCACCTGATTTGGCCCCCTGTGACATTTTTCTTTTCCCTAAAGTCAAGTCAGCTTTGAAAGGAACTAGATTTGAGACTGTTGAAGCAGTGAAAGAAAAAGCGACGGAAGTAATGTATGGACTTACCGACAATGATCTGCAGCATTGCTATGAACGGTGGAAAATTCGTATGGAGCGGTGTAGAGACCGAGGAGGAGAGTACATTGAAGGAGATAACATGAAATTGTAAATAATTGTAAATAAATGTTTTTTCCAGCATCAGTCCGGTTTTTTTCTAGCCGCACCTCGTATATGCTCGGTGCGGACGGCAAACGAAGCACTCACTTAAAAATCGTTTTCTATATCGACTGCAGTGCCCTATTAGCATTCTTGCTCGCTACAGTATTATTTACATCGTAGTTAGTTGAGGACTAACAACGATCCCACCTGCAAATCTGTACTTCACGTATGTTATATAAAGTCATTAGCCTAAAAAACCTTAAATTTTGAACTGCAAAATATTTCAAACGGAACTGATGGTCGACAGTGGACTCTGAACTGTCTCTGTTTTAAAATCAGTACCTTTTGTAAAATTACAGTTTTATCTTCAAACTCAGTCAACTTCATTATTGCCTTTAATTAATGTAGTACTGTCGTCTTGATTTTGTGTATTAATAACAACGCGTTTGACAATTTTTTTTCATAATTAAAAAATTCGGCGAGTTAACTTCGTGAAAACTTGTACCACACTTTTTTATGATAAACTGATACTTTTTCGAGAAGGAGCAGTCTAACTGTAATATTACGCACATTTTAAATTTCGAAAAAGTGGGGTGATTCAGAAAGTAAATGAGGTAGCTTTATGGAATCTCCTATCGTCTGCTCTTATGATAAACTACATTTAATTCCAATAGTAGAACTTCGTAACGTCAGTTTAATCCTCTCTTAAAATTTTACAAAAGGTAGATACTTGAAATAACGAATTATCTAGTCATGTTCACTTTCACAATATTTAACTTCCTCGGTTGTCACATCAGTCATTTTGTTTCCTGTGCCTGCACCCGGCAGAAAGGTACCTTCCACTGCAGCCTTTGCAGGTGGAGAAGGGCGTTGGGTACAAGTGTTGTAGAGAGTCAAGGGCAAGAGGGAGTCAGAGCAGACGAGGAAATTAGCACTTTCAACGTTCTCTTATCTATTTCAGTGCCAGCAAGGTCGCATATACAGGGTGGTCCACTGATCGTAACCGAGCCAAATATCTCACGAAATAAGAGTCAAACGAAAAAACTACAAAGAACGAAACTTGTCCAACTTGAAGGTGGAAACCAGATGGCGCTTTGGTTGGCCCGCTAGATGGCGCTACCATAGGTCAAACGGATATCAACTGCGTTTTTTTAAAATAGGAACCCCCATTTTTGTTACATATTCGTGTATTACGTAAAGAAATATGAATGTTTTAGTTGGACCACTTTTTTCGCTTTGTGATAGATGGCGCTGTAATAGTCACAAACATATGGCTCACAAATTTAGACTAACAGTTGGTAACATGTAGCTTTTTTTAAAATTAAAATACAGAACGTAGGTACGTTTGACCATTTTATTTCGGTTGTACCTTTGTGAACTTATCATTTCTGAGAACGCATGCTGTTACAGCGTGATTGCCTGCCAATACCACATTAATGCAATAAATGCTCAAAATGGTGTCCATCAACCTCAATGCATTTGGCAATACGTATAACGACATTCCTTTCGACAGCGAGTAGTTCGCCTTCCGTAATGTTCGCACATGCATTGAAATTCGCTGACGCATGTTGTCAGGCGTTGTCAGTGGATCACGATAGCAAATATCCTTCAACTTTCCCCACAGAAAGAAATCCGGGGACGTCAGATCCGGTGAACGTGCGGGCCGTGGTATGGTGCTTCGACGACCAATCCACCTGTCATGAAATATGCTATTCAATACCGCTTCAACCGCACGCGAACCACGTGCCGGACACCCATCATGATGCAAGTACATCGCCATTCTGGCATGCAGTGAAACATCTTATAGTAACAACGGTAGAACATTACATAGGAAATCAGTATACATTGCGCCATTTAGATTGCCATCGATAAAATGGGGGCCAATTATCCTTCCTCCCATAATGCCGCGCCATACATTAGCCCGCCAAGATCGCTGATGTTCCACTTGTCGCAGCCGTCGTGGATTTTCCGTTCCCCAGTAGTGCATATTAGGCCGGTTTACGTTACCGCTGTTGGTGAATGACACTCATGGAACGCGTGCAAAAAATCTGTCATCGTCCCGTAATATCCCTTGTGCCCAGTGGCTGAACTGTGCACGACGTTGAAAGTCGCCGCCATGCAATTTCTGGTGCATAGAAATATGGGACGGGTGCAATCGGTGTTGATGTAGCATTCTCAACACCGACGTTTTTGAGATTCCCGATTCTCGCGCGATTTGTCTGCTACTGAAGTGCGGATTAAGAGGGACAGCAGCTAAAACACCTACTTGGGCATCATAATTTGTTGGAGGTCTCGGTTGACGTTTCACATGTGGCTGAACACTTGCTGTTTCCTTAAATAACGTTAATATCCGGCGAACGGTCAGAACACTTGGATGATGCCGTCCAGGATACCGAGCAGCATGCGTAGTACACGCCCGTTGGGCATTTTGATCACAATAGCCATACATCAACACGGCATCGACCTTTTCCGTAATTGGTAAACTGTCCATTTTAACACGGGTAATGTATCACGAAGCAAATACCGTCCGCACTGGTGGAAGGTTACGTGATACCAAGTACTGATACGTTTGTGACTATTACGGCGCCATCTATCACAAAGCGAAAAAAGTGGTCCAACTAAAACATTCATATTTCTTTACGTAATACACAAATGTGTAATAAAAATCGGGGTTCCTATTTCAAAAATCTCAGTTGATATCCGTTTGACCCATGGCAGCGCCATCTAGCGGGCCAACCATAGCGCCATCTGGTTTACCTCTTCAAGCTAGACGAGTTTCGTTCTTTGTAGTTTTTTCGTTTGATGCTTATTTCGTGAGATATTTGGCCCGGTCACTATCAATGAACCACCCTGTATACGGTCCAGTCAAATTAATGCTGCCATCTGTCGAAACCCGGAATAACCACCTTTTGTAGCGCGGAGGTGCTGGAAGAGAGCCAGGGAGGTTCTGGAAGGCACGGACAGGGATGCGGAACCATGCCGACTCCAATGCCGAGGCCAGCTGCGTCAGGCTTCGTGTTTGAAGATCCATGGCGGTTGTATTGATCCACTGTGTCTTCCACAAAAGAAATGCCACAAAAACTTTCTCGAGACCATAATGGTCCCCCGTACAGCTTGGACCATTCTGAAGATTTTTGCAGGTACTGTACATGTGAAAGGCCATCAGTCCGACGGAGCACAAAACCTGATTCTTCTGAAATGCCCACTTGTCGGCAGTCGGTGGACCTCCAGTTGCAGTGCTGACGTCGAAATTTCAACCTTTATAGCAATGGACGGCAGTCAGCATGGGTGCATGAACCAGGCGCTGACGAGGCCCATATGCAGCAACTACCTCTGAACAGTCGTTGAAGATACACTGTCGTTAGTCCCCTGGTTCATCTGGGAGGTCAGTTGCTCGGCAGTTGCACGTCTACACGCCAGTGCACATCTCCGCAGCCTTTGTTCACTCCTGTCATGTATGGTGGACCGCAGTTGCCTCGGCGCCGGTTTTGAATAGCGCCACTTTGTCAAGCACGGTATGCTTTAACTACGGCACCACGTGAACTGTGTTTACAAACGTAGCCGTTTCAGACATGCGTCCACCCTTGGCCCGCAAGGGAATAATCATGCCCTTTTGGACGTCAGAAAAACTGTTCTGTTTCCACATTACAACGACTGCACTGTTTCCCTCGTCCCCCAAAACGTTTCATCTGTCCTGCACTGTTTCCCCCTGCTGTCTGTGAGTCGTTATTCTACGTTCAGGTCGAACTAAGCCTGTGGTCTCATTATCGCTACTGGACCGTGTAATTCCCTTCTGGAGACATGTTGTGGGCTCTTAACCATCATCAGAGAAAAACAGGTCGACATGTCATTTAAAGTTCAAACTTGTGCACAATCGGGCCATTCTTCTTCACTGAGGCTATCATCACATCTGCAGTGTATCTGGACATGTTGCAGCTATATGCTGTTCCTCAGCTGCTTCAGTATCACCCCAATGTCTTGTATCAGCAAGACGGTGCACCGCCTCATTGGGGTTTGGACGTCCTTGCCTATCTCGATATGACCTTTCCTGGGCGATGGATTGGTCGTGATGGGCCAACGGTTAGGCCTCCACACTGTCCTGACATAACCCCATTAGACTTCTTTTTATGCGATTATGTCAAGGGCGAGGTCTACCGAACACGTGTACCAGATCTTGAAACCCTGCGGCGACGGATAACCACAGTCGTTGAATCGATCCCTGCAGAGATGATGGCTAATGTGTGGACGAAACTGAATATCGCCTAGATGTGCTACGTGCTACCAAGGGTGCTCATATGGAAGTTTACTGATGTGTGAAAAAAACAGTCTGTAAACAATTAGACACCAGTTTCATATTTGTATCTTACTTCTAACCTGAGTTATCAATTTATGTAATCAGGGAAAGACTTTTCGGACACCCTGTATATTTCAGTAGGAGATTGTGCTAGATGCGAATGGCGGTAGATGGCTTTGAAGCTCCACATAGACCCACCTGACATGCTGCGTGCAGTGCGATTACTAGTGAGACGCTCGTGATGATTATGTTTCCATAGAGCGCTTGACGCTGTTAAATGTGATTTATTCCAAATATTTGTTCATAAACCAGTTACAGTAAAGCGAAACCTGTCATAGAACTTTTGTAGTCAACATTTTCGTTCAAAATCTCACATTTACAAGAAATCTAGTTTTTACTATGGGGTAGTGAATAATTTGTGTGATACAGTTTCCTCGGATGATAACGAGAGTGGAAACATTTCGGAAATGCCTGCTACTGTAATAAATCTGAGTTTACAATAGTGACGGACGATCGCAACTGTAAGGACGTGTTTCCTGATGTTTGTAATATTATATTAATGTATTGGCTTGGTTCAAATGGCTCTGAGCACTATGGGACTTAACATCTGCAGTCATCAGTCCCGTAGAACTTAGAACTACTTAAACCTAACCAACCTAAGGACATCACACACATCCATGCCCGAGGCAGGATTCGAACCTGCGACCGTAGCATTCGCGCGGTTCCGGACTGAGCGCCTAGAACCGCTAGACCACCGCGGCCGGCATTAATGTATTAGGTTAGTGCATAATGTCTTAGTGTTTTTGTTTTGGACGTTGGTATGCCGATTGCTATGGGTTAATTTATCAATTGTGATTTTACATTTTTAATTATCTGTTGCTATTTGAGTGTACATATTGTCATTTTGCCATTTGGAGGTAGTGAGTGGAGCTGTGGACGCTAGAAGAGGGAGTGCCAAGTGGAGAAATAGGAACAAACGGCTCTGAGCACTATGGGACTTAACATATGAGGTCATCAGTCGCCTAGACTTACATCTTTTTTACTTTACTTTACTTTTTTTTACTTTACATGTGGCAACAGCCTTATCGACCATACGCGTGCTGTATGAGCCTCTTCCACTTCTGCCTGTCCAATGCGCTGTTTCTCCAGTTGCTGTTGCTGTTCATCCTAGTTGTGTCCTCTCGAATGTTATCCCGCCATCTGATTCTGGGTCTCCCTCTTCCTCTCGTTCCGTCTATTGTTCTGCTGAATGTCATTCTAGGTAGTCTGTTCTTTGTCATTCCTGCTATATGGCCTGCCCAATTCAACCTTCTCCTCGAGCACTTCGACGATGTTACGGTGTTTATACAGCCTTCTTAATTCTTCATTTCTTCCTATTCTCCATTCCATGTTATTTTCGTCGTATACACGTCCAAAAATTTTCCTTAGTTGGTTGGTTGGTTCTTCGAGGTTAAAGGGACCAAACAGCAAGGTCATCAGTCCCTTGTTTCAAATGGACTCCATTCTGCTAACGGGACATCTCAGTATAGTCAGAAAAATAAAACGGATAAAGGGGAAACATAAAAGGGCAGTCACGTTGTCATTAGTAAAAACAAATGAGGGAAGTTGGCAAGAGAACGAACCCAACACTATGCTGAAGCAGCATAGGCAAGACCACCTGTGACTTAAAAGGTACAACTGCTATAATGCAGAAAGTACGTATGGGAATAGAAAAACTAACCAAGCCTTAAAAAGAAGGGGTAAAAACAGAGTAAAAGGGAAAGAAAAGAGGATTCCGGTCAGGGAGGTGAATCGGGAATCTCTGAACACTGCCTACAGTGGGAGACACCCAAACACTCACCGCCCTGCCCCAACACCAGAGGGAGATTAAAAACTTTAAAACTGAGAATAAAAACCACTCTCCCGGAGGAAACCTAGAACCAGAGAGACCATCCGGGAATCGTCAGCCAACATCAAAGGTAAAGTGTCGGGGAGTCTGTACTTAGCACGCAGAGCCAAAAGAAGGGGGCATTCAACCAAAATGTGGGCCACTGACTGGAAGGCTCCACAACCACATAGCGGGGGTGGCTCATCACGCAAAAGGAAACCATGGGTCAGCCTGGTATGGCCAATGCGGAGACGACACAGTGTGGTCGAGTCCTTGCGGGAGAGGCTAAAGGAAGAACGCCATGGGCCTGGATTCACCTTAATGGCACGAAGTTTATTAGACAGTGGAGTAGCCTCCCAAGAATTGGCCCATGACTGTGCAAAGTGGGATTTGATGTGAAGCCGTAAATCCGCTGCAGGAGGGGTTACAGAAAACGGGGGGTAAGTTACTGCTCCCCCAGCCAAACGATCAGCGAGCTCATTACCCGGGATACCCACATGGCCCGGGACCCATAGGAAGTCAATGGAACAAGCAGCACGGTGAAGATCAGCGAGATGGTCATGGATGGCAGAGACCAAGGGATGGCGCGAAAAACACCGGTCAATAGCAAGAAGGCCACTCATCGAGTCCGTACATAACAAAACGCGGTTGTGTTGGGATTGTTTAATAAAGGTAAGGGCCCGGGAAATTGCCATCAATTCCGCAGTAAACACCCCACATGAGGGTGGCAGTAGATGATTTTCCGTTCCAACAAAGGACGTGAAGGCATACCCAACATGATCAGCAGATTTAGAGCCATCAGTGTAAAAAACAACAGCATCCCGAAACTCCCATAAAATTTGGCGGAAAAAGGAACGGAACACCACCGGGGGGATGGAATTTTTCGGACCACGGCGGAGATCCATCCGAATTCGAGGCCGAGGAACTAACCAAGGAGGGGTGGAGGGGAGGGAGCGAGGAAGACAGGACAAAGAAGGAAGCCGAAAATCACGGTTAAGAGACGCAAGGCGCAGCCCAACCGGTAAACCCGCCCGAGGGCGGGAGTCAGACGGGCGACGTCCATGGTCTGGGAATAGGATAGAATAGGAAGGATGAGCGGGAGAAGAACGGATAGTAAGGGCATAAGACACCAGAAACTGGGACCGCCGAACAGAAAGGGGGGGGGATCCCAGCTTCAACCAGGAGACTATCAACAGGGCTAGTAGGGAAGGCACCGGTGGCCAAACGGACACCACGATGGTGGACTGGATCCAGCACGTGCAGCGTGGAAGGAGCAGCTGAACCATAAACTTGACAACCATAGTCCAAACGTGACAGAACTAGAGCACGATAAAGACGGAGGAGGAGGGAACGGTCCGCACCCCAGGAGGAGTGGGCAAGGAAGCGAAGGACATTGAGTTTACGGAAACAACCTACCTTCAGGAGCCTGATATGGGGCAGCCAAGTGAGCTTGTTGTCGAAAAGAAGACCTAGGAAACGAAACTGTGGAACCACAGGCAATCTTTGTGCAGCGAGATAGAGCTCTGGATCAGGGTGGACCGTAGTACGGCGACAGAAGTGGACCACCCGCGATTTTAAAGGAGAGAATTGAAACCCGTGTGAGAGGGTCCATGCAGAGGCACGCCGTATAGCCACCTGGAGCTGCCGTTCTGCAGATGGCATCGAGGAGGAACTAACCCAAATGCAGAAATCATCCACATACAGGGCAGGGGCGACCAAGGGACCGACAGAGGCCACAAGTCCATCGATAGCAATGAGGAAAAGAAGGACACTCAAGACAGAACCCTGTGGGATGCCCGTCTCCTGGGTCCGTGGAGAACTAAAAGCAGTACCAACTCGAACTCTGAATGACCGATGGATCAGGATCTGGCGGATAAAAATCGGGAGTGGGCCCCGAAGACCCCACTGATGAAGGGTTAGTAAGATGTGATGGCGCCAGGCCGTGTCATAGGCCTTGCAAAGGTCAAAAAACACTGAAACCAAATGGCGGCGCTGGGAAAAAGCCTGCCGAACTGCGGATTCCAAGCGAAGCAAATGATCGATTGGAGATCGTCCCTCTCGAAAGCCACACTGGTAAGGGGACAATAGATCCCGAGATTCGAGGACCCAAGTGAGCCGACGGGCTACCAGCCGTTCAAGTAACTTACAACCAACATTGGTCAAACTAATTGGCCGATAGCTGTCAACAGATAGGGGGTTCTGACCAGGCTTAAGGACAGGAACCACAATGCTATCCCTCCACTGAGAAGGGAAGTCACCCCGGAGCCAGATACGGTTAAACACCCGAAGAAGATGGTGCCGTTGTGGAGCACTGAGATGTTGAAGCAGCTGGTTATGAATGGAATCTGGGCCAGGGGCCGTATCATGAGAACAAGATAGAGCAGAAAGAAATTCCCATTCAGTGAAAGGTTCGTTGTAAGATTCTGACTCACAAGTGGTGAAACATAAGGTGACAGCTTCAGCCCGCTGTTTTTGATGAAGGAAAGCAGCTGGATAGGAGGCCGACGCTGATGCCACTGCAAAATGGGTCGCAAGATGTTCTGCGAGAACTAATGTGTCCGTACAAATGCCATCTGGGAGGTGAAGGCCTGGGAGGGTGGACTGCCGATGACAACCTTGGAGAGAGCGAAGTGTAGCCCATACCCGTGACAGAGGGACAGTGGAACCAAGGGAAGAAACGAATCGTTCCCAACATATCCGCTTGCTCTGTTTGATTAAATAACGGGCTTTAGCGCGAAGGCGCTTAAAGGTAGAAAGGCTGGCTACAGATGGGTGCCTCTTAAAGTGTTGCAAAGCTCGACGGCGATCACGGATGGCAATAGCAATGGCCGTACTCCACCACGGGACTTGCCGACGACGAAATTGTCCAGATGAGCGCGGGACAGCAAGGTTAGCAGCGCGAACAATCGCGTCAGACACGTCACGTAGGACGTCATCAATACAACCCGACAAAGAGGGAGAAAACTCGACCTGTGCAGTATATAGAGGCCAATCGGCGCGGTGGAAAGACCAACGAGGTAACCTGTCCATCGGGGAGCGGGAAGGGAGCGTGATAATCAACGGGAAATGGTCACTATCACAAAGGTCGTCGTGTGGCGACCAGTGTAATGAAGGGAGGAGAGAGGGAGAAGAAAGAGAAAGATCAATGGCAGAAAAGGTACCATGACCAGCACTGAAATGAGTAGGGGAGCCATCATTAAGAAGGCACAGGTCGTGGTCTGCAATAAATTGGTCTATAAGAAGACCTCGTCTAGATGGAAAGGCACTGCCCCACAAAGGATGATGAGCATTAAAATCCCCAAGGAGGAGGAAGGGAGGAGGAAGTTGCTGAAGAAGGGTGGTTAAGGCAGCAGGTGTAAGAGTCCTGTCAGGAGGGAGATAAAGATTGCATACTGTGACTGCAGAGTCTAAGTGGACCCTAACAGCAACCGCTTCCAATGTAGTTTGGAGAGGAATCCACGTGCTAGCAATGTCTGTACGGACCAACGTACAAACGCCACCAGAAGCCCGCAAGGGTCCGACCCGATTTCGACAGAAAACACGGAACCCACGGAGGGTCGGTGAGTGAGCAACAGTAAAATGAGATTCCTGGAGAACCACACAAGCTGCTGAGTAGGACGAAAGAAGGGATTTCAATTCCGGAAGGTGACGATAGTAGCCATTACAATTCCATTGGAGAACCACAGAACGATGGTTTAAATGAGGGCTGAACACGCTAAATCCAGTCATACCGCCGGGTCCCCACCCGTCACCGACAAGGAGGGGGCGACATCCATAAACGACAGGTCAGAATCCGGTTGTGAAGCCGGGGAAGGGACCTCCGGTGACACCAGAGGCTCTTTGCCCCGGGACTTATGTTTCTTCTTCTTTTCAGGCTGAGATCGAGGAGGGCTGTGTGGCATAATGGAGCCAGCTGCAGCAAGATCAGGAACAGAAAGAGACCGGGCGACCTGGGGGCCGATAGACCGCGGCTCTCGCGGTCGCCGCGCTGCAGCAGACCTTTGACCTGGAAGGTGCCAGGAAGGGGCATCCCGGGAGAGGCGCCCTTGACCGGCAGACGCCGAAGGAGTGGGACACTTCTCCGGCTGGGGAGGGGGAGCGGCGCCCAGAGGATAAGGTGTGGGAGCCGCAGGGGAGGGGGGAAGGAGAGGGGTCCGGGATGGGGGCAAGGAAGGGGGAGGAAGGGAT
Organism: Schistocerca piceifrons; assembly: GCF_021461385.2. Taxonomy (NCBI): domain Eukaryota; kingdom Metazoa; phylum Arthropoda; class Insecta; order Orthoptera; family Acrididae; genus Schistocerca; species Schistocerca piceifrons. The sequence continues at coordinate 746,410,715 of NC_060141.1, forward strand.
GAAGATGTAACCAAGGCGTAACTAGATGTCATGGACACAGGGTGCAATCGTGCATATTTCTTACGGGCCTCTGTGTAGCTTAAACGATCAAGAGACTTATACTCCTGTATCTTTTTTTCTTTCTTATAGACTGGGCAATCTGCTGAACGTGGAGAATGACTACCATGGCAATTTACACATACAGGAGGGGGAACACAGGGACTCCCCTCATGGAGTGGACGTCCACAGTCACCACAGAGAGGGTCCTGGGTACAGCGAGAAGACATGTGGCCAAAATGCAAGCACTTAAAACACCGCATAGGAGGTGGGATGTACGGCTTCACATCACAGCGATAGACCATAATCTTAACTTTCTCAGGAAGGGCATCCCCTTCAAAGGCCAGGATAAAGGCACCAGTATCAATACGATTATCTTTAGGACCCTTCTGAACACGCCGAACAAAGTGAACACCCCGCCGTCCGAGATTGTCCCGAAGTTCCTCATCAGTTTGAAGGATGAGGTCTCTGTGAAAAATCACACCTTGTACCATATTTAGAGACTGGTGAGGGGTAATGGACACGGGAATTGTGCCAAGATGGGTACAGGCACGAAGGGCCGCAGATTGGGCAGCCGAAGCAGTTTTTATCAGTAACGAACCCGACCGCATCTTGCTCAGGGAGTCCACTTCGCCGAACTTGTCTTCAATGTGTTCCACAAAGAATAAAGGTTTGACACTGGTGAAAGTATCTCCATCAGTCCTGGTGCAAACTAGATAACGGGGGAAAGGTTTTGCCCCTAGACGACGGGCCTGACCCTCCTCCCAGGGGGTAGCCACGGAAGGGAAGGCCGAAGGGGCAAGAGAATCAGCACTTGAGGAATCAGTACCACGCAGAGAGACGGCCGCAGAAGAGCGGCCAGAGTTTTGGACCCGTATGCGTTTCATCTGCATAGCGTCCGCCCTGATACCACCCACTCCGATCAGGGGCTCTCCTCACGTGCGCCACCCAGCCACAGCAAGGGCCGTCTGGCACGGCGGCCATTGCCGGGAGTTCCGATGCTCCAGGATGACGAGCAACCACTCCAAGGCATGCATGAGGAGGTCACAGCTCAGGTATCAGAAGTGTGATCCCTGTGTGTTCAGGGGGCTCAACCAAAAGGGTACATAGCGACCCCACCACACGGGCTGGCTACCGTGCTGGCTATGCACCCTAGCATCAGACAACGACGTAAAAGAAAAGGTGGAATGTACTAGTAGGGCACACGTCGGAGACACTAGGTAAGGTGCTCTTCCCCAAATGGCTCCCACTACGGAAGAGAAATTTTGGAATGGAAGTCAAACCCCAGAGGGGGACCAAGGAATGCCAAAAGGAGGAGATGAGTACGCAACAAAGCCAGAGTGTAAAACCAACAGAACCAGGAGGATAGCGGGGGCCAACATAAGCAAGGACACCAATAGAGGGAGAGGAGAGGGCGAGGGGAAAGGGGTATGGAGGGGAAAGGAGGGGAAGGGAAACGAAATGCAGCCCGGGAGAGAAAGAAGGCTGCAATGGCTCGGGGCCCCGTGCTCGCCACGCACGTATCCACGAAAGAGTTGTGGACCCCCCTGGGGGGATTTTCCTTAGTACTTTTCTTTCGAATATTAACCGTTTTTCTTCATCTTTCTTTCTAAATATTAATGTTTCACATCCATATGACATCACAGGTATAATGGTCGATTGATATAAGCGGATTCTGAAGTTAGTGCTAAGTGATCTTTTTCTTAGAATTTTGATGAAACTAAAAAGTATCTTGTTTGCTGTTGATAAACGGGCATCTATTTCTATATCTGTTCCGTTGTTATTACGAAAAAGGCTTCTTAGGTACTTGAAGTGGTCAACAGTCTTGAAACTGAATCCATCTACAGTCAGAGGTTCGTCTTTTCTGATTTTCTTACTTATGGACAGGTATTCTGTCTTTTCTTCATTAACATGTAATCCTGTTTTCTTAGCAATTTTGCATCATTCTGATTAATTCTCTTTTGGAACTACTTATTAGTGCCATATCATCTGCCTAGGCAAGTCTTGTAATGTTCACATCCTGTAGCTGGATCCCTTGTGGACTGGTTTTATAAAATTCTCTATCGATCTTTTCTACGACAAGGTTAAATAAAATAGGTGAAATGGCACCCCCTTGTCTCAGTGCAGTGTACACCTTAAAATCTTCAGTTCCTCCTACCGCTGTCTTTATGCGACATAAAGTTTCGTCTATACATATTTTAACTAATCTGATTAATTTTGAGGGTATTTTAAATTCCTTCATTATATTTAGGAGTGTCTGTCGGTGTATGCTATCTCAGGCCTTTTTAAAATCTACGAATAATATGAGGACATCTACATATTATTATTATTATTATTATTATTATTATTATTATTATTATTATTATTATTATTATTGTTATTGTGTTTCCTTTCTCAGACCTTAGGTCTGGTTTGGAATGAAAGTGACGCGGACCTTGATCAAGCGTCACTTCCTTTTAACTGTACGGTATATGTTACATTGCGTTTAGGAACTTTCGGGTAATTGAACATGTATCAATAATTACGGATTTCTGAAGTTGTATATATAAGTTTGGATGTAGCTGTATTACATTGATGTACTGGTGGATATTGCGTGGTATGACTCCTGTAGTTGAAAGTATAATTGGTATAATGTCAACTTTATCCTGATGCCACATGTCCTTGACTTCCTCAGCCAGATGGATGTATTTTTCAATTTTTTCTCCTGTTTTCTTCTGTATATTTGCTGTATTGGGTATGGATATTTCAATTAGTTGTGTTAATTTCTTCTTTTTATTGGTGAGTATGATGTCAGGTTTGTTATGTGGCGTTGTTTTATCTGTTATAATGGTTCTGTTCCAGTATAATTTGTATTCATCATTCTCCAGTACATTATTGTGGTGCATACTTCTATGTGGGAACATGTTGTTTTATTAGTTTATGTTGTATGGCAAGTTGTTGATGTATTATTTTTGCGACGTTGTCATGTCTTCTGGGGTATTCTGTATTTGCTAGTATTGTACATCCGCTTGTGATGTGATCTACTGTTTCTATTTGTTGTTTGCAAAGTCTGCATTTATCTGTTGTGGTATTGGGATCTTTAATAATATGCTTGCTGTAATATCTGGTGTTTATTGTTTGATCCTGTATTGCAATCATGAATCCTTCTGTCTCACTGTATATATTGCCTCTTCTTAGCCATGTGTTGGATGCGTCTTGATCGATGTGTGGCTGTGTTAGATGATACGGGTGCTTGCCATGTAGTGTTTTCTTTTTCCAATTTACTTTCTTTGTGTCTGTTGATGTTATGTGATCTAAGGGGTTGTAGAGGTGGTTATGAAATTGTAGTGGTGTAGCCGATGTATTTATGTGGGTGATTGCTTTGTGTATTTTGCTAGTTTCTGCTCGTTCTAGAAAGAATTTTCTTAAATTGTCTACCTGTCCATAATGTAGGTTTTTTATGTCGATAAATCCCCTTCCTCCTTCCTTTCTGCTTAATGTGAATCTTTCTGTTGCTGAATGTATGTGATGTATTCTATATTTGTGGCATTGTGATCGTGTAAGTGTATTGAGTGCTTCTAGGTCTGTGTAACTCCATTTCACTACTCCAAATGAGTAGGTCAATATTGGTATAGCATAGGTATTTATAGCTTTTGTCTTGTTTCTTGCTGTCAATTCTGTTTTCAGTATTTTTGTTAGTCTTTGTCTATATTTTTCTTTTAGTTCTTCTTTGATATTTGTATTATCTATTCCTATTTTTTGTCTGTATCCTAGATATTTATAGGCATCCGTTTTTTCCATCGCTTCTATGCAGTCGCTGTGGTTATCCAATATGTAATCTTGTTTAGTATGTTTTCCCTTGACTATGCTATTTTTCTTACATTTGTCTGTTCCAAAAGCCATACTTATATCATTGCTGAATCCTTCTGTTATCTTTAGTAATTGGTCGAGTTGTTGATTTGTTGCTGCCAGTAGTTTTAGATCATCCATGTATAGCAAATGTGTGATTTTGTGTGGGTATGTTCCAGTAATATTATGTCCATAATTTGTATTATTTAGCATGTTGGATAGTGGGTTCAGAGCAAGGCAGAACCAGAAAGGACTTAATGAGTCTCCTTGGTATATTCCACGCTTAATCTGTATTGGCTGTGATGTGATATTATTTGAATTTGTTTGGATATTAAGTGTGGTTTTCCAATTTTTCATTACTATGTTTAGGAACTGTATCAATTTAGGATCTACTTTGTATATTTCCAATATTTGTAGTAACCATGAGTGGGGTACACTATCAAAAGCTTTTTGGTAATCAATGTATGCGTAGTGTAGCGACCTTTGTTTAGTTTTAGCTTGATATGTCACCTCTGCATCTTATCAGTTGCTCTTTACATCCTCGTGCTCCTTTGCAACAGCCTTTTTGTTCTTCATTTATAATTTTGTTCTGTGTTGTATGTGTCACTAGTTTCTGTTTAATGACTGAAGTTAATATTTTGTATATTGTTGGTAGGCATGTTATGGGGCGATATTTAGCTGGGTTCGCTGTGTCTGCTTGATCTTTAGGTTTCAGATATGTTATTCCGCGTGTAAGTGTATCAGGGAATGTGTATGGGTCTGCAATGTTAGTTAGATGTGAATGTGTTGAGGTGAACTTCTTTAGCCAGTAATTTGCTATTTTATCTTTTCCAGGGGCTTTCCAATTGTGCTTAGAATTAATTGCTCGGGTGACTTCATATTGCAAAATTATCACTTCAGGCATTTGTGGTATCATCTTGTATGCGTCTGTTTCTGCTTGTATCCACCGTGCATGCCTGTTATGTTGTACCGGGTTTGACCATATGTTGCTCCAGAAGTGTTCCATGTCTGTTATGTTTGGTGGATTGTTTATTTTAATGTGTGTGTTATTTCTTGTCTGGTAAAATTTCTTTTGGTTTGTGTTGAATGTTTGGTTTTGTTTCCTTCTATTTTCACTTTTTTTGTATCTTCTGAGTCGTTTGGCTAATGCTTGTAATTTCTGCTTCTTTTCGTCTAATTGCTCTGTCGCTTCTTGTTGTGAGATTTTACCTAACCTTTTTCGTTTTTTTTCCGAGATTTCATTTCTTATAAATTGTGTTAGCTGTCCAATGTCTTTTCTCAGTTTTTCTATTTTGATCTGTAGCCTGTGTTGCCATGCTGGTTTTGTGGGTTTCTTCTGTGTGTTGGTTGGTTCTGATCTCTGCCTAGTGTGTATATTTAGTGTAGTGAGTCCTCCTATACAAACCAGTAGTTGTAACTCTTCCATAGTTGTATTTTCATTTATTTTGTTGTGTATGACTGTGTTGATAGTTTTTATTGTTGTTTCGACTTGTGGGTTATTTGGTGGTCAACGCAAGAATGGTCTAATGTCTGTATTTGTGTCTTTGTATTCTATATATGTTAGCTGAAATTTTTCTTGTATATCTAACATCTGTGTCACTTCGTGTTCTATTTGTGCTTGTTCTGGTGGCTGTCTTAAGATTTCGTTTTCCTCTGATTGTTTAATTGGTGCATGTTGTTCTTTGTTTGTTTGCTCTGGGATGTTTGAGTCCATTACTGTATTTTCTTCTTCTTCTAATTGCACATTATTTTGTTCCAGTATTTGTTGTACTTGATGTTTTCTAATTCTGACTGGGGTATCCTGTTATTTTTTTATTATTACATGGATCTGATCAGCTAATCGTTGTTCTGTTAAAAATTTTAATTCTGGGTATCTGGTAATAAATGTTGTGTATACTTGTGATCTGTATCCAGTTGTGTTGGTTCCTAGGTTTGTTGCTTGGTAATAACAGAACATGAGGTGTCGATTAACTTCATCTGACCATCTCATCCTCTGTCTTTATTTTCCTTCTAGGGTGGTTGCAGGAAGCATATCCTGCAAAACACCTCTATTTGGATTTAAATCATTTTCCAGTTGGCTAGCAGTGTCGTTACCATTGTGGGCGGGCATAGGGTTCAAGCGTCGTCCCCGACCATGACGGCGCTCGTCCGAGGCTTCTTTAGTTCTGTCCTGAACCAACTAATCAAAAAGGGGGGTTAGCCCTATTAGTGGTTTGTTCTTTTCGTCGCCTTTTATGACTGGCAGAACATACCGGAGGCCGATTCTTTTCCCGGGCCTCCACGGGGTTTATTATTATTATTATTATTATTATTACATATACTTGGAACTACTTAAACCTAACTATCGTAAGGACATCACACACATCCATGCCCGGGACAGGAAACTACAACCGCAGCAGCAGCGCGGTTCTGGACTCAAGCGCCTAGAACCACTCGGTCAAAACGGCCGGCGAAATCTGAACCTTTAAGGCACGTTCTTCTGCTTGAGTTGGATAGATGGGTGACAGCAGCGGAGACAGCCAGAAAGTTTTGCGCCGTGTATGGGGATAACGCCACTGGACAGAACACTGCGAGAAAATGGTTTTATTGTTGTAAAGAGGATCGTTTCGACGTTAGCGACTTCGTCCTTCAAGAAGACCTTCAGGATTTGTTGAAGATTGTTTAAAGACATTCATTCACAATGATCCACGTTAGTGTCCTCAAGCACTGGCAAATGTGTTTGAGTATTCCACCATCGCGCGACATATGCATGCAACGGTGAAGTTTCACAAATCGGTTGTGTGGGATCCGCACGCTATTAGCAACATTAAAAAAACTCAGTGTTTATACACTACTGGCCATTAAAATTGCTACACCACGAAGATAACGTGCTACAGACGCGAAATTTAACCGACAGGAAGAAGATGCTGTGACATGCAAATGATTAGCTTTTCAGAGCATTCACACAAGGTTGGCGCCGGTGGCGACACCTACAACGTGCTGACATGAGGAAAGTTTTGAACCGATTTCTCATACACAAACAGCAGTTGACCGGCGTTGTTGTGATGCCTCGTGTAAAGGGGGGAAATGCGTACCATCACGTTTCCAGCTTTGATAAAGATCGGATTGTAGCCTATCGCGATTGCTGTTTATCGTATCGCGACATTGCTGCTCGCGTTGGTCGAGGTCCAACGACTGTAGGCAGAATATGGAATCGGTGGGTTCAGGAGGGTAATACGGAACGCTGTGCTGGATCCCAACGGACTCGTATCACTAGCAGTCGAGATGACAGGCATCTTATCCGCATGGCTGTAACGGATCGTGCAGCCACGTCTCGATCCCTGAGTCAACAGATGGGGACGTTTGCAAGACAACAACCATCTGCACAAACAGTTCGACGATGTTTGCAGCAGCATGAACTATCAGCTCAGAGACCATGGCTGCAATTACCCTTGACGCTGCATCACAGACAGGAGCGCCTGGGATTGTGTACTCAACGACAAACCGGGGTGTACGAATGGCAAAACGTCATTTTTTCGGATGAATCCAGGTTCTGTTTACAGCATCGTGATGGTCGCATCCGTGTTTGGCAACATCCCAGTGAACGCACATTGGAAGCGTGTATTCGTCATGGCCACACTGGCGTTCCACTCTGCGTTATGGTATGGGGTGCTATTGGTTACACGTCTCGGTCACCTCATGTTCGCATTGATGGCACTTTGAACAGTGGACGTTACATTTCAGATGTGTTGCGACCCGTGGCTCTACCCTTCATTCGATCCTTGCGAAACCCCACATTTCAGTAGGATAATGCACGACGGCATGTTGCAGGTCCTGTACGGGCCTTTCGGGATATAGAAAATGTTCCACTGTTGCCCTGGCCAGCACATTCTCCAGATCTCTCACCAACTGAAAACGTCTGGTCAATGGCGGCCGAGCAACTGGCTCGTCACAATAAGCCAGTCAGCACTCTTGATGTACTGTGGTATAGTGTTGAAGCTGCATGGGCAGCTGTACCTGTACACGCCATCCAAGATGTGTTTGACTCAATGTCCAGGCGTATCGAGGCCGTTATTACGGCCAGAGGTGGTTGTTCTGGGTACTGATTTCTCAGGATCTATGCACCCAAATTGTCAAATGAATACCCGTTTATCATCTGCATTTGTTAATGGCCAGTAGTGTATAATTCGTTATTTGTTTGTTGTGGTGTTCAGCCTTAAAACTGTATTGACATAGCGCTCCACGCTAGCCTATCCAGTGTAGACGACTTCATCTCAACGTAACTACAGCATGCCACATCCATTCGAATTTGCTTACCGTAGTTTACAGCTTTGCCTCCATTTCTCGATGCCTCAGAATAAGTCCCATCACGTAATTCCTTCCTTGAGACAAGTTGTCCCATATATTCCTTTTTCTTCTCATTTGATTCAGGATGTCATTATTATTTACATATTTTACATATCACACCTTCAGCATTATTACTATAGCAGCACATTTCGAAAGCATTCATTGTCTTCTTGACAGACCTGTTTATCGTCTACATTTCTCTTACATACAAGGCTATAGTGCACACAATAAAATACTTCCCAACATTTAATTCAATATTCTATGTCAACAAAGTTTTCTTTTTCAGAAACGCTTTTTCTAGCCAATGTCAGTCTTCATTTTATATCCTCTCTACTTCTGCATTCTCAACTACTGTGTCCCTTTCAACTCCTTGAAGTGATACAACTCCAGTCCAGTTTCTGTACAATTTGTAGGTAATCTTGTGTCCCTGTGTTTTATCCCTTTTACCGCCAGAGCTTCATAGAGTGTATTTTAGTCAAGACTGTCAAAAGGTTCTCTAAATATACAAATGCTATAAACACAGGTTTTCCTTTCTTCAGTCTGCTTCTAGGATAAGTAGTAGGATCAGTATTGCCATATATGTTCAGTCGTTTCACAGGAACCTGACATTGTGCTCACGTTAGTTTGTAGAGCCCCTACCTCTCCTCTAAATAATTCTTCCACCTTATAGACTTTTCTATTTTGCTTAGTTCTGGCTTGCCATCTAAGCTCTTTGTATTCATACAGTTGCTCGAATGACTGTTAGCAGAATATGGAATCGGTGGGTTCAGGCGGGTAATACGGAACGCCGTGCTGGATCCCAAAGGCCTCTTATCACTAGCAGTTGAGATGACAGACATCTTAACCGCATGCCTGTAACGGATCGTGCAGCCACGTCTCGATCCCTGAGTCAACAGATGTGGACGTTTGCAACACAACCATTTGCACGAACAGTTAGACGACGTTTTCAGCAGTATGGACTATCAGCTCGGAGACCATGGCTGCGGTTACCATTGACGCTACATCACAGACAGGAGCGCCTGCGATGGTGTACTCAACGACGAACCTGGGTGCACGAATGGCAAAACTTCATTTCTTCGGGTGAATCCAGGTTCTGTTTACGGCCGCATCCGTGTTTGGCGACATCGCGGTGAACGCGCATTGGAAGCGTGTATTCGTCATCGCCTTACTGGCGTATCACCCGACGTGATGGTATGGGGTACCATTGGTTACACGTCTCGGTCACCTCTTGATCGCGTTGACGGCACTTTGAACAGTGGACGTTACATTTCAGATGTGTTACGACCCGTGGCTCTACCCTTCATTCGATCCCTACATTTCAGCGGGATAATGCACGACCGCATGTTGCAGGTCCTGTACGGGCCTTTCTGGATACAGAAAATGTTCGACTGCTGCCCTGGCCAGCACATTCTCCAGATCTCGCACCAACTGAAATCGTCTGGTCAATGGTGGCCGAGCAACTGGCTCGACACAATACGCCAGTCACTACTCTTGATGAACTGTGGTATCGTGTTGAAGCTGCATGGGCAGCTGTAGCTGTACACGCCATCCAAGCTCTGTTTGACTCAATGCCCAGGCGTATCAAGGCCGTGGTTGTTCTGGGTACTGATTTCTCAGGATCTATGCACCCAAATTGCGTGAAAATGTAATCACATGTCAGTTCTAGTATATTTGTCCAATGAATACCCGTTTATCATCTACATTTCTTCTTGGTGTAGCAATTTTAATGGCTAGTAGTGCATGTGCATCTCTGCTAGCTCGTGTTCAGTTGCCTCGTGAACAACACCGACCTTTCGTATTCTGTATCGTTACTGGTGACGTGAAATGGCGTCTTAATGCTAGCACGAGGAAATGGAGGGATTGGTAGAGCCCAAAAAAAGCAGAAACTCACCGTACAAAGACCTGCGCGCATCCACATGCATCCGGTGGGACAGCGAAGGTGAGGTGTTCTACGAATTGCTTCCTCTAGCCATCACTACTGGGATTTGCTCTGAATAACCAGGACGTGTTGCAGACGCAATCCAAGAATAATGACGAGTATGACTGCGGGAAATGATGCTATTCCATGATGACTCCCTCCCACATTCTGCTAGAGCGACAGGATTTGCGTTGGAAAGTCATTCCACGCCCATTTTATTTACCCAAAGCTGGGTAAAACGTTTTCCACTCTCCATCGAGCAACTTTCCTTCTGTATGTAAATACGATCCGAACATGGCTCGAAGAGTTCAAAATAATGCTTCAAATGGCTCTGAGCACTATGGGACTTAACATCGTAGGTCATCAGTCCCCTAGAACAGAACTACTTAAACCTAACTAATCTAAGGACAGCACACATACCCATGCCCGAGGCAGGATTCGAAACTGCGACCGTAGCGGTCGCGCGGTTACAGACAAGCGCCTAGAGCCGCTCGGCCACACCGGCCGGCTCGACAAGTTCCTCGCCCTAAAAGCACGTGATTTCTATAGTCGTAGAATCGAAAAGTTACCTCAGCAGATTGTTGTAAGTACTGAAGGAGAATATATTATTATTGATGACTAAAGTCTGTTATGTGTATCTATTGATGCACCAACACTTCGGAGTCTTACAACAGAACTTATTTACGCGCCTGATGTTTTCTCCATAGGAAGCTAAGTCAGTTGTGTCCAAAGGTCTTTGCCGCATACTCTTCCTCTTCTCCAGCTGATACAGTAGACTCGATTGTTGTTCCTACTGCCGCTGCTATAGCTTCAGCACCCCGAATGTTATCGAGGCTCACTTCTCTCGTCTTCGAAGGACGGCATTCCCCGAGGAACAAATGCCTTCTCGTTTTTGCTTAAATCGCTTATAGTCGTCTACTCTTGCGGCACAGGTTGTATGTTGTGTCGCAGTGTTATCCTTGAAAAAATGGAAATGAAGTCCCATGCTTCTTTACAGAGCGTAGGGGAACGATGCGGGAGACCCGCACCGCTTTACTAGGCAAGGTCCTAATGGAGGTGGTTTGCCGTTGCCTTCCTCCGACCGTAATGGGAATGAATGATGATGATGATGATGATGATGAAGACGACACAACACCCAGTCATCTCGAGGCAGGAAAAATTCCTGACCCCGCCGGGAATCGAACCCGGGACCCCGTGTCCGCATCCGGTAGCTGAGTGATGCCGGCACGGTAGCCCAGCATGTTCGGTAAGAGGGTTAGCTGCCCTCTGTAGTAAAAAAAAAAAACTGAGTTAATCGATCAACAACGAAGTTAAACGGATGTCTTACGACGTCCGGCCCGAGCAGATGTAACGAACGAAAGCGAACAAAACGAGATTAAAAAAAAGTCGTCAGCGCGAGAGAATGTCAATCCTCAGGGCTTGTGTTCGATTCCCGGCTGAGTCGGAGATTTTTTTCCGCGCTAATCATCATCATGTCATCCCCACGACGCGCAAGTCGCCGAAGTGGCATCAAATCTAAAGACTTCCACCCGGCGAACGGTCTACCCGACGGGAGGCCCTAGTAACACCACATTTCCATTTATTTATCACTAGTCGTTCCGTCGTCGAGGACTTTCCATTCTGTTATCGTCGTCGATATGATATTTATTGCTAGGGTAAAGCCTGTATTTGTTTTCGGCGAATTAACCTGGGTTACGGCGTATAGTGGCTCATTGATAACTTATGAATGAACAGATGTTGCCCATCTCATTAAAATCCTACTGCGTGCGGATGCGTAATCTTACAAAATACTGAAATGTACAATTGTTTTGCAGCGCCCATCCTGATTGGCCTGGCGAAAGTCGCTACAACCTGCTGAAGCATCTGTTTGTTTTAGTATTTTATCTCTATTACAGGATGGCTCAGAAGTACACCTGGAAAGATATTAATGAAACTGATACCGCTCGCTGCAGCCTATATATTTACATTCGAAGTAGTTGAGTTTCACACGATTTCTTCTGTTCCTACAGCAGTGACTTTCCGTCTCCAGGAAGGTCATAATCTGCGGAAGTATACTGCAATGCAAAAGAAGTTAGTGGCTCAGAAGACATGATGTACTGACAAACTAACTTCGTGCACGTGCACGCCATCGGCGGGCATGTTAATGATTAGAGCCGTAATTCACTGTGACAGGTAGAAGGACCACCAAAATACATTGGTTTAGTTTGCGTTCAGCGTTGTTACTAGGCTAGGATATGTAAGGGGCGTGGACAGAGTCGAGTGTTGAGTGATTACTGTGGACGACACGCGGATCCCGCACGCAAATGTCAGACAGCATTAGCACCATCTAATAAACTTTTTTTTTTGTCATCAGTCTACTGACTGGTTTGATGCGGCCCGCTACGAATTCCTTTCCTGTGCTAACCTCTTCATCTCAGAGTAGCACTTGCAACCTATGTCCTCAATTATTTGCTTGGCGTATTCCAATCTCTGTCTTCCTCTACAGTTTTTGCCCTCTACAGCGCCCTCTAGTACCATGGAAGTCATTCCCTCATGTCTTAGCAGATGTCCTATCATCCTGTCCCTTCTCCTTATCAGTTTTTTCCACATATTCCTTTCCTCTCCGATTCTGCGTAGAACCTCCTCATTCCTTACCTTATCAGTCCACCTAATTTTCAACATTCGTCTATAGCACCACATCTCAAATGCTTCGATTCTCTTCTGTTCCGGTTTTCCCACAGTCCATGTTTCACTACCATACAATGCTGTACTCCAGACGTACATCCTCAGAAATTTCTTCCTCAAATTAAGGCCGGTATTTGATATTAGTAGACTTCTCTTGGCCAGAAATGCCTTTTTTGCCAAAGCGAGTCTGCTTTTGATGTCCTCCTTGCTCCGTCCGTCATTGGTTATTTTACTGCCTAGGTAGCAGAATTCCTTAACTTCATTGACTTCGTGACCATCAATCCTGATGTTAAGTTTCTCGCTGTTCTCTTTTCTACTACTTCTCATTACCTTCGTCTTTCTCCGATTTACTCTCAAACCATACTGTGTACTCATTAGACTGTTCATTCCGTTCAGCAGATCATTTAATTCTTCTTCACTTTCACTCAGGATAGCAATGTCATCAGCGAATCGTATCATTGATATCCTTTCACCTTGTATTTTAATTCCACTCCTGAACCTTTCTTTTATTTCCATCATTGCTTCCTCGATGTACAGATTGAAGAGTAGGGGCGAAAGGCCACAGCCTTGTCTTACACCCTTCTTAATACAAACTCTTCGTTCTTGATCGTCCACTCTTATTATTCCCTCTTGGTTGTTGTACATATTGTATATGACCCGTCTGTCCCTATAGCTTACCCCTATTTTTTTCAGAATCTCGAACAGCTGGCACCATTTTATATTGCCGAACGCTTTTTCCAGGTCGACAAATCCTATGAAAGTGTCTTGATTTTTCTTTAGCCGTAACGTCAGAATTGCCTCACTCGTCCCTTTACTTTTCCTAAAGCCAAACTGATCGTCACCTAGCGAATTCTCAATTTTCTTTTCCATTCTTCTGTATATTATTCTTGTAAGCAGCTTCGATGCATGAGCTGTTAAGCTGATTGTGCGATAATTCTCGCACTTGTCAGCTCTTGCCGTCTTCGGAATTGTGTGGATGACGCTTTTCCGAAAGTCAGATGGTATATCGCCAGACTCATATTCTACACACCAACGTGAATAGTCGTCTTGTTGCCACTTCCCCAAATGATTTTAGAAATTCAGATGTAATGTTATTTATCCCTTCTGCCTCATTTGACCGTAAGTCCTCCAAAGTTCTTTTAAACTCCGATTCTAATACTGGATTCCCTATCTCTTCTAAATCGACCCTGTTTCTTCTTCTATCAAATCAGACAAATCTTCACCCTCATAGAGGCTTTCAATGTATTCTTTCAACCTATCTGTTCTCTCCTCTCCATTTAACAGTGGAATTCCCGTTGCACTCTTAATGTTACCACCGTTGCTTTTAATGTCACCATAGGTGGTTTTGACTTTCCTGTATGCTGAGTCTGTCCTTCCGACAATCATATCTTTTTCGATGTCTTCACATTTTTCCTGCAGCCATTTCGTCTTAGCTTCCCTGCGCTTCCTATTTATTTCATTCCTCAGCGACTTGTATTTCTGTATTCCTGATTTTCCCGGAACATGTTTGTACTTCCTCCTTTCATCAATCAACTGAAGTATTTCTTCTGTTACCCATGGTTTCTTCGCAGCTACCTTCTTTGTACCTATGTTTTCCTTCCCAACTTCTGTGATGGCCCTTTTTAGAGATGTCCATTCCTCTTCAACTGTACTGCCTACTGCGCTATTCCTTATTGCTGTATCTATAGCGTTAGAGAACTTCAAACGTATCTCGTCATTCCTTAGTACTTCCGTATCTCACTTCTTTGCGTATTGATTCTTCCTGACTAATGTCTTGATCTTCAGCCTACTCTTCATCACTACTATATTGTGATCTGAGTCGATATCTGCTCCTGGGTACGCCTTACAATCCAGTATCTGGTTTCGGAATCTCTGTCTGACCATGATGTAATCTAATTGAAATCTTCCCGTATCTCCCAACCTTATCCAATTATACCTCCTCCTCTTGTGATTCTTGAACAGGGTATTCGCTATTACTAGCTGAAACTTGTCACAAAACTAAATTAGTCTTTCTCCTCTTTCATTCCTTGTCCCAAGCCCATATTCTCCTGTAACCTTTTATTCTACTCCTTCTCCTACAACTGCATTCCAGTCGCCCATGACTATTGGATTTTCGTCCCCCTTTACATATTGCATTACCCTTTCAATATCCTCATACACTTTCTCTATCGGATCATCTTCAGCTTGCGACGTCGGCATGTATACCTGAACTATCGTTGTCGGTGTTGGTCTGCTGTCGATTCTGATTAGAACAATCCGGTCACTGAACTGTTCACACTAACACACCCTCTGCCCTACCTTCCTATTCATAACGAATCCTACACCTGTTATACCATTTTCTGCTGCTGTTGATATTACCCGATACTCATCTGACCAGAAATCCTTGTCTTCCTTCCACTTCACTTCACTGACCCCTACTATATCTAGATTGAGCCTTTGCATTTCCCTTTGCAGATTTTCTAGTTTCCCTACCACGTTCAATCTTCTGACATTCCACGCCCCGACTCGTAGAACGTTATCCTTTCGTTGATTATTCAATCTTTTTCTCATGGTAACCTCCCCCTTGGCAGTCCCCTCCCGGAGATCCGAATGGGGGACTATTCCAGAATCTTTTGCCAATGGAGAGATCATCATGACACTTCTTCAATTACAGGCCACATGTCCTGTGGATACACGTTACGTGACTTTAATGCAGTGGTTTCCATTGCCTTCTGCATCCTCATGTCGTTGATGATTACTGATTCTTCCGCCTTTAGGGGCCATTTCCCACCTCTAGGACAAGAGAGTGCCCTGAACCTCTATCCGCTCCTCCGCCCTCTTTGACAAGGCCGTTGGCAGAATGAGGCTGCCTTCTTATGCTGGAAGTCTTCGGCTGCCAATGCTGATTATTTTATCAAAATTTGGGCAGTGGCGGGGATCGAACCCGGGACCGAAGACGTTTTGATTATGAATCAAAGACGCTACTTGTAGACCACTAAGTAAGCTAAAGTCCGCCAGAACCGGCCATGAAGACCAAACGGTACCTTCCGGCCACCGAGTCATCCTCAGCCCACAGGCGTCACCGGATGCGGATATGGAGGAGCATGTGGTCAGCACACCGCACTCTCGGCCGTAAGTCAGTTTCCGAGACCGGAGTCGCTACTTCTCAATCAAGTAGCTCCTCAGTTTGCCTCAGAAGGGTTGAGTGCACCCCACTTGCCAAAAGCGCTCTGCACTGGATGGTCACCCATCCAAGTGCTATCCCAGCCCGACAGCGGTTAACTACGGTGATCTGACGGGAACCGGTGTTAACACTGCGGCAAGGCCGTTGGCTATTGTCACCACCTGATAGAATTTGAAAGTGGCCTCGTTGTAGGCCGGCTGGTCGAATCGTGTATCTGAAGAATTCTGACGTGACAGTGGCCCGATGTTGGACTACATGGCAACCTCGGAGTCCTCTTATTGAGCAACAAGCACGTATCCCCTGCACATCTGAGCCTATCGTCCGAGATCAAGTGATGAACTCCTTAAATCATTCTAATCATCCTGCACCATTGGTTGGCGGCTTGCAGCAGCTTACCGCCCCACACGTAGTCTAAAGTCGAAACCTCTAAAGAAATTGGTGCGCTTTGAGCAGTGCTATGTCCGGGAAGCATGGACCATGAATGAATGGCTTCAGATGACAGAGGAAAAAAATTGCTGCAAAGGTTTACAGAGTCTATTCAGATATATACGATGATGAAGTACTTAGCCTATAAATTATATTATTTGAATAAACTCTGGTTCTCATGATAAACCGTACCATAAAAATACACGTTTTTTATGTTTTACTTATTTACCCTCATTAACGTGTAGTAAATAGTACTCAATTTGGCCTGTGACTCAATATGGCCTAGTGCCTTTGTCTTGGTAACCATGACAGGAATCCGACAGACAGCACTTCATGCACATTTGGTAAACTACGTTAACTATCTCTCCTCCTCACAGAGAGCGGGCTGACTATCAGCCATTTCGCATGTGAGCTTTTGTTGTTTGCCATTCTGTCATTCCTTTGTGCAGGTAAACTTCTTGTGTTACTCATTCGCTACAATTTTTCTACAAACGTGGTACTGTATCAGTTACTTCAGACAACTGTCCTGTTTGTGCATTTTTGTCACAGAAAGCTTGAGTTCTTTATAGAACTCTTGTGTTAATAACCCGACCATGTCTGCTGCATATGAGGTAAATACTGTCGAGAAGAGCAAAGACTGGTATATTTTGGAAAACAACTTGGACGACAAGATAAATGTTGGGTCCCGTACAACGTTTGCAAAACTTGCGTGGAGTCACATCGATATCGGAGTCATGGAGGACGAAAAGTGCTTCCGTTCGGAATACCGATTACATGGAGCCAAGAAACCACCTCGATGATTGCTACTTTTGTGCTGTGAGTGTAAAAGGTATGAATTGATACAAAAGCTCTCTTGGGTTTAGTTAAACATACAATGCGCTAAGCCAATCTTGCATAGTGAATATTTGCCATACCAGAATTTACTTAAAAAAAAGTAAAAATGTGTGTGAAATCTTATGGGACTTAACTGCTAAGGTCATCAGTCCCTAAGCTTACACACTACTTAACCTAAATTATCCTAGCGACAAATACACACACCCATGCCCGAGGGAGGACTCGAACCTCCGCCGGGACCAGCTGCACAGTCCATGACTGTAGCGCCTTAGAACGCACGGCTAATCCCGCGCGGCGTATTTACTTTCTTATGAGACGATTACTGTGATGATATCGAAACGTCAGAGCAAAAACAACAGAGAGAGTGAATCCGAAGAACACAGTCCTATACCGCAAGGCTTTTCTCAGGGCGAGCTAAACGACTTGATTCGAGATTGAAATTTATCTAAGAATCAGCTGAGCTTTCTGTGTCAACACTACAAGAAAAGCATTCCCTTCAGCCTGGCGTATCAATAACATCCTATTGAACCAGAGAGCGCGACATTCTTCCATATTTTAACGAGACGAATGATATCATATACTGTATCGATATTTACGGGCTTTTAAATTTAATAGCTCTTCCAGTATACCAACCAAAAGACTGGCGACTATTCATAGATAGCTCAATTTTTTTTATGTGTGTTACCGCATAACGGAAATAAATTAGCTACGATACCGATAGCTCATTGAACTATTTTTGAGGAAGAGTATTAAAATGTTAAAATTGTTTAAAGACAATGTCATTTGATCAGCATCGATGGTCAGCGTGCGTGAATTAAATTTTGAATTTTTTATTGGGTCAGTGAATTAGATACTCTAAATGTCCTGTTTTCTTTATCTGTGGGACATCGTGCAAAAAAAGGACATTGGAGCAGGAAAGACTTGCCGCCGATAATGAACCCGACTATAAGGTAGAAAAAGATGACATCTTTCATGAACCGTTGGTCAGTCAGGAAAAAAGCATTCTTTCGCCATTACATTTTAAAATTGGGCTTATAAAACAGTTTGTTAAAGCTTTAGATAGGAATGACGATTGCTTCAAATATATATGCCAATCATTTCCTGACCTCAGTGTAGAGAAAAAGCAAGAATTTTGATTGGCCACGAATCTGTACTGTTATAAACAAGAGTGATCTCACAAACCGCAAGACTCAAGTTGAATTGGAAGCATGGACAGGGTTTGTATCAGTTGTCAAAAGTTTTTAGGGAATCACAAAACTGGCTAATATTCAGAAATAGTCGACGAAATGCTTCAGAATTTCCAAAAACTAGGATCTAATATGACTGTCAAACTACTTCGTTTGCACAGTCACTTAGATAAATTTCCTGACAACTTGGTCGATTACAGGGGAGAACAAGGGGAAGAGTCCCACCGTGACATCAAGATTATGGAGGAAAGATATCAAGGCCAGTGGGGTCGCCATATGATGAAGAGCTACTGCTGGAACTCGCAGGAGACCGTCAGGACCAAAAACACCGAAGAAAATCCCATACAAAGCATTTTTCTTAATTATTGTTGATATGTTCTTGTTGTTGTGGTTAATTTCGTTATTCTTTGTATCATTTATAGCACTGTTTGTTAGGATTAATATGATAGCTTTAAAATAATTATTTAAAAAAATATCCTCTTTTTTGTAATTTAATTTCCTGTGTAAATGGAAATGCCGTGTGGCTAGGGCCTCCCGTCGGGTAGACCGTTCGCCTCGAGCAAGTCTTTCGAGATGACGCCACTTCGGCGACTTGCGTGTCGATGGGGATGAAATGATGATGATAAGAACAACACAACACCCAGTCCCTGAGTGGATAAAACCTCCGACCCAGCCGGGAATTGAACCCGGGCCCTTAAGTATGACATGGCGCCGCACTGACCGCTCAGCTACCAGGGGCGGACCCTGTATAAATGCATTGCCTTTATCTCAAAAAGTAGAGTCAGTTCAACAAAGACGTTATTATTTTCGTATTAAGCAGACCAGAATTACCTGAAACTGGTTAACAAACCCCGTGTTACAGTATTACTGATACCCTGTGTTATGTTTAACGACGAGTCACGGTTGAACACCACCACAGATGACGATCGTTGGGGAGTCATGAGGAGAGGTCCATTCATCCAGTCCGCAGCTCGTGGTCGTGCGGTAGCGTTCTCGCTTCCCACGCCCGGGTTCCCGGGTTCGATTCCCGGCGGGGTCAGGGATTTTCTCTGCCTCGTGATGACTGGTTGTTGTGTGATGTCCTTAGGTTAGTTAGGTTTAAGTAGTTGTAAGTTCTAGGGGACTGATGACCATAGATGTTAAGTCCCATAGTGCTCAGAGCCATTTGAACCATCCATTCTTCCAGTGTTTGAAGAGGCACATCACGGTGTAGGGAACCGTCGCCTATGATTTCAGGTCAGGGTTGGTGGTGACTGAGGAAACTCTGGTGGTAAAACGGAATGTCACGGTTATCTTGCCTCCTCATGTTTTGTCACTCTTCCGATAGTATTGTGGTGCCATTTTTTCACCAGGAGAGATGGCAGGTGTCTGTATGAACCTACTGTGTGATGTCTGAAGGACTCCCTTGAACAGCAAGATCACCACGACTGTTCACAATACAACACGCACGGAATCACCTCGGATGTCAACTGTATCCCAGTCCCAATATCCTGGGAATGAAGGACGCAACGGTTGTCAGCCAGGCTGACCTAGGAGAGAATACAAAAGTTTTATTGCAACCACTCCAGGCTGAAGGCGGTACTACTTAATAATGGCCGCGCGGGGTAGCCGCGCAGTTTGAGGCCCCTTGTCAGAGTTCGCGCCGCTCCCTCCGTCTGAGATTCGAACCCTCCCTCCGGCATGGGCGTGTGTTGTCCTTAGCGTAAGTTAATTTAAGTTAGATTAATTAGTGTGTAAGCCTAGGGACGGATGACCTCAGCACTTTGGACTTTACCACCACCACTTAATACTGGCAAGCAGACTCACACTGCCAAGTTCTTTGTAAATTTGACTCGGTTTTCCAGTCACCTGTTGACTGGAACGGACTTACGCACAATGGCTGGACAGCTCGCACCGGGACAGGTGGCCGCCGCGTCAGCTGCCGGCGCGACGTCGCGCCTTCTCCAGCGCCTGTGCTGTCACACGGGCACCGGCTGGAGTGTCTTCCGCGCGGCCACTTACTCCACTCCTTCAGCATGTTTTATTCCTCCAGGGAGGGCGAGCTTCTAATATGTCGCCTTCCTCCAGGCCGTCGCCTCTTTCTTATATGAATAAAACATGGCACGCTGAGAAATGGAACGTTACGTTCCGTCGAGGGGGAAATTTATTAATACTGACGCCCTCTTCCTCTCGGAGTGCGTCTAAATTCACGTCTGCAAATATATATAGCGTTCCGTCCGTCCCGGTCTCGGTCGCAGACACGCCTGTGCGAGCACCACGGGCGTCCCCTGCGACTGCGGGCGAGTAGTCGCTCAGTGGCTGCAGAGTGCAGACATTAAAGCGACGTCGTGTCCCAAAATTCCATCTAATTTACTGTCGAGCCAAGGGTTCATCAAGTTAAATAAAGAAGCGTAAACAAGTTATAAGTAGGAGCCCAATAATATCTTCCTTTTAGCAGCGTAGCCAACGGACAGTACAAAATTTTATTTGCTACTTGTTTTATATGTTCCGTGGGATCAAATTGAGGAGCAAGCCTCCGTGGTCATGGAACGAGTCAGTACCTGAAATTGCAATGAAGAGCCAAAATAACTGGTACACCTGCCTAATATCGTGTAGGGCCCCCGCGAGCACGCAGAAGCACCGCAACATGACGTGGCTCGACTAATGTCTGAAGTAGTGTTGAAGGGATAAGACACCATGAATCCTGCAGGACTTTCCATAAATCCGTAAGAGTATGTTGCAAGGCATCCCATATGTAATCAATAATGTCCATGTCTGCGGAGTTTGATGGCCAGAGGAAGTGTTTAGACTCGGAAGAGTGTACCTGGAGCCACTCTGCAGCAACTCTAGATGTGTGGGGTGTCGCTTTGTCCTGCTGGAATTGCCCAAGTGCGTCGGATTGCACGCTGGACGTGAATGGATGCAGGTGATCAGACAAGATCCTTACGTGCGTGTCACCTGTCAGAGTCGAATCAGGGGTCCCATATCACTCCAAATGCACGCGCCCCACACCATTTCAGAGCCTCCACCAGCTACAAAAGTCCCCTGCTGACATGCATGTTCCCTAGACTCATGAGGTTGTCTCGGTGCACGTCCATCCGCTCGATACAATTTGAAACGAGAATCGTCCGACCAAGCAAGATGTTTCCAGTCATCAACAGTCCAGTGTCGGTGTTGACGGGCCCAGGCGACGCATAAAGATTTGTGTTATGCAGTAAACAAGGGTACACGAGTGGGTCTTCGGCTACGAAAGACCATATCGATGATGTCCCATTAAATGTTTCGCACACTGACACTTGTTGATGGACCAGTACTGAAATCTGCAGCAATCTGCTGAAAGATTGCACTTCTGTCACGTTGAACAATTCTCTTCAGTCGTCGTTGCTCTCGTTCTTGCAGGATTTTTCTCTGGCCGCAGGTACATCAGAGATTTGATGTTTTACCGGATTCCTGATATTCACGGTACAGTCGTGAAATGGCCGTACGGGAAAATCCCCACTTCATCGCTGCATCGAAGATGCTGTGTCCCATCGTTCGTGCGCCGACTACAACACCACGTTCAAACTCACATCAATCTTGATAACCTGCCATTGTAGCAGCAGTAACCGATCCAATAACTGCGCCAGACACTTGCCTTATATAAGCGTTGCATCCCTGCACCAGTTTCTTTGGCGCTTCAGTGTATAATAGAAGAGTAATAATACTCGTACACAAAATGAAACGTATATGAATCTTATATAGACGACAAGCCATAAGTTCGAATAAATGTAAACAACAATGCAGTGTCCGCGCAGGATACGGTGACCGACGTGCAGTGACCAGTTTTCGTCCAAAGCGCAGGGCAAGTTCATTCATCTGTTCGCAATGGGAATCCGTCATTGTTAGTCCTTTTTTGACCGGTCGCCTACGACAAAATCGAGGCGCACACCCTCCTATCTTTCTTACACGATTTTACAGAAACTATTCGGTACAAATATTTTATTGTTGCGTTGCTTATAAGTTTACATATCAGCTTCATGATCGCGTGTGCTTCATTTCGTTAATGGCCATCGCTGTTGTGATATTTGCATTTAAGTAAGACAATACGCAAAATTCGAAAAAGTTTGCAAATGAAAAATAAAGATCGCCATCATTTTGCGTTTGGCGCATATTACATAATATGTCGCTATGTATGAAATTTAGCTAACATAGTAAATTTTTATTTATAATTCGTTAGAGGCCTCTAACTGTCACCAGTCCCGAGAAAACTGATTTGCGATCGCGCGCCAGCTACTAAGTCAGAGTTAACTATCCACAACATTTGTTAAATTTAATAATCGGTTTGAGATATCAAAATGAGATTTTGGCAAATGATAGCGTGAGGTCAGTCGCTTGACGGCGCGTTTCGGCGCGGGCCCGCCCGTTGCCGGCGCGCCGTAAGGCACGGAAGCTCGCACTGGGGCGTATCGCTTCCAGTCGTGGCGTGCCGCGGCAGTCCTCACAAGGGGAAGTGACGCGCCTCTCATAGCCTCTCCTTCCCAAGTGGCTCTTTCCGCCTTCCCGTGGTGCCAGATGTTAAGCTCGGCATTCTGCCTTGCGACAAAAGGGAGAGCTGCGACCCAACCCGATGCGAAAGCGAAGGGTGCGTGGCACAGGGGGAGCTGTGTCGAGGGACCGAACATCAGTCCCTTTCTGTTCGCAGGGCACAGACCAGCAGGTGCTCTGCATGCCGGCGACCTCGTTTGTCGGCGTGGGATCGCGGTGCGAGTCGGCAAGGGTGCTTCGCCGCGCCCCTGGGTAACCGGGGCGTGTTCTGCCAAACCCAGGAGGTGGTGACATCGCCTGGGCTAGGTTAGATGGGTCCAGACCGCCGAACGACTGTGTGACCGACCCACCACCTGAGTAGCAGTGGGTCCTTGGCCGAGAGGTGGAATCTCGGGCAAGTAGGCGGCGAAGGGCGGGAGGTGCATCCGCCTCTCCAGAGTGCGGGGTGCAGTTGCCGAGGAGCGTCGCGTGAAATCGTCGATGACGGAGCCACCGACGGGGACCAGTGCGCTGGCAACGGCGCGCTGAACCTAGCAGTTCGAGGATGCCCTTGGCCTTGGGGCAAGGCCGGTGGGCGAGCTGCATCAGCCCCTCCCTATGCCAGAGGAGCCGGTCCGGGGCAAGAGACGGGCTCCCAACCTTTTCACTCGTCAAATCGATCATGGCTGAACAAGAGACGAGTGATTTGAGTGTTCTTTCGAGGTGTTCGACACTTACTGTTCCCACCCCTGAAGAGGGCCTGGGGCAGAACGCAGAAAACGTAACTGAATGGCATACTAGAATAAAACAACTGCTAGATTCTAGTATAAAAAATGGTAAAATAAGCAACACAGCAGTACTCTCTATCAAAAAGGAACTCGCCGCCTGGGCTATCGCTAGTGCGAAGCTGGAGGGGCGACTAGAGGAACTAGAAAAAGAGAATGAACGACTGCGAAAACAGCCCACCAAAACGTGGGCAGGGGTGGTCGCACAAGCGGCCACAAAAACACAAACAACCAAAGAGACCATTGAAAAGGTGTCCAAAAGGCCTGACACGGCAGTCTTCCTAAGACCCCTGCCAGACCAGGACATCAAAAAGGTACAAGACCTCTTCACAACCACTGTAAATCCGGCAGCAGACAAGATAAAAATAAACAAGGTAAAGGCAACAAAAAATGTTGTAATAGTAGATGTTGCCACTGAAGAAGGCAGGGACAAGATACTTAATCATGACAAACTCAAAAAGGTCGTTAAGTGTGAACCGCCCAAGAAGCGGAATCCCTTGGTGATCCAGTATGACGTGCCCACCACAATAAATGAGAATTATATTTATGAAACAATAAATCAACAGAATTTTGAGGACATGAGTCTTGATAATTTCAAAAAAGAATTCAAACTGCGCTTCAGAACTGGACCTAGAGAGCGCGATGTAGTGCATCATGTAGCTGAAGTCTCGGGGATTATGTGGCGTAAGCTCACCTCTATGGGCAGAATATACATGGGGTTCCACTCGATAAACGTAAGGGACTACCTCGTAGTTCCCTGGTGTCACAACTGTGGAGACCTTGACCATGTTCACAAACACTGTGAGCGAAAGCTGGCTTGCTCCAGGTGCGGCGCTGAAGATCATACTAGGAAAACTTGTGGGAAAACGGGGATATGTATCCCTTGTACAAGAAGAGGAAAAAGGAATTGTAATGTCACATACAGGACACTAGAACAAAGACTTATTTCGAGGACTGATTATGGCTGAGTCCATATCAGGCAACAGGAAGCCTAAAAGAAAGTCTCCGAGTAAAAGGGTAAGGGATGCACTAAGGGCCAGCAGATTTAGGGAGTTCTTACAAGGAGCCACCAAAACTCAGACCAGAAAAGTAGACACAAAAGATGCTGGTGTACAAACGGACCCCTGCGGTCAGATTAGTGCTCCCTCTCCCCTAAACCGCGGACTAGGGTCGCTTGAAGAGCTAGAACGACCAAATGGGTGACCTGTGGCAAAACAACAAATGAAAACACCAGAGAAACCAAAAATACAAGTTAACACAATAAGCAGTACATCACCTGCTATAAACCCTCTCACACAAAAAGGTTCGGGCGTAGATCCCAACAGGGTACACCCCAACCCAGAACACGCATTACAACTAGCGCGCCTGGAGGAGCCAGCGGTCCTCACCACAGCCCTGAGGCACGTGGTACGTGTCGGTCACGAATACGGCAGAGACGTCACCTTCTCGGTAATGGAGGCTGTTGACAGAATACAGCTGAAGACAATGAATCTCCTCACTGACTTCGGAGCCCTGCGTGACTTAGTCAAAAAAGTCTTTGAAAGGAGAAATGAGAAATTCGGTCTTGACGAACTTTACAGCCAATCTGTCATTACAAACGGAAGACTAGCTCACGATTGGAGCAAGAATTGGCCTGAATCACACATTAGAACATACGAGGGCAGTTCAATAAGTAATGCAACACATTTTTTTTCTCGGCCAATTTTGGTTGAAAAAATCAGAAATTTCTTGTGGAATATTTTCAAACATTCCCGCTTCGTCTCGTATAGTTTCATTAACTTCCGACAGGTGGCAGCGCTGTACGGAGCTGTTAAAATGGCGTCTGTAACGGATGTGTGTTGCAAACAACGGGCAGTGATCGAGTTTCTTTCGGCGGAAAACCAGGGCATCTCAGATATTCATAGGCGCTTGCAGAATGTCTACGGTGATCTGGCAGTGGACAAAAGCACGGTGAGTCGTTGGGCAAAGCGTGTGTCATCATCGCCGCAAGGTCAAGCAAGACTGTCTGATCTCCCGCGTGCGGGCCGGCCGTGCACAGCTGTGACTCCTGCAATGGCGGAGCGTGCGAACACACTCGTTCGAGATGATCGACGGATCACCATCAAACAACTCAGTGCTCAACTTGACATCTCTGTTGGTAGTGCTGTCACAATTCTTCACCAGTTGGGATATTCAAAGGTTTGATCCCGCTGGGTCCCTCGTTGTCTAACCGAACACCATAAAGAGCAAAGGAGAACCATCTGTACGGAATTGCTTGCTCGTCATGTGGCTGAGAGTGACAATTTCTTGTCAAAGATTGTTACAGGCGATGAAACATGGGTTCATCACTTCGAACCTGAAACAAAACGGCAATCAATGGAGTGGTGCCACACCCACTCCCCTACCAAGAAAAAGTTTAAAGCCATACCCTCAGCCGGTAAAGTCATGGTTACAGTCTTCTGGGACGCTGAAGGGGTTATTCTGTTCGATGTCCTGCCCGATGGTCAAACGATCAACTCTGAAGTGTATTGTGCTACTCTTCAGAAATTGAAGAAACGACTTCAGCGTGTACGTAGGCACAAAAATGTGAACGAACTTCTCCTTCTTCATGACAATGTAAGACCTCACACAAGTCTTCGCACCCGAGAGGAGCTCACAAAACTTCAGTGGACTGTTCTTCCTCATGCACCCTACAGCCCCGATCTCGCACCGTCCGATTTCCATATGTTTGGCCCAATGAAGGACGCAATCCGTGGGAGGCAATACGCGGATGATGAAGAAGTTATTGATGCAGTACGACGTTGGCTCCGACATCGACCAGTGGAATGGTACCGTGCAGGCATACAGGCCCTCATTTCAAGGTGGCGTAAGGCCGTAGCATTGAATGGATATTACGTTGAAAAGTAGTGTTGTGTAGCTAAAAGATTGGGCAATAACCTGGTGTATTTCAATGCTGAATAAAACAAACCCTGTTTCAGAAAAAAAAGTGTTGCATTACTTATTGAACTGCCCTCGTATTACGCACATGAGCCATTTAAACATAGGACAGATTAACTCACACAATAGTAAATTAGTCATGCAGGAACTCCGCAGGGTCGTGGAGGAGAGGAGTCTGGATGTGCTCTGTCTGCAGGAACCATACTCCCTGGCTGGGCGAATCCCATTCGCAGCAGCTAATTGGAAAGTCGTTCACAGCGGAGCGGAACCCAGAGCAGCTATAAGGATCATCAATAAAGCGATAAGAGCCACAGTCCTCTATCAGTGCTGCGACGATCAATGCAACGTCGTGGAACTACAATCGCCAGCCGGAGTACTGTACATCATCAATATATACTTCCAGTATGGCTGGGCAATAGATGAATTCTTAGACAAACTTACACAAATAACCACGATGTTGTGGGGACGTCGATGTGTCATTACAGCAGACATAAATATCAAGTCCCCCCAGTGGTTCAGCGGCACACGAGACGACCGAGGAGAAAAGGCTGAGGAGACCATCATGACGTTACAGTTAATGGTCGCCAACAAGCAAGGAAATCCACCCACCTGCGCAGGAGGTGGGGGCGAGGGCACAAACATTGACATCACATTGGTCACGCCCAATCTCGCTACTAGAGTAACCAATTCGATGGTCTGGGATCAAGTAACAACCAGTGATCATAACCTTATTACATTCTCATTGGGAGACGAGGAGTGCCGCTGGGACATGGGGTGGGAGACACAGTTAAACTACAACAGGGCTGACTGGGACCGTCTGTCAAGGGAGTGTGAAATACCGATATTGCCAGATGGTGACGAAAATGTCGAAGGATATGCTGAGGAACTGGTGAAAGCAGTTGTTAGGGCGGTAAAAGCTGCCGTACCAACCAGGAGGAGAGCCGTAGCGGTCCCTCCGTCACCATGGTCCACCGATGCGCCAGTCTGTAAGGAGGGCGAGGAGGTACTACCAGCGGAGTGTAGTCTGGGAGGAAAATCAACGCTGGTTGCAAAGATATTGAGAGGCAAAGGGGCTCTTCCAACAGGAGCTTAAGGCAGTAAGGCTACAGAGCTGGGAGAAGTATGTACAAACACAACTAGCTACGGACCCATGGGGCGTACCATACAAGTTAGTACGGGAAAAGATTAGGTCACCCATGGTGCTGTCCACCGTCAGGGATCAGGGCAGGATGATTGAAACCTGGCAGGAAACCGCTGGGGTCCTGTTCCGTGTCCTGCTGCCAGACGATGGCGAGAATGATGACTCTGAGGCACAGCAACAGATTCGGAGACAAGATGATGAGGAATACCAGAACAACAATATGGTATATCCCTTCTCCGAATAAGAAGTAGCCGCTCAGATAAATGCCCTCAAAAGAGGCAAGGCTCCTGGCCTGGACGGCATTACTGCGGAGGTGGTGCAATTCCTGGCCCCCCAGCTGGTAGCACCTCTCACAAAGTTATACAACGAGTGTTCGAGGCTCGGGAAATTCCCCCAAATTTTGAAAAAGGCCACAGTAGTAATAATCAAGAAAAGCCAGGATAAAGACCCACAAGAAGCTAAGTCCTACAGGCCCATCTGTTTACTAGACACACTGGGGAAACTTTTTGAGAGGTTGCTGGCAGACAGACTGGCAGCACACCGAGTTTTGTGCGGGATGAGTGACAGACAGTTCGGCTTCAGGGCCGGGAGATCGGCGTCTGACGCCATCGCCCTGGCTGCAGAGGTCTGTGCCTCTACCCCACACAAATACGAGGTCGGCATCATGGTGGACATCAGTGGCGCCTTTGACAACCTGTGGTGGCCCTCGCTCTTCTCCCGCTTGCGAGAGAAGAAGTGCCTGGGGTCGCTATATGGCTGTCTCAGGAGCTATTGCGAGAATAGGGAGGTTTGGCTATCGTCCCCTAGCGGGAGAATAAGTAAGAAGATCACCAAGGGGTGTTCACAGGGATCTGTCCTGGGCCACTCTTTTGGGATATTAACATGGAACCCCTTTTCGACAACCTACAGAACAGCGACGATGTCCTAGGGGGCATAGCCTACACGGACGACCTCCTCCTGCTGGTTGGCGGCCGTAGCCGCAAAGACTTAGAGCCGAAAATTGAGAGGGCTATATCAATCTTGAGTACATGGTGCCACATGACCAAAATTAAGATTTCACCAACCAAGTCTACGTACCTACTCCTAAAAGGGCAACTAATTAGGAATCCGACAGTAAGAATAGATGGCTCACCAGTTCTGCGACGCCATGACGCGCGATACTTGGGCGTAATCGTCGATGAGAGGTGGACTTATGCATCACATATTGACACCGTCGCACAGAGATCATTAGAAACACTAAACAGTTTAATAGCGATTGGTCACAAGCGATTCCACCTGCCACCAGAATTAATCAAACTATACCACAATAGCATACTGACATCAATTGTATGATATGGGTCAGGAGTCTGGGCCCACAGACTCACGAGGGTTGTGCCTGCCATGGCTGTGAGAAGAGTGCAGCGGAACATGCTTCTCAGATCAGTAGGGGCATACAGAACAACACCGGGAAGTGCGCTAACAGTACTAATGGGGCTCTGTCCGCTTGATATAAAAATCAGAGAGCAAGCAACATGGTACTGGGTTAAAAAGGGAAACAGGGATAAAATGGTTGATCTAATGGGGATTCATGTGGGAGACAAAATGGAAATTAAACGCAGGGGGGAAGAATTTTGGCAAGAACAATGGGACAACGAAGAAACCGGTCGCAGAACATAAAAACTGCTGCCCAACATCAGGGAAAGACTGCAATTAAAACACTTTACACCGTCACGAGGACTGCTGCACTTCTTCACAGGTCATGGACCCTACCCGGCATACTTATGCCGGTTCGGGAAACGGGCTACACCAGCGTGTGACTGTGGGGCCACACCAGGCACCCCAGAACACGTGGTGTATGAGTCCCACCTCTTCGACGACGTAGCGGCGCAATTACGTCATCAGCTACCCAACTACGACACGTATCACCTGCTCAGGCATGAGGACCATTTATCAATCCTGAATAAATTGGCAAATGAGATACCACTTAAAGTGATAAAGGAATATCTTAGGAACAAAGACTAAGACGTCATCACACCAAATCTGACTCCGCGCACCTGTCCTGTTCCGCTGGGGCGTGGACTTAGCCAGTCGCCTCACGGCTGGAATCTGGGATTAGGGGAGGGTGCGCCCAACTACCGATCTAGACACTCACCGATTTTGACACTAGGTTAAGTTAGGTTACATGTAGGATAAGCTAGGATAACAACATTAGTATAGTACTGCAGCGATCAACAACTCCGGCCAGCCCGGTGCCAGGGGCATGTTCACCGGGATTAGCTCGGTGAACAGGGCCACTAACACAGGTTTATACAACGCTGGCACATCTGTAACGCTACAGGTAGACGTAGATTAGCATAAGTAGAATAAAATAACATAGTAAGACATAACAGTAGTGCCCATAGTGAGAGCAAAAGACAACTAACATAGAGTAAGCTGTAGTAGTAACACTAAATTGTATCAACTAGGACCCACTAATTGCATAATGTGGTGGGTTGTAATGTATCATATATTGAAGAATAAAGAATTAAAAAAAATGAAAGCACACAAAAATGAGAGTATTTTCCCTTATGGCTGTTACGCAAAACTTCATTATGTACAGCATTATTCCACTGCTACAGACCATTTCGATGAAATAATGTAATTCTTTTGGGCCTTCGATAGTTGATGAACCGACAAATCATGAGGGTTTTCGAAAAACATATGAGAAGACATTACACGTTTATTTTTGTGCCTAGGATGTGCTTATTCATGAACTATTGACCTTACATTTCTTCAGTTCCTGCTTAATAAACCACAGTTTCAGAATTCTCTCGTATGCATCTACACATCATGTTAGTGAGGTGACATTTTGTGAACTTCGCTGTGTACTGGCAAAAGAAGCAAATTTTAATATGACTAGATTAGATTAGATTGGATTAACAATTGTTCCATTGATCATGAATACGACACTTCGTAATGATGTGGAACGTGTCAGGTTAATAAAAGGTGTCTATACAAGATATTACATTAGACAAAATATTACATGACACTGAATAATCTTTTTGTGGAGGTTGGGAAATTACCCACTTACTATATCCAAAAACTCATCTAATGAGTAGAAGGAGTTGCCATTAAGAAATTCTTTTAATTTCTTTTTAAATGCTATATGGCTATCTGCCAGACTTTTGATGCTATTAGGTAAGTGACCAAAGAGAAGTGAATGTTTTACTAAAAATTCGCCACTCATGACAATTCACTGAAAGCTACAAACGGTTAACAAGCCAGCAAAATATAAATCGCTGCCTTTATTGAATTTAAGTGGAATTCTTTTTAGATACTGACTGAAGCAGAGGTGATAGTAGATCTTTTTGAATGGTCACCACGCAAGTAAGGGCGTGGAGGGGCTCGAATTAATATTTGCAAAAAATGTGAGCATAGGCTTTAGTTTAGAACAGCACTTCCGCTCCAGCTCTCAGTATTTCTGCCTCTGAGCGACCTCTCGCCCCCCCCCCCCCCCCCCCCCCCGCCCACACCGCTACCACTCTCTCAATGCGTGTCTTGCCAGCTGTGCATGTACTGGTCACAGTACACATTAGCTGAATTTTTTTAATTTTTCAAGCAGTTACAAGACAGAATAGAAGGAGTGAACCATGAGGAAACTCTTCAGATTGCTTGCAGATTGCTGCAATTGAATTGTTGTAGCAGCTTACTGAAAATGGATGTTGCAGTACTTTTCCTCAGCTACGCTGTCAATAGTAAGGGAAAATGGTAACCAAAATAATCTGAACTATAAATTTTATTCTTTTTATTTTAGCACTAAATCTCGTTTATTACCGAAAATGACCATATTAACAGCTATTTAGTTTTCGTAAATACTTGAAAGCGCTTGAGGGGCTCCAGAAGTAGTACTGTCCAAGTATTTTCAGCAGCATCAAACAACTGTATACATATCTTAGTATAATTGTCTTTATTGGGTCATGAGGCTTACTGGTATGATTAAGATAATTACGTGTGAATGGTTCCACTATGCTTCATTAGTTGTATGCCATTTTGCACCTTGAAATGGAACGAGATTTCCTACCATCAAGTATGTGATATTTGCAAATGAAGTCATTTCCCTTAATATCTTATGAGTTTTACCTGTCATTAAAATGGAGACTTCTGTTAGGCAATAGCTTCTATTTCAGAAAGCATTTAACTTGTAACTGCTGTTTTATAATACTTCTACTTAATTAGTTTTCAGTTGCAAAACCTACCTATATACACTCCTGGAAATGGAAAAAAGAACACATTGACACCGGTGTGTCAGACCCACCATACTTGCTCCGGACACTGCGAGAGGGCTGTACAAGCAATGATCACACGCACGGCACAGCGGACACACCAGGAACCGCGGTGTTGGCCGTCGAATGGCGCTAGCTGCGCAGCATTTGTGCACCGCCGCCGTCAGTGTCAGCCAGTTTGCCGTGGCATACGGAGCTCCATCGCAGTCTTTAACACTGGTAGCATGCCGCGACGGCGTGGACGTGAACCGTATGTGCAGTTGACGGACTTTGAGCGAGGGCGTATAGTGGGCATGCGGGAGGCCGGGTGGACGTACCGCCGAATTGCTCAACACGTGGGGCGTGAGGTCTCCACAGTACATCGATGTTGTCGCCAGTGGTCGGCGGAAGGTGCACGTGCCCGTCGACCTGGGACCGGACCGCAGCGACGCACGGATGCACGCCAAGACCGTAGGATCCTACGCAGTGCCATAGGGGACCGCACCGCCACTTCCCAGCAAATTAGGGACACTGTTGCTCCTGGGGTATCGGCGCGGACCATTCGCAACCGTCTCCATGAAGCTGGGCTACGGTCCCGCACACCGTTAGGCCCTCTTCCGCTCACGCCCCAACATCGTGCAGCCCGCCTCCAGTGGTGTCGCGACAGGCGTGAATGGAGGGACGAATGGAGTCGTGTCGTCTTCAGCGATGAGAGTCGCTTCTGCCTTGGTGCCAATGATGGTCGTATGCGTGTTTGGCGCCGTGCAGGTGAGCGCCACAATCAGGACTGTATACGACCGAGGCACACAGGGCCAACACCCGGCATCATGGTGTGGGGAGCGATCTCCTACACTGGCCGTACACCACTGGTGATCGTCGAGGGGACACTGAATAGTGCACGGTACATCCAAACCGTCATCGAACCCATCGTTCTACCATTCCTAGACCGGCAAGGGAACTTGCTGTTCCAACAGGACAATGCACGTCCGCATGTATCCCGTGCCACCCAGTGTGCTCTAGAAGGTGTAAGTCAACTACCCTGGCCAGCAAGATCTCCGAATCTGTCCCCCATTGAGCATGTTTGGGACTGGATGAAGCGTCGTCTCACGCGGTCTGCACGTCCAGCACGAACGGTGGTCCAACTGAGGCGCCAGGTGGAAATGGCATGGCAAGCCGTTCCACAGGACCACATCCAGCATCTCTACGATCGTCTCCATGGGAGAATAGCAGCCTGCATTGCTGCGAAAGGTGGATATACACTGTACTAGTGCCGACATTGTGCATGCTCTGTTGCCTGTGTCTATGTGCCTGTGGTTCTGTCAGTGTGATCATGTGATGTATCTGACCCCAGGAATGTGTCAATAAAGTTTCCCCTTCCTGGGACAATGAATTCACGGTGTTCTTATTTCAATTTCCAGGAGTGTATATATATATATATATATATATATATATATATATATATATGTGTGTGTGTGTGTGTGTGTGTGTGTAAGAGAGAGAAAGAGATAGAGAGAGAGAGAGAGAAAGAGAAAGAGAGAAACGTCTCTGAACCTGAAATTAATCGTAACTCAGGCGCAGCCTTCAGACGTAGTGCTGAACTTAGTGTGGACAGCATACTTACTAATGCTTTAATTGATTAGCTCCTTACGGTGGCAAATTGACATAATATTACCATTAAAAGAAAATGGTTGTGATAACGAACTCATGACTCAAATATTTGAATAATGGTATGGTTTATTATTAAGCACATATGAATGTTAAAGCAGCAAAACACAGTTATCTGTAGCACTAATCAACGCTCTGAATTGCCTAAGTTACTGAAAAAGGCAGAGTTGCACCAAATCTCGGATCTAATTCTGTGTAACAGGCACAGTAGCCTGACTGTGATGATCACGGTGATAGTGTGACTGGAACCAACGCCCAAGACTCCTATCGATCTGAGGAAGAGCAGAATAAATGAGCCAGTGTTAGCTATCTTGCAAGTGAACTCTACACTCTCGGTTTCCCTAATATGCCACAGTTGTAAGCGATGCTTACCATATTCTTCACTGAACTGCGAGCACAGTGGAGACGCAGCGACTCTGCCACTTGACAGCACAGCCATGATCTACCCTCTTTTATCCACTCCATAATTGTAGCTGCATCAGCCTTTGCGTCTCATTTGTATTCTGATCACCACCTTATGTGTCCCTAGTGACTCCTTTACTGTTGTTTGTGTTGTCCCCATCCTTTCATCATCATTCATGAAAGTGGCAAGTTTGGACTGAGCAATGATTGGGAATTTGTATGGGAACTGATAACCACGCAGTTGAGCGCCCCAAAAACCAAACATCATCATCCTTTTTCTGAATCTCTAAAAATGTAGCTTCAACCAGTCTTCTACAAAGTTGCCAGTGCCGCCCAGTGGCGTAATTGTTTCATAGCCAAGATTTCAAGCTGGAAAGTAAAACACCAATCGCCAACAAGCCAATGAATTTTCTAAAAGCTTGCTGTCACGTCCTCCTGATGTCACAGCAAACACTCCCATTGGTGCTTATTCTGCTAGGTTTGTTACCAGTAGGTTCGAACAATACGTAAATGTTACAGAGATACTTCAGGAACTAAAATGGGGATCCCTAGATGAAAACACTTTTTGGAAAACACTATTGAGAAAATTTAGAGAACCAGCATTTTAAGCTGGCTGCCGAACGATTCCGCTCTCGTGAACATACATCGTACGCCGCGCGTAAGAACCACGAAGATAAGAGACAAGAAATTAGCGGTCATACGGAGGCATACAGACAGTCGTTTTTCCATAGCTCTATTTGCGAGTGGATCAGGAGAGGAAATGACAAGTAATGACTTAGGGTAGCCTCCGCCAGGCACCTTATGGTGGCTTGCAGAGTATCTATGTAGATGTAGATGTAGATGTAGATGCAGATGTAGATGTCAGATAGCCTCACATTACAGGTCCCGTGAAAACTTAAGAAAGCTTGCTACAAGGCTAGTAGCCAACTCTGTTCCAGTATCCACTTGTAAAGTGGGTCAGAGCTGTTTTTGGGGTTTTTAGAAAATCCAGGAGATGACTCATGTACCTATTTCCATCTTTTGGAACAAAGACCTTTTTATGACGGCCACCCACTGATTATGATGTAATTGGAAAATGGCATGGCTGCCTGCATTCCGTGAGCCAAAGAGACTTCCATCTCCTAGTCAGGATATGAGAGCCTTCCTGCAATATCTTCCACATTTCTGCAAAGCTCAGTGCAACTCTAACAGCCCTGGCTCATTCTGCTGGGCTTCACCATGTGACACTTGTCTCATGTTCCTAGCTTGCCTCACTTCTAAAGTAAGCCTACAGTGTGTTCAAAATAAGTTGCGACTTTTGATATACTGGGCGAGTAGAGGGAAGTGTGGTTGCCAATGTGTGCCGAGAGCGTCAGCGGGCGGCAATAAAGCCACGCCTACATGAGGTCACAAACTTTAGCGGTCGCTAGGAAAACATTCTTCGGCCGTAAAGAAACAATAGTAATGAACACAGCAGTTAAATCAATGATCTTCTATACATACTCACAGTTATGGTGCAAGTGGAGCGAACTCAAGAGACGAAATGTCACTGTCCTCTTCCTCAGAACTGGTACCAGCGCTGACTGACAGTATCATCTCTTCAATCTGTTCATCCAGCAGCCCTTCACAGAATCCAATCCCCCTCATATACCTTTTCCATTTGGCTGACAGCTGGAGGCCAGCCATGTGGGATAGCACTTGCAAAGATTTCTTTTGTCAGATTTCCAACGTCACTGAGCATAAACTTCTTGTTTTTGGCCACACTACCTTTCACCTGCAGCCATAAGTTCTCAATCGAATTGAAATCAGCGTGATATGGAGGAAGCCTATTTATGCCCTTTATCGGTAACCAGTTCGTCGACCTAACAGCGTGGAGTTTTTGGCTTGTAAAGCGCAACAATTTCCATTAACTCTGCCTTACTCAGGCCAGATAAAAGTTTATCCGCTGCAACATTTCTTTGCACTCAGACCAAAACATCGGCTTTCCTCCACTGCATTGTCGGAGCTTTATCTATCACAACAGTGTGTTATGGCGCATCCCGGCGGGGTCAGGGACTTTCTCTGCTTCGTGATGACTGGGTGTTGTGTGATGTCCTTAGGTTAGTTAGGTTCAAGTAGTTCTAAGGTCTAGGGGACTGATGACCATAGATGTTAAGTCCCATAGTGCTCAGAGCCATTTTTTGTTATGGCGCATTGTCCATTACTATTATCGTATTTGGAGGAATATTCTGCAGCAGAACCTCAGAAAACCACTCCATGATAACTTTGCCATTCATTTTCTCGTGATAGTCGCTTTGCTACCTGGAACGGAACAGCAATAAACAGTTCGCAATGAAGCCACGAGCAGAGCCAGCACTGACTGCGACTATCCTGCAACTCTTGCCTATCGATGCTTTTGTCGTGTCTTGTGCTGTGCTATCCATCCACCCCTTTGTCAATGCGTGACACAAATTAACCCACGTCTCGACCAGCCACACAATGTATTTGAACGAAACGCTGCTCATTGTACACAGATATCGGCTTCTCCAGGCCACTATGTCACTTCTCTCGATGATAAATGTCAGAGACGAAAACGTGCCGGAAACCAAGCTCGTGTAAACAATTTCCAAGTGACGACCTGCTCCCACGGAACAGCTATTCTTTGAAGCTGAAAAGAAGTTTATTTAAACTAGGACTGTACTGATAATAAGCATACACATTATCTCTGAATTGCATCCTGCTGGAATGCGTCCATCTTCGTTGCCCGTCTGTCATCTTTTGAAAAAAAAAATTCAAATGTGTGTGAAATCTTATGGGACTTAACTGCTATGGTCATCAGTCCCTAAGCTTACACACTACTTAACATAAATTATCCTAAGGACAAACACACACACCCATGCCCGAGGGAGGACTCGAACCTCCGCCGGGACCAGCCGCACAGTCCATGACTGCATCGCCTTAGACCGCTAGGCTAATCCCGCGCGGCTTGTCATTTTTTCTTGCCTGGAGTTTCTAACAAAGGATGACCTAGTGTTGCTTTTTTACTCGCATCTTCTTTCCTTTCCTGCTCCTTGCCAATTCACAGCACCGTAGACGGATGAATGTTAAGTGCAGTGTTCTGTCCACCACTCTTGCATCATCTAAAATCGGACCGCAGGTACTGCATGCGAATTCAAAATAAATGCGCACAGAGCACACACATTCGCGACCTTGTCCACGGATCGCGATTCCCCTCCCACAGCTCGTTATCTTCACAGCCGGTGAACGTCTTCTTGGACACCCTTTTTTATTGCGAATCTCGTCTTCAGACACACTGCACTGTTATTATCAACGCAACGCTAACACAAAATCCTTCATTCACAGCATCTACCCATTGCAGAACACTTCAGCAACGAAAAAAAAAACACTTTACAAAGAGAGTTAACGAACACAGAAGCATCTAAAGCGTGACACCTCGTGGTACTGTTTATCACCGGGGTGGCAACTGGGGCGCTTTACCAACCGAACCGCTGGCAG
The DNA here is from genome assembly GCF_021461385.2 of Schistocerca piceifrons. Lineage (NCBI taxonomy): Eukaryota > Metazoa > Arthropoda > Insecta > Orthoptera > Acrididae > Schistocerca > Schistocerca piceifrons. The sequence goes on from NC_060141.1 coordinate 746,448,182, forward strand.
CGTGGTAGGGAAAGCTGGCTCGCCATTGGTGTTACCTGGGCAACGGCGTCACTTCCCCTTCGGTGAGCGAACGTCAAAGGTCGCAACTAATTTTAAACGCAGTATAGAAAGCAACTGAAAGTATGCAACAGTAAGTTACATGCAAGAAAATTGTTGTTGTTGTTGTTGTTGTTGTGTTAACTCAAGAGACTAGTTTGATGCAGCTCTCCATGCTACTCTGTCCTGTGCAAGCTTCTTCATCTCCCAGTACCTACTGCAACATACATCCTTCTGAATCTGCTTAGTGTATTTATCTCTTGGTCTCCCTCTATGATTTTTACCCTCCACGCTGCCCTCCAATACTAAATTGGTGATCTCTTGATGCCTCATAACATGTCATACCAACCGATCGGTTCTTCTAGTCAAGTTGTGCCACAAACTCCTCTTCTCCCCAATTCTATTCAATTCCTCCTCATTAGTTATGTGATCTACCCATCTAATATTCAGCATTCTTCTGTAGCACCACATTTCGAAAGCTTCTATTCTCTTCTTGTCCAAACTATTTATCGTCCATGTTTCACTTCCATAGATGGCTACACTCCACACAAATACTTTCAAAACAGACTTCCTGGCACTTAAATCCATACTCGACGTTATCAAATTTTTCTTCTTCAGAAACGCTTTCTTTTCCATTACCAGTCTACATTTTATATCCTCTCTACTTCGACCATCATCAGTTATTTTGCTCCCAAAATAGCAAAACTCCTTTACTACTTTAAGTGTCTCATTCCCTAATCTAATTCCCTCAGCATCACTCGACTTAATTCGACTACATTGCATTATCCTCGTTTTGCTTTTGTTGATGTTCATCTTATATCCTACTTTCAAGACACTGTCAATTCCGTTCAACTGCTCTTCCAAGTCCTTTGCTGTCTCTGACAGAATTACAGTGTCATCGGCGAACCTCAAAGTTTTTATTTCTTCTACATGGATTTGATTTACCTACTCCGAATTTTTCTTTTCTTTCCCTTACTGCTTGCTGAATGTACAGATTGAATAACATCCGGGATAGGCTGCAAACCTGTCTCACTCCCTTCCCAACTACTGCTTCCCTTTCATGTTGCTCGACTCTTATAACTACCATGTAGTTTCTGTAAAAATTGTAAATAGCCTTTCGCTCCCTGTATTTTACCCCTGACACCTTCAGAATTTGAAAGAGAATATTCCAGTCAACATTGTCAAAAGCTTTCTCTAACTCTACAAATGCTAGAAACGTAGTTTTGCCTTTCCTTAATCTATCTTCTAAGATAAGTCGTAGGGTCAGTATTGCCTCAAGTGTTACAGTATTTCTACGGAATCCAAACTGATCTTCCCTGAGGTCGGCTTCTACCAGTTTTTCCATTGGTCTGTAAAGAATTCGCTTTAGTACTTTGCAGTCGTGACTCATTAAACTGATATTTCGGTAATTTTCATATCTGTCAACACCTGCTTTCTTTGGGATTGGAATTATTATATTCTTCTTGAAGTCTGGGGGTATTTCGCCTGTCTCATACATCTTACTCTCCATTGGTAGAATTTCGTCAGGACTGGCTCTCCCAAGGCTGTCAGTTGTACTAATGGAACGTTGTCTACTATCGGGGACTTGTTTCGACTTAGGTCTTTCAGTGCTCTGTCAAACTCTTCACGCAGTATCATATCTGCAAGAAAATTAAGAAGAAGAAGTGAAATCAGCACATAACAAAACTGTGATAATATGTATTCCCTTAAGGTAATTCAACTCTTCTCCATTTGAATCATTAAAGGTGACCAAAGAATGAAAAGATGCTACACAAAGAATTTGCTACATTTCACACTTACTCATTACGGGTATGTTCTACAGCACGGATTAACTACAAACCCGCTCGCAGAGACAGCTGTGTGTAGCAGGAAGCGAACGTGGAGCACCGTGAGCTTGGCACGCCCACTATCGGCACAGGGCAGAGAGGGGGGAGCCCAATGGTGGTATGAGTGGGAGACAGAACAGTCGCTGCTGATTGTTCGTCACTCAACTCCGCTACCAGCTGCATGGAAATCAGTATATGACATATTATTGCTACAAATTAAACAAATAAAATATATATACACTTGTATAATTTTATTTATGTACAGTTCTACATTTTTCTTGATTTACTTTGTGAGCTGTTGTACAAAAACAAAGCCATTAAAGTGTGTGATTCTCTCTTCTCTTGCATTTTTTTCCGCTTAGCGATAGCTTCTATGTTTGGAGTAATTTTTCTCGTGCATTGTAGCCACTGCGTGGAGTTTAGATCACGATTCAAGAGTGTGTTTCTGAGGGAGGTCTTATTATTTTTCATTACGGAGAACAACTGTCCACAAACATACGTCGAACTGAACACTGATATCATTGTAGCCAACTGTTTGTGGAAAAGAGGAAATCTACGCTGAGGGAAGTGTCTATAGAATTCTCGTACTGGCGTTTGTTTTTGTATTCTCTGTCACACTTCACGACAATAATTTCAAGTCGTAGTTCAGAACGATTCTCTTCAATATTCGCTGAATATGGAGAGGGGAACAAATCAAAAACACTATGCAGTTCCATCAAATCTAGGAAACATTGTAAAATTCTTCGTTAAGGGATACTAAAACGTTGACAGTTCTTGTTAACAACAGCACTTACACGAACGATAATTTCGGGAAATGAGCTTGATTTTCCAGCTGCCATTTCCTGTGTGTAACGTTTCGGGTAATTCCTCGCACAGGGGATTGAGGTGTGAAGACATTGTCTGTCTTATATACAACCGACTCGTGGTTGCTGCTACTAGCTGGCACAGCTGTCAAAGCTGACGCTCCCGTATTTTGCAGCTGGCGTTTGTCCCTTGATGTCACGACTGAAAAGTGCACGCGCATTTTCCTCACTCCCCACGACGCCGCAGCTGCTGTGTTCTCAAGTAAGATCTTGAGAAGGCGCGAGTGCTCGTCCTAAGAATCTGCGAGTTGTTAAGCCCTTTACTAGACAAATAATGTAAAAGCTACTCTCTTAAATACTTTAATTTCAATTGAATACTTAGTCCTTAACGCATAACCATTACCATGGAACATTTTATACAAATCTGGAAAACTTTATTTCGTGTGGATTTTTTTTTTTTTTTTTTAATTTCAGAAAACGACTATGGCACGTTAAAGTGAATATGTCATTTAAAAATGGAATAAGGAAGTATACTAAACTCTAGAGATAGCTAGAAGCGGAAGTCTGAAGTGTTCCAAGACGCAACACCCTTCGCCACACATGCTGGATGCCACTCAGCACTGTCCACTGTAATTTTAAGGCTGCACACTATCGCGACAGTACCCACCATCTTATTCTCCAGCATCATGCTGACGATGGTTTCGTAGTTCAAGATGCTGCTGCAGTAAAGCAAGTCTCACATGGAGTAAGTTTCTCTGCAAGTTTGCTAGATGGCGTGCATGGCTGCAAGCGAGCAGGTGGAGGTGACTGCCACCTCACACGCTTGACCTCTGATGGCCAGTTCCCACTAGGGCTGCCATGGAAATGCCATCAGTGGCGCGGCATAGCTGGCTCTGCAGCATGGTTTTCCCGTGTTGAAAGGCGACTGCTACTGTTTGCCGCGCTGCAGGTCCGCACCGCCAATCACAGAACGCACTGACCGTGATGTCAGGTGGAGAACCCTGGCTGAACGAACTTTCGCCAAAGTCTGACGCGGACGCGGCGGCAACTATGAAATACTTATCGTCCCATCTCAAGGTAACTATTCGGTGAAAAAATTTTATTCTCCATCACCTTACAGCCTGGCAGCTTTGCTTGATAAAGAATTGAGTTTATTTTCGCTGTTTGTCCTGGTTACTTGCTGTTATCAAAGTAAACCACTATACGAAATTTTGCTGAGTGTTCAGACGTAAAGACACATTGCATAGACATTGCGTATAGTTCATTTTAGATAATACATTATTGTGTATGAAAATATCCAACGTATCGAAATTGTTTTTAAAGTTGAGGGCAGAAAGATAGCTATCACCGTTCTCGAGATGCTGAATGACATGTCGGCGGATCGGACTCGCCGGGGATGTGTGCGGGTCGCTGCGATGCGAGCGATACTCTGCCCAGATCATCGTAAATCGTGTGGTTGTATCAGCCCCAGATCTCATAAGCGGTTCAAGATATCCAAAACGTGGCTTATTGCAAATGATAGCTCGTAAACAATCACGGATTCTGTCACATAATGAGTATGCAAATACTGTTCATCTCTCGAGGTGTGAAAGTAACTATAGTTTTGCACAGTAGTTCGATAAACCTTTTTAAACGGCGTGTAATACCACATGAAATGGAAAGTATCGTGACATGGAACACATTAATATTTTCAGTATTCTATATAGACCTACCAAAGTTTCACTTTCTACTTAAAGGCATTTTCAGTAGAATCTGGAATTATATACTCATAGTTGTAGATTGCAAAACAGTTCGTGTCTTATTTTTTATATGAATAAAGTGAGTCCTTACAGTTAATCAAGTTTCTGGTTGTTGCCTGCATTTCCTCCGATTTGGTCACAAGCTGGAGGATGCAGTATAACTTCACTTTCCAAACATAAGCACAAATTCACAACTTTTTTCTTCACAATTTTCGTGTTCTTTGCGCTAAATGGTGTGGAGCACAATTATTCTTCTCTCACTAGCTGCACATAATTTTGCCAAAAACTGTTATTCAAAGACGTAACTACACTGTGTTCACTTTATGTCTCTTCCTATTTGGTTTGTTTATGTGCAAGTTGCCAATGTAACGAAGTATATGCTGAGAACTAACGTCTGTGTTGTGTGGCTAATCAGTGCAAAATGTAGAAAGTTAAATGTGGATGCAATAGCTGTTAGTGTTAGCCTGATTTGAGTTTTGGTTTGAATGTTTTATGCAGGATTTCATGTAAGAGTAAAGTCACTGTTTATATCAATAGATAAAATAGTAGAAAAACAATTCAAAAGATGATTATTGTAAGAATATTAGCATACACCACCTTTCTCCTCACTATTACATGAACCCTTCACAAAACAATTAAACCAAAACGCAGATCATCTGGAAGCCAAAATTATCACTCTCTAACAGCTATTACATTCACATTCAGCTTTCTACAACTCGCCCTGACTAACCACAATTTACTTCGTTAGGCTGGCAAACATGTACATAAACAAACCAGACAAGAAGAGAGATAAAATGAAAACAGTGTAGTTACGACTTTAAATCACTTTTTTGTAAAATATCCGCAGCTAGTGACAGTTGAATGATATTGCTCCTCAGCAGTTAGCGCAAAGAACACGAAAATTGTGAAGAAAAAAGTTTGTAACGTGAAAATGTGTTTATGTCTCGCTAGTGATGTTATAGTGCGACATACAGCATTTGATAGGATGGGTGTAAACCCAAACGCCATCCAGAAACTTGAAACTCGATTAATTGTAAGTAATTACATATTCAAGTAAAAAAATATGTAAAACGTTTTATAATCTATAAAAATCGCATATCAAAAGAAAACTGTATCATTCCTAGATTCCACTTAAAATACCATAAAGTAAAAGGCGAAACGCGTCTGGAACAAATAAAATATATCGCAACAGGAGAAAGGCATTTGTTATTTACAAAACGAATATTTCTGTGCTTGTTCTGGATGACGGCCACGCAAACAGATTTGTCTCTAATTATTTCGTTTTGTCTTAAGAGATTTTGTTTACTTGCAACGTTTAGAACACTTTATAATTATATGTAATAACACCAGATTGCCAATTATTCATCCCGTTGTTGTTGTGGTCTTCAGTCCTGAGACTGGTTTGATGCAGCTCTCCATGCTACTCTATCCTGTGCAAGCTTCTTCATCTCCCAACATCGCTAAAATTGTCCTTACGGGCAGGATGTATAGCCTCTGAAAAGACAATTTCTTTTACCGAAAGATTTTACATACCTGATCGAATCTTTGTGTCAAACACCTTTGCATAGAGCACCAAATATTATATTCTTCAATATCCATGTAATCTCACTGATACCAGTCCTGATAGTAGTTATAATCAGTCATAATATTTGGTCTCACAGTTACCATTTCAGGTGTTGTGATACAACTGCCGATTCTATATTTGATTTTCATTAACATGCTTTCCCGACAAAAAACAGTTTCATACGACGTTATGGCATCCTTAATAGTCTTGATAACGGCCACACGATATTTGACGTCAACAGAAATGCCTCCCCTGCACAAGAAACGTATGGCAGCATATGCAGAACTGCAGTACGACATGTTTGCCATCGATAACTTCCGCACATTTTGAGAACCGCCAGTGCATTCGAAAGTCATGGACAATACATAACTACTAGTTGGTTGTTGATTCATAAAGGAATGCATGTCTTATGGAAAATGCCCCAAATTTTAGGGTTGCCGAAACAGTAATTCAAACTTATCATTTACTGACAGTCATCATAAGAAAACTGCACTAAAATTGTAACTTTTTTCTAATATAAGGCAATTTGCATTGAATGACTGGCATGTATACACAAGTACATCACAAGTGATATGTACTAGACGCTATATTATACAAATATTCTGGAAATATATACGCAGTTGACCCAGTTAATTAAAAGGTATTGCTCGTTGCTGCTGGGTTGCGCTAACAAGAAATACACTACTGGCCATTAAAATTGCTACACCACGTTGATGACGTGCTAAAGAAGCGAAATTTAACCGACAGGAAGAAGATGCTGTGATATGCAAATGATTAGCTTTTCAGAGCATTCACACAAGGTTGGCGCCGCTGGCGACACCTACAACGTGCTGACATGAGGAAAATTTCTAACCGATTTCTCATACACAAACAGCAGTTGACCGGCGTTGCCCGGTGAAACGTTGCTGTGATGCCTCATGTGAGAAGGAGAAATGCGTATCATCACGTTTCCGACTTTGATAAAGGTCGGATTGTAGCCTATTGCGATTGCTGTTTATCGTATCGCGACATTGCTGCTCGCGTTGGTCGAGGTCCAACGACTGTAGGCAGAATATGGAATCGGTGGGTTCAGGAGGGTAATACGGAACGCTGTGCTGGATCCCAACGGACTCGTATCACTAGCAGTCGAGATGACAGGCATCTTATCCGCATGGCTGTAACGGATCGTGCAGCCACGTCTCGATCCCTGAGTCAACAGATGGGGACGTTTGCAAGACAACAACCATCTGCACAAACAGTTCGACGATGTTTGCAGCAGCATGAACTATCAGCTCAGAGACCATGGCTGCAATTACCCTTGACGCTGCATCACAGACAGGAGCGCCTGGGATTGTGTACTCAACGACAAACCGGGGTGTACGAATGGCAAAACGTCATTTTTTCGGATGAATCCAGGTTCTGTTTACAGCATCGTGATGGTCGCATCCGTGTTTGGCAACATCCCAGTGAACGCACATTGGAAGCGTGTATTCGTCATGGCCACACTGGCGTTCCACTCTGCGTTATGGTATGGGGTGCTATTGGTTACACGTCTCGGTCACCTCATGTTCGCATTGATGGCACTTTGAACAGTGGACGTTACATTTCAGATGTGTTGCGACCCGTGGCTCTACCCTTCATTCGATCCTTGCGAAACCCCACATTTCAGTAGGATAATGCACGACGGCATGTTGCAGGTCCTGTACGGGCCTTTCGGGATATAGAAAATGTTCCACTGTTGCCCTGGCCAGCACATTCTCCAGATCTCTCACCAACTGAAAACGTCTGGTCAATGGCGGCCGAGCAACTGGCTCGTCACAATAAGCCAGTCAGCACTCTTGATGTACTGTGGTATAGTGTTGAAGCTGCATGGGCAGCTGTACCTGTACACGCCATCCAAGATGTGTTTGACTCAATGTCCAGGCGTATCGAGGCCGTTATTACGGCCAGAGGTGGTTGTTCTGGGTACTGATTTCTCAGGATCTATGCACCCAAATTGTCAAATGAATACCCGTTTATCATCTGCATTTGTTAATGGCCAGTAGTGTATAATTCGTTATTTGTTTGTTGTGGTGTTCAGCCTTAAAACTGTATTGACATAGCGCTCCACGCTAGCCTATCCAGTGTAGACGACTTCATCTCAACGTAACTACAGCATGCCACATCCATTCGAATTTGCTTACCGTAGTTTACAGCTTTGCCTCCATTTCTCGATGCCTCAGAATAAGTCCCATCACGTAATTCCTTCCTTGAGACAAGTTGTCCCATATATTCCTTTTTCTTCTCATTTGATTCAGGATGTCATTATTATTTACATATTTTACATATCACACCTTCAGCATTATTACTATAGCAGCACATTTCGAAAGCATTCATTGTCTTCTTGACAGACCTGTTTATCGTCTACATTTCTCTTACATACAAGGCTATAGTGCACACAATAAAATACTTCCCAACATTTAATTCAATATTCTATGTCAACAAAGTTTTCTTTTTCAGAAACGCTTTTTCTAGCCAATGTCAGTCTTCATTTTATATCCTCTCTACTTCTGCATTCTCAACTACTGTGTCCCTTTCAACTCCTTGAAGTGATACAACTCCAGTCCAGTTTCTGTACAATTTGTAGGTAATCTTGTGTCCCTGTGTTTTATCCCTTTTACCGCCAGAGCTTCATAGAGTGTATTTTAGTCAAGACTGTCAAAAGGTTCTCTAAATATACAAATGCTATAAACACAGGTTTTCCTTTCTTCAGTCTGCTTCTAGGATAAGTAGTAGGATCAGTATTGCCATATATGTTCAGTCGTTTCACAGGAACCTGACATTGTGCTCACGTTAGTTTGTAGAGCCCCTACCTCTCCTCTAAATAATTCTTCCACCTTATAGACTTTTCTATTTTGCTTAGTTCTGGCTTGCCATCTAAGCTCTTTGTATTCATACAGTTGCTCGAATGCTTCTTTTTTGTTTTTATTTTTTTAATTTAATTTTGGTATCTGACGTTTCTAAGCCCAAAACCGCAAAGCAAATTTCAAAAGCCTTGAATTTTCCCGGCAGACATTCTTCATTAGGACTTTCTAGCAATGTCATTTTCTAACATCTGTATTCGCTAGGACCTACGTCATTTGCTGCCTTTATAATTTTCCCCTACTGTCAATTAAATGCAATATATAATCTATTATCTAAGGATTTCTACTGGATTTTCTCCCATTTCCATCATCTGTTGCCTTCACCACTTATTCTCTTTGAGTCAGTTTTTGTCTAGTGATCACTTTAAGATTATCTACGAACTCTCGGTCTTAACTTATTTAGGTTCCATCTCGATAATCAGTTACGTTTTGCTATCGCTTTAGTTGTAAATTGCAATTCATAACCAATAAGTTGTCATCAGTCTGCATCTACACCAAGAAACGTCTTACAATTTAAAATCTGATTTGGAAAACTGTGTTCTACAAATGCATCCTTCTTTTATGATTTTGAAGTGTTGGCGATGATTAAATAATGCACTGTGCAAATCTGTACCAGGTGTCTTCCCCTTCTATTCCTTCCCCTGAGCACATCTTCACCTGTTTCCTCTTGTTACCCCTGCGAACGAATTCCAGTCCCTTATCACATTTTAAATTTTTGTCTCATTTAATAACCTGAAAAATTTGTTATGTCACATTGTACATTCTTTCAATCCATTCTCATTACCTGTGGTGGTGTTAGACATGTTCACGTGTACCACTGTGGTAGGTGGGTGTTGGGGTTATACCTGTCTTGGCTATGATAAAGTTAATGGCGTTTTAGAGATGGAGTTGAGTATTTTGACATTACTTCATGATTGTTTCAAAACCTAACAAGTAGAAAGGTAATGAGGGTATAAGCACAATTTGTTAGTGCGAGTTGCCTACATTGTGAGCAAACATGACAAGTCCTTAACCTACTGTTCTTCTAAATGGATTGTGCCCCCTGGGGATAATCCTTCCTTCCAAAAAATCCCTCGAACCTTCCTCTACCCTACCCCTCACCTTACTCCTCCCGTACCCCTCTGGGGACTCCCTTACTAATATGAGCACACTTTTGGTATCAAATCAAGTGAAAAATTAATTAAATCAATCAATTCGTTGACCTCTCCCTTCCAGAAAACCCCAAGCAACTCTCTCCCCTCCCACACCTGGAAATCGGCAAGAAAAAGAGTCTGTTGAGTGGCTTTTTGGTGGGGAATCGATTCTAGTGCATGGAATATTGTTTTAACAATTTCTGATAGACAAGAAAATATGTGGAATCTTTTTTATTTAAACAGTTTATGGGATACAAGACAGTATCAGGAATACAGTTTATTTATTTATTTAATAAATTTGTCTGTAAACTGACTGCACTGTATGGAATACTGTTTATTTAAACATTTTGAGAGGGAAAAGGCAGTAAGTAATGTTTAAATAGTTACAGCACTTTTTTTATTCCGGTCACACAAGGAATACTGTCAACATAACTCACTGCACGTAATTACACTATCAAAAATCTCTTGCGCTGAATGCAGGGCATTGCACGCCAGACTGACTGCTTCACAATCTCCGCACATGCAGAATTCACTACACCCACTCTGGCTGCGTGACTGACAGACTAGACATCGCGCTAATCCACGGACGTAACCGTCAGATGGCGGCAATTGTCTGATACTGACACCTAAGAAATTCCGTCGAAACACGTGCTCTCTCCTTCTCAAGTGGCCACATCCTGTTATGTGCCACTACCAGGATTGCAAGTGCCATTAGTTGCACTCTGACTGAACTGCAAATAAATCTGCCAATGGATGTCTTGGAAATATTCCCTCACTCCATCAGATTGATTTACTAGTTAATTAAACCCATACCCTTTGTGTGGGACAGTTTGTCCTTGCTTCTTTTTGGTGGATACTAGGAGTGGAATATCTGGCAGGATTCGATCGCATAGCTGCCCTATTTTCAAACCCTACTGGATTTGTTTCTCCTTGCCTCTTATGGATACTGACACATTTAGGTCATTTGGTGGCAAGTCCATTACATGGGAGGTAGAGACACTTAAACCATGATCCATTAGGTAGCAGTAGTCGTCATGGATAGATATCAGCGATCACTGAAACATTCATACATCTCACGTGCTCATGTCACGATGTTCACACGGAATGCGGAAATAATCTGCTGCCGCAACAGCAGCCACAGACATGGATGCACGTGTAGGCCAGTGTGCACCATCCCCATGGGTAATTGGAATGGTAGGAATTTGGATGATATCAATACGTCCAGTGCCAACACTTTTTAGTGATCGATATTGAATCGCTCAATTTTTCACGGAGAATACATTCAACATAAATGATAGTGGATACAGCTCAATGTGTACTGAGTATTAGTTCGCTGTCCAGCTAAGACTTCACCTGGAGCTGCAGGCTAGAACCGGCTATGCCCGCATCTCGTGGTCGTGCGGTAGCGTTCTCGCTTCCCACGCCCGGGTTCCCGGGTTCGATTCCCGGCGGGGTCAGGGATTTTCTCTGCCTCGTGATGGCTGGGTGTTGTGTGCTGTCCTTAGGTTAGTTAGGTTTAAGTAGTTCTAAGTTCTAGGGGACTGATGACCATAGATGTTAAGTCCCATAGTGCTCAGAGCCATTTGAACCATTTTTAGAACCGGCTAGCCGATTGGCTGGAACTCTCCTTTATACCTGCCTCTCTCAAGAGCCTTAAGCTGGAAATGCTCATTCGTTCTAGCCACAGGCTACATATGCCATGTGCCCAAATGCCAAACGGTGCCATCCTAGGAAACCAGCCACATATTTATCTCTGTAATTATATTTAAAAAATATGATTAGAGGCCCCATCTGATGACATTCGATATTAAGCGATGAATCGGAAATAACCTCCTTCTGATAGCCGTGGCTCTGGAATTATCAGTATCGATATCCTTTTATGACTGGACATAACTTTCCCATAAAATCCTTCAGCACCCTTAAGGCTATGAATGTGCTGAAATTACAATCTCCCACATCAAAACCATTCCACTCTTATGACTGGACACAGTCATCTTCATTGCCTATGTCAAAACTATGACCACAGTAACTTTACATCTCAACACAAACTTTATAAGCCTGCTGATCACTGCAAATGTATCACATATCCCGTAGTAAGTATAATACTTCGTCACTAACTGAATGCTGGTGGCACCAAATAATACTCAGCGAACATCCGTGATGGATGGACATGATTCATTTGTTTTTCTTGCGAGTGGTACCAACGTGTCTCAGGAAGAGAAACATAACAGTCTCATAAGCGGCAAGCTGTTAAAAACACGATCGCAACGAGCATGTCATTGTCACCCGCATAAAAAGCAGTCTTGGTTCTACACACACACACACACACACACACACACACACACAAGTATCGCTAACGATATCCATGTTAAAAACTATACGTTTTATAAATCGAGGCATGGTATTGCTTCCTAATGAAGAAGTCTTCTACACAATTACCACGACAGTGAATAACGACGGTGATCGTGGGGTGTAAACACATCAAAAGTGTTGGTGCATGTCGCCAGCGGTGTAAGCTCGTAATGAAATCACCCTTTATCACTAAATAGAAAGTGATTCGCCTAAGGACCGTGGTATTAAGCTGATATTTGCAACTCCCTCATGCCATTGATAGATATTTCTTACAATAACGAACAGCATTACAGCATTTGTAATTCATTCTATATCAATGCCATGCAGACAGTGTAACAGAGGTTCTGCTATACATCCATGGGCTATAGGCGATGGAGGATAATGAGAATGATCACATACTGTAGATGGTGTGCTATTTGAAGAATCACTTAAAAATGAAGCTCTAGGTTGAAGTCATAAGAAATGTACAAAATCCTATTATCAATAAATTGGCTTCTCATATCTATTTTCACACCTTCTGGCAGAAATAGTGTCTGCAATTTGGAATGAAGTCTCTCCATTAAACCACATACTTGCATTGGATCCTATGGAGATGTCTTGTAATAGTTACAGCCACTGGTGAGTCATATTCGTGGCACCCTCATATCTTGGGAAGAGTCACCTTTTTCATATCTATCTGCTGAGCGACCCATACAGTAAATTTCAAACATGGTTTTATTAGACAGTCCGTCTGCATCTTGTAACTCTGCCTCAGTCTCTGCCTCGCCCTCCCTGCCGCTTTGTCTATGTGATGGACCCAGTTTAAGTCAGAATTGAGCAGAACTCGCAGAACACTATATCCTCCATCTTCTGCATCCATGGAGATACAGCATGAGCTAAGGCAAGAAGACCTTATTTTGACCACTTGGTGGAAATAGGATCATTTTGTCGTAGCTCTGCCAACTGTGTACAATGTGTAAGAACAGCGCCAAACGAAGCTTTCTCTTGCAACACTAGGTAGCAGAAAGGACAGTGTGACTAGCTGCAGTAGTGTTTCTTATCAGGAAAGTTAGGAAGACTCCACATCGTGTGGGAACTGTAAGCAGGATGAGGACTTTGCTAATGCATTGTGATGAGTTTCCAAATTGCATACAGGTACTGCTTCCCTTAGGATGCATTCAGGCCTGTCACCCAAACGTTCGCTCTATCCCCATTATTTTGTAGCATCCAACAGAGAAAAAATCTCCACTAATGTTATCTGGTAAATAACTTGATAAAATATTACCACATCCCTCTCTTGTGATACATCGAAAACAAATACGAACTGCGTGCTGACGTAGAGCATATGTGGCGATCCTATAATATATACAGGTAATGGCCGATTGCACAGACCAGCGTAATGTTTCATCACCCGCGCTGTAGAAGGACCACACCTAATATCCCACAGACTATCAGTTGGGAGAGAGAGTCCCTGTGTTGTGTATTCATAAGCAGTTTGATACATTGTTTTTTCTGCTGTAACACACCAAGCAGCGTTCAACTACAGCATTCTACAATGCCACACATTTTGTTTTTCCGCCAAACCTTCGAGATCTGTGTCAGGTGCTAAACTGAGATTAACACGGTTTGATCCATTGGCTCTCACATAAAGCTGGATGTTACATGGTGTAAACTATGCAGCTCCCACAATACACAGGATGACTGAATAGCGGAGTGTTTCCAAACAGCTGCCTGGAGGTGGTGACATCTACATTTAATCTCATATTTGACAGTGATGGTGTAGCTTATGTGTAGGTGTTCCATTTCGATTGTTTCCTTACATTGCAGTCATGTACATGATCACTGTTTCAGCGTTGGCCATCCCCGGAAGGTGTTGCTCCCACAAAGACTGCCTCCAACTTAAACATGTGGTGACAGTCAATCATTATGCAGTAATCAATAGTGTACCAGTGGACAGATGGGATGTAAAAGACAACTCCCATGTACAGTAATGAGACCACCTGGTTTCCTTGGATGACACCGATTGGTGTGCGAGGCTTCTGGCACAGGTAGCCTGTGTCTGGAACAAATGGGCAGTTCCACTTTAAGGCTCTTGTGAGTGGCAGGTACAAAGAAAAGTTCCAGCTGGCTGACTAGTCGGTTCTTGCCCATAGCTGCAGGCATCAGTTCTTCCAGTGACACCTTGTGGATAACTGAAGAGCAAACTAATACTCAGTATGCATTGGACTGTCTGCAATCATGGGTGGTGCATGAATTTTCCATGGAATACTGAGCGATTCAGTATCGATCACTGTCAAGTATTGGTGATGGGCATATTGATATCATCCGAATTCCTACCACTCCAGTTATCCTTGGCTGCCATCCAAGGTTCACTATGGCGTACATGCAAGTCCATGACTGCGACCTCATTCGCAGCGACAGATTATTGCCATGCTGTGTTTACACATCGGGTCATGAACACGCTGGATGTACGAATATTTCAGCAATCTATGACATACAGCTACGACAACTATTGCTGCAGACTATATTGTGGTTTAAATGAGTCATGTTTAGTGCTTCTCAATATGTTGCAGTCGACTCCATCTTGAAATGGTGTTTGATGTTGTCTCTATCGTATCATGCAGTAGCCCCTTGCTCCTTGAGCCATGTGCGGCTCTGGTTGATGCCGTTTGTAGCTTGGCATCTTGTACTAGCAATAGTGGCGTCTTGTTTTCTTAGTGTGTTCACTGGCGCCACTACGTTTGATTACCTGGTCTGTCCATGAGTAGCAGCACCAGCGCTTATCGATAGCATCTAGCTGCCTCTAGTATATCCGGGGGAGTTGGAATGGAGCAGCAGTGAGGTTCAGACAGCCAGTACTCGCCCGACCCCTGGCGACATACATGCACTGTCAGACAGAAGGATGTGGTCGCGTGAGTGCATGACCACGTCGAGGACTGGATTCAGAGAGCTTTAGTTGAATGGGCTGTGATATTCGAGTAGTGCAACTTTCACTTGTATGTGTGTGCGTCTGCCCGTCAAAAAGTTTATGTATTTGTTGTGCAACCAAGACTAGCTGATTATGGCCCCATCCACAATTGTAACACTACACTGCCCAATCCTGAGAACCCAACTCTCACTCCTAATCCGAATTTAGTGGAGAGAACCAACTTAGGCATTATATAGTGCTTTAAAAACCCAATCACAACATCAAATTCCCCACTGATCAATTTATCGTTTCCAATAGTGGTGTTATGAGCACACACACCAGTCCAACCCCTCCACATCGCAGGTTCGAATCCTGCCTCGAGCATGGATGTGTGTGCTGTCCTTAGGTTAGTTAGGTTTAAGTAGCTCTAAGTTCTAGGGGACTGATGACGTCAGATGTTAAGTCCCATAGTGCTCAGAGCCATTTGAACCATTTGAACCAACCCCTCCACAGATTGTTTAAGGTCATAGCATGCAACTAAGCTGAAATTTGAAATTTTCAGTTACCGCCAATATAAGGGGTTTCCGAACAAATGGCTTAATTGTGTCAGTATTCATCAATAGGAGGCAAGGGAAAACAAATCCAGTGGACAGCTGTGGGAAAAAATCCTGCCAATTACACCAAACCCGGTATGTACCAATAGCAAGTAAGGAGAAACACAAAGGTTATCGATTTAATTAATTACTCAATTAAAGTGACAGTGTGAGAGAGTATTTCCAAGACATCTACAGCTGAAGGCTTGCCAATTAAGTGCTGGTTTCTTGGCAGTTTGGTCTAGGTATGACCAACAGTATGTGCAGGTCTGACAGTGACAGGTGACAGGATGAGGCCGCTTGAGAGAGAGAGAGAGAGCACATATGTACTGAAAAGAATTTTTCTGACACCAATATCAAAGGGTTGTTGCCACGCTTTTGTTCAGGGATTAGCATGACATCCGGTCTGGCCCAAGTGGACATAGTGCGGCTTGCACATATGAGAACAGCGAAGCTGTTGGCCTGGTGAGCAATACCCTGCAGTCGCTGTGAAAGATTTTTAACGCTGCAATTACGTGTGGTTAGTTATGTCGACGGTATTCTTTGTGCGATCGAGATAAAAACGGCTGCCAAATGTTTAAGTATTCCACACTGCTTTTTCGCCCTCAAACTGTTTATATAAACAGTATCACATAAAGTGCAATCAGTTTTCCAACAAATTCCTTAAGTAAATAAATAAACTGTATTCTGAACTCTGCCTTTTGATCTATAAATTGTTTAATTAACAATATTCCACCCACTGACTTGTCTGCCAAAATTTGTTTAAGCAATATTCAATACACTGCAATCGATTTCCCGCCAAATTCTGTAAATAAATAATTAAACAACATTCTATACACAGCGTTGTATCCAATAAGTTATTTAAATAAACAATATTCCACACATTGCCTTCTCTACCAGAAATTGTGTAAACAATATCACATACACTGCAATCGATTCCCCACCAAACAACCAATAAACTGAGCCTTTTTACACCAATTTCGATTGGGGGATGGGAGGAGGAGTGCCAGGGCTTCCCTGAGGTGGAGGTGTTAATTAATTGATTTATTTAATTAATTAGTCAAGTCATTTGATATCAGAAGTGTGCTTGTATTGGCGACGGGAGTTCCCAGATGGGCTAGGGAGGAGGTGGAGGGGTTCTTGGAAGGATGGATTATCCCAGGGGGTTCATAATTCATTTACTAGAACCATAGGTTAAGGTCCAGCCAATCAGAAGAGCACAATGGGTTTGTCTCTGAATGTATGCTTGCCCTTGATGTAGGCAATCCGCACTAACAAAATGTTCTGATACCTCCATACCCCACTACACTAACACTCACAGTGTGGTTAAAATACACATGAATATAGCAAATACTGATGATCAGGTGTCAGACATTTTCAGTTATAAATAAATGTCTACCACATGAAAGGTATTGCACTATCATTACAGTGAACAGCAGTCAGGTACGGAAAATTGCTGTAAAAAATGCTGTTGTGAGCGTCACAGCAAGTTTTTGTTTCGGTGCGATCAGTTTTCTAAATGGTGTCGACTATGTCACGAGATAGGGATCAGTTATGAACGGTAATTTATCCAATCTGAAATAAGAAAAGATGTATAATGAAATGTGTGAAAGAATATGTCGTACAGAAAATAAAGAATTGGTATGTCTTCACCCAACTTCGCCTATCTTTCGTGCAGGTTCATGGCATAGATAATAAAATGCATCGCACCCTTCAGTGGGTCCCGACCCATACCTCAGTGGCAGTCCAATAGTAGCTACCGCTAGCGACTGCCGCTTCCAGATGGGAACGCCAGTTCCGCGAACCGCCGCGTCCTCGCGGGAAATGTTTGCCTCTGGCGTTGCCGCATGCTGCACTGCCGCGCTACCAAATGGAAAGACGCACAACATTTACCCACATTAACCGGAGAGATCACACTGGACGCCAGTTGAAACTTGCAGTGCGTCGTCGTGGGAAGCTTCCTCACACTTTGGATGACCTCAGCAGGGGCGGCCGTCGAAGAACAGGGCAGGCTTGACGATCTGCCTCGGCCAACACGTGTATGGCATGCGAAGAAGAATCCAAGCGAAGCACAGTGCTTATGGAGGCAGACGTTAATCTCGGAGATGTAAGAAGACGTGCGCTGCCGAAGATATTTTAATTATTTTGGCTATTTTTTGTTATTATTTCAAGGGAAACCAATTTTTTCTCAGTTCCCCCCTCGTGTCCTCTTGGTTCAAAGCCGACACACTTTTACTGAGTGGTATACACCACCTGGCAATGGAAATAAGATACCGAGAAGATGAGGTCCTGTGTCAGTGGAAATTCATTCATGTACACGCTATCGACGGATACGTGAATGCCGGCCGGGGTGGCCGAGCGGTTCTAGGCGCTTCAGTCTGGAACCGCGCGACCGCTACGGTTACAGGTTCGAATACTGACTCGGGCATGGAAGTGTGTGATATCCTTAGGTTAGTTAGGTTTAAGTAGTTCTAAGTTCTAGGGGACTGATGACCTCAGATGTTAAGTCCCATAGTGCTCAGAGCCATTTGAACCATTTTGATACGTGAATGCGTGGAGTGGAGATCGCATATGATATGTAGAATGGACATGAAAGTGAATTAGTGCTCTTTGTGTTTAGCGTTGTTACCAGGCCACATATTGTGTATAAGTGGCGTAAATAGCGTCATATCTTCAGTGATCACTGTGAAGAACTGACAGATGATGTATATTCGTGGCAGATAGCACGTGAGAGAGTTTTAAACCGGCCTAATTATGGGTCTCCATTTGGCCACCTGTTCGAATCGCACAGTACCCAGACTTTTGGGGAATTCCTATGTGACTGAGGCCCGACGTTAGCCTCATCGTGAAGATACCAGCCGACCACGTCAGACCATTACAAGGAAGCATGGCCACCGGGTGCACGAAGTAAGATTTGGAAAAACCGACCAGTTAAAATCGTTACCGGTAATTCATATCTGAATAACCGGTGTTGTCGGCACTCGGTTATGACGGTGTTTTCTAATTTTTACTAATAACCGAGTAAAAACACGAAATATCAATTAGGCATAGCAAGAGTGGCAAAATGTTTCGTTTTTAAATAAACCTTCTTCTAAAATTGAGTAATCATTATTCGTAAAATTTGCATCGGTTTAAAATATTACGTTATTATAGGAAATGGGAAAGGCGATCAGTGCTATTTTAACAACAATGCCGACAGAAACGAGCAACAAACACATGGCATAATAATTATTACAGCATTGCTGAGACAATAGCATCCTTGTTGCCGTGTATTGTCTCTCAATGTACGAGTGTACTTGCAGTGAGCAAAACGCGTCACACCTTGACCATACTGTATGTCCTAGCTCTCGTCGCCGAAGAGCTTTTGTATTGCAGAATGGCACCATCCCTAGTCTAGAAATATTTTTAAGAAGTGATGTAGCAATGAAACTCAGCTTTGAAGGAGTAAAGATCTGTCTGTCATTTCCATGGATTAATAAAAGAGGAAGGGACAGTAATAAATTAAAGACTTTAGAAGAATTTATTTATACTATAGAATAATTATTGAAACTAGCTGATCAGCTTCCTGTGGTTTATCTGCTGTAGCCCTTGAAAAGGAGCAACTTAACACGAAAAACTCTTTGGCACTGACTATTCGTAATGCTCAAATAGTGGTACGATCCCCGCTAATTGTTGAACAGCGTTTCAAAAAACTAGAGTCAGTACAAGAATACTAGTGTTTTTTTCTAGTTTCCACCATTTACCACTTTTCGAGAGAAGTGGCGAATGGTTGGTGGACTAAGGTTTCTGGTACGTGGATCCCTATTCGTACCACGCTTACCCACCATATCTTACATACCTTAAAAGAGAAAGCCGGATGGAATCATGGTTGGTAGTCACAATTTATAATTAAGACAGTTTACTGACATTACGCCTTTTGAGGAATTTTCCAATTACAAATTTTGAACGAGCCACTAGATAAAGCTGTGCAAATACAGTTAGAAATCCAGCTACTCAGTACTCAAATAAACAGACCCTTAAAAGAAAGTTATAAAAAACAGGCTTTTATAG
Organism: Schistocerca piceifrons; assembly: GCF_021461385.2. NCBI lineage: Eukaryota > Metazoa > Arthropoda > Insecta > Orthoptera > Acrididae > Schistocerca > Schistocerca piceifrons. Next base: position 746,468,047 of record NC_060141.1, read on the forward strand.
AAACCTTAAGCATAGCAATTATCGATTACTTCACATAGCCACTTCATCAAACTCCTTAGAAACAGTTATTGTATTAAGACGGCTACACTTAAAATTCTTCACTAAAGTACCCTGATAAGCTTTCAAACCGTTAAAGAAGCACTTGTTAATAGGTCAATTACGAACTTAACGTTGCCAGGCACTAATATCCCTCGCTTTATTGTCCCTTATTAAGAAAACAGAATTACTGATAAACTTCAGAAATTCAAACTCCCGTATAGATTTCCCTCAAAACACATATAATGAAAACAGTTACCAATAAAGGGTGACTTAATGGAACTTCAACATTAGTGCCGAGCTAAGATCCAATTACATAGTATGATAGAACCACTTACATAAAAAACTACAGCAGAAACATTGATCTTTAAAAATGAATGTTCACGTGCTAAGACGTGTTAATAAAAGACTACTAGAAAGAGCTGTGCAAGGAACTCAGCAGATGCCGTGCAATTTGAAGTTTAGCCAGTTGCCAGTCGCTAATATTTAAGGAAACAGGTTCGTATAAGAACAGATTACATACAATATACATTTATATATCTACCAGCTTAACCTGCCTTGGCGGAAGGAAGATAAATACCAAACTTTGGAAGGCGGTATGTGAGCAACTCCCGGTAGTGGTCAGGTTCTTAAACACTGCCAGGCCTAAACCTCCGATGACATTTCCACCCCGCCAAGGCGCTGGCACAATCAAAGGTTATTGCGCGAATCACAAAGACATTCGAATAACTCTGAAACGGCAGAACCTTTGACTCGAAATACGGGCAACCGAGTAAAGGAACACGTTGCAGTACTGACAAATTCGCAACTTTGACCTTAAGTATTTTATACATGGACAACTGTATTAATAGAGTACAGGCTTTGAAAATGCCAACACAAAATCATTTGATTACAAGAAACACAGAACACTAGTAAAACTCCTGAGAAAATTTTCAAATAAAGGCTACCATTTAACTAGACCAAATGAAATCTTCCACACCATCTTAAAGTTCGACTATAAAAGTCTCACCATAATAATAAAATTTAAATGCCTCTGAGTGCGTCAGTCAACAAAACAAAATTACGACCACTTACTTCATATCACGTACACAATACGAAGGAGCGGGTTCCACAGCTTCACTTCAAATTTTGTTCCCAGCGAAGTCACAGAACTCGTACCTCCAAGCTGCCCATGTCGCCAAAACGCCCGACCAATTTCACATCACAACGTGTAACGGTCATCACGCTCGTTCGGCAGCCGTTGACACTCGTCTCCCAGCTAATCTCACCAGATCTTGAAGGTTACCCTTCGAAGGCTAATACCAAATCGCTTCGCCCGCCAACACGGAAGATAAGACACGCGAAAAGCAAAGATACCTTCGCTCAACCACAATCGATCTCAACGATACGTGAACGAAATAACACTGGCGCCAGCTCGCCAAGGCTCAGTTTCTTTTATAGGCCTATTTAATTCAGTATTTGGCACTATGTATCTTGAAACTGAGAAATTCAATATTTGATTGCTACTTTTATTACCAGAAATAGTAAAAACATAAAAAGAAAATCGGTTATCTCAGAAACCGGCTATTTTGAGCGGATTTAAAAGTAAGGTTAAACTGGCGTGGAAAAAAAACGATGTAACTGAAGGCCGGTTGCTTTAGCGATAACCAAGCGCATCGTAGCCCCATCTTATCTGCATTTGCCATCCGAGAACAAGTAATTGACTCCCTGCAATATTCTGTCGTCCCTCACTATTGGTTGGAGACAGGGAGTAGCTAGACTAATGGGTTTAATGTCCCGTCGACATCGAGGTCATTAAAGTATCGCAACTGGGGAATTACTGCCATATGCGTAGGCTGCCGTTCACTCACTCACTCTCTCTCTCTCTCTCTCTCTCTCTCTCTCTCTCTCTCTCCCTCTATTCGTTTAGTCTGTTCCGACCCTCCTTGACCCCATGAACCAAAGCACGCCAATTTCTTCTGTTCTGCACATTCTCCAGCAGGCTTTCCAGCCTGGAATATATTCCTTCAGTGATGCCATTGATCCATCTCATCCTCTGACGTCCTCTTCTTCTAATACGTTTTATCTTCCGTAACGATAGTGTTTTTTTCCAGTGAAACATGCTTCTCATGTTGTGTCCAAAGTAGGACACCTTTTGTTTTGTATCAGACATTCGAGGAGCATTTTGGTTTTATTGGCTCTGATATTGATCTGTTCGTTGTCTTTGTTGTCCATGGGACTCTAAGAAGTTTCCTCCAACACCACAATTCAAAAGAGTGTATTCTTCACCGTTCCCCCTAGCTAATGGTCCAGGTCTCACTTCGTACATCACAACTGGAAAGACCATAGCCCTTACAATACGCATTTGTTGCTAAGTTGTATCTCTACTCCTCAAAAGCTTGTCAAGTTTTGAGATTGCCTTTCTGCCAAGCAGCAATAGTCTCTTGATTTTGTGAGTGTAGTCACCATCTACAGGAATCTGTGAACCAAGATAATTGATCCTAGATACTACCTTTATTGTTTCTCTTCCTATATGCTACGAAATGATAGGTGTAGTTGCCGAAATTTTCGTTTTCTTAACGTTCAGCCTATGACCAGCCTTATCGCTTTCTTCTTTCACCTTCAGCAAGAGACCTTTTAACTCTTCTTCACTTTCTGCCAGCAGTATAGTGTCATCTGCGTATCTAAGGTCGTTTGTATTAATCCCAGCTACTTTAATTCCAGTTTATTCTTCATCTAGCCCGAAATTTCTCATATCATGCTCTGCATACAGATTGAATAAGTAACTTGGTAATATGCAGCCATGGCGTACCCTTGTCAGAATCTTGAACCATTTAGTTATTCCATACACAGTTCTCATAGTAGCTTCTCGGTCAGAGTATAATCACCGTACGAGATGAATGAGGTGATCTGGTACTCCCATATTTTTCAGCACTTCCCATAATTTATTGTGATCGACACAGTCAAAGAACTTTGGCATCATCGATGAAGCAGAGGTACACGTTTTTCTGAAATTCGTCATGTGTTCCTCTTCGTGCACCTGTTTCCTGGTGCAGTTTTCCAACACGACAATGCTGGTGCACATGTGACACGTATCTCTATGGACAGTGTGCCTGCTGCTGAGATACTCCCGTGGTCAGCAGGATTCCCAGATCTGTTCCACGCAGCATGTTTCAAGGGACTAGTTCGGAAGGCAGCTCTGTCCCATTGCCACTACCCAGGATCTCGGGAACCAGTTACAAGGCCAGCTCGCCTCAGGAGATGAACAACGGCCTTACAACATCTGAACCGAATGACCTCGTACATCCAGGACAGAGAGGGTGTAAAGTCATTCTGATGAGTGTGTTCATACTGCCTTGTTTTTTTTTTTTTTTTTTTTTTTTTTGCACATTTGGGTGGATTTTGTAATCACTGCAAGTTCTGTAATCATTGCACCCCGTGAAGTTTCATTTACTGTCTTCTCGTTTGGGGTCCTTATCCAGGGTGATTTTTTCCGCTTTGTGCAAACTCAGGGGACTGATCGATGAGAGGATACGGAACAAATAAGGTATAATTAACTCTTGTCCAGAAATGCATGGTTTCCGTGCCAGAGACCATTTATTCAGTCATACATTGTTACAGAGATTGCCACCTAACACACGCTGTACCATGCAGCCACAGTTACAGTGTGTGTTGAAAATTGTTTCGACGTGCCTCAACGCATGCGTGTACACATCGTAGCTTGTCCTGTCTCTTATGTTCACACAGGCCAGGCTACATCTGAACTCTGTCAAGGGCAGCATGAACACACTGCTCTAGTGTCTTCACATCTGAAATGGGCTCTGCATACATGATACTTTTGAGATGGTCCCACAACCAGAAATACGGTCGCCTATTATCCTGGCCCTCACATTCCGGCAACACCGATGCTGATGATTCGCTGTCACCACACCAGGGGGGTTCTACGTGATATTCCACAGATGACTGTTATGAAAGTTGAAGACACCACTCCGCGTAAAGTTGGCCTCATCTACAAATAGGGTGCTTGACACAAATCTCGGAGTCGTGGTTGCCTAGTGAGGAAACCGGTGTGAAAACCGCTCCCGATGTGGAAAGTGATAAGGGTAGTAACAGTTGTGTTGGAGAGTGTTCTACACGGTCGCCTGGCTTTTTCTGTACTGCTGGCCAACTGCCGGGCACTGACGTGGCGGTCGCCTTCCACAGTGTTAGTCACATTTTCCTTCAAGTCTGCTGTCCGAACATTTCGGTTACATCCTTCATGATTTCCTGCTGCCTGAAACGACGCTACCTCAGACATAAGGCGAGACACTGTTGGAAACATTGAATGCTGTGATTATTATCGTTGGGAATAGATCTCCTGATAGAACCTTGTTGCCCGTCACCAGTTGCCATTTGCCTTTCCGTAAGTAAACACCATGTCGGCAAGCTCTTGATGAATACGGAACCACTGTGTACAACGTTGTATCACATCCACTACAATGTGAGTCAGCAAGAGAAGTGAATCGGATACAACATTACCAGTAACTACGGCAGGACAGGGCGCTAGGGCATGGCGTAGAGGTACAGTGCCACCCTCTAGGAGGGGAAACCATGCATACTGTAACTGTGGCTGCGTGGTACCGCATGTATCAGACCGCAGCCTTTGTAACAAAGTATAATTGTATAAACGGTCCCTAGCATCGAAACCATGCTTTCCCGGACATAAGTTCATTAGACCTTGTTTGTTCCGTATCTTCTCATCGAACGATCCCTAGAGTTTGTACACGGTGGAAAAAAAATCACCCTGTATTTGTCAAGCAGTTATACGAGGTGTCCCAGTATGAGTCGCGAGACCCATTTTTTTCTGGTAGTCCGGCAGATATTTGCAATCTAGTTTTTTCAGTGTGTCAGCTGGAGTTAGCCTAAACAAATACTGCTTATGACGTGCGTACTTGGCCAGCGCTGACTGCTACCGCCGTGTAGCACTGCTGCTCAGTCACTGCTCCACTCTTCGTGTCTTACTTCACCTGCCGACACATACCGATAAAGCGAATATCGCATCGGACACGAGGTCGACATCCACCGTGCACCGCCAGCAGGTGGCACCGCAGCTCCGCCAGCAGCCATACCGTACCTCTTGGCTCGCCACAGGAAACAGGGACGGGAGTCTTGTAGATGACGATGTTTGGTTTGTGGGGCATTCAACTGCGAGGTCAGCAGCGTCCGTACAAAGTCCCAATCTTTACACAGTACAATGTAGCCACTTTCACGAATGATGATGAAATCATGAGAACAACACAGGCACACAGTCCCGGGCAGATAAATTCCCCAACCCGGCCAGGAATCGAACCCTAGACACCGTGATGCAGGGGCAGCAACGCTAGCCACCAGACCACAAGCAAGGAAAGAGCCTTATGGTGACCTGTGTAAACGACGAATTCGATCCTGAGAGTTATACTTGAGGAACTACAGTGTGTATATATTCTCTGGCGCACTGCAATCAATTACTTCAGGTTGGAGATCGAGAAGCTTTTTCATTTTCCCCAGTCAATTGCACATAAAATTAACGGCGTGCGCCTGTAGTCAGACGAACTAATAAATTCTGCGACGAACTTACCTACCTACATTTTCTTCATTTTCCTCAATGGTGCTAAGAGTTTCAAGTCCTACTGTGCGCCTGTGATATTTATACTTCCATAGAGCGCTGAAGAATGTTCGTTCGTTCGTTTTTCCAGTTGGCTCTGAACGTCTTCTGCCATAATCTGTGTCGGACACATGATTCTCGTGTTTGATAGAAGCAGCTTGCGAAACTATTTTACCTGAAGTGGACTTAAATGTCAGCTGCAACTAGGAAGCATTCTTTTATCAAATCACCACCATCGAAAAGACGGGCGGAATTTGCTAAAAGTAGTGCCGTTTTACAGCTCACCGGAACTGCTCAGTTACTTGATTTTTCTTTCCTTTTTCATCTTACAAAAAAATGCTTCAAATGGCTCTGAGCACTGTGGGACTTAACATCTGAGGTCATCAGTCCCCTAGAACTTAGAACTACTTAAACCTAACTAACCTAAGGACATCACACACATCCATGCGCGAGGCAAGATTCGAACCTGCGACGTAGCGGTCGCGCGGTTCCAGACTGTAGCGCCTAGAACCGCTCGGCCACACCGGCCGGATTTATCTTACACGTCTAGTTCGTAAGACCAAATTGAGGAGCAAATCTCCAAGATCATGGAACGCATCTGTACATGAAATTACAACATAAACGTAATAATAGATAAAACAAAATAAAAAGTTCGTGTAATCACTATCAACAATATAAAAGGAATCAGCTTAATTTTTCAAGGACTGCTCGACAGAATAGAGTGTGTGATCAATGAGGATACTCTTCAGTTTCGATTTTAAAGCGCGTGGATTACTGCTAAGGTTTTTGAATTCTTGTGGTAGCTTATTGAAAATGGATGCAGCAGTATTGTGCACGCCTTTCTGCAAAAGAGTCACTGAAGTAAGATCCGAACGTAGGCTGGATATCTGCCTAGTATTAAGTGAGTGAAAGCTGCTAATTCTTGGGAATAAGCTGATACTGTTAACACGGAACGAGAGGAAAGAATTGAGAGGCCAGTGTCAGAATACCCACACTAATGAACAGCGGTCGACAAGAGGCTCGTGAACTTACACTTGTTGCGCTAACTGCCCGTTTATGAGCCCAAAACATCCTCTGAGAATACCATACGTCATAAGCGAATGAAAATAAACAAAGAAGATTACTTTTCGTGTCGAAATATCACTTACTTCAGATAACATTCGAATAGTAGAAATGGCAGTATTAAGTCTTTGAACAAGATCCTGAATGTGGGCTTTCCACGGCAGTTTATTGTCTACCTGAAAACCTAGTATTTTTAACTGGTCGGTTTCACTAATCGTACGCCCAATCTGTGAAATTAAAACGTCGGGTTTTGTTGAATTGTGTGCTAGAAAATGTAAAATCTAATTCTTACTGTGATTTAGCGTTAGTTTATTTTCTGCAGGCCATGAACTTATGTCTTGAACTGCGCTATTTGAAACAGTGCCAACGTTGCACACATCATTCTTTACTACCAAGCTAGTGTCATCAGCAAACAGAGATATTTTAGAATCACCTGCAATACTTGAAAGCATATCATTTATATAGATGAGGAACATGCGTACTTCTTCAGAGAGTTTCCTTTTCAGCTTTAAAACCTCTTCTACACGTTCAGGTCCTTCGCATTTTCACTTATGTAATTTTATGTGGTAATACATGTAGGATTTTGTAAACTGAACTTCCTGAAAATATTTAGTGTCTTACAATGGACTGGACATTTTACCAAAACATTTCTTTGTAAAAATATGAGATTCCTCGCACAGCGTACGTACATGTGAAGACATTTCGGGTAAGACACAGTGCTGACTACGCAGAGCTCCTATTAATGGCACTAGCGCCTAAACATTTACTCCCCTGTATCACAATTGGCGTTTCTCCTGTGTTGTCACGATCACGTGGTGGTGCGGGCACATCTCTTTCACCCCCCCTCCTCACCCCCCCGCCTCAACCGCCACCCTTGCGGTCACGTCAAAGTGCTCGCTCTCAGGCGATTTGTTAAGCCCTCCACTACACTTATTTGGGACTGCTGTTTCGAATCGTCACTTAAAGTTGCTCTTTAAAATTCATTTTGTTTGTAACGAGAAAGAAACCGACGCTTTCCGTCGACATTGCATGTCACATGAAAAACGTGTTCAGTAACTGCTGACTCCTGCTGCGTATTGCAAAAACGAAATTACACCATAGAAGACCCTCCTGGCGACTCTTAGGAGGGACTCCCTGTGAATATAAGATTCAAACATACCGTTCGCAATTACTTGTTGGTTGCATCCCAGTCTCTGTCTTGCTGTACACATTTGATCCTCTACAGCTTCTTCTGGTTATATTGAAGTTACTCACAGGTATCTTGACAGGTGTCCTTTCTTAGTGTCATTGCTATACATATGTTCCTCTCTTCGCCTATTCTGCGGAGAAACTCTTCATTCCAATTGCAACTTGTTTTCATCATTTTTCTATAGTACACCTGAAACGCTTCAACTCTCTTCTTTTCCACTTTTCCCACGGTGCATGATTCACTTCTGTACAGTTATGTGCTTGGAACATACCTTCTCAGAAATTTCTTCACCAAATTTAGGCACTTCAGTCCGGAACCGCGCGACTGCTACGGTCGCAGGTTCGAATCCTGATTCGGGCATGGATGTGTGTGATGTCCTTAGGTTAATTAGGTTTAAGTAGTTCTAAGTCTAGGGGACTGATGACCTAAGATGTTAAGTCCCATAGTGCTTAGAGCAATTAGAACCAATTTGAACCAAATTTAGGCCTATGTTCGATACTAGCCTAGACTCCTTTTAGCCACGAACGCACTCTTTGACTGTGCTTACCTGATTTTATTTGTCCCTTGACCCGTCCGCCAAATGTTACTTTTCTTCCAAGGTAGCAGAATTCCTTGACAATACGCAAGAAACTTCCGGAATTGTGGGAAAACAATTCATGGCTTTTGCATCACGACAATGCACCTGCTCATTCATCGTTGCTTGTGAGAGACTTTTTGGCCAGAAACAACACCACAATCATGCCTCAGCCACCATATTCTCCGGATTTGGCCCCCTGCGACTTTTTTGCTGTTCACAAAACTGAAGAGACCTATGAAAGGACGAAGATTTTCAACGACTGAGGAAATAAAAACTGCATCGATCGATGTACTCAAGGCTGTACCAAACGTGCTTATGAGAAGTACTTCGATGATTGGAAGAAGCGTTGGCGCAAATGTATAGTATCTGAGAGGAATTACTTTGAAGGGTACAACATGAATATTGATGAATGAATAAATATTTTTTCATAATAATACAAAATCATCTTACTTCTTGAACATACCTCTTACTTTTGTAATCACCAGGTTTGATGTTACATTTGTTCTCATCTTACATCTGCTGCACCTCAATTGTTCCGTCTTTCTTCAGTTTATTCTTAATCCGCATTCTGTAATCATTAGACAGATCATTCCATTCAGTAGATCCAGTAATTCTTCTCTTTCTCCGAGGACAGCAACATCACCAGCGAATCTTCTCATTGGTTCAGACGTTATAAGTACGAGGTACTCAGTACAGAAGTTAAGTCACGCGAGTATGACACACCTGTCGGTTGCGTGGGCAGTGCGGACACAGATTCCCACAGTGCCAGAGTGTGTGTCCCTCTGGCTGGTCTGTGGCGCTGCTGTAGGTACTGCAGTGGACGTGGGTGGGCGGCTGGGCCGCCTCGCGCAGTCGATCCACCGCGCCAGTGCCGCCGTATACCCGTATATCTGCGAGGCCGTATCTCCGAACGTTACTGCCCCAATAGGCCGAGTTAAAAATTCCATTAGGGGAGTCCCCGGCCGGAGGGAGATGCGGCGCTCGAGTGCGGAGGCGGAGGGGCAGGGGTGGGGAGAGTCTGGAGCTGGAGCTTTGTCTGGAAACACGCGGTCAGCGCCATTTCCGGCCCTCGTGTTGCGGTCACTGCGCACGCGGCTGGTCCACAGCCGCTGGTGCACGTAGAAAATCGCGCTTGTCCGAACCAATTTGTCGCTGATGAAACCCATCTAAGGGCATCACAGCTACCAACAACAACATCTAAGTCTAGTGATTAAATCATTTCTGCAGCAAACTTGTGGTGTGCGTACTGTAAGACCTTCAGTACACACACCATCAGATTATTTGACTTGTCGCTCTAATGAAGTAGGCGAGTGTCAGCAATATGTCTCGTGGTTTTATCGTGGCGTGTTTATCTTCTGCCATTAGGTCACACGATAGAAATGCCACTTGCACGCTTGGAGTAGCAGATTGACGGTGACCAACTTTAAACAGAACTTGATTAATTTTCACACTCATTTATTAAAATAATAACAAGCATAAAAATTACTTAACTTGGTTCTGGATGCTATTTACAATTGACAATCTGAAGTTCTTTTGGTATTGGTACGTTAATCTTATTCTCACATATATCTCAGATACTTGAAAAAAGTGTCTATACATTCATCTTCATGGCTATGTACAGGAATATGGTAATCTTATTAGGCGCAGACTGAAACTTGACTATAGACTGGTATAGACAAATGTAGACTGGTACAGACAAATGCAGACTGACTAATCAGAGGTCTGTACACTCGTTATAATACCTCGCGCGTTCATGTATCACTGCGCGAGTGTGATCCGCGAGGAGAAAAGGTTCTACATAAGCAGCAATCTCATTGGCTGCGCTGAATTTGGTCCGTCTCTATGGCAGCGCCATCTCGTAGTGCAGAGACGGACGAGCACTGCGCCTGCGCTGTTGTGCTTAGTGGGGTGCGGTCTAGTGGGAAAGTTGTGTACGCGCGACTACGCGGAACTATGTACACACAAAACTCTGAATGAATTTTCTCTTAGAACTAATCATCTTTTCGATGTTGTTCTTGTAATTCTTAAAACAAGTCACAGCTGGCATGAGAAATGAGTAACAGAAGAGAGTTAACGTGCACAGATGTCAGTAGTTCAGGGTATAAATGTACTAAATTGTGGCACACCACTCCACAACAAGAATCTAGTGGCCACAGTAGAAGAACTATGTACATGTACTAACAAAACCACAATAAAACACTAGCGCATTCCCTCAATTGAGACTACCAGTTGCTTCCAGGGCCCACTCCCAAAACCGTGTAATTATCCACTATATTAAATGCTACTTCGAGTGTCTGTGTGAACGATGTACTAGGCCATGTAATTTAGACGTGCATATTGCATATACAAGGCGACAATTACTGAACTATGTGAATTAAAATCGTCATAAGTTCTGAACGGTTTGCGTTAGCACGATCAGACTACATGGTTGGCTGCAGGACAGGATGGGAATTAGTATGCGCATGCGCACGCGACTTGTTGTTGTCGGCCATTTGCAGGTGAAAATGTCACGGTACAGCGTGCCTGAGCGTATATCGCTTGTGAAGGCCTACTATGCGTGCAATAACAGCCCACCTGCTGCTCAAAGGAAGTTTGCAACCTAGTTCAAGCTGTAGACAAGTGGACCAATTCTGCTAATATTCAAAAATTTGATTCGCATGTTTGGGAGAACGGGTATTGCTCCTGATGACAGTGTTGGCAATGTCGGTCGTCCAGAAAGGATGAAAACGCCAGAAAACATCGAGAAGACACGCACTGTGTTTCAAACTAGCCCCAGGAAATCGATCAGACGAGCTGCACAACAGTTGGAAATCAACTGGGAGACACTGAGACAAATTGTTGTTGGAGACCCGCATCTCTTCCCATACAAAATTCATTCCAATCAACCATTAAGCACCAGGGCCATGGAACAGCGATTGTGTTTCCCCACCACTACTATCCACGCAATTGACGAACAGGACTATGATGCGAACATGGTTTGTTTTAGCAACGAATCCCATTTTCAGTTGCATAGGTTCATCAACAGGCAAAACTAGCGCATTTGGGGGACTGAGAATCCACATTTTGCGTTCGAAAAGTCTCTTCAACCTCAATGGGTGACTGTGTCGTGTGCGATGTCCAGTCACGGAATAATCGGTGCGATATTCACTGATGACACAGTGACTACTGAACAGTACGTGAAGGTTTTGAGAAGATGGTTTCATCACCATTATCCAGCCGGCCGGAGTTCCGAGCGGTTCTAGGCGCTACAGTCTGGAACCGTGAGACCGCTACGGTCGCAGGTTCGAATCCTGCCTTGGGCATGGATGTGTGTGATGTCTTTAGGTTAGTTAGGTTTAAGTAGTTCTAAGTTCTAGGGGACTAACGACCTCAGATGTTAAGTCCCGTAGTGCTCAGAGCCATTTGAACCATTCTTTGTACCCATTATCCAAAGTGACCCTGATTTCGGCAAGGTGTGGGTCATGCAAGATGGAGCTGGATCCCTTCGAAGGAAAAGAGTGTTTGATATTCTGAAGAAGCAGTTTGGGAACCGCATTCTGGCTCTCGGGTACTCAGAGGACACTGGCATGGCCCGCGATTCGGCGTCATGTTCTCCGGATCTGAACACATGCGAATTCGTTTTGTGGGGCTGTATTAAAGACAAGGTGTGCAGCAATGACCCCAAAGCCACTGCTGAGCTGAAAACAGCCATTCAGGGGTCATCGACAAAGTTGATGCAGAATTTCATGCAGAATTTCACTATTCGTCTGCGCCACATCGTTGCCAATGATGGCAGGCACATCGAACATGTCATTAGCTAAATCCGAATATCTGCAGTATTGTTGACATGTTGCATGAAGTGTGTGCACGCCGTAGTTTGTAACTAATCTCCGTTTTTTTCCATGGAGTCACTCTGTATATCTGACGGACGTTGCATACTACACCGTAGACTGCAAAGAGTATTACATGCCTAGACAGACTGCGATAGTAATAATAATAATAATAGAAGAGTCCCTCCTGCGCGGGCATCACAGCAGTTGTGGCAGTGGACGCACAGCTACGCATGATCTTGATCGTCTCTGGAGGCTAGCTCGGATAACCGAAGCGGTCAAGGAGGCCACTCGAGTAAAGAGGGAAATCTGGGTTCGAGTCCTGACCTGGCACAAACTTTCACTTGTGACTAAAAAACTGTGCAAAAGCAGTCCAATCGTATTTGCAATCCCGAATAATTTTTTTCTCTGTGTATTAAAGTCCCAGTCCTCAGCCCCACACTCTGTCAATCACTGACTCGGTCTGTATCTCTGTCTCTGGCTCACTGTCTCCTCATCTCTCTTATATATATATCATATATATATATATATATATATATATATATATATATATATATATATACCATTGGCCACTAAAATTGCTACACCAACAAGAAATGCAGATGATAAACGGGTGTTCATTGGACAAATATATTATACTAGAACTTATTTATGATTACATTTTCACGCAATCCTGAGAAATCAGTGCCCAGAACAACCACCTCTGGCCGTAATAACGACCATGATACACCTGGGCATTGAGTCAAACAGAGCTTGGATGGGGTGTACAGGTGTAGCTGCCCATGCAGCTTCAACACGATACCACAGTTCATCAAGAGTAGTGACTGACATATTGTGGCGAGCCAGTTGCTCGGCCACCAGTGACCAGATGTCTTCAGTTGGTAAGAGATCTGGAGAATGTGCTGGTCAGGGCAGCAGTCGAACATTTTCTGTATCCAGAAAGGCCCGTACAGGACCTGCAACATGCGGTCGTGCATTATCCTGCTGAAATGTAGGGTTTCGCAGAGATCGAATGGAGGGTAGAGCCACGGGTCGTAATACATCTGAAATGTAACGTCCATTGTTCAAAGTGCCGTCAATTCGAACAAGAGGTGACCGAGACGTGTAACTCCATACCATCACGCCAGTATGGCGATGACGAATAAAGGCTTCCAATGTGCGTTCACCGCGATGTCGCCAAACACGGATGCGACCATCATGATGCTGTAAACAGAACCTGCATTCATCCGAATTTGCTTTCCTGTGTAGCCGTTTTTTTCCGAAAACCGACCTCAGTTGTTCAAGTTCTCGGTTAAGGCTCTCATTGTCAGACAGGGTATGGTCCCTATGAACTAGCGTTTTGAGGACGCCTTTCCTCTGCGCTGGATGGCGGCAGCTACTTGCATGTAAGTAAAGGTCGGTGTGCGTCTTCTTACGGTCCACGCTGTGGCCCAGTATGCCGTCTGTTCTTCTTTTAACCAGGACATCCAGAAAGGGGAGCACTCCATCCACTTCGACTTCCGTGTTAAACTTCAGGTTCTGATGTATGGAATTGAGATGTGTGAGGAAACTGTGGTGTCATCGCCAGACACCACACTTGCTAGGTGGTAGCCTTTAAATCGGCCGCGGTCCGTTAGTATACGTCGGACCCGCGTGTCGCCACTGTCAGTGATTGAAGACCGAGCGCCGCCACACGGCAGGTCTAGAGAGAGTTCCTACCACTCGCCCCAGTTGTACAACCGACTTTGCTAGGGATGATTCACTGACAAAATACGCTCTGCTTTGCTGAGACGATAGTTAGCATAGCCTTCACCTATGTCATTTGCTACGACCTAGCAAGGCGCCAGTACCAGTTACTATTGATACTGTAATAATGTACCGTCAAGACCGACGTTCACCATTAATGGATTAAAGTTAAGTATTCCACCAGCTACGTCCGTTTTTCTAAATTCTAATTTCCTTGTCCTGTTCCAGACCTCACGCCAGCCTGCATGAGCTAAGACGCGTGCCTTTCGGCTTCCTCTTGTAACCCGGTGTTGGCTCTCCTGTCAACCCACAACACAAACCACTCAGCTTATCGCTACCATGTGGCCGTATGACAAACGTGTCGTCAACATAGCGGAAGAAACAGGTAGTTTTGCACCGTGCTGAATCCAGGGCTTCCTCCTCGAAATGTTCCATGAAAAGTTGCCAACGACTGGTGGAAATGGACTCCCCATGTTTATTACTTCCATCTGCTCGTAGTATCTACCGTCGAAGACAAAGTCTGTCGACGTCAGGACGTATCTAAAAAGGTTGGTTGACTCTGTGTCAAATTTCTGAGCAATAAGTTCCAAGGATTCCTGCAAAGGCACCCTCGCGAAGACAGATACAACTTCGAATCTCGCAAGGATCTCCGAATCACGAAGTCTGAACTTGTTAATACGTCTGACTAAACGGACTGAGTTGCGAATTTGATGCGGATATTTTCCGACGTAAGGCTAAGCATATCCCTCAGGTATTTTGCAAGTGAGTACGACGGAGCACCAATGTTTCTGACAATTGGACGTAAGGGCACTCACTCTTTGTGTACCTTCGGGGGTCCGTAAAGTCTTGGTGGAACACACGCTCTCTATCGTAGCTTCATTACAACATCTTCTGGTTAGCCGGATTCCCTGAGAAGAGCCATGGTCTTCCTCTCTACTCTCTTGGTAGGATCAGCGTTGATCTTCCGATATGCGCTCTCTTTAGCATGCTCCGCATTTTGTCAATGCATCACAGCAGTTGTGGCAGTGCTGGATCTTCTCGTCGCCCCGTATGGGGCAAAATCGGAGAGATGTACGTCTCTCACGGACTGTGCAACCGGAGGAAACAGAAGAGGACCTCAGCAGGATGGGGACATAGTATCTATTACGTTCTATGGCGCATTATTGAGAAAGATAAGTCGAATTCTTCAAAAACCCTCTTTGAATCTGATTAAAAGGAGAAATAAGACATACCATCACGCACTGACTTCGAGAACTGGCAGAGATACTAAGAACCGCTGCCGACACGCGTCCCTGGGCGCGGACCGCGAATATGCTGGATGCGTGGGGTGGGGAGGGGTCAGGGGGGGGGGGGGGGAGGGGGGGAGTGAGAAAGAAGAAAAACGCCCGGCGCGGGCGCCTCGGCGGTTAGTTGGTACAGCATACCTGACGACGGCAACGTAGTCGCTTGCCGAAGTATTTTGCCCGTTGGACACTAACACCAGGCTGTTCGCTCGTGAACTCTTTCTTCATGACGTACGCCGGGAGTAATTGAAGAATCACAACTGAACGATTGTTTTCGTTCTATTGCTCCCATAGACTGGTTTCACTAGAAACAATGAATGAGTAGTGCAGCTGACTGAATCGATTGTTTTCATTAGGTTGCTCCCACTGACTGGGTTCACTCAGAAGGATGACTGAATAATTCAACCGATACGTCTTACTGCAACGGAATGAGTCAATTGTTTTCCTACAAAAGTATGAATCGATTGTTTTCTTTCTGTTGTTCCCATCACTAGTCCACTCTGCACAGGTAATGCTTCTCCCGATCTACAGCGGGCTGTTTACTATTTACTGCTAAATCAATGTTATGTAATGTAATTTATGTAAACGTGGCAATACTGCTCGTTTGCAGGACGGTGAGGCAGAGAGGGAGAATGAACTTCAAAGACAATCTCCCGGTGTCGCCGCAGAAATCAACGGCTGAGCTAGGAGGAGGTGCTCACGCACGTTGCTGTGAGCAGTGTTATTTCACTGAAGCCGTGTTGGAAATGCCAGGATGGCAGTGTCTGAATAGTCCAGATGCACTTTCTTACACATATGAGGATGACGTACAAAGAGGCGAAACGGTTTTCCAGTCAATTAAAAAACTTCCTTAAATGGAGTCTGTCTTTCTAACAAACGTACAGTCATCCCGAATTTAGTTGAATGAATAGTGTGTTTCTCAGTCTGAAGTCGTTACAAATGTTGAAGACAGGGCAGACGTTTTATTACTTCAATAGCTCAGTTCACGTCAGTGAGATATTTGCGCTGATTGAAAACACTGTTAATCATCTATGAGTAGAATGCTGACCAGTTTGCTGCGAATTTGTAACTCGTAATACGATTTTCTACCTGCCCTGCCCAGCCGGCGCAAAGTGGACCAACTCGCTTCGAAAACTGCACGTAACGGAAAAGTGGACACAAAATCCTATGAAACTGTGTTCCTTTTAGATTTTTTGGATAGCTGATTATGAAACCAATGTCGGAATTACAAAATTCCAGACGGCAGATCGAATATGTCATATTAATGATTTATAATTTAGCGGATTCGTGTAACACTTCGGTTCTAGGGAATTTTCAGGTCCCCGATAACGAATTAGAACTCGGAATCGTCGTATCAAAATGTTACGTATTTACATTTTCCAGTCGAATGCAGTGCTTACATTTTTCAGTCGAAATCGAGGTCATATACGCCGCTTGCGTCACTATCGCATTCAGAATCGTCGCTGTCGGGCTGTCCACTGGTAGATGGTGCGAAGGCGGATCTGTTACGTCAGGTGGTATCTGATTACCTTCTTCAATTTCCATCTACTGGAAGTTCAAGATAAGTGTATCTGAAGATGCCAGAAGCCGACTGTATACGTCACACATCGTCTTCTCACAAGAATTTTCGCGGTTACAACTTTCTCGGTAATGCTGGATGTCCACGTCGGACCAAGCAGCTTCGAATATGGCATATCTGGGCATGCAAATCACAAGAACCGATGTCGGCATACAGTACCGTTAGTATAAATTTACATATCACCAACCCACATTGAAGCAGTACGTTTTATATTTCACGACATTAATGGCACACCCGCATGACATTGTTTGCTAGATTACCTCGTTCTTCGCCATCAGCTCCTCATCAGTCTCCAAAATTTGTGCAGTTAAGGGCAGACTGTCGAAACAGCGCCTAGCAACATTACATCTACATCATCTACATCCATACTCCGCAAGCCACCTAACGGTGTGTGGGGGAGGGTACTTTGAGTACCTCTATCGACTCTCCCTTCTGTTTCAGTCAGGGAACGAAAGATTGTCCGTATGCCTCTGTGTGACCTCTGATCTCTCTGATTTTATCCTCATGGTCTCTTCGCGAGATATACGTAGGAGGGAGCAATATACCGCTTGACTCCTCTGTGAAGGTATGTTCTCGAAACTTCAACAAAAGCCCGTACCGAGCTACTGAGCGTCTCTCTTGCAAAGTCCTCCACTGGAGTTTATCATCTCCGCGACGCTTTCGCGATTACTAAATGATCCTGTAACGAAGCGCGCTGCTCTCCGTTGGATCTTCTCCATCTCTTCTAACAGCCCTATCTGGTACGGATCCCACACTGGTGAGCAGTATTCAAGCAGTGGGCGAACAAGTGTACTGTAACCTAGTTCCTTTGATTTTGGATTGCATTTGCTGTGCCCGATCCCAGCTTCGGAAAGTTTGAAATCGCGTTAAATTAAGAGTTTGCGAACCACGGTACGCAGTTTCTGCTCCACACACCGAGCACGCCATGTTTTCTCTTCGTCGCCATTCTTTTAAGCTAACCTCTTAAACCACTGCATAAACAACATCCTGACATGGAATCGAGATATTGCGACAGCGAGGCTTTCGATCCACAAGTAGGTCAACGTAATTAAATTATTTCAATGTTCACTTACAGACATAATAACGTTGAGCCGATAATTTCCACATTGCTGTCAATTTTGGGTATAATGATAACTTTTACTTTTCGGACCGTCTGACAACAACTGAGTGAAACACAATTTTCGTGCCATACGCGTTTCGCGTTTATTCTCCGCAAGGCATCTTCAGTGGTAAGTTGCCTGGGCGATTTTCTGCATATTAAGTTTCTGTTCCATTTTTGGTGCCGCTCCTCTTCTTATAATTGCCCTTGAGGTTTTTTTCACATTTCGATGCACTAGGAACTTTCAAATTCTGAAGGTGGCAGGGGTAAAATACAGGGAGCGAAAGGCTATTTACAATTTGTACAGAAACCAAATGGCAGTTATAAGAGTTGAGAGACATGAAAGGGAAGCAGTGGTTGGGAAGGGAGTGAGACAGGGTTGTAGCCTGTCCCCGATGTTATTCAATCTGTATATTGAGCAAGGAGTGAAGGAAACAAAGGAAAAATTTGGAGTAGCTGTTAAAATCCATGAAGAAGAAATAAAAACTTTGAGGTTCGCTGATGACATTGTAATTCTGTCAGAGACAGAAAAGGACTTGGAAGAGGGGTTGGACGAAATGGACAGTGTCTTGAAAGAAGAGTATAAGATGAACAAAAGCAAAACGAGGATAATGGAATGTAGTCGAATTAAGTCGAGTTATGCTGAGGGAATTAGATTAGGAAATGAGACACTTAAAGTAGTAAAAGAGTTTTGCTATTTGGGGAGCAAAATAACTGATGATGGTCGAAGTAGAGATGATATAAAATGTAGACTGGTAATGGCAAGCAAAGCGTTTCTGAAGAAGAGAAATTTGTTAACATCGAGTAAAGATTTAAGTATCAGGAAGTCGTTTCTGAAAGTATTTTTATGGAGTATAGCCATGTATGGAAGTGAAACGTTGACGATAAATAGTTTGGACAAGAAGAGAAGGGAAGCTTTCGAAATGTGGTGCCACAGAATAATGCTGAAGATTAAATGGGTAGATCACATAACTAATGAGGAGGTATTGAATAGGATTGGGGGGAAGAGGAGTTTGTGGCACAACTTGACCAGAAGAAGGGATCGGTTGGTAGTACATGTTCTGAGGCATCAAGGGATCACCAATTTAGTATCGGAGGGCAGTGTGGAGGGTAAAATCGTAGAGGGAGACCAAGAAATGAATACACTAAGCAGATTTAGACGGATGTTGGTTGCAGTAGGTACTGAGAGATGAAGAAGCTTGCACAGGATAGAGTAACATGGAGAGCTGCATCAAACCAGTCTGAGGACTGAAGACCACAACAACAGGAACCGGACACTCATATTGATGCAATGATTTGTTTTGTGTTACCGACTGTCGACACTCGACTAACGAAACATGTAGTGAATCATTGCATTTAAAAGCTATTCACAAGTTTCATCAAATATGATGTATCACTAATAAATAACACTAAAATATTAAACTACGTACCGTGTAGTTGTGATGTTTGCATTGTGTCTACAAAATATTACATTCAATTGTAAGATATTACGAAAAAGAAATCGTTAGCCAGCACACAGCGCGACTGATGTTCTTGGAAGTTAGCAGAACGCTGAAATGGCGGAAGCACAAGCATTTCAGCTAGTTTCCGCACCGGCAGTCCTGTCCAGGAAGCAAATATCCATCTATCTAGAATTAGGCCATCATCGGAAAATGGGCACCTTACTCTATATCTTTGGCAACCATCGATCCGCGTAGTTCCTCAGCCTAACTGCATCTGCTGCTTTTTTATAGTAAAGCGAGGCCGTCATGTCTGAATAATTTGACGTGCTTTTATGTTTTGACTAGAGTGCTTTCGGAGCGTATTTTACATAGAATTAAGTTGGACAGCCATATGCCAGGAGTTTGCCTCCCGAAACACGTCACTTTGGATCACATTCCTGATAATAATGATAGTATGCTAAAATATTTATACCGATTACCATAACAACCGGTACCTTTGGTCCTTAAGAAGACAATATCAGAATGTATTGAGGTTATGTAGTTTGCAGACACCTTGGGTGTGCGGTTGTGTTCTCAAAGTGACAGCCATACTTGTCTTGTTATCACGCTGCGAGGGTAACTGAGGTTGTACATTCCATTTCAAAGAGAACGTTGTAATTGTTAATTTCCGTAGGTAGTATATTAGTAGATCGCTAGAAGCTTTCTTGCAGTCAGTAGTTGGTGGTAGGAGAGGTTGACTGGTTCACATTCTACAGCTTTTTGAAACTGAAACTTGAATTACACACACCGTGTAAAAATGATCTTAATTCGTAACACAGCTATGGTTCCTGAAGCTGGAGCGTAATACATTTACAATAAAAGCGTGCAATTCCTTCATCACGATCCTCCTACCAGATCTAATCCCTCCTTCTTCCTCCCCCCACCCTCCTCAGGTTTCCCTCTCTCCCTCCCTCTCCCCCTTCCTCTCTTCCTCCTTTTCCCCTGCCCAACACTTTCCTTCTCCTTTTCACCCCCCCTCCTTCCCCCCGGGCTTCTAGCTCCTTTCCTTCTCCCATCCAATGTCCTCCTCCTACCCCCCTTGTGCATTTCCCCTACCGTCTCTCCCACTCCCTTTTCTTCCCCCCCCCCCCCCCTCCACCCTTCACCCTTTGGTAGGTCCCCTTTGGTGCAGTGATTTTTAACGTTTCGGTTGTGGTGTCAGTGTTACTCCAGCGCCGTGTGCAGTGCTACGTTCCACCAGCACCAACAGTGTCACCAGCATCATTCGTTTGTGTTCCCACTGTGGTGTTTCTTGTTTTTTTTTTTGTGTCGACTCACAGTGTTCATTCTTCAGATGTGTGTGTGGCTCTCGTCTGTGTTGTTTTTAAATCTACAGTTTATACTCATCTATTTTTTTTTTTTTTTTTTTTTTTGCTTTTTTCACTTTATACCCTTCTCTGTTATGTATTCTCTTCTCATGTGACTATGTTGTTTCTGTAACTCTCTTGGCTGAAGAGCAGAGTATTGTGCCGCTGCCAGCCCGCCCCATTTTGGGGTGTGAAATAACATTCACCTCAAAAATATTCGAAATGACAAGTTCTTTTGAATTGTGATGTGGCAGAGAGAGGAAAGCAATTGATCCGACGTCTGTCGAAGCATTGCAGGAGGGGTCGAGCGGTGGTGTACCGACATGCAAAGCACAGGGAATAGCCCAAACGTTGGCCATGCCTGCGAGCATGGTGCACAAAACCCTACGAAAAAACCTGCATTCCTGCCCATACCCATGTTCAAGATTTGCTTCCTGCTGACCTGCCAGCAAGACATACGTTCTCTCTGGGATTTCTTACTCGTATGGAATTGGACGATTAATGGCAAGAGACGAAGCTCATTTCCATCTCCAAGGATATGTTAATACACAGAATTGCATAAAATGGGCAACGGAAAATGAGCACGCACTTCAACCAGTACAACTTCATGCTGCAAACGTGTGGTTTGACGATCTCGGTTTCGTAGGGCCGTATTTTTTCGAGGAGACGAGTCTTACAGGTCCTGTTACCTGTACTGGCACTGGTAAACGCTATGAGTCTTGAAACTTCCTGGCAGATTAAAACTGTGTGCCAGACCGAGACTCGGGGCCTTTGCCTTTCGCGGGCAAGTGCTCTGAGCTACCCAAGCACGACTCACGCCCCGTCCTCACAGCTTTTCTTCCGCCAGTACCTCGTCTCCTACCTTCCAAATTTTACAGAAGCTCTCCTGCGAACCAAGCAGGATTAGCACTCCTGAAAGAGCGGATATTGCGGAGACATGGCTTAGCCACAGCCTTGCGGATGTTTCGAGAATGAGATTTTCACTCTGCAGCGGAATGTGCGCTGATATGAAACTTTCTGACAATTTAAAACTGTGTTTTTTTTTTCATATCAGCCCACACTCCGCTGCAGAGTGAAAATCTCATTCTTCTATGAGTCTTTTTCGCACCAGGTTATCCAAACCTTTCAACACAGTGGATGTGTGGGTGGGATCATTTTAATGCAAGACGGAGCTCCTCTGCACAATGTACAGCCAGTGAAGCGGCAGCTGCACAGGAACTTCGGGAATGCTAGAATTTACAGCCTTCATTTCTCTGCAGCCTGACCGTACAGATCACCTGATCTTAATCTTTTTGACTTTTGGCTGAGGGTTATCTGAGAGATGATGTGTTCAGTGCTCCATTTATGGACATTGTTGTATTGAATTCAAGCATTGGGCAGTGCATTCTGAACATAGCCCTGAGACTCTCCGATCTGTTGCCGAAAATGCTGATTCTGGATTTCAACTCGTGGCAGAAAACAGTGGACAGCATATTGAACATGTCTTGCGCCAGTATCACGTCAATTAGAAACCGATGTCATTTTGCTATTCATGCGGATTCTGGCCCCATTACAGTAAAAAATCGGTGTCAGTTCACTTTTTATGCGTCTGTTGGCCCCAGGACCAGTAAAAACGACGTGTTTTAGCTTTTAATGCTGTTTTTGGGCTCAGGGAACTAGAAACAGATTTTGGCCGTCCGATGTGGTACGACTTTCCCGTGGTGGATGGACTTACCTGACCAAAGTGCCACAACTCTTGACTGGCAAACCTTTGCACTCATGCACATTGAACAGTACGGGTGGTGTAATGTGCAAGTCAAACAATAGCTGTCGTATTGGCCGGCTGCTGTGACCGAGCGAGCGGTTCTAAGCGCTTCAGTCCGGAACCGCGCTGCTGCGAGCGCAGGTTCGAATCCTCCCTCGGGCATGGATGTGTGTGCTGTCCTTAGGTTAGTTGAATTTAAGTAGTTCTAAGTCTAGGGGACTGATGACCTCAGATGTTAAGTCCCATAGCGCTTAGAGCCATTTTGATCCGTCGTACTGCGATTCTTCTGTCGTTTGTAGCCGACCCCATTTACGTTAAGACGCTTACAGTGCCGTCTACTGGTAAAATTTTCGTTGAACTTTCGTGAAGTTTTCCTCTGCGTCAATAATATTCTGTTCAAATTCGATGTCATACTGAGCACTGGTTCTCTTTCTACAGCGTTTTGAAACTGGAGCCATAATTACGGACACCCTGTATTATTATTTGTAAGCTGGCAAGAAGGACATTTTACGTTTAGTGAAATTGTTTGTGAAATTAAGCCCACGCTTGCGTAGCCCTCGCTCCTCCCTAAACCTACACAACACCTGTACACAAGAGTAGGTGTGATTCTAACACAGCAGCATCAGCGAGCGGGCGGTGCCAGGAATAACCGTGCGCTGTACGGCGAGAAAGCTACGGCGCTGTATACCCTGCCGGTGGGCGTGCAGCGAATGAACGGCAATTCAATAAAAGCTGCAAGTAGCGGGCGGCGGCCTCTGCTGCGAGACATGGGCTTCTCTCGACTGTTCCTTGAAGTGCCCCAGAGAGAGGACCCCACGGATGTGGAAAGCTATTTCTGTTCTCCAGCGTGCCCCCTCGATACCATTCTCCAACCGGTAAAACGAACGCTGCTTAATTTTCCAGCGATTAAAATATATTTCAACGAACTACACAATTAAATGAAATGCTTTCGCAGGCTAGATTAAAGCTGTAACGGATACAGAGCACATGATGTGCCTTGTGGAGACCATTCTAAATTAAATTACTCTCATTTTATAGCAGCGAAAACAGGCAAATGGACTTCATATATTTGTTACATTCGTATCATTCGCACGTTTTACAACTTCTCGGTATCATCATTTCTGCTCCCTGTGGTATATTCTGAACATAATCTGTGAGTTACTGCTATGATATTATGGGCAGTCTGCACTACCAGTATTACCGACTATTTAATCTACTTCATTCGCGTAAGAAAAAATAAAAACACGGACTAGAGACCCCCATAAGCAGTCTATAGCAACCTCCGATGGTTGCTGTTGTTGTTGTTGTGAGACATGAAGTTTGAGACGTTGTGTTTTCACACCGCCACATTTCGTCACATAAAACACCGATTTGAGTAATGAAAGAGGCCAGGAGCCATTTATTTGCCAACGTATAACATTTAACAACGCATTGTAATGATGTATTTTCGCGATTTACAAGGAGAAATGATTCCAGCGCCACTGACTCGTCTAAGAGACTGTAGACTAATTCAGCTCACATATAGAAAGATCGATATTAAAGACAGACTCTTAAGACATTTGAATATTACACAAAAAAAACAAAAAAAAAAAAAAACAAGCGCGCAACCCATCGTCCACTGCCGCAAGATATCACTCTCTTTTTATCTCCTGTATAATACGGACGCACCATTAAATAGGTGTCATTATAAGATTTGTAATTTGTTTAAATCTATTGATAAAAATTGTTATTTTGTTGCGAGTGAGACTAATATGTGTGAAAACTGCAGATTGGTTAATGAATGGACATTTCTATGTGATTTCTAAACTTTTCAAACCACTCAAATTCTGTCATCGTTTTTGACGTAAGTGGTAACATGTTATATGTACGTCCAAGTTCGTAATTATAGTGTCAAATACTCAAATTTGTATTTGCTTAATTATTTACTTTCTATGTGCCAAGTTTTTTTTCTACAGACAGTCGAGGTCGACGTTAACATGTTACTTATATCCCTCCCCCCCCCCCCTTTGTAATATTCGTCAAACTCAGTTTTAAACTGGCCCTTAGGTACATTTTCAGTGGGAGTGACGTCCGAGAATTTCTTAGCAAACTTCTCCAATCGCACATCGTTCGCACAAAGCCTCACTGTTCCACAATGGTACGTGGCACTTTCTAAACGGAAAAGGGAGCGACGCAAGTATATGTTGCTTCCCCTTCTCAATCTGATGCTTAAATAATCATAATAATATTTCCTTACATCAGAGGTTGTGTCTTGTGCAACGTTTATAAAAATCACGGTTGCTACATATTTAAGTGCTGTATAATGTATTAAAGTTCTTTGGAGGATATTATTATTTTTTCAGATAGAATTTTACGGTGAGTAAATTTCTGCACATTTAAAAAAAATAGTTACTTCACGTCCACTACATTCTACAGTGGAAGGAAAATCTTCTACGTGGAACACACAACAATTGCAAATAAACTTAGTTTCTTTAATGTGTTAACAAATTTTGCTGTCTTGAAAACGGAAATTTTTGATAATCTTAATTTCTTTTTCTATTCCTATGTAACTTCCAGGCGGATTAAAACTGTGTGCCGGACCGAGACTCGAACTCAGGACCTTTGCCTTTCGCGGGAAAGTGCTCTACCAACGTCTTTTCTTTGTCTGTGTGTGTGTGTGTGTGTGTGTGTGTGTGTGTGTGTATGTGTGTGTGTATGTGTGTAAGTAACTGCTGCAGGAGCAAGAGGATGGGTAGGGCACGGGTCGACACCTGAAGCCTGGCCATCCCGCCGCCACGCCCAAGCAACGTGTTCGAGGATCGAAGGATCAGGAACAGGATGTAGTGGGTTTATCTATGTTATTTTATTTATTTATTTTGTATAACATTTTTCATTTTCTTTAATTTATATTTTGTATTGTATTTAAGGATTTATTTTTGTTTCATTACAGAAAAGATCCTACAACTGCCGTAGCCGAGCGTCCGAGTCGTCTTCTCGTCTGTTGGGAGGGGTTCCCCCCTATTCCGTCCGTAGAGGATCAATATGCTCGAGGAGCCAACTGACCTACCCAAGCACGACTCATGCACCGTCCTCACAGTCTTACTTCTGCCAGTACCTCGTCTTCTACTTTCCAAACTTTACAGAAGCTCTCCTGCGAACCACGCAGAACTAGCACTCTTGAAAGAAAGGATATTACGGAGACATGGCTTAGCCACAGTCTGGGGGATGTTTCTCATTCTATTCCTATGTAGTAGAATAATAACGTAACACAACTTACACTGAGGTGACAAAAGTCGTGGGATATCTCCTAACATCGCGTCTGACCGCCGTTTGCCTGACGCAGTGCAACAACTCGACGTGGTGTGGACTCAACAAGTCCTTGGAAGTCCCCTGCAGATACGTCATGTTGCCACTAAACCCGCCCATAACTGCAGAAGTGTTGCCAGTGCAGGATGTTGTGCAAGAAACTGCCCACTTGATTACGTCCCACAAACGTTAAATCGGGTTCATGTCGGGACAAATCATTCAACCGTATTGTCCAGAATGTTCTTCAAGTCAGTCGCGATCAGTTGTGGCCCGGTACGTGACATCGTTGTTTAAGAATATGTAGTCCACGAAAGGTTGCAAATCGTCTCCAAGTAGCCAGACATAACCGTTACCGTCAATGATCGGTTCAGTTGGACCAAAGGACAAAATCTAAACACAGTCCACACCATTATGTAGTCACCACCAGCTTGCACAGTGCCTTCTTGTCAACTTGGTGTTGCGTAGTGCCGTGGGGTCAGCGCCACATTCGAACCCTACCATCAGCTCTTACCAACTGAAATAGGGACTCATGTGACCAGATCAGTGTTTTCCATTCGCCTAGGGTCCAATAGATGTGATCGATCCCACGAAACGCGCTGCAAGCAATGTCGTGCTGTTAACAAAGTCACGTTGCCCATCTGCTGCCCTACCCCATTAACGCACAATTTTGGCGCATTGTCCTAACAGATACGTTCGTCGTATGTCCCACATTGATTTCTAAGGTTATTTTATGCACTGTTAAAAGTCTATTAGCAGTGACTGCTGTACGCAAACGCCGCTGCTCTCGGTAGTTAAGTGAAGGTCGTCTGCCACTGCGTTGTCTGTTGTGAGACGTAATGCCTGAAATTTGGTATTCTCGGCACACTCTTGACACTGTGGCTTTCGGAACAGTGAACTCCCTAACGATTTCAGAAATGGAATGTCCCATGCGTCTATCTCGAACTACTATTCCCAATTCAAAGCCTGTTTGAGCCATGCTGCAGCTCACATTGGTGCTATTTATAGGTTTCTGCCCTCTCTTGGAAGCCGGACCATATCGTTTAGATGACATGGTTCCGGTTGTTTGTCTTCTTCTCGTGTTGACTGCGCCACTTGGTTTCGCAACTGTTGCCTGTCCGTTTGTGGCACCAGTGGCGGTTATTGACATGTAGTAACTGTGGCCCTATCTTTGGGGCGACGTTGAGCTTCTTCCGGGTCTTGAGTGTGCAGTTCGGTTAGGGACTCAGTGGGAGCCAGGTCTGCACAGTGTGCGAACACGCCGGGATCGCTGGCGGCGAGTATGGACTGCCGGATCGAAGCCCTGTGGTCAAGAGGGTGCACTACCTCGTCGTAAACTGAATCCTGCAAGTTTTAAGTTGAGTGCATTAGTGTTGCTGCTCATAGTGTTGTCGAGTGGAAGAGCAGCAAGTGAAGTGCTTGGGGAAGGCGGATCTGATTAGCTTTCCTGGGCTTCTAATTGCTATTTATTGCGTTCAGTTTGTTATCATTTATTAGGGTGAACGAGCGGTATTTTTCCTGCCTCATGGCCGCTAACGCCCCAGTTACCTGCCCTGGGGGCTAGTGTATGTAACAGCAGTGAAAATTTCCTCGTCTTGCCGCTGCTGTCCAGTGAGGAGTGCAGTTTTGACAGTTTTCTTGATTGTAGGTTGGTTGGCGATTGTTCTACTCTGCTGGTAGTGAATCTTTTCTGGTTCCAGGCGCTCTACGCACAGTATTCTGTGGGTGGAGTCTAGACTGCCGGTTCCGGCTTGGCGTATTTTTACATCTTTGCATTTGGTTTATTGGACGTCAGGTAGCCTCAGCAAGATTATCTTCGGTCATTCGTTAGACTGCCACTAGTCTGAGTTACCATCTTGTGACGTGAATGCAACTCTTGGCTGCCTATTTCGTCGCTCAAAAATGGCTCTGAGCACTATGGGACTCAACTGCTGAAGTCATTAGTCCCCTAGAACTTAGAACTAGTTAAACCTAACTAACCTAAGGACATCACAAACATCCATGCCCGAGGCAGGATTCGAACCTGCGACCGTAGCGGTCTTGCGGTTCCAGACTGCAGCGCCTTTAACCGCACGGCCACTTCGGCCGGCTCTCATCGCTCGCGAAAGTGGTTATATATATATATATATATATATATATATATATATATATATATATATATATATATATATATATACACTCCTGGAAATTGAAATAAGAACACCGTGAATTCATTGTCCCAGGAAGGGGAAACTTTATTGACACATTCCTGGGGTCAGATACATCACATGATCACACTGACAGAACCACAGGCACATAGACACAGGCAACAGAGCATGCACAATGTCGGCACTAGTACAGTGTATATACACCTTTCGCAGCAATGCAGGCTGCTATTCTCCCATGGAGACGATCGTAGAGATGCTGGATGTAGTCCTGTGGAACGGCTTGCCATGCCATTTCCACCTGGCGCCTCAGTTGGACCAGCGTTCGTGCTGGACGTGCAGACCGCGTGAGACGACGCTTCATCCAGTCCCAAACATGCTCAATGGGGGACAGATCCGGAGATCTTGCTGGCCAGGGTAGTTGACTTACACCTTCTAGAGCACGTTGGGTGGCACGGGATACACGCGGACGTGCATTGTCCTGTTGGAACAGCAAGTTCCCTTGCCGGTCTAGGAATGGTAGAACGATGGGTTCGATGACGGTTTGGATGTACCGTGCACTATTCAGTGTCCCCTCGACGAACACCAGTGGTGTACGGCCAGTGTAGGAGATCGCTCCCCACACCATGATGCCGGGTGTTGGCCCTGTGTGCCTCGGTCGTATGCAGTCCTGATTGTGGCGCTCACCTGCACGGCGCCAAACACGCATACGACCATCATTGGCACCAAGGCAGAAGCGACTCTCATCGCTGAAGACGACACGTCTCCATTCGTCCCTCCTTTCACGCCTGTCGCGACACCACTGGAGGCGGGCTGCACGATGTTGGGGCGTGAGCGGAAGACGACCTAACGGTGTGCGGGACCGTAGCCCAGCTTCATGGAGACGGTTGCGAATGGTCCTTGCCGATACCCCAGGAGCAACAGTGTCCCTAATTTGCTGGGAAGTGGCGGTGCGGTCCCCTACGGCACTGCGTAGGATCCTACGGTCTTGGCGTGCATCCGTGCGTCGCTGCGGTCCGGTCCCAGGTCGACGGGCACGTGCACCTTCCGCCGACCACTGGCGACAACATCGATGTACTGTGGAGACCTCACGCCCCACGTGTTGAGCAATTCGGCGGTACGTCCACCCGGCCTCCCGCATGCCCACTATACGCCCTCGCTCAGAGTCCGTCAACTGCACATACGGTTCACGTCCACGCTGTCGCGGCATGCTACCAGTGTTAAAGACTGCGATGGAGCTCCGTATGCCACGGCAAACTGGCTGACACTGACGGCGGCGGTGCACAAATGCTGCGCAGCTAGCGCCATTCGACGGCCAACACCGCGGTTCCTGATGTGTCCGCTGTGCCGTGCGTGTGATCATTGCTTGTACAGCCCTCTCGCAGTGTCCGGAGCAAGTATGGTGGGTCTGACACACCGGTGTCAATGTGTTCTTTTTTCCATTTCCAGGAGTGTATTTATTTATTTATTTATTTTTTTTTGCGCGCCTACTCCTACTCAGAGGTCGATTCCTGGTGCACCATCTGTGACTGGCCCTTGTGTTTTATTATTGTATTTCCTGTTTTATTGTATGTTTCTAAATTTCTTATATAATTGCCATTCTTGGCGTTAGAGCAGGTTTAAATGATGGTGCTACCATGTTTACCACCATTTTGTCTCACCTGTTTGGTGAGCAGTTGCTTGTCCTTTGAAATTAACCTTTGCTGTTGTATTTGCTGCTTTACTGTAAGTTTTTTTTAATTTTTTTATATAATTGCCATTCTGACGTCATAGCAGGTTTAAATGGTTGTGCTACCAAAAATACCATCTTTTCCCGTTTGATCAGCTGCCTGTCTTTTTAAATTAACCTTGCTATTGCATTGCTGTTTTACAGTAGTTTGTTAATTTTTTTTATAATTGCGGTTCTTGGCGTTAAAGGACTTCAGCCGTGACTGTGGTTACTTGCCTTAAAATTCTAATTGGGATCACATTGGCTTGTTTTTGAAACATGACTTGCTGTGTCTGTACTTTGTGCTCTTTTGGTAAATTGTAACGCACTGGAAGCACTACTAATCACACAGTTGTTTATTCCTTCATTAATAACGGGTAATACCTGTATTTTATTGCTGAGTCTGAAATTACTGTTTTAAAATAAGTGTGTGTAATTGAAAAGGGAACCAACAGTAACCGATTACTGACCTGTCCACAATCGTAACCGGATCCTGCCTTCCTTGACTAACAGGTTTCACGGTTAACTCCCGCCGCCGGCCATACTCACATCGGAATCCTTTTCACATGAATCACAGCTCCGCCAGTGCGCTGCGCTTTTATCGCTTGTGTACGAGGTACTATAACCATCTGTATATGTGCAGATCGCTACCCCATAACTTTAGTAACCTCAGTACAACCCACAGCAACTCGTTTTGGAATCAAACGTCGGCCGCGATGGCCGAGCGGTTCTAGGCGCGAAGTCCGGAACCACGCGACTGCTTACGGTCAAAGGTTCGAATCCTGCCTCTGGCATGGATGTGTGTGATGTCCTTAGGTTAGTTAGGTTTAAGTAGTTCTAAGTTCTAGGGGACTGATGACATCAGAAGTTAAGTCCCATAGCGCTGAGAGCCATTTTGGAATCAAATTCCCGTCGTCTGGCGGTCTAACAACGGGTGCTCACGACGTTGGGATCACAGATTTATTTCAAACTTTGTATACCTTTAGCCGGCCCTTAAAACAAGAAAACGTGCAAGTAGTAAGTGCACTACTCTGACAATTCCGAGAAAATCGCAAGAAAAGTTATGGAACTGATGTACCTGTACGTAGGTACCCGAAGCTATAGTTTATGACAGGCAAGTGAATACTTTGTTGTAGCTGGGAATCACAGTCATAACAAACTTTTTGAAGGACATCATCTTTACGCCAGTGACTGTTATAAGATTTTATTACACACTACTGCAATTTCGGCCTCAGGCTATTATCAAGTGCTGGTATTACGGCTTTAAGCCATGTCAACGTAATACAAGCGGAAACATTTGTATGTCGTTGTCAATCCTGTTAATGTATTTAACAGGATTGACAACGACATACAAATGTGTCAGCTTACATTGCGTTGACTGCCTTAAAGCGGTACTATTAGCACTTGATTATGGCCTAAGGCCGAAATTGCAATAGTGTGTAATAAAAAATTATAACAGTCACTGGCGTAAAGATGACGTCCTTCAAAAAGTGATTAGCGTTCAAGTATTGTTAAAACATACGTATATGAAGCGACGGCTCGATTCCCGCTCACATTTAAATTTGGATCTATATTTTTTTTCATCACTGGTCATATTATTTCATTTATATGACATTTTAGAGGTGAATATTATTAAAAAACCACTTGTACTTGCATGAAGTGTCACTAAATTAATGTTATTTGGCTACTTGTTGTGTTGTTGTTGTGGTCTTCAGTCCTGAGACTGGTTTGATGCAGCTCTCCATGCTACCCTATCCTGGGCAAGCTTCTTCACGTCCCAGTACTTACTGCAATCTACGTCCTTCTGAATCTGCTTAGTGTATTCATCTCTTGGTTTCCCTCTACGCCGGCCGCGGTGGCCGAGCGGTTCTAGGCGCTTCAGTCCGGAACCGCGCGACTGCTACGGTCGCAGGTTCGAATCCTGCCTCGGCATGGATGTGTGTGATGTCCTTAGGTTAGTTAGGTTTAAGTAGTTCCAAGTTCTAGGGGACTGATGACCACAGATGTTAAGTCCCATAGTGCTCAGAGCCATTTCAACCATTTTTTCTCCCTCTACGATTTTTACCCTCCACGCTGCCCTCCAATCCTAAATTTGTGATCCCTTGATGCCACAGAGCATGTCCTACCAACCGGTCCCTTCTTCTTGTCAAGTTGTGCCACAAATTCCTCTTCTCACCAATTCTATTCAATACCTCCTCATTAGTTATGTGATCTACCTATCTAATCTTCAGCATTCTTCTGTAGCACCACATTTCGAAACCTTCTATTCTCTTCTTGTCTAAACTATTTATCGTTCATGTTTCACTTCCATACATGGCTACACTCCATACGAACACTGTCAGAAACGACTTCCTGACACTTAAATCAATACTCGATGTTAACAAATTTCTCTTCTTCAGAAACGCTTTCCTTGCCATTGCCAGTCTACATTTTATATCCTCTCTGCTTCGACCATCATCAGTTATTTTGTTCCCCAAATAGCAAAACTCCTTTACTACTTTAACTGTCTCATTTCCTAATCTAATTCCCTCACCATCACCCGACTTAACTCGACTGCATTCCATTATCCTCGTTTTGCTTTTGTTGATGTTCATCTTATATTCTCCTTTCAAGACACTGTCCATTCCGTTCAACTGCTCTTCCAAGTCCTTTGCTGTCTCTGACAGAATTACAATGTCATCGGCGAACCTCAAAGTTTTTATTTCTTCTCCATGGACTTTAATACTTACTCCGAATTTTTCTTTTCTTTCCATTACTGCTTGCTCAATATATAGATTGAATAATATCGGGGAGAGGTTACAACCCTGTCTCACTCCCTTCCCAACCACTGCTTCCCTTTCATGCCCCTGCACTCTTATAACTGCCATCTGGTTTCTGTACAAATCGTAAATAGCCTTTCCCTCCCTGTGTTTTACCCCTTCCACTTTTAGAATTTGAAAGAGAGTACTCCAGTCAACATTGTCAAAACCTGGAATGAGATTGCGCTGATATGAAACTTCCTGGCAGATTAAAACTGTGTGCCCGACCGAGACTCGAACTCGGGATCTTTGTCTTTCGCGGGCTAGTGCTCTAGCATCTGAGCTACCGAAGCACGACTCACTCCCGGTACTCACAGCTTTACTTCTGCCAGTAGAGCACTTGCCCGCGAAAGGCAAAGGTCCCGAGTTCGAGTCTCGGTCGGACACACAGTTTTAATCTGCCAGGAAGTTTCATTGTCAAAAGCTCTCTCTACAAATGCTAGGAACGTAGGTTTGCCTTTCCTTAATCTTTCTTTTAAGATAAGTCTTAAGGTCAATATTGCCTCACGTGTTCCAATATTTCTACGGAATCCAAACTGGCTACTTACTAATTTTAATTAAATTTAATTTTTACAATAAACATATTTGTAACTATCGACAAGTAAATGAAAATAAACGCATAGAGTTTTCGTGAATATGTATGGCTGTCGTGATTTGGTATATCCCTTATACATTCAATCTCGTGAGCAACCCGGAACTACTTTGCACCTTGACGCTTCGAGCTGAAGACAAAGAGGAGGCCCCATTTAGCAGTTAACCTGCGTAGCGGTGAAACGTTGCTAATGTAGCGAGGACGAACTGTGTAGATGCAGTTTTTTTGAATATCACGTAGTTTACACTTGTGCTACAAAAATGATGCTTTGAGCAGGAGTCGCAACGTCTCATCATACACGTTTGTCTTACCAAGCTCAAACACTAACCACCTGGCCACCATGAACTCTACCAACCGGGACCTACGCACAGAGACACCAGTTACAATATAGACTCCTAAAATTCCGGAAGTTCACTCCCCTTTTCCACCTTGTGTGCGCGATACTACCGCCATCTACATATCGTTGTTCCATGGCTTTTGTCGACTCATTGTATGAAGTAGACTATTGATACGATTTTCTCTACTACAAAGGCTTTAAATCTGACTAGAGTATTTGTCTCTACGGTGATGAGCCAAAACGTTATGACCACTTGCTTAACAGTCGGCTCCGGTGGCCGAGCGGTTCTAGGTGCTTCAGTCTGGAACCGCGTGACTGCTACGGTCGCAGGTTTGAATCCTGCCTCGGGCACGGGTGTGTGATGTCCTTATGTTAGTTAGGTTTAAGTATTTCTAAGTTATAGGGGACTGATGACCTCAGATGTTAAGTCCTATAGTGCTCAGAGCCATTTGAACCATTTGAACTTGCTTAACAGTTTGTTTGTCTGTATTTGGAACGGAATACATGACTGACTCTGCTTATCAGGGGTCCGCCAGTTTGTTTGTAAGTTTGTGGAGATGTGACATTACACGTCTACCCATAGGTCAAGTAATTCCCTTAAATAACCGACCGCTGATATGCCTATGCGGTGATGACGCCCGATAGCGACCCAGATGGGTTCCGTGGGATGTACATCATGTGTATTTGGTCGCCGAGACATCAACGTGAGTTCACTATAATGCTCCTAAAAACCAATGTAGCACGGTTCTGGCTCTGAGGCAAGGACAGTTACACGCTGAAAGATTACATCACTGTCGGGGAAAACACCAAGCATGAAGGGATGCAGGTGGTTCGCAGCTGACAGCTCACTTTGGATTGCTACCACGGGTCACATGCAAGCGCAAGAGAACGTTTTAAGGAACCCCTTACTTGCAGAAAGAGTTTTGCCATTTCACAGACGTGAGCTGAACATATGAGCGCTGCAGTACATACTGAGTAAGGAGCGAGCGGTAGATTCACACACTGGCTAGCAGAGGCGGTTGGCCGTCTGGTGCTTTCAGAGCCAGTGAGTGGGATGAGGTGCCGATGCAGAAATCGCTCGTGACGTCAGCAAAGTGACGCGCAGGGAAAGTACATTTATTCTAACGCGAATGGAGTAATTGGTATTGATAAACATTTGCTAACAAAAGTTGCCTTTTGCCACTCAGACATTAGGAGGAGTCTACGGGTCACAAATACTATCTTTCAGTAACTTTACGGTGCTAGGGAACGTTGATATTAATAAATAAATGAATAGCTTTTGCGTGACCGAAGATGTACGATCTTACACGAACTCTGGCGACTGCACGCTCAAGCTACTATGGTAGACCATTCCTTCGTACCGTTAATAGTCAGCTTATAATCAGTATGAACAAGTTCATTTTACGCTCCTAAACGGCATCCCGTTTAAAAATTATCTGCAGAAAAGAAAGTTCTTCTCGCTTCACTGCGTAAAATATACACAGCAGTATTGCACTTTCAGAATCCGATGGCGATGCTACGATTCTGCAGAGGGAGATAAATCTTCGAGAGCGTCTCTACATAACCGGTAGGCATAGCATTATACTGCTCCCACCAGCCTGCGTCCATGACGAAGCAGTGAGCAAAAATGTGATTCACCCGAAGAGCCAAAACGTTTCCATTGATTGCCGGTCGAATCCCGATGGTCCCGTGTCCACTACAATAGTAACTGACGATCTCGTTGGGTCAAGATGCAAACACATTAGGGTGGTCTGCTGCTGAGCTCCATCTTCAAAAATGTACTATGAATGGTGTGCTCCGAAGCACATGTGCGTGCACCAGCATGTGCTCTTTCGGCAGAGATGGCACAGATCACCACCTGACCTGCTTTACAGACAGACAAGCCTCCGAACCCTGCGTTCTGTGGAGAGTCGTAGAAGTCCAGCCATTTTAGTTCTACCGTCCTTCTATCTCTTTCCGTAGGTGCTCACGACTGCAGTACATGAACGTTCTACCAGGCTCACCGTTTTGTAGATGCCCATTCACCGGCAACGCCCAATAATAATCCGCTCTCTGTCAAATTCGCTATCTCAAAGGATTTCCCCATTTGCAGCCCATATCTTCGCTAAGGTGTCCCCTCGTTCATCACTCCTTCTGTTACATACTTTCGTTACAGCGTCACATGCGTGCAACGCCATCAGGCGGCATCCAACGTAGCGGTGGGCAGTGGTCATAATGTCTCTGCTTGTGTTAATAAGGAACCCTGGTAATACATGTGTGCAGTTGTGTTGTAGAAAGAGGATACAGGCCACCAAACAACGTCCTCTCCTTGCTTCCCATAGTACATGTGGTATCGATAGCTACGATGACACAACGTAGGTGCGCTCTGCTAGGTTGGCACTACGACACCGACACCGACGACAGCGCCCTCTAGCCGGCGCTGTGCAGCTCTACGAACGCTGCTCCAGATTCAGCCCAGTTGATTCCGAGGAGACGACCAAGCAACATTGTTTCTACTTCATAGTGGACCAGCCACTACAGATTTTGCCTGTGTAACTTCTAGCCGCTATTATATTTAATGGCTGCACGGTTTCGCACCTGCGTGCTCATCTGTACGCAAAGTTATGTAAAAGAGTTATAACCTAATTGCGGTACCAAGTGGTCTACCTCACCTGCTCCTCGCAGCTTCCTACATTCGGCCCACCCTTCAGTTTTCAGGAGCAGATCAACGCGCCGCCTTCCAGGCGGGATACAAAAGTACAAGGCTCTACAGCGGCAACGAGGTGGGGCAAAAGTGACGACGAGGGTAATTCAACAGCGCAGAATGAAGTTAATCATCTTGGTCGACGATTTTGTTTGCTTCTCATGTGTTTTAGCTTGCAGGGGTGACCATTTTACTAATTTTTTGTCTTGTTCTTACATGTACTCCCGGAAGAGGGGGGGGGGGGGAGCCGCAGAACTAATCAAATTTCTTTTTTGAGGCTTTGCTTGCTTTTTTGCTATAACTTATTTGTGTAAACAATAGTTACCCCACCCCTCGAACCGCTGTCCACACGTCTCAGCAGCAGCCGGACAATGTGATGGATCTAACATAAATTTTTCAGTTAAAGAACCAACGAATCGCTCCCTCACTGACGGCGATACAACAACTATTGGCTGCAGGAGCCGGGTCAGCTGCACGACCACAACCAACCAACTAATCAACCCAGCAAGTGCCGCCGACCAGCATACCACCGTTGCAGCAGTTTAACGACACAGAAGAGGAATGGCTCGAACACCTGACACAGTTCCAAGTACTTGTCAAGTACATCGAGTTCAATGTACTGTAAAGCTACAATACTTTCTTTCGATTGCGAGGTCCCCAGTGTTCAGGTTAATACAGAAACTAAACTTCATCTCCCGACGAACTCAGTTATGAACAAGTAATCGCTGCATTAACCAAGCACTATGACCAGCAATTCCAAGTAGCTGCAGCTGGACATCAGTTTTTTCGATATCAGAAAAAGCCTGGACAGACGTACCGTCAGTGACACACAGAATCAACGGGCATGACTAGGAAGTGTAAATTTAAGTGTAGGTGTGGCAACTTTTACTGTGATTGCTATAACATTTAATTTCCCAGATAGTGGAATATGGGAACAGATCCTAAAGTTTGTAAATAATAGATTTCAGCTATCAGTCGTCCTTTGGAATTTTTATTGGCAGATCTGGATTTCAGCTAGCAACTAGCCATTCTCAATGCACTATCCTTTTTTGGTCAATACCTGTAATGCCTGTTGGTCTGGCTTTGTACACAGTTCATGAACTGTCGCTGATGTAAAGGGGATGATCTGGTATGGTGGGGATATGAATTGCATGTTTACTAGGTCGAGACAGTACTTGGTGATATATTCCCTGGTTGGATATCGGTTTGACGCTCCAGTGTTCTTGTTGAGTATCGTATGCATTTGAAGACCTGTAGACAACTTTGCGATGTTTAGTAGTCGGTGCAAAATGGTGATCAGTGTAAAATAGTTTATTACCACTGAGTGTAGCGTCTGTAGAAAGAAACAAAAGGTTGGGGGTGTATAGATTGAGGGAACTGTCGGTGCAATTTAGCAATCTTTGCAAAATAACGACAGAAAGCCACAGAAAAAAAATGCTCGATGGATTGTGGTGGGATATAGGAGCGGTGAGAACATTTGCGTATGTTGAGAGCAGAAGGCTATCACGTTATGTCCGGGAGGAAGACTGGATTCGGCGATATTTTGGTAAACAGGTTCTGTTAGGGCAGTAATTTTGGCGCATACAAGCTGAGACAACAAGAAAGAGCGCGTTAACAATTTCTGGGGCACTATAAAATTACGGAGAGCTGGACTTGGCTGATATTCCTTTTTTCACAAAGCCATGTGATGTAAGAATAACGTTGAGAATGTTTTAGATTGCGATGTGTCAGTCACACTAGGGCGGGTACGTGCGGTTGAACGTGTGTGTCAACACGCCCTGTGCTATTCTGCCTTCAATGGTGAAGTCAAGTGGCGCCTGGAGATGCCTCGAATATGAGACTGGCGTGAACGGGCTTTGGAATGCTATAACAGTATAACAGCGACTTTATAGAGGCAAGCAACTTTCACCGGTGTTCGATGACGCCGGCTCGGGGACTGTGACGGAGCGCGTGGAACCCGAGCAGCGGCTGCCTCAGTTCGCGGAGGTTGTGGCAAGCGGGCCTAAATGGTTGTCTGTGACTTTGACCGTACGTGCGATCGCGTCATCGTCAGTGTCTAACGGCTGGGAATTTCTCATGTGTTACATATGAATGGGGGGTGCTGCCACCTCATGCTTGCAGAAGCCGAGCAGGGGCTGTGCACGGTTTGACATCTGACGAATGTGTCACTTATCGCTACCTCCTCGGTACTCTACTGGACAGGGGGTGGTGGAATGTGCTTGCGCGCATTGATTGCATTATTTCGTGAGCGGCTCTGTACTCCCTGCCATGCGCTATTTACAAGTACCGAGCAAGTACCGAGCGTGTCTACACATCAGTGTGAAGAATTATTTAGGAGCAGTTTGCTATTGTGTACTGAAATTTCGAGTTGGTTGAGTGTCTGTGGGCTGTGCATCATGATCCCAGGCACATCAGGGTGGATCTTTTGTATCAGTGTGATAGATATAATCTATCATTAAATAAGTTGTTTGAAAATAAATAGAGTGCACTCCATCCTTATTATGCCCAGCAGCCCAGAGCAGACTGAGTAATTTTCCCACCATTTTCCCTCACCATCTTGATTTACGTCACGAAAAGGACGACAGCGTCCTCTGCTGGTGGTACTGAGTATCAGACCTCGTGGAGAACACACGGTTTGCCGCCATCATGGATAACTGTACTTGCGTCATCAGCTGGTGTTACGGAGGCGTCCTATGGCGGCGACGAAATGTACTAAGACAGTTGGGGTCTGGATCTCGTGGTAAACCCACTAGGTGGCGCCATCTTAGATTACGGTGCTTGCGTCATCACCTGACGTCACTACAGCGTCCTCTAGTAGCATCGATATGAACTAAGCCACTTGGGCTCTGGACTCAGTGGCGAATACACTGGGTGGTGGTGACGCCTCTATTTCTTTAAATAAAGGCTGGTGTATGATTTCGACAGCTGGCGATTAGCAAGAAGAGTCTTTTAGATGGATTATTATTTTGATAATTTACGAATTGTTTTGCTATCTGGACGTAAATGCATTGCATTATTTACGAGTGGTTCGTATGTCTGTAGGCTGTGCAATGCGTTATTTTTGACGGTTTACAATTAGCAAGCATGTGTGTAGAGCGTTATACACTCCTGGAAATTGAAATAAGAACACCGTGAATTCATTGTCCCAGGAAGGGGAAACTTTATTGACCCATTCCTGGGGTCAGATACATCACATGATCACACTGACAGAACCACAGGCACATAGACACAGGCAACAGAGCATGCACAATGTCGGCACTAGTACAGTGTATTTCCACCTTTCGCAGCAATGCAGGCTGCTATTCTCCCATGGAGACGATCGTAGAGATGCTGGATGTAGTCCTGTGGAACGGCTTGCCATGCCATTTCCACCTGGCGCCTCAGTTGGACTAGCGTTCGTGCTGGACGTGCAGTCCGCGTGAGACGACGCTTCATCCAGTCCCAAACATGCTCAATGGGGGACAGATCCGGAGATCTTGCTGGCCAGGGTAGTTGACTTACACCTTCTAGAGCACGTTGGGTGGCACGGGATACATGCGGACGTGCATTGTCCTGTTGGAACAGCAAGTTCCCTTGCCGGTCTAGGAATGGTAGAACGATGGGTTCGATGACGGTTTGGATGTACCGTGAACTATTCAGTGTCCCCTCGACGATCACCAGTGGTGTACGGCCAGTGTAGGAGATCGCTCCCCACACCATGATGCCGGGTGTTGGCCCTGTGTGCCTCGGTCGTATGCAGTCCTGATTGTGGCGCTCACCTGCACGGCGCCAAACACGCATACGACCATCATTGGCACCAAGGCAGAAGCGACTCTCATCGCTGAAGACGACACGTCTCCATTCGTCCCTCCATTCACGCCTGTCGCGACACCACTGGAGGCGGGCTGCACGATCTTGGGGCGTGAGCGGAAGACGGCCTAACGGTGTGCGGGACCGTAGCCCAGCTTCATGGAGACGGTTGCGAATGGTCCCCGCCGATACCCCAGGAGCAACAGTGTCCCTAATTTGCTGGGAAGTGGCGGTGCGGTCCCCTACGGCACTGCCTAGGATCCTACGGTCTTGGCGTGCATCCGTGCGTCGCTGCGGTCCGGTCCCAGGTCGACGGGCACGTGCACCTTCCGCCGACCACTGGCGACAACATCGATGTACTGTGGAGACCTCACGCCCCACGTGTTGAGCAATTCGGCGGTACGTCCACCCGGCCTCCCGCATGCCCACTATACGCCCTCGCTCAAAGTCCGTCAACTGCACATACGGTTCATGTCCACGCTGTCGCGGCACGCTACCAGTGTTAAAGACTGCGATGGAGCTCCGTATGCCACGGCAAACTGGCTGACACTGACGGCGGCGGTGCACAAATGCTGCGCAGCTAGCGCCATTCGACGGCCAACACCGCGGTTCCTGGTGTGTCCGCTGTGCCGTGCGTGTGATCATTGCTTGTACAGCCCTCTCGCAGTGTCCGGAGCAAGTATAGTGGGTCTGACACACCGGTGTCAATGTGTTCTTTTTTCCATTTCCAGGAGTGTAGATGAGTTATGTAGGAATAGTTTGCAGGCCTGTATGATGTGGGGCATGTCATTCCTAAATAAATTGCCCCCAAATAAATAAAGTACGCTTCTGCCTCTCTCCATCAGCCTAGTGCTGGCTGCGTCCTTTTGCCTGCGACCCCTTGGAAGAGTTTGCGCCCTGGAAGGTTAGGTTAGTGGTGGTGAGCTTCGTTTGCAACAATTTTCTTAGGTTGGTATCTAAAGCGGAAGTGGCCTTTCTTTACTGACAGAATTCAAACTCAGCGCCAGTTCCTAGGAAGAGGTGGCAGTCTGGACCTTGAAAAGTAGTTGAAACTAGGTAGCTGAAAGTATAGTGAACCCCTTTTCTTACCTGCTTGAAATTGGTTAAATAATAAAGACAAGTACTTTTCTTCCAGCCATTTTCCTTGCTTAGTAGAGGTAACAGGGATGTGACGAGTTCTCATGTTGGAATTTGAACTTAATCCAATTTTTTTGGGGATGGGTTAGGATAGTGCAGGTAGCCCAATTGACCTTCTTCCCGCCAAAATTCAAACTTCCCGCCAAAATCCGCCATCTTGATTGATGCCACTTGGGGTGTGTGTGACGTCACGGCCGCCATCTTGCATGAGGTCACAGGGGGTGTGTCTGTGACATCATAGCCTTCATCTTGATTGGGGCAGCGTCCCCCCTGTCCCACTACAAACGTCAACTTCATGATCATACCCATACTCATATAGTAAATGTAGCAAAGCGTCTACATCACTTATTTCTCTACTGGTCAGCATTAATTTTCTGAATCCCATATGGTACCCTTGTTTCGCAGATCCTTATTAACTCTTTCTGTTGTAACGCTGCACCCCTCAATTGGTTTATTTTCACGATTTCCTTGCAGTACTGAGTTGGCCGGCGAAATTGTGAACTTGGATAAGGCTCATCGTTAAAAGTTCTAGCTTCGCGCGCTGCTTCATCTCTGCATCTCTTGTGTAAAAATGCCTCACTAAATTCCTCGTAAGGCCTGCACTTTACCGCAGTCACTCGCATCGTGGATGCTGCCTCTCCCCGAAGATGCGATGCTCGTAAACGAAACTAATTATTATCCGGCAGCCATGACCTCAGAAGTCCGTCTTGGAACAGTTCAGTCCAAATCTTTGGATGCAAAGTATTCGATCTGTTCGGGAACGGCATGTACTTTTACACTGGACCAAATGTTTTGTAACTTCGTTCTCTTCGATCTCTATGCATCAGATACTTACAGGTACTGTCGGTTGTACATTTGCAGACAGTGGTACAGGACGCCCACGTGTTTAGTAGAGTCTGTTGGTTAACTGACAAAATTCTTCCTCTTCCTTTCGCCTATGTTCTTCACTCTTTACTGTCTCTCTGGCTGTTATACTGTCTTCTGAACCACTATTTCCGTCCCACTCCTTGAACAGTTCTGCCATCTACGACGGTTGATATCTGCCTGTATTTTCTTATATTGGGACAACACTGTTATCTACTATCGATCTTTCTAGCTTACTGACATGGTCCTTCTGAACCCCCTTCTTTACATAAGGGCAACTAATCTACTTGTTTCCTGACTTGTGCCATGTTATCCGTTACTTCGTCTTTCCACTCTTTAATCACATCACCGTGATTGGGCAATTCTTCGGTTACACCCTTCACTTCCTGAGACAACGTGCCCAACTTATTGCCGCAAGTACTCACTCAATCCGCAACTATCAATGTACGCGACCCGTTAGTTGCTGCTCTAATTCCTCGAAATATCCCTTATAATATTTCAATTGTTGTTCTGTTCTTTGGAATTCTGCATTGTACCTCCTATCTTACTGATTATTGATTAGCGCGAGTGCCGCACAGTTTTATTCTGTCTTTTCCAAAATAACTTCCTTTTTCTGTGACGCCCATCAACTATTTTGTAATGCTCTTACACTCTTTTATGCTGTTCTCCTGTATTTTGAACACACTACAGCGGTTTTTTTTCATATTTTACAATGCCAACCAACAAGGAAAGAAAATTGAAAGGTGGTGGTGAAGAAGGTGTTGGAGCACGACAGCCAACACTCAGAGAGTTAGCGACTGCCACCCAGTGGCAATGGAATTTCCCATTGCCTGTGACGCTGTCACATTCTCCTCACGCAACGACTCAGTTTCGGTTTGCTCGCTATCAATACGTATGTCACTTAATTCACTGTATGTCGCAACCGAACCTTGGTATTTGATAGCAAGACTTTATCAAACTTCAGTACTGTGTGTGAACTGTCTTGCCCGACTTCTATATAAGTTCACATTCAGTCATCTTCTCTAAACTACGTATGCGAGCACGGGTTAACCTTGGCATACCCATCTACTGACAAAAATCAAATACTTCCTCCTAATCACGCAAACTCCATCCAACACGCCACAAAACACGCTACACTCCTGCTAAAAAGCACAAACACATTTAAATACACTGACAAAAACGATGCCATACCAAACGATACACTACTGGCCATTAAAATTGCTACACCACGAAGATGACGA
Source organism: Schistocerca piceifrons (assembly GCF_021461385.2). Lineage (NCBI taxonomy): Eukaryota > Metazoa > Arthropoda > Insecta > Orthoptera > Acrididae > Schistocerca > Schistocerca piceifrons. The sequence continues at coordinate 746,511,115 of NC_060141.1, forward strand.
GCTACAGACGCGAAATTTAACCGACAGGATGAAGATGCTGTGATATGCAAATGATTAGCTTTTCAGAGCATTCAACAAGGTTGATGCCGGTGGTGACACCTACAACGTTGACCGGCGTTGCCTGGTGAAACGTTGTTGTGATGCCTCGTGTAAGGAGGAGAAATGCCTATTATCACGTTTCCGACTTTGATAAAGGTCGGATTGCAGCCTATCGCGATTGCGGTTTATCGTATCGTGACATTGCTGCTCGTGTTGGTCGAGATCCAATGACTGTTAGCAGAATATGGAATCGGTGGGTTCAGAAAGGTAATACGGAATGCAGTGCTGGATCCCAACGGCCTCGTATCACTAGCAGTCGAGATGACAGGCATCTTATCCGCATGGCTGTAACGGATCGAGCCGCCACACCTCGATCCCTGAGTCAAAAGATGGGGAAATTTGCAAGACAACAACCATCTGCACGAACAGTTCGACCACCTTTGCTGCAGCATGGACTAACAGCTCGGAGACCATGGCTGCGGTTACCCCGGACGCTGCGTCACAGACAGGAGCGGCTGAGATGGTATACTCAACGACGAACCTGGATGCACGAATGGCAAAACATCATTTTTTCGGATGAATCCAAGGTCTGTTTACAGCATCACGATGGACGCATCCGTGTTTGGCACAACGCGGTCAACGCACATTGGAAGCGTGTATTCGTCATCGCCATATTGACGTATCACTCGGCGTGATGATATGGGTGCCATTGGTTACATGTCTCGGTCACCTCTTGTTCGCATTGACGGCACTTTGAACAGTGGACGTTACATTTCAGATGTGTTACGATCCGTGGCTCTATTCTTCATTAGATCCCTGCGAAACCCTACATTTCAGCAGAATAATGCACGACCGCATGTTGCAGGTCCTGTACGGGCCTTTCTGGATACAGAAAATGTTCGACTGCTGCCCTGGCCAGCACATTCTCCAGATCTCTCACCAATTGAAAACATCTGGTCAATGGTGGCCGAGCAACTGGCTCGTCGCAATACGCCAATCACTACTCTTGATTAACTGTAGTATCGTGTTGAAGCTGCATGGGCAGTTGTACCTGTACACGCCATCCAACCTCTGTTTGACGCAATGCCCAGGCGTGTCAAGGCCGTTATTACGGCCAGAGGTGGTTGTTCTGGGTACTGATTTGTCAAGATCTATGCACCCAAAATGCGTGAAAGTGTAATCACATGTCAGTTCTATTATAATGTATTTGTCCAATGAATACCCGTTTATCATCTGCATTTCTTCTTGGTGTAGCAATTATAATGGCCAATATTGTACACTCCTGGAAATGGAAAAAAGAACACATTGACACCGGTGTGTCAGACCCACCATACTTGCTCCGGACACTGCGAGAGGACTGTACAAGCAATGATCACACGCACGGCACAGCGGACACACCAGGAACCGCGGTGTTGGCCGTCGAATGGCGCTAGCTGCGCAGCATTTGTGCACCGCCGCCGTCAGTGTCAGCCAGTTTGCCGTGGCATACGGAGCTCCATCGCAGTCTTTAACACTGGTAGCATGCCGCGACAGCGTGGACGTGAACCGTATGTGCAGTTGACGGACTTTGAGCGAGGGCGTATAGTGGGCATGCGGGAGGCCGGGTGGACGTACCGCCGAATTGCTCAACACGTGGGGCATGAGGTCTCCACAGTACATCGATGTTGTCGCCAGTGGTCGGCGGAAGGTGCACGTGCCCGTCGACCTGGGACCGGACCGCAGCGACGCACGGATGCACGCCAAGACCGTAGGATCCTACGCAGTGCCGTAGGGGACCGCACCGCCACTTCCCAGCAAATTAGGGACACTGTTGCTCCTGGGGTATCGGCGAGGACCATTCGCAACCGTCTCTATGAAGCTGGGCTATGGTCCCGCACACCGTTAGGCAGTCTTCCGCTCACGCCCCAACATCGTGCAGCCCGCCTCCAGTGGTGTCACGACAGGCGTGAATGGAGGGACGAATGGAGACGTGTCGTCTTCAGCGATGAGAGTCGCTTCTGCCTTGGTGCCAATGATGGTCGTATGCGTGTTTGGCGCCGTGCAGGTGAGCACCACAATCAGGACTGCATACGACCGAGGCCCACAGGGCCAACACCCGGCATCATGGTGTGGGGAGCGATCTCCTACACTGGCCGTACACCACTGGTGATCGTCGAGGGGACACTGAATAGTGCACGGTACATCCAAACCGTCATCGAACCCATCGTTCTACCATTCCTAGACCGGCAAGGGAACTTGCTGTTCCAACAGGACAATGCACGTCCGCATGTATCCCGTGCCACCCAACGTGCTCTAGAAGGTGTAAGTCAACTACCCTGGCCAGCAAGATCTCCGGATCTGTCCCCCATTGAGCATGTTTGGGACTGGATGAAGCGTCGTCTCACGCGGAGTGCACGTCCAGCACGAACGCTGGTCCAACTGAGGCGCCAGGTGGAAATGGCATGGCAAGCCGTTCCACAGGACTACATCCAGCATCTCTACGATCGTCTCCATGGGAGAATAGCAGCCTGCATTGCTGCGAAAGGTGGAAATACACTGTACTAGTGCCGACATTGTGCATGCTCTGTTGCCTGTGTCTATGTGCCTGTGGTTCTGTCAGTGTGATCATGTGATGTATCTGACCCCAGGAATGTGTCAATAAAGTTTCCCCTTCCTGGGACAATGAATTCACGGTGTATTTATTTCAATTTCCAGGAGTGTAATTCATGTGGAGTATGAAATTTTGGGAGAACATTTGTCTAGGTAACACACAGCAAGATCGCAGATTAACGTAAAATCGAGATAAGCCATTGCAAATATGAAATGCTGGTACAATATTAACCGTTAAAACCGCCAGAATGTTGAATTCAAGCATGCAAACGTGCATGCATTGTGCCGGACGGGTCCCGAATCTCAGTTTGTGGGATAGAGTTCCATGCCTGTTCCACTTGGTTGGTCAACACAGGAACTGTTAATGCTGGTTCTGGATGACGCTGGAATTTCCGTTCGATGATGTCCCATATGTGCTCTATTGGAGACAGATCTGATGATCGAGCAGGACACGACACCATGTCGGCACTCTGTAGACTGCGGTATGTGGGCAAGCATTATCCTGTTGGAAAACACGCCCTGCAATCCTGCTCACGAATGGTAGCGCAACAGGTATAATCACCAGACTAGGGTACAAATCTCCTGTCAGGATGCGTAGGATAACCGCGAGACTGCTCCTGCTGTCATATGATATCGCACTCCCGACCATAACTTAAGGTGTTGGTCCAGTGCGTGTAGCACGCAGACAGGCTGGGTGCAGGCACTCAGCCGGCCGGAGTGGCCGTGCGGTTCTAGGTGCTACAGTGTGGAACCGAGCGACCGCAACGGTCGCAGGTTCGAATCCTGCCTCGGGCATGGATGTGTGTGATGTCGTTAGGTTAGTTAGGTTTAATTAGTTCTAAGTTATAGGCGACTGATGACCTCAGAAGTTAAGACGCATAGTGCTCAGAGCCATTTGAACCATTTTGCTTACAATGATCAGTTAATTATTTTCGTAATGATATTTGCTCTGGTTTACAAATTTGGGTTTGAAGTTTCATATTGCTAGAAATTACGTAATTTTAGCTTTGGTTCGACCTTTTTTGATTAAGGTAGAATAACTTTCCCAAATAGAAATTTCGAGATCAATTTACAGTAACTTAACGAAAGGAATAACGTTAATAATATTTATGTTTGCTTATTGTTCAATGAATTACATACTGATTATTATATTCGTGATTAAAAATTGATGGTTCATAGTTATTATTATGTTACACATTTATATATTATGTAATTGTTAGTCGTTGTATTTAAATATCAGTCTTTGCTCAAAATAATACAATTACATCATAAATCACTCTTCCACAGTGTCTTAAATTTAATATATTTAATAACTGAAATGATCGATACCAGGCTAAAAAATTCCGGGTATCGACTCTTATAGTAAAGTTGGGGGGGGGGACTGGTACGTTATAAGAGGTAGAAACACGTCTACAAACTTTCGTTTATGTCGCGTAAGTACTTCCTGGTGTTGCTATTTTTGTTTCTGTCAGTGTACATCCCCCAAAAGTGCACTGTCAAAACTCAAGACAATGGCTGACTCTATTCATCTGCCTCCTTCTTGCTGGAAGAGAAACGTAAATTATCATAGCACACACAACTTACATCTAATTAAAAATTTTGAAGTTCCTTGTTATTCTGGCGTTCACATACTCTTTTCCAGTTAAAATCTCGTTAGTCAGAAAATCGCTTAAATAGTAGGCAACAAACTCTAATTAAATGACCTGTATAAATGACCATAAAAAGCCAGCGATTGTAAAAGTCCTGGCAAATGGTTGACAAAATCGTATGTATTTATCTAGAAACTAACTACCTAGATCAGGAAGTTCCAGACTTCGAATATCCTGGCAATGGTCGCCAGATTCCGATGTAAGATGTCAATTGAGTGTTTAGCATACCCCTAAGATGCCACAAATCTGATTCCCCAGTGACCTATAAGGAAGAGAAGCTCCGCGTAAGATCACGCAATTTCAGAGAAACAATGTGTCACAAAGGATAACGTTTATTTATTGAAAATTACTAGGGGTACTCCAATTTAGCACTACATTGTGGGTACCACACCGCAAACGGATATACAGCGGAAGGGATCTAGCTAGTTAGAAAAGGAAACTTGCGATCATTATAACAATTTGGCTTATCGGCAAAAGACAACAAACCCACTGAATCAGTAATACTAACATTCAGTATGCGTAAAGGCGATTACAAATTTGAACCTTGGCACTCGTGCGCGAATTTATAAAAGCACAATATGAAACTGTGCCAGCAACTGAGAATAATACTCAGTGATTTAAAGAAAGGGTCCCAGAAAAACAAGAGTGAACACCAATACTTTCGTCAAAGTGCATAATGGGTTCAACTGTTTGGCTGTGAATACTAAATTTGCGCAGTGATGCGCTGATGACCCTCCTATGGCTGCCTCAAGCAAAGTGCATTCTAGGCAGCATCTCTGAAGCACGTGTATTCTCTTTTACCTCCCAGACACGTGTATACCCTGAATTTACTCAACAAAACTCGTCCCCCAGTTCCAGCAGGTCTTGCAAGTTTTGGCATGTAATAATTTTTTAAACAATTTTAACAGTTTCCCATTAGTACTAATTTTGTCATTGTTAATCAATAAGGTTTGGTACATTTAACGAAGGCCCAAAATCTCTCCTACCCCATGACAGATTCTAGCCAAGGACAATTAAAGGGTTTACAAATATATACACATGCGAACTCATCACTTCTACCGAAATAGTTACTGTCAGATTTGAACAAATATTGCTGCATCGCTTGGCAGTGTTCAACAGCAAGTCTCAGGATCCAGATACTGTAGTTTCTGCCTGGCGTTCAGATATTATCTAGCTAAAAACTATTCCTTTCTGCTTCTATCACTATACAGTTTCTAGAGTATGCCGCCTGTCCTCTTTGAGGCTCCAGCTGTGTGGACATTTCAGGCTGCCATTTCCTGTTCTACACCGTCCCAGAGATGGCTTTCAGCAATCAGGAATTTTACGACACCCCTGTTCTGCTAGGTTAACTTGATTGTTACGAGCCATCTGAAAAGCTCTCAGGGATTCAAAAATAACACACCTCCCACACCATGTTAAGTGGAGAGTAGCTGAAAAAATAATAATTAGCAGTACAGTCAGTGGCAGCAATAAGTAGTGTTAGCAGTTTTCATTCAGCATTAAAGACTTGACTTTACTGTATATTGTGATCTGCATATTAATTCACAAAATTGGTTACACAACAGTTTGGCCATAAACTGCCACATGAATGTTGACTGGTTAGTTTAATGTGTTCAAAGGAGTGGAGGTCGATGCACTCGTGCCTCCCCACACCACTCCACATGAACCATCAAAACGAACGCGTAATGCACCCAGGAACATCGTCAGTCATGACCATTTCTGTGATCTAGGTGTCTTTTTGGGGGGGGGGGGGGGGGCCTAATGTACGTGCGTACTCACTTCCAAATCTTGGAACATGGTACTCTCAACGTTATTGTGGAACTGTACTTCTTCTCCAAGTGCGTCCTTTGAGGCGTCCTTTCAACCCCTACTCCTTTTTTTCAGGATGACAATTCACGACCACATCTAACTGTATGGGTAGAGGACCTCTTGGAACGAAAGGCTAAGTGGCAAATAGACTCTCCTAACCGTTTCCCCGACTTAACCCTGTGGCACTTATATCGATTAGGAGTAGGTTTATTTTATCTGTGTATCTGCAATTTATGAAGTGTGCATTCTGCATTGTTTGAGCTCTTTGATGTATGGCAAGAAAATTAGAGTTTTGTAATGTATATACGAAAAAAGCAAAAGAATATGTTGAAATTTTAAATTATTATAATATGAATATGTTTACGAAAGAAGTATGTTTGCTAAAAGCTGGTTCATGCTTAGGGCACTTGCTTTTGTAACATGTAAACGCTGTAGGGAAGTCCCTCCGCAACGAAAGTGGCATGGCGCGATGTAAAAGATGGGTTTGGCGGTCGAACTGAGCGGCTCGTTGGTTTGAACGGTACACAGTATGTGGCTAGCCTTAGCAGGGTACACCTCGCCGGTGCTACGAGAGGCAATTGGAAGCTGCATTAGAAGGTATTTGCCTCGGATGTGATCTGGCTATTATTTGGTATTCCCGGAGTAACGGAATGGCTCTAATATGTTGAAAATCCGACGCCAAGAAGAGATTTTATAGAGCATTGACACATCAAGGGCCGTGAGTGCAGCTGGCCGCCATTTCGCCTGCCACTTATCTTCGCCACTGCTTCATAGACTTCATACATTCAGTTACGTAATGTATATTGGCATGTACCAGTTAATTTCTGTGTTGTTTCAATAATAATCACATAAGAAGTCAATTCGTGTTAGAAACCATAACTTCAGTCCTTATTACGAACCTACACAGGGTCCTCACCTCAGTGCTACTAAAACCGAGTATCCTGATTTACATCACCAATTCTGGCATTCATTCGTTTAAATGTGATTTCTTGTCTAAAGTAAAAGGAGTAGAAAAAGTTAAAGTAAGAGTAAAATTCGGTACTTTGTTTATGGACCACTCCAAGTGAAATTGTTTATTATAAAATACAGTCTTGTAGGATTACAGTGCAAGATTGTGTAAATATTACTGTCAAGAATACCTGGTTCACAGGTGATTAAAGTACAAGTACATGTAAATCGTTAATGAACCGATTTGCGGTATTACTATTAGAAGTGATGCAAATTTTCAAAGATAGTCTAGTTTTGGTACCCATGGTGAATGGTTCCATTTGAAGTTAATTGAGCCCAGTATTGCATTTTATTACCCTACAAAGTAATTTAAGTGAATTATTAGCTTTTAGAGATAGCTTTTACTTTTGGAATAATCAAAGAAACTTGGCTAGTGAAACTATACGAGTTTGTGGGTCCCCGTCATATTGTCCTGCTGTTAAGAAAAAAATGAACTATTACAGCTACTAAGGAAAACTGTTGTATGTAGAGGAGCCCAAACAGTATATTTAAGATGTTATTCATCTTTATTTGTGTTTTTCATGTCAGTCAAGATAGAAGCCCCTCCTGTCCAAAATTGTGCACTGATGTTTCAGTATTTTGATTAAGTAATGCTATTGATTGTGGTCGTAATTGGTATGAGCTCGGTGCAAATTTGCTCCCCATAATTTACTGGTGTGTGTGTCATTGATATCTGCTGCTACTCACAGTACAGAGTGCACTGTGTCAATTTGTATAATGTTTGCTATTGAAACGGAAATCTCAACAAAAGTAACTTCAATAACGAATATCCAGTTTTCTCAAACATATATTTCCAAATTAATGTGCCTAATTAGGCTGGCTACCGTTCATTTTTTTTTCATTCACTTATAATTTTACCATCTCTCTTAACTCCCAAGGTTAACGTTTGCTTTCACAAAATTCGAAATTATGGTCTGATACCCTTTTCCATTAGACACACGCACGGTCGAACTTTGAAATCCTCTCAGAGGGTAGCATTAGCGTGTTTCGTGGCACGTTATTGTTATACGTAGCTTTTATCGTGACAGAACTAAATGTTCAGTTATTAGGGAATAGTGTTATAACCCGTCAAGCACGTGTGACAGATGTATTGCAGCCCGCCTTCATGCACCAGCAATTGTCAGCTGCGCTGGTGGAGGAATGAAGCGCCCTACCATAAGAACTCCTTAGGAACCTTTTTGTCGGCATAGGAGCGCATTGAACAGCATTTACTGACGCCTGTGCAGGTCACACACCCTACTGAAAACCATGTCCTGCCTTTAGTAATAATACAAGGCCGTGATTCAATGTCGTTATAGTCTTTGAATGAAAGTATTATTTCTGTTGTAAATCGTTGTGACCACGACCGTTCCGGTCGCGGGATGGCCGAGAAAGAGCGGCGGGACCACACGGAGAGCGGCCCGTGCACAAACAAACGAACGGAAAGGACGGACACGAAACAACGACGGTCGATGGAGAAAGACCTTACGACGACAACACGCAAGATGCAACGGAGTGACAGAGACAACCAAACGAATCCAAGACGTCCACGACTAACGAGATCAAAGTACGATAAACACGCTGTCTTGTCGAGGCGATGTGTCGAGACTCACGCAACGATTAGACTCGTTGGCAGAGAGAGAGAGGCAGGCGCTTAAATACTCCATCGGGGGGCGCCGCTATTGTCCGCTGGAAACACGTGTTCCACTGTGGCACCCTCACACTACATGCATGCCAGTGCGCGCTCGCCGCCGCAGCTTACGGCGCGATGGTGCAGAGATCTCTAGGGGTCTTCGACGTCCATGACGTCTGGCGGGGATTCAAATTCCGCGGCGCACAGTACCAGAATTTCTGTTCATCTTATTGTGTATTTATATGGGTTACCACCTGTACAATACCGCAGAAATTCTTTCTACGTTTCATGGAGCTACATTAGTTGGTAGTGACACGTCACAGGAAAGTTACTTTGACTGCAAATTTTGCACACGAACGCACTATCAGTGGTTCGTATTTGCTCCATACGTGTTATAACCACTAACGTTTTCGTGTCACAAGCTTGTCGCAGATTCACGATGTTTTCCACGAAATGTCTATCGCTTTTATTATCCTCGGCGGTTCTTAACTTTTTTGTAGTTATTCACTTGTTATGAAGACAATTGTTTTTGGTTACCGTTGTCGTAAAAGAGTGGAGAAAAATTTGGGGCTAATAGCCACTGGTTGTTTATGTCGACTTTCAGAAGCCCACTTATTTCGTAATTTCACGTGATGCCTTTGACCACTTCACTTTTACACTTGATAGTGATCTGCAGAATACAGACATACAAGTCGTTGAGGGAAATGAAATAAATAGGAAGTGCAGGGAAGCTAAGACGAAATGGGTGCATGAAAAATGTGAAGAAATCGAAAAAGAAATGATTGTCGGAAGGACTGACTGAACATAGGAAAGTCAAAATAACCGTCGGTGAAATTAAAAGCACGGGTAGTAACATTAAGAGTGCAACGGGATTCCACCGTTAAATGCAGAGGAGAGAGCGGATAGGTGGAAAGAATACTTTGAAGGCCTCTATGAGAGAAAAGATTTTTCTGATGTGATAGAGGAAGAAACAGGAGTCAATAAGGAGGAGATAGGTGGTCCCATATTAGAATCAGAATTTAACAGAGTTTTGGAGGACTTAAGATCAATAAGGGAGAAGGGACAGATAACAATTCATCAGAATTTTTAAAATCATTGTGGTAGATGGCAATAAAACGACTATCCACGTTGCGTAGATATATGAGTCTGGCGACATACCATCTAACTTTCGGAAATCTCATCCACACAATTCCAAAGACTGCAAGAGCTGACGAGTGCAAGAATTATTGCACAGTCAGATTAACAGCTCACGCATCCAAGTCGCTTACAAGACTCGTATACACAAGAATGGAAAAGAAAACTGAGGATGTGTTACATGACGATCAGTTTGGCTTTAGGAAAGACAAAAGCATCCGAGAGCCAATTCTGACGTTGTGGTTGATAATGAAAGCAAGACTAAAGAAAAATCAAGACACTTTCACGGGATTTGTCGACCTGGAAAAAGCGTTCGACCATGTAAAATGGTGCAAAATGTTCGAAATTCTTAGAAAAATAGAAGTAAGCTATAAGAAGGGACGGGTATTATACAATATGTACACCAGCAGAGAGGGAATAATAGGAGTCGAAGACCAAGAACAAGTGCTCGCATTAAAAAGGGTGTAAGACAGGGATACAGTCTGTCACCCCTACTGTTCAATCTGTGCATCGAAGAAGCGATGATGGAAAAAAGAAAGATTCAGGAGTGAAATTAAAATTCGTGGTGAAAGTGTGTCAATGATACGACTCGCTGATAACATTGCTATCCTGCGTGAAATCACATGATGCTGAATGGAATAACAGTTTAATAAGTACAGAATATGGATTGAGAGTAAATCGAAGAAATACAAAAGTAGTGAGAAGTAGCAAAAATGACAACAGTGAGAATGTTAACATCAGAACTGATAGTGTCGAAGTAGATGATGTTAACTAATTCTGATACCTAGGCAGCAAAATAACCAATGACGGATGGAGCAAGGAGGACATCAAAAGCAGAGTGGTAAAAAGGGCATTCCTGGCCATGTATCAAACATAGGCCTCAATTTGAGGAAGAAATTTCTGAGAACGGTATGTTTGGAACACGGCAGTGTAAGGTAGTGAAACATGGACTGTGGGAAAACCGGAACAGAAGAGAATCGAAGAATTTGAGATGTTGTGCTACATACGAATGTTGAGAATTAGGTGGAAAACACCGATGAGGAGAAGGGGCAGGATGATAAGACACATCTCTTAAGACATCAGGAAATGACTTCCATGGAACTAGAGCGTGCGCGGGGGAGGGGGGGGGCTGTTGAGCCAAAAATAGTAGAGGATGACAGAGATTGGAAAAAATCCAGCAAATAATTGAGGACGTAGGTTGCAAGTGCTACTCTGAGATGAAGAGGTTGGCACAGGAGAAGAATTCGTGGCGAGCCACGTCAAACCAGTCAGAAGACTGCCGACACAAAAAAAAGTGATCTAGATTCGACGTATAAAATTGCACTGTGCGTGTTCCTCTTTCGTACAGAGACAAACTATGACAGAGTCCTAGGTATTTGTGGGCAGGGAAACCTTTGACACCCCTCCATATTTGGATGACTACTGTACACTGTTGTGTGTGTGTGGGACTTAACTGCTAAGGTCATCAGTCCCTAAGCTTACACACTACTTAACCTACATTATCCTAAGGACAAACACACGCACTCATGCCCGAGGGAGGACTCGAACCTCCGCCGGGACCAGCCGCACAGTCCATGACTCGGTTTGGATGACTCCTGCAGGAACTAGAGCCGCGCCATAGCCTACCTTCAGGCACCTAGGTCCCTCACCACAGTTAATTTCTCTACAGGTACATGGTCATCACAGCCCCTCTTACTCAACGGCGGGTACATCGAAAGTGGGGCCAAACTGGGGTGCCTTACAGGTACCCTTTGCTGTTTTATTCACGCGCCTCTCCTTTATCAGACCAGAAGAGGGCGGGTAGCAGGATGGCTGAAACAGCACATCCATCCTTTACTGTTGCATTTCAAGTTCAAATTTCGTCGGATGGTTTTCGACGGTCACTAGTGATTCCACCCTGTACACCAGAGCGTTCTGCACTGCACTGCGAAAGTCCGCAGGTCGTGGTCAAGTGGCTGGGTTCGATTCCCGGCCGGGTCGGAGATTTTTTCCGCCCGGGGACTTGGTGTTTGTATTGTCCTCATCATCCCATCATCATTTCGGGAAGTGGCGAGATTGGAAATGGAAAGATTTGGAAGTTGTACACCGCTGATGACCACGATGTCGAGCGCCCAACGAACCTACATCATCATTATCATCTGCACTGTCGTGATCACGTTCAATGGGGTGGCTGGTCTACGATGTCGTCAGAAGAGCTGGTTCGTCCATGGACGTCAGCAATGTACAAGGTCATCATGAGCACCGGCCTGTTGCTCATCGCAATGCGAACTGTCGTTTTTGACTTCCAAATGTGTGGAACCAACGCCTCAATGAAGTGACCCCGTTTATGATACAGGGTGACACACGGGAGACGGACGGTTTTAAACTGCGTAGTACTGAGGGCATGGAGGTGGGAGGTGGTCGTGGTGGGGATAGTTCTGACCCACACAAGACGCCATTTCATTTACTCAGTCACTATGGAACAGTGGGGCTTGCAACGTCGATTGTTTGTCTATGATAGTTTCGTGAAAACTGGCGAATCTATTATCGCTACGCAGCGATTGTTTGGTGCGCGGTTTAATGTCGGTCGACGTGGAGCTGTTCCGAGCCATAACACAATCCTCAGATGGATGGAAAACTTCAGATCAACGGGAAACATACTGGATAAGAAGCATCCTGGTCCGAGACGCAGAGTAAAGACACCAGAAGATGTTGAAAGGGTAAGGCAAGCGGCAGTCAGAAGCCCAGGACGGTCAGCTAGACGTCATGCTAGTGAGTTACGAATCAATCGTGAATCGGTTAGACGAATTTTGCATAAAGAATTAAAATTCCATCCCTACAAAATGCTCATTGTCCAACAACTTAAGGAAACTGATTTTGCTGTACGAGAAGACTTCGCTTACAGAATGCAAGTGATTTTGGGATCGAATGAAAATGAAATTTTATTATGAGCGATGAAGCTCATTTTCATTTAAACGGGAACGTAAATAAGCAAAACCTACGCTACTGAGCTCCAGAGCATCCACACCTTATCCACCAGCGTCCTCTACACTTAGAAAAAGTAACAGTGTGGTGTGCTCTTGGCTCTGTTGGCATTATTGGACCTTATTTTTTTGAAGAGAACGGGGCCATAGTTACTGTTAATTCGGTTCGCTACTTTCGTATGCTTGAAACATTCTTGAAACCAGAACTAAGAAGACGACGAATCCCTTTAAAACACGTTTGATTCCAGCAGGATGCGGCAACATCGCACACCACAAACACTTCAATGATAGTTCTTAGACGCGTGTTTCCTGGGCGGATTATCTTACGTTTTGGAAATGTTCCTTAGCCTCCCAGGTCTCCTGATTTCTCAGTATGTGACTTTTTTCTGTGGGGGTACCTTAAGAACTGTGCCTACAACCAAAAACCACGAAATTTGGACGAGTTGAAGAATGCAATCATTCAAGAAATTGCTACCATCCCTGCAGAGATTTTTGTCCGTGTGATAGAGGATTTTGAGAAGAGACTTGAGTCCTGCAGTCGAAATGATGGATATCACTTTGACGACATGATTTTTCACAAATAACTTTGTTAACTGAAATGGCAAATAATGAGCTTTGATTTTGTGTAAATAAACATGCATTAATTTTAAAATTGGCTGAGTATTATTTCATTAAAAACCGTCCGTCTCCCGTTTGTCACCCTGTACCTGCGGTTCAGACCTCCATCGCAGACGCCTCAGGAGAAGGGGTGAAATGTGGGTAAGAGGGGTGGGAGGGGGGGGTGACGACCACCCATCGGCAGACACATCCACGGTAGCACTGGGCAGAATTGTGGTGAAATTTCGCGCCAATGTAACATCATTAACCCACCATGCACCTTACATGCACTTTTTGCGCTCTGGCCTTCCTTTCACATGTTCTGAAACCTTGATGTTTGAAACGGTGCCGAGCCCGAGCGCGACGTGGCAGGCCACCATGCTTTTGCACCATTATAGAGGAAGATTGCAGGCACCTATGAGCAAAATTTCAAACTTCTGCGTCGCAGTGGGAGACAATTACGACGTTTCGAAAGAGTGGTCTTTTACCTACGTTGCGCAGTGTGGTTTAAACCAGACGAATGGCTCATTTTTCAGTCAGTATTAACACAACTTTAACTGGAAAATCCGTACATCTTTTTTTGAAGATTTCTTATATAAATTAATTCTCTATAATTATTTTATTGGTAACTGTTTAAATCTTTACCAGAAACGTGACTGAATAACAGACTGTAACAATATCACCAACCGTTACAAATATCTGAGTAAATGCCGTTGCCTTTTTTAGGAACTGTTACCATTTTTCAATACTTTTGTATATCTTGTGATTTATATCGCCTCTGAGTAAAAATGTGAGTGTAATGATTATAGTGGGTTTTAAGCGGAATAAAATGACATCGGTTCCACAGTCCTCCACTGTGTCACTAATATATTAGTTATTCTGTATGATAACACAATCATCCCGCATTCTGCACAAGATAATTAGTCGTTTAGTGGCTGTGACTTGCATGTAGACCTCATTACCAATAATCAGTAGTAACACGCTAGCGGCCAGTCTGATCACAATACGGATAAAATCTTACCAACTAGGAAAAATAGCGAGGCGCTTTCAAATGGGGCACAGTAGTTGAAGGCGAGATATGAAATGATGGCTGCATTAAATCCACAGACTATTTTGCCTATTATTTCATGACTTCAGGTAACTATATTATGAGAAATGCCAGCGAGACACTAAAATGAAGTTACTGTTCCAGGACTGATTAAATATGCGAAACAAAAGAAGTGAAAAAGAACCATCTACTTTTTCCTGCGAAATACTTGGCTGCGAGCTGAACGACTTCGTTAAAACAACACATAATATATATCGTGTCTTGGTATTTCTGTTTCTCGATATTTTAATTGCGAAAAGAATTTCCTCGGAGTACATTTTATTAAATCATGCTCAATTTAGCAAATGTAGCGTTTATAAACAAGAAGAGTGAGAACTTTTCAACATTCAAATGAAGAGGCCATGGAACCGCCTGGCAAATAACTTCAACGAGTTCCGCTTCAGTTATTCAAACGGCTGAATTAGCATAAATAAGGAGCTGAAACTTTTTCCTCACAATGGAAGTTTTATTTAAATCAGGGCGATACGCGAAATGATGGAGTGCGTTAGCTCTTCGTGAAATTTCGTTCCGTCTGTGGATATGAATCCTCAAGCTGAGATGAATCGCCTGAGCTATACGTCCCAACTGTGTAATATCTCAGAGGTGTATGTTGGAGAATATTGTTCCGTGTCAGTGATAATGGATTTCTGCGAAGGAACTATGCCGGTACTGCCTTTTTGACTGATATTCAATTATCTTAGAGTGATGCTCTAAAAATATTCTTACGGCAAATAAACGAAATTTAAAAGTAATGTAATTAGTGAAACTACGAGAAATGTTATTTTCACCTTTAGAGTTGATGACTGCATGTTGTGACCTACGAACTTTCTCACGCAGCCGATTAAGGACAAATAAGTTGATATGTTTTCAAAAGCCGACTAACTTCTACGAACAGCTGTCCTATTAACATTCAGAAGAAGATTCATTCTTACTAATTTATAATATATAATGAATACACAAGAAGGAAAAAACAGCTATCCCATCTGTTATAAACAAAACGGCAATATTTGCAGCAAGGATTTTACTCTCGGTTCTTCATAAGTTTCATCGTTTTATCGTTAGCTTATTCTCACAACATTTCTTCAGTGTGCGACTTTCACTCAAGAAATCCATTTCTCATATGTCACGAAGCCTAAAATACTTCACGGAGTACCTTGGCGAGCACGAAGTCTTACCTGATCAATGTAAGTGCCGGTGTGTCGCAGTGAGTCAAGTGAGCCATTAATAACTAAGACAGAATTAAGACAGAAAAGTAACGGACGAAAAGTTGGCATTACAGAGAAAATCAGATTATCAAACAATAAGCATTTAATTTATTCGATGTCAGTGACTGAAGAGATCATTAAGGGAAGCAAAGCAGATGAGACAATAAATATTAGAATACACAAAATAGCGTATTAGTTATCATGTCTCATTCGTTGGCATGTTCTCAGTCGTAAACACGTGTATCTATCTTTAATACGAGTAGTACCGTCACACAGTAGCAGTCAGTATCATGTGGTTTCTAGCATTGTTTCCACTTCTAATGCCTACCTTAAACTACATTCTGTGTTAGTTCCGCACACCTGTCTTTATTAAATAATAGCTGAAGCAGAACTGTTGTTTTGTATTAGTTTGTTAGTTCCCCACCGTTTTTTTTATTGAACATTAGTTGTAGCAGTGCTTTTGTCCTTCCTCGATATTTAGAAAATACTAGTATCTGCCCTTCGTTCATAACCAGAAGTAAAAGTTTATAAGTTTTTACTGCACTGCTGTATTTAATTTAAAGTATTTGTTTGTGTTAATACCACAAATCAGAACGAAATCTATTATTGCACAACACTCAAAGTTCTACATTTCACAGTCACTTGAGGCCAACAATAAGCTCCTACGTAGCTACTCAGTTTTTCTAATAGTGGAGCATTAGTGTAACTCTGCTTTGGCAGCACTGACTTCGATAGTATTTCCATTGCTATCGCGCAGAGAAGGCATTAATTGTATCTTGCCGCTAACATACTTCACATTCGACCAGAACCTCTTTGGATTTTATGCGAGGTTTCGAGACAAAGTTTCGTTGTGGAAACTGTTATAAGCATCTCGCATTGAAGTCTCGGTCACCTCTTGTTCGCGTTGACAGCACTTTGAACAGTGGATGTTACATTTCAGATGTGTTACGACCTGTGGCTCTACCCTTTATTCGATCCCTGCGAATCCCTACATTTCAGCAGGATAATACACGACCGCATGTAGCAGGTTCTGTACAGGCCTTTCTGGATACAGAAAATGTTCGACTGCTGCCCTGGCCAGCACATTCTCCAGATCTCTCACCAACTGAAAACGTCTGGTCAATGGTGGCCGAGCAACTGGCTCGTCGCAATACGCGTCACTACTCTTGATGAACTGTGGTATCGTGCTGAAGCTGCATGGGCAGCTGTACCTGTACATGGCATCTAAGCTCTGTTTGATTCATTGCCCAGGCGTATCAAGGCCGTTACTACGGGCAGAGGTGGTTGTTCTGGGTACTGATTTCTCAGGATCTATGCACCCAAATTGCGTGAAAATGTAATTCCATGTCAGTTCTAGTTTAATATATTTGTCCAATGAATACCCATTTATCATCTGCATTTCTTCTTGGTGCAGCAATTTTAATGGCCAGTGGTGTATTATTTTTTGGCAAACTGCAGAGCACGCCGGTTAATGAACATACTTAATGAACATACCTATGATGTTTCAGCTTCTTGCTACAGCACACAAAACACCATCATTTTAACTATAACGACCTGTTATCTGTAAATATCATCTGGAAACGAAAGCACTGATAGTCTTCTTGTAGTATGGCTCCGAAGACTAGATTAAACGGAAAGAAAACTATTCGTATAACACGTACCCGTTCAGTTGCACTTCCCTTATGGTGAAGTTTGCTCTGCTCCCTTGTTCTACTAAAATCAGGACAATATTTGGATTCACACGCCTTCTGTTTGGCTCGGTGCAGTCGCTGACACCTCTTCCCCTCTGCTATTAATCCAGACATCCTCACGGTTGCATATATTTCAGTCTCTTTCCTCACTTGTTTCTGACACCGACGGCAGACACACTCACCACGGAACTTCTTCCTCGACGTCTAAACACATGTCCCACCATCTTGCCCTTCTCCTATGCAGGTTTATGCACACATGCCTTCCATAATCGATTCTGCGAAGGCCCTCCACATTTATTAACTTCTCAGTTAACTTAATTTCAATCACGCATCTGTAACACATCTTCTCAGATGCTTTGGTTGCCTTTTTTAGTTGTTTTGTCGACGTCTATTA
Source organism: Schistocerca piceifrons (assembly GCF_021461385.2). Taxonomy (NCBI): domain Eukaryota; kingdom Metazoa; phylum Arthropoda; class Insecta; order Orthoptera; family Acrididae; genus Schistocerca; species Schistocerca piceifrons. The sequence continues at coordinate 746,528,892 of NC_060141.1, forward strand.
TTTACTTCTGTCCCGTGTTCTGCTCGAGGGCTACATACACAGAAACTTCTTCCACAACTTGAGGTCTGTGTTCAGTGCCCACTACACAATTTATTCCACTCAACAGGTCCAGCAATTATCCCTCACTTTCAATAAGAACACCAGTATCGTTAGCGAATCTTATCACTTACACTCTTTCGGCCTGAATTTTCACCCCTCTCCTGAACATTCTACATCTACATGTATGTCTACGTACACTCTTTGACATAAAACTCGACCGGCGGCCGGCCGCTTCAGAGGCTAAGTCCGCGCCGATCCCGACATGGGACAAAAAAACTGGCCAACTCGCTAATTCTCTAAGTCCGGTTATCTGCACAATCTGGCAACACTGTAGACTGCGGCACTTCCTGGAGGAAAACTTCTCCCTTGATAGAGAAACCCTAGGCCGCTTACGCCTGTGGTCTAGCGGTAGCGTGCGTTGTTTCTGTTCATAATGTCAGTGAATCGAGAGCAGCTGGAATAAAATGTTTTTATAGCCTCTTCTGTCTGAAAGCTGAAGACGTGAATGTAATGGTAGCGCAGATTCAATCTATTTCGCTTTCTGACACACCGATATCAAAATTTTATCCAGTAACGATTTTGCGGCAGATTTCCTGCAGACCGTCCTCCTCTGGACGCCGTATGCGGCAGAGCCCCGGGATCCATTTGCTGGCTACTGGCAGCGGCCGTGGCGACAGCAGTGGGGCTGCACTCCCCTGTTCTTTATCGAAAGCGCCTGCTACCGCTCATCGCTTTTGATGATTTAAAACGCATTATTATTAAATGTTGCTCCACATAAAATTTCTACAATTTCCACTCACGCTCAAAAGGATCGGAAACAGACGCCCTGATTAGTAGGCGGGTATTATATTACATTAATCTGCAAGAGTATGGCCCGAAATTAATTTTATAGACTGGGACGAAATTAAACCACCTCACTACATTCGATGAATTTATAAATGCTTCATACCTCGTTTCTTTTCCTTTCAAACTCAATTGTTTGTGCAACTTTTGGTCAACGTTCGGATGTGTTCGTCAAGCCAGAGTGAGCGTCTGTGGTGTAAAGTGTATTACAGTTCTTGTTACATTCCTTATGGTAAGTCTATGCGATAAACTGTGTGAATACCTTGCAATGCATGCTCAGTAGCAGTGCAGGTACACTGCACATTTGGAGTTCCATGTATAGGTTCATGAAGTATTTAATGTTGATCGGAAGTGACAGTTAGGTTAATCAGATTTAAACCAGAAAAATTTGTCGTTTTGGAGGTTACAGAGAACGGAAAGGAATTGCTGACGCCGGTGTTAGAAAACTTCTACAGTTAAATGCTATTCCAAAATTTTGGAGAAGGGAACTATATTAATCAATATATGCACTTCATAAACAACCTCCTGACATGTTAGACCTATATGACGAACGAAGCACAAATTTACATCGTTGACAGTCTGTTCGAATCTTTTCAGGATGTATTTTACAGTGAAGCACCTTGGCATTTGCAAAGCAGATATCCATGATATTAACTTAATTTACTAAGTCGAAATCGGACGAAGATTGATGTTTAAAGGCATTATTCAGATTTCGTATAAGGAATTTTTACTAGCAGTTTGCAACTCCATTCATTAAAATGGAAAATAAAAGGTTGCAGTCAGCGGCTTCCACCGAGATTGGAACTGCTATGTCATACAGTACGAGCACCGCAACGCACAAGGGAACCTCTTTTTTTTCAATTTTGCTTTTTTCTTTTACTTTTTTTTGACGATTACCCCTCTTTCTCTCTCTTATTTTAAAACCCCTTAGGAAAATGGCAATAAAAAAAGAAACTAAGAGCCACCGCCACTTTTCATCCTATAACAAAAAAAAAAAAATCAGGTACACTTCAGGCGTTGGCTCCTGACTAAACCTACCCCAGAGAGTTGCCTATGTACCAGGGGAAATATGGGAATTCTTTTTTTTCTGAATTTTATTTTTATTTTCATTTTTTTGCTTATTTTTGTTGTGTAATTGATCAGACGCCTTCTGCGCCCCGCTGGTAATATGTTGAGTCACGTCTTCTCGAAATTGATGTGTTCCGTTCAATAGTTCAGAAATGTTCATTGGTTCAAACAGGAAACCTTCTTCACTCTTGACTTAACACTTTCCGGCTGCGAGGCGGGTCGTGGAAAGCACACCCAAGGAAGTTCGAGAAAAATTGTCCGTATTTTGGGTGACGGACAACGACATAATGACGGTCGTTGAGGTATGTCCAAAAATCGAGAACAGAGTCTACAGTTTGTCCAAATAGGTAGTGAATGGCATGTCCGCGAATCCAATTCACAGCATTGGTCTTTGTCCGAGGAAAATAGTCACGTCCCAGAACTAATAATGAAAGGGGAGTATTCCGATTCAGAATGTCCCGCGTTAGAAAAGTCACAATATGACGAATAACCTCTGAGCGAACGACACACTGGCGACAACAGACGGACTATAGTCACTGTGATGTTGCCTGAGCCTCAGAATGCAACCTTAAAACACACAAACAGCTATTACTTATGTGAAGAACGCCGAACTTGGAATCCAGAAATTAAATATACTTTCTAAGTGTCTCATCTTACAGTGGATTATATCGTACGAATCTTCGATGTGGAAAACGAATGTCAAGTGAATTTAGCGACGTAATGCCGGCCTACACCCGGAAGTAAATGCACTATCAGAGTATTGACAAATACTTGCTACGACGCTGCCATTACTCGGCTCTCTTACGAGGCAGCTCTTCGGCGAAATACTTGCCGTGATTCTCCGATACAGTTCTTCGGAGTGGAAACGCGCGCGCACGTATGGTTTTTATGCGGCGTTCTCGCCAGATGGTTTCTGACGTCGCTTTGTGGGCTATGTATACACTTGAGACATTCAATTATCATTAATCCAGAATGATAGAAGTTTCAGCTTCCGGCGTGGAAGAACGCTGTTGACGCCGACATTATATCATTTCAACGTAGGGAAAACAAAACGGGTCATTCAATCTTTCTCATTCGACATAAAGCATGTGAGATAATTTTCCGTAACGTTCATAATCATCTAAAAATACAAACGAAGTAAAAATACATTGGAAGCGTATTCTAATTGAATGTAATGTAAGATACCAAACGCTTTGCACCTCGATGTCGAATTTGTCCACGTGTAATCTTTTGCAGCATACGCATAGAATGTCATGATTACCACGAGAATGAAGAAATATGTTGGTAAGGATGGAAGCAAGAAGAGACGCAGTCAACAAATATTCGATTCCTCATGGCATTCATTTCATTTGAGACGTAAGAAGAGGTAAAGCGGGATATTACTTTCGTTAACACGAAAGATATGCCGCACATATTGATAACGAGGAAGTCTGCGTCTTCATACGTTTCCTCCTTGAATTCTGTATGCTCTATTATATACTAAGTAGCCCGATCATTGTTTCAGTAATCTTACCCTCTTGTTTGACCCCGTTACGATGAACAGATTATTAATGCATGTCTCTGCATGAAAGTAGCTGTTCGAACCCTACCTGGGTTGTTTTTTGTGTTTTATTGCTTGGAATTCCTGAAGCAGACCACTGTGCCGTCCCCGCTCGTGGGTTAGGTCTCAAAACTAAACCGCTTTTTATCCAATGGCATAATTTATTCAGACAGCATCAGCACAAGACTATCAAACAAAGCCTTCCATTTACAGTTGCAACACTCTAACCAGCACTGACCGAAGTGTAATCCACGGTCATGGTCCGAAATTAGCAGCTGTCTGCTACTGTGGCAAAGTCCGTACTACACTTTCGATTCCGCAGCACCATTTTATCTGGTAACACTGTGTAGTTGCAGAGTTGTGCCAGCTTGTCTGTCCTCACACTGTCAACTTTATGTATCTCACTTCTCCTGTAGCGTTGATCACTAGGAGCCGAAGTAAATGAGTGTATTCTTCATGACGTAACCTTCAGTATTCCCTTCTTTCATAGCCACTCTTCATGTGCATCGATACCAAATAGGAATGTGAAAACTCTTGCGAGTGAGAGAATGACAATAACAATCGTAACAAGAACAAGCAAATAATGAATGATGTTTATTCCAACGCAGAACGAGTATGGCTTTAAATATAAAAATCTGTATCTATATCTATATCCATATCTACTGATCTTTGAGTTGGCACAATGCAAATATACTCTTAGCATTTAGTTACTGAATTTAGTTCTGGACGTTTGCAGAGAAAAGGAAAAGTCGGTACTTCTCGCTAGTGTAATATAATGTGAACCAGCAACTACCCTTTCCTTAGAACACGACTCAAGCAGGTCCCCAAGTAGGTACCAAGGCACTGCTGCATTCTGTTCCCTGACATTGCTCTGATGACGGTTAATGCAAATAGTTCCGATTATGAAATACAAAACGTATTACAGGTTAGTTCCTAGGATAGTAACATTGAATTTGCGTCGTAGACGGCACATGAATGTGACGACTATCCATATTACTCATCAATATAAAAAGACAATATTATGGGAATTTAGCAGGATTACTCAACATGAATTCTGAAATTGGGTGACTGACCGCAGAGGTGCTAAACTTCGTCAAGAGTATACGATGTCCTAATCGCATTAGGAATATGAAGATCGTCTTCGACAGCTCGCAACTTTCACATTGCTATCTCCACCCTACTCCAGACAGCCCTCGGTGGAGTTGCACCACGTTGCCGATGCAATGGAAGGCCTTCAAACCGACAACAGACCACATATTGAAAAATACAAGCGAATTCTCTTGCAGCGTAAGCTTATTGTAACTAATCTAAAAATTATTGTAGAGGATCATTGTCCTATTCAAAAAAAGTAAAATGTTACACACTGTTGTCGTCAAACGGACATTATATATGTCCTGTCTTGTGTCCTACTCATCTATAATATCAAGTGTACTATCAAAATGATTATATATAATGGATGATAATGTAATGCATTGATACCAGATGCTGGGTTCACAACAGTATTGATGCGAAAATAAAACAGAAGTTCGCAAAAGTGCAGCTGTGCACTTTCGTACGTTTTCACCTCGAGATGTACAGTCGTGATCAAAAGTATCCGAACGACCTGAATTGCATTTCGCCTGATTCGCATGCAACCGGCATAACGCAGCTGTCTAGCAGGTCCTCTAATCGCTCCTTGGTACAGTCGTTTGACTATTGAAAAAGGTTTCCAATAAGTCACCACTAGAAAACACTGCTCTGTATCGCTATAACTCAAGATGTAAAGTAATACCACGATACTACAAATATCAGGGAACACCTTATCACAAATAAGACTGTCCTTAAGGCTTGTAAGCTCATATTTATTACAATAAATGCAATACCTGAAATGTTACCACTCTTATTATTACCTCAGATTGGTAATGCACGTAGTAAGTTCTTCGTATTCATGATTTCCTCTTCAAAGTAACATACCGTACTTACTATTTAACACAAAATGACATTAAAAATTTAAGTTATTCACGGGCAGCTAGTAGAGAATGTGTATGAACTTCAAATGACACGACGAACCGTCTTGATCCGCATATGGATTCAAACCCAGCTCATGCACACTAAGCAAAGATTTCGTGACTGATGGAAACTAACAGTCATTCCTGATTAGGCATACAGAGAGTGATATACCTCGATTTTAGACAGTATCAGTTAGCAAATATCAACTTTAAATTGCATAACGCAAACATTTTTAACAGACGCGAATTCCTACCCAGCCTCTATTGTCCCTGTTAACTAACTACGAGAGATGTTAAATATTGCTTCTTCACAAGTAACTTACTTGAAATGCCGTGAGGTAAAGCTTTGTGTTGGACACGGATTCGAACCCAGAACCTAATCGGATTGCTATCGAAGCACAGTCAAATGTGACATATCGGATTTTCGCGGCAGCAGCTAGATGTTTTAACTGAAATGACGAGACGAAACATTAATTTTTTCCTTCCCAGGACTCCAACCCGACCCCTATCGCTGTTATATTCTAGAGAAAACGAACGTTAAATATGGGTTTGTTGCACCAGCAGCGACATGTGAGCATGTTTGAACTAGAAATAATATGACGAAGAGTTCAGCGCTCACTGGGAATAGAGCCCCACACATATCGTTGTTGACTACACGCAAAGAGACGTCAGCTACCGAATTTTTCTCCACCAGCTGCTCAGAATAACATCTTGAACTTACAGTGATCACGAAAACAGCTCTGTGTCTCACTGGGAGTTAAAAACGTCAGATATCGTTAGTGTTGACAACGAATGAAAATACATTGAAAATCAAAATTATTATCCACTAGCAGATAGGTGTTCTAATGCTAGAGCTTGATAATACATAATTAAATCTTTAGTGCCGGGCCAGGATTCAATTCACGCGTAATATGTGGAGATGTTGAGGAATCTGCAGTTTTGAACAAACACAAAATTGTAGCCGAGCTGTATTGCCCCGAAGGGATCAAATTCCGCGTTAAGGGCGGTCTGAGTTGCATTCCCAGTTCAGAACCAATTTTATCGACATACAGAAGCTCGGATAAAAGATGGAGTAAGTGTCCTGTGACCATACATAGCATTTGTTTCGTCACTTGAAATAAATAACTAGTATAAGAAAGGTTACTGGTGATAGAGTTTCTACATGTCGCCACTACAGACTTTATTGTGGCTCAACCTACCGTTTACTTGGTAGAGAAGGAATATCATCTTTAATGTAAATTTTCAGACCACACTGCCATTATATCTTCTTCACTTGGTGTACCCAGGAGAGAGTGGAATCTGTCTCTCCCTATCTAAAATCATTGACAAAAGTGGGAATCGAACCCAGACCATAGGTATAACAACCTACCATCCGTTCAACAGACCACGAAATCCTGTTATCTGCAACTCATTTTTCTATCGTAACGCCGTTGCGCCACACTTAATGAGAATTCTGACGCACAGGCTCCCTGTAGTAATTTGGAGCATGTTCAGTAAATTCATTTACTTGGTTGACCGAATCACCATGAACTAGCTGCCTCGGCTACCCAGTGCATACATTCGACTCTATTTTGTAATAACCGAAATAAAATCACGTAACTGCCACCTACACAGAACTGCCAACAGTGTAGGATGCAGAAGTTTAAATAGGAAGTGTTCCTTTCCACTTGAGCTATTCTATTGCGCTATCTGTTTGTAGAAAACGTCGTTCAGTCCTAAAGAAAAGCTGTAACTGTTTGTCTCTCAGAAGTCAAGACCTGGCCATATGCATAATCTCACAGTGCTGTGGAATCCGAAAGTTCTGGAGGAATAATTGTCGAGCTCTGGAGCTGTTGTAGCTACGTGTCAGCTAGTAGCGTAGATAAGATGTCGCGAGTTCGAATACATTCAGTGCTACATTTTTTAAAACGCAATTCTGCTGTCTGCTGAGGTTATCAATCTAATGGAACTTTGAACATAATTCCCTTCACTTCTCAACCCAAAGTAGTCGCATGTGGAAAAAGGGCTAACTACTGTGACATTTTGTTCTATTCAGGTTTAATAGACAGCAGGCAGCAGATGCATCTCGAAGATATGTAGGGAGAGCGCATCGTGCCATAATATGTCAGAAAAGTATTTTCTACATTATCTGTCGTGTGGTAGTGAGATTTTATTCTTCTTCAAACTTTGTTTGACAGCTTTAACTCAGAACAAGTTCTCTACATGCATGTAATCAATAAACTGCATGTGCATTGTCAGACTGTCATAGGTAACATCAGAGAATTCGCATATATCGTTGATGATTAATTTCTCTCTCATGTTTACTATTGTTTTAACAACACTAAAGGAAACCTTACGAAAATTGTGCACTGTATTATAAGAAATGAAATAAAACTAACCACAATAACCTTACGACGAAAGTCTGTTTTAATGAAACCGAGTATCTGTACACAAGCGTGCCTCTGTCGACACGAATTGGTAAAATACTACTCAGATTTTGATTGGGTCTGTGTTTGATTGGTATGCTGTGTCATACTCAAGAGGTATGCAAATGTGGCATTTCATAAATACAGTTACGGATTCCTAGAAACCCAAAATTCGCTTGTCAGCAGCGGAAAGAGGCGTTACCTGTAGTGCAGCATTGTAAGTTTTTCAACATTGCACTGTGAGCCGGAAGCATTTTCTTGCGATTTCCTTATTGATGTTTGATCCGACTGCTTGTAGCTCTTTCACAGAAGGAATAAAAACGTTGCAGTCAGTGAGACTGGAACTGTAAACCATAACATACGCTTTTTCACAGGTCAGCACGTTACCACATAGCTGGCAAAGAAGTATGTGTCTGAGCTACCTCTTACGAGGGCAATAGTAACTAGAACTCGTAACCGCTATTTAAAGGTCGAGATTAGTTGCGATTTCCACCTGCAGCGACTTTCCTGGGCTGAAAACCGTAAATTTACAATCTTTTGTTGCCCTTCAAGCGATAATAACTCAGATTATTCAATGGAAATGACAGGTAAAATCAAGTGAACTTTGAGGCTTAATTCCGTGCACACCAGGAAGTAACTCGTCGATCACAGAGTTGCCAAATATACATTGCCTTGTTGCCAAATCTCAGTTACAGTACCAGCAAGAAGAAGGCGAACCGATATGATCCTAGAGCGGGCTGGGAAGTGACCATTGGTGGTGTATCCAAGTCACGGCTGCTACGGCCTGGAATACGTAATGCGTCTGATCGCTTTCTGTAACTAGGTTTAGGGACTGGAGCGTAGTTACTAATAATACTCAGAACAGACTGCAAACTAAGCGTCATAAATCAGTAACTCTAATTGTTGTTTTTATATTTATTTCGTAAGTGTACTCAAAACTAAGAAACTCATTGACAGGCGTTTTCGTGTCTCGCTGATAGTCGAGCACAACAAACAAATAAAAAAAAAAAGAATGTGTATGTGTGTGTGCGTGTGTGTGTGTGTGTGTGTGTGTGTGTGTGTGTGTGTGTGTGAGAGAGAGAGAGAGAGAGAGAGAGAGAGAGAGAGAGAGAGAGATAGAGAGAGAGAAATAAAAAGCAATGAGAGAGAGTGTAAAAAAATGTTGTAAAGAAATTGAATCATGGTAGTTAAAGAAATCTTTCATTAAAATGACACGTTCCACATCATTACGAAATGTCGTATTCATGATCTATGGAACAAGAATTAATCTAATCTAATCTAATCACATCATATTGATGACTAGCCATGAAGAGTCATGAATTACCGAAATTTTTTCCAATACCAGTAACCAAATCTAAACTTGAAAATAATAGACGACCATTTTTGTAATAAACCGTGACTCTTATCAAGACCCTTTCGTCCCTGTTATCTAACCACGAAAGATGTCTGATATACCTCCATTCTGAAGTAACAAAGTGTGCATGCATTTAAAGATGAAGTGCATGATGTGAAGTTCTGTGACGGAGATACGAACCCAACACGTAATCGGATTGTTAACTAAGAAAAATCAAATGTTACGTATCGGTTTTTCTTACCAGCCGCTAGGTGTCTGAATCTAAAACAAGGACACAAACTTTTGTGCCTAAGCGACAATCGAACTGCACACCTACCGTGCATCCACGAATATAGCTTAAGTATCAGTTGCTTACTCATGAACAGTAAGATGTGTGCGTGTTTGACCAGAAATAACGACACCTGTTGCGATTGTTGGCAACACATGAACAGACATTAAAAATGCGCGTTAATTTTCACTAGCAGGTGGGTGTGCGCTTGATAAAGCTTGAAATGAAATTATGAATATTTTTGTACTGGATCAGGTTTCAGACCCACATAATTACCTTTGGAGGAGACCTAGAGAAGATTGCAGTCTTGGGAAAAGGAACGAAATGATTGAACTATACTGTTCCGAGAGATTCAGGTCCTCGAAAGAGGAGATACGAATTCGAATCACAGTCCAGCACCAAATTTTTCAACGTCTCTAGTTCAATCAAGTACAAGTAAAATAAGAGCCCTGTCCCTTTAAATGGCTGTCGGTTCATCAAATAAAATAAAATTTTCTAATGTAAGTAAGCTTACTGGCGACTGTATTTCTGTTTACCATGACTTCCGCTATGTCATTTCCCAACGTAAACCGGCTCTGCTCAGTTGGTAATGAAGGAACGTCATGTTTAATGCGGGTTCTGGATTATAACGTCTTTCTCTTGAAGTTACCAGAGGTAAAATAAATCTGTTTGTGCCTCTTAAAAGTAAATGCCTGAACCCACGCATTGCACCTGTGATAGTTCGTTCCACCAGACCATTGTGGCCACATTTCCCAGCCCCAGGAGTGTGCTGTAACGGATGATGTGCTTAGCTTACAAAATTAGTCACGGTGGAAAAAATGCGGGTCTATTAAATGGTCAAGTAGAAGCAAGCTTCTGACGCAGAGATTATGCTATTCTCATGTCAGCAGGATGTAAAGACTCTTCTAGGCATCATAGGCTGGATGTGAAGCCATTTTGATTTTTCACAAATTCAGCAAATTTCTTAGTTCGAGAAAATCCACTGTGAGTTGTGAAGTTGCCGGATAATTCGATTATTACTGTCATTATTACAATCATTTTATTCGTACCGCTGCTGGAACACAAGTGCCTGAACATCATTTAATGCCTTTTGGTCACTATAGAAGTAGTTTCCCAAGAACAGGTTTTTTCCCTGTCTACGGAATCCTTTTCATGTTAATATCAAACAACAGCAATTATTCGTAGATTACATTAAAACTAAAGGAATTGACGAAGACGTTACCTGATAACAAAAACGCGCTGCCTTTCTTCATTTACTTTCGCCTAGAAATGGCTATCGAGTTCTGACAAACCAAAAGGCAAGAGATCTTACTGCCTTCCGTCGCTGTCAGTTCTTCCACATGATTTGGTCAACATAACCTGTTTCAAGTTGTGTATGACAGACAATGTTTTAGAAAATCTATTGTTTCCCTTTGAAATAAACAGAAGTATCTTCATTCTAAGCTGTCCAAGTACAAAATTTTCGCAATATTAGTTCAAATTTAATATTCGCTTCTATAATGTAGGAAAGTATTCCACAGTTGCAAAACTCGTATCCGAAACATTGACCTTAAACTTAGTCGCTGACCATAAATTCTAGCTCAGAGTGACACCAGTTTAAATAACCTTATGTAGCGAAGACTGTTTGCTAGTGCTCTTTCTCACCGTAAAATACGCAATTCACTCATTTGGCTCCACAAGTACACTGTAACAGTAATTTCTGTATGAAAGTTTTTGCCTTCCAACCGGCGAAATACGGCAGAGTATGGCCGGTAAACAGTTCACAAACCACGATTTAGTACCGATAAGACGATTTCTTTAAACATTGTCGAAGCTGAGGGAATTTAGTTTCTGCTTAAATCGTCTTAAGCAGCAACGTTCACAGATATCTCAAATAGGAAAAAGCTCATTATCCAGGTACGAAGGTTGTAAAACAAACTTCCCACAGTTTGTGTCAGGTTGATCTTTTCATCTGCTAACACTGCTTAAGTATTTTGTCTAAGAGGTATCACAGGTAGTGTTCCTGTAGCTGTGAGAATCATTGGTTGAAAACGAGTTTAACAGCAATGGGTACAGTGCTGCTAAATATTCAAAATTATTATCAACTTAAGTCTGAGTTCATCCACAAACTGAGGCGTATTTATAATATTGAAGCTAGACTGTGTATCCTTGTCTTCCTTGAGTGGTCATTGGAAGGCGTTTACTCACACGTATACAATACTATGAATACTTCGAACGCTATGGTTATCGTTGCTCTCATAAACTACTTTTGTTTTTTTTAATTCTTCTGGGTCTTCAGCGTGCAATATGTGTTGTAGATACAGCCTCAGACCAAAAAATTGACCGCCGAGTCGTTCACGTAAGGTGGACAATACAGTCGTGCTCCTCTCAGAATTCTATGTCTGGCAATATGCTAGATCTGGCAACATGTAGACTGCGGCAATTCCCAGAGGAAGTCTGCCTCCATTCTTATTACATTACTCTTGACTACGACCGTAGTCTTGAGGTAAAACGCGAGACCAGCTAATATGATATTGCAGATTCGCTTGAATTACACTCATAGCTTCAGCACCGAGAGGAAAGGGGCGAGAAAATTTTTGTCGATATGTGCTTTCGGTCGCCAGACGTCTATTAGCTGGTCTCGCGTTTTACCTCAAGACTACGGTCGTGTTCCAGCAGCGGTATAAAGAAAATGATTGTAATAATGACAGAAATAAACGAATTATCCGGCAACTTCACACTTCACAGTGGATTTTCTCGACCTAACAAAATTTGCTGAATTTTACCTGTCTTTTCCATTGAATAATCTGAGTTATTATCGCTTGAAGGGTAACAAAAGATTGTAAATTTACGGTTTTCAGCCCAGGAAAGTCGCTGCAGGTGGAAATCGCAACTAATCTCGACCTTTAAATAGCGGTTACGAGTTCTAGTTACTATTGCCGTCGTAAGAGGTAGCTCGGACACATACTTCTTTGCCAGCTATGTGGTAACGTGCTGACCTGTGAAAAAGCGTATGTTATGGTTTACAGTTCCAGTCTCACTGACTGCAACGTTTTTATCCCTTCTGTGAAAGAGCTACAAGCAGTCGGATCAAATATCAATAAGGAAATCGCAAGAAAATGCTTCCGGCTCACAGTGCAATGTTGAAAAACTTACAATGCTGCACTACAGGTAACGCCTCTTTCCGCTGCTGACAAGCGAATTTTGGGTTTCTAGGAATACGTAACTGTATTTATGAAATGCCACATTTGCATACCTCTTGAGTATGACACAGCATACCAATCAAACACAGACCCAATCAAAATCTGAGTAGTATTTTACCAATTCGTGTCGACAGAGGCACGCTTGTGTACAGATACTCGGTTTTATTAAAACAGACTTTCGTCGTAAGGTTATTGTGGTTAGTTTTATTTCATTTCTTATAATACAGTGCACAATTTTCGTAAGGTTTCCTTTAGTGTTGTTAAAACAATAGTAAACATGAGAGAGAAATTAATCATCAACGATATATGCGAATTCTCTGATGTTACCTATGACAGTCTGACAATGCACATGCAGTTTATTGATTACATGCATGTAGAGAACTTGTTCTGAGTTAAAGCTGTCAAACAAAGTTTGAAGAAGAATAAAATCTCACTACCACACGACAGATAATGTAGAAAATACTTTTCTGACATATTATGGCACGATGCGCTCTCCCTACATATCTTCGAGATGCATCTGCTGCCTGCTGTCTATTAAACCTGAATAGAACAAAATGTCACAGTAGTTAGCCCTTTTTCCATATGCGACTACTTTGGGTTGAGAAGTGAAGGGAATTATGTTCAAAGTTCCATTAGATTGATAACTTCAGCAGACAGCAGAATTGCGTTTTAAAAAATGTAGCACTGAATGTATTCGAACTCGCGACATCTTATCTACGCTACTAGCTGACACGTAGCTACAACAGCTCCAGAGCTCGACAATTATTCCTCCAGAACTTTTGGATTCCACAGCACTGTGAGATTATGCATATGGCCAGGTCTTGACTTCTGAGAGACAAACAGTTACAGCTTTTCTTTAGGACTGAACGACGTTTTCTACAAACAGATAGCGCAATAGAATAGCTCAAGTGGAAAGGAACACTTCCTATTTAAACTTCTGCATCCTACACTGTTGGCAGTTCTGTGTAGGTGGCAGTTACGTGATTTTATTTCGGTTATTACAAAATAGAGTCGAATGTATGCACTGGGTAGCCGAGGCAGCTAGTTCATGGTGATTCGGTCAACCAAGTAAATGAATTTACTGAACATGTTCCAAATTACTACAGGGAGCCTGTGTGTCAGAATTCTCATTAAGTGTGGCGCAACGGCGTTACGATAGAAAAATGAGTTGCAGATAAAAGGATTTCGTGGTCTGTTGAACGGATGGTAGGTTGTTATACCTATGGTCTGGGTTCGATTCCCACTTTTGTCAATGATTTTAGATAGGGAGAGACAGATTCCACTCTCTCCTTGGTACACCAAGTGAAGAAGATGTAATGGCAGTGTGGTCTGAAAATTCACATTAAAGATGATATTCCTTCTCTACCAAGTAAACGGTAGGTTGAGCCACAATAAAGTCTGTAGTGGCGACATGTAGAAACTCTATCACCAGTAACCTTTCTTATACTAGTTATTTATTTCAAGTGACGAAACAAATGCTATGTATGGTCACAGGACACTTACTCCATCTTTTATCCGGGCTTCTGTATGTCGATAAAATTGGTTCTGAACTGGGAATGCAACTCAGACCGCCCTTAACGCGGAATTTGATCCCTTCGGGGCAATACAGCTCGGCTACAATTTTGTGTTTGTTCAAAACTGCAGATTCCTCAACATCTCCACATATTACGCGTGAATTGAATCCTGGCCCGGCACTAAAGATTTAATTATGTATTATCAAGCTCTAGCATGAGAACACCTATCTGCTAGTGGATAATAATTTTGATTTTCAATGTATTTTCATTCGTTGTCAACACTAACGATATCTGACGTTTTTAACTCCCAGTGAGACACAGAGCTGTTTTCGTGATCACTGTAAGTTCAAGATGTTATTCTGAGCAGCTGGTGGAGAAAAATTCGGTAGCTGACGTCTCTTTGCGTGTAGTCAACAACGATATGTGTGGGGCTCTATTCCCAGTGAGCGCTGAACTCTTCGTCATATTATTTCTAGTTCAAACATGCTCACATGTCGCTGCTGGTGCAACAAACCCATATTTAACGTTCGTTTTCTCTAGAATATAACAGCGATAGGGGTCGGGTTGGAGTCCTGGGAAGGAAAAAATTAATGTTTCGTCTCGTCATTTCAGTTAAAACATCTAGCTGCTGCCGCGAAAATCCGATATGTCACATTTGACTGTGCTTCGATAGCAATTCGATTAGGTTCTGGGTTCGAATCCGTGTCCAACAAAAAGCTTTACCTCACGGCATTTCAAGTAAGTTACTTGTGAAGAAGCAATATTTAACATCTCTCGTAGTTAGTTAACAGGGACAATAGAGGCTGGGTAGGAATTCGCGTCTGTTAAAAATGTTTGCGTTATGCAATTTAAAGTTGATATTTGCTAACTGATACTGTCTAAAATCGAGGTATATCACTCTCTGTATGCCTAATCAGGAATGACTGTTAGTTTCCATCAGTCACGAAATCTTTGCTTAGTGTGCATGAGCTGGGTTTGAATCCATATGCGGATCAAGACGGTTCGTCGTGTCATTTGAAGTTCATACACATTCTCTACTAGCTGCCCGTGAATAACTTAAATTTTTAATGTCATTTTGTGTTAAATAGTAAGTACGGTATGTTACTTTGAAGAGGAAATCATGAATACGAAGAACTTACTACGTGCATTACCAATCTGAGGTAATAATAAGAGTGGTAACATTTCAGGTATTGCATTTATTGTAATAAATATGAGCTTACAAGCCTTAAGGACAGTCTTATTTGTGATAAGGTGTTCCCTGATATTTGTAGTATCGTGGTATTACTTTACATCTTGAGTTATAGCGATACAGAGCAGTGTTTTCTAGTGGTGACTTATTGGAAACCTTTTTCAATAGTCAAACGACTGTACCAAGGAGCGATTAGAGGACCTGCTAGACAGCTGCGTTATGCCGGTTGCATGCGAATCAGGCGAAATGCAATTCAGGTCGTTCGGATACTTTTGATCACGACTGTACATCTCGAGGTGAAAACGTACGAAAGTGCACAGCTGCACTTTTGCGAACTTCTGTTTTATTTTCGCATCAATACTGTTGTGAACCCAGCATCTGGTATCAATGCATTACATTATCATCCATTATATATAATCATTTTGATAGTACACTTGATATTATAGATGAGTAGGACACAAGACAGGACATATATAATGTCCGTTTGACGACAACAGTGTGTAACATTTTACTTTTTTTGAATAGGACAATGATCCTCTACAATAATTTTTAGATTAGTTACAATAAGCTTACGCTGCAAGAGAATTCGCTTGTATTTTTCAATATGTGGTCTGTTGTCGGTTTGAAGGCCTTCCATTACATCGGCAACGTGGTGCAACTCCACCGAGGGCTGTCTGGAGTAGGGTGGAGATAGCAATGTGAAAGTTGCGAGCTGTCGAAGACGATCTTCATATTCCTAATGCGATTAGGACATCGTATACTCTTGACGAAGTTTAGCACCTCTGCGGTCAGTCACCCAATTTCAGAATTCATGTTGAGTAATCCTGCTAAATTCCCATAATATTGTCTTTTTATATTGATGAGTAATATGGATAGTCGTCACATTCATGTGCCGTCTACGACGCAAATTCAATGTTACTATCCTAGGAACTAACCTGTAATACGTTTTGTATTTCATAATCGGAACTATTTGCATTAACCGTCATCAGAGCAATGTCAGGGAACAGAATGCAGCAGTGCCTTGGTACCTACTTGGGGACCTGCTTGAGTCGTGTTCTAAGGAAAGGGTAGTTGCTGGTTCACATTATATTACACTAGCGAGAAGTACCGACTTTTCCTTTTCTCTGCAAACGTCCAGAACTAAATTCAGTAACTAAATGCTAAGAGTATATTTGCATTGTGCCAACTCAAAGATCAGTAGATATGGATATAGATATAGATACAGATTTTTATATTTAAAGCCATACTCGTTCTGCGTTGGAATAAACATCATTCATTATTTGCTTGTTCTTGTTACGATTGTTATTGTCATTCTCTCACTCGCAAGAGTTTTCACATTCCTATTTGGTATCGATGCACATGAAGAGTGGCTATGAAAGAAGGGAATACTGAAGGTTACGTCATGAAGAATACACTCATTTACTTCGGCTCCTCGTGATCAACGCTAGAGGAGAAGTGAGATACATAAAGTTGACAGCGTGAGGACAGACATGCTGGCACAACTCTCCAACTACACAGTGTTACCAGATAAAATGGTGCTGCGGAATCGAAAGTGTAGTACGGACTTTGCCACAGTAGCAGACAGCTGCTAATTTCGGACCGTGACCGTGGATTACACTTCGGTCAGTGCTGGTTAGAGTGTTGCAACTGTAAATGGAAGGCTTTGTTTGATAGTCTTGTGCTGATGCTGTCTGAATAAATTATGCCATTGGATAAAAAGCGGTTTAGTTTTGAGACCTAACCCACGAGCGGGGACGGCACAGTGGTCTGCTTCAGGAATTCCAAGCAATAAAACACAAAAAACAACCCAGGTAGGGTTCGAACAGCTACTTTCATGCAGAGACATGCATTAATAATCTGTTCATCGTTACGGGGTCAAACAAGAGGGTAAGATTACTGAAACAATGATCGGGCTACTTAGTATATAATAGAGCATACAGAATTCAAGGAGGAAACGTATGAAGACGCAGACTTCCTCGTTATCAACATGTGCGGCATATCTTTCGTGTTAACGAAAGTAATATCCCGCTTTACCTCTTCTTACGTCTCAAATGAAATGAATGCCATGAGGAATCGAATATTTGTTGACTGCGTCTCTTCTTGCTTCCATCCTTACCAACATATTTCTTCATTCTCGTGGTAATCATGACATTCTATGCGTATGCTGCAAAAGATTACACGTGGACAAATTCGACATCGAGGTGCAAAGCGTTTGGTATCTTACATTATATTCAATTAGAATAAGCTTCCAATGTATTTTTACTTCGTTTGTATTTTTAGATGATTATGAACGTTACGGAAAATTATCTCACATGCTTTATGTTGAATGAGAAAGATTGAATGACCCGTTTTGTTTTCCCTACGTTGAAATGATATAATGTCGGCGTCAACAGAGTTCTTCCACGCCGGAAGCTGAAACTTCTATCATTCTGGATTAATGATAATTGAATGTCTCAAGTGTATACATAGCCCACAAGGCGACGTCAGAAGCCATCAGGGGAGAACGCCGCATAAAAACCAAACGTGCTCACGCGTCTCCACTCTGAAGAACCGTTTCGGAGAACCACGGCAAGCATTTCGCCGAAGAGCTGCCTCGTAAGAGAGCCGAGTAATGGCAGCGTCTAGCAAGTATTTGTCAACACTCTGATAGTGCATTTACTTCCGAGTGTAGGCCGGCATTACCTCGCTAAATTCACTTGACATTCGTTTTCCACATCGAAGACTCGTACGATATAATCCACTGTAAGATGAGACACTTAGAAAGTATATTTAATTTCTGGATTCCAAGTTCGGCGTTCTTCACATAAGTAATAGCTGTTTGTGTGTTTTAAGGTTACATTTTGAGACTCAGGCAACATCACAGTGACTATAGTCCGTCTGTTGTCGCCAGTGTGTCGTTCGCTCAGAGGTTATTCGTCATATTGTGGCTTTTCTAACGCGGGACATTCTGAATCGGAATACTCCCCTTTCATTATTAGTTCTGGGACGTGACTATTTTTCTCGGACAAAGACCAATGCTGTGAATTGGATTCGCGGACGTGCCATTCACTACCTATTTGGACAAACTGTAGACTCTGTTCTCGATTTTTGGACATACCTTAACGACCGTCATTATGTCGTTGTCCGTCACCCAAAATACAGACAATTTTTCTCGAACTTCCTTGGGAGTGCTTTCCACGACCCGCCTCGCAGCTGGAATGTGTTAAGTCAAGAGTGAAGAAGGTTTCCTGTTTGAACCAATGAACATTTCTGAACTATTGAACGGAACACATCAATTTCGAGAAGACGTGACTCAACATATTACCAGAGGGGCGCAGAAGGCGTCTGATCAATTACACAACAAAAATAAGCAAAAAAATGAAAATAAAAATAAAATTCAGAAAAAAGAAGATTTTGTTTTGTTTGTAAGGATAGCCCTAACCTTGAATTCCCAAATCGCCCCTGGTATATAGGCAACTCTCTGGGGTAGGTTTAGCCAGGAGCCAACGCCTGAAGTGTACCCGATTTTTTTTTTTTTTTGTTATAGGATGAAAAGTGGCGGTGGCTCTTAGTTTCTTTTTTTATTGCCATTTTCCTAAGGGGTTTTAAAATAAGAGAGAGAAAGAGGGGTAATCGTCAAAAAAAAGTAAAAGAAAAAAGCAAAATTGAAAAAAAAGAGGTTCCCTTGTGCGTTGCGGTGCTCGTACTGTATGACATAGCAGTTCCAATCTCGGTGGAAGCCGCTGACTGCAACTTTTTATTTTCCATTTTAATGAATGGAGTTGCAAACTGCTAGTAAAAATTCCTTATACGAAATCTGAACAATGCCTTCCTTTAAACATCAATCTTCGTCCGATTTCGACTTAGTAAATTAAGTTAATATTATGGATGTCTGCTTTGCAAATGCCAAGGTGCTTCACTGTAAAATAGATCCTGAAAAGATTCAAACAGACTGTCAACGATATAAATTTGAGCTTCGTTCGTCATATAGGTCTAACATGTCAGGAGGTTGTTTATGAAGTGCACATATTGATTAATATAGTTCCCTTCTTCTAAATTTTTGCAATAGCATTTAACTGTAGACGTTTTCTAACACCGGCGTTAGCAATTCCTTTCCGTTCTCTGAAACCTCCAAAACGACAAATTTTTCTGGTTTAAATCTGATGACCTTAACTATCACTTCCGATCAACATTAAATACTTCATGAACCTATACATGGAACTCCAAATGTGCAGTGTACCTGCACTGCTACTGAGCATGCATTGCAAGGTATTCACACAGTTTATCGCATAGACTTACCATAAGGAATGTAACAAGAACTGTAATACACTTTACACCACAGACGCTCACTCTGGCTTGACGAACACATCCGAACGTTGACCAAAAGTTGCACAAATAATTGAGTTTGAAAGGAAAAGAAGCGAGGTATGAAGCATTTATAAATTCATCGAATGTAGTGAGGTGGTTTAATTTCGTCCCAGTCTATAAAATTAATTTCGGACCATATTCAGCTCTTGCAGATTAATGTAATATAATACCCGCCTACTAACTAGGGCGTCTGTCTCCGTTCCTTCTGAGCGTGAATGGAAATTGCAGAAATTTTCTGTGGAGCAACATTTAATAATAAAGCGTTTTAAATCATCAAAAGCGATGAGCGATGGCAGGCGCTTTCGATAAAGAACAGGGGAGTGCAGCCCCACTGCTGTCGCCACGGCCGCTGCCAGTAGCCAGCAAATGGATCCCGGGGCTCTGCCGCATACGGCGTCCAGAGGAGGACAGTCTGCAGGAAATCTGCCGCAAAATCGTTACTGGATAAAATTTTGATATCGGTGTGCCAGAAAGCGAAATAGATTGAATCTGCGCAACTATTACATTCACGTCTTCAGCTTTCAGACAGAAGAGGCTATAAAAACATTTTATTCCAGCTACTCTCGATCCACTGACATTATGAACAGAAACAACGCACGCTACCGCTTTTTTTTTAGCGCCTTTAACCGCTTTTTTTAAAAATGAAGGTGATAATAAAAAATAAAAATTCGTATTCCAAGCGGATTTTTTTATCTTATTTTTGGGAGCAGGAAGGCAGGGTAAACAAACAATCTTTATTCGTACAATTGTACTGTCGTAGGGATAAGAAAAGGATCGAGACAGCAAAAACAAAGCAAAAACAATTTGTAAACCAGAAAATCAACGTAAAGGCCGCCTTTTTTTTTTTTTTTTGTAACATGAATAAAGTAATGACAATCCCAGTCACGGGCGGGAGTGAAAATGAAGTTATCATCTGCATCACAATCCCTGCAGCACACGGTGTCGCATCATAAATCTGGCAGACAGCCATATAATCTTGACCATTTCTGCCTTTGTGGGCGGCATTTATTTATGTATTTCTCCTGCGTCGACCATGTAGGGGCCAGTTTTCTTCTCAGTGTGCTGTATGCCAATATAACTGAACCGCGCAGTATCGTCTCTAGTCGTTCTGCTGCAGGAGTCTTCTCAGTTCTGGGACACCCCAGCTGTCGGGCGGATTGTGAAAAACACTTCCTAAAAAATCGGAAAAGTAAGTCCTGTATTTCGTATGATTCCGTATGAGCTCGTGTTGTTCTTGTAAATACATCCAATAATCCATCACGGACTTAATATCGTACGAATACAAATATTTCGTCGCATGTCCAGCGATCCAGTTGACCGCATACGTCTTTTGTTTGGGAAAAAAGGTCTTGTCCGGTAGAAAAAGTACATCCGATGTGATTTCTGTGTAGTTAGTGCGCCGAAGGAAGGCCAATATTCGACGCGTCAGCATCCAGACGTCCCTCGCTGCGCCACACACTAAACCATGTTCTTCCGTTGCTAACAGTCCACAGTTTGTGCAAAGAGGAGAATCGACCATATGAATTGTATGTAATCGACTCCTGGTCACAAGTTTACGGTTTATAAGAATGTACCACATCGATCTCGCTGCTGTTGACAGTAATGAAGTATGCACTGCATACCAAATGTGGTTCCACGTTCTCGACGGGTATTTGAATTCCATTACGTTGCGGGCATGGTGATCCATCAAGCACCTATAGATCTCCCGAGTCGTGGGTATTCTCGTCGAAGGTACTTTCAGACGAACATAACTGTAATCAACAAGAAATGAGGCAATGTGTGCAAGAGAAGGCGAAATATTGCCCACCGCAATAGGGGGTTCGTACGAAGGCGGAACAAGTACTTCTATCAGAGCTGACGTTATGGTGTGCTTTCGTTGTTGCCAATTTCGTATCATCGCTCGCATGTAAAGCGCCAGAGCTTTGTTTCGCACGTTTGTGAGGTTGAGGCCACCGTTCCGGAATTGTAGCGTTAACGTGTCATATGTGATCTTAAATAACATCGCAGTACTAACATAGTAACCAAAGGCAGCCATGAGGCGGTCTGCAATACCCTTCGGTATTGGTAGAATCTGCGCTAAATGGGGCAGTCGTGACGCTATGTGAACGTTAGTGTATGCCACACGCTGGATCATGTCAAAGGCTCTCAGTGAGTTGTTCCGTATCGCCAGACGAACATTTTGTAGAAGCCGCCGAGAACTCGCCGCCGCTGACCGCCGTAGTGAACGGGTAAATGTGATCCCCAGACATCTCAGCGATTCCACCGTCTGAAACGGTCCCGGTACGTCTTCCAGACCCCGTCCAATATGCATAATTTTGGATTTCGTCATGTTAATGACACTGCCTGCTGCCGTCCCGTAAGAGTCTAGATATTCAACAGCCTGATCCACTTCATGACCTGATCTGACAAGAAGGATCAGGTCGTCCGCATATGCGCGACAAACGAAAGAGTTCTCATTAAGCGCTATCCCAGTAAGTGAGCGCCTCATAACACACATCAGCGGCTCAAGCGCTATCGCAAGCAGCATCATGGAGAGTGGGCACCCTTGTCGGACGGAGCTGTTAATAGGAACCGAGCCCGCTTCCCGACCGTTTACAATCACCCTCGACGTAGCACCTCTTATTAGCCTCATAATGATGGAGATGAAAACAGGTGGAATCTCCATTCGGCTCATGACTGACGCCAAGAAGTCATGGTTTATCCTGTCGAACGCACCATCGAAGCCCACAGATATCATCGCTGCTCGCATTTTACAAGTTTCCGCAAGGGCGATAACGTCACGGTATTCACTTAACGCCGAGGAGATGTTGCTTCGCACCCCTAGGCAAGCCTGATCAGGGGATATTGTCCGGGATATCGTCAGCTTGAGACGAGACGCTAGTAGCCGTGCAAAAATTTTATAATCGGTGTTTAGCATAGTGAGAGGTCGATACTGATTAACACTGCGACTCCCCGCCATCTTCGGGATGGGAAGAAGAAAGCCCGTCACAAAATCCGACGGTAGGCGCATGTTCGGACTCATCGCCTCATTGTACATCGACACCAACTATGGCATCATCATGTCCACGAATTCTCGATAAAACTCTAGCGTAATCCAATCTGGCCCCGGTGATTTATGGGCCGCTCCTTTTGTGAGTGCCACCTCTATATCGTCTTCTGTGAGTGGCTCCATAAGCGCTGCCTTATCCGTCTCTGACAGTGTCGTTTGCAGATGTTGCAGTATCTCATTCCCTACCTGACGGTCCGTCGGTGTACCGGCATAGAGATGGCGGAAATGCTCTAAAAAGTCATTTGCAATGTCCTGTTGTGTTGTCAGTTGACGGCCATCTAAACCGTGGAGCACTGTTACCAATGCCCGGCGGTAACGCTTATGTTCCCGCGACACATGGTGCATCGAGGTACGTTCCCCAGTGATGGTGTCAAGACATCTTGCCCGTATTGGGATGCCACCCAGTCGTCGTCGCGTGATCGATAGGATTTGTGCCTTGACACGATGAACTTCTGCATGATGTTCTGCCGACGTCACCTGGAAGGACAGCTCACGAAGCATGGTGTAATAATAATCAAGAGTGTCTCTCTGCCATCTCGCCTTATCCCGACCATACTGTATGAGAGCTCTTCTTATTGCCGGCTTAGTGCACTCGAGAAACATTGAAGCACGGAGGTAGACGTTGGTAGACGGCGTTGACATGTGGCCCATACCTCCTCGACTCTCTGACGACATTCGGGGTCCGCCAAAAGGGACGAATTGAGCTTCTATGTCCCGCGGCTTCTCCACACACTTTGTCTAGGGAGTGACATGGTACAAATGTAAGCCAGATGATCAGTAAATGCCGCAGGCCATCGTTCCGCGTCGACCACCTTATCCTGTAGGCCAACCGAAACATATATTCGATCGAGTCTGCTCACCGAGTGACTCGTAAAAAAAGTATATCCCTCACGGTTCCTATGAATCATGTCCCAGGTGTCGCTTAACTCCAGATCCCGGCATCGCACATGCAATTCACGACAGGTATTGTAATGTGGTGTCTGGTCTTTTTGGGCTAAAACACAATTGAAGTCACCACCTATAATGAAATGATCGAATCTGCCGGTAAATAAGGGCACAATCTCTTCCGAATAATATCTCGCACGCGCCCGTCTGTTGTCCGTGCCGGAAGGGGCATAAACATTGAGAACGCGAATTCCATTAACAGTTATCGCCAGTCCTCGTGCCGAAGGTAGATAAGCCAGGTCTCGGACCGGAATTCCGTCCCGGACCAATATCGCCGTTCCACTGTCGTTGTTCGAGTGCGGCGAGGTGTAGGAGATGTATCCATGTACTTCCTGGAACTCAGGAATGTAAATTTCCTGCACCATCAGTATATCCACATCCGACGCGTATATCATGTCCCTAAACAACTGCTGTTTCACGGGCGATCTAATGGTATTTACATTCACTGTCCCTATTCTGTATGCCTGTTGTCGAGTAGCTGTCATCTCCACATGATGTTAAAATGACAAAGTTTCACCGTGTCGATAGTCCCTTTGCACATCTGCCGAGGGTCGCCCGAGGAACGTGTCCCTGCGGCATTAGGTTTCTTGAGGTGCGGACGGATGCAAGGCCCCGCCAATAGAATGGTCCGCATCGGTGATGTCGTCCTCCTGCTCATACCAGCTGATACTATTGGCGTGCTCCAAATTTTCCTGTGCGGCATTGATGTGTGACATCTGTTGTTCTTTCGCAGCTGTAGACTCCACCGCCGAAGGGGTAGCAGGCCCCTGAGCGGATGCGTCGTCTGAACGATATGACATCATTTCACTGTCCGAATTCATATGATCTGCGACATCCGAAGCTTGTGGTTCCATGTCAGACAGGTCCATAGTGTTAGACTCGTCTGGGCTCCCTAGAAGAGAAGGGAGCGTCTCCGCAGAGTTTAGTCGGCGCTTCTTGCGGCGCTTTGGCGAGCGTTGTTTGCGGGCCCTAACCTCGGCCTCTGGTGTTGGCGCATCTTGCATCTCCTGCGTTCCCGCCGCCGCCACAATGCCCTGGAGCCGTTCCACTTCAGCTTCCATGCCTATTGTGATGCTCTCATCCTCTTTCTGTGCCACCTGTAGTGTCTGAGATTGGAGGTTGGTCGGAGCCATTCCTTCTTCAGTGGCGTCCGAAGGCGCCTCAATCAACTGCGGCGTCGGTTCGATGGTGCGCTCCGACCTCGGCGTCACCTCCCCGCGAAGTGCCGCCACGTAAGTCATCGGCAGTGACGTTGGTGTAGTCGGATTCTGGAAGTCTCCGCTGGGGAGTTGCACGAGTCTCCTCTGCATACACGCTGATCGAAGATGTCCTTCACCACCACACCCGGAGCATGTCCGGGGCTGTCCATCATAGATGACAATAGCTCTACAGCCACCGATGTTTATGTACGATGGCACATGTTTCGTAAGGGCAATTCGCACCTGTCGGACACCATTGAGCACTGGATACGTGCTAAAACTTTCCCAGCGTTCGGCCGTATGACTAATAACTCTGCCATATGGCTGGAGTGATTCAGTGACCAATGATTCGGGTACCTCGAAAGGCAGCTCGAAGATTCGAATCGTACGCACGCCCAGGCCCGAATGAGCTACTAAAACTTCGCCAATATGACCATCAGAGTGTCGGAACTGGAATCCTCGTTTGGCGGCTTCAATGATCCTATCACATGCTGCGTCGTCAATCATCTTTACGTAAAGAGTGCTGCTCACGATTGATAAATGAATTCCAATAATCTCCGTGTAATTAAGATGCACTTCGTCCCTCAAGAAACGTTCGATTTCGAAAGCCTTCGGTCTTGCATACTCTTTACTGAACGTGAACTGTATCGTGGTTTTTCGGAAACTGTGTGCCATTGCGTTCGATTCAAACCGCGAGTGACGACGGTGTAAACACCGCTTCTTCCGCGACCGTTCGCAGCCGAGACGTAAACAAGTCCGAGCTGCTCCGCGGCGAAAGGCGGACTGGCGCTAGACCACAGGCGTAATCAGCCTAGGGTTTCTCTATCAAGGGAGAAGTTTTCCTCCAGGAAGTGCCGCAGTCTACAGTGTTGCCAGATTGTGCAGATAACCGGACTTAGAGAATTAGCGAGTTGGCCAGTTTTTTTGTCCCATGTCGGGATCGGCACGGACTTAGCCTCTGAAGCGGCCGGCCGCCGGTCGAGTTTTATGTCAAAGAGTGTACATACTGCGCGAGCCATCGTGTGGTGTGTATCACTGCAAGTCATTACCTTTCCTGCTAATAGAGCGATAGGGAAACAATGGTCTAAAGACGAGCCCTAATTTCGTTTATCGTAATCCTTACGCGAAATGTACGCTGGCGGCACGAGAATTGTTCTGCAGTCAACTTCAAATGCCGGTTCTCTAAATTTATCAGTACTTTTCCTCGATAAAACAACGTCATCTTCCCTCCAGGGATCCAGCTTCAGTTCTCGAAGCATCTTCATAACACTCACGTGTTGATCGTACCTACAAATGTAGGAGCTCGCCTCCGAACTGCTTCAATGTCATCCTTTAATCAGACCTGATGGTGGACCCAAACACTCGAGTAATGTGTGAGAATTAGTGATTCTTTTGTGTGATACGCGGTCCTGCGGTCTTCTTTACAGATGAACCGCACTTTCCCAAAATTCTCCAAATAAACCGACGTCGACCATTCGCCTTCCCTACTACAGTCCTGAAGTGCTCATTCCACTTCATATCGTTTTTCTATGTCGCATCTAGTTATTTAATCGATATGACTGTGTCAAGAAGTATGATGCTGATGCTATAGTCGACCATTATGGCATTGTTTTTCCTGCTCATCTGCACTAACTTACATTCATCAGAATAACTAGAAATTATGTCTAGGTCATCTTGTATCTTGTTACACTCACTCAACGACGACCCCTTCCCGTACAGCACAGCATGGTCAGCAAACATCAAATCATCTACCGGGTGGTCAAAATGTCAGTATAAATGTGAAAACTTAATAAACCACGGAATAATGTAGATAGAGAGGTAAAAATTGACACACATGTTTGGATCGTGATCGACCGACAACTCTAGGGATACTGAAAGACAACATCCGACGCCAATGCCTCACCATAACTCTGGACATGCTTTACAATGCTGTTCACAACATTATTCCTCGACTACAGCTATTGTTGAGGAATGATGGTGGACATATTGAACATTTCCTGTAAAGAACATCATCTTTGCTTTGTCTTACTTTGTTATACTAATTATTCCTATTCTGATGAGATGAAGCGCCATCTGTCGGACATTTTTTGAACGTTTGTATTTTTTTGGTTCTAATAAAACCCCATGTCATTCCAAGCATGTGCGTCGATGTGTACGTCTCTATCTACATTATTCCGTGGTTTATTCACTTTTCAAATTTATACTGACTTTTTGATCACCCGGTACATTCATGTTCAGAAAAAACAGCACACCTTGAGTTACTAGAGATGGGACGTTCATAATCACAGGGCATGTACATTAATATGCTCTGCAGAAATAATTAGCATTTGAACCATGTCGACCTGCGGGTTAAGGGTCAACATCGATATTGGGGAGGAACACCACCTGCTGGCAAAATGTGCCGTACCGTCAGATCAGTGAGTTTGAAAGAGAGCGCATTATTGGCATGAGAGAATGTGATGCATCCATCCCGGCGCTTCCGTAACAGTGTAACACATCGTACACTACCGAGGGTGAGAGTCCACTGCCGTTTAATACGGCACGGGTTACGTACGCGTCGTCCACTTCTCCGCCTATTTTTGGCGAATGTGCAGAAACATGCTAAACGGCATTGGTGTATGGAACGACGTCACTGTGAACAGGAATGGCATCAGATAGTGTTTTCGGAGGAATCCAGGTTCTGTTTGTTTAAAAATGATGGCCCATTTTAGTTCGTCACAGACAGAGGGGAGCGGCATCGCAGTGACTACATTAGCACGAGATATACAATGCCAACTCAAGGCCTTATGGTGTGGGCTGTTATTGTGTACAACCAAAAATTACAGTTGGTGCGTGTCCAGGGCATTTTGACCAGTGCGACCTACGTGAATGACATCCTGTGACCCGTAGCCGTATCCTTTCTGCACAACATCCCTGACGCCATTTTCAGCAAAACAACAGACGATCGCACGTTGATGCGTAAACACGTGTCTCCTTGGTGTCACAGTTTGTCAGTCTTTTGCGCTGGCCCGCCAGTCGAAATTGTTTGGGATATGGTGAAACGATAGGTCCAGCGCTATGACCTAAACACCACCCACCACAGGTGAACTTTGGAACCACGTGAATTCAGCATGCGTGGCAAATCTCAGGACACCGTTCGCACCTTATATGGGTCATACCATCACGCATGGAACCATTTATCAGGGCCCATGGCGGACGCTGTGGCTACTAGGCAACTGGACACACGATGAACCAACATGACTGAAATGCTAATCATTTCTGCCGTCCTGTCCTGTCCTGTGTCTGCGGCTCGTGGACTTGCGGTGGCGTACTCGCTTCCCGCGCATGTGGTCCCGGGTTCGATTCCCGGCGGGGCCGGGGATTTTCTCTGCCTCGATATGACTGGGTGTTGTAAGTCTTTCATAATCATTTCATCGTCATTCACTCGCAAGTCGCTGTAGTGGCGTTAAAGAATTTGTGGATCGGCGGTCGAGCCGCCCCGCGAGGGGTTCAAATGGCTCTGAGCACCATGGCACTTAACTTCTGAGGTCATCAGTCCCCTAGAACTTAGAACTACTTAAACCTAACTAACCTAAGGACATCACACACATCCAAGCCCGAGGCAGGATTCGAACCTGTCACCGTAGAGGTCGCGCGGTTCCAGACTGTAGCGCCTAGAACTGCTCGGCCACAACGGCCGGGGCGAGGGGTCTCCCGGCCACCAATTCCATACGCTCATTTTTACATGTCCTGTGAATATGAACGTCCTGTCTCTAGTCATTCTGTTTTTTTTCTGATCGTGAATGTATGTATATAGAGAATATGAGCGGTCGTATCACATTTTACTGGCGAATTCATGACGATCGCAGACGAAGAAAATATACTGGGTTCTATTACACAAGAAGTATTCTAGCCATTCACATATCAAGAGCACAAGGCAGGAATTTGTAGCTCAAATACGGCCGAATTTGTAGGTGGGTGTACACGGCAAGATTGCTGGCAGTTACTAAGTTATTTGCCACTTTATGTTTGTTGTGCACGGTAAAATCGATGAATGTCATCTGTGATCACGGCACATATGATGAGAGTCATTTCATAAGGCTGGCAAAACCTGCTTGATCTCCAGTTCAACGTGCTGTCTTCATTCTTTTGTTTACTTTGTGTTTGTGGTTAGAAAGTTGCCAAAGTTTATAGCTTGTGTTCTTGGTAGTAGTTTCTGTGAAAATGAGTGAATTAAGTGAGTCAAGTGTGGATGGTGATTGTGAAAACGTCAGTAAACCTAGCACAAAGAAGAGAAAATCCCATGTAAAGTTAAGAGATGTGATGAAAAAACTTAAAGTGTGTACTCACTATACCTGGCTCGACTGCATATGTTTTGATAGACTTTGTGAAGGTGAAAGAAAAAGATTAATTTCTCATTTTAATAGTTTAGAATCTAATGATGCCCAGTCCACATACTTGGCTGGGTTTATCAATGTTTATGACGTCAAAAATCGCAGACCAAGAAAACGTGAAAATGAATCACGTTTTAATGATAAGAGCTACACCTACAAAGTAATAATAAAGGATGGTGATTATTTTATTGACACCCCTGCGTGTTACAAAGCATTTTTGTCTATTTTTGGTGTAACTGGGAGAAGGGTTCAAACTATTCAAACGAGTCTGAAAGAAACAGGTGAACCCTGTAGTGTAACGACGTAAGTTTTGTATAAATGATTTTCTTTTGACATATGACCATGTGCAGACTTCGTCACCTACGTCAGTTACAAAACACTTCAAAATTATTTAAAATATTTTTAAAGTGGTCGCTGAATGGTTCTTGAACGAAACTGTAATTAAAACATCATCATTTGAGTCGTATGCGAAGAATTACGTCACTCAGTCCAATTGGTTTGCGCAAACATTTTTCAATTTAGATGTCGTTTGTTTCTTCTCAGAAATTATATTAATGCAAGTTATCTGCTTTAATAAATATTAGAATCACATTGAATAAACTTTCAAGACTCAAACTCGCGATGAACGTTGTCAAAAATTAATAATCTTGTCAAATAAATTAGTAATAGTTCTTCCTTAACATAATTCTTCATAAATAAATTCTCGGAACACGTATTTAAACTTTTGTAGTATACACTAGTTTATTATCTTCCTATATACTACAAATAGACGTGAATCTGAGCCTTGAGAAGATAGGACTGAACATTTACAATATGATTAAACTTTTTATGACGTCATTGTTGTATAAACATTACAAATTCTTATTTTTTCAGTTTTTAGAAGCACGACGCAACAAGTCGGTTTCAGGATCTTCTGTTGCTCTTTGGCTGTCGACCCGCGACGTATAGTGGCCAGCAATTTTCTCTCTGGTCCCGGCAGTGAAAATGCTGTCTCCGTTCGTTGCACCGCCCTCTCCGTACATGAAACATAAAAATAAATACAAAACTTTAGATAATTCACAACCATTACAAATATTACAAAATACATAAACAAAACACTAAATTAAACTTATATTCACCTGCAAACTGGACTGACACTGGTGGATGGGTGACGCTTCAATTTCACATCCCACTACAACCCCCAACAGACAAGAGAGGAACGTATGACCACGAACATTGTAGGACCTCAGAAGAAGTTAAGCAAAGCGTCACTGATCACATTCCGTAGTTTAAGGGACGTACAAGCCATTATAATTTTGATAAAACTAAAAAAACATACTTGCCAGACACTTTAAATTTGAAAAAATGTACACATTGTACAAGACAGGTAGGCCTAGTGGTAAGATTGTGTCCTATGAATATTATAGACAGATATTCGTATCTAACTTTTTATGACGTCATTGTTGTAGAAACATTACAAATTCTTATTTTTTCAGTTTTTAGAAGCACGACGCAACAAGTCGGTTTCAGGATCTCCTGTTGCTCTTTGGCTGTCGACCCGCGACGTATAGTGGCCAGCAATTTCCTCTCTGGTCCCGGCAGTGAAAATGCTGTCTCCGTTCGTTGCACCGCCCTCTCCGTACATGAAACATAAAAATAAATACAAAACTTTAGATAATTCACAACCATTACAAATATTACAAAATACATAAACAAAACACTAAATTAAACTCATATTCACCTGCAAACTGGGCTGACACTGATAGATGGGTGACGCTTCAATTTCACATCCCACTACAACCCCCAACAGACAAGAGAGGAACGTATGACCACGAACATTGTAGGACCTCAGAAGAAGTTAAGCAAAGCGTCACTGATCACATTCCATAGTTTAAGGGACGTACAAGCCATTATAATTTTGATAAAACTAAAAAAACATACTTGCCAGACACTTTACATTTGAAAAAATGTACACATTGTACAAGACAGGTAGGCCTAGTGGTAAGATTGTGTCCTATGAATATTATAGACAGATATTCGTATCTAACTTTTTATGACGTCATTGTTGTAGAAACATTGCAAATTCTTATTTTTTCAGTTTTTAGAAGCACGACGCCACAAGTCGGTTTCAGGATCTTCTGTTGCTCTTTGGCTGTCGACCCGCGACGTATAGTGGCCAGCAATTTCCTCTCTGGTCCCGGCAGTGAAAATGCTGCCTCCGTTCGTTGCACCGCCCTCTCCGTACATGAAACATAAAAATAAATACAAAACTTTAGATAATTCACAACCATTACAAATATTACAAAATACATAAACAAAACACTAAATTAAACTTATATTCACCTGCAAACTGGACTGACACTGGTGGATGGGTGACGCTTCAATTTCACATCCCACTACAACCCCCAACAGACAAGAGAGGAACGTATGACCACGAACATTGCAGGACCTCAGAAGAAGTTAAGCAAAGCGTCACTGATCACATTCCGTAGTTTAAGGGACGCACAAGCCATTATAATTTTGATAAAACTAAAAAAACATACTTGCCAGACACTTTAAATTTGAAAAAATGTACACATTGTACAAGACAGGTAGGCCTAGTGGTAAGATTGTGTCCTATGAATATTATAGACAGATATTCGTATCTAACTTTTTATGACGTCATTGTTGTATAAACATTACAAATTCTTATTTTTTCAGTTTTTAGAAGCACGACGCAACAAGTCGGTTTCAGGATCTTCTGTTGCTCTTTGGCTGTCGACCCGCGACGTATAGTGGCCAGCAATTTCCTCTCTGGTCCCGGCAGTGAAAATGCTGTCTCCGTTCGTTGCACCGCCCTCTCCGTACATGAAACATAAAAATAAATACAAAACTTTAGATAATTCACAACCATTACAAATATTACAAAATACATAAACAAAACACTAAATTAAACTTATATTCACCTGCAAACTGGACTGACACTGGTGGATGGGTGACGCTTCAATTTCACATCCCACTACAACCCCCAACAGACAAGAGAGGAACGTATGACCACGAACATTGTAGGACCTCAGAAGAAGTTAAGCAAAGCGTCACTGATCACATTCCGTAGTTTAAGGGACGTACAAGCCATTATAATTTTGATAAAACTAAAAAAACATACCTGCCAGACACTTTAAATTTGAAAAAATGTACGCATTGTACAAGACAGGTAGGCCTAGTGGTAAGATTGTGTCCTATGAATATTGTTGACAGATATTCGTATCTAAGTTTAACATAGCTTTCGGATATCCCAGAAGCGGCACCTGCAGCGCATGTGACAGGTACCAAGCAGAAATGTAAGCTCTAAAACTCCAGCTGGAAGAGACTAATGACGACAAGGGAAAAGCAAATATTTTAAGCAGCATTAAGACAAAACAATGTGAGAATGAACTACATTTGAGGAAAGCTGACATGTGTTATGACACAAAGAGAAAATTTCAAGGAAAAGGAAGGATACTAAGGAACTTACCATTGATTTTCAAAAAAAATTTTACCTTACCTAATTTGACCACAAATGACGTTTACTACCGCCGTCAATTTTCATTGTATTTGTTC
This sequence comes from Schistocerca piceifrons, assembly GCF_021461385.2. Classification (NCBI taxonomy): domain Eukaryota; kingdom Metazoa; phylum Arthropoda; class Insecta; order Orthoptera; family Acrididae; genus Schistocerca; species Schistocerca piceifrons. Next base: position 746,561,753 of record NC_060141.1, read on the forward strand.
ATTGTCCACAGCCTATCTACGGGAAATGCAATCTTTTTTGCTTCCCCAAAAACAGAAGGAGGTAAAGGTGCAGACGAAGTAGTACCGATGTTGCACTATTATATCTTCTCAATGTTACAGTCCAATGTCAAAAACTTGTACATATTTTGCGAATATTGTAGCGGACAGAACAAGAACTACACCATTTTTCGCTTCTAGACTGCGTAACAATCATATTCCCTATTCGTGGCCACTCTTACCTAGAATGCGATAGAGATATGGCCCTGATAAACGGCAAATTTCCCGCGGAGATACCAGAACATTGGGTAAATGAAATAAAGAATGCCAGAGTAAAGCCTTTGCCTTTCACTGTGTTTGAAGCTGACCAAAACCTATTTCGAAAATGGACTGCTTTTTTGGAAAATCACTATCACAAGAAATGCCAATTTGCTACACGACCAATTCGTGAAATAAAATATTCAAAAGACTATTGTAGGTTAGTTGAACACAGATCATCTTACACTCGGTACTTTCTTATATCACCGATCCTGACACAAGCTTTCAAGAGAGACAGAAGACCCTGGTGATAATACGTCCTTCTCTTTACCACCAGTTCTGCGTGAAGGTAAGAGAAAATGACTCAACACTTTACCTTTGCTTTCACATATCAATAATCTATAGACCAACAATGAGTTACAGAATAGTACCTCATAACAATAGTGTAACCTTGAAAGTAATGAAAACTTATCAGTACAGGAAATATTTTTGCCATTATTGCAAGAGATACTTAGGTTATTAGATAAATTCATAATACGCTATATAAGTAGGTAGGTTACTATTTTATGACAAAAACCACCAGCAGGTTCCCTTGTTTTAGCCTAAAAGTTTGCTTATTTCCAGATCTGATTAAACAAAAACCTGGAAAGTACCAAGACCTGCAGCACCTGAAGCAGTTTTGCAGTCCATCTGCTTGAAAGTACTTTGAAGAACTTCCTCATTGATAAAACATAACTTGTAGGTAACAGTATTAAAATAAAATCTATATGGTCCTAATGTGTTAAAATCTAGAATATTATAAATCTTATAAAATAAACAGTAAACAGAATCTGTTTACAGGTTACAAGATCCACTGAAGAAACACAGAAAGATAGTGGACTTTCTACCAAGTTTTTTATGACTACCATCACTTTTACCATGTTTTTTGTGTACCTATTTAAGTTCTTAATTAATAAAGTACATCAAAATTCAAAATGTGTTTATTGTATTACATTTATTACCTAAGCAAATAGATATAGAACAATAAAAATGTTGTTGTGTTAATTATACGGTGAACGTTTATGATATACGAGAGACTAGAGCAGAAAATTAGTCGTCCTGAAAAGTTACAAAAAAGTGACTATCATCATTTTTGCCTTGTACTCTTCATATATGTGAACCTATCCCGCAGCTCGTACTTTCGTAACAGTGTGTAGCGGGGCACCATTCAAACGCTTTCTTTAAATCTAAGAATACAGAATCTACCTGTTGCCCTTCATCTATGGCTCGCAGGATACCGTGTGAGACAAAGGCAAATCGACTTTCGCACGTGCAATTTTTTTCTAAATCCATGCTGATCACAAACTTAGTAATCACAAACTCCTTTTTTAAACATAAGAACATTCACCGGTATACTTGGGAAAGCAGGGGAACCAGATCTGTCATTGATTATATAATAACAGATCAGGAATTCAGGAAGGCTGTGAGGGACACACGTGTAATCAGGGGATTGTTTGATGACACTGATCATTATTTAATCTGCAGTGAAATTGGGATTGTGAGGCCGAAAGTGCAGGAGGCCAGGTCCATATGTAGGAGGATAAGAGTGGAGAAACTTCAGGATAAGGAAATCAGGCACAAGTACATAACAGCGATCTCAGAAAGGTACCAGTTAGTTGAATGTAGTCAATTACAGTCATTGGAAAAGGAATGGACAAAGTACAGGGACACAGTACTAGAAGTGGCTAAAGAATGTCTTGGAACAGTAGTGTGTAAAAGTATGATGAAGCAAACAGCTTGGTGGAATGACACAGTCAAGGCAGCCTGTAAAAGGAAAAAGAAGGCGTAACAAAAATGGCTACATACTAGAACTCAGGTAGACAGAGAAAGTTATGTTGAAGAAAGAAACAAAGCCAAATAGATAATTGCAGCATCCAAGAAGAAATCTTGGGAAGAATTTGGAAACAGGCTGGAGACTATGGGTCAAGCTGCTGGAAAACCATTCTGGAGTGTAATTAGCAGTCTTCGAAAGGGAGGTAAGACGGAAATGACAAGTATTTTGGACAGGTCAGGAAAACTGCTGGTGAATCCTGTGGATGCCTTGGGCAGATGAAGGGAATATTTTGAAGAGTTGCTCAATGTAGGTGAAAATATGATCAGTAATGTTTCAGATTTCGAGGTAGAATGGGCTAGGAATGATGATGGAAATAGGATCACATTTGAGGAAGTGGAGAAAATGGTCAATAGATTGCAGTGCAATAAAGCAGCTGGGATGGATGAAATTAAGTCGGAACTCATCGAATACAGTGGAATGTCAGGTCTTAAATGGCTACACAGGATAATTGAAATGGCCTGGGAGTCGGGACAGGTTCCATCAGACTGGACAAAAGCAGTAATCACACCAATCTTTAAACATGGAAACAGAAAAGATTGTAACAACTACAGAGGTATCTCTTTAATCAGCGTTGTGGGTAAAATCTTCTCAGGTATTGTTGAAAGGAAAGTGCGAGTAATAGTTGAGGACCAATTCGATGAAAATCAGTGTGGGTTTAGGCCTCTTAGAGGTTGTCAGGTCCAGATCTTTAGCTTACGGCAAATAATGGAGAAGTGTTATGAGTGGAACAGGGAATTGTATCTATGCTTTATGGATCTAGAAAAGGCATATGACCGGGTTCCTAGGAGGAAGTTATTGTCTGCTCTACGAGATTATGGAATATGAGGCAAACTTTTGCAAGCAAATAAAGGTCTTTACATGGATAGTCAGGCAGCAGTTAGAGTTGACGGTAAATTGAGTTCATGGTTCAGAGTAGTTTCAGGGGTAAGACAAGGCTGCAACCTGTCTCCACTGTTGTTCATATTATTTATGGATCATATGTTGAAAACAATAGACTGGCTGGGTGAGATTAAGATATGTGAACACAAAATAAACAGTCTTGCATATGCGGATGACTTAGTTGTGATGGCAGATTCGATTGAAAGTTTGCAAAGTAATATTTCAGAGCTAGATCAGAAATGTGAGGTCTATGGTATGAAGATTAGCGTCTCCAAAACGAAAGTAATGTCAGTGGGAAAGAAATATAAACGGATTGAGTGCCAGATAGGAGGAACAAAGTTAGAGCAGGTCGACGGTTTCAAGTACTTAGGACGCATATTTTCACAGGATGGCAACATAGTGAAAGAACTGGAAGCGAGGCAAGGGCAAAGCTAATGCAGTGAGCGCTCAGCTACGATCTACTCTCTTCTGCAAGAAGGAAGTCAGTACCAAGACTAAGTTATCTGTGAATTGTTCAATCTTTCGACCAACTTTGTTGTATGGGAGCGAAAGCTGCGTGGATTCCGGTTACCTTATCAACAAGGTTGAGGTTACGGATATGAAAGTAGCTAGGATGATTGCAGGTACTAGTAGATGGGAACAATGGCAGGAGGGTGTCCACAGTGAGGAAATCAAAGAAAAACTGGGAATGAACTCTATAGATGTAGCAGTCAGGGCGAACAGGCTTAGTTGGTGGGGTCGTGTTACACGCATGGGAGAAGCAAGGTTACCCAAGAGTCTCATGGGTTCAGCAGTAGAGGGTAGGAGGAGTCGGGGTAGACCAAGGAGAAGGTACCTGGATTCGGTTAAGAATGATTTTGAAGTAATAGGTTTAACATCAGAAGAGGCACCAATGTTAGCACTGAATAGGGGATCATGGAGGAATTTTATAAGGGGGGCTATGCTCCAGACTGAACGCTGAAAGGCATAATCAGTCTTAAATGATGATGATGATGATGATGATGATGATCCATGCTGATTTGTGGAAGGAAGCTTTTGGATCTCAAGCAAATTTGTTATATTCTAACTGAGAATACGTTCAAGAAATCTGCAGGGAAATGATGTTATGGATGGTCTGTAATTTCATGGGTTCGTCCTTTTATCCTCCTTATGAACAGAACTCATCTGCTCCATTTCCACCCGCTTGGGTCTTTTCACTAGGTGAGAGATTCGAGATAAATGTAAGATCAGTAAGGGGATAATGCCGTAGAATACTCTCTATAACGCTGAACAGGGATTCCTTCGTGACCAGGCGGTTGATTTGTTTCTCTACGCCAGGGTTGCCAATTATTAACTCCCTCCATACACACGTCTGTACGACAGCCAAACGACGCTATGTTTGTACGATCCTCCAGCGTAAACGATTTCTTAAGCACGAGATTTGAAACGTCGGATTTTCTTTTGCGTTCTTCTGTTCCACATCAGACAGGTCTACGAATGACCGGACAGAATCACTCGACCCGTTTAGCGATTTTACGTAGGACTAGAATTTTCTCGGGTACTGGACAACATCTCTCTTAGATCAAAGCTCTTTGATCGCAACTAACGTTGCGGACAGGGACTAAGTATGATTTAGGAAAGGTGAGCTCTTATAGTATTTCCCTTCATGGGGTCCACTAACAGCACTGTGATCGCCGTTATAAACCTTTTGATTTAAAATGGCGCACTAAACTGCAGCAGGAGCCTTCTGGCTCTGAAAATTATTTCGAGCAATTACTTCATGAGCCCACACGAATAGGAAACGGTTGTGAAAACACACTTGACCTCTTAGCAACAAATAATCCTGAGTTAATGAGCATCAAAACAGATTCAGGCATTTTTGAACCCAGGGTTGTCGTAGCGAGACTGAGTATTGTAATCCCCAAATCCTTGGAAAATAAGCGAAAAATATACCTGTTCAAAAAAGCAGATAAAAATTCACTTGACGCCTTCCTGAGAGACAATCTCCACTCATTCCAAATTAATAGACCAGATGTGGCTTAAATTTAAAGAAATAGTATCGGCAGCAATTGAGAGATTTATACCAAATAAATTAACTACGGAGCTGATCCTCCTTGGTACACAAAACGGGTTAGAACACTGTTGCAGAAACAACGGAACAAACATGCCAAATTTAAACATACGCAAAATCCCCAAGATTGGCTCAAAATTTAGCGCCGACTTCAATGCGAGATGCTTATAACAGTTTCCACAACGAATCTTTGTCTCGAAACCTAGCATAAAATCCAAAGAGATTCTGGTCGTATGTGAAGTATGTTAGCGGCAAGAAACAATCAATGCCTTCTCTGCGCGATAGCAATGGAAATACTATCGAAGTCAGTGCTGCCAAAGCAGAGTTACTAAACACAGCCCCCCGAAATGCCTTCACAAAAGAAGACTAAGTAAATATTCCAGAATTCGAATCGAGAACAGCTGCCAACATGAGTAACGTAGAAGTAAATATCCTCGGAGTAGTGAAGCAACTTAAATCACTTAATAAAAGGAAGTCTTCTTGTCCGAACTGTATATCAATTAGGTTCCTTTCGGAGTATGCTGATGCATTAGCTCCTTACTTAAGAATCATATACAACCGTTCGCTCGACGAAAGGTCCGTACCCAAAGACAGGAAAGTTGCACAGGTCACACCAATATTCAAGAAAGGTAGTAGGAGTAATCCACTAAATTACAGGCCCATATCGTCAATGTCGATATGCAACAGGATTTTGGAACATATATTGTCTTAGAACATTATGAATTATCTCGAAGAAAACGGTCTATTGACACACAGTCAACATGGGTTTAGAATACATCGTCCCTGTGAAACACAACTAGCTCTCTATTCACATGAAGTGTTGAATGCTATTGACATTTCAGATCGAGTCCGTATTTCTGGATTTCCCGAAGGCTTTTGACACTGTACCACACAAGAGGCTCGTAGTGAAACTGCGCGCTTATGGAATATCGTCTCAGTTATCTGACTGGATTTGTGATTTCCTGTCAGAGAGGTCACAGATCGTAGTTCAAATGGTTCAAATGGCTCTGAGCACTATGGGACTTAGCATCTGTGGTCATCAGTCCCCTAGAACTTAGAACTACTTAAAGCTAACTAACCGAATTACACCACACACATCCATGCCCGAGGCAGGATTCGAACCTGCGACCGTAGCGGTCACGCAGTTCCAGACTGTAGGCTACATCGGCCAGCCCACAGTTCGTAGTAATTGACGGAAAGTTATCGAGTAAAACAGAAGTGATTTCTGGCGTGCCCCAAGGTAGTGTTATACGCCCTTTGCTGTTCCTGATCTATATAAACGTTTTCGGAGACAATCTGAGCACACTCTTCGGTTGTTTGCAGATGACGCTGTCGTTTATCGACCAATAAAGTCAGTAGAAGATCAAAACAAACTGCAAAACGATTTAGAAAAGATACCTGAATGGCGCAAATAGTGGCCGTTGACCCTAAATAACGAAAAGTGTGAGGTCATCCACATGAGTGCTAAAAGGAACTCGTTAAACTTCGGTTACACGATTAATCAGTCTAATCTAAATGCCGTAAATTCAACTAAATACCTACGTATTACAATTACGAACAACTTAAATTTGGAGGAACACATAAAAAATGTTGTAGGGAAGGCTAACCAAAGACTGCGTTTTATTGGAAGGACACTTAGAAAATGTAAGAGACCTACTAAGGAGACTGCCTACACTACGCCTGTCCGTCCTCTTTTAGAATACTGCTGCGCGATGTGGGATCCTTACCAGATAGGACTGACGGAGTACTCGAAAAAGTTCAAAGAAAGGCAGCACGTTTTGTATTATCGCGAAATATGGGAGAGAGTGTCACAGAAATGTTACAGGATTTGGCTGGACATCATTAAAAGAAAGGCGTTTTTCGTTGCGACGGAATCTTCTCACGAAATTCCAATCACCAACTTTCTCCTCCGAATGTGAAAATATTTTGTTGACACCAAGCCACATAGGGATGAACGATCACCACGATAAAATAAGGGAAATCATATCTCGTACGGAAAGATATAGGTGTTCATTCTGTCCGCGCGCTATACGAGATTGGAATAACAGAGAATTGTGAAGGTGATTCGATGAACCCTCTGCCAGGCACTTAAATGATGATTTGCAGAGTAACCACGTAGATATAGATGTAGATGTAGATCTTGCCAGTCATTTCCTAGAGCCTCGAAAGCTCTTAACAAAGACCTGATCTCCTCTCTTACACAGGTTTTGTCGCCGTCCGTTATTTTAACAATTTTCCTGAAGCTGATGCGCCCTATGAATATTCTGATTTGCTTTCTTCCACTGGACCGCAACTTGCTAGGGATCAATCCATTCCGGTAACAGGTCATTAATTGACCATAGGTTACTCAGTGGAGCGGCAATCTTGAAACTCAGTAGCATTGCAGGTGGTTTCAATTTGTGGCTTTCATGCTTTGCCATGTTCAATGCAATCATCAACCAAGGAAGCGTACGATCTCCGCCCTCTTGGTCTTTGCTATGGTATGCGATTACGACCGCCCTAGGAACATAGGAAACATTGGGGTCATATGTGGTGGTGGTTCCATGTGTAATACCTATACGCACGCAAAAGTTCTTAAAGCCTTACATATCGCAATATCACTGATAGCATACTGCGGTGGACCAAACACACCAAAGATGTTTTTTCTGTTCTGCACCACAATTTCTGCTGTAGCTGCTTTGCAGGAGTACGGCCGGGTAAACCGCGTGGAAGCATCCACACATGCTAGCATATAACGATTTCCGTTCTTTGGCCGGGACAGTGGACACACGAAATAAATAAACATTTTCTGAAGGAGGCGTTCTACCGCAGTAGATGCTAACGAACCCACCTTCGTATCCTGAGCAGGCTTGACCGCAATGCATGCCTAACATTTATTCACTCTATTTTTTGTATCACTGTTGATTCTGTTCCATACCAAATGCCGATGTATTTTGGAACGTGTTTTTAAAATACTCAAATGTCTGCCCATAGGGGACATGTGGAAATACTTGAACACGAAAGGCACTAGCTCCTGAAGCACTACCACCTTATAGTCCTTGTCATACCTGACCCAGCAACATAGTGGCTTGTCCATAAACACATGTGCTCTAAAAATATGCTCCTACTCATTTTTATTTTTTATCGCCACCACTTCTTCGTCCTTTTCTTGATATTCTCTAACGTTTCGAGAGATGTCTGGCCTTTCAGTTAGGACAGAGTTGATTGTCACCACTTCTCCATGAGTTCAAGCCATTTAGGGACCGGTTCTTCGATTTCCGCCTCCTGAAATAGGCGACTCAGACCATCAGCTAGTTAGTTGTTTTCTCAATCCCTTTACACTCCTGACCAGGAATTTTAACGCTGAGACCCGCGTTGTACACCTGGAAATCCTGCCTGTCTTTCGTGGCCGACCGGTGTTTCATATCATAAATTAGATATGCTCCAGGTAATATTTGCATTTGTCTGCTCCCAATAGCACCACCAGCGCCTCTAACTCGTAAACGGAGTAAGCATTCTGCAAGTGGTTTCAGGCATAGGATGCGTACGCTATTGGCCTTTACTCCTCTTCGCTCTCGTGAAACAGGACCGCCCGCACCCCTACGTTCGAGGGATCTGTTTGTAAGACGAACGTTGCGTTAAATCCAGGAGCGGAGCTGATGTAAAGGCTTGCTTCTGCAATGAGAAAATTAGGTACTAAAACGAACGTTTCTACAGAGACAATCAGCAGCAGAGGTTCCGTCTTTTGTTTTCTCGATAAATAAGACACAACATTCTTCCGTGAGTTTTGCCTGCCTATAAATACACTACTAGCCATTAAAATTGCTACACCACGAAGAAATGCAGATGATAAACGGATATTCATTGGACAAATATATTATACTAGAACTGACATGTGATTACATATTCACGCAATTTTGGTGCATAGATCCTGAGAAATCAGTACACAGAACAACCACCTCTGGCCTTAATGACAGCCTTGATACGCCTGGGCATTGAGTCAGAACTTGGATGAGGTGTACAGGTACAGCTGCCCGTGCAGCTTCAACGCGATACCACAGTTCATCAAGAGTAGTGACTGGCGTATTGTGACGAGCCAATTGCTCGGCCACCATTGACCAGACGTTTTCAATTGGTGAGAGATCTGGATAATGCGCTGGCCAGGGCAGCAGTCGAACATTCTCTGTATCCAGAAAGGCCCGCACAGGACCTGCAATATGCGGTCGTGCATTATCCTGCTGAAAGTAGGGTTTCGCATGGCTCGAATGAAGGATGTAGCCACTGGTCGTAACACATCTGAAATGTAACGTCCACTGTTCAAAGTGCCGTCAAAGCGAACAAGAGGTGACCGAGATGTGTAACCAATGGCAACTCATACCATCACGCCGCAAGATAGGCCACTATGGCGATGAAGAATACACGCTTCCAATGTGCGTTCACCGCAATGTCGCCAAACACGGATGCGACCACCATGATACTGTAAACAGAATCTGGATTCATCCGAAAAAAATTACGTTTTCCCATTAGTGCACCCAGGTTCGTCGTTGAGTACACCATCGCAGGCGCTCCTCCCTGTGATGCAGCGTCAAGGGTAATCGCAGCCACGGCCTCCTAGCTGATAGTCCATGCTGCTGCAAACGTCGTCGAACTGTTCGTGCAGATGGTTGTTGTCTTGCAAACGTCCCAGTCTGTTGACTCAGGGATCAAGACGTGGCTGCACGATCCGTTACAGTCATGCGGATAAGATGCCTGTCATCTCGTCTGCTAGTGATAGGAGGCCGTTGGGATCCAGCACGGCGTTCCATATTACCCTCCTGAAACCACCGATTCCATATTCTGCTAACACTCATTGGATCTCGACCAACGCGAGCAGCCGTGTTGCGATACGATAAACCGCAATCGCGATAGGCTACAATCCGACCTTTATCAAAGTCGGAAACGTGGTAGTACGCATTTCTCCTCCTTACACGAGGCGTCACAACAACGTTTCACCAGACAACGCCGGTCAACTGCTGTTTGTGTATGAGAAATCGGTTGGAAACTTCCCTCATGTCAGCACGTTGTAGGTGTCGCCACTGGCACCAACCTTGTGTGAATGCTCTAAAAAGCTAATCATATGCATATCACAGCATCTTCTTCCTGTCGATTAAATTTCGCGTCTGTAGGACGTCATCTTGGTGGTGTGGCAATTTTAATGGCCATTAGTGTAGGTAGCCTGACATATTAATAGGTAGACTAAATTTACTACTACGTGCTTACTTCACAAGCCATCATACGGTGTGTGGTGGAGGGTATCCTTATCACTATTATTCATTCCATTTCCAATGACACTCGCAAATACAGCGACGGAGAAAGACTACCGTTACTCACACAAAACGAAATTTTCACTCTGCATAGGAGTGTGCGCTGATGTGAAACTTCCTGGCAGATTGAAACTGTGTACCGTCCTCACAGCATTAATTCCGCCAGTGCCTCGTGTCCTACCTTCCAAACTTCACAGAAGCTCTCCACTGCAGAATGAAAATCTCACTCTGGAAACATCCCCCACGCTGTGGCAAAGCCATGTCTCCTCAGTATCCTTCCTTCTAGGAGTGCTAGTTCTGCAAGTTTCTGTGACGTTTGGAAGTTACGAAACGAAGTACTGGCGGAATTAAAGCTGTGAGTACGTGTCGTGAGTCGTGCATGGGCAGCTCAGATGGTATACTACTGGCCCGCGAGAGGCGGAACTACCGAGTTCGAGTCTCGGTCCGGCACACAGTTTTAATCTGCCAGGAAGCAGGAAGTTTTATCTGTATGTATCCCTACAAGCGCTAATTTCCCATATCTTATCTTCTTGTTCCTTATGCGAAATGTATGTTGGTGGCAGTATGTTGCTTCTGCGATCAGCTGTAAATGCCAGTTTTCATTAGAGTTCGTCGAGAAGAATATCCTCTTACCTCCAGTTATAACCATTCGACTTTTCGAATTATCTGTCCACTAATCTGGCGGGAAGCAATAGGAATAGGCATATAGGCAGTCATTTTTTCCTCGTTCTGTTTGGGAGTGGAACAGGGAGAGAAGATGCTAGTTGTGGTACGAGGTAGCCTCCGCCACGCACCGTATGGTGGATTGCGGAGCATGTATGTAGATGTAGAATGCTTCTATAGGGCCGTATTCTGAGGGAAACCTAAGTCTGCAGACTCGTACGTGTTTGGGATGTGGCGGTCGGTTTACTGGTATGTTGTTTTTCCTCATTGTGTCAGCCTTTCCGGGATATTTCGAAGTCACATCTCAGAACGTTTTGGCTTGCGGCAGAGATGAGAGCGAAGCATATTGTTAAACATTCTGGTATTTACCCCAGCTACATTTAAGCATCCAGACCTTCTGGGAAGGGCACTACAACTTTTGCGAGTCTGGAATCACTAACAGATGTCTGGAATGGCGAGCGGTACAGCGCTGATGAGCGGGCGGACGTTCGCGCCCCGGTGACTGATATACACATCCAGTGTGGGGAAGGAGAAGAGAGATAAACCTTCGTACTACAGGGTGATTCAAAAAGAATACCACAACTTTAGGAATTTAAAACTCTGCAACGACAAAAGGCAGAGCTAAGCACTATCTGTCGGCGAATTAAAGGAGCTATAAAGTTTCATTTAGTTGTACATTTGTTCGCCATTTCAGCCAATAAAGTTTTTGGTCCCTTTTTCTTCGAAGGTGCTACTGTAACTGGACTACAGTATCTGGAGATGTTAGAGAATTGGTTGTTCTCTCAGCTCGAACAAGAAGCACAACAATTCATATTTCAGCAGGATGGAGCGCCACCACATTGGCACTTATCTGTCCGTAACTACCTGAACGTCAACTACCCGAGGCGATGGATCGGCCGCCAGGCAGCCCGTGACAGAGCACTTCATCACTGGCCTCCAAGAAGGCCTGATCTTACCCCCTGCGATTTTTTCTTATGGGGGTATGTTAAGGATATGGTGTTTCGGCCACCTCTCCCAGCCACCATTGATGATTTGGAACGAGAAATAACAGCAGCTATCCAAACTGTTACGCCTGATATGCTACAGAGAGTGTGGAACGAGTTGGAGTATCGGGTTGATATTGCTCGTGTGTCTGGAGGGGGCCATATTGAACATCTCTGAACTTGTTTTTGAGTGAAAAAAAACCTTTTTAAATACCCTTTGTAATGATGTATAACAGAACGTTATATTATCTTTCTTTCATTAAATACACATTTTTAAAGTTGTGGTATTCTTTTTGAATCACCCTGTACATCCATAGACCGACAGGTGTCAGCAGCATATTCTAAGTGACTTACTGCCACCAGCACAAGACAACCGAGACACAGAACGCAAGTAGCGTTGGATGTCTTCAGCTGTTTGACGACAGTTGCCACCATTCTGGTAACTGAGGAAGCGTTTACCTAGCCTGTGGGAAGCCTTCAGAGACGTCGCAGAAGCGTCTGTGACAGTTAGCGGGCAAGTGTGAACTGACTCCAGGAAGAAATTATCATCACGCAAAGGGACTCTCATGATCAAATTAATTAATTAGCCTATCAATTTAATATTAATGACGTGCCACCTGGAGGGTGGATGTGAGGGCGAGAGTACTACGGATGTGATTCGAAAGTTGGAGCGTTAATCGGGCGTTTTCTCGTTGTGATGAGATCTTTTAACAGAACCTACAAAGCGCGGGATGATCATCGTAATAAAATCAGCTATATTTATCGAATTTATAAAGCGACACATAGTATAAACCTGATATTTACAACTTCTCTGTGCTTGCCTTGAGAGACTTCTCACGTGACGAGACTTTTTTTTTTTTTTTTTTTACTTTTATTTAGTTTAAGAGAGAAAACTGGAAAGCTGATGAGGTGTTAATAGACGTTTCTTTCCTAGTGGTCTTCTAACGGAAGCTATGCAAGGCGAGATGATCATCATAATAAAATCAACTATATTATTAAATTTATAAAGTGATATATAGCACAAACCAGATATTTACAACTACTCTGTGCTGTTACCGTAAGAGACTTTGAACGGACTGAATTGCTATAATAATTATAAAAGGTGGCAATTTTATTTACGCATTGTCTCTTAAATAGATATGATGGTATCTGATACTCAAGTGCTAATGCAAAGAAACGTAATGATGCTAAAATGCTTTAAATTATTGCTATGATTTAATCTTTAAAATTTAATAATTCTCTTCCTATTAATATTTAATTAATTAACTTACATCGGTCAGGTTTCGTAGCGCTGACGGCGTTAAAATTTAAAGTTGTTCAGTACCTGTTTTGTTTTCTTTCAATTGTTGCAAGCCAGCGATGGTGCAATGCTGTTCGCTTTCAAGTCTACACATTTATAAAAATCAGGTCCAGGAAACACTTTTGTGATCACGATTGCGATTTAGACGGTATTCGCGTAATTGCACTGATTAACAGTTATCGTTTCCGAAAGATGTAGGTTCGATTAAAGCTGTGTGCACTTTTGCGCGTATAATGAAAATATTCCTAACTCGTCGCGTAACAAAAAGCAACATGCGAATCACAAGCGTGGTCAAACGAAGAAAATATATGATGACATAAATGTTCTTCGCTGTTATTCAGGACAGGTTTAGATTAAACACCGCAATTTTCAGTCTTTAGAAATCACAATACGATACACTTTAGAGATATTTGTTTTGAATAACTTGTATTTACCTTTTCTTATACAATATGGTGATTGTCCTCGAGGATTATCTCTCTCTCTCCGTTTTATAGCCTTTATACATTCGCATTACATACACCGATTAACAAACTTTTCTTTCTCTACCGACCGGTACGAGAACAAAATCCGCCCAGACAAAATGTCATACATAGAATCAGTTCTCACTTAACAATCATATATAGTTTCGTAGTACAAAGAATGCTAGTTTATTCCGTGAACTAGAAAGTCTTTGATTCACTGAGCACAAAAATTAAAATAATAAAATTATAATTAAATTTGTAATATCGTCAATTCTTCTTTATATCATGACAATATGGTTTGACATCGTCGTAATATTATTTTTCATCGTTGTACCACTATAGGGCGAAGCATTTGGTTACTTTAAGAGAAAGTTCGAAAATGGGGAGATACCCTGTGACAGAGGGAGAGCTAGTAAGAGCTTCATCATTAGCAAAAAATTAGTTTAACATTCCAGTTCTGTGATGCTGGACGTAACCGATAAGGAAAGATATTTTTCTACATGATTAGAGAACACTTAGAGAAAATGCCACAGTGTTTCACAGGATTTTCACAAGCAACTATACTTTATCGAGGTGAAAACGCATATATGGTCCAATTTCTTCTATCTTTGAAAACGACTCGTATAAAAGGGAGGGATCTACATTTTGCGTGAGAAGTTTTAGGTGTATTGACAGAAGAACATCCTAGTTGCAGACTTTTTAAATTGAGTACTTTATGTCAAAGATGAGGAGTTTATGTCAGGGAAGCAGAAGTAATCCGCTGAATTACAGGCCTATATCACTAACGTCGATTTGCAGTAGGGTTTTGGAACATATCCTGTATTCGAACATTATGAAGTACCTCGAAGGAAACGATTTATTGACACACAGTCAGCACGGATTCAGAAAATATCGTTCTTGTGAAACACAACTAATGTGGCCGGCTGATCAGTTAATTAATTTGCATAAAATTGCGCCAGAACTGTATTTGTCCCTTTACATAACGCACGGTACTCCAGATGTATCATGTATCTTGTATAGGCATGAAGCCACATTCATCAGTCTTGGCCAGGCAAACCACTGAAACATGCACTGTCGATCTGTTGATAACCCCAATTCGCTTCGTCAGGTGGAATGTCAGTGTGCATGGAGTGTAAACGAGTAGTGTGGGATAGTGAACAGTCAGCTCATACCTTCATAGATGGAACACTGAACGCTCGCAAGTATCATAGTGTCCTAACAGTACTTTTTCCGTGGGTCCTAGAAGACGTTTCTCTGCAGACTATAAGGAACCAGTGGCACCAACATCATCGCTGTCGAGACCATAGTGCACCAAGTACTGCAGCACGTCTTCACGAATTGTTTCCAAATCGTTGAATTGGAAGCAGTGGACCTGTACCTCGGCTGGCCCGTTCCCCAGATTTGACGTGTGAAGACTATTTCTGTGTGGCAAAAGCTGAAAGATGCTGCCTACAAGAAAATACCTACTACACCCATTGATACGCAATGCCGTATTACTGCAGCCTGCTCAGATATCTCCGCTGAAATGCTAGCAAGAGTGCAACAGTCGTTGGATAACAGACTAGAAGCGTGTACTGTTGCATTACTCATGAAGTAATAAGTGCTATCGACAGGGGATGTCAAATTGATTCCATATTTTTAGATTTCCAGAAGACTTTCGACACCGTTCCTTACAAGTTTCTTCTAGCCAAACTGCGTGCCTACGGAGTATCGCCTCAGTTGTCCGCCTCCGGTAGCTGAGTGGTCAGCGCGACTGACTGTCAATCCAAAAGGCCCGGGTGTTGTGTTGTCCTAATCATCATCATTTCATCCCCATCGACGCGCAAGTCGCCGAAGTGGCGTCAAATCGAAAGACCTGCACCAGGCGAGCGGTCTACCCGACGGGAGGCCCTCGTCACACGACATTTCATTTCATCGCCTCAGTTGTGCGACTGGATTCGTGATTTCCTGTCAGAAAGGTCACAGTTCGTAGCAATAGACGGAAATTCATCGAGTAAAACAGAAGTAATATCCGGCTTTCCCCAAGGAAGTACTATAGGCCCTCTATTGTTCCTGATCTATATTAACGACATAGGAGACAATCCGAGTAGCCGTCTTAGACTGATTGGAGATGATGCTGTCATTTACCGCCCTGTAAAGTCATCAGATGATCAAAACGACTTGCAAAATTATTTAGATAAGATATTTGTATGGTGTGAAAAGGGGCAATTGACACTAAATAAAGAAAAGAGTGAAGTTATTCACATGAGTACTAAAAGAAATCAGCTAAATTTCGATTACACAAACCTGAAGCCTGTAAATTCAGCTAAATACTTAGGGATTACAATTACAAAGAACCTAAATTTGAAAGATCACATAGATAATATTGTGGGCAGAGCAAACCAAAGACTGCGATTCATTGGAAGAACACTTAGAAGGTGCAACAGGTCTACTAAAGAGACTGCTTACACCACGCTTGTCCGCCCTATTCTGGACTACTGCTGTGCGGTGGGACTGACGGATGACATAGAAAAAGTAGAAAGAAGGGCAGTTCGTTTTGTATTATGGTGAAATAGGGGAGATAGTGTCACAGATATGATACGTGAATTGGCGTGGCAATCGTTAAAACAAAGGCGTTTTACGTTGCGATGGGATTTCTCATGAAATTTCAATCACAAGTTTTCCTCTCCGATTGCAAAAACATTCTGTTGGCACCCACCTACGCAGGGAGAAATGATCATCACGATAAAATAAGAGAAATCAGGGCTCGCACAGAAAAATTTGAGTGCCCGTTTTCCCGCGAGCCGTTCGAGAGTGGAACGGTAGAGAGACAGCTTGAAGATGGTTCATTGAACCTTCTGCCAGGCACTTTATTGTGAATAGCAGAGTAATCACGTAGATGTAGGCTGCAGTTAGTCTGAGTTGGGCCGCTTGTAATGCGGCTGTTGGTGGGAATGATACGAGGGATAGACTGTAGCGGATTAGCCAGGCCTCCGGCAAGCGGCAGCTCCCCGGCTAGCTGTCTCTTCACGTACGCAGTACATTTGTTAGATGGTGCTGGGCTGAACTGGAGATGACTCGTAAGGATTCTTTTCGTCTTGAGACAGCATGTTCAGATAAAGTACTGGTCACCACATTTGTAAAAAAAAAATATCGTACAATATAGTTCCCATTTTTCTGTTGGCTAGGATGAGACTTACAACTAACAAGTAGGTAGAAATGTGTTCCGTTCTCAAATGATAATGCTATAGGAGTCCTGTACATAGTGGTAGGTGGTAGAGGAGCAGTGGGACAGTGGGTAGCTGTTCTAATTTTAATAGTACCATCGTCATGTTCCTCCCAGCAGCAGCTTTTCACTTGTTGGTTGGTAGGAGGCTATTCCCCTGTACTTCAGTGATAGTTTGCTACCCTATCAGTATTTTCCATATATGGGTAGCTATTGTCTAGACTGGCTGGAGCAGTGCTAGACTAATTGTGAAAATATCCACTCCACATGTAGCAGTTACTGACGAAACTGGATGAAGCTGCTGTCTAGTGACTGATGAATGGCAACTCAAATTGTTTAAATAAACAATCTACTGGACTGTGTACAAAATAATAAATATGTCCAACATATCCAACAGCCCAGCGCAGACTGAAACCTGTTCCAGCCCTTTCTTTCTGAACCACCATCTTGGATTACATCATGGGAATGGTGCAGAGGGGCAGCGGGGTGGGGGGAGAGGGAGAGGGCCAGCAGCGCCCTCTGGTGATTCTGTGACTAGGCCAATTGGTCTCCAAAACTCAAGGTGAACACACGTAAAATTTGATATTCCTACCAACAAATTTGAATTTCCCGCCATTTTTCACAGGCCAGAATCCTGGATCATGTCACAGGAGGGGAGTAGGCAGGGAATTTCCTGAGGGAAACTCATGGCTGACTGGAGAAAACCCATGACATCATCAGGGAGTAGGGACAATTAATTGATCAATTAATTGGTTCAAATGGCTCTTAGCACTATGGGACTTAACATCTGGGGTCATCAGTCCCCTAGAACTTCGAACTACTTAAGCCTAACTAACCTAAGGACATCACACACATCCATGCCCGAGGCAGGTTTCGAACCGGCGACAGTAGTGGTCGTGTAATTCCAGACTGAAGTGCCTAGAACCGCTCGGCCACACCGGCCGGCTGATCAGTTAATTAATTTGCATAAAATTGCGCCAGAACTGTATTTGTCCCTTTACATAACACACGGTACTCCAGATGTATCATGTATCTTGTATAGGCATGAAGCCACATTCATCAGTCTTGGCCAGGCAAACCACTGAAACATGCACTGTCGATCTGTTGATAACCCCAATTCGCTTCGTCAGGTGGAATGTCAGTGTGCATGGAGTGTAAACGAGTAGTGTGGGATAGTGAACAGTCAGCTCATACCTTCATAGATGGAACACTGAACGCTCGCAAGTATCATAGTGTCCTAACAGTACTTTTTCCGTGGGTCCTAGAAGACGTTTCTCTGCAGACTAGAAGGAACCAGTGGCACCAGCATCATGGCTGTCGAGCCCATAGTGCACCAAGTACTGCAGCACGTCTTCACGAATTGTTTCCAAATCGTTGAATTGGAAACAGTGGACCTGTACCTCGGCTGGCCCGTTCCCCAGATTTGACGTGTGAAGACTATTTCTGTGTGGCAAAAGCTGAAAGATGCTGCCTACAAGAAAATACCTACTACACCCATTGATACGCAATGCCGTATTACTGCAGCCTGCTCAGACATCTCCGCTGAAATGCTAGCAAGAGTGCAACAGTCGTTGGATAACAGACTAGAAGCGTGTACTGTCGCTGCCGGTTGTCATTCTGAACAGAACCTGTGATAGTGAGGCGTCTCGGTACTAGTCAAAACCCACATAAGTAGTTTGTGGACTTGCTTTGTTCTTTAGTGTGTATTACCAAAAGTATAGTATAAGTGTCAGTGTGGGAACTTTTTAAAACACAAAATCTCGTAAACGTCACTCTAGAATCCTACTTTACTCTTCTTTTAGTTTCTTAAAGTCAATAGGGATTGTTAGATCTTAAAATTGTATGTTTGCGTAAAAACTGCACTTTCTAAGTATTATCATGCAAACCTGCAGCAGGTAAACTAGAAATTAAGTGGAAGCACATCATTCACCGTTGTTTTCCTTTTTTAAACATACTTATATAAGAAAAATAAGTAAAGTCAGATAGATTAACAGGATTACAAATTACAGTGTCCATACTAAGCGCCTGCAACTTTCGCTTCCCGCGAAGCAGACCGGTACAGCGGGCCCCAGACCGAGTAGGGGTCAGCCTCGCCGGTGATCCTGGAAATACAGACGCTTCTCAGAGACCACCAGGAGGAGTCCACGGCGCCGCAAGAGGTTGCTACAGCCGCGGATCTCTTTCCTTCCGCTCGACACGTGACTGCAAATAGAGCTAGCCATATCCATGCACCGAGCAGTATTTAGGCTGGCGCAGGAGCCTGGACAGGTCCATCCCAGATGATCCCCACTTTGATTATTCCCTCTTCCCTGACGTCATGGACCATACGAATACCTCTGCTCCTCCCCTTGCTCCTAGCTTCCAGTACTTGGGCCACACACCACCATCTGAACTCCCATCACTACACAGGACATCAGCCGCACACTCGGCACAAACGCTCCCGGCCACGACTGCATTACCTACCGCCTCCTCAAACACTGCCCTCCCTCATTCCTTTCAGTCCTTGCCACCCTCTGCAATGTCATCCTTGCCACTGGCTTCTATCCCGACCGGTGGAAAACCTCCCGTATCCTGATGTTCTCCAAACCCAGCAAGCCTCCATCTGATGCCTCTTCCTATCGTCCTATCTGTCTCACATCGGTGTTCAGCAAGCTCTTGGAATCCATCCTTTCCCAGCGCATCCATCACCACCTCCGCCAAAACCACCTCCTCCCTAACAACCAATGTGGCTTTCGACCTTCCTTCTCTGCCGATGACCAACTCCTCCACCTCACTCATCTCCTCTCCCTCCAGCTTAACTCCAGTTGCTCCACCATTTTTGTCTCCCTCGCCCTCGAAAAGGCCTACGACCATGTCTGGCATCCCAGTCTCCTGTTTAAACTCCAAACCTATACCCTTCCTATCAACTACATCCGTCTGATGGCCTCCTTCCTCTCCCGCCGCCCCTCCTATGTTACCATCCATAATGCCACACCTTCTACCCCACTGCAGGTGTGCCCCGGGTTCTGTCCTCTGCCCTCCCCTTTACCTCCTGTACACGGCAGATATGCACCAACCCCCCCCCCCCACCAGTACACCTCTTGCAATATGCTGATGACAACGCATTCCTCGCCATCGCTCCTACCCTCCAACAGTCCCAACGCCTCCTTCAGAATCACCTTGACCTTTTTGCAGCATGGTGCAACCAGTGGCTCCTGAAAATCAATCCTTCCAAGACCCAGGCTTTCATCGTAGGTCGTACCACTCGCTCCTTCCGGCTCCTGGACTTCTCCCTTACTGTCTTTGCGCGTCCTGTCTGCCTCACCCCCACCCTCACCTACCTTGGCCTCACCATTGACCGTCACCTCACCTGGATCCCTCATCTCCGCTCCATCCAATCCAAAGCCCACAACCGCCTCCATCTCCTCAAACTCCTCTCTGGCCGGACATGGGGGTTGCATCCCTCTACCATCCTCCACACCTACAAATCCTTAATCCATCCCATCCTCTGTTATGCCAGTCCCGCCTGGATATCTGCCCCTCCCCCAAATTCTATAAGTCCCTCCACATCCTTTAGCAGCATGCACTCCACCTCGTCTTCCGCATACGCCTCCCGTCCCACACGCGGATCCTCTATGACCTCATTCCATTCCCCCATCTGCTCCTATTCCTCGAACATATCCGCATCCTCTACACCTCCCGCCGCCTTGATCCCCCTAACCCCCTGGTTGCTCCTCTCCTCTCCCATCCCTGCCCCCTACCACGCCTTCACTGTTGTGTCCCCCTAACCTCCATCTCTACACACTTCATCTCCTCTTCCTTTCCTCTATCCTTTTCCTGGGCTCCCTCTCTCCCTCCTTTCATCCTCTTTTTTCCCCATCTCCCGTCTCTCTGCCCCCTTCTCTCCCCCGAGTCCTTTTGCATTTCCCTTCTCTGCCTCTTCTCATTCCCTCTCACGTCTACCCTGCCCCTCTCCCCCCTTATGAGTCCTCTCCCTCCTTAGTACCCCCCTGTTTTTTTCCTCTCCTCCCTCCTTGTTTTTCCCCCTCCTCCAGGTCCCCCCCATCTGCCTTTGGCTCGGGAGTGTCATCCTTGTGCCGCCATTTTCGTGCAGCGTTTTACAGTGAGTGTTTTACAGTGAGTGTTCCGTGTTGTGTCTTTTTGGTAGTGTTGCGAAGGGCCATCATACTGTCGCTGGGTGTGCTTTTTTTTATCTCTTGCGAACAGAAACCAGACTGTCGCCGTGTTTTTTAATTGTATGTCTACTATGTTACTTGTCTGATTCCTGTGTATTTTATTGACATTGCCAACCCCTTTTGCTTTCTGTTTTAACTTTCAGCATTTTTCCGCCATTTTGCACTTTAAGTCACCGTTTTATGGCCTGTTTTTGTTGTTTCTTTTCTTCTTCCGTTTTTAAAAGAGTCTGTAGGCTGTACGGCAGCGTACTAAGCTCCTGCCAGCCCAAAATCAATAAAGAAAAAGAAAACCTGGACAGGCAGTTCACGCCGAGCGAGCCCACTGGTGTCATCGTAGCCGCCGCGTCATCGTCCACAGCCGCCAGCGTACCGGAGCCATCCTCGCAAAGCCTCTACTCGTCCTCGGACTTGGGTGACGGCAACGTGGACTCCGCGCTGCTCTTCACGAGACGCCCGGGGCTTGGTTTGGTGAAGTTGTATGGTTAGTACAGACAGTTTATGTTTGGAAGAATCTCTGATTTAGTTATTGGTAGGCTTGGAGGATCAGTCCTACCTCACTAAAATTGTTTTGTAAATTTTGAAGAAAGACTTTAGTTTAAATAAAACCGCTATAACTCACACTCTGAGATTTTCCTATCCGCAGATGGCGAATATATTAGTGGCGACGGGGAACTTTACGAATTTTCTACGTGTGCATCTCTCCGGTGGAGACGTAGTTCCTTCTCTTGGACTGTTTCAGTTGCTCAAGTATGGCCGAACAGATGGATGTGTCCCAGCAGATGCTCCTCCTGCGCCAGCAGATGCAGGGGACGAACCAGCTCCTGATCGAACGTCTGAAGTCAATGGTTAGCACCCCTCCGGAGGTCTCACAGCGTCTTGCACGGATCGACACCATGGTCAAGAATTTCTGGACGGCGCCGCCTCCTTTACAGCAGTTTGACAAGAAGGTGGAAACATGGACCAACTACGTGGCGCGTATGGAGCAACACTTCGTGGCCCACGGCATCGCTGGGGACGCCCAACAGCGTGCTTACCTCCTGGCGTATGCGAGGCCTGAGATCTACCGCCTCCTGCAGCAATTACACCCGGAGGTGGAACCCCATGCTCTTCCTTATGAGATTCTTAAGGTCAGTCTGTCAGATTATTTTGATTCCCAAATTCACATGGCTGCTGCCCGGCATAAATTCTTTAGCAGCCACAATGCCCCGGGGCAGTCTTACGGGGAGTGGATACCCCATTTACAAGGGTTATCCCGGGACTGCCGGTTTGTCTGTCAACATCCTGCCTGTAAACAATCTTACGCAGCTTCTCTGCTGTGTGACATGATTCTGGTTCACGCACCATATGACAGTCTCCGTACCGACCTGCTGAAATTGAAAGATCCTTGTTTGGAAGCATGTCTTTCGATCATACAGGCGTTCGAGCAGTCGGCTCGTTCAACTGCCTGTTTCCAGGACCCATCTTCTGTATATGCCACCCGCTCTACACGTCGTTCACGTCCTCCTACAGGCAAGAGGGGCACACCGGGCTCTGGTACTGCCCTCAAATTTGGTCGACGCCCACGAGCAGTGCCCTCCTATCGACATTGCTTTTCCCAGCACCCTCGACTCAGTGCCCTCATAGGTCTGCCAAATGCGCCGCCTGTGGTAAGATTAGTCATCAGGTCGAGGTCTGCCAGTCTTCCACTAAAATGGTGGTCGATTCTACTCGCTTAAATCAATTTGATATCGAAGAGGAAGACTCGACCAGTGGGTTGCCAATGGTCTTCTTGATCCAAAGTGATTTTCCACACTCTACAAAGACTATATCCATCTGTCTGTCGATTAATGCTGTTCCTCTCGACTTTCAGATAGATACTGGCTCGTCTGTTACCATCACTGACTGGAAGTCCAATGTGCTGGTTGGCTCCCCACCTTTACATCCCTTTGACATCCCTCTTCGCAGCTACAGCAATGACATCCTCAAGATCTGTGGACAGTTTTCGGCACCAATCCAATATCATTCTACTGCCTTGACTTTCGCATATCGGTCATCAATTCTCCTGGCGCCAACAACCTCTCAGGCATGGATCTTTTCAACATTTTAGGTTTGGAGATCCAGGATGCGACCCCCTCCGTTCGGTCCATTGCCGATCACTCCAACCTACAAGAGTTGATGGCACAGTTCAGTTCCGTGTTATAACAACCCACTTCCGGCATAGTCGGGTTCCAAGCTCATGTTGCCCTCCTGCCCACAGCAGTACCTAAATTCTTCAAGGCGCGTAATGTGCCCTTTGCTCCGAGGGATGCACTAAGCCAGGAGCTTCAGCGACTTCAAGATGAGAAAATCCTCACGCTAGTGCCTCACAGTTTGTGGGCACCACCAATCGTTCTGGTGGAAAAACCTAATGGTGCGTTGCGCATTTGCGGGGACTTCAAGCATACAATCAACACCCAGTCAGTTGTTGACTTGTACCCCATTCCCAAAGTTGAAGACATCTACTCACGCCTCGCTGAGGGCGTATCTTCTCCAAAATCGACTTAAAGGATGCCTATTTTCAGGTACCGCTCGATGCTGACTCCTGGCAGCTTCTTGTGATCAATACACCATTCGGCCTCTTCCAATACAACCGGTTGCCTTTTAGCATAACCAGTGCACGAGCCATTTTTCAACGGTTTCTGGAACAGCTGATTCGAGAGGTACCAGGCACTGCCAACTATTTATATGATATCCTGGTTGCGGGAAAAGACGCTCGGGATCTAGCAAACAACCTTCGTGCCCTATTTTCAGTACTCCAATAAGCAAACTTTAACGCCAACAAGGATAAGTGCTCCTTTTTTGTGAACCAGGTCGAGTATTTAGGCTATGTGTTCAGTGCTGTAGGGATCAGGCCGATGGCCCAACACGTAGAGGCCATCCAGCAGCTTCCACCTCCTTCCAACACCAGTCAAATAAAGTTCGTCCTGGGCCAATTAAACTATTATTGCAAGTTTATTCCCCATGCAGCAGCCATTGCTGAACCATTACACAGACTACTTCGGAAGAATGTGAAATGGCATTGGTCACCTGAATGTAACAAGGCCTTCCAGGCACTTAAAAAGGCCCTCCTCCGGCCCACTTGTCTCGCCCCTTATGACCCATCCAAACCTCTGGTCTTAGCGGCCTATGCATCAGATTACGGTTGGGTGCCGTCCTGTCCCAAGTTATAGATGGTGTAGAGCGGCCCATGGCTTTTGTCTCCAAAGCTTTACCAAATGCACAAAAGAACTATAGACAAATTGAAAAAAGAAGCGTTTGCCATTATATTTGCACTAAAAAAATTTCATCATTATGTATATGGCAGAAAATTCTCGTTACTTACGGACCATAAGCCTTTGCTTCTCCTCTTCAGAAAGTCAGCTTCTGTTCCAACGAAGACAGCCAGACGCCTTCAGCGCTGGGCCTTGTTCTTGTCTAGTTATCACTATGAGATTCAATATCGGTCGACCACCAACCATTCCAATGTGGATCTGCTTTCCCGCTTACCCCTTGGACAGGACCTGGAGTTAGATGAAGATCCTGATGTGTGCTTCCACATCGACATTGCAGAAGAAGAAGCCATTGGCAACCTGCCGCTGGATGCCAAGCTCATTGCCAAACACACAGCCACAGACCCGGTCCTGCGGGAGGTATTACACTGGGCAAAAGTGGGGTGGCCAACCGATCGTCGACAGCTTCACCACCCAGACGTGCAAGCCTACTGGTATCGCCGGCACGAGTTATCCTCTCGCCAGGGGGTGCTTCTTCTGCAAGGAGACAATGGGAGAACCAGGGTCATCATCCCCTTCGCCCTCCAACAACGGGTCCTCACTTTACTCCATGAGGGGTCACTGGGGTGTGGTGCTTACCAAGAGACTGGGTCGTCAACATGTCTATTGGCGAGGTATGGACACGGACATCACCAAACTCGTAACCTCCTGTCAGACAAGTCAGAGTAAACAAGCAGCCCCCCCATAATAGTTCTTCTCTTGGATGAATACCTCAAGCCCTTGGTCTCACCTCCACCTGGATTTTGCGGGACCCTTCCTGGGTCACACATGGCACATACTTGTCGACGCTGGTACTGGTTTTCCATACGTTTTTCAAATGTCCAACACATCCGCAGGGCAAACCGCACAAGTACTTGCCCGCATCTTTGCCATCAAAGGACTGCCAGAAACTATTGTTACTGATAATTCACATCGGCGGAATTTACTACCTTTTGCGCTGCCAATGGCATTGAACTGCTCCACACTGCCCCTTTCCATCCAGCATCTAACGGAAGAGCGGAACGATTTGTCCGCACTTTTAAAACTCAGATGTCCAAGTTGATACAACACCATCCGTTAGAAACGGCTCTACCGCTATTTTTGGCCTCATATCGGGCTACCCCACAAGAAGGAGCAACACCAGCAGAACGTTTACACGGCCGTGCACATCGGACATTACTATCATTAATGCAGCCGTCCCCCATCGCAAACTTCTAGTCGACGAACCCGTCATCACCACTTTACACTGCAAGATCCAATTTGGGCGTTAATGTACCCCAAAGGTCGTCCTCATTGGGCCCCAGGAGTTATATCCCGCCTGCTAGGACAGGTTACGGCTGAAGTTACCCTCCGTGCAGGCCCTGTCTGTCGCAAACATATAAACGAACTGCGGCCCCGTCGTGGGGCGACTTCTGTTGCTAGGCACTTACCGCCTTCTTTTGTTCCCGATAGCGATCCTCCCTTCCTCAGAGTCAGATGGGCGCCTTCCACTACGACCGAGTTTAGACAGCCGGCAACCAAACTTCACGTCTCCTCCGACAGCAGCACCAACCCCAATGGAGGTTGACCCAGATATACCAGCCGCCCCAGCCACCGACGCGAGGCTGACAGAACCACACGACGTCGAGATGCGATGTGACCTCTCCTCCCTCATGGGGGGGGGGGGGGGGGGGAGAATACTGTGTCCAGACTAAGCGCCTGCAGCTCTCGCTGCGGAGCAGACCGGTACATTAGGCCCCGGACCGAGTAGGGGTCAGCCTGGCCGGTCGTCGCGGAAACACAGACTCTTCCCAGAGACCACCAGGAGGCGTCCACGGCGCCGCAAGAGGTCGCTACAGCCGAGGACCTCTTTCCTTCCGCTCGACACGTGACTGAAAATAGAGCCAGCCATATCCATGCGCCAAGCAGTATTTAGGCTGGCGCAGGAGCCTGGAGAGGCAGTTCACGCCGAGCGAGCCCACTGGTGTCATCGTAGCCGCCGCGTCATCGTCCGCCGCCGCCAGCGTAGCGGAGCCATCCTCGCAGGGCCTCTACTCGTCCTCGGACTCAGGTGACGGCAACGTGGACTCCGCGCCGCTCTTCACGAGACGCCCGGGGCTTGGTTTGGTGAAGTTGTATGGCTACTACAGACAGTGCATGTTTGGAAGAATCTCTGATTTAGTTATTGGTAGACTTGAAGGATCAGTCCTACCTCACGAATATTGTTTTGTAAATTTTGAAGAAAGACTTTAGTTTAAATAAAACCGCTATAACTCACACTCTGAGATTTTCCTATCCGCGGAACTTTTCAAATTTAAGAAATTACACTCCTTAATTTAGTGACAATTTAAATGAGGTAAGAGTTAAAGAGAAGAGCTGTGAGTGACAGTAGTTCTTAGATTTGAGGCTCAGAATTTCCACCTTTACGAAACGCAACTCAGAAAATGCGTCAACAAATGAACCAATAATTAATATTTGGAAACAGATGCCTCATTAAGACAACATAGAAGCGTAACACATCTCAAAGGCTAAAAGTTTAATAGCTATCTCGGAAGAGAGAGTAGTTTACAGCTGCCTAGGAGCAAACAAGACGAAGAAATTCTTAAAATACACCTCTAAAGGCATCTAGGTAATTTAATAAAGTAAACAGGTGCACAAATTTATAAGCTGCCTTCAGACAAACACAGAAAGTCCCGCCCCAATGAGCAGTTAACTAATTAACCAGAGGACGAATGTGCCTATATTGATGCAGCTGCCTTCAGACAGACAGTGAAAATTCTCTTAAGGTGTACACCGAAAAACACTTCAGTGATTCAGTAAGTGAACATGCATGTGCAGCGGCTAAAGAACGCCATTTAGAAAGGAGGCGAACCAATAATTAGTATTCAGAACCAACTCGTAGCAAAAGGTAAATATATAAATAAATAAATAAAAAGCGAGAAAAGGTCACCTCATGAAAATATTTAAATAACAAATAGTTGAACAATTAAATCTAGTAAGCTGTAACTAGCCTTGAGACTGGGAATAAATTTCTTTTACTTTTCAGCTGACAAAGGCTAGCGAACGAACTCGTAAGAAACCTTCAGAGAACAGTAACACTCAATAGTTTTACACTCTTTTGCTTTTTACACCCCGTGAACCTCAAATGTGTCAGTTATCATCAACGAGCAATATTTTCGCAAGTATAGACGACATTTCAATATGACACACGCGACTCATACACAACCGACCAATATGTGGCAATCCTAATGGGGCTCGACACTGTGTCCAATAAGACCACTTGATTCAGCAAAGCCCTACACATCAAAATGTCCACTGTTTCAATACAAATTTGAAACAGTAATTAACGTAATTTGGGTGAAGGCAGCGCAAGGGCACGATGTATTCCATGAAGCCGATGTGCAGACGCGACATTAACAGCTATAATACGATGAGCTCGCACTGGGTCCAGGTCCGAGAAAATCAAAGTGAAGACCGGAACAGTCTAAGACAGCATCTGAATTCCACTGTCATTCTCACTTAACACACTCCCGTGACCACAATATTTGCGCAGATCAACTGGTACTTCAAAACCTTGGTCTAGGGGTAGCGTCTTTGATTCATGATCAAAACGTCTTCGGTCCCGGGATCGATCCCCGCCACTGCCTGAATTTTGATAAATAATCAGCATTGGCGGCCGAAGACTTCCGGCATAAGAAGTCACCCTCATTCTGCCAACGGCCTTGTCAAAGAGGGCGGAGGAGCGGATAGAGGTTCAGGGCACTCTCTTGTCCTAGGGGTGGGAAATTGCCCCTAAAGGCGGAAGAATCAACAATGATCAACGACATGAGGATGCAGAAGGCAATGGAAACCACTGCATTAAAGGCACGTAACGTGTATCCACAGGACATGTGGCCTGTAATTGAAGAAGTGTCATGATGATCTCTCCATTGGCAAAAGATTCCGGAATAGTCCCACATTCGGATCTCCGGGAGGGTACTGCCAAGGGGGAGGTTACCATGAGGAAAAGATTGAATAATCTACGAAAGTCTAACGTTCTACGAGTCGGGGCGTGGAACGTCAGAAGCTTGAACGTGGTAGGGAAACTAGAAAATCTGAAAAGGGAAATGCAAAGGCTCGATCTAGATACAGTAGGGGTCAGTGAAGTGAAGTGGAAGGAAGACAAGGATTTATGGTCAGATGAGTATCGGGTAATATCAACAGGTGTAGGATTCGTTATGAATAGGAAGGTAGGAAAGAGGGTGTGTTGCTGTGAACAGATTCGACAGCAGACCAACACCGACAACGATAGTTCAGGTATACATGCCGACGTCGCAAGCTGAAGATGAACAGATAGAGAAAGTGTATGAGGTTATTGAAAAGGTAATGCAGTATGTAAAGGGGGACGAAAATCTAATAGTCTTGGGCGACTGGAATGCAGTTGTAAGGGAATGAGTAGAAGAAAAGGTTACAGGAGAATATGGGCTTGGGACAAGGATTGAAAGAGGAGAAAGACTAATTGAGTTTTGTAACAAGTTTCAGCTAGTAATAGCGGATACCCTGTTCAAGAACCACAAGAGGAGGAGGTATACTTGGAAAAGGCCGGGAGATACGGGAAGATTTCAGTTAGATTACATCATGGTCAGACTGAGATTCCGAAATCAGATACTGGATTGTAAGGCGTACCCAGGAGCAGATATAGACTCAGATTACAATATAGTAGTGATGAAGAGTAGGCTGAAGTTCAAGACATTAGTCAGGAAGAATCAATACGCAAAGAAGTGGGATACGGAAATACTAAGGAATGACGAGATACGTTTGAAGTTCTCTAACGCTATAGGTACAGCAATAAGGAATAGCGCAGTAGGCAGTACAGTTGAAGAGGAATGGACATCTCTAAAAAGGGCCATCACAGAAGTTGGGAAGGAAAACATAGGTACAAAGAAGGTAGCTGCGAAGAAACCATGGGTAACAGAAGAAATACTTCAGTTGATTGGTGAAAGGAGGAAGTGCAAACATGTTCCGGGAAAATCAGGAATACAGAAATATAAGTCGCTGAGGAATGAAATAAATAGGAAGTGCAGGAAAGCTGAGACGAAATGGCTGCAGGAAAAATGTGAAGACATCGAAAAAGATATGACTGTCGGAAGGACAGACCCAGCATACAGGAAAGTCAAAACCACCTTTGGTGACATTAAAAGCAACGATGGTAACATTAAGAGTGGACGGAAACTCCACTGTTAAATGCAGAGGAGAGAGCAGATAGGTGGAAAGAAAACATTGAAAGCCTCTATGAGGGTGAAGATTTGTCTGATGTGATAGAAGAAGAAACAGGAGCCGCCGGCCGCGGTGGTCTCGCGGTTCTAGGCGCTCAGTCCGGAACTGCGCGACTGTTACGGTCGCAGGTTCGAATCCTGCCTCGGGCATGGATGTGTGTGATGTCCTTAGGTTAGTTAGGTGTAAGAAGTTCTAAGTTCTAGGGGACTGATGACCACAGATGCTAAGTCCCATAGTGCTCAGAGCCAAGTGAACCATTTGAAACAGGAGTCGATTTAGAAGAGATAGGAGATCCAGTATCAGAATCGGAATTTAAAAGATCTTTGGAGGACTTACGGTCAAATAAGGCAGAAGGGATAGATAACATTCCATCAGAATTTCTAAAATCATTGGGGGAAGTGGCAACAAAACAACTATTCACGTTGGTGTGTAGAATATATGAGTCTGGCGATATACCATCTGACTTTCGGAAAAGCATCATCCACACAATTCCGAAGACGGCAAGAGCTGACAAGTGCGAGAATTATCGCACAATCAGTTAACAGCTCATGCATCGAAGCTGCTTACAAGAATAATATGCAGAAGAATGGAAAAGAAAATTGAGAATGCGCTAGGTGACGATCAGTGTGGCTTTAGGAAAAGTAAAGGGACGAGAGAGGCAATTCTGACGTTACGGCTAATAATGGAAGCAAGGCTAAAGAAAAATCAAGACACTTTCATAGGATTTGTCGACCTGGAAAAAGCGTTTGACAATATAAAATGGTGCAAGCTGTTCGAGATTCTGAAAAAAGTAGGGGTAAACTATAAGGAGAGACGTGACATATACAATATGTACAACAACCAAGAGGGAATAATAAGAGTGGACGATCAAGAACGAAGTGCTCGTATTAAGAAGGGTGTAATACAAGGTTGTAGCCTTTCGCCCCTACTCTTCAATCTGTACATCGAGAAAGCAATGACGGAAATAAAAGAAAGGTTCAGGAGTGGAATTAAAATACAAGGTAAAAGGATATCAATGATACGATTCGCTGATGACATTGCTATCCTGAGTGAAAGTGAAGAAGAATTAAATGATCTGCTGAACGGAATGAACAGTCTAATGCGTACACAGTATGGTTTGAGAGTAAATCGGAGAAAGACGAAGGTAATGAGAAGTAGTAGAAATGAGAACAGCGAGAAACTTAACATCAGGATTGATGGTCACGAAGTCAATGAAGTTAAGGAATTCTGCTACCTAGGCAGTAAAATAACCAATGACGGACGGAGCAAGGAGGACATCAAAAGCAGACTCGCTATGGCAAAAAAGGCATTTCTGGCCAAGAGAAGTCTACTAATATCAAATACCGGCCTTAATTTGAGGAAGAAATTTCTGAGGATTTACGTCTGGAGTACAGCATTGTATGGTAGTGAAATATGGACTGTGGGAAAACCGGAACAGAAGAGAATCGAAGCATTTGAGATGTGGTGCTATGGACGAATGTTGAAAATTAGATGGACTGATAAGGTAAGGAATGAGGAGGTTCTACGCAGAATCGGAGAGGAAAGGAATATGTGGAAAACACTGATAAGGAGAAGGGACAGGATGATAGGACATCTGCTAAGACATGAGGGAATGACTTCCATGGTACTAGAGGGCGCTGTAGAGGGCAAAAACTGTAGAGGAAGACAGAAATTGGAATACGTCAAGCAAATAATTGAGGACGTAGGTTGCAAGTGCTACTCTGAGATGAAGAAGTTAGCACAGGAAAGGAATGCGAGGCGGGCCGCATCAAACCAGTCAGTAGCCTGATGACCAAAAAAAAAAAAAAAAAGGCTAAACATGGTCGCACTTAAAACGATGTAAATTTACTAAATCATCGAATCCACTACTGAATGTGGCAAACTGAATTGCAACATCAAGTGTCTCCGGTATCTACACGTTAACCTAACGTGCACTTGCTCGCGTGCAGTTAACAGGTGTTCTGCGTGCACACAGGGGCAAGCTGGTCACCCGCTTCTCTCCCCTCCCCACCATACCGTCTCTCCGCTCCTTCCTCTGTAATGCGTTTTGTTTCCTAGCTTGCTTTATTGAATGAAGACGTAAGGCTAATAGAAGTGCTTGAAAGAAATCATGCTTTGAAAAAGTACCTACTACCTACGATACCGTTTTATGTAGTTATCACAGGTGGAGCTTACTATACGTTTAACGTCTGGAACAAAATTTCTACATACAGACAAACGCAAACAGTTACGTAAATTTTCATGACTGATGTTTGCTCTTAACCGAGACTTATTAGTTTTCATAACAGAAAAAATCCCTCACAAACGTATGTCGAGCCCGAATAACCACTTGCATGACGTCCCCCAGTTTTGCTTCTTCTGCAGAGAGAACTTCTTGGTGCAAAATGCAGAGGATACTGTATAATGATTCTTCTGTACGCTGTAGCTTTTTTCTTAGTAATCCAGCGAATCCCATTTGTTCCCCTTTCATTGTAGGTGCTCCGTCTGTTGTCACTGACACCAAACGTTCCAGTTTAAGGCAGCTGAATCGACAGCTTCTTCAACGGCTTTTAGGATGTCCGCGGCGGTGGTTGTGCTTTTTAAAGATATGTGCAGAGCAGTGTCCACGCCGCGGATATAAATCACTAATTGGGCGGTGTCTGAAATATATTTGTACTCATCAAGTGCGATGGAAAATGCAATAAACTCCTGCACTGCACTCCTTAATTGACGGTAAATGTCACCTGACAAAGCACTTATACGACGATTTAAAGTCCGCCGAGAAAGAGTGATAGCTCGAAACTGATTTGTATTCAGTGGGCAAAGTAAATCAGCTGCATCATTCATGCAATTCTTTATAAACCCACCTTCAGCAAATGGTTTTCCAGCTCTCGCTATATTAAGCGCAATCTTATAATTTGCACGTATCGCTGGGCTATCATTGTTGTCGTCCCGAAAAATTGAAAACGGTGCTCCATAAAATGTTAAATCAATGACATGAGAGACATGACAAAAGAAAGTCGCAGGTCTCTCATGACAACAGCAACTTACGTCAGATTCATCTAGTGTCGTCAGATCGCTCTTCTTAAGGTCCGTCAATTTGCCCATCCGCTCAGAATCCGACAATAAATTGTACTCGTCCTTGTGAAATTTATTGTAATGGTCTTCAATTCAAACTTTCCCTGACCAGCGAGAATACTGCCACACACTAAACATTTCGAATTTTCACGTTTTTGCACAAAGAAAAAATGTTTCTCCCATTCCTTTTTAAAAGATAGCAAATCTCCACTTCTCCGTTTCCTTGACTCACTCTCCATTTTCCGGCTCTTGAAATACAACGTTCACTACGTAGTAGTCGCTTCGCATCCACATCCGCAGCTTAGCCTGGCACTACACTGCCGCAACCTGCCGGCTGTCGCCACAGCCCCGGTCGACGACTGCACGCTAGCAGCACACGTGCAGCGCTGTGCGCTCATGAGCCGCGTGCAACGTTTGCCCGCCCCTGAAACCCCTTCGAAGACAACGTGACAAGGTATTAAGTCGAGCAACACGACTCAAATCAGAGAATTTAACGGATCAGAAAGCTCCTGGCGTAACGTGACTCCCATCGAGAGGAACCGACAGTAAATTCAAATAGCCAAGACCACACCAGTATTCCGTCTTTTGATAACGCCCGTGCCCACAACTATCAAATGGGGAACTATCAAATAGGGAAAACGCTTAAAGGACTACCAATCACTACAAAGCACGCAAAGTTCGGCCAAAGGGCACGTAACGCCCACAGACACGGCGCGGCCCACCCTCACGTCCGGCTTCAAAACACTGACTGTCCCCGTGCGATCCGATACCGACCCCACGCCGCCTAGCGCGACTCCCCCACGCCCCCTGCCGCCACGAGCAACGAAACGCTAACGTAGAGCCGAAATACGATGATCCGTGGTGCTTGCGCCAATCGGCATTGAGCGCCGGCTGCGATAGCAGACGATTCAAGTGAGTCAAACGCGAACGCTACTCTGCGCATTCACGTGTTCCGCTGCGCTGTGCACTTTTGCCAGTCCCGCCAGACAACAGCTGATACGGTACCGGTACTCAGCTTTGTTGAAACGCGCGCCTGGATAGATATTCGCCGTCCACTGTGACCGAGCGGTTCTAGGCGCTTCAGTCTGGAACCGCGCTGCTGCTACGGTCGCAGGTTCGAATCCTGCCTCGGGCATGGATGTGTGTGATGTCCTTAGGTTAGTTAAGTTTTGAAACATCCCCTTAGAAAATTTTTAAATGACTGTGCTAGTAAACCTCTGATCAACACTAAACTGACACACAATATTTTTAGCGCAACACAATCTGACTTTCAATAATCCCCACAAAAGAATGGCCCTGACTATACCTTTCATGAATCACTTACCTCACAAAAATCTTCGTTACTCGAACTACTGTAATAGAGCGAGCGCCAATACTGCCAGCTAAATAAAAGATTCTAACTACTAAAGGCACTAACTACTGATCGGCATAGTTAGCAAATAAAAGATTTTGATAGAGAACAAACAATGTATTTACCTTAATAATGTTCAAAAGTCATCATGTATATATCAGTTCATCACATCCAGTATTACAAATTTACTCTTTCTGATGGACCCACGTCCAGATCGTCCGCTCTCAAAATTCTGCCATCTCTCTCCCCACATCCACCACTGCTGGCGGCTCACCTCCAACTGCGCAACGCTACGCGCTGTTCACATCCAGCTGCCCATCATTACAATAGCAAATATTCCAACAATGCAAACCAGCCACAGACTGCACACAGCACTTTCAGTGATTTTCATACAGAGCACTACGTGGCGTTACCAACATAAAAACCTAAACAGCCTACTTACAGCTTAAGTAGTTCTAAGTCTAGGGGACTGATGACCTCAGATGTTAAGTCCCATAGTGCTTAGACCCATTTGAACCATTTGAATAGCTGTTCTTGTGCACCTGAAAGAAACAGCAGTCACCAATATCATACTCAATAATTTACTTCCTTTATGTTAACGCCTTGGAATTTGGTTCCACGAGACACATACAGCAGGACAGGTGCGAAAACCGACACTTTCCGAATTTATTTTATGTGTCTTTCTTTCATTATTTTGTTTTATATGACGTGCAGGAAGAGTTACTATTGAAGGATATTTATCTATAAAGTGAGTAGCTACCATGATAGAATTCTTATTCGTCAGTTACTATTTATTCTTAAAATTTCCAACGTTAATTAATGATAATTGTGTCATTGCATGGTACCGTTCGGCAGTTCCACTTAAGTTGTTAAAAGTGTTGCATTTCTGATAGAAGTAATAAACCTCATACACAAGTTCAGAAACGTACGTGTGCGTGTGCTAAGAAACTAATGGTTAAAGAAAAAAGTACCAGAGAGTGAATAGTTATAGCAACATATTCATTACCCTTTCCTGTAAGTATCAATGATTGTTCTTATAATGGATATTCTATTGAGAAATCACTTTCAAACTACGGAGTGAAGCGTCAAAGATTATTGCAAAGTTGTATCATTTACTAAAATCTAATCCTAAAAGGAATTTACCAAATACTCGTGATACATGACGAAATAAGTTTCCTGAAATTCTTACTTTACGTAAGATGGCAGTTCACATTAGAAAGTTAAATAAGAGTAACTGAATTGTGAACTCACCTTTTAGTGCGTTAATCCGATAAAGGAGACCAAGATTCTCGTAGTCGGAGCAAGTGCTGGAAATTTCACAATCAGGTGAAATCCCGTCCTCAGAGCTGCTGCTGGCTCTCGTATCACCATCTGCAGCACCAAGATTAAATATAATGTTTTCCATATTGGTCTCCACAATTTATTTTCTCTCCCAAGCGGCTTAAATGATTTTTTTCAAATGTAGAAACGCGGATCCCCATATATCTTGTGTAACTAATCCAAGACTCATCCATCAATAAGACTTCGTCAGAATCAATAGTGCAAGTCTTTCTGAGGAAACTGCAGCGCAGAATTACTATGTCCGTCCTCTCCATTACTAATTTATGATTGTTGTATGTTTTATACCTGAAGCCTAAAGAATTCAGAAGCGAAGAAAGCGACGTCTTACCGCCGAAAAACAGCCCTGCTTCACGAAGACAAACAATATGCTTTTTCCTCGTTGGTAATTCAGATTTACAGTAATAACTGTAAATATGGTCCCAAATAGCACACTGATTAAAACTGTCAGTAGCTATCACTAGCTTCGTACTCTTTCTGTGTTTACCTGGCACGCTAAGCTTCAAGTCTTTACCACCACTATCAACGCCTAAATGTTTTTCCTTAGCCGCACGTTTCAGTGTAGCAGTTCCAATACTAAGCGCATCGGCTGTTCGTTGCACTACATCTGACACAGGGAGAATAGGTCCTTCATTACGCCTCTTACTTTCGAAGTAATCCCGCACGCGAACAACAAATTCCCTCGCTTGAGAATGCAGGACACGCCGCCCACCGCTAGCCGTCGCGACAGTTAGCTATACTGTCCGGCAACAAACTATTTGGTAACAGGATTGCTTTCCGTTTTTGTGACCAGGGCGTCTCCCGGCCCAGTAGGCAGAGACATGGATCATCGTGTTTCGGCCCGACGTGACACACGCCAGGCACTTGGGGCGGGAATTCAAAGAGGGAGCCCGCCATGGCTCAATAACAGTCTGTTGATTGGCTAACAATCCGGGACCCCGACTACGAATCCATTCCGTGAAAAGCGCAGATCAATACCACTTTCCATTTCCGCAGTGTTTGTGGTGAAAGTTTTAGGTGATTCATCCCATATACAGGGTGGTCCATTGATAGTGACCGGGCCAAATATCTCACGAAATAAGCATCAAACGAAAAAACTACAAAGAACGAAACTGGTCTAGCTTGAAGGAGGTATCCAGATGGTGCTATGGTTGCCCTGCTAGATGGCGCTGCCATAGGTCAAACGGATATCAACTGCGTTTTTTAAAATAGGAACCCCCATTTTTATTACATATTCCTGTAGTACGCAAGGAAATATTAATGTTTTAGTTGGACCATTTCTTTCGCTTTGCGATAGATGGTGCTGTAATAGTGACAAACGTATAAGTACGTAGTATCACGCAACATTCCGCCAGTGCGGACGGTATTTGCTTCGTAATACGTTACCTGTGTTAAAATGAACCGTTTACCAGTTGCAGAAAAGGTCGATACCGTGTTGATGTATGGCTATTGTGATCAAAATGCCCAACGGGCGTGTGCTATGTATGCTGCTCGGTATCCTGGACGACATCATCCACGTGTCCGGACCGTTCGCAAGATAGTTGCGTTATTTAAGGAAAAAGGAAGTGTGCAGCCACATGTGAAACGTCAACCACGACCTGCAACAAATGATGATGCCCAAGTAGGTGTTTTAGCTGCTGTCGCCGTTAATCCGCACATCAGCAGCAGACAAATTGCGTGAGAATCGGAAATCTCAAAAACGTCGGTGCTGAGAATGCTACATCAACATCGATTTCACCCGTACCATATTTCTATGCACCAGGAATTTCATGGTGACGACATTGATCGTCATGTACAGTTCTGCCACTGGGCAAAGGGGAAATTACGCGACGAAGCGTCATTCACCAACAGCGGTAACGTAAACCGGTATAATATGCGCTATTGGGCAAGGGAAAATCCACGGTGGCTTCGGCAAGTGGAACTTGGCGGCTTAATGTATGGTGCGGCATTATTAGAGCAAAGACAATTGGCCCCCATTTTATCGATGGCAATGTAAATGGTGCAATGTATGCTGATTTCCTACGTAATGTTCTACCGATGTTACTTCAAGACGTTTCACTGCATGACAGATTGGCGATGTACTTCCAACATAATGGAAGTCCGGCACATACCTCGCGTGCGGTTGAAGCGGTATTGAATAGCATATTTCATGGCGGGTGGATTGGTTGTCGAAGCACCATACCATAGCCTGCAAGTTCACCGGATCTGACGTCCCCAGACTTCTTTCTGTGGGGAAAGTTGAAGGATATTTGGTAACGTGATCCACCGACAACGCCTGACAACATGCGTCAGCGCATTGTCAATGCATGTGCGAACATTACGGAAGGCGGACTACTCACTGTTGAGAGGAATGTCGTTACACGTATTGCCAAATGCATTGAGGTTGACGGACATCGTTTTGAACATGTATTGCATTAATGTGGTATTTACAGGTAATCACGCTGTAACAGCATGCGTTGGCAGAAATGGTAAGTTCACATAGTTACATGTATCACATTGGAACAACCGAAATAAAATGTCCAAACGTACCTTCGTCCTGTATTTTCATTTAAAAAGCCTACGTGTTACCAACCGTTCGTCTGAAATTGCGAGCCATATGTTTGACTATTACAGCGCCATCTATCACAAAGCGAAAAAAGTGGTCCAACTAAAAAATTCATATTTCTTTACGTACTACACGAATATGTAATAAAAAATGGGGGTTCCTATTTAAAAAATTGCAGTTGATATCCGTTTGACCTATGGCAACGCCATCTAGCGGGCCAACCATAGCGCCATCTGATTTCGCCCTTCATGCTAGACAAGTATCGTTCTTTGTAGTTTTTTCGTTTGACGCTCATTGCGTGAGATATTTGGCCCGGTCATAATCAATGGACCACCCTGTAGTAACAAAATCGACTAGCAATAGTTTGGCAGACGCTCTGAAAACTGTCGGCACACGGCACGAGCTGGTTGACGTGATTTTGCGCTCTCAACGCTCTCTGGCAGCGGTTGTCGCAAGCTAAACAGTTTGTTGAAAAAAATGGACGCGCGTAGAATTGCTACGTTAGCTCTACTAAAACGAACATTTCCTGACCGTAAGCTAGTCGTTTTTCTCTCTGTGGTATATACAGGATGTTACAAAAAAGGACTTTAAAACTTTGAAAATTCGTATAAATGAACTCATAGCACCTACAGAAACGATTGTAGTGTCAATCTACAGCGAAATAAATCAAGGTTTCTCTCGCGTAGTTCGCTAGTGCCGTATCGCGCCGTAAGGAGCGCTAGCGGCAGTTGCGTTACAGATGGCTGCCCCGCCTTCGCTGGACCCGAGCGTCCTAGCTTGAAGAAACGAAGTTGGCGGCAACAGTTAACCGTAATTTCCGTACCAAGTACGCTAAAGATCCTCCTAGTAGGCCTACAATTTATGAGTGGCATAAATATTGTTCAGAAACATGGTTCTATCCCATCAACGGGATGCTGTACCTGGATATGTTACAACAATTTTGGATACCACAGATCGATCGATGAGGATGGCCAAGAACGAAATGTTTACATGAAGTAAACACCATGCACGATGTCGCACCACCCCACTACCTGGCTGACGCCCGGAATTTTCCCAGTGACCGCTTCCCAGGTGAATGGATTGGCCGCGATGCGCCAATTGCATGGCCTCCACGTTCCCCAGACGTGACACCACTAGATTTTTATGGGGATTCATCAAGGATATGTGTTTGTACCTCCTGTGTCGCCACTGAGAAAGTTACACCTGCAATTCTTCAGCGAGTTTGGGAAGAAGTTGACTTCCAATGGGGTGTGTGCAGGATAACCAACGGAAGCGACATACAACATCTTAAGTTTAAGGTAAAAAAAAACTTGATCTGTTTCCCTACAAAATAACACTAAACCCAGCTCTATACCTTCTTTGAATACATTTATGTGAATTTTGAAAGTTGCAAAGCCCTTTTGAAACACCCTGTATAAATAAGAAAGTCATTTCATTGAAAGTGTAATGAGACAAAAATGGAAGATAGTGTGCACACAGGAAATATGTCAGCTAATTTCCCCGAATTAAACACACTCACTCATGACAGGGACGCATCTCTGTTTACATAACATCAGATAATACAGCAATTATTTCTATTGATTTCATATGAAACTCCCACAAACCCTTTAGAAAACAGAAAGGTGAAAAGAAATTGGAAACAGCGGGACACGAACCCTCAGCCATACATTTGACTGCATAATGTCACGGTGCTTTCTTTTCTTTTTTTTTTAATGAGTGGCCTTATGGGGGCTCAGGGGGCACAATGGGCAGGGATCGAAACCCGAGGCCTGGACACATTGTCTCCCTCACCGCCACCGATCCTGTAGAGCACAGGAAAGTGGGAGACATAGGAATCAACAGTAGAGGGAGGCTTTGTTGTTGTTTATTTATTCTAATTTTTTGTTGTAATTTTCACTATTATTATGAAATTGTATGTAACATACGTCATCGGCATACAAAAATAAAAATACGGTAAAGGAAAAGAAAAAGAACAAGGAAAAAACAAATAAAATCCGTACAACTTTGAACATAGCTGGCGTTTGCAGCAAACGCATACACTAATTTGAAAAATATGTAAAAATCAGACAACCGGTTGCACAGGTTTTCTATATACCTTGACCAGGTTTCGTCACCTCTAAGGGTGACTTCATCAGAAGGTAAGGTAAGCACATGAAGAACATATCGTCAAAGATGTACAGTGATTTAAGAGCTGAGTTGCTCAAGTCATTTTAATGTATGACTTGAGCAACTCAGCTCTTAAATCACTGTACATCTTTGACGATATGTTCTTCATGTAATTACCTTACCTTCTGATGAAGTCACCTTTAGAGGTGATGAAACCGGGTCAAAGCATGTAGAAAACCTGTGCAACTGGTTGGCTGATTTTTACATATTTTTCAAATAAAATCCTCGCATTTACGGCGCGCTGTCCCATCCGCAGAGGTCGGAGGTAGAGTCAATCATTTGTGGCTTAGACACTGTCTGAGGGGAGGTAGGTGCCCTCACCTCCGGGCAAAACCCAACACAGTGCAGGCCCAACAAAGACCCCTCGAAGAATGCTAGCAAATAATATTCGGTAACATGGCATGTGTTCGAGCGCTGCATTGGCTGTTCGTAATTAGGTCGAGAAGTCGAGGAGGAATTTAGGTCCCTCACGGAACAGGTAACTGACCGTCCGCCCCTTGACCCATTTAATGCCATGATATTTAGCGGCGGGAAAATGTTTGTCCTCTGGGCATAGAAACATTCGGGGTTCGATCGTGTCTGGTGGCACCTGGAGATAGCAGGCAATGATTTGCTGCACGAAACACCAGACATCTTAGCAAGATGTTGGTCATCCATGTCGAGTTGCTGGCAAAGGACACAACACTGTTGACTATGTGATACCACACTGCCCGATCATCTGTATGGAGGAAGGGCTGGTTGATGGTATTCCACACTATGAGCCACTGGATGGAGGGATGTTTGGTCTCCATCACATTTCATGGAACACAGCGGAATAATCCTTAGTCCTCGGCAGACGCGTGTCAGGGAGACTGACATGTGGGTAACTTTAGTCGACGAAAAAGGTCGAAATGAGGCATGATGTGTCTGACAGACACATGTGGTGAGATGCACACAGGCACGAGGAGCTCAAGCAGGCTCCGTGTTAACAGATGTGCCCCATCCAGTCCCCTGTCTTCTCATGGTACTCATACACAAGGCCACAGCGTTAATGTGGACGTTGACGAGACTGGGGCCACTATCTCGTGGTGACAGGGTAAGTGACCCATAACAGATTTTAAACATGGAACCTGTCAGAAGATAACAGCCAAAGGCCACCCGAAGGTTGGGCTCAATGGCCATCGGCAGACATGACGATTAAAAAACTCAATGTGTTGAAGTGTGTCCTGGCGGCACAGGAGGTTCTTCCAGACGTGGTTCCAGATGACATGTAACAGGTGACGGAAATTCGTTGCCACTGCGCTTGTGACCGATGGGGTAAAGGTAAGGCCCAGGTACCAGAACGTTCGCACGTGTGGCACGGATGCCACTTCACCTTCCTTGAGGCTTTGTCCAATGTGCCTCACAGAAGATTTAGCGACATTGTTCAAATGGTTCAAATGGCTCTAAGCACTATGGGACTTAACATCTGAGGTCATGTCCCCTAGAACTACTTAAGCCTAACGAACCTAAGGACATCACACACATCCATGCCCGAGGCAGGATTCGAACCTGCGACCGTAGCAGTCGCGCGGTTCCAGACTGAAGCGCCTATAACCGCTCGCCCATAGCGGCCGGCTAAGCGACATTCATGGCACTGCCAGCAGCAGCCCCATAACATGTAATTAATTTGCTAGAATCTCAGAGCCACAGCAGATGGGGAGGTCATCAGCATAGGCCTGACAGTGAAAAGTGTGTTGGCGAAGGGTGAGGGCAAAGAACTCTGTTGTCACATGCCCAATGAGGGGCTCTAGGACAATGACACACAAGAGAGTAGAGAGGGGGCAGCCATACCGAGTGGAACAGCAGATGGGTACAGGTGTTCCTAAACTTCCATTGGCTTGACACTGCTGTAAAGTAGCCAGGGGACATCGATGAATGGAGGGGGGTGCCCATCTGGGCTGCCACTGAAAATAGGAAACTAAGGAAACGGTGGCACACATAATCAAAGGCGCAATCAAAATCTATAGCGATGACAGCTGCACGGAGTCTGCAGACCACCGCCATCACAATTAAGTTGTGGCATGCCCCTGTGGCAGTCTGTATGTTAACCTGCCCCCAGGTGTCCTTTGCTCTGAGGAGAGGACGTGACGGCATATTGTAAGGAGATTCACTGCGAGTAAGTGGACGAAAATCTTGTAATCGGCATTAAAAAGGGTTGGCGGCCTATAGCTTATGACCATTGAACCACAGGCTGGTTTGTTGACCAGAATGATGATGCCCTCAACAAAGATGGGTCGAACATAGTCATCCACCGCATTGCCATGAGCTCTCGGAAGGCTTGGTAAAACTCAGTCGGTAATCTGTCAATGCTGGGTGATCTGTCGACTGCACCATTGTCGATTGCGTTGTCGACATCGTCTTGCGACTGCTATTCTCAAAGTATCCACCTCTGTGTTGGGGAGGGTGAGCATGACATAATGGAAAATGGAGTTGTCTGCTTCAGTATCAGCATCTCCACCTCTGCAAGTACAACGGTAGTTCAGATGGCTCTGAGCACTATGGGACTTAACATCTGAGGTCATCAATCCCCTAGACTTAGAACTACTTAAACCTAACCAACCTAAGGACAGCACACACATCCATGCCCGAGGCAGGATTCGAACCTGTGACAACAGCAGTAGCGCGGTTCCAGACTTAAGCACCTAGAAACGCTCGGCCACAACGGCCTTCTACAACGGTAGTGTTTGACGAATGCGTGAACTATGTAACTCTTATTGGTCAGTTGTGGCCCATCAGGTATGACCAGAGTGTCGATGAGCTGCCGATGATGCTGTCGTTCGTCGGAACTATATGGTGCATGGATGGAATTTCCAAACCAACATGATCGTGGCACCGCACCACTATTACCACCCTGAAATTTGCAGCATACCAGGGCAATTATTTTCACCTTAATTCTTTGCCACTCCAACTAGTTGTCTGGGGTCGGCGGCGGAGGATCCAGATCTCGGAGGATTACATAGTAGAAGTCTACAGTGTTGCAATGACAGTCCGCCAAGTTCTTCTTGTATCAGTGCCCTCCGGATCGCTGGTTTAGCATAGTCCATCCACAATGTCAGTGTCCAGAGGTAGTGGGGAAGGCGTCATTCTCAGGCTGCCCATGTCTCCGTGATTTGCTTGTGACAAGTCATGTCATGGAGATGAGAAGTATTTAATTTCCATGGCGCATGGCTGCGCCATTCAGTTTAGAATGGAAGGAGGACCATGCAGATATAAGCACAATGGTAGGAAAAGGACAGTAGACAATGTTCGGCGCCCCATATCGCAGATCTAAGATTCTACGAGGCATATATCCTGTCTAGATGGCTTGCAGAATGACTGGCAAGCAAGGTATGTACAGAGCAATCGCCATGCTGGGCTTCCTTGGTATCGTGAAGCAGGAGGTCTGACATCACTATAAGTAGTTCCTGGTATGTAGTATAGTGTCTAACACAGTTAAAATCACCTTGTACGAGACAGTGGTCATATCACCCTAAAAACAGGGGTGCGATATACTCAGAATAAAACTGGGTCCATGCATGTGGTTGGTAGGAGCCCAAAGGAGCACAA
This sequence comes from Schistocerca piceifrons, assembly GCF_021461385.2. Classification (NCBI taxonomy): domain Eukaryota; kingdom Metazoa; phylum Arthropoda; class Insecta; order Orthoptera; family Acrididae; genus Schistocerca; species Schistocerca piceifrons. Next base: position 746,605,404 of record NC_060141.1, read on the forward strand.
ACATTAATGAAGCATGTCCCCATGTCAATGAGTGTCATACCCAGAGCTGATGGAAGGAAAGCGACATCAGTGGCAGAAATTCAATGGCGGACGTAGAGAGCCCCCTCCACGGTCCACAGGATCACTTGTGGAGGTGTGGGCGGTATAGCCATTGATAACTGGGAGACTGGCCAAGTGAACTTCCTGCAGGAGGGAATAATCAATATCAGAAGCCCAGAACATCTGCAAAATGCGGATTTTGGTGTTTGTTGGTGTTGATGGTTGCTATCTGACAGGTTCTGCTGGTGGACCACTGGAGGCTGGTCCATTCTGGCGTCATCGGTGTGGGGTCCGCATTACCATGTTGAGCTGTCAGATACCCAGTCTTGTACTGGGATTGAGACAACAACAAAGGCCATTTTTGCAATTTTTGGGCGGTTCGTACAGGAACCAAATTCGTCGGACGAAACAAGGACTGCAAAGGCTTGTGATTTGTTACCAATAATTTTCTGCCATACAAGCAATGGTTGAATTTGGTGACGCCATATACAATAACCAAAGCCTCTTTCTCAGTTTGTGAATGGTTACACTGAGTCTTGGACAACAGTTTTGATGCGAAAACAGTAGACCTTCCTTTATTACAAATTCTGTGTAAAAGGCCGGCCGATGTGGACGAGCGGTTCTAGGCGCTCCAGTCTGGAACCGCGTGACCGCTGTGGTCGCAGGTTCGAATCCTGCCCCGGGCATGGGTGTGTGTAATGTCCTTAGGTTAGTCAGGTTTAAGCAGTTCTAAGTCTAGGGGACCGATGACCTCATATGTTAAGTCCCATAGTGCTCAGAGCCTGTGTGAAAGCACTGCACCAACTCAGTAACAGGAAGCGTCAACTTGCAATACAACTGGTTTGTCAGGATCTAAGTGAACTAAGCAACGATCACTGAGCGAAGCATCCTTTTTGCCACTTGAATACTCACTTGGCACTTATCTGTCCAAACAGAGGGGACATTCTTGCGATGCAAGCGATGCAAGCGATACAATGGAGCTGCGATTTGTGCAGCATTCGGTATAAACCGAATATAATAGTTCATTTTCCCTAAAACTGACTGCCATTCTGTGATATTGTGTGGAACTGGAAAGTCTCGTGTGGCTAATAAATGCAACTAAAGAGGATGCACACCTTGGCTGTTCATGACATGACCAAGATAGTGCAACTCAGGTTTAAAAATATCACACTTGTCCAGTCTACGCTTTAGTCCTGCGTAAAACACATGAAACAAAGCACGTAAATTTGCAATATGTTCTTCAGGTTGTAAGTAGGCTGTTCAGGTTTTTATTTGCTATGTAAGTAGGCTGTTTAGGTTTTCATGTTGGTAACGACACGTAGCGCTCAGTATGAAAATCACTGACTGTGCAGTGTGTAGTCTGTAGCTGGTTGGCAGTGCTGGAATATTCGCTATTGTAGTGTAGGGCAGTTGGATGTGAACAGCATGTAACGTTGGGCAATTGGATGTGAGCTGCCAGCAGTGGTGGGTGTGGGGAGAGAGATGCCAGAGTTTTGAGACGTTATTATGAGCAAACGATGCGGACGTGTGTCCATCAGGAAAAGGAAATTTGTAAGACTGGATGTCATGAACTGATATATATATTATGACTTTTGAACACTATTAAGGTAAATACATTATTTGTTCTCTATCAAAATCTTTCATTTGCTAACTATGCCTATCAGTAGTTAGTGCCTTCAGTAGTTAGAATCTTATAGCTAGCACTACTGGCGCTCGCTGTATTGCAGTAGTTCGAGTAACGAAGATTTTTCTGAAGTAAGTGATTCATGAAAGGTATAGGTTATTGTTAGTCAGGGCCATTCTCTTGTAGGGATTCTTGAAAGTCAGATTGCGTTGCGCTAAAAATGTTGTGTGTCAGTTTAGTGATGATCAGAATAAGTAAGGAGAGAAATGTCTGAGTACGTTCAGTTTTGCTCAGCTGTTTGAAAATCAAGTAATGTAAGAGATTTACCAGCGCAGTCATTCATAATTTTTCTGAAGGGGACGTTTCATAATTCATAATTTTCCAAAGGGAACGTTTCAAGGTGTACGACCCACCACGACAGTATCGTACAAATATTTCGAACAGTTTGGCACTTGTGCAGTCAGCTGTTCCATATACTATTGGAAAATGGCGGGTGCGGGAACACTTCCAAAAGGAAAAAAAAAATATTTAAACAAACCCACATGAGTATTTACAACACACACACTTTTTGAGATTCTTCATCGAGTGGCATTTGAAGATACGCGTCGCGCAAATCAATTTTTGAAACGTATTATCCAGTGTCTAATTTGTCCATAAGATCCTCTGGGCGCGGCAGCGGATAAGCATCAATCACAGTTTGCAGGTTGACCGTAGACTTAAAGTCAACACAGAGCCGAATGCGACCTGAAGGTTTGGGGGTCAAAACCAGTGGATTTGCTCGTTGACTAGCTGATATGGGCGCAATAACTCCGCTATCTTCCAATTCTTGAGGTTCAGCAGCGACTTTGTCACGTAATGCCATGGGAAAAGTTCTGGACCGGAAAAATTTCGGCTGAGCATTGTCTTTCAGCGTAACATGTGCAACAAAATTGTTAGCTTTGCCTAAACCTACAGAAAAGAGTTCCAGGAATTCCTTTAGCAAGCTAGCTACACTGTCTTTTGCATTGAATGCAGACACTGACAACACATTGTCCTGGATGTTGAAGCCAAACAAATCAAAAGAATCAAGACCAAATATGTTCTCACACTCGCATGATTGTAGCACTGTAAAAGTCACTGTTCGCATATGTGAGCGATACATAGCAGGCAAAGTATACGTTCCAAGAACGGGAATGTTTTGTACATTATAACCCGTCAGTTGCATGCTAGTTTCAGACAGGTGTGGAGAGCCTAATATTTCATATGTGTGTCGATTTAGCAATGTGACAGAGGCATCCGTGTCCAACTGAAATTTCATATGTTTGCCACATAGAAGGAACTGAACAATAAGTTTGTTTGACTGGCATATCACAGAAGAAACTGCACGCTGCCTGTTGCAAAATGGCTCTGAGCACTATGGAACTTAACATCTGTGGTCATCAGTCCCCTAGAACTTAGAACTACTTAAACCTAACTAACCTAAGAACATCACACACATCCATGCCCTAGGCAGGATTCGAACCTGCGACCGTAGCAGTCGCGCGGTTCCGAACTGCGCGCCTAGAACCGCTAGACCACCGCGGCCGGCTTGCCTGTGGCAGACTTGTAATATATTGCAATTATGACATGGGCCTTGTGACTAGATTTTCGTGAGTGGGCCGAATTATTTGTTCCATTGCATACGGATTGTACATGTCCTTCCCTACCACAAACGTAACACTGAGCTTTTCAGGAGGTACAATCTTGGCGTATGTGCCGTGAATAACACCAAGGGCAACGCTTGATTGTGTTCGCCTGCATAGCCGCTTGTGTAGCAACGTGTTTACACGGCGTGGAAGGTTGTTTACCCGGCGTGTCGAGCTGCCGCCGCCGAATGGGTCGATCGCAACTAAGGAACTCAACCCGACAAATAGATGGCTGCTCAAATGCATGAGCTGACAAGGCACCGACATCGTACTGATCCAGTATTTGCACTACCTGTTGAAATGGTGGATCGGACTGTTGCAAAATGTGTTCCCTGAGTCTGATGTCAGGTACATTGTACATGATCGCATCACGCAACGTAACATCTGAATATAAAGTACCGCAACCACATTTTTATTTGCATTTCCGTGGCATACCCTATTACCCACTCACGATAATTTTATTCTCACCGTTTTTAGCAATTAAAGTATTGATATGCAGCTGCTATCACATTCACTTGTTGGTCATAATAGTCAGTTCATAATTAAGTCAGTTCATAATTAAGTTCACTTGGAGTGGCGTTAGGTAAAAGTTTTGTAATTAGGCAGAACACTGCAAATGGTTTAAATCATACCTAACTGGAAGAGTGCAGAAAGTTGAAATAAGCAGTTCACATAATATGCAAAAAACTGGTGATTTCTCAAACTGGGGAACAATCAGGAATGGGGTGCCGCAAGGTTCGGCCTTGGGTCCTCTGCTGTTCTTAATATATATTAATGAATTGCCATTCTATATTCACGAAGATGAAAAGCTGGTACTTTTTGCCGATGATACAAGTATAGCTACCACACCCGACAGACAAGAATTAACTGGTAAAATTGTAAACGATGTTTTCAAGAAAATCATTAAGTGGTTCTCTGCAAATGGGCTCTCATTAAACTTTGACAAAACACAGTATATACAGTTCCACACAGTAAACGGAATGACATCATTAATAATATATAGACTTCGATCAGAAATCGGTAGCTAAGGTAGAATATTCAAAATTTCTAAGTGTATTGATTGATGAGGGGTTGAACTGGAAAAAATACACTGAGGATTTGCTGAAACGTTTGAGTTCAGCTACTTATGCTATTAGGGTCATTGAAAATTTTGGCTATATACGTCTCAGTAAATTAGCTTACCACGCCTGTTTTCATTCTCTGCTTTCGTATGGCATCATATTCTGGCTTAACTCATCATTGAGTAGAAGAGTGCTCATTGCATAAAAACGTGTAATCAGAATAATTGCTGGAGCTCATCCAAGATCATCCTGCAGACACTCATTTAAAGAGCTAGAGATCTTCACTGTAGCCTCACAATATATATATATATATATATATATATATATATATATATATATATATATATATATGTGAAATTTGTTATTAACAATCCGAACGAATTCAAAAGTAATAGTAGTGTACTTGGCTACAAAACTAGGAGAAACGATTATCTTCACTACTCAAGGTTAAATCTAACTTTGGCTCAGAAGGGAGTAAATTAGGCTGCCACGAAAGTCTTTGGTCACTTTCCTAATAGCATCAAAAGTCTGACAGATAGCCGTATAGCATTGAGAAGGAAATTAAAACAATTTCTTAATGGAAACTCCTTCTACTCATTACATGAATTTTTGGATATAGTAACCCCCACAAAAAAATTAAAAATATTAAGTGTAATGTAATATCTTGTATAGACACCTTTTATTAACCTGACACGTTCCACATCATTACCAAGTGTCGTAGTCATGATCTGTGGAACAAGTACTAATCTAATTTAATCTGATCTTCCTACCCTTGATAAGTCCGCCCCGACAGCTGAGTGGTCAGCGTGACGGATTGCCGTCCTACTGGCCCGGGTTCGATTCCCGGCTGGGTCGGGGATATTCTCCGCTCGGGGACTGGGTGTTGTGTTGCCTTCATCATCCGTGCATGTCGCCCAATGTGGCGTCGAATTTAATAAGACCTGCGCGAAGGCGGCCGGACCTGCCCCGCGAGGGGTCACCCGGCTAATGACGCCAAACGCTCATTTCCATACCATTGATAATAGATTATGGCCTTTCACAGTACCTGGTCTGTTGTGAGCGAGGAGATGCGCATCGAACTGGGACAACGACTCGAGCCATTCCTCTTCTTGTTCACTAACCTGTCGAAGAGGTGGTATAGCAGCTGTAATAGGCGGTGCATGATCCGTTGTGTGCGCAGCGTTGTCCAGTGGCTGTTGCACCATGTTGAGTAACGTGAAGATCTGTTACGTCTGGAACTGAAACATCTGCATTAGCTGTGTGGCATTTGACACTTGCAGCTGTGGCCCTGAGCAGGAGGCGGGGCGGGAGGGGTGGGCATTTTGGAAGAGACAAGTGCAAAAATAAGGTGAGGTAAGCAAGCAAAAATAGCAAAGAAAATTTCTGAAATTCCTACCCGAAAACATTTATTAGCTAAAACGACAAGAAACTCTTAAAGTAAATGAACGCTCTGCAGAGTAAAGACAAAGAGAGAATTAAGGCGCCAGCAACAAAAACAAGTACTCATTGCCAAATGTGGGGTACTGTCCACTCGTCTCGTATAGGATGCTGCGTTCTCGGAATACTATACGACAATTCAAGCAAATCACATTTATAGTTTTTATTACAAATAAAGAAGATTGACAATACCTAACTTTGAATGTGCGAGGGTCAGTCAAATGAAAACCTTAAGTTTGTAATAACAAATCGGAATTTCGCGCCGTTATCCTGTAGGCTGGTAAGGGTGCTACAAACAGCGTGCAGAATGGCCTGTAGGTGGCAGCATAGTGCAGATGCACACATACCGTCGCAGTATCAGTATAAAGATGGCCGCCCCACTTACGACTTGCACCAGGGAAGAACAGCGTTCTGTTATTCGGTTATTGCGTAGTGAAGGAGTGAAACCCATTGAAATTCATCGACGAATGAAGGTTCAGTACGGTGATGCATGTTTGTCACAGCAGCAGGTCTACGAATGGAGTAGGAAGTTCGCAAATGTTGTGACTTCAGTGGAAGATGCTCCTTGTCCAGGTCAGGCATAATGAGTTGTAACTCCACAGAACACTGCAGCAGTTGAAGCGATAGTGAAGGAAACCCGCCAAGCAAGACTGAATGACATTGCAGCATGTTTACAGATTAGTCATGGGTCAGCACACCACATTGTGCATGATGTGCTCCAGTTTCACAAATTGTATGCAAGATCGGTACCATGACAGCTGACTCCTGAAATGAGAGAACGACGTGTTGACGATTGTGAAGAACTTCTTCGGCGCTTTGAAACGAGAAGCTGATGGCTTCCTTGCAAGAATCGTTACTGGGGACGAAACCTGGGTTCCTTCCACCAACCGGAAACGAAGAGAGCGAGCAAGGAATGGCGCCATTCCTCATCACCAGTACCAAAGAAGTTTCGAACAGAACCATCAGCAGGAAAGGTTATGCTGACTCTCTTTTGGGACGAAAAAGGCGTCATTTTGGAGCATTACATGCCTAGAGGGACCACTGTCACCAGTGCATCATACACAGATCTCCTGAAAAATCATCTGCGGCCTGTAATCAAATCAAAGCGACGTGGATTGCTGTCAGCAGGTGTCCTTTTGCAACATGACAATGCAAGGCCCCACATTGCCCGTGCAACGGTTGCAACAATCACAGACCTGCATTTTGAGTGTCTTCCTCATCAATCATACTCACCAGACCCAAGTGATTTCCATATGTCTGGACCACTCAAAGACGCAATGGGAGGAAAGAAGTTCCGTTCTGATGAAGAGGTGCGCCACGCGGTGCACGAGTGGTTGCGCGGACTACCAAAAGAATTTTTTTCTAAAGGAGTTTGTGCCCTTTGTAAGCGCTGAATGACCTGCACTGAGCGTGGGGGAGATTATATTGATAAGTGATACAGCTTTGTACCACTTCTGCACAATAAATGATATTTGAAAAAATACAGGGTGATTCAAAAAGAATACCACAAATTTAAAAATGTATATTTAATGAAAGAAACATAATATAACCTTCTGTTATACATAATTACAAAGAGTATTTAAAAAGGTTTTTTTTTTCACTCAAAAACAAGTTTAGAGATGTTCAATATGGCCCCCTCCAGACACACGAGCAATATCAACCCGATACTCCAACTCGTTCCACACTCTCTGTAGCATATCAGGCGTAACAGTTTGGATAGTTGCTGTTATTTCTCGTTTCAAATCATCAATGGTGGCTGGGAGAGGTGGCCGAAACACCATATCCTTAACATACCCCCATAAGAAAAAATCGCAGGGGGTAAGATCAGGGCTTCTTGGAGGCCAGTGATGAAGTGCTCTGTCACGGGCTGCCTGGCGGCCGATCCATCGCCTCGGGTAGTTGACGTTCAGGTACTTACGGATAAGGTTTCATAACTAACCTTTTTCGTAGGACTCTCCATACAGTTGATTGTGGAATTTGCAGCTCTCTGCTAGCTCTGCGAGTCGATTTTCCTGGGGTGCGAACAAATGCTTGCTGGATGCGTGCTACATTTTCATCACTCGTTCTCGGCCGTCCAGAACTTTTCCCTTTGCACAAACACCCATTCTCTGTAAACTGTTTATACCAACGTTTAATATACCAACCATCAGGAGGTTTAACACCATACTTCGTCCGAAACGCACGCTGAACAACTGTCGTCGATTCACTTCTGCCGTACTCAATAACACAAAAAGCTTTCTGTTGAGCGGTCACCATATGAGCATCAACTGACGCTGACGCCTAGTCAACAGCGCCTCAAGCGAACAAATGTACAACTAAATGAAACTTTATAGCTCCCTTAATTCGCCGACAGATAGTGCTTAGCTCTGCCTTTTGTCGTTGCAGAGTTTTAAATTCCTAAAGTTGTGGTATTCTTTTTGAATCACCCTGTACTTAAGGATTTCATCTGACTCACCCTCGTACAACGGTGTCGCAAGCGATGGGCGACATGCAAACTTTCAATGTCCTTTGCTGTAATTAGTTGGTATGGATCACACGTCACTGCTATAGTAGTGCTCTCCTAGTACAGTGGTAATTCTGTCCTGGTCTGCAAGTACCAGTCTGGTACTGTCCGGCGGAGGCTGGCAGAAGTGGCATTTATATTCATATCGGCTAGATGCCGCTCGTATCGTGGTGAAGTCCCGTCTCAGTGCGCTATCGGCTGACGCCGTCTAACCGCCTTATTTGCTCTTGCCATCTTCGTCTTCGTGCCGGCACTTGTTGATACGCCGAAACAATGGGAAGGGCGTGGGTGACGCGGTGGAACGTCATCCTGCTCGCCACCAGGGGTGCTGGCGCGAGAGTACGATTGGTGGAGCGGCACCGATGGCGCAGGGTGCCGCCACAGGTTCTGCTCCTTGACCCGTGCCATGCCATGGAGGCGGGCACTGGTGTATCGTCAATTTTGTCTTCAGAAAATGGAGTAGTGGTTGGTGGAGTAGTTTCAGCTGTGCTGTGTCCATTAAACAGTTTACCGTCCTCATGGTGCGTTGGGGGAGGGGCGCAGGCTAACCGGTGGATGTCGCCACAGTCACATCGTCTCCTTCGCCAGTGGCGGATTCGGGGCCGTCGTTTTGATCGACAGCGGCCCCGTCCTCGACCTGCAACGTCTCTTCTTGGCCGGAAACGGTGCAGTGCCTGCTCTTGCGAAGGTTACGGAGAACATTGTTTCCTTACGCGACCTTCCGTGTCTGTCGATGGAAGGGAGTCGCGTCGCTCTTGCAAGACGACCGCCGTAAGGACGACGAGTCGATCTCCATCATGTTGCCGAGGACTGGGTCAGCGGCCGGACGCGCCGGCACCGTCGGAGAGGGTCCGGTGGCCGTCGGAGGCGACGGGCCGTCCGAGGCGCTCTCCGTCGGGGTTTGATCGGGCTCGTTTGTGGAGTCCGGGCGGCGTTGTGAAGCGGTAGGAGAAGCAGCAGCAGCAGCCTACGTCACCTGTAGCACCGTAGGTCGCGACACGGGTGGACCTTCGGCGGCTGGAAGTTGCGTAATAGGACATTATAGGCATTCGGATCTAAGGTGTTCTTCTTTGCCGCACCTGGAACACGTCCAATGCTGGCTGTCATCTTTCTGGTCCACTGCAGTCACACCCCATTTAATAGGAAGGTTGCCTAAACTGCCTCTACACATTCATAGAACCATGTAGCGGCTCACATGGAGCCGTTACACAGGATATACAGGGTGGTCCATTGATAGTGACCGGGCCAAATATCCCACGAAATAAGCATCAAACAAAAAACTACAAAGAACGAAACTGGTCTAGCTTAAAGGGGGAAACCAGATAGCGCTATGGTTGGCCCGCTAGATGTAGCTGCCATAGGTCAAAGGGATATCAACTGCCTTTTTTAAAATAGGAACCCCCATTTTTATTACATATTCGTGTAGTACGTAAAGAAGTATGAATGTTTTAGTTGGACCACATTTTTCGCTTTGTGATAGATGGCGCTGTAATAGTCACAAACGTATAAGTACGTGGTATCACGTAACATTCCGCCAGTGCGGACGCTATTTGCTTCGCGATACATTACCCGTGTTAAAATGGACCGTTTACCAACCGCGGAAAAGAACGATATCGTGTTGATGTATGGCTATTGTGATCAAAATGCCCAACGGGCGTGCGCTATGTATGCTGCTCGGTATCATGGACGACATAATCCAAGTGTCCGGACCGTTCGCCGGATAGTTACGTTATTTAAGGAAACAGGAAGTGTTGAGCCACATGTGAAGCGCCAACCACGACCTGCAACAAATGATGATGCCCAAGTAGGTGTTTTAGAAGCTGTCGCGGCTAATCCTCACATCAGTAGCAGACATACTGCGCGACAATCGGGAATCTCAAAAACGTCGGTGTTGAGAATGCTACATCAACATCGATTGCAGCCGTACCATAGTTCTATGCACCAGGATTTGCATGGCGACGACTTTGAACGTCGTGTACAGTTCTGCGACTGTGCACAAGAGAAATTACGGGACGATGACAGATTTTTTGCTCGCGTCCTATTTAGCGACGAAGCGTCATTCACCAACAGCGGTAACGTAAACCGGCATAATATGCACTACTGGGCAACGGAAAATCCACGATGGCTGCGACAAGTGGAACATCAGCGACCTTGGCGGGTTTATGTATGGTACGGCATTATGGCAGGAAGGATAATTGGCTCCCATTTTATCGGTGGCAATCTAAATGGTGCAATGTATGCTGATTTCCTACGTAATGTTCTACCGATGTTACTACAAGATGTTTCACTGCATGACAGAATGGCGATGTACTTGCACCATGACGGGTGTCCGGAACATGGCTCACGTGCGGTTGAAGCGGTATTGAATAGCATATTTCATGACAGGTGGATTGGTCATCGAAGCACCGTACCACGGCCCGCACGTTCACCGGATCAGACGTCCCCGGATTTCTTTCTGTGGGAAAGTTGAAGGATATTTGCTATTGTGATCCACCGACAACGCCTGACAACATGCGTCAGCCCATTGTCAAGGCATGTGCGAACATTACGGAAGGCAAACTACTCGCTGTTGAGAGGAATGTCGTTACTCGTATTGCCAAATGCATTGAGGTTGACGGACGTCATTTTGAGTATTTATTGCATTAATGAGGTATTTACAGGTAATCACGCTGTAACAGTATGAGTACTCAGAAATGATAAGTTCACAAAGGTACATGTATCACATTGGAACAACCGAAATAAAATGTTCAAACGTACCTACGTTCTGTATTTTCATTTAAAGAACCTACCTGTTACCAACTGTTTGTCTAAAATTGTGAGCCATATGTTTGCGACTATTACAGCGCCATCTATCACAAAGCGAAAACATTGGTCCAATTAAAACATTCATATTTCTTTACGTGTTACACGTATATATGTGATAGGAAATGGGAGTTCCTACATAAAAAAACGCAATTGATATCCGTTTGACCTATGGCGCCGCCATATAGCGGGCCAACCATAGCGCCGTCTGCCTTCCCCCTTCAAGCTAGACAAGTTTCGTACTATGTAGTTTTTTCGTTTGACGCTTATTTCGTGAGATATTTGGCCCGGTCACGATCAATGGAGCACCCTGTATATCCGCCGATCTGTAAATAGTACGGGACGTGGCTTCGGAGATCAATGGTGACATGTCCGAAACTGCGTGCACATCTCCGCAGTATGGCCGTGGACCGTGCCGTATGGTCGGAATGCCGCGACGACTTCCTCTGCAGGAAGTTCGAATGGCAGTTCGAAAATGCATATGGTACGCATTCCCAATCCCGTGTGGTCGACAGTTACCGCCCCCACAGTGCCATCAGCGTGACAGAAACGGAGGATATGTTTTGTGTCACGTACGATGCGTTCGCACAGCGTGTGGTTAATTTTTTTTTAACATAGACCGTTCTGCTCACGATTGACAAATATAATCTGATAATATCGTTCGCCCGGATTTCACTTCCTCTCGCAGAAAACGCTCCATTTCGAGTTTTTTGCGTCGGGCATAATCATTGCAGAAAGTAAATTGCAGTTTTATGGTAAAGTTGGCCACGCGGGGTAGCCGTGCTGTCTTAGGCGCATTGAACGGTTCGTGTGGCTCCCTCTGTCGGAAGTTCGAGTCCTCCCTGTGGCATGTGTGTGTATTGTTCTTAGTGTAAGTTAGTTTAAATTAGATCAAGTACTGTGTAAGTCTAGGGACCGATGACCTCAGCAGTTTGGTCCCATAGGAAGTTACCACCACCACCACTATGGTAACGGTTTGCTACGCATAGCAGACGGTAAACCTGCACGTGAGCAACGGCCGTCAGAATGTAAACAAGGCGAGTTCGCGCTCCGCACACGGAAAATACCGGCGTGTCCATTCTATTATCCTATAGTTGAATTCTTTTATCTTGGCGGCTCGCGCATGCCCGCCTAGACGCGGGAGATTGCTGCGTTGCCAGTTGCACACGACGCACGCGCCAAGAGAAGCAGCGCCATAGTATAGTATAGTTCGCAAGCTTACGTTTAGGGGGGGAGCGCGCAGTTTATGAAGTAAAGCCACCACGGCCGCATTGGGTTTTCGCTGCTACAGAGACGTGCTCCCCGCATTCCGCGCTGTGCGCGATTTTGTCACTGCACTGCTCGCCTGTGCTGACACATGGTGTTTCCGACTGCTTTGACACACTTATCATTCGATTCCACATAAATTATTTGGCCCAAAAATTAGATTTTTACACATCTTCTTGACTGATACCTTCCTCCCACTTCCTTTGACTGATTGAAGTGCTTTAAAATAAAGCCAAACGCGCCCGGTGTAAATAAAATTTTTATTACAGTCGCGAAAGACGGAATATTTCTCAATATTACATACGACACCTATGTGGTACTTAAATTAAATGAGATATTGTTATACAGTAAATTTTATATGAAATTTAGGTACCTTGTCCACGTTTCATTCCCAACATTGTGGCAACTAAAATCGACCATACGGAAAGTATACGCTATGGACTTTTACCTCTGCAAACTGTTCAAAAGTTCGTGCAATGGTTTACTACATTTAATGCTGCACAATAAGTGGGTTGAACATCGAAACAAAATTAAGTCATTTATGGGGGGAAGGTATCAGTCAAGAAGATGTGTAAAAATCTAATTTTTGGGCCAAATAGTTTTTGTGAAATCGAATGATAAGTGTGTCAAAGCAGTGGGAACACCATGTGTCTGCACAGGCGAGCAGTGCAGTGATGACAAAATCGCGCACAGCGCGGAATGCGGGGAGCACATGACTGCAGCAGCGAAAGGGTTAATGAAGAGACAAAGCACTAGAAATTTCAAAAAATTGCAATGAAACGAATAAAATTCGTGCAGTAAGACATTTCGATATTGTTTTTAAATAAAGAAAATTTTTAGCTTCGCACAAGGTTCCAACTCTTTACTTTTCGCTTAATAACCCAACGCCTTAACCGTTACGCTAGCGCAGCTCGTCTTGCAATATCTCTCCAGGTCACGCAAAATTCTGACAAACACTGTTGGTATGCCTATGAATTACTAGCACTTCGTCGAAGTACAATAGGAAATAAACAATTACCACTGCTCTTTGTTACGAAAAAGCGGTTCGTGAAATTGATACAAACACCTTTCCTTGCTATCGCCTGAATTAAGAGTCTTATTGCTTGTTTGGTTTAATTAATTAATAGAAAATGAAGCAACTGGTATAAAGAATGGTTTTTCCAAACTTTCAAAAAACAAAGTCTGCTATCAAAACATTGTTTTTGTTCTATTACTTTATTTATGACTGAACGTTTCTAAAACTGAAGACACTCGTCCGTGCTCTGCTCTGAGGTCGAGATCTGGCAACGTTGTTCTCTGTTCATTGGCTGACTGCATTTTTTGACGTCAGATGCGCAGAACGAACCTAAACTCGGCCGCCAACATAAATGACGCGCACTTTAGGAAAGGCAGACTGCCTCAACCGGCGACAGTGTGCCGCGAGTCACCTACAATTTGTATCTTTTTGTTTACTTTCGTCCGCGAAATGTTATTGACAGTTATAAATCACAATAAAAATGACACGAGTTCATGAACCTGAAATGGATCGTTGCCTTAAAACAGCTTACTCTCAGTACTCATGAGTTCAAATGGTTCAAATGGCTCTGAGCACTATGCGACTTAACTTCTGAGGTCAAAAGTCACCTAGAACTTAGAACTAATTAAACCTAACTAACCTAAGGACATCAGATACATCCATGCCCGAGGCAGGATTCGAACCTGCGACAGTAGCGGTCGCTCGGCTGCAGACTGTAGCGGCCAGAACCGCACGGCCACTGCGGCCGGCTACACGCGAGTCATAACGCGAAAATAACTAAATACGAAAAATTCTTTAACCACCAATATGGTGTTACCCGTCATTTTATTTCGACGAATCGTGCCAATAATGATTCGTTCTCGAGATATTCATCGTGCTGGTGCTTAGAAACAAAATATGTCCATAGGGTGTAAAGCACAACACAAAACTCATCGAATAAGGGTTTCTGCTGGAAACAACAGATGCAGTACGGCGTCTTGCTTTCTGCTTGTGACGTAGTGAGCGTTCTTGCTTCTTGTTGGATCTACTTTACGTGGCGCCTTGCCGAAATATGGCAGAATCTATTTTGCGTTACACATGGCGAACAAGGCCCCAGGAGTAGACAACATTCTATTAGAACTACTGACAGCCTTGGGAGAGCCAGTCCTGAGAAAACTTTACCATTTGGTGAGCAAGATGTATGAGACAGGCGAAATACGCTCAGACTTCAAGAAGAATATAATAATTCCAATTCCAAATAAAGCAGGTGTTGACAGATGTGAAAATTACCGAACTATCAGTTTAATAAGTCATGGCTGCAAAATAATAACCCGAATTCTTTACAGACGAATGGAAAAACTGGTAGAAGCCGACCTTGGGGAAGATCAGTTGGTATTCCATAGAAATATTGGAACACGTGAGACAATACTGACCCTACGACTTTACTTAGAAGATAGATTAAGGAAAAGCAAACCTACGTTTCTAGCATTTGTAGACATAGAGAACGCTTTTGACAGTGTTGACTCGAATACTCTCTCTCAAATTCTGAAGGTGGCAGGGGTAAAATACAGGGAGCGAAAGGGCTATTTACAATTTGTACAGAAACCAGATGGCAGTTGTTATATCCTAGCCAGTAATGCCACCCGAGCCCGCTGCCAAAAAGGTTGGCAGCATCAAAGTCCGGACGCCGTCCGCATAAGCAGCGCCAGCGAGACAGCAAATCGCCGCAAGTCTGCGCGCGCCACCGCTGGCTTCTGGTTTCTTAAGCGCTGGAGTCGCGAGCGCTAGGACAGTTCTGTATTCGCCGCTCAGTTGTATACTCGGCACCGAATTGTGTACTTGCTAGTCAGTTGTGTGTTCATCGCAGCAGAGTTGTTGTTTGTCGTCAGCCGACGCTGACCTAGCCGCTCCGACTCGAACTAGACAGATCTCTGTAGACACGGAGTTCACTACTGTGTTTCTGTATCTTCGTTAATAAAGATAAGTACCGACTTTTATTTAATCAGAGTGTTTGGGTTTTCATCTTTCTGTTCACTGTTCCAGCGGACCGGTCGGCCCGCTATTAAAAGTGTGGCGGTGACTTCGTAAGCCGTTTCTACAGCGAATTGTTTGTCCCTACGAACGCCGCCACAAAACTGGCGACGAGGGCTTCCGAACTCGTGTGCAGGGCTGGTTCAACTTGTTTCTGGTTATACTAATTATAGCGACAAAATTTTGGGGGCTGGTTTAATTTGTGTTCACTATGTCTGCCGAATTACAACAGTTGATCTTGTTACAGAGTCAGCAAATACAAAGTTTGGTGGAAGCAATCGCCAAACAAGCGGCTAATCCTCCAACACAAAAGGAACAGGCCCAGGCAGCACCACCTTTCCGTGCTTTTGATGCATCAAGAGAAGAATGGCGAGAATATTTCGCGCAGTTGCAGGCGCACATGACAGTCTACAAAATCACGGGTACTGAGCGGCAGCTTTATTTAATTTCCACTGCAGGCGTGGAAGTCTATCGACTACTTTGTAAGTTGTTCCCGGAATCCAAGCCAGAAGCTTTAGACTATGACGTTGTTGTTAACAAGCTTGCTGAGTATTTCGAGTCGCGAGTTCATGTGGCAGCAGCCAGATTCAAGTTCTTCAGATTAAAGAAACTGCCACATCAATCTAATAAACAGTGGTTAACAGATTTACGGGGCCTCACCCGTCAGTGCCGATTTAATTGTGTGTGTGGAGCTTCCTACAGTGATGTCATGTTACGAGACGCTATTACTCAAAACATTGCAGATTCTCGTATTCGTGCTGCTATCTTAAAGTTGCCTGACCCGTCATTAGAGACTGTGATGAACATCATTGAAGCCCAAGATACTTTTGACTATGCTGAGTGTGAGTTAGATCAGCCATGTATTTCTCAAATTGCCTGTGCTAAGCAAGTTATGTCACGCCCGCGGCCCCACCGGCAGAGTCAGACTGTAAACACTAGCCGGCCGCGTCATGTCAAACACATTCGTCAGCCGCGTGTGCAAAATGATAGAGTTAAGTCTTGCCCTAAGTGTGTTCTTGCTCATCCTCGTGAACGTTGCCCGTTGAGAAACGCGGTTTGTCACTTTTGTCAAAGGAAAGGACACATCCAGACTGTTTGTTTGCGTAAACGCAAGAACAATTCTAGTGCTGCCCAGCCCATGGATATTCATGTTCTTCAAAGCCAGCCCGCCCAGAAGGTCGCGTTTAAAGACTCTTCCACGGTTCGTGTGGGTAATAAACTTGTTCGCAATAAGCCACCCACCCAACCCTCTGTTATGCGACCCAAGCGTAATTCAAACGCTGTAAAAAGTAATGTACAGACTGCAAGTGAAGCGGGAGTTGTTGTTCCACCCGCCCAACCCACGAGTTGTCGTAAGCAGCGAACACGCGCTAAACGCGCTGATTTTGTGTCTTCCGCCTCCACTGCACCGATCCAGAGACAGTGTATTAAACTATTTGTGAAGCTACGCATCCAGGATACGACCTTCAATTTTCAATTAGACACTGGTGCGTCTGTGACTCTCATAAATAGTGCCACGTATGCGGCTATCGGCCGCCCTAAACTTTCAGCGGCAAAACATTCTTTGGCTACTTATAGTGGAGAACAAATTCCTGTGTTAGGTGTATGTAGCGTGCCAGCCACATTCCGTGGCAATACAAAAACAGTTTCATTCACAGTGCTCCGCGCTACAGACAGTGTAAACATTTTCGGATTAGACTGTTTTGACTTGTTTGGCCTGTCTATCCAAGACAATGTGTTGCAAATTAATTCTGTTGTTGTTCCTCAAGACAGCATAACCGATTTGTGTAAACAATGCAGTGACATATTTAAAGACGAACTAGGTTGTGCTGCGAACTTTGCCGTTCATATTACGTTAAAAGATAATGCTCAGCCTCGATTTTGTCGTGCTCGTCCAGTGCCTCACGCCCTCCGGGCACCTGTAGCAGATGAACTTCGTCGTTGGCAAAACAACGGTGTTATTCAACCCGTTTCAGCGAGCCAGTGGGCTTCTCCCTTGGTTATTATAAAGAAACCGTCTGGCAAGTTACGTTTGTGTGCTGATTTTAAGTCGACAGTTAATCCTCAGACTGTCATTGATTCTTTTCCTTTGCCTAGACCGGACGAGCTGATCGATAAGTTAGGGGAAGCTCGTTTCTTTTCCAAAATTGATCTCCGTGAAGCATATTTGCAATTGCCCCTCGACGAGCAATCACAACAGTATTTTGTCATAAACACGTCGTTGGGGTTGTTCCGTTTTCTGCGTTTGCCTTTTGGTTGTGCGTCAGCTCCAGCTGTTTTTCAGCGTTTTTTGTCACAACTTCTGGCTAATGTGCCATCGTGTTGCAACTATTTAGACGATATTGTTGTGTCCGGTCGGACGCCTGCTGAACATTTCCGTAATTTGGAGTGTTTGTTTACAGTGTTGTCTCAGGCAGGCCTACGTTGCAATATCGATAAATGTTCATTTTTCCTTACGGAGATGGAGTATCTGGGACATGTTATTAATGCTCAAAGGCATTCATCGCTCCCAGTCACATTTAGCAGCTATTCGTGATTTGCCCGCCCCTCGCAATCTGCATGAATTGCAAGCAGTTCTTGGCAAATTGACATATTATATTAGATTTATACCTAATGCATCACAGATTGCTGCACCGTTGCATCGTCTCCGCCGTAAGAATGTTCCGTTTGTGTGGTCAGCTGATTGCCAATCAGCCTTTCAGCAGCTTAAAGAGGCTTTATTGAATGATCGTTGTCTGGTCCATTACGACCCTCACAAGCCTCTGGTGTTAGCTTGTGATGCCTCTTCTTTCGGCCTCGGTGCTGTGTTGTCTCACCGAGTCGGTAACACCGAACGTTCTATTGCGTTCGCATCTAAATTGCTAAACAAAGCTCAGTGTAATTATAGCCAATTTGACAAGGAAGCGTTGGCTATTGTGTTCGGTGTCACAAAATTCCATCACTACCTCTATGGTAGACCATTGTATTTAGTAACAGATCACAAGCCCCTGACGTCACTGTTTCATCCGTCTAAACCAGTTCCTCAGCGGACAGCTCAGAGACTACAACGTTGGGCTCTTTTGTTATCACAATACCAGTATGAGATACTGTATCGCCCTACAGCTCAGCATGCAAACGCTGACGCGCTTTCTAGATTGCCGATTGCTGCGGATGATGTCTTCGATTCCTCTGACGACTCTTGCCATCAGATTGACGCCGATGAGCATCAATCCCTCCGGGATTTTCCGATTGATTATCGTCAGGTGGCACGTGAGACAGCTACGGATCCTCATCTGAGTTTACTATTACGTTTTGTTCAACGTGGTTGGCCGTCCAAGGCAAAGGACATATCGGATCCTGTGGTTCGTCGCTATTATCCGCAAGGTCATCTGTTGTCTGTTTCGCACGGAGTTTTGCTGTTACGCACCGAGAATGACCAGCTTCGTGTAGTGGTTCCCCAAGTGCTCCAATCCAAGGTCCTCGACTTGTTGCATCAAGGTCATTGGGGAGTGGTCCGCACCAAGCAGCTTGCCCGCCGTCATTGTACATGGATCGGCATTGATAAGCAGATTACGCAGATGTCTACAGATTGTTCGATGTGTGCCGAACACCAAGCTGCTCCACCTCAACGCTATTTTGAGTGGGCACGCCCTGTCGGTCCCTGGCAGCGAGTACATATTGATTTCGCTGGTCCATATTGGAATTCTCGTTGGCTCATCGTGATAGATGCATTTAGTAATTTTCCGTTTGTTGTGCCCATGCAGTCTACAACGTCTGCACAAACTATACAGGCGTTGACTTCAATTTTTTGTATTGAGGGTCTTCCAGAAGTTTTAGTGTCTGACAATGGTCACAATTTACCTCTGCTGAATTTGAAAGTTTTTGTTCTGCCAATGGCATTCGCCATGTTCTTACTCCGCCGTTCCACCGTCAACCGAATGGTGCAGCGGAACGTTTTGTACGGACATTCAAGGATCATATGGACCGCCTTCGTGCTACGCACTCTCGTCAGCACGCCCTCATCACGTTCCTGTCGTCGTACCGGACCACGCCACGCGACGGCCCTTCGCCTGCGGAGCTTCTCCACGGCCGTCGTCATCGCACCCTACTACGGTTGTTGCACCCCCCGGATCGACTCGCCGCTTCTGAGCATCGCACGCGTTTTCAGCGCAACGACGCCGTTTTTTTCAGAGTTTATCACGGTCGCCGTCGTTGGGAACGTGGTACCGTGATAAGTGTCCAGGGTCGCGGTTTTTATACTGTTCAAGGTGCTACTGGGGTGCACAGGAGGCATCAGAACCAGTTGCGCCGCGCTGGCCGCCCGGATTCTCCCGCTCGTTCTTTGTCCACAGATTTGGTCCGCGGCGGGTTCCAGCCGCGCCTTCCGACTTCGCTGCCGCCCCCAGGGCAGCAGCAGCAGCCGTCGCCGCTACCACGCCGACAGCCCGTCCCGTTGATGCCTCCCGCGCAGCTTCATCCGGGAGCGCCCCAGGTGGTCGCTCCGGCGCCTGCGGTCCCTCTTCAGTCGCCACCGCCTTCGGAGCTGATGGACGTCGACCCCTCAGCCGGGCCGCCTTCCCAAGCGGTGGCTGTGCAGCCTGTCCTGCAGCCGCTTTCCTTGGGCACCCCCAAGGAGTCTGACACCGCAGCGCCTTGTCCGGCGCCCACTCAGCAGCCGTCGACGCAGCGTCAGGAGACGCTGCCTCTCTTCGTGGGTCCCGACGCCCCGTCGCGTCCAGTACCAGAAGCTGCGCCCGTGGTCACAGGCGTGCACCCTGACCTCGGTTTTCAGTCGGTGTTTCCCGAGGCCCCGCGCAGCCAATGCTGGGGTGCGGACCGGGGACTGCCACCGACAACAGTCTCCGCCCTGGTCTCGTCCGCTACGCCTGCGGCCAGACCCCTCCCCCGCCGTCGACGCTCGCCACGTCATTATTCAACGACGGTGCGGCGATTTGGGGGGGAGGAGTGTTATATCCTAGCCAGTAATGCCACCCGAGCCCGCTGCCAAAAAGGTTGGCAGCATCAAAGTCCGGACGCCGTTCGCATAAGCAGCGCCAGCGAGACAGCAAATCGCCGCAAGTCTGCGCGCGCCACCGCTGGCTTCTGGTTTCTTAAGCGCTGGAGTCGCGAGCGCTAGGACAGTTCTGTATTCGCCGCTCAGTTGTATACTCGGCACCGAATTGTGTACTTGCTAGTCAGTTGTGTGTTCATCGCAGCAGAGTTGTTGTTTGTCGTCAGCCGACGCTGACCTAGCCGCTCCGACTCGAACTAGACAGATCTCTGTAGACACGGAGTTCACTACTGTGTTTCTGTATCTTCGTTAATAAAGATAAGTACCGACTTTTATTTAATCAGAGTGTTTGGGTTTTCATCTTTCTGTTCACTGTTCCAGCGGACCGGTCGGCCCGCTATTAAAAGTGTGGCGGTGACTTCGTAAGCCGTTTCTACAGCGAATTGTTTGTCCCTACGAACGCCGCCACAAAAGCAGTTATAATAGTCGAGGGGCATGAAAGGGAAGCAGTGGTTCGGAAGGGAGTGAGACAGGGTTGTAGCTTAACCCCGATGTTATTCAATCTGTACATTGAGCAAGCAATAAAGGAAACAAAAGAAAGATTCGGAGTAGGTATTAAAATCCATGGAGAAGAAATAAAAACTTTGAGGTTCACCGATGACATTGTAATTCTGTCAGAGACAGTAAAGGACTTGGAAGAGCAGTTGAACGGAAATGACAGGGTCTTGAAAGGAGGATATAAGATGAACATCAACAAAAGCAAAACAAGGATAATGGAATGTAGTCAAATTAAATCGGGTGATGCTGAGAGAATTAGATTAGGAAATGAGACTCTTAAAGTAGTAAAGGAGTTTTACTATTTGGGGAGCAAAATAACTGGTGATGATCGAAGTAGAGAGGATATAAAATGTAGACTGGCAATGGCAAGGAAAGCGTTTTTGAAGAAGAGAAATTTGTTAACATCGAGTATAGATTTAAGTGTCAGGAAGTCGTTTCTGAAAGTATGTGTATGGAGTGTTGCCATGTATGGAAATGAAACATGGACGATAAATAGTTTGGACAAGAAGAGAATAGAAGCTTTCCAAATGTGGTGTTACAGAAGAATGCTGAAGATTAGATGGGTAGATCACATAACTAATGAGGAGGTATTGAATAGAATTGGGGAGAAGAGGAATTTGTGGCACAACTTGACTAGAAGAAGGGATCGGTTGGTAGGACATGTTCTGAGCCATCAAAGGATCACCAATTTATTATTGGAGGGCAGCGTGCAGGTTAAAAATCGTAGAGGGAGAGCGAGAGATGAATACACTAAGCAGATTCAGAAGGATGTAGGTTGCAGTAGGTACTTGGAGATGAAGAAGCTTGCACAGGATAGAGTAGCGTGGAGAGCTGCATCAGACCAGTCTCAGGACTGAAGACCACAACAACAACAACGTGACGAAATGGCGTCTCAACCAGAAACAGTAGGATTTGACGTCAAAAACTCGTAGAGCGCCATGTTAACGTTCGCTAACTCGTTCCGTGTGGCGACGGCCTAGGTGTCATTAAATTTACATCATGGCCGCAGGTCTCGCGCACGGATAAAGCGTGTGTGTGTTTAGGTGTGCTGGGAGCGGTACGGTGGTAGCTAGACGGACGGTGCGCGCGTCTGCCCTTTCAAAGCCGTCCCCGCGGAGAACTCGGCCTCTGCGAGCTGCCGGCCCACCCGCAGCCGCGGCGCGGCGCGCCGGCAGCCGAACCGCCGGCCGATGCGGGCGCGAACGGCCAGGGCTGCCAACTTTATTCGCCGGCGCGTGTCCCCCGGGCGCGGCAACTTTCCTTTCAGCAGTCACGGCAAACACGGCGACAAGTTGGCGCCCGCCGCTCAGCCGGCCGCCGGACATGGGCGCAGCGACTATAGGCCCCCAACTCACAGCGTTTCCCCCTCTCTCTCCCTCCCCCATTCCCTCCCCCCCATCCCACCCACACCCTTCAACGCAGTGCCGCCCACGCCACCGGGAGGCCAGCTCCACAGCTCAGGCGAGCAAGCAGTCATCGCCGTGGAAGCAAAATGTGAGCTGACAAAGGAGAGACTGATGCGATGGGACAGGAAACACTTGTTTCATCTTAGGGCCAATTTAAGTATCAATTTTTGTCCAAATCGGTTTTACATTTCGCCAGTTTCGGTGTTTTTTGTTTATACATGATTTTTTTCCGACAGCCTAATTTCCCAGGATGGTGGTTATTTTTGTCGTAGTTCTTTTTTTGCTTAATATTACGTTCGAAATGAAATTAAACCTACCAAATACATTACAGTATATTTATTGACTTGATACATTTAATTTATTACAAGTTTATAAAAAAATTCACTTAAATACATTAAATCTAATGAACTGAAGTACAAATACTTCTACAACCGTACAATGTTGCAAATATTTCAATAGAACTGTTCTAGAGCGGTAAACTAAAGTCTACAACTACGTCTTCATGGATACTCAGCAAGTCACCTCACGGTGCCTGGCGGAGGGTACCCTGTGCCACTACTTGTCATTTCCTTTCCTGTTCCGCTCGCAGATAGAGCGAGGGAAAAACGCCTGTATTTACACCTCTGTATGAACCCAAATTTCTCGTATCTTATCTCCGTGGCACTTACGCGCAATGTCTGCTAAAGGCAGTAGAATCGTTCAGCAGTCAGCTTCAAACACAGGTTCTCTAAATTTTCTCAATAGCGCTTCTCGTAAAGAACATCGCTTTGTCTCCAGGAATTCCCATTTGGGTTCCCGAAGCACCTCTGGAATACTCACGCTGTAGGTAGGATGTTTAGGTTTTAATGTTGGTAACGCCACGTAGCGCTCTGTATGAAAATCACTCACTGTGCTGTATGCAGTCTGTGGCTGGTTTGCATTGTTGGAATTTTTGCTATTATACTGTTGGGCAGTTGGATGTGAACAGCGCGTAGCGTTGCGCAATTGGAGGTGAGCCGCCAGCAGTGGTGGATGTGTGAAGAGAGTGGCAGAGTTTTGAGAGCGGTCGATCTGGACTTGTGTCCATCAGAAACAGTAAACGTGAAATACTGGATATCATGAACTGATATATATATTGACTTTTGAATATTATTAAGGTAAATACATTGTTTGTTCTCTATCAAAATCTTTCATTTGCTAACTATGCCGGTCAGTAGTTAGTGCTTTCAGTATTTAGAATGTTTTATTTAGCTGGTAGTATTGGCGCTCGCTCTATTACAGTAGTTCGAGTAATGAAGATTTTTGTGAGGTAAGTGATTCATGAAAGGTATAGTTTATTGTAAGTCAGGGCCAGTATTTTCAAGGGATTATTGAGTCAGATTGTGTTGCAATAAAAATATTGTGTGTCAGTTTAGTGTTGACCCGAATAAGTAAACACCGAAATGTCTGAGTACGTTCAGTTCTGCTCAGCTGTTTGAAAATCAAATAACATAAGAGGTTTATCAGCACTGTAATTCATAAATTTTTCTAAGGTGATGTTTCATATGTCAACCCTTAGCAGAGGATACCTCACTGGAATCTTCTGATTTTTTCATGTAGTTTGTGTAATTAGTGTAGCTATTGTTTATTTCTAGAGTTTAATTGTAGACAGAATTTTCTTTGTGCTGTAACACCCCACCTATCACTTATCTGGTTTTGGTGTGTGTTCACCCCAGCTAATTGACTAACAGATCAACAGAGAGTGCAAAACTGCCGCAATATCGGATAACACAAAAAAAGTAATAAGGCCCTGTGACTCCTGATTGAACAGCGGTGGCAGTGTTGACATTAATTGATTCAGAATTGATCACTTTTAATTAAAAAGGGGTGCACATTGATGTTATATTCAGCTATTGAACACCAGATGCAAATGTTGAACATAAAATTAACTAAGAAAGTGACTTGGGATTTCAACTACTTGATTGAAAACAGATGCAGTCGATTAGCACAAATTTATTTTAAGTCCCAACCTTCATTCATCACATTACAAGACTCTCCTATCAGGCAGTGGTAATAAATTGCGTTTACCTGGAGTAAAGCGTGAAAAATCAAAATTAATTCCTATTGACTGACGGAGGTGTAATGCGAAGTGTGAGAAGAATTCCCCAATACACGGCCCACGAAACCGTCGTGGAAACTTTACTGACGTGATCCAACAAATTAATCAGCCGGAGCGGGTGCAATATCACCGAATTCAGCGTGGCGGGTGGCGTCGTTGTGAGGACGTCATCGCTGCAAGACTGCGCTCGTCTATTCACTCCTAGCTATCTTGCGCAGTACATAGCTGAACCAAAACTTTCTATCTCCAAGCTCAATCGTTCCATTTGCTAAGTCTTAAACTGCAGAGATGCTCACTCTTTCTCAGGCAAGCTGAGTAAAGAACGCCAAGTCCGCACTCTAGGCAAGCTGGGAACGGAAGACCCCTATGGAGACTTCTCCCAGTCCGCTCTTCACCTCGGTTTCCCCTCCAGCAAAATCACTTACCTCAATTGCAGCACAAGTCGCGTTAATTATGGGTTGCTTCCCAGCACCGACCAATGCCTGCTCTGGGAAGTGAAAAAATTCCCGCAAAATTTCCCTTCCTCTCAACTTCTGCTGTTTAGCTCCTCCCAGGCCACCCATCAAGGTTAGCATTTGCACAAAAGACCAATTTTTCCGGAATTCTGACTCCCAGTAGAGTACTTCAAATTCCTTGGTCCTACGTTCCCATTGGAGGCCAGCATATTTCGTTCTGTCACTCTTCACCTGATTTACTTCAGACTCAGCAGACAGTGAATTCAGCATGAAGTTGCTACAGTCACGAACACGCATATTTTGGCCTCTGTTGACCACTCCATCATAGCTTTGCGTGGCTTTCTCTCTTGTTTTACTGAAAATGGGCCGACGGACAATTATCAACAGGCACAGAAGTTCTCCATCTGCTTCCCGGTACACCAGCATGGGGTCAACCACCCACTCACTGTCACTCATCTTAAGGCAGCTGGAGGCCGCACCCCGTTACCGCTTTCTCAAAGCTTGAGCCGCCCTAAGCTGCCTATTGTCGCTTCCCTTCACCGCTCCCCAGCCAGCCATGGTCAACTCTGAATACTTCCCTGGGATAAACTAGCCTTCAGTAAATTGACGCCTTTCCACGAAGTTTTCATGTCATGTGAATTACTTTAAAACCGTCACCCGACATTAATTATTCCACTACATCCATACTATACCCTCTACAAGCTGCATTGTGCCTTGTCAGTCATTTTTGTTCAGCCCTACTGTTCGCTCAACGTGAGTTAGGTGATCTTTAATGACTTCATGTAAGGGGCGTAGTTCTTGCCATCTTACATAGCCCCTCTCTTGAAACCAGTTTTGTAGTACAGGTGATGACTTCTATGGTGTTACCACCTGTGGTACAAACTTAATATCCCCATAACTGGTATTTTAATCTGTTCGCGTGGTTAGTTACGGGCGATTGATTACCACTGCCTCCTCTCCGATGCATACTCCCACTCCTTCCTAGGGCACCTGCCTTCAATGACTGGATTTACTGTTAAAGACGTGGTCATTATTTACTCTAATTTTACTTTAAACTCTGCCGATTCCTGAGACAACTATTGGTCAAAGTACTCAAAAGAAAACTATAATTATATTACAAGGACACACGTTTCAAAGGGCAAATACACATGTTTAAGCACCTCTGTGCTTGTTAATTGAATGGCAAGACCTGCAATTATATCTTAAGATCCATTCACTTTCAGTTATCCATCTGTACTCGACTTAAATTACTAAAAACATACGTGAACAATATTCGTGTAACATTTTGTAAAGTTGTTGCTCTCATTCAATTAAATGTGAACACCCGCTTGACATTTTATAAATAAAGGTTTTTTTTGTGTCTCACTTTCTCTGGACGTTTATATTGTGCATGGTGTAAGTGTCATCTTTACACAATTCAACAAGGTCTTGCCCAGTCCAGTGTCTGGATTGTGTACATACATGCACCTTTTATATATATATATATATATATATATATATATATATATATATATATATATATATATATATATATATGACACAACCAAAATCACAAGAATCATTGCGTATTGCAACCACTGTTGTGTAATTGTAACAAGGTATAAGTATGAAATCTTATTCTAACACAAAGAGATGTGGCATGACAAATATATGACGTTTTAACAAATGGCACATTTATAAAATCGTAACCTTCTTATAACATAATTCATAAACAGAACTAATGAGTATTTTACGTTCGTTGATGCGCATGTTATTCATTTGAATCCACACTGACACAGTCACACACACGGCAAAAGTTTCTTGCAGGAACGGAAGTGACATTAGTTCTGACTAGCAAGTTGACGGATGGCTAACAGCTGAGAAGAGAGCAACGTCGATTACCGAGATAGCGCCATAGGCACCCGCATCTTACTGAGGCAGGATGGCTGTCACCTAAGAGCTCGTTGTTGACATCTTTTCCAACAGGCACAAGATTCCATCGGTGCATCTATGATCGGTGGCCTCTCGCAGCTCAGCCACAGGTCATTGCTCCTTCCATAGACGCTTTAGGGCAAGGGAGGGACCGTGATCAGACGAGAGACTATTTTTAGCTCAGGTCCTCAAAGTTGGTGTCATTAGGCACAAACGGGCAGCTGGTCTGTCGCTCCATCTGACGTGGCGAGCAACAAATGTAGAAACTTTCTTGGACCTCTTCATTGCTGCCCCCAATCCGCACCGTGTACAGATACCAGGACCGACCTCTTTGTTGTGCACAGAGGTGCTGGATCTCACCTCTCCTTGGCTGCTGGGTTGACCACCGGCCCCGTCGATTCAGGGCGTGGCCTGCTGTGTGCTTCCCTCAATGCTGTCGTCCTCGTTCCTTGTCAGCTCGTGTGTGGTGTGCCAGGTGTCGTAGCTTCAACTCCCTCTCGCTCAGTTACGCCACCTTAACAAACGAAGACAACTAATTTTAGTACATGGAAACTGCTGATGTTTAACCATCAGTACCATACTTTTTATTTTTTATTGAAGACAATGAAATTGTCTCATTACAAAAGGAATGATTTTACTTGTTAGTAAATAAACTTCAGGATCACTTAAAATAGAAATGTAACAGTACTTTTTTTATATATAAACATAAATGTACAAGACAACTTGCTTCACAGTCGTTCACACACACACACACACACAAACACACACACACACACACACACACACACACACACACACACAATCAAGGGATAGGGAATCAAGATTATCTGGACAGGATCCCATAATCATTTCTAACTACCAATTCCTACGACTAACACGGTGTTCACCAACCCGACTATGTATCTACTATTTACTACTTTTTATCTCTAATCTTGTTTTTCTTCTGAATTCCCTATGTGGCAGACGTCCCTCTTATTGTGCCTCCGAACATGTATAAAACACAACAAACTTAGACACGTGTCAGTCTTATCAAGTTTTTTTTTTTTTTTTTTGGTAGTTTGGATAGCGTCCTTTATCGTGTTCTATTGCGACACCTCTTCTCTCCTCTATTTTCTTCCCGTTTTCTCCTTTTGTCACTAATGGTTTCATAAGGCCTGTGAACATGTTTCGGATTAGCAATGTCACAATGGCACAACACAAATATAGCTCACTGCTCACGCTCGCAGTTGTTACTCTATCTTGGTATCAACAAGTATTTCTGGTGTATTAATGCTGTTGTTCGCCCTGTAGATGATTACATCCGGTTCATTTTAACATGCACTGGGTGCGCTAATTCACGCAACTGCGCATAGCTGTCCACCTCTTACGTATTCAGGGGCATTACGAGATGCGTCGGTGCGTCCTCGTAACGACCTACGGAACTGGTCACCTTAAATATGCTCTTCAATGACGGAGATACAACTACAGTGAACCTTCCTGTAACTTACATAGTCCCTAATCTGTCTTTTTCTAGGGGTACGCCCAGACATACTTGTTTTCCATTCTTTAATCATATGTTTTTACCAAATAATCTAGTGTACTTCACTTTCACAACATCTAGAGGCGAGATATCATTATTAACAATAAAAACGCAAAATATAGGCACATATAAACGAGACATCCTACCACTAAGATCAGTACATACACAAAGAAACAAGACACTTTAACAAAATCCTTATTCTAAGCCTATATTTACTATAATTCCATGTACAAAGTCAGCAGTTCATCATTCCACAAATGCCTTTACATGTGCTATCGGATGCACTCACAGTGATTTTCCTGTTTTTATGGATTCTACTTCCAATGCGTTCTCATGCACTATACTCCGCACGAGCACAGGCCCACTATACGCAGCGAAGAATTTGTGGAACAACTTTCTTTGCTTATCTGACAGCCGGTGTGTCTTAATGAGTACCTTTCCCCCAACCACAAAAAGGCTCTGAGCACTATGGGACTTAACATCTATGGTCATCAGTCCCCTAGAACTTAGAACTACTTAAACCTAACTAACCTAAGGACATCACACAACACTCAGTCATCACGAGGCAGAGAAAATCCCTGACCCCGCCGGGAATCGAACTCGGGAACCCCAACCACAAATTTTCGTACTGGTGCCCCTTTATCCGCTCGTGCTTTGCACTTCTCGCCTGCACTTCGGATATTTTGGAGGGCTTCCTTGACGACGGTCCCATGTCACTGCCGTGTTCTTGGAGGAAACTCCACTAACTGACGCAGCCTGTCCGGCGGGTCCCGGTTCTTTAGTACCGTAATTGGAGCTAACAGTGTGGTGCTGTGGGGTACTTCCTGGAAATCTTTGGTGAAGATGGCCCATGTGGCGTGCTTCTTACTGCAGTACAATCTGCAACGGTTTCGTAAATCCTTCATTGTTCTTTCAGAGGGATTAGAACTGGGGTGGAAGCGGGATATTAAAACTGGTTTAATTCCATGACTTTCAAGTGTTCTCTTCCATACCTCCGACCTGTACTGTGGCCCTGGAAGCGGGATATGAAAACTGGTTTAATTCCATGACTTTCAAGTGTTCTCTTCCATACCTCCGACCTGTACTGTGGCCCATTGTCTGACAAAATATACTCTACTGGCCCTACCTGTGCCAGGAAATGTCTACATAGCGCCCTGCTCACCGTTGTCCCGGTTGCTCATTTCAATGGTGACTTACTTAGACGTCAGTTCTAAGACCACTATGATGTATCTATAACCCCTTTGTGTGGTTGGTAACGGACCCATCAAGTCCGTCGCCGCTGTTTGTCTTAATTTCTCCGGGATAATGGGGTACGGAGGCAGCTGCATGGCTACAGTACTGGTTTTCGCCTTCTGACACATTTTACATACCGCGAGAACCTTGCGTATTCGTCTCTCGATGTTTTTGAAGTGACAGACGCTTATTAGTTTCAAGAAGCACTACCTGGGTCCGAAGTGAGCATAACTGAGATGTGTATACCAGATGAGCTTGTTTATTACTTCCTTTGGCACACACACGACCCACAACGTCTCACCCGGATTTCTTCTGTAAAACAGGGCCCCCTTTCTTAACAGATAATGCTGCCTAAGCCTGGCTTGCGTTCTATCTCTCCACTTTTCTTTTATTCCTCTCAGCACAGGATCTTTGTCTTGTTCTCGCCCAATATCACGCATTGTCACTGTGATATAATTTTCAAATGCCACTTTTCGTAGATAGAACAAAGAGAAATGTTCTTGTTCCAGTTCTTCAGCTTGATAATCGCTTATCGCTCGAGGGGAACGGGATAGTGCATCCGCTATTACATTTGTGGGTCCCGGTACGTAGACTATTGTGAAATTGAATTCCTGGAGGACAGCAACCCATCTCGCAAGCCTCCCATGCGTTAATTTGGCCGTAAGTAAGAAGTCCAGAGCTCTATGGTCGGTATAGACATGTGTCTTACGTCCGAATAAAAAGTACTTGAACTTCTGGAACCCCACACTATTGCGAGGGCCTCCCGTTCGGTTACTGAGTAGTTCCATTCGCTTTTACTCAGCACCCGACTCCCGAACGCGATCGTTTTGTGTATCTTTATTCCATCTCCTTCATATTCTTGGAAGACCATTACGCCTAGTCCAGTTTCCGCGCTATCCGTGGCCATACAGAAGTCATGCGACAGATCAGGATGTGACAGAATCGGAGCCTTTACCAGAGCTGATTTTAGCATACTGAATTCGCTTTCTGCATCATTGTCCCAAACCCACGCCGCATTCTTTCCGGTTAATTGACACAGTCGTGGTGTCACCAATGCCTCTATATATACGAATTTTTTGTAAAAATTCACGACACCGAGAAAGCCTCTCAGCTGTTTCCTTGTGATAAGTGTTGCAAATTCTGCGATTGCCCTCATCGGCTCTGGGTCTGGCATAATGCCTTCCCCTGAGATGACATGACCCAAAAAATGTCTTCCTCCAAAACATAACTTTTTTATATTTACCGTCAGCCCACGTTTACTTAATTTGGAGATCACTTCTCCTAGAAGATTGTTGTGAGATTCCCATGTCTTTTCTGCAATGAGGATATCATCAACGTAACATGTTATTCTATCCCTTAACCCCTTATCCAAAATTGTTCCTAATCCTCTTATAAATGCTGCAGACGAAATATTCAGGCCAAAGGGGAGTCTCTTAAATTGATAGCATCTACCAAATGCAATGAACGCCGTGTATTTTCTACATTCTGGATCCAACTCGATTTGCCAGAAGCTGGATTTCAAATCCAGAGAGGAAAACACCGAAACGCCATGGAATTTCTGCAGCAACTCATCAAGCCTCTCGGGTCTGTCGGTTTCCGGAACTATGATCGTATTGATCTGCCGGGAATCTAACACAAACCAAATTTCCCCGTTCCTTTTGTCTACGATTCTGAGGGGGCTGTTATATTGTGACTTTGCTGGCTCTATCACATCCTCCCTCTGCATCCGCTGGAGTTCGATAAAAACACGATCTCGGTACTACCACTGAATCGGGTACGGCGGTACTTGAAACGGTTTGTGCCTCTTTACGTCAAATTTATACTGATAGCCCTTTATGGAGCCCGTCTTGGGGAGAAAAACTTCAATATTCCTTCTTAGCACATTGTCTAACCCTTCTTTGTCTGCGTCTCTCATGACCTTTATGCCCCGCAATTTCTCGCTTATTTCCTTATGTATTTCCTCTAACTGTGCTTCTTTCGAAGTACTATCTCGATTGTCCTGTCCGCCGTTGGTTTCGCCTGTTGACTCCCCTGGTTTGGAAACTGTAGTCTGAGACAGCTCTTTTGTACCTGCCCCGGGATTGCCTGTTCATCGAAACGAAGATGGATTTTGTCACCCTCTCCTAATGTCACTTTTCCTCGACCCAAATCGATTATGGTTCTGTTCGTTGATAGGAAATCCATACCAATGATAATATCGGTGGACAGTTTCGGAATAACGAAAAGATTAGCAGTCAACTGATGTACCTGACATTCGAATTCTAAACGTGTCTGTTGAGATATTTCTATGCTCTTTCCAAGTAATGCACCCCTGACCTTCGTCTTTTGTGTGGCAAGAGTCGGTGGATTCAGCACATTCTTACATGTCTTAAATACCTCTTCTGAGATCGCTGAAAGCTGGCTTCCACTCTCAATTATAGCGGCCACCGTTAAGTCACCTATTTTGATTTTGACTACTGAGTATATTTCTTTATTTTGTTGCTCTTCCTTTTCTTCGAGGAGTAACTCGGTGACATCCTCCTATTCGATAATGTTTATGTTACTGACTAGTTCCGAGGCTACGGACGTTTTGCAACTCCTGCCCGCGCTCCTGCCCGTTAAGGTGGGATGGACCAGGCTTCGGAGGGCGGACTTCGACATCTTCCTGGTTGTTATTTTGGTAACCATTATACCTGTTCCTTCCCGATTGCTGATTACCTCCCCAGGTCCTTTGTGATTTGCTATGTTGCACCGGAGAGTGTCGCTCTTCTTCCGTGTACCTTCTTTTCGAGCTGCCATTACTCTTATTTTGACTGTGGCCGTTGCAGTTCGGTGCTGGCCTACTATCCCACTGGGGTCCATTATTGCGACGGTTGTTATTTTGTTCATGCTGTCGGCGTTTCTCCCGCGGCTGTTCCTCTTGAAATGCGAATTCCAGTTCACGCAAAATACCCTTAAATACCTCAGTATCGCTACCACAACGACCGGCAAGTGATTGTTGATACGAGATGGGAAGTTTCATGTAGTATAATCTGATGATTTCCGCATCGCTACATGGGTTGTCTAGGTACTGGTTCCTTTTTGTCATATTTTCAAAAAATTTGACCGGACTCCGGTACCCTGCCCCTTACATATCTCTGGACATCATAATTTCTTGTTTGATCCTTTCTTGGGTTTCTTTATACCAATACTTGCCCAAGAAGGCATTCCTGAATTCTTCGAACGAGACACTCGTCTTTGCTACATTTCTCATGTACTCAGAGGTCGCGCCCTCCATATGAGAGCACACGAAATCTAGCTGGTACATCAATGACCAGTGTGGAGGCAAAGATAACTCGAATTTTCCCATAAAAGTTTTTGGATGCAAGCTATTACCTTCGTCCTTGTAGTGATGGAACTTTCGGACTGATACAAAATGCTTGTAGTCAAACCGATCATCATTCCAGTTATCATTTCACCCGTTCTTACGATTCGTATGAACTTCAGGACGTGGAATAATTCGTTCCGACACGCTATCGTCATCTCTCCCCCTATCTATTTTCGACAGTTGTTCGGTGCTTCCAGTCAGCCGACAACAGTTGTGCTCACTGGACTGCTGCGCGCTCTCCGTGTTTACCTCGTTCGTTGCCTCAGAGCTGTGAATCAAGGCGTGGCTCCCGTTGCTTATAGTGTCAACTTTGTCACACCGTGAAGCGGTTATCTGTGTTCCGGCAAGTGACGGTTCAGTCGACGCAGTAATTACACTCTTCTCCTTTCCTGATGTCTCTGTAATGAGACGTTTTACCTCGTCCTCTAAATTTCTTTTCAATATCGCCACCTCCTCTTTCAACATCTCGTTAGGCTCTATGTCCGGTTTGTTGCTTTTCTTCAACACGTTTTATCCGGCTTTGTAGCCTTGATAACATGACCTTTCCTACTTTTGCCGTGCTTTGCGTGGAGTCCCGAGTTTCTCTCGCTATTTTCCTTGCACCTTTCGCAATTAATTTGGCTTCATTTGCTGTTCGTTTGATGATGGCAATCTCTTTCTCTGTTTTGACGTCGAGTGTCTTTCCTCCTCTTTTAGTTCCCTATGAACTTCTGCGAGCCTATAGTTCAGCTCCGAATTCGCCTTTTTAATTTCGGCATTAAGGTTGGCGCTCTGCTCTAAGTTCACCGTTTGCATCTGTTGCAACAGGTCCGCAATGTTTTTGAGAGTAGCCGCATTTTGATCCTCGTTCTTTTCTGGTTGAAAATGCGACTCTTCTCCTCTTTTCTGAGGAACCCTTCGGTATCTAGACAAGTACCGTCTCCGCGCTCCAGTCGTATCACTTGTGAATGAATCGTTTGAAAATGGTCGGGCACCGTTTTGTTCCAACACACTCTGGCTTCTTAGGCTGGATCTTCCATACTTATGGATTAATCCTGTACTCCCTGCGTCCCCCGAGCCCTCAGTATCACTGCCTGAATCAACGTCCTTGCTATTCAGCGGACTAAACCAGTCGTGAGACGCAGTTTCAGGAAGTTGCAACTCGCGTTCGTCACGCTCGTCGCTAGAGCTTTCCCTAATATCACCCATGTTCTTCCGAGTAACAGTCTGATTATATTCTGCCGTTGTCTTGGCTTTTCTCGTCGTTATCATCTGCACTTTTATGTTACACGGAAACTCAAAACCCAGGTACCCCTTCCACTCAATAATTAGATAACGCAAAACATATATCAGCACACAAATTGATACACTGGGTGTGAGCAGTGACCCGACAAAGAGTTAATGAAGCATTTCCCCAAAAAGGCTAGTACCAATGATTGTGTTCTGTGTGCTCAGCATCGGCTGATTACGGCACTGCACTCCAACAAATCACAAATACACACATATACAATGCATAGGCAATGTCAATTTGAAAGGACAGCACACGAAGAAGACAATGTAACTTATTGTAACTAATGCTAACCGTTTTTTTTTTTCAATTACAAATGGCTAAGCAATGAATCACGTGGAAAAACTTACGTTTTCAAGACTACTTCCTAGCAGATCCAAAAGTATCGTATCCTGGCATGGGTCAGTCATATGTACTCGTAACACCACACCCGTCACTTATCTGGTTTTGGCGCGTGTTCACCCCAGCTAATTGACTAACAGATCAACAAAGAGTGCAAAACTGCCGCAATATCGGATAACACAAAAAAAGTAATAAGGCCCTGTGACTCCTGATTGAACTGCGGTGGCAGCGTTACCATTAATTGATTCAGAATTGATCACTTTTAATTAAAAAGGGGTGCACATTGATGTTATATTCAGCTATTGAACACCAGATGCAAATGTTGAACATAAAATTAACTAAGAAAGTGACTTGGGATTTCAACTACTTTATTGAAAACAGATGCAATCGATTAGCACAAATTTATTTTAACTCCCGACCTTCAATCATCACATTACAAGACTCTCCTATCAGGCTGTGGTAATAAATTGCGTTTACGTGGAGTAAAGCGCGATAAATCAAAATTAATTCCTATCGACCGACCCAGGTGTAATGCGAAGTGCGAAAAGAATTCCCCAATACACGGCCCATGAAACCATCGTGGAAACTTTGCTGACGTGATCCAACAAATTAATCAGCTGGAGCAGGTGCAATATCACCGAATTCAGCGTGGCGGGGTGGCGTCGTTGTGAGGATGTCGGCCGGCCTCGGGGTTGCTGCAGGGCTGCGCTCGTCTATTCACTCCTAGCTATCTTGTTCAGTACAGAGCTGAATCTCCAAGCTCAATCGTTCCATTTGCTAAGTCTTAAACTGCAGAGATGCTCACTCTTTCTCAGGCAAGCTGAGTAAAGAGCGCCACATCCGCACTCTAGGCAAGCTGGGAACGGAAGACCCCTACGGAGCACTTCTCCCAGTCCGCTCTTCACCTCGGTTTCCCCTCCAGCAAAATCACTTGCGTCAATTGCAGCGCAAGTCACGTAAATTATGTGTCGCTTCCCAGCGCCGACCAATGCCTGCTCTGGGAAGTGAAAAAATTCCCACAAAATTTCCCTTCCTCTCAACTTCTGCTGTTTAGCTCCTCCCAGGCCACCCATCAAGGTTAGCGTCTGCACAAAACACCAATTTTTCCAGAATTCTGACTCCCAGGAGAGTACTTCAAATTCCTAGGTCCTACGTTCCCATCAGAGGCCAGCGTATTTCATTCTGTCGCTCTTCACCTGATTTACTTCAGACTCTGCGGACCGTGAATTCAGTATGAAGTTGCTATAGTCACGAACGCGTATTTTGGCCTCTGCTGACTGCTCCACCATAGCTTTGCGCGGCTTTCTCTCATGTTTCACTGAAAACGGGATGTCAGACATTTATCAACAGGCGTACAAGTTCTCCGTCTGCTTTCCGTTACACCAGCATGGGGTCAACCACCCACTCACTGTCACTCATCTTAAGGCAACTGGAGGCCGCGCCCCGTTACCGTTTTCTCAGAGCTTCAGCCACCCTAAACTATCTATTGTCGCTTACCTTCACCGCCCCCCAGTCGGCCACGGTCAACTCTGAGTACTTCCCTGGAATAAACTAGCCTCCAGTAAATCAACGCGTTTCCACGAAGTTTTCATGTCATATGAATTACCTTAAAACCATCACCCAACATTAATTATTCCAATACGTCCATACTATACCCTCTACAAGATGCATTGTGCCTTGTCAGTCATTTTTGTTCAGCCCTACTGTTCGCTCAACGTGAGTTAGGTGATCTTTATTGACTTCATGTAAGGGGCATAGTTCTTGCCATCTTACAGTAGTTGTAGTTTTCACTGTTGTACAGTAAAACAGATGTGGCATGCATGTAGATTTGCACCAAGTATTTCGCTGCTGTGCTTGCAATTAATTAGATATTATTTTCAGTGCTATATTAATGTGTTTTCTTATTTTACTGTTCAAATTGTGCTTTTCTGTGTTACCGTGTGAAATATTGTGGCAATTATGGCGTGTGAAAAACGTAATACTGGGCTCCAAAGTAAACTGAGAAATGACAGTGAAGACGAGAGTAGTATGTTGGCGCCACCGTGTAATGTTTTAACTAATGTTCAACACAGTAATTTGGTAATTGTGCATAGGGAAATTAACCAGGCGGCAAATAATGCTGTAGACAGTGAAACAATTAGTGAACAGGGAAGAATTATGAATTAATCGGTCGGCAACAGCTCGCCTCAGGAATCCGAAATGACGGGGCACAGCTGGCCGGTGTGGCCTAGCGGTTCTAGGCGCTACAGTCTGGAGCCGCGCGACTGCTAGGGTCGCGGGTTCGAATCCTGCTTCGGGCATGGATGTGTGTGATGTCCTTAGTTAGGTTTAAGTAGTTCTAAGTTCTATGGGACTGATGACCTCAGACGTTAAGTCCCATAGTGCTCAGAGCCATTTGAACCATTTTGACAGGACACAATCTTGCAAATACTGTAGATTCAGGTTTTGCGTCCTCACCATTTTCTCAAATAAATCAAGACACATTTTCTGCTTTTCAAAATGCGTATACTGTCGGTTCATATGCACTGCCGAATAGCACTGAGGTACACGTTTCAATCACCAGTGCATTGTTATTACAATCAATGCAATAAATGGGGCAAAAGCTTCAAAAGTTAGACACAATGGAACAACACCAGAGACAAACACAGTAACAGTTAGACGCAATGGAACAAAATTAAAAACAGTCACAGCAACAACTGGAACAAAAACAGAAACAAATTAAAGAAACACTTCAACCAACACGTGAAAATATAACTACTGAGTTACATAACATCGAATCGAAATGTCAAAAAGTCTGTAATGACGAAAAAAACTAAATTTGTGAGCATTTCCTACCTATTTTTTGGCGGCATAAAAATGCATTACAGAATCACGAATCAGATATAAAAGAACTGCAAACTATTGTTCATGAAAATCACGAGACCTTGCGGGCTAAAATTGACTCAGTTGCATCTACCGATTCGGTTATGCAACTTGGAAAAACTCAGGAAAACTTAAAGGATATAAGACTCGCCGACATGATGACTTCGCCGGCCGCTGGTGGCCGAGCGGTTCTGGCGCTACAGTCTGGAACCGCGCGACCGCTACGGACGCAGTTTCGAATCCTGCCTCGGGCATGGATGTGTGTGTTGTCCTTAGGTTAGTTAGGTTTAAGTAGTTCTAAGTTCTAGGAGACTTATGACCTCAGCAGTTGAGTCCCATAGTGCTCAGAGCCATTTGAACCATTTGACATGATGATTTCGACTATAAGCTGTTCATTACTACACGTAAATTCAAAACATTTAAGAATGCTGGCAACGACATTCATCCACAAGCGTGGCTTCATTAATTCTCTCATTGTAACTACGTAGGCTTTCCCGGCGTAATAAGTCTTGAAAGTCTTTTCGGGTTTGCTGCCGGATCCTAAAATCAACTTGACTCGATATTTCGGCGATCCAACTGTTCGCCATCTTCAGGGAATGCTGCTTCTGCTGAAGAGTCCCGCTGAGAACTGACGCAAGATTGCAATTCGACGTCCTATATAGGCCACCGTTCAGTACACGGCGCATGCGCCGCCCATCACGGTTTCTGACTTCCAAAACAGGGAGGTGGCGCCGCCCTTAGTGAAAATTCTCTCATTGTTCTCCTCCCAACTGTTCATTAGAGCACAGATTAGAATTTACGTGTGGCTACTTAGAGAATAAACCAGCTGTAAGACTGTGATCGGTCATTCACGATTGTCACAGTGAAGGAGAATTTTATCATGCCTTCCTCTCAGCATATTGGTCTCAAGCTACACAAGACCGAGTAAAACATAGCATCGTAATGATGAAACATTTCGAACAATCTGAATTTTCCATCTTGTGAAATAGTTTGAAGACATGTTGCATAAGAATCAGTACTTGTCAAACCCATACAGCCCCTCAGAACTCATCCGCATTTGCTTAATCAAATTGCCTGAACATTTATGACATACTATTTTGGCAGGACGTTGCAATGGCAACATTGAAGCTTTTCAGGGATTCTTACAAGAGTTGGAAATTGACACTGACAATCGCGGGACGCGAAAACAAGAACACAACACTTACAGGTCACATGAATCACAATTCTGCTATGAGAGAAATAAGAAATGGACATGACAAGGCTCTTCTTACAACGCAAATCGCGACCAAAACAGACACCACCCGTATGACAACCGTTGGCAGAGTAGTAATAATTACAGAGAAAGATCACCTCTCCGCTGTAATAACTATGACAGAGACAATCAAATAAACAGACATGGGAACCAAAATAATTATTATCAAGGGAGACAGAATTACTTCAGACACAACAGTCCACCGCGCAGTTACGACTCAGGGAGAAATTCTGCACCACGTGACCGACAAGAGAGAAACTGTGGAATCTACGGACATGTCGACAGACGATATAATCGTAACAATAGACCTGAATTTCATCAGAACTGGCGGGATTCAAACAGGGCACGGCCCTCTCGACAATGTGAATTTGTAGAAGTGAGATCTCCAAATCCCAGTAACGACGTGTGACAACAAAGGTAATAGACAATGACTCGCACCGCAGGCAGCCTAGTGCGTCGGCTCGGCTTGAGAAAAATAACATAAGCTAACCTTGAGAAAAATTCCAGTATTCTTTAGCGACGTACACCATATGAGAATTGCGTTGAAGTTGAAACTCTGCGTACTGGGAAGAGTAAAGGTTTACTCCGTATATCACATCTAAAACCCTTTATTGAAAGTTAATCTGCTTTTTAACTTAGTCTTTGCTATAAAATTTTTCACTTCACATTACTGGTATGCTTTGTTACACTTAGAAACTGTTAACATGCAACAATGTTTTGAAGTTAACTATCCAGCCTAGAACCTAGGGAACATATTTAGACAGTAATTACAAATGCATTGTTATAGTGAACAGACGACACAGTGTTATTGTGAGTGTACGTCTTGCTTGTTAGTTGCACGATTACATAACGACTATAAGACTCACATACTTAGAACATATACCGGCACTGCTAACGAGATTTTAATGCAACATTTTGGTATACTTGAAAATA
This sequence comes from Schistocerca piceifrons, assembly GCF_021461385.2. Taxonomy (NCBI): domain Eukaryota; kingdom Metazoa; phylum Arthropoda; class Insecta; order Orthoptera; family Acrididae; genus Schistocerca; species Schistocerca piceifrons. The sequence continues at coordinate 746,644,976 of NC_060141.1, forward strand.
CATTATGGATTTAAAGTGCTTTCTGAGATATACCAGATGACACAGGGGTTAGTTTATTTAACAGCTACACGATTATCATGACGCTACTAATGAGTGACACAATTTACATTGTTGGTTTTGCATTGTATGTGTTTCATATCGGCACAGTTTTTCTGAATTGTTCTGGAAAGCAAAATATGTTTTAGTAGTAACTTTTGTAGTATAGGTACAATAAGACAGCCTTTTTCGTAGCACAACAATACATTACAGTATAGTACTTTCTTGATCATGGTACTGTACGTAATAACTGCGATATCTATACGCACAGCATTTCGCTTTTGTTTATTACGATGTAAGTACATGGACTACTACAGAATTTTGCTTACAGACGACGATAATTACGACACTTGGCACATTTTTTTACCCTTAAGTAATGACAGAGATTATCTTACAATAAGACACAGTTTAGCGCTACAGTACGCGTATTTGAGTGATTAATTTTGTACTTAAAACATTTATTTTTAAAGATTTTTGAATTACAAAGATACAAAGGTTTTCCGTGATATATTTCATTCCATTGTTGTAATCTGTAACACCTGAGGGTATAATTACATTAATCCTCAGGGGGGTACACGGTTACTTTGTTTAACATGTGTTTGGCAAGCACAAGGAGCCCTAGCTAATATGGTATTTGCTTATACAACTTTACACATTGGTACCATATTTCTCTAACACATAAATTACACAGCTATATGATCATTTAACTGAGAGAGACAAACATTTATTTTACTACATCAGTGACAGATGTTCATGTAATTACACAGTTGGATAACTTCAACTTATGAAATTGTATTTTGTCTGTACTTTGTGAACTGTTCATATTTTTTCGGAACCATTGTGATACTATGAGAGCTTTGAATGATGTATTAGGTATGGGATCATGATTTTTAAAGTACGTTTGAAGTAGATGACACTATTGAAATGAGCAGAGAATTTTTTTTTTTTAGGTTTTGAAATTATTGCGGAAAACTACGGCGTTTTTGAGGTTTGGCTGAGGTTTTATGATATTATTACGATGACGATGTGTATTATGTTGCTGAGGTATGTTTATGATCAATAAGATGATGCTATCGTATATGAAGAATGTGATTATGTGTTTATATGTATATGAATAATGAATAGAAGTTAGGGACTCTGGTTTGTGAAAAAGGATGTTGGAAACCAAGAATCGTACTTTAAGAGTTATGACTTGTGTGTCAATGCGTGAATGTATCACAACACTGCTATTCATAAGATTTCGTTTCTACGCATTTCTATGTAATTTTTCGATCTGTGAATTCTTTTTATATGAGACTCACTGTAGTGCAAACTGTTGTAATAAATATTTCAGTAAGAAAGCTAAGTGACCTGGACGTAATGCGTTATGGGCGCCCAGCTATGCGCCAGTCGCCTGGAGAAAAAGCCATTAGGTGAAAAAAAAAGAGGCCATTAACTTTGCTATTGACATTCCTTTGTAGAAAGCATCGCAAATATGCCACGCTATTACTTGGAAACATATGATTATACTGTGGAGAGCGTACTTTGTGCTACTTACTGAAATGCTTATGAATTGATGGGAAATATTCTCACATCTGCACACCTGATTATGACAAGTGTCTTTCTACGAGAGTTGAAAGAATTTCTACTGACTTATGAAATGCCACATGGCTAGTGAATGATGCTTCATGCTTTGCTTTGTATATATATTTGACTATTTTGTTTAATATCTAGTTTCTAGCTGCACTGCAGCATCGGTTAAAATAAAATTTAATAGATGTACTAATATAAATGTTTTCTGTCTACAGATCCATTAAACTATAATTTTATGATCTACTTTCTTTAAAAAAAGGGAACACAAATAGACATTTCGTTTCACAAGAATTGCATTAATAATTTTTTAACGATCTGGTAACTTGTCTGCTAGAGTAAGTTATCGTGATCCATCACTCTAGTGTTAAGATGTGACATAGGTATTAGACATGGCCATCTTTACTGTAATATTTTTCAGCTTAAGCTTTGTCATGTTTAGGTATAAGTTATAGCATTTGTTGCTCCTGTTTGCTAGGCATAGTGCTACTAAATTTCACTTTGTATTACTCTGTTAAGCCAGTTTTACAACTAATTTATTTTTCTTGTTGCTGAACATTGGCTTATATTAGTTGTAATGTTGCATTTGCTTTGCTAATTTATATTTATTGCTACTAGCTTTGCCAATTTGCATTTTTTTGTCATTGCTGTTTGTGTTAATTGCTTTGTGCTGTTGCATTGCCTCGTCCCTTAGTTTATGCATCTGAGCTCAGTAGATTTAAGTTAGCTTATGGGGGGTAGGCTATGTAACAGAATGAGTTGTGATGAATTGGAAGAAATGCATTGAGAAGTTATATGAAAAAGATCTGGGCCAAAATGAGTAGTGTACAATGAAGAATAATTATTTTGAAAGAGGATACGAACAAAACAGTAGGGTTTAGGGACAACAGGTGTAGATAGGACTTTTTGGGAATAATTATTAATGAAGGGACATCTCCAAGAAGTACAGAAAGTTTTGTTTGCAAAATACTGCAGTAAAACAATCCCTGTCCTTTCCTTTTGTGTTATTCCGCTATGTGTTTGTGTACCCTTGTGTATTTGTGTTCTTCCTGTTTTTATGTGTTTATCTGATAAGAGTTATGTTGTAGAATTTTTCTAATACTATATTATTTACTTTGTAAAGATGTTTAGACATTATTAATTCTGTTCTGTTTCAATGCTCATGCGTGAAATTAATGTTTCGAAAACTATTCTCATTATTTATTTACTTATGTTATAATTCCTGTAACACTGATGTACATGTTTATTTCTATTCTTTTGTAAAGCCTGTATTGCTACAAATGTTATCTGTATTATTATGTTTTTAATGATGTTTTCTGTACCTTTGTGATTGTGTTCTCATGTTATAAAATTGTAATTGACACCAGTTCATCAAATTAAGTAACTTGTAAGTATTCATTTCAGTGCACACATTTCCGTTTGTCACAATATATGCACAATATGTGAGAAGTTACGACTGTTATTGTTTGCACGCGTGTTAATAATTCAGCAAGGGACTGGTTAACAGCATTGCTGTTTCTAAGGACAATTCCAAAAACTTTGTGAGTGCACAAGCGGTGGTTTATGGACTTGCTGTATTGTCCGCAAGACTCTTCGATTGTGATTGTGCACCTGCACAGTCGCAACAGATGGCTGCTGGCCGTCTCTACAAAGACTGCAGTGGGTCTGTACTTTTGATGGCCCACCAATACCGTACTCTCTACCAGGACTACAATGGGTCTGCTCTGTGATGACCTACCTACCAATATTCTTTAACTTCTACTGACTCTGCTGTCGGTTTGCTCTGTTGTGGATCATTACCTGTCTCCATGTCAAGAGTCAGCAATATCTTTCTGTTGGAAGGACTACACTACGTCTTCAAGACTGCATGGTAACCCACTAATTGCGTGTGCATTTTCTTTTACTGCTCAGACTTTGCGCATAAAGTTGTAATTAATTCTGTGATGAATGATCAGGACTGTCTTTATGGACTGTGAGAAAATTTTAGCTTTTGAACAACATTGTATCGATAAGTGTGTGCATTTGATATATTTGTTAGTGTCAATATAAAAAAAATTTTAACAAATATGTATTGGCCAGGGCCCAAAACAATTTGCAAAATTTTTTGTGGGGAGCACGGGGGCTATGTAAGTAGGCTGTTTAGATTTTTATACTGGTAACGCCACGTAGCGCTCTGTATGAAAATCACTGACTGTGCTGTGTGCAGCCTGTGGCTGTTTGGCATTGTTGTAATATTCGCTGTTGTAGTGTTGGGCAGTTGAATGTGAACAGCGTGTAGCGTTGCGCAGTTGGAGGTGAGCCGCCAGCAGTGGTGGATGTGGGGAGAGAGATGACGGAGTTTTGAGAGCGGACGATCTGGACGTGTGTCCATCAGACACAGTAAATTTGTAAGACTGGATGTCATGAACTGATTATATATATATATATATATTGACTTTTGAATATTATTAAGGTAAATACATTGTTTGTTCTCTATCAAAATCTTTCATTTGGTAACTATGCCTATCAGTAGTTAGTGACTTCAGCACTTAGAATCTTTTGTTTAGCTGGCAGTATTGGCGCTCGCTGTATTGCAGTAGTTCGAGTAACGAAGATTTTTGTGAGGTAAGTGATTCATGAATGGTATAGCTTATTGTTAGTCAGGGCCATTCCTTTGTAGGGATTATTGAAAGTAAAGAGAGAAATGTCTGTGCACGTTCGGTTTTGTTCAGCTGTTTAAAAATCAAATAACGTAAGGGGTTTACCAGCACAGTAATTCATAAATTTTTCTAAGGGGAGGTTTCAGGTGCAGGCTCTGGTCGTTGACCCTGAACGTAGAAAAATGTAACATAACGCGCATACATAGGAAAACAAATCCATCACTGTACAGCTATACCATTGATGACAAACAGCTGGAGACGGGGTCTGCAGTAAGATATCCAGGCGTATCTATCCAGAGTGACCTTAAGTGGAATGACCACATAAAACAGATATTGGGAAAATCAGACACCAGACTCAGATTCATCGGAAGAATCTTAAGGAAATGTAATTCAACCACGAAAGAAGTGGCTTATAAGGCAATTGTTCGCCTAATTCTTGAGCATTGTTCATCCATCTGCGATCCCTATCACGTAGGACTGACAGAGGAGATAGAGAAGATCCAACGAAGAACGGCGCGTTTCGTCACAGGTTCGTTTAGCTGGCGGGAGAGCGTTACGGAGATGCTTAACAAACTGCACTGGCAGATGTTAGAAGAGAGGTGTTGTGCATCACGGAGAGATTTACTGTTGAAGTTTCGACACAGCACTTTTCAGGAGGAGTCGGACAACATATTACTTCCCCCACATACATCTCCCATATTGATAACGAGGAGAAAATTCGAGAAATTAGAGCCAATAAGAGGCTTACCGACAATCGTTCTTCCCACGCATCATTAGCCACTATTCGTGAGTGGAACAGGGCTGGAGGGATCAGATAGTGGTACCGAAGTACCCTCCGCCACACACCATTAGGTGGCTTGCGGAGTATTGATGCAGATGTAGATGGGTACTTCCGTAACCAAGGCCGAAGCGTTTGGTATTTCAAAAGGCACCTATCAAAGATTTACACAGCATACTGGGAAAGTGGAAAAACATCATTCGCATAGTCACGATGCGGATCAAACCGTCTGTTGAACAGCTGTGACATGAAGTCATTGAGACACCCTGCAAATCCCACAGGACAGGACAGATAGTATAAATAGTGGAAAGGGGCCAAAATAAGGGCTGTCATTACACTCAAACATACAACTTTGTTATTTCATCAAACATTGCGAGATCCCAAAATTTTTTTTAACACACAGCTTTAATCCTTGGGACTTAATTACCGGCTGAAACCCACTTTAATTTTAAAACGGCTGAAGGCCAATAACTTAAAACGCAAGCATAATCAGAAATTTAACGGGCAAGCCTTATCTTAAAACAGTTCTTTAGTTAGGCTGAAGTGAACAAGTTAAATTCAAATGGGCTGAATGCTCCATAACATTAATTTTTAAAAAATACCAAAGCCCTTACTTGAAACTGTTCTTTAATTTAGGCTGAAGGCCTTAAGAGCAAAAGAACAAACTCAGAATCGGCTGAAGACCTAAGACTTAAAATTCAACAACATTAAAAGTTTTAAAATGCCAAAGGGCTTACGTGAAACATTACCTTAAAGTAGGCTGAAAGCCTTAAAAGCAAAACAATAAATTTAAAAAAAAATAGGGTAGTACACCCAAGGGCACTCAGAAGTTCCGAGGGTCGGCCTGGAATTCAAACCCTAACGCTCGCTTAGGTGAGACAGGGAGTCGACACAACCATTTTCAATCCTCTGGGAGCCCAGTCTGTCAACAGACCAATGATCGACATCAGTTCCTCTCCACACTTGCACCAAAACTCAAACGATGCTAACAGCAGAGACTGGAACAACAACCAGAACGGATCGCAGACAACCTACAAGCGATGGACGACCCAAATACACGTCGTCTAATCAGACGACCGAGAAAACGGCCAAGCAAGGTCGTTACCACTCAAACGTGTGTGTCGGCAATCGCCGGGCGAGTGATGGCTATCCTGTCCTTCCTCGCTACTCCACTTCAACCGACCAATTCAGAGCCAGTACGCCGACAATCTTTAAATAACTTGTCAGTCGAACCGCATAAACTACACACAGTTTCACGAAGACTTGCACGAAGAACTAGACAACGCTAAAGGCGGTGACTAGGCAAAACAAGGACGAATCACGAGTTGGCACACACAGCCAACCCATAAGCGATCGCCGTCCAAATAGACGTCGTCGGACAAGACGACCGACCGTATCAACCAAGTCGTGCCCACTCAAATCATGCGAGTCGGCAATCGTCTTGCGAGTGCTGGCTATCCGCGCCTCCCTGGCGCTGCATGCCCCACTGGTGCTACGTCGCGACTGCGCCAACCGACCAACTGCTACACATCAGCACGGAGACAGCACTAAAATAACTGGGCAGTCGACATCACCAGCTACACACAATTTCATAAACACTAGGACGAAGATCGCGATCAATGCTAAAAGCAGTAACTGTACAATCACAAGGACGAACCACGAATTGAGACACATACCGCCGACCCATAAGCGATCGGCCAGGAAATCGTTCGGTAAGACGGCCAACCGACGATCAATCAAGACCGTCCCGAGCCACGTGTCCCGGCAACGGTCGGGCGAGTCATGGCTATCCCAACCTCACTGCCGCTCCAACCCGACCGAACTTCTGCCGCGTCCCAACTGTTCGACTGCCAGGTACGAGCTCCACTGCTGGCGCGTTTTAACTGACTTCATTGCCCGGTCCGAACTGCACAGCTGGCGCGTTCCAAATTGTTGGATGACACACGACAACCAGGAAGTAATAGCAGTCCCAAAGATAATATGGCAGGGCCTATATCGATAAGCGCTGCTGCTGCCACTCACGGGCAGGCAAGGCAGCAATTCAGTGACACCAGTATATGAAAATTAACATAACGAGGCGGCAGTACGGTAAAAAAATGGCTCTGAGTACTATGGGACTTAACTTCTGAGGTCATCAGTCCCCTAGAACTTAGAACTACTTAAACCTAACTATCCTAAGGACATGACACACATCCATGTCCGATGCAGGATTCGAACCTGCGACCGTAGCGGTCGCGCAGTTCCAGACTGGAGCGCCTAGAACCGCTCGGCCACTCCGGCCGGCAGTACGGTAAAAACAGGATGTAAAATAACAGATGGCACGAAGACGAGCCACGCGCGGCTCAGTCATCGACGAGCATTATGATGAAAAATAAAAAGCCGATAGGTGTAAAAGTCACTGCGGAATTGTATGTTGCACTCATGAACGCTGTCGGCACAAAAAGGAGGTGAACGTAGCTCTATAAGTAGGAAATTGCAGGGGTAGCTAGAAATCCAAAATCACTCATCAGTGATGGAAATGCCCGCAACAGGGAAACGTAGTGCCAAAGCTATAAAACCTGGAGTATGGAGCAACCAAAGAAAATTATTTGCTGGGATGAGTCTCTGTTTCGCAGTTTCAGCTTCATTCGACTTTACATTCCAAGAGTGAAACATCGCGGGAATTCTGTGATGATTTGGCCAGCCATATCTGTGGTATTCCATGGGCCCCACGGTTACTCTTCAAGGTCGAATTACTGCCGAACAATTATGTGACTGTTCTGGCTGATCAGGTCCATCCCTTGGTACAATGATGGTTCTTCAGTGGTGATTCCGTGTTCCGAGACGATAGGGGTCCTGTCCTTTTCACACAGCTTCGTCCAGGGCGGGTTTCGTGACCACGAGGATGAATTGTCGCCACGTTGTGCTCTACTTCGGAGAGGAGGATTCATGATCGCCATGCACCTTCATCTTGGTTACCAGAACTGGCCGCTATTTTGCACGAAGAATGGTATAAATTCCCTTGAAAACCATGAGGGGTTTTTTCATTCCGAGATGACTAGACGTTTTGAATTTCAACGGTTTTCCTACGTAATATCAGCTGTGTTTATGTGTTGTTCGCACGATTATATGACGCCTCATATTCTCATGGAATTGCGTAAAGCAATACACTTACAAATATCAGGTTCTATATATAAAACGTAAAAGTCTAATCCGTATGCGATTTTTGTACTATCACCAGCAGACACATTTCTTACGTCTTCAATTTTTTGATGGGCATACTTCTATCCCTGTCTTCAGTACTGTTCGTGCCCTCTGAGACGCCCACAAGTACAATTAAACTTATTACCTGATGTCTTAACACATGTCCTCTTGTCCTGCCCCTTCTTGCAGTCTGTGCTTTCCATGTATTCATTTTATACGCGATTCCACGAAGAACCTCCTCATTTCATATACTATCAGCCAAGTTAAGTTTCAGTATCCTTCTGTAACACCATACCCCCTCAAACTTTTCGATATTGTTCTTTTACGGTTGTACCCCGCGCGTTACTATGAAGTTGGTCAGCGTATGTACAGAAGTAAGGACTGTCAATGTTATGTCATCGCCGTATTATTCAGAGGAGTGAACGTCTTCGTATTCAGCAACACGAAAGTATTGTGAAACATATTAAAAGCCACTGTGCATAATGACAGCATGCATACTGCGACACTAGAACTTTGTTACTGTCAGTTGGTTCAAATGGCTTTGAGCACTATGGGACTTAACATCTGAGGTCATCAGTCCTCTAGAACTTGGAACTACTTAAACCTAACTAACCTAAGGACACCACACATATCCATACCCGAGGCAGGATTCGAACCTGCGGCCGTAGCAGTCGCGCGGTTCCGAATTGAAGCGCCTAGAACCGCTCGGCCACCACAGTCAGTTGGTTCGCTCCATATTTACCAGCATCATCCCTAACAAGATTTTCATTTTCGTATAATATTTAGAGATGATCAGACCCACCAGACGAGTGGAACATTTGGACAGGCTCATATTCGCATCTATAACTTAACATTTTCTACGGTGCTCTTTTAACAACCGAAACGCCTTGCATTTGGTATAACAAATTGCAGCGAATAGAGCATCGGCTACACCTTTAACGCATCTTAATTTGGACAGACTCATATTTGCATCTATAGCTTAGCTTTTAGTATGGTGCCCTTTTTCTGGGCGGGAAGGAGCGCCTGGTCCCTGGCACGAAACCGCCCGGCGGATTTGTGTCGAGGTCCGGTGAACTGGCCAGTCTGTGGATGGTTTTTAGGCGGTTTTCCACCTGCCTCGGCGAATGCTGGCTGGTTTCCCTTATTCCGCCTTAGTTACTTTGTGTCTGCGATTGCTGTGCAAACAAATTCTCCACGTACACGTACACCACCAGTACTCTACCACGCAAACATAGGGGTTACACTCGTCCTGTGTGAGACCTTCCCTGGGGGGTCCACCGGGGGCCGAACCGCATAGTAACCCTGGGTTCGGTGTGGGGCGGCGGAGGGTTGAAGTGGACAGCGGTAGTCGTCGTGGGGTTGTGGACCACTGCGGCTGTGGCGGGGAAGGAACCTCTCCGTCGTTTCTAGGTCCCCGGTTAAGATACAATACAATGGTGCCCTTTTAACAATCGAAACGCATTGCATTTGGTATAACAAACTGCAAAGAATCGGCATGGGTTACACCTTTAATACATCGCTGCTTTGAAACGGCATATTTTTTTCCCAGCACACACTTTCCAGTATCGCAATTTACGAAATGCGGCACTTCAACTTCAGCAAGATGCTTTCTGTTTGGATACGTGCTCCATTGGTGGACGTAGCAAGCTACCTCGCATCACGTAGAGTCACGCAATGAGTATTCGACAGCCATCCTTTTGCTGCTCGCGTCAGCTCAGGATTGCCAACAACGCGGCGCTGCGTCACGCATCGCTTTGCTCGTCAGCGACCGCAGCGGCGCTCCTGGCTTTCCATCGCATTTTCCGCATTTGAGCCGACAGTGGCGGCGAGCGCCATTGCCAGCTGGTGCCACTCAGGCCGCAGAGAACGCGGGAAGGCGGCGTCACAAATCACCTGTTGGCGCACCAATCAGCATCAAGTGGCGCCCACTGAAGGCGAACGGCCCTCCGTTAGGATTCGAATGCTGACACCCGGAGAAAGGGGCGGACTGTGTTGGTCGGTGAAAAGGGGGGGGGGGGGGGGGTAGAGGATAGTTGCGCGGCAGGGTGTGTGCCCACTGCTTACGGCCTGGGGCGCGCCGGCCGTGGGTAATTTAATTAGGCGCTGCCACGCGCAGGCGCATAACTCTCGCCCGCTCTTTGTGCCAGCCACGTCTTTCAGGGCGCCTTCCCTTCCCTCCCTCCCCGCCCCACACCCTTTCGACCCGCTGGCGCCAGTCTTTATAGAGAGCCACGCATTGTGGCCAGAGCTCGTTGTTCCGAGATGGCAGGACGCCTTTCCCGGCCTCGCAGTCACGTAGCGTGTCCTGAAAGAAAAAAGAAGTGTTTTTGTAATACGAGACAGGTCAAAGTCACGTTACGCGTCTCCGCCGCATGTGAGTATGGTAGCGCTTAACTCAGCAATACTCTTTTGCATATAAACTTCCGCTATGAAATTAGATGGGAGCAGTTTTCCGCCTCCATTGTCTTCCACATTGTTGTTGTTGTGGTCCTCAGTCCAGAGACTGGTTTGGTGCAGCTCTCCACGCTACCCTATCCTCTACTTCGATCGCCGTCAGTTATTTTGCTCCGCAAATAGCAAAACTTTCCTAATCTAATCCCCTCAACATCAGATTTTTGAAATTTATGAAAACATAGCGATCTTAAAAGTAGTTAAAATTAAAATTTAAAACAGTCTTCATGGCAATCTTGTTAAAATATTTAAAAAACAAAAATAAAAACTGAGCGAATCGCACAATATTCAGGATTTGTGCGGCATCCCGATGTGACTCCGGTGCGATGTTTGACTGCACACTCTCCGTCAAGGATCCGGTGGAACACGTCTGACAACTACAAAGAAATTCAGCCGTATAGTACACCGAGCATAGCGTAATTTCATCAAATCTGAGAACTGTTATGCCGGAACAAGATATGGACTCCCTGCTACGTTCTAGCAAATCAGCGTCCCCTGGCATTAACACCAAACCAAAAATGGCAGCGTTCGCAGTGACCAGGAAGCGAGGACTGCTTATGAAATGCGTCGCATCGTTTTGTGCGATGAACTGTCGTTCCGTCCTACAACCAGATGAGCATCGCCGACGAGTATAGGTCCCATTGTTCCAATTATCGAGAGGCAGATTGCTGTTACTACCGATACCATGGTGTGGGGTATCTACACAGCCCGTAGTCACTGAGCGCTATGTCACCGACATCCTGCGTCCTGAGCCAACTTTCAATAGGCAAATGATCCTCCACACATAGCACGTGATTCTACGAAGTCTCCATGATGTTTAGGCACTTCTGAGGCCAGCAGGGTCTTCAGATCTGGTCCCCACAGAACATGACAGGAACTATCTCGGACATCAACTGTGTCGCAGTGCCACCGTTCAGAATACCAAGAACGAATTAGAACAGTTCTGGGCCAACTTTCCTCGGGAGAGAATGCGACTGCTTCGATACAGTTCCCAACTGAATCACCGCAAGCAGCCGTGTGCAACATCATACTGACATATGAGCTTTGTAAATTAGATGGTCATTGAAATAACACCACACACCGCGAAGCTCTAATTAGTTTCATCCTGCTCTTTTGGATGCTTCACGGTTTTTGTCAGACAGTGTGCTTTACTAGTAGCGTTTACATTTTTACGTTCCTTGGATAATTTTCGGAAAATAAAGTGCCGTGTAGACGGTAAAAATGGCAACGACTTCTAGGAAGTTAATTGCTGTGTTTAGCATAGGCCGCTCACCAGTTGCTCGCTTGATGTCTAGCCCACGTGGACCCACCTGCCGACTGGGCAACTGCAGAGAGAGTTCCAGCCAGAAAAAGTCGGATGTTGCCAGTCTGGCAGTATCTACTGTCAACGACAAAACCGACAAGGTTCTCTAGTCCAAATGTACCATTATTCTTCATTAATTAAAGCCAAATAGAGGCGTATTACTGTTAATAATGTAATTGAACTATAAAGTTCCAGTTAAGAAACTGTGAAGCCAAGGTATTTTTATTCATTTTGGCTTTCGGCATCAATGACCACACAGCCTGCAGTTGTTACCTTTGTCCAAGTTAAAAGAATTGTAAATTTGGCAATAGAACAATAATGCAAGTTTTAAGTAAAAAGACATGTTCTGAACGTAAGATAAAGGCACAAAATTATGACCTAGTTTTGGAACCGGGCTGATTCCGTATGAGGACGACATACAGAGCAATGTATATTCTAAGCTGGATACAGCCTCATTTAAATAGTCCGCGAGCAAATTGTACTTATGTACATCAAACTGGTAAAGAAAGCAATTACACTTGTGAGGAGCGGCTAAATACCTGTGTAGGACCACTTGAGCGGCCGTATACTTGGTACACGACAATGTGACGTGGTTCAGATCTGCCACTGCCGTTGGATCCTTATCGCAGAGCCCAGAAGCGATATTTTTAATCGCTGTAAGTGCGCTGGTAATACCCATATCCCACCCTTATGCGAACGATTGAATCACATTACGGCTACGAAGTTTCACCGAGGTGAACCATTGCCGAGAAGAGACGTCCATTGTATCGCCGCCAGGTAGCCGCCCTAATAGTGCTGGGACGTGTGCCATTCACAGTTCAGTTGTGATGAGGAGCTTTCTGAATCGTCGATTTGGGATCCGGGCAAAGGATGGGCGTTGGACGTAACTGTCTTTCCGTAATTACTCTTTTGTTAAGGCGGTCAACAGTTTCATTACATAGAACACCATGGTACGAACTCCACTGGTAACGTCACCAAAGGATAGATATCGAGTGGGGCAGGAAGCAAATTAAAAAGCCTTCCACTAACGAAAAATTCAACAGGGCCACAGGTTTTCCTGAATGTAGGCGGTGACGGCTGAAAGAGACAAGAGTTCTTCTCACTTGCACACACCCACAGCCATTGCCCACAGCGTTCACAAAGGCTACTTAGTGCTAAGCGAAATGACGATAACCGCGCAAGCACACTTCGACTTTATGTAGCGTGAATTACTATTTTGCAAACCTGAAATGAAGAGAAGTGAATCGACGTGGCACAACAGAAGGAAGTTGGAATTTAGGCTATAGATGTGGAGGTTCTCTGCAGAATCGATGAGGACAAGAACATGAGGGAAACATCCACAAGAAGAAGGGACAGTGTTGCAGGACATGAGTCAAGATATCGAGTAATAGCTTCCGTGGTATTTGAGGGGAAAGCTGTTAGGAAAGACAGAGACTGGAATGAATCCTGCGCATAACTGAGGATTACGTTGAAAGGTGGCTACACTGAGCCACTGCGCCAGAGATTGCGCCAAAGAGTATTATTAAGCCGCCTCCACAGTGCTTGTTGAGAGCTCGTGGAAGACAGTGCTAGGAGAGAACTCGTAGTAGTCAGTGCCTGTTAAGAACTCGTAGCAGTCAGTGCCTGTCGAGGTCTCGTGGTAGTCTGTGCTGAGATGTTGTAACAGAGAGTGTTTGTTGAGATGTGCTATTAGGCAGTGCTTGCTGAGATGTGATATTGGAGAGTTCTGGTTGAGATATAATGTAAGGATTAGAATGATTTTCATCAATATAAATGAGGTTACTAACTCCGTTTGTTTTTAATTTCAGTATCCTAAATAATGCGTCATTACAGGTTCAGTCAACAAAGCATCTGGCGTGTGTTCTTGTATTAGAGTGTAATTCTGCTTTCCTTATTCAATTATCGTATTTCTAATTTTCTTTTATCACGTCAGTATAATTGGTATTTAAAAATTCTTGTCTTGTTGAAGAAGAACCGTGCCAGATGTGTACGTTGAGTCACACTCCCACACACAGAACAATTACATTTGTGCTTGGGTTTTGTAGGTTTTATAGTTGCTGGGGACTTAATTAATTAATTGTGTTAACGAAAAATTTCATTTCATTCTTGTTGTTGTTCTTTGCAGTCAGATAGCGTAATAATACTAGTCAGGGCCAACCGATTACGAGACACAGCGTAATCGGACATACAGCTACGAAAAAATAAAAAATATTTTCAATCATATTTAATTAAGCCCCCATGCAACGTTGCTAGTGGTACTCCAAGTCGAAAGAGTAGGCGGAGTTGAGGAATTCATGGACGGCCTCATCAAACCAGTCAGATTACTTATTACAAAAAATAGTACATTAAACCGATGTAGTACGCATTAATGTAAAGAAGCTATTATGATGACACTGAAACATTTTATTCGTTTTACTGTTATTCTTGTATGCTAGAGAACAGTTGTACGTTAGAAGCGGGAGCAACAGTAAATTATATTTGGGGAAGCCATGGATCCGTGCTTCGATCAGATGTTAAACAGCTTAGGTGAAAGGAAGCGTCCTTGCTTGGCTCCTCTTCTTACTCCTACTCCCTCTGCTAGTTCTGCACTAACTCTGACTTTTTGCTTAAGGTGTAACTCCTTCGCCAGTAGTCGGCCGCTGTAGCCGAGCGGTTCTAGACGCTTCAGTCCGGAACCGCGCTGCTGCTACTGTCGCAGGTTCAAATCCTGCCTCGTGCATGGATGTGTGTGATGTCCTTAAGTTAGTTAGGTTTAAGTAGTTCAAAGTCTAGGGGGCTGATGACCACAGATGTTAAGTCTTATAGTACTTAGAGCCAATTGACCCTTCACCAGTTTTCTTTCTCTCCATTCGATGCCGAGTTTGCTTAAGATAAGCATCGATCTGCTTCACCTCTTTCTAGCGACGGCTTTTTCACAAATCAATAAAAGCTGCATGTACCTCTCTCCTAAGACGTCTCTCGCACCTACCTCTTTTCTGAAGCCATACTGCTCTTCTCCGAGGCCGATATTCAGCTTGCTGCACATACTTCTACACACCGCTCTCAGTAAAAGCTTGGCGGCATGTTACTTGAATTTTCTTGTTATGCTTCTTTTGGAGTGGTACCAAGATCGATCCAAGGAGTCCATAGGCCACTGTACCTTTCCATATATTTCCCTGCGCATTCCCAACAGCACTTTCCTTTCCTTTCACATATTTACATGCATTTAAGTAAATGAAACAGATGTTACAGGCCAAGTTGTGTAGGGCGCCTCCAGGCACGTTTTCGCTGGTCATGGTGACTCATCTCGGGGTGGGACTCATCACTGAAGACAGTTCTACTCCAGTCAATGAGATTCCAGGCCGAAGACATGTCTGGAGGCGCCACGGACAGTGGTGGGGTACGAGTCAGACTGTCGTCCGCCATACGGCACCCAGCCAGGAGTGGCGGTCTGGGCAGCCATTTCTTTTGATAGCAGGACGCCTTTGGTTGTCTTCTGCGCCACCTTTACAGCACAGCGGTACGTGGGTGATACTCTACGCCCTGTTCTGTTGCCCTTCGTGGCAAGCCCTCCTGGGCGTACATTTCCGCAAGATAATGTCCGCCCGCACACGGCGAAAGTTTCTACTGCTTGCCTTCGTGCTTGTTAAACCCTACCTTGGTCAGTAAGGTCGTCGAATCTCTCCCCAGTTGACAGCGTTTGGAGCATTACAGGCAGGAGGACCCTCCAACCATCTCTGGATTTTTACAATCTAAAGCGCCAACTGCCAGAATTTTGCAAGATACCCCTCAGGGAAACATCCAACAACTCTATCAATCAGTGCCAAGCCGAATAATTGCTTGGATAATGGACAAATGTGGACCGTTGCATTATTTACTTGCTCAATTTGTGAAGCTCTACCTCTTTAATAAATCATCTAATTTTCCAGAAATTGCGATCATTCGTTTATCTGTATATGCACATTAAATTTACCGATTTCCATTTCATTCGGATAATTTCCTCGTCGTGCGTCAGTATTTCTTTTTGGCTCAGAATATACTACTTGATTACCAACTCTACTTTGCAAGACAGCTCTCAGATCGTCTCCACATATACCACCGGATACAACTGCAAAATTATGTCACTGTACGACACATGGTTTCAGAGATACGACGTCATATTTATTGAGCTGCGTGAAAGCAATACTGCTGGGCGAAATTCACTAGAGTGGCAGATGAAATATGTGTGAAACATGGTAAGCTATGTGAAACATTTGTGACATGTACACGCGGTAAAATTCTCAGGTAAAAATCTCCTAAACCATTGTATCGATTTCAGCTAAACATATTACTTGCTACCTGAAAAAATACTGTGTGCTAAGTACTACCAACCCTTTATTGGGATGGGAGTGATAATGTGGAGAGAGAAGATGAATCAGAAAATGGACAGAATGAGGAGAAGGGAATATATAAAGTGAAGAGTAGGAGATGGACAGAGAAAAGAGGAAAGAACAGACAAGGGATAGGGGAAGATGGACAGAGGAAGATGGTGTGATTGAGAGAGGAAGCAAGGAGTAGGAGATGGAGATGAAGAGGGAAGGAAAAATGGAGAGTGAGATGGGCAGGAGAAGGTGAGGTTGGAGAGGAAGGAAGAGGAAATGGACAAGGGAGAGGAGGACATGGTCTCGGAGGGGGAGAGAGAGGGGGGGGGAGGACACAGTCTTACAGGAATGAGCAGAGAAATGGAAGGTGGGAGGAAGCAAATAGGTAGAGAAGATACTGAGAAGTATAATGACAGAGAGTGGGGCGAGCAAACGGACAGAAAGAGGGGGGGGAGGGGGAGGAGCAAGTAGACAGAGAGAGTGGCAAAAGGAGGTGGACAAAGAGTGGGTATGGAAGACGCGGACAAACAAAGGGAGAAGAAAAGGTGGACATAGAGGGACAGGGGAGAAGATGGATGGAGAGGTGCAGGAGAAGACAGACGAAGAGGGGGAGGAAGAGACATGACGAAGAGAGGCGAAAGGAGGAGACGAAATAATAGGAGAGTGGAATAAATACATACCCAGGCAACGCCGGGTACACAGGTAGTATATATTATATTGTGGTCTACAATGTAAATCATGCATATTTTTAAAGATTTCGTTTAACAAGAAGTGTGGATATAGATTTTAATGCATATCTTAGGCATCGAAGAATATACCGACATTGAATGGTTAGTATTTATCTATTAATTGCGAGCCAATGTTAAATTATGCCATCTCTCCTAGTACAGATCGATCAGATGACGACGAGTTAGGAGCTAAACTGATTGCTCAGTAAATATTTTGCCATGTAGTGGCTTGTGGCGTTTCCACGATAACATTCCTCGAGGTTCAACAGTAGTTCTCAACCCATGTGTTGGGGTTGTTTGGGATTGTGTCTGTCTGTCTTCGTATTGGTTTCAGTTTGTGAACAACCCTTCAGTTTCCCGAAGTATTCTGCGTCCTAACCTGTATCAGCCCTATATCGCAAGTCCTTAACACTACCTTCTTTGCATTCTTTATCCATTGTCATGTTGTTCCTCATGAGAGGAATGGGCTGTACGAACGGAACGTTTCTCAGACGGATCTATTTCACTTTTCCTCGAGAATTGCGATATCTAACATGTATAATATTTCGTCCTCTACTGGTACGTGTTCTTCTTAGGACTCTCAAATTTCTTTTTAGCTTCACATATACAGTGCGTGAAGCACAAATGAAATTAAACAGACGCAATTAAGAACAATCATCTGACTTCTCTTGTTATCGCTGTAACCTCGCACTTGCAACAACTGACCTCTAATTGCCTCTCCTGGTGTCAACTGGCCTTGCTATAACGGGCAGTCACATTACAACGCCTTGTACTCACCATGACCTAGGTCTCAGATTCCTCTCATATTTGTAGGCAGAATTAATCTTAGCCTCCTGTTTAATCACTGTGGTTATGATCCCCAGCTACGAATGTATATTAAAGACAGATGGGGCAGTTACAAAGCTACGTAAACGAGAGACGCAAGCAAACCCAAAGGTGTTTCTAATGGAAATCCCCCTCTTGAGAATAATTAGTATCTACTCGTAATCAAGGAAAAATTAGTCTACACCAATTTACATTTCTTATTCATGCAACATCTCCCTGTCACCCCCGAATCACATTAAAATTTGCTCGTCGCTGAAGTTTCTGAATCAAGTTTCAACCTTAAGGCAGGTGGAGAGATAATAAGTCTACGTTAATAAGAGAACGCGAGCAGACTCAAAGAAACATTCCACTATTGCATCGCTGTGCTCGAAGGCGTTTACGTTTCCAAGTGCTTCCTGTTTCTTACGCTAAATGAATAAAGTTTTGTCGACATCCCTGGAAAACGTCGCTTTGACTAGTTCCTGAAAGACTCTCCTCGTGAACGTAAAACTGTCCTATCCAATTAACTCATGGCTTCGGGCATTAGCAGGGAGAATCTTTTCTAGTAGAGAAAGCTATGCTTTCTTCATAGACATGAGGGCTCCAGTTTTTTCAACATCTGGTCGGTCGCGAAATTAAAACTGCAGTGAGAATCCGACGAAGCTCTGCGCGTGTGTGTTTACGCTGTAACTTTAGTATTCCAGTCGATCGCGTAATGTCGCACTCGTCACATCTGAGCTCGCAGTCAGCACGTAAACATGCCCAGACCAATAGAGTCTCCCCCTCCCCCTCCTCCCCCCCCAAAAGGGTGCATTGAGCGACGTCATTCGGTTTCTTCATGATGCAGCCGAAATTCATCGACGAATTAATGAAGTGTACGGTGAAACTTTCGCCAGAGTGACATCAGTGTAAGGCAATGGTGCAGGAACTCTGAAGCGGTAATGGAGGAAGCGAGTGTCACCTGATATTGTGATCAAAGAGTGGATCATAGTCGGGTTACAGTTTCTGTGCCGAATGATTCGTTTCCAGAAATTACAAAGTCAGCTCTCTGTACCATCGTGAGTGAGAGATTTGAGTCGTGCAAATTCTGTGTGAGATGGTTTCCCCACATGCTGTCCGACCACCACAAAACACAGCGAATGGCTGCCCGCCTTAACGTTTCTCCAGCGCTGTCATGAAGATTTTTTGAATAAATTGCCACAGGGGACGAAACATGCGTCCATTTCGAAAATGATGAAACAAGAAAGCAATCTGAACATTGGATGCACTGTCCTTCGCCAAGTAAACTAAAAATGTGCAACAAAAGCTACTTAGAAAGTGTACAGATACAGTGTTCTGGAAATGAAAAGGACATTTGTTGGTGGAATTCACGGAATGCGACACCGCCGTCACTGCAGTCTCTTTCGGGGCAGTGGCCGCGCGGTTCTAGGCGCTTCAGTCTGGAACCGGACGACCGTTACGGTCGCAGGTTCGAATCCCGCCT
Organism: Schistocerca piceifrons; assembly: GCF_021461385.2. Lineage (NCBI taxonomy): Eukaryota > Metazoa > Arthropoda > Insecta > Orthoptera > Acrididae > Schistocerca > Schistocerca piceifrons. The sequence continues at coordinate 746,664,290 of NC_060141.1, forward strand.
CGGGCATGTATGCGTGTGATGTCCTTAGGTCAGTTAGGTTTCAGTTCTAGGGGACTGATGACCTCAGATGTTGTCCCATAGTACTCAGAGCCATTTGAAACATTTTTTTCTCTTCCGGGACGACTCACGACGTCTACAAAGGGGAGTACAGAACAAGCGGAGTGCTGTCAGCATGCTTTCTCCCCATTCATGCCAATGCTCGGTCGCACACTGTAGCTGCAGCAAAGACACTCCTGGAACGTCTTCATGGGAATTGTTTGGTACACACCATGCAGCCCGGACTTGGGTGCATCTGATTTTCATCTCTTTGCGCACATGTCTCGGAGGACAGCATAGTGGTACAGACAGTAAGCTACAGAGCAGATCACCATAGAGATTTAGCTGAAAGTACGGGCGACTGCCTTATATCATTGGCGTATTAGGAAGTTGGCTAAATGCTCGAGTAAATGACTATGTCGGAACGGCGACTCAGTAGAAAAGTAGCTGGAATGTGTAGCTAAGAGTAGCAAATTAAAAATTTTTGTTTTTCAGAGTAGTTTCCATTTCGCAATCGACCGGATCTCGATAGATAAAATAGCTCACATACATCGATAAGAACAACAAAAATGGAATCGGTTAATTGACTCAGAATTGAGTTGATGAGGGAGAAACGTGCCTGGTGTTAGCAGCATTCGCGCTTTTAAGAGTTCCATACAGACTTTATTATGTATGCAGACAGCTCGTCCAACCTGGGAATCTCGACGAGTTTTGATTGCTTTCGACACTGATACCGATAAGATATCGGATCGGGCACTTCCAACACTAAAGAGTATGTTTTAATTTTTAACTAGAAGTCGGATACTAAATGGTGAAAGAAATATTTTTTTTCGTGCGATGTAATTACATGTTAACAATTTCAGATTTGCTTCCTTTACTTGCACTGTGAGACCTTGCTTCTTGCCAAATTTGGTGATTCTAGGTTAAAGAGAAGTACACTATAGGTTTTGATGAGTTAGCAAGTATCAAAACATGCGACATAAATGGCCATACATTTTGATGATATTCACGCAGACGTTTGTATGTGGCAGAAATATCAAGTAGATATGTCTACCCGTTCCTGAGAAAAAGGGGTCTTAACAGGCGGACGGACGGTCGGATAACAAATAAGAAATATTTTTTTTCGTGTGATATAATTACTAGTTCACTACTTGTTGATATATTCCTTTAGTTGTATTGTGAAACCATGCTTCTTGACAAATTTCATGATTCCAAGTCAACGGAGGTACCCTACAGGTCACTACTTGTGGATATTTTTCTTTAGTTGTATTGTGAAACCTTGCTTCTTTGCAAGTCAACGGGAGGTACCCCACAGGCCTTGAAGAGTGAGTTCGCAAGTATCACACTGTCTGTCATAAGTGGCCGTCCATTTTGATTATATTCACGTAGAGGGTTCTATATTTCACACCCCCAGGGAGCCGCAGACCTTCGTATGTGACATAAATGCATCTAGCAGTTTTCGAGAAGTGTTTCCAGCAGTCGTACAAACGCACAGACAGACTGAAAAAGTTTGATCCTGTAGAACTTCCGTGAATGCCAATTGAGATATAGAACCTTTAAATCACAATAACAATTACAAAAGCATAAGAACTTCTTGTTGTGGAATTACGCAACATTTAATTTCGTAACCGCTAAGGCGTGCCAGACCTGCTTGTTATTGAAGTCATCTTGGGCAGTTTCCGCCTGCGAGAACTTTGCTCGGGCTGATGTTGATGATAGGGTCTTCAAATAATCTTCCTGAATGGGTAGTGGTCAGAACTGACAAGGCTGACTTAAGAGCAAGTGATTTCCACACGACGGCTGTTGCTTTCCCATACGAATTGCAGGAAAAGTTGTGACAGTCCCAGCGTGAAGCGGTACCGTACAGAGGCGGTAGAAGCGGGGATACTAAATGGCAAATGAAAATAGCTTCATTCTGCTCTGGATTCTTATTCACTTGAAAGCCTAAATGGTACAAATTTGGCCGTGGCGGGATTGCGGGCGTCGCCTTTCGAATTCCTGGCGCCACTAGCGTATGCTAGTCATGTAATGCTGTCTGTTCTAATACACAAATAAAATGTTTAGAATCCACAAACGTGTTATAAAGCAAACATTAAACTTGATATACAATCAGAAAGAACTTCGGCTAACAAAAAATTCTTTTACAACGAGTTCGACTCATAAAAAAAATATTATTTCACCATTCTCAGCTTTCAGTAAAACCCTAGTGCCATTCTTATTTCAACGTTCTTTCTATTCAGAAGCAGCATCTTTAGAACGTTTAAAATACGAGACTCAACACGAAAAAGTTCAAAGTATCTTACTACCAGTAGTGCAAACTCTTTTGAAAATAAAGCCAGTCGAACACACACGCTGCTGAGAGGGAGCGCACTTATATTTACCGAACATAGAACACTGTAGAATAGACTTGTATTAAATTAATGAGGAATTCTCAGGTCCTATGACCTGAGAACGAACCTGGAAGACGTGTCTGCTCACTACGCTACACCATTCTCCCGTAACGCACGACCTGGTCTTGTACGTTGCTGTCCTCTGACGGCTTCAATGGCACATAAGTTACTAACTGACATTCAATTATAACAATTTGTGCCAACAAAAATGTGTTTTTTGGCGGGTCTTCAATGTACCTTTGTCTTGAAACGGCATACTTTCTCAACACGCAGATAACAATTAGAAAATTATTTAACCACCAGAATGACATTTCCCGTCATTTCACCACAACGAATCGTACCAATTGACGATGGGTTAACGAGAGACCGATATGCTGGCGCCTTTAAATGGCATCTGTTCATAGGACGTAGGCTATAATATAAAACCCACCAAATATGGTCTTCAACTCAAAGCCAATATGGCGTCTCCAGACTTTGTACTGAAAAGAGGTGCCGTGCATGTGACGCAACAGGCGTTCTTCAAATGGTTCAAATGGCTCTGAGCACTATGGGACTTAACATCTGAGGTCATCAGTCCCCTAGAACTTAGAACTACTTAAACCTAACCAACCTAAGGACATCACACACATCCATGCCCTAGGCAGAATTCGAACCTGCGACCGTAGCGGTCGCGCGGTTCCAGACTGAAACGCCTAGATCCGCTCGGCCACACCTGCCGCCTGGCGTTCTTCCATCTCACTATCCTACGTTCAGCCGAAAGTTCGGATATTGTTCTACACGTTCTGCAAAACTTCACAGTGCGCGTCTTCCACGCTATTGCCTTCAGAAACGCGACCCGCTCAACGTTGACGTTCCAATGCGCAGAGCGTGTGCCGACGGCTTAAGCTGGAAATCGCTACTTGCAAGCGAAACTTCCCATCGCACCCCCCTCAGACTTTGTAATAAGATTTCCCAACCGATACCCCGTCAAAAACTGAACATAGATCAAGCACGAAAACTGGAAGAAAGTGTACTGAACTGTGAAAAAAATGAAGCAAAATGGAAACAGGGAACTATCCATTCTTAACAAGCTCAATGTTGACCGAAGCTCAACAGCCGTTCCGTTGTGCTTTAGGTCTGTATCATTTGCCTGACAGAGGTGTAGCCCTTTTCATTGGCTCTCACATGACGTTGTAGCGCCGTAGTCCTAAGTGCCTTACTAGCCTATTGCTGGAGGCCGTTGCACCACACTCTCTCGCAGCACCTATCCAACTTTCGAAAGTCCCGCCGCCCTTCTTTTACTTCCACCACTTTTTCCTCGAACTGAGCTACATCTGTACTGTGATATTGCAGGCGGAGTTGACATCCATGATGGTGATCTGTAGTTTCCTTCAGCAACACAGGTCACCGAATGTGGTTAAGGGGAAACTTCGCCACGTCGACTGGCGTGCCGTTTGGCGATCGGCGTGCGCTCCTTATCTTGACACTGAAGTCCAGTCTGCATGGCACTTTACTGCCAACGGAAAGCAGGTATGCCGGTCAAGCCTTCACAGGATTCACCTCGCAGACAGCCAGTTGTGTGTCGACTGTGATGTTACGGTGTGCAGATCGGCGAAAGGTGTCTGGTTCTTGGTGCGACAGATGTTGTCCCTAACTACCCGCACGACTCCTCCTCAGATATCTATTCAACTGCTCCTCTTCCCGGACGCGGCATACTTGTGGCAAGCAAAGACGAACTCTGTGACATGCATTTGTGGACACGCAGCACTCTACTTGTTTGCTGGTGGCGAAGAAAGTATCCTTGACTTTTGGAAGTTCCTTAATGAACGCCATTGCGCAGTTGTCCACAATCTAAAATACAATGTATCTCCAATTTCCTCTGCAGTGTCTTCCTTAACCCACCCCATAGCTGGGCTGCTCCTGTCATGAGGAGTCGATCCCAGCCTCTTCCACCCTCAGAACCAATACATTCACTGGTCATCGGAATGTTCTTCTCAGAAAAGCTAAGCCAGCCCTGGTGGCCGAGCAGTTCTAAGCGCTTCAGCCCGGAACCGCGCGACTGTCACGGTCGCAGGTTCGAATCCTGCCTCTGGCATGGATGTGTGTGATGTCCTTTGGTAAGTTAGGTTTAAGTAGTTCTAAATTCTAGGGGACTGATGACCTCCGATATTAAGTCCCATAGTGCTCAGAGCCATTTGAACCAGAAAAGCTATACTTTGATTGTCTCAATTAGTCTGACATCTTGCTACGCCCTTCTCGCGCGACGCCGGTTTCCTGATGTTCTCGAAGGTATTAATGACAAAAACAAATAAAGAAAAATAAAGAAAAGAACAAAAAAATAAATTAATAAACGCTCATTGTGCCTCAACTCCACGTTCCCTACGCTTTCCTTGGTTCCTGGAGGCTGGGAACGGGACACGGTGGCCAGGTCACGGGTTGCGAACCTGCCTACTTTGCCCCCACGCCTCCCTTCGGGCGCCGGGAGATTCCTCTTAAAAAAAATAAATAAAAAGGAAGAATAAGTTGGTGACGGTGTTGGACTGTGACGCGGATGAGTCGTGTTCAAAGCTTGTAAGTGGGCTGCTTCTGTGTTGGCAGCGCTGTGTAGCGCTTTACATTGGATCTCTGACGGCGCTTTCTTTGTAAGAGACTCTGTAGTTCGTTGGACTCGTTGGAAATTAATCGCCAGTAGTGTTGGGCAGTTGGAAGTTAGTCGCAAGCAGCGATAGAAGTACTGTTGGGCAGTTGGAGGTGAACAGCCAGCAGTGATGGATGTTAAATGTGAGAAGTTAGCATTGATGGAGGGTACAGGTCTGAAGTGTTAGTGTAGGCTAACGATCTGGAAGTATCCGACTTGGAGATCGAAAATTATTCATAATTATATAACTTTGTACTGGATGTCAATGACAATTTATATTCGTGTTTGAACTAGATGTCACATTATTAAGGTAAAGAAATACATTACGGCATTTGGTTTCCAACAAAATCTTTCCTTTGCTAACCACATGCGTATTAGTAGTTTGTGGCTTTAGTAGTTAGAATCTTTTATTTAGCTGGGAGTATTGACGCTCGCTGTATTGCAGTAGTTGCCGTAATGAAGATTTTTTGTGAGGTAAGTGCTTAATGAAATGTATAGGTTGTCAGGATTGCTTCTTATTCAGGGCCATTCTTTTGAATTAATTATTTGAAGTTAGGTTGTAATTTTTTTTGAGCAGTAAGATTGCGTTGCGCTAGAATATTGTGGGTCAGTGTTGACATGATAAGAAAAAGTAAAGAGAAAGTAAGCTCAGTACCTTCAGTTTCACTCAGCTGTTTCAGAATCAAATAACGTAGAAGTTTCATCTTCTCAGTCATTCAGCAATTTAAGTAAGGACACACACATTTAAATAAAGAAGTTTCAAGCTCTCTCACTCGTGCCATTTACTTTATTTTTTATGTCCGGTCGTTGAAATATTCGTTGTCTTTCAGCAGTCTCTCATAGAATATTGTCATAGAATGTATAATAAGTGTTATATCCTAGCCAGTAATGCCACCCGAGCCCGCTGCCAAAAGGTTGGCAGCATCAAAGTCCGGACGCCGTCCGCATAAGCAGCGCCAGCGAGGCAGGAAATCGCCGCAAGTCTGCGCGCGCCACCGCTGGCTTCTGGCTTCTTAAGCGCTGGAGTCGCGAGCGCTAGGACAGTTCTGTATTCGCCGCTCAGTTGTATACTCGCCACCGAATTGTGTACTTGCTAGTCAGTGGTGTGTTCATCGCAGCAGAGTTGTTGTTTGTCGTCAGCCGACGCTGCCCTAGCCGCTCCGACTCGAACTAGACAGATCTCTGTAGACACGGAGTTCACTACTGTGTTTCTGTATCTTCATTAATAAAGATAAGTACCGACTTTTATTTAATCAGAGTGTTTGGGTTTTCATCTTTCTGTTCACTGTTCCAGCGGACCGGTCGGCCCGCTATTAAAAGTGTGGCGGTGACTTCGTAAGCCGTTTCTACAGCGAATTGTTTGTCGCTACGAACACCGCCACAAAAATAAGAGTCATGTGGCAAGAGTACGTTACCGTCACAAGTAAATGTGATGAATAATGAGACCAGGCGAGATACCATATAGACGTCCCACAGAAATCAAAACAACAAATAACCGGATATGAACTTTGTTACAACAATGGAATTCTAAAGTCAAAACTTCCAAAATGGAACGCAACTTGATAAACGTTAAAAACATATGTTCTGACAGAGCACAGAGAAACTGTGTGATTGTGAAACTGTTGCGTTCATTTGTTGCAGCTTATGTGACAAACTGTTATGTTTCCATCATTTCTTTGGGAGTGATCACATTCACATTCATACGAACATCTAAATCGGGCCATATCTCACTCATTTACCAGGCGTACAAATTATGTGCGTCGCTAAGAGAATCCTGTCATATGAGACGCCAGACATGTTTTCCGGTAGAGGACTGTTGACTTGTCGCCTTGTCATCAAACGTTTGCGGTTCCAGTTCGAAAGCCACTTCCTTTCCGTTGCTAATAGACTAACTGTGCAGAATCAGCTTTCATCGTAAATCCCTTCCGTACTCCATGGTGTTGCAAACAGATGTTACAACACGACACAGACACATTGAAGACAGTGAGCAGCGAAGAAGAAAAAAAAAATAAATAAATACGGGCACAAGGGAAGTTTCAACACGGCTCGCCCACTTGGTGGTTTGACACCTTGACCACTTTTTTCTTTCATTTTGTTCGTTGTATTTGATCGTAGCGGGCGTCATATGACATTCATTGAAGGTCGTTGTTGATCTTTTCACTCAGTTTCTTTTTTTACAGAGACCAGCCTGGTCCCTGACCTGACAGTGCCGGCAACCACTTAACCACGCCGCCGCTGCTGTATAAGACTGTCCTACATTGCACTTCTTGCCCTTCGACCGTTCACTGTTTCTATTTCGCTTTTTTTCAGTAGAGGTTCTTCCTGTTTTCGTGCTTGATCTGCGTTCAGGTGCTGACGGACTTATACATCGGGCCCTCTTACCACGAAATGTGAGGGGGTTGCGATGGGGAGCCTCCCTTGTTAGAACAATAGGCCCGAGCTGAATTTGTCAAGTTTCATGGAACTTATGGAGGTGCAGTTTTCTCTTAGCTTCATTCTGTTAATTCAGTTATGCGCTTTCTATTTAACTTATTAGTGGGCGACGGGTCCTTGACTGCTCACCCACTGCCGAGCAGATGTGATTCACCTTGCGTGCCGACTTAACTTTCGCATGGAAGTCATTCGATGTGCCAAACACTCGTTTTTTCGACCGACCGGCATATCCAAGACTCTTCGGCGATCTTACCTCAGGAGGTGTCCTCCATTCCTGTTTCACTAGTTTTCCCTACAACCCACTCGCCAGTATAAGATGTATTGTGATCCCTTAAGGAGATTTGTTAACATTTTTGCTTTCCTTATCTTGATCGAATCCCTCGTGAATACAAATTTCTTGTGTAAAGACTATCAGAATCAGTAAATAATCTGACGCGTCCCAAACTTAAAGCTTCCTTTACGCATGTAGAGTCTGCAATCAGCCCTCCTTCAGAGGTTAAAAACGTATTACAAACGAACAGGCTACCATTTGATAACGGAAAGGAGCAAATCAGTACATTATGAAGTAACTTAACCAACTAAATGCAAAGTACAAAAGGACAGAGGACACATTCTGTTTCAGTGACAAATTCATTGCACCTAGCAGGTCGTTTATAAAAACTGTAATTAAACGTATAGAAACGAAATACGCTGCAGAAAATGCTACATGAACTGCCCACTCAGATCAAATATATCAGAGAAAACAGCCTGTGACTGAAACTGATCACAGATTTTGTAATGTCAAAGGTTTTAGAAGACGTCTCAGAAGACATGATCTTCTTTTCTTGTTCACATCAATCTGGTCAGAAATATTTTCTGTAAGTCTCACTGTAGTAGCTTATTTCATTTATAATTAAATACATTAAAAATCTCTTAGATACTTGTTATCTTTTGTAACTAAAACTTTTCTCCGCAATTATTAAAATTTACATGAATTTCAATTTCGTAGTAACTGTTTCAGAAAACTTAGCTGTATCTCTGAGCTCAGGAATCATAGCAAAGAGACTCAATGCCTGAGTGCGTATAAGCAAAACACAGTAAAGGAAACAAAAGAAAAATGTGGCGTAGGTAAAATCCATGGAGAAGAAATAAAAAAACTTTGGGGTTTGCCGAAGACATTGTAATTCTGTCAGAGACAGCAAAGGACCTGGAAGAGCAGTTGAACGGAATGGACAGTATCTTGAAAGTAGGATACAAGATGAACATCAACAAAAGCAAAACGAAGTTAATGGAATGTAGTCGAATTAAATAAGGTGATGCTCAGCGAAGAGATTAGGAAATGAGACACTTAAAGTAGTAGATGAGTATTCTTATTTGGGCAGCAAAATAACTGATGATGATCGAAGTAGAGAGGATATAAAAAGTAGACTGGATATGGCAAAAAAAAAGTTTCTGAAGAGGAGAAATTTGTTAACATCGAGTATAGATTTAAGTGTCAGGAAGCATTTTCTGAAAGTATTTTTGTGGAGTGTAGCCGTGTATCGAAATTGAAACATGAACGATAAATAGTTTGAACAAGAAGAGAATAAAAGCTTCTGAAATGTGGTGCTACAGAAGAATGCTGAAGATTAGATGGGTAGATCACATAACTAATGAGGAGCTAATAAGCAGAATTGGGGAAAAGAGGAATTTGTGGCAAAACTTGACTAGAAGAAGGTATCGCTTGGTAGGACACATTCTGAGCCATCAAGGGATCACCAATTTAGTATTGGAGGGAAGCGTGAAGTGTAGAAATCGTAGACGGAGACCAAAAGATACTAAGCAGATTCAGAAGATGTAGGTTGCAGTAGTTACCCGGAGATGAAGAACTTCGCACAGGACAGAGTAGCATGGAGAGCTGCATCAAACCAGTCTTTGAATGAAGACCGCAATAACAACAACAAGCAAAACCCGTCCCCGAGATTATTTGCTAATCATTTTATAGAACCTTCCGATTATTATAAGCAAGTGCAATTTACGTATGATCTGGCCAGTGTCTCCGAACTGTGAATTCGCTGCTCTAGCGTCAGTTAGATACAGACACTACAAATGTGATGGCTGTGTAAAACTGCTACGACTCGCATATAATGATAATTTTAATGATGCCATGGGGAGAATGCACGCCACCATCAAGAACGCTCCACTGCTCGATGACAAAGGAACTAAATTCATTTAAAAACCTGATTTTTACAAATTTTTCTTCTTTATCCAAATACCGGAGCAAAAGCATCAAGTCATAATTCTTCTGACGTTTTGTTTCTGATGATGTCACAATATAATTTCTCCAATTGCTCCTTTCCACTTATAGATTCATTCTTTCGTTCATATTCAATTCTATTATCATTCTATGGCAAGCAATTGGTTTATAATGGTGCAAATGGCTCTGAGCGCTATGGGATCAACATCGGATGTCATCAGTCCCCTAGAACTTAGACCTACTTAAACCTAACTAACCTAAGGACATCTCACACACACCCATGCCCGAGGCAGGATTCGAACCTGCGACCGTAGCGGTCACGCAGTTCCAGACTGTAGCGCCTAGAACCGCTCGGCCACCCCCGGCCGGCAATTGGTTTATACCTGTAAGTAGTGAATAAGAGTTCTGGTTGCGGAATAAATACCTGGGTTGTGCCTCCAACGGAAAAAGCAACAGAAAACTTAGTGACGGTTAGCCCCAAACCATTATACTGTCAGCTAAACTCTTTATTTCATAAATGATGCCGGTATGCATCTCTGTTCACTGTCAATCTTCCATCACGTGTGAACGTTCTGCCTTTAGTACTATATTAGAATTGTTGGCTATGTTTCTACACAAAATTGCCAGCTGCATAATACGAACGTTGCTGTCCACAAGCAACTATAATGACGCGTCAAAGAAACTGCTATAGGCATGCGTATTGGTTGTGTACATAGTTCCGCGTAGTCAGCGCGTACACAACTTTCCCACTAGAGCGCGCCCCGCTAAGCACAACAGCGCAGGAGCAGCGCTCGTCCGTCTCCGCACTATGAGATGGCGCTGTCTTAGAGACGGACCAAATTCTGCTTCCGCCGATCCGCGTATTAATATGTAACGCAGCCAATGAGATTGCTGCTAACGTAGAAACTTTTCTCCTCGCGGATCACACTCGCGCAGTGATACCTGAACGCGCGAGGTATTATAACGAGTGTACAGACCTCCCATTAGTCAGTCTGCATTTGTCTGTAGTCAAGTTTCAGTCTGCGCCTAGTAAGATTATCATATTCCTGTGCATAGCCATGAAGATAAATGTATAGACACTTTGTCAAGTATCAGAGATATTTGAGAATAAGATTAACACACCAAGACCAAAGGAACTTCAGATTGTCAATTGTAAATAGCATCCAGAATCAAGTTAAGTAAGGTTTATGATTTTTATTATTTTAATAAATGTGTGTGAAAATTAATCAAGTTCTGTTTAAAGTTGGTCATCGTCGATCTGCTACTCTAAGTGTGCAAGTGGCATTTCTATCGTCTGACCTAACGGTGGAAGATAAACACGCCACGATAAGACCACGAGACATATTGCTGACACTCGCCTACTTCGTTAGAGCGACAAGTCAAATAATCTGATGGTGTGGGTACCGAAGGTCTTACAGTACGCACACAACAGTATTCAAATACAGACTTATGTAAACAGGCAGAATGCGGCGCTGTGATCGGCATCGCCTATGTAAGTTGCAGTTGATAGATCGGTTACTGCGGCTAGAATGGCAGGTTATCAAGATTCAAGTGAGTCTGAACATGGTGTTATAGTCAGCGCACGAGCGATGGGACACAGCACCTCCGAGTGTACCGTGAACATCAGGAATCCGCTGAAATATAAAGTTTCTGACCTCGCTGAGGCCGGAAAAAGATCCTGCAAGAACGAGACCAACGACGACGGAAGAGAATAGTTCAACGTGACAGAAGTGCAACCCTTCCGCAAATTGCAGTAGATTTCAATGGTGCGCCATCAACAAGTGTCAGTGTGTGAAACGTTCAACGAAACATCATCGATATGAGCTTCCGGAGTCCTGAGCCCGACAACAAAGACATTGGTCTGTTGAAGACTGAAACATGTTGTCCTGTTGGATGAGTCTCGTTTCAAATTCCATTGAGCCACGTGTCCCGGTATGGAGACAACCTCACGAATCCCTGGACCCTACTTGTTAGCAGCGGACAGTTCAAGCTGGTGGAGGCTCTGTAGTGGTGTGGAGCGTGTGCAGTTGGAGTGATATTGGACCCTTGACACATCTAGATACCACTCTGACAGGTGACACGTACGTAAGCCTCCTATCTGATCATCTGGATCCATTCATGTCCATTCTGCATTCCGATGGATTTCGGCAATTCCATTAGGGCAATACGACACCTCAAACGTTCAGAATTTTTAGAGAGTGGCTCTCCTGAGTTTAAATGCTTTCGCTGGCCACCAAGCTAACCAGAAATGAACATTATTGAGCACATTTCGAATGCCTTGCAACGTGCTTTTCGGAAGAGATCACCCCCTCGTATTCTTACGGATTTATGGACAGCCCTGCTGGATTCATGGTGTCAGTTCCCTGTAGCACTCCTTCAGACATTAGTCGAGTCCATGTGTTGCAGTACTTCTGCGTGCTTGCAGAGCTCCTACACGATATTAGGCAGATGTACCAGTTTCTTCGGCTCTTCCCTGTATATTTGTCATCTACATTAACCAATTGTTCTTGAAAAGTCGCGCCTATCAGCAATTTTTACCTACGAATTCAGTTTCAGATTTGTTCAACGTGTTATACTGTTTTGGCCTTTCAGTTTATTCCAGCCCTGGATTAATCTGGCATTAAAATGTCGAACTATTATCCACAGTGACAGTATGATCCACATTGATCTCCTGTCCGTTACGTCATCTTACTTCAGTTTTCATTTAATCATAATTCTGTCATGGTATTTCATTAAGCTGTCGCATGTATGTACATATATTGCAACACCCCACCCGTCACTTATCTGGTTTTGGCGTGTGTTCACCCCAGCTAATTGACTAACAGATCAACAGAGTGTGCAAAACTGCCGCAATATCGGATAACACAAAGAAAGTAATATGGCCCTGTGACTCCTGATTGAACTGCGGTGGCAGTGTTGACATTAATTGATTCAGAACTGATGCCTTTTTAATTAAAAAGGGGTGCACATTGATGTTATATTCAGCTATTGAACACCAGATACAAATGTTGAACATAAAATTAATTAAGAAAGTGACTTGGTATTTCAACTACTTGACTGAAAGCAGATGCAGTCGATTAGCACAAATTTATTTTAACTCACGACCTTCTATCATCACATTGCATGACTCTCCTAACAGGCAATGGGAATAAATTGCGTTTACGTGCAGTAAAGCGAGATAAATTCAAATTAATTCCTATCGACTGACCCAGGCGTAATACGAAGTGCGAGAAGAATTCTACAATAAATGGGCCATGAAACCCTCATGGAAATTTTGGCGGTGTGATCCAACAAATTAATCAGTGGCCGGAGCTGGCGCAGTATCACCGAATTCAGCGTGGCGGCGCGGCGTCTTTATGCGGACGTCGGCCGGCCTCGTGGTGCTGCAAGGCTGCGCTCGTCTATTCACTCCTAGCTATCTTGCTCAGTACATAGCTGAACGAAAACTTTCTATCTCCAAGCTCAATCGTTCCGATTGCTAAGTCATAAACTGCAGAAATGCTCACTCTCTTTCAGGCAAGCTGAGTAAAAATGCCACACCCACACTGGCAAACTGGGAACGGAAGACCTCTAGGGGACTTCTGTCAGTCTACTCTTCACCTCGGTTTCCCCTCCAGCAAAATCACTTACACCAACTGCCTCTCAACTTCTGCTATTTAGCTCCTCCCAGGCCACCCATCAAGGTTAGCATCTGCATAAAACACCAATTTTTCCGAAATTCTCGCAGGAGAGTACTTCAAATTCCTACATTCCCATCGGAGGCTGACATATTTCATTTTGTCGCTCTTCACCTGTTTTCTCGCATGTTTCACTGAAAACGAGACGACGGACATTTATCAACAGGTATATTTCATTTTGTCGCTCTTCACCGGCTTTCTCGTATGTTTCACTGAAAACGGGACGATGGACATATATCAACAGGCTTACAAGTTCTCCGTCTGCTTCCCAGTACACCAGCATGGGGTCAACCACCCACTCACTGTCACTCATCTTAAGGCAGCTGGAGGCCGCGCCCCATTACCGCTTTCTCAGACCTTGAGCCGCCCTAAGCTGCCTATTGTCGCTTCCCTTCGCCGATCCCCAGCCGGCCATGGTCAACTCTGAGTACTTCCCTGGGATAAACTAGCCTCCAGTAAATCAACGCATTTCCACAAAGTTTTCAGGTCACGTGAATTACTTTAAAACCATCACCCAACATTAATTATTCCAATACGTCCATACTATACCCTCTAGAAGATGCATTATGCCTTGTCAGTCATTTTTGTTCAGCCCTACTGTTCACTCAACGTGAGTTCGCTGATCTTTAATGACTTCATGTAAGGGGCATAGTTCTTGCCATCTTACAATATAGAAATAGTAAAACCTGAGATTTAATTATTGCATTTCATTTTAATTCGAATTACAGTCATAAACGTAATTTATTAAATTTCAAAGATTCTCTCATACGTGGCTCGTATGCAGTACCAAACCTTTATCCATGCAAGAGAACACTACCTCTAGAAAATGACATTGAGTATGTGTCTGAACTATACATATCGCTATTTCTAGGACCAAATTGTGTTATCGGTTTTATATGTATATTTTTTCAGTGTTTTCGATGCATGGGGCCGGCCGGTGTGGCCGTGCGGTTAAAGGCGCTTCAGTCTGGAACCGCGTGACCGCTACGGTCGCAGGTTCGAATCCTGCCTCGGGCATGGATGTGTGTGATGTCCTTAGGTTAGTTAGGTTTAATTAGTTCTAAGTTCTAGGCGACTGATGACCTCAGAAGTTGAGTCGCATAGTGCTCAGAGCCATTTTTTTGATGCATGCAGTAAGCAAGAGTGGCTCTCAAGTGTAGAATAATTCCAGTGTCTTCTCGCATGCTGCTAGCGTAACTCGACGAGTTATAACATGATGTATATGAAATAAAATTTATTGTAAACACACACACCTTACTTTATTAACAAAAAACGTTTAGACTACTTAATACACTAATTTAGTACAGTACTGTCTAAAGTAATTAGATAATAGAGTTCTAAAGGCATTCACTTCTGTTCAGGAAAGTAAGCTTCTTACAGACAACTGCGACTCACAATAAGTGCAACACACGCCGTGTTGGGAACGTTCAGCTGTCTAAAAATTAAACAGTGCTTTGTATCTGATTGTAACTCTGAGGTTCCCTGAGTCACCACCGTCAACAGCCAAATTTATACAGACGCCTCATTAATAAACGGACATTTCACTATATCTAGCAGTATGTACCTCATGGTCACATATCAATTTAACAAATAAATTCTCTCTATAGACGTATCCAATGGCGCATAATTTCTTACGTCAAATAATCAGAAAATATTTCGTTGAAGAATGTTCAACTCTTTAATACTAATGTCTTCAAAATGCGATTGCAACATAATTGTTGCTGAATACAGGAGTAATATTGGGGCTCAGTACTTTGCAGGTATATCTTCCGCTTTATAAACTCTTCCAAACGCTCAACCACTTTATCAACGATTTTGCTGTGTACACGGGCTAAATTAGTTCGCGTTCTTCCTTCATACTCTTTTTCTAATCTTCATCGGTGTTAATTGTAGTTCGCCTGATTCTTCTGTCCAGATAATCCGAGAAATTCTCTATGGGATTAAGGTCTGCAGTTACAGACCAGCTTTTCTTTTACAGGGTTTGACGCATCACAGGCTCATCATCTTGGAAAAAATTGAATGTAGATCTAATTTCCAATTTATCTGCGGCCCTCCATAAATTTTGCTTCTAGATAGTGAAATATCCTCTCTTCTGCAACTTGCTGTCAGTGAAAGTAGTGTCTACCACGTTAGATGAAATAAAGTCCGATACCAAACTACTTCCAGAGCCGTGCTTGATAGCAACTCGTGTATGTCAAATTTAGCCTGTAGCTAGTCATTTTGCTTTCGCTACATCGTACTTTTTCCGTCCGTTCAAATGACATTTAATTTTCTCTCACAATTCCACCAGTCTGAACCTTTAACGTAATCCTTTGTGAAATGGATGCTGTTGCCCCGGTTATTTTGGCCAGTTGTAGATTTTGCCTTGCCCCTACTCCGTTGTACCTTTCTTCTGCCATAACCTGCCGGACAGTTGCTTCACCTACTTACTTACCTAGTTCTTGGCAGTAGTCAGATAATCATTTTTTTCTCTCATTTAAAGATTACGTTCACTCTTTCGGATGGTTAGTTTCTTTCATTTATCTTCCTTTAGTGCCCCTTATGAGGGAAAAGTCTTATATGATTCTCCTTCCGAAATCGTCTTATGCTCTCCCTGACTGTTCTTTTGGGTACTGTCAATAAACTAGCAACACCTTTGTCAAAGATGGCCAGTTGTCGCTGTGTGAACATTGTATTAGTTCCTTTGCACAGTTCTGCGACGTTGCAGACGATGCAGCAGGTCGGAACAGCAATAAGTGAGTCGACAGAGAAAAACAAGCCCTATTTTGCAAACCATACACGACACGCGTTTATGGAGGGGTGATCAAGTCTTACTTTTACGAAACCATACGTTAGAGATTCATTCCATACGTTAATTCCAGATTATTTGTTTTAAACATAAATTTATGAACATTATACAGTGATTGATTAAACATTATTAATCGATAGCGGTCTCACTACTGATCCAAACGATTTTTGTACCTTCCTGATCCGCCATCTACTCAGCCGACACTGACAACTGTTAACGTAAGAAAAGTGTTTGAGTGGATAACAACGATATCTTCCGTAAATATAATTGGCGCTCTCATAAGCAAGTTTACACAACCTTTTACAGAAAGTTGGACAAACATATTTGCTTTATAGAGGAGTATTAGTTTCCCTTTCTGCTGATTTAATGCAACTACCGTATTTATCCTCTACAGTTCCGTCGAGTACCATGGAGGTTTTCCCCGACGCCTTAACACATGCCCTATCATCCTGTCCTTTCTTACTGTCGGTGTTTTCCAAACGTTCCTTTCTCTGCCGATTCTGCGGAGAACTTCCTCATTCCTTACCTTACTAGCCAACCTAATTTTCACCGTTCCGCTGTAGTAGCACTTCTGATGTCCGCCCCTGGTAGCTGTGTGGTCAGCGCGGCGGAATGTCGTACCTAACGACCCGGGTGCGATTCCTGGGTGGGTCGGAGATTTTCTCCGCTGAGGGACTGGGTGTTGTGTTGACCTTATCATCATCATTTCATCCCCATCGACACGCAAGACGCCGAAGTGGAGTCATCTCGAAAGACGGGAGGTCCTAGCGACACGGCATTTCCAGGACTTCTGATACCGAAGCAAGAGCCACGAAAACGGAGTTACTAAATATGGGTGTTCGACATGGTTTCATCAAAGAAGGAGCAGTAACTATTCTGCAATTCGAATAAAGATCAGCTGCCAATATGAGCAATTTAGACATAGATATACTCGGTATAGTTAGCCAACTTAAATCATTTAATGCTGGCAAGTCTTCATTTCCAGACTGCATAAAAGTTAGTTTCCTTTCGTAGTATGAGGATGAAATAACTTCAGTTTTAGCAGTCGTATACAACCCGTAGCTAATTACTGGAAAGTTGCACAGATCACACCGATACAGAAGGAAGTAAATAGAAGTAAACCGCTGAATTATAGACGCATGTCACTGACAATTATTTTCTGTAAGATTCTGGAACGTATACTGTCTTTCAACATTGTGGAACAGCTCGTAGAAAACGATCCATTGGCACATGACCAACATGGATTCAAAAAATACGCTATCGATAGGGACTCTCAAGTTGATTCCATATTTGTGGATTTCCAGAAGGCTTTTCTCACTTTTGCTCACAACTGGTTCCTAATTAAATTATGTGTCTGTGAAGTATCATCTCAGATGTGCCACGGGATTCGTGATATCCTCTGAGAATGGTAATTGATTGTAGTAATCGACAGGAAGTCATCCAATTAAATGAAAGTGAAATCTGGAGTTCCTCAGAGACAGTGTCAGAGCCCATCTGCTGATCCTGATCTACTCAAACGATTTACGAAACAATGCGAGCAGCCCTATTAGATTGCTTACAGATGAGGTTGTTGTTTGCCATCCAGTAAAGTCATCAGAAAATCAAAACGAAGTGCAAAATGATTTAGACCAGATATATGTATGGTGTGAAAAGTGGCAATCGATCATAAGCAAAGTGTGACGTCCACGACAGGAGTACTGAACGTAATTTGTTAAATTTCTGTTACACAATAAATCACACAAATTTAAAGGTTGTTGATTCAACTTAATACCTAGAGATTATAATAATAAACAATTTAGTCTCGAACCGTCACAGAGAAAATGTTGTGGGTAATGCGAGCAAAAGACTGTATTTCGTTGGCAGAACACTTAGAAGATGCAGTAGGTGTAGTAAAGAGACTGTCTGCACTACGCTTGTCCATCCTCTTTTGGAGGGCTGCTGTGAGGTATGAGATCATTATCGGTAGCGTTGAAAGAAGGCAGTTCAAAGAAATGCAGCTCCTTCTGTGCCACCGTGAAATAGGACATAGAGTGACACGGATGTGATCAACAAGTAGGAATGGTAATCACTAAAAATAAGGTGTTTTTAGCTGCGGTGAGATATTGTCACGATATTTCCATCAGTGAAGTTCTCCTTCAAATGCGATATTACATTTTGACTATCAGCTACGAAGGGAGAATTGGTCAACATAATAACATAAGAGAAATCATAGCTGGCAGGAAAAAGATCTAGTGTGTATCTTTGTCTTGCGCTGTTCGAAAGTGGAATGGCCGAGTAGAAGTCTGAAAGTGATTTTATGAACCGTCTTCCAAGTAGTTAAGTGTGAGAAGCAGAGGAGTCATACAGATACAGTTATAGCGTGCGTCACCCATCATCTCTTCCGCGCGAATAATGACTCAGAACGCGTTTATTCCACATCCCATAAGGATGACAGAATATTACAAATCACTTTTGGTATATCCGGCTTCGAAATTCAAGAACAAGGCTCTGTTTTGGTCTTCTTACGCAGTACACGTACAGTTCTCTGCAGCCAGAAACAGTATCGTTCCACTGTAGCGGAAATGTAATGTTGGAGAGGAACACATTTTCCGACCGGTCGTTGTAGCTGTGCAGGAGAATAGCCGGAGCTCCAGGGAAGTGGAGGCCCCAGCACGCCGTGGGCCCAGCACGGAAGGTTAATATTTCATCGCGATCTGCGGGCCACGTATAGGAGGGCCGCACCATCGGCAGCGGTCGGTTGCTGGTCCTCCTGGGATTCCTGCTAGTCCACCGTGGTCGGCCCAGCACTCTCGTAATTACACAGGAGTCCGCGTGGCGTCGCCATGGGCGTCGTCAGCGCACTCTGTCGCCGACACTCGAAGACGGGCGGGCAGTCCGCGGTCACCACCTGCCTGCAGCAAGCAAAGAACTTTAGCCCAGGCACAGCGAGGTCGTGGCGAACAGCATAATTCCTCCTACGCTACGCGCAAATTGAGACGCGTGTAGTACGTGTGACGTGACACGACGCTACAGCGCGACACGCACGTTCCGCACAAGTCACGCTGGTCCGGCGCATATTGCGACGCGTACACCATACTTCGCACGCGCCGACTGGCGACGCTCTACACTGACAGAACGAAGCGCGCGCACCCTGTTGTCTTCCTCAATCGATTTTACAGAAACTATTCACTGAAAATATTTGATTTTTGTCTTACTTGTAGCATTATATGTCATCTTCGTGGCGAAGCTGTGAATCCCAGCTCGCGCAATTCGTCCACGAGACTGAGAGGGCCATAGACACGGGTTCCCAGGTAGATGCCGTGTTTCTTGACTTCCGCAATGTGATTGGATTGAAGAATTCCTAGATAAGAGAACGGAGCATGCCATTCTCAATGGAGAGAAGTCTTCCGAAGTAAGCGTGATTTCAGGTGTGCCGCAGGAGAGTGTCGTAGGACCGTTCCTATACACAATATATATATATATATATATGACCGTGTGGATGACATCGCAAGTTCACTGAGGCTTTTTGCGGATGATGCTGTAGTATATCGAGAGGTTGTAACAATGGAAAATTGTACTGAAATGCAGGAGGATCTGCAACGAATTGACGCACGGTGCAGGGAATGGTAATTGAATCTCAATGTAGACAAGTGTAATGTGATGCGAATACATAGAAAGATAGATATTTTATCATTTAGGTACAATATAGCAAGTCAGCCACTGGAAACAGTTAATTCCATAAATTATCTGGGAGTAGGAATTAGGAGAAATTTAAAATGGAATGACCATATAAAATTAATCGTCGGTTAAGCAGATGCCAGACTGAGATTTATTGGAAGAATCCTAAGGACATGCAATCCGAAAACAAAGGAAGAAGGTTACAGTACCCTTGTTCGCCCACTGCTTGAGTACTGCTCACCAGTGTGGGATCCGTACCAGATAGGGTTGATAGAGAGAAGATCCCACGGAGAGCAGCGCGCTTCGTTACAGGATCATTTAGTAATCGCGAAAGCGTTACGGAGATAATAGATAAACTCCAATGGGAGACTCTGCAAGAGAGACGCTCAGTAGCTCGGTACGGGCTTTTGTTGAAGCTTCGATAACATACCTTCTCTGTGGAGTCAAGCAGTACATTGATCCCTGCTACGTATATCTCGCGAAGAGACCATGAGGATAAAATCACAGAGATTAGAGCCTACACAGAGGCATACCGACAATCTTTCTTTCCACGAACAATACGAGACTGGAATCGAACGGAGAACTGATAGAGGTACTCAAAGTACCCTCCGTCACACACCGTCAGGTGGCTTTCGGAGTATGGATGTAGATGTAGATGTGACCATCATCTCGCTAATGGCCATTCTTATTGTGATGTACACATCTTAGTAAGACACTACGCAAATCTCAAAAAGTTTGCAACGAAAATTAGGGGTCGCTATGATTTTGTGTATGGTGCGTATTACACCATATGTAGCTAACATGCTGAATTTTTGTTTAGACTTGGGAGGAGGTCTCTATCTGCCTCCGATCTGAGAGAGAATGGATCCTATGTAGCATGCTCACTTCCAATCTCACGTCCGCGAGAATGAAGTACCAGCACACGGTAGAGCACTTGCCCGCGAAAGGCAAAGGTCCCGAGTTCGAGTCTCGGTCCGGCACACAGTTTTAATCTGCCAGGAAGTTTCATTGCCAGTTCTGTTGGAATTTTGGTGGAATACCCGTAATCCATCGTACACTGAGCGACTGGAATGGAAACTTACCGAAGGATTTTATTTCTTCTCCTGATCTGAGCAGTATTAAAATAATGACGACCGTTCCTCCAGGCGGAATGATACGCACATGCCAGATACTGGTTACTCACCTACGGCTTGCCAAACTGACAATGTGTGATCGCGCATAAAATAGTTGTTAGTCGCACAACAGAATGGTCAGTGTATTGTCAGCAGCGGAGGATAATGCGCCCGACAAGAATGCAGAAGCTAGGTATGTGTGCCTTGTGAGCTGGATTTCGAAAAACATTGTCACGAAAGTAGATCTGCTTTTGTCAGTAGTACGTTTCAACAAATTAAATATATCTAATCATGACACTGTTTTACGATATTCCTACTTTCGTAATAATACCGACCATTTTCTTCATTGGTGTAGCCTGTTGTATAATTAGTTTATTAATGCTGATAATGTGCATGCAACAATTGAAATGCTTTTTCTCATCACGGCGAACCAATTAAAACATTATTATATGTGACTGCTTTTCGACTGTTTCTAGCTTTCAGTGGAAATGTGATGTTACATGCATGTAGTACAGTATGTCGTATTATATTATTACATCCATATCCAAGTTATCACAGCGAGACTTCTATACTTCAGATCTTGGGCGCTTTTTACCAGGAGCACAAAGGGATCACACCTGTGGACATTATTCCTTTCTAAATTTTTGTAACAGTATACTAGGCAGCGACAAGATAACCTTGTTTTACTTTCCTGCCTTGCTTCTTAATCACATGATTTTATAATATTCCTTGCTTCCTTATTCACTACCGTCTGTCCCTTCTTGCGATCTGAAAACAAATGATACAAATCCAGCGGCCAATGGCTCACCAGTTACTGAAGTATGCATTTTTCTTGACAGAAGAAAAACAAAACAAAACTATACATATACAAATAACAGAAAAGTATAATGGCGAAAAACGAAACACTACTCAAAGGCAATAAAATTTAGTACACAGTAAGGCAAAACTTATCGTATGGGCAATACTACCACTGCTCATATGCGCCGTTCCGATGTGAGCATATGGCTGGGCTACTTTTCCTCTCCGCGCCTCAAATTCCCCAAAAATGGCTCTGAGCACTATGGGACTTAACATCTGTGGTCATCAGTCCCCAAATTCCCCACGGTGCTAGCTAGCGAGGCACGTGCGACGCGCGGCGCGAGAAACTGTGCCACAACCACAACGCCACGCAACCTGGCGCAGGTGCGTGTCGCGTCCCAGTCGCGTCGCGTCGCAATTTCCGCGGTTCCATTTGAACATGCGATGTTACAAAAACGCGCGCTGCGCTGCGTCGCGCCACACGCACTATACGGGTCTCAGTTTACGCCTAGCCTTGGACTTCATGCAGACTGAAGGAATATGACATATTTGAAGGAGTATGTGATTGTGTGAGCCTTGAGTTCCACACAGAAGCCGATGATGTAGATCTACGGCTACATACATATTCCGTAAACCATTATCCGGCGCATGGCGGAAGCTACTCCATACCGCTGTTGTAGCAGGCGCAGGATACGGTGGCCGGTGCATAGTGACCAGTTTTCGACCAGAGCGCTGGGTGAGTTCATTCATTTGTTCAAAAAATGGTTCAAATGGCTCTGAGTACAATGGGACTTAAGTACTGTGGTCATCAGTCCCCTAGAACTTAGAACTACTTAAACCTAAGTAACCTAAGGACATCACACACATCCATGCCCGAGGCAGGATTCGAACCTGCGACCGTAGCGGTCGCGCGACTCCAGACCGTAGCGCCTAGAACCGCTCGGCCACCCTGTCCGGCCTTAGCGTATCTTTTACACGTGAGTTTAGTAATACTAGTTATGGCAGGCGAGAGAATGGATCAGGTCTTAGTGCCTTGCATTTTAAACACTACAGTCATTGGTGCGTTAGAGTTTCACAGACATGGCAGAGGCTAACAGTCGAATAACCCCTAGGTAAGCTGGGAGGGGAAAGAAGCAATCCGAACCACAGATTTACTCTGCCTCCCACCCCCCCCCCCCCCCCCCTCCTTTCGTCCTCAAAGGAGACAAACGGACCACTCTTTCCAATATTACCACCTTCCCGCAGGCGGGCAGACGAGAATGAATGGCGAGAAACACCCAAAATACGCGGCTGATATAGTTAACAAGAGTAAGTAAATTGAATTCAATTAAACTTCAGAAAATCTGTTAACAATTCTAACCTCCCCGTAAAAATATGAAAATGAAAAGAATTGAATAGAATTGCAAATAGTGCCAAATGTTAGCTTCCCACAGTAATAAAACTCAATGATAATAAAAATGTGCAAAAATGTTAAGTCCCCACAAAATTAACGTTAAGGTGAACCCGATAAATTTTATAAGGGCAGCCGCGCTGACCTTAGACCCTGTGCAATAATTAATCTGATAAATTGATTCTGGGAGGAAAAGCATAGGAAATATTGTTTCAATTGGATGATTCTTTTCTTAAAAACGATTGCTTTGAAAACAAAATTATTATTGGGGCAATTCTTGAACAAATTAATTACAATTAACATATGTTATTGGCTGAGCGCAATGCTGTTTCATTACCTTATTTAACAATATACCTCGTCCCGAACCTTGACCAGAGACCCACGTCGACGCCCGCCGACTCCTCACACACAACTTCCTACTCGCAACTGAACTACATGCTGTCGCGACTCGCTACGTACGTGCGGTCAAGCGCAGACTAGCAACGATAAATAACTCTCTGGTCAGAGATTCTGTCATGCCTCGCCATCGCTGGTACTGTTTCATAACCCTCCACTGGGGGGGCAAAAATTTGGCAGCGATGGTGAGTCATTTGGACTTGCCATGAGCAACAAATTTTTTCTTAACTAATTAACTTTACAATTATAGCATATATACAGATATAGAACATGAAGTAAATATGGTGCACATGCACCAAGTACAAAACATATTAGACAATGACAAAATGTGAGTACAAAACATATTAACAAATGACATAAGGGCACACGCACTGAAAAAATTTTTAGCATTTTCACAACAAATAAACACAATGGCAAAAAATCATGTTGACAAGTGACATAAGTGCACATGTACTATAGTTCAGAACATATCAGCAAATCACAAAATGAATATACGATAAGTAGAAATCATGTTAGAAAAATGACAAAGTGCACACGCACTGTAGTTCAGAATATATCGAAAAAAATGTATAAGCCATGAATACAAATGATGTTAGCAAAATGATTTTCACTATGTTACAAGAATTAGGATAGGAAAGGGAACGATTGCATCATGGTTGTAGCACTTTAGGTTGCACGCAGCTGCACTGAAAGTCCATATCTTTCCACAGAAGTATAGCACCAAGTCAGACAATCTGTTCTTTTCCCAGAAGTATTTATCAGCGTACCCAAGACACTGAAATGTCGTAGTAATATTCCATGTTATCATTTTGGCAGTACATCAGGTACACCAAACAGTGCGACCATAATAACGTCTCCATCGCTTACGGTGGTGGACAGCATGTCGTGTCAACACCACGCTCTTACAAGGCACACCAACGTAGAATTAGTGCAAAAACCAAATATAGTGCTCCATGATCAAGAGGATATACAGGACAAATGGATATTACTGTAATTCAGGGTAGTTAGGTCAGAAAGTGAAGGACATTAAGTCACATACTAGCCTTCATTGGGAATTACATTAGTAGTTTGCGGCATTCATAGCACAGTTATTGAACATTTCTGTACCATGTATGTAGTATTACAGAAAAATGTTCATTAATTGATTTACAGACAACATTGTCATTGGTCATTTCAATACCATAATCAGTAGCATTCATTTCCTTGTTACAAAGCATAATTAGTAGTATTCATTTCTTGGTTACAAAGCATTATTAATCATTGGTCATTTTAATACGGTAATCAACCTAATACAGTAATCAGTAGCATTCTTTTCCCAGTTACAAAGCATAATTAGTAGCATTCATTTTCTAGTTACAAAGCTTAATTAGTAGCATTCATTTCCTAGTTACAAAGCATTATTAATTATTCATTGGTCATTTCAATACAGTAATCATCTCAATACAGTAATCAGTAGCATTCTTTTCCCAGTTACAAAGCATAATTAGTAGCATTCATTTCCTTGTTACAAAGCATTATTAATCATTGGTCATTTCAATACCGTAATCAGTAGCATTCATTATTCAAGTGACATATTATTCATAGCTGATCAGCATTACTCAGAACTCTCTGAAACTGGTATCATTATTTGGGACTGGTAATACATTTTTTTGTTAGCAATGCATTGCTTTGGGTAATTATAGGGGAAAGCAAGAGAGAATAAAAATTACTTCTGGGTTGTTGCTGTAAATGAAAATGTGTAACGTCATTCGTCATGAGTCCGCTGTTGCAAGATTATGAAACAAGTAGAGTATATGTAATCACATTCATAAATGATATAGATTTAATGAACAACTGCTTATAGCACATTAATTTCATAAAAAATTTCTCCTGCGAAAATATATAAAAAAATGGATTATTAAGCTGAAAGAAGAAATGCATTTTATGCTGCAAAGTAGTGAACTTTGAATTAACAGGTAGTGAAATGTGTATAAAAATGTGTTCCATAGCAGTCCTTTCCAAAACCTTCCGTCATTATACTATGCAATATAACACCTGCTGTCAAAGCAAACTGCAACAAGTACTTAAATAACTACATAGCATAAATACATAACTTCAACAATATCCTCATCTCTAAAGAAAAAACTTCATTATCCATCACTTCATTATCATAACTCCATTATTATCATCACCTGTAAAGAAAAACTTCGTTATCCACAGTAGCATATTCTTCATCATTATTCATCAGCATTCATTATCATCTGCAAAAAAATCACTTCATTACTCATTACATAACTATTCCTTATCTGTAGCATATTTCATCACTAAAACTAAGATGTGTAGTTCTGTCTGACAGCTTGCACCAATCGTCTTGTATTCTGAAAGAAACAATTAGTTAAGACCGGTATTCTACGATGTGTATAGTATATTCTTGTTAATGCTTGTTAATTCTGATCCATTTACTCTTCCTCACGAGGTTTGCATCTTCTTTCGATCATTCCGAAGGTGAAATTCCCATTTCTGTTTAATTTATTTCTTTCACGCATCATTTCTTTCTGAAATTGATGAACAGAGATTAATGTCTTGCATTTAAATCATATACTCATTAAATAATGACTGGTTTATGGTAGCATAATTAAGCATACAGCATACCATGACAGAAAACGTAATATGAAAAAAATAGACAGTGTTCAAATGAAAAAATGTACACAGAATATCACAATGCAGCAGCAAAAAATGTAAAACAGTCACGATCTTGAGATATCATAGAGCAAAAATGTCAAAGTCAACTGGTGTGTGTTATATCTTAATTATTTCACAGTGCATATGAAAACAATCGTACATACATAAAAAAATGATGACAAGAATTGTGACCTTCTTTGAGTTCACCTTGTATGTTGTGTAGTTAGTAGAGGCGAGAATTAAAGACTTTAATGGAGAGAGAATTTAATAAAATCAATATGTCACTAAATAAAATTGCATAATTATTCATAAGATACGTAAGTTTCTCTGAAAAAAAATGTGCACAGTCTGATATGTAACGACAAGAAGAGCGACCTGCTAAACTTACCTTGCCGGGCACTTGCCAAGAAAAAATACAATAATCATTAATAAGTAGTCACATAAATATAATTGCTGAAATAGTCATAAATGTGTAAATTCATCTGGAAAAATATGCACGGTCTGACGTGTAACGACAAGAAGAGCGACCTGCTAACCTTACCTTGCCGGGCACTTGCCAAGAAAAAATACGATAATCATCAGTAATTAGTCATGTGAATATAATTGCATAAGTGATCATAAAAATTAGTAAATGGCATCATAGCATGTTAAATCATAAAGTGTCTTCATTCAATAAAGGGTTTAATATTGGAGACATGGTGGTTGCCTTTACTTTTTCTGGTTCTCAGAGTTTCGACGCGCACTACATTGGGGTGAGGAATGCTGCGAATCCGATATGGACCTGCGTATGGAAGTTCAAATTTACTGCACTTACCTTTTATTCTGCTGGATAAATAGTGTGTACGTACTAATATTTTCTGTCGAATGTGAAAGTCACGGCGTATACAAATTTGTTTTTGCTGTCTTCTCCGGCGTTCTGCGGCACGTTTGATGTTGTTCAGCGCAATGTTATTTATTTCATGGTGTCGTAGTCGACGAGATGTAGGAAAGTTTACTAATTCTGTAATTTTGTTAGGTGGTTCAACATTTTTCAGTATAACAGACGGAGATAGCATAGTGGATTCATTTGGAATGGAATTAATTACATCTCGGAATGAGAATATGTGGTGTCCCAATCAATATGTCTTTTGTGGCAGTATATTCTACCCAGTTTACCAACTTCTTTCATTAATCGTTCACAGGGGTTCGAAGAAGCATGGTACCTGGATATATATATCGGAGAAATGTTTCTAGCTCGTAACATACGTGTCCATATAGCAGAACGAAATTGTGATCCATTGTCAGAAATTACTTTCAACACATGCCCTACATGAAATAGAAAATTCTTTACAAATGCTTTCGAAACGGTTTTAGCAGTAGCTTTGCGTAACGGAGTGAAAGTAACAAATTTTGAAGTGAGTTCAACATGACAAAGATGTAGCAATAACCTCTATTAGTTCTGGGAATCGGACCAAAAATGTCTACAGAGGCCATGTGTCTTAATTTAACAGGTACAATGGGATATAATGGAGGAATATGTGAAGTGGTGTCTGACTTAGCTTTCTGGCAAATTTTACATGCTGCTAAAACTCGTCGAATACGTTTCTCCATGTTCGTAAAATAACAGTTCTGTCTCAGTATAAGAAAACATTTTCTAGCTCCGTAATGTGCGTAACTTAAATGAGTATACCAGATTAATTTGTTAACCAGTTCGTCAGGAATGCATAATAACCAATTGTTGCTGTCAGGGTGAGAGCGGCGAAACAGAATGTCATTGCGTACAGTGTAATGGTTCCTAATCGTAACATTATTCTTATCTTGCCAAAGATATTTAATTTCTTTCCACACATTGTCTTTACTTTGCTCTTGTGCTATGTCCTGTAATGACGACGAAATAAAATTTTCAAATGCAACTTGTTGGATGTACATCACGCTGAAATTTGCTTTGCAGAAGTTGGTTGCGACGTCTTGCTGATTGTTGCTGAGAGAACGAGATAGTGCGTCTGCTACAACATTTTGTGTGCCGGGAATGTGAACAATTGTAAAATTAAATTCCTCTAAATAAAGCTTCCATCTACTTAGTCTGTCGTGTGTTAATTTAGATGAAAGTAAAAATTGTATCGCTCTATGGTCTGTGTAAACTGTACCGTGTCTCCCATAAAGAAAATGCCGAAATCTCGTAAATGCCCAAACAACACATAATGTTTCAAGTTCAGTAACAGAATAATTTCGTTCAGCAGGTGACAGAATGCGACTTGCAAATGCGATGTTTTTAATTACTGTACAACCATCTTCTTCAATTTCCTGAAAAACGTGTACGCCTAAAGCGGTGTTAGAACTGTCGGTGGCAATGGAAAAATTTCTGGTAAGATCTGGGTGCGATAAAAGTGGAGCACTCAACAAGGCTTCTTTCAGGTTCACAAATTCAGAATGTGCTTGCTTATCCCAGGACCAAATACTGTTTTTACCTGTTAATTGACATAATCTGGGGTATCTAAAGCAGAGTAATGAATAAATTTACGAAAAAAGTTAATTAAGCCCAAAAAGCTGCGTAATTGTTTTTTCGTCGTAGGAACAGTAATGTCACGTAAAGCTTGAAGTTTTTCCGGGTCAGGCGCAATGCCTTCTGCTGAGATTACATGTCCAAGAAATTTTATAGAAGTTTTACCAAAATGTGATTTACTGAGATTAACTGTGAGTCCTTGTGTACGAAAAGTTTGCAACAGTTGTTCTAGAATCAGATTGTGTTCAGTCCAGTTAGCTTCAGCAATAAGAATGTCATCTACGTACGTCGTGATTCTGTCTTTAAGTTTTGTCGGAAGTATTGTATTCAAACCGCGAATAAAAGCTGCAGAAGAAATAGTTAAACCGAATGGTAATTTGCAAAATTGATAAGTCACCAAAACAGAGAAAATCTGTGTACTTTCTGCAGTTCGGATGGAGCCAAAATCCCGAATCAGATCTAATGTAGAATAAATAGCAGTACCATGAAATTTCTGTAGTAGTTCCTCTAGTGTCTGTGGTCGATCTGTTTCATTAATAATTATGTCATTGATGTGACGTGAATCAAGTACGAGGCGAAGTGAGCCATCCTTTTTCTTTACAATATGGAGCGGGTTTAGGTACGGACTAACTGCCGGTTCAATAATTCCTTGGTCGAGCATATCCTGCAATTCTTTCTTAACTCGTTCTCTGTGGATATATGGAATGGGATAATGCTTGGCTTTAAATGTGTCGTGCTGTTTGACTTGAAATTCATACATAAAAACCGGACATAGTACCAGGAATGTTGTCAAAAACTGGAGATTGCTGTAAAAGAATTTTGTGTAGTTGCGTCCGTTCGTCGTCGGTATTTGCACTGCTTTGTTTAACTTTAT
The DNA here is from genome assembly GCF_021461385.2 of Schistocerca piceifrons. Classification (NCBI taxonomy): domain Eukaryota; kingdom Metazoa; phylum Arthropoda; class Insecta; order Orthoptera; family Acrididae; genus Schistocerca; species Schistocerca piceifrons. The sequence continues at coordinate 746,693,816 of NC_060141.1, forward strand.
CAGAAATCATCTGCATTACGTCGTAGTCAGCTTCGTCTGGAGTATTATAGGTATGTACGTACGTATCTGTGAACAATGTGGAATTACAGTCTATGCTACGTGATACGGAAATGACCTCTGTGCGATTAATTGTCTGTTCTTCTGCAGATAGTAAGTGCTGAAATTCCAAAGCCAATTGTACATTTTCATCCTTTAACATTAAATACGAATTTTGAAAATCAATAACTGCGTCGTGTTGTACCAGAAAATTAATACCAAAAATAACGTCTGTTGTCAATAATGGAACAATCCAAAAATTTGAGTGAAATGTGTGACCTGCAATACAAAATGATAAATGCGTCTGTAATTTAACATCTACTCCTTTACTCGATACTGCTCCTTTTACTTTCGTTTTGCCTAATGGTAATGTAGGATAGGTATTCTCTTTGTTACACTCGTTAAAAGTTTCTTCATTTATTACTGACATAGGTGACCCAGAATCGATTACTGCTGAAAATATCGATGATCCTATTTTGACTTCGATGACAGGGTGTGAAATGGTTTTCTGAACAACTGGTCTTTCCTGCAAAAGAGTGTTTCGGATGTCGTCAAAAGTAATAACATTTTCGTGAACAACATTCTGCGTGTCTAAAGTAGTGCTAGTGTTACTGGAAGATGCGACCTGTACAGTATCTAGTCAAATTCTATCTGTCGTGTTATTATTTTCAGGACAATTCTGTGGCATTTCCACCATTTGAACTGTTCTGTTATTTCTTCCAGACCTATTACGTTCTGGATGATACCTACTGTCGGGTTCATTTATGAGAATATGTTCTTGCGGATGATTTTGCTGTTGGTAAGACCGACTGATATTATACACTCCTGGAAATGGAAAAAAGAACACATTGACACCGGTGTGTCAGACCCACCATACTTGCTCCGGACACTGCGAGAGGGCTGTACAAGCAATGATCACACGCACGGCACAGCGGACACACCAGGAACCGCGGTGTTGGCCGTCGAATGGCGCTAGCTGCGCAGCATTTGTGCACCGCCGCCGTCAGTGTCAGCCAGTTTGCCGTCGCATACGGAGCTCCATCGCAGTCTTTAACACTGGTAGAATGCCGCGACAGCGTGGACGTGAACCGTATGTGCAGTTGACGAACTTTGAGCGAGGGCGTATAGTGGGCATGCGGGAGGCCGGGTGGACGTACCGCCGAATTGCTCAACACGTGGGGCGTGAGGTCTCCACAGTACATCGATGTTGTCGCCAGTGGTCGGCGGAAGGTGCACGTGCCCGTCGACCTGGGACCGGACCGCAGCGACGCACGGATGCACGCCAAGACCGTAGGATCCTACGCAGTGCCGTAGGGGACCGCACAGCCACTTCCCAGCAAATTAGGACACTGTTGCTCCTGGGGTATCGGCGAGGACCACTCGCAACCGTCTCCATGAAGCTGGGCTGCGGTCCCGCACACCGTTAGGCCGTCTTCCGCTCACCCCCCAACATCGTGCACCCCGCCTCCAGTGGTGTCGCGACAGGGTTGAATGGAGGGACGAATGGAGACGTGTCGTCTTCAGCGATGAGAGTCGCTTCTGCCTTGGTGCCAATGATGGTCGTATGCGTGTTTGGCGCCGTGCAGGTGAGCGCCACAATCAGGACTGCATACGACCGAGGCACACAGGGCCAACACCCGGCATCATGGTGTGGGGAGCGATCTCCTACACTGGCCGTACACCACTGGTGATCGTCGAGAGGACACTGAATAGTGCACGGTACATCCAAACCGTCATCGAACCCATCGTTCTACCATTCCTAGACCGGCAAGGGAACTTGCTGTTCCAACAGGACAATGCACGTCCGCATGTATCCCGTGCCACCCAACGTGCTCTAGAAGGTGTAAGTCAACTACCCTGGCCAGCAAGATCTCCGGATCTGTCCCCCATTGAGCATGTTTGGGACTGGATGAAGCGTCGTCTCACGCGGTCTGCACGTCCAGCACGAACGCTGGTCCAACTGAGGCGCCAGGTGGAAATGGCATAGCAAGCCGTTCCACAGGACTACATTCAGCATCTCTACGATCGTCTCCATGGGAGAATAGCAGCCTGCATTGCTGCGAAAGGTGGATATACACTGTACTAGTGCCGACATTGTGCATGCTCTGTTGCCTGTGTCTATGTGCCTGTGGTTCTGTCAGTGTGATCATGTGATGTATCTGACCCCAGGAATGTGTCAATAAAGTTTCCCCTTCCTGGGACAATGAATTCACGGTGTTCTTATTTCAATTTCCAGGAGTGTATGTACGCTGAAAATTTTGCTCATTATTTTTACGTCTGTCGTGATAGTCATTCCTATATGGTGCATTGCGATAGGGATTGAAGTACTGTGTTTTCTGCAAGTAGTTATTTCCTTGCTGCCGTGCGTTACTATTTGTTGTACCAGGGACTATACGTCCACGCTGCGAAACATTAAAGTTTGGTTGACCTTGTGCATTACATTGTTGGTTAGGTATGCTAACCGGCTGGTTTTGTTGCTGTTGTTGTGGAAAAACCTCTATTGTTACTAAAATGTGGTTCCTGTTCCTGATAATTTTGATGATATTGATAATTAAAATTTTGTCTGCTATTAAAGTTCTGGTGGTTGTCATTCCTAAAGCGTCTGTTACTTTTGCTACTGAAATTACGTGGCTGATCGTAATTGCTGTACTTTTGTTGGCCTTGGTTGTTATATGAAAAATTTTTGTTTACGAAGGAATAATCTGATTGCTGTACTTCCAAAAGCTGTAACAGATCCCTGAATGCCGAGATATTTTCTTTTTGCTGACCCGTTAAAAGTGACACTCTTAATGACTGTGGTAATTTAGAAATACATAATTGAATGAGTGCAGATTCACTATATGGTTCACGTAAGTACTGGTTTTGTTGTACCATATGCTCAAAAAATTGCGTGACACTGGGAAAATTTGTGTTCTCATAATTTGGTAAACTAATTAGTTGATCTTCAATTCCACGCTGTGTCGTCTTCGACCAATACGCTGACAGAAAAGCATTCTGAATCTCTTCTACCGAATAACATTGTCTCGCGATCGGTCTCATTCGAGTTGCCGGTTCGCCTTCCAAAAAACCGCAAATAAATTCAAGTTTGTGTGTTACGGGCCAAGTTGGTGGAAAAGCAAAGCTAAATTGTTGTATCCAATCCAGTGGGTGAATCTGTGTTCTGTCATTTTAAAACACTTTAAATTTTCTCACTGACAGAAAATGTTTGTAATCAAAATTATCGTCTCTGTATGATGGAATAGGTTCAGGATTGTAAGAGAATCTGTTTGACTGTGACTGTTCTGAATCTAACTCACGTATTCTCTGTAGATTACCTAAATTATATGCGCTGCGTGAGTCTGACAAATGTTCACAAAGTGGCGTCTGCTGTGATGTGTTATTAACTGAAATATTTTTTATCTCTGTTACCTCTTGCTGTAAAGTTAACAATTTTCTACGCAACGTGTTATTAGACAAATCGATCTCATTGATTGTCTGCTGTAAATTATGGAATTCAGGTGTTTGGTTAAACAAAATCGGTGCAGTATCGTTTGATTTGCTGTCATTATTATTTTCTATAACGTCAATACGACTGGCCAATTCATCATATTTTTCAGTCAGTATTTTTACCTGATCATCGGTTTTAGTGTCAGATGCATTAATCTGTTTTTGCATTTTACATGTGGTTTCGTTCAGTTTTTAAACGTCAGCTTTGATGTCATCGGAATCCTTTGTTAGTTCTATTTGTTCGAGTCTGTCGGTCACTGTCTGAAAATCTGTTGTGTATGTGTCTGTTTTCGATTTAAGGTCGGAAATTTCGTCACGTAATTCTGTGTTCGACTGTTTGATGGTATTAATTTCGTCGGACACTGCAGCAATATTGCTGACCACGTATGTTTTTGCCTTCGCGAACAATTTACGTTTGTCTTCTTGTCTCTGTGCTGTGATTGTTTCCATTACTTGTCGTTTTACTTTATTTTGATCCTGCACGAATTTGCGGAAACGCGTATCACTGTTTTGTATGTGGTGATTATAACGTTCGTCAATCTGAGTGTTCTGTTGGTCGAATTTCGCGTCTATCTTTGCATCCATTGTGCGCGAAAGTTCTGCTGTCATTAGTTTAAACTCGTCGCGTAATTGTGTAGCCTTTTCAGAGCATTGTTTACCGACTGTACTAATTTCGTTTCTGAGTGATTCTGTTGCAGCTGTTTGCATGTCCCTTAATTCTTGAGCAACAGATCTAATTTCTTCGCTACTTTTCCTTGAACAAGCCTCAATTTCCTCGCGTAACTGTTCCTTAGTGTCATGACACTGCGCGGCAACGGCTCTAATCTGTTCACTAAGCTGTCTGGAATTGTTGTTTAATTTTTCATTAAAGTGTTGTTTGAGATCTTCTTTAAGGTTGTCTTGTTTTTCATTCTGTTGTCTGACATGTTCATTAAGTTGTTTGAAATTTTCATTATTATTGTCTAGTTTTTCATTCTGTTGTTTGGTAATCTCGTTTTGTTCTGTCTTAAACTGTAGCAATACAGCCATAATTTGATTCAAGCCAAAAGTAACCGCTGCATTCTCTGTGCCGTGTGATGCTGTATATGCATTTGTCACGTTTTCTGTATCCATTAGGATATTCTGTGATTTGCTAATCGTATGTGCACAGTTAGTCACTATTTCGGAATCAAGTAAATCTGTCCTACTTTGAGTATCTTGTTCATTTTCATTAGAAAGATTTGTCTGTTCGTCACGTGAATTTTGCGAACCGGTTGTGTTAAGCTGGGCAGCGCTCATTACAATAGAGCGCCCCGCGTCATCAATTGTCGTCAAATTAACAGAGGAGACAATTGAGTTCGTTTGTTCATCATTAAGATAAAAATCATCATTAGTGGTTGGAACGCTCTGATTGTCAGTGATCGCAGGATTGTCATCATTACACTGTGTGTCACAAGTACTATCGGTGAAGTTGTTTAAGTCGGTAATTTCATTCATTACGCCTCGCGATGTACTATTAATAGTTTTTCGCGGCATTTTTACTCAAGTCACAATTATTCACAATGAGACAAAGACAATGCAAAATCCAACAAATACAAATACAATAAAGAGCAACGAATTGCCGATGATCAGTAGAAGAAAGTGACAAAATTAGTAAAAGCGTTGCGCCAAATGCTAATTATATTAAGTAAATAAGAGCAGATATCTGACTACTTTTCAGAAGATTCTCAACGAAATACGATCCTGGTCCGGAGGTCGCCAAGTGTAACCTCCCCGTAAAAATATGAAAATGAAAAGAATTGAATAGAATTGCAAATAGTGCCAAATGTTAGCTTCCCACAGTAATAAAACTCAATGATAATAAAAATGTGCAAAAATGTTAAGTCCCCACAAAATTAACGTTAAGGTGAACCTGATAAATTTTATAAGGGCAGCTGCGCTGACCTTAGGCCCTGTGCAATAATTAATCTGATAAATTGATTCTGGGAGGAAAAGCATAGGAAATATTGTTTCAATTGGATGATTCTTTTCTTAAAAACGATTGCTTTGAAAACAAAATTATTATTGGGGCAATTCTTGAACAAATTAATTACAATTAACATATGTTATTGGCTGAGCGCAATGCTGTTTCATTACCTTATTTAACAATATACCTCGTCCCGAACCTTGACCAGAGACCCACGTCGACACCCGCCGACCCATCACACACAACTTCCTACTCGCAACTGAACTACATGCTGTCGCGACTCGCTACGTACAACGACTGCACTCATGCGCGGTCAAGCGCAGACTAGCAACGATAAATAACTCTCTGGTCAGAGATTCTGTCATGCCTCGCCATCGCTGGTACTGTTTCACAATCAATACTCAACTTCTGGTGCGTTACGACTCCCAGGACCGAACCAACGCAGCACCTCCAAATGCTCTGCCGAGCCGCCCGCTGCCAGCCGTTTCAGCGAACACAGGAAGTCGCGCCGATTTTCAGAACCTCTTCGCTGGTCGACAGCATACGGCCGAACTGAAAATTAGGCCCCTTGTGGACCCACGCTCAGGAAGATTTCTTTCGCGACGAGCAGTTACGGTAACGCCCCATACCACGGAGCCGCTGCTCCCGTCGTTTACGCTGATGCCGCGGTCTGCGTGCTGTCCCTCTAGCACCGGCAGAGAAGTCGCTTCTCGATGCCCCGACTGTCAACTCTCCACGAGAGCCCATACAGCCACTTCTTAAACCCACGCGAACAGCCCACCTTTCCCCTTTCCCGCTAGAGGGAGACACCGAAGCCTTCAATTGCGACAACGGCGCCACCGCCAGGGCGACTGCTTCACGTTACGAGCTGCGGCGCGCTTTTCAAAGCTAACTTTAGTACGGTTCAGTGTTGTCGTTAGTGTAAGTTAGTTTACGTTAGATTATGTAGTGTGTTAGCCCAGGGACCGATGAACTCAGCACTTTGGTCCCATAGGAGCTTACCATAAATTTCCAAAATTTCCACAAACTGCAGTTTGTGGTTGGGGTTGGTTGTTTACTGTGCAGGAATCGGCTGTCCTGTGCAGTGTCAACATTAACTCTGTTGAACCTGTCTAAAGCGCTAACAGAAAAGAAAATTACCAGCGAAAGTTAGCCGCCAAGGAAGTAGGGCCTCCCGGACTAGATCCTTTGTCTGAGAAAGTGACGAAATCAAATAAGCGTGACTACAAGCGAATATTTAATAAATAAGTGTATAATAAGCGTAAGTTGTTGTTTTGGTGCAACGTAAGAATGCCTGATTCTGAGCCCAGAATTTAATTCGGTAACTAATACCTGAATTAGCGATCTTCTGCAATTTTTCGAAAAATAAAGAAAGTACGAAAACTCCCACTTACACAAAAATGCGAAACAAGGAGTAGCGAAAGCTGAAATATCATTTCGTTCTTGCCATAAACTGTACTTAATTATGGACAAAACAACAAAATTCCACAAAAACAAATGTTCCTTTTTTCAGGCAAGTTATGGATATTATTACTATCGTTACTTCTTTCTTTTCTCAGACGTTATGTCTTGTCAAAAATCGAAAGTGACGCGGACCTTGATCAAGCGTGACTTCCTTTTAACTGTACGGTATATGTCATATTGCATTTAGGAACTTTCGGGTAATTGAACATGTATCAATAATTACGGATTTCTGTAGTTGTATATATAAGTTTGGATGTAGCTGTATTGCATTGATGTACTGGTGGATATTGTGTGGTATGACTCCTGTAGTTGATAGTATAATTGGTATAATGTCAACTTTATCCTGATGCCACATGTCCTTGACTTGCTCAGCCATTATTATTATTTTCGATTATCCCCAACTAAGGAGAGCGTTTGAACTTCAGTTCCTTTATATGATTGTTTATGTTTTTTTCTGAGCCAAAATTTTCTTCATGTGTTCACTATGTTGTTTCTTTCGCCCCGCTGCCTATTTGCATCCTGGTCTCTTCTATGTTGTGGTGTCAAATTTATGTTTTTTGATGATGTTCCTGAATTCAGTTCTATTTTCTGCATCGTTTACTGTTACGTGTGCTTGTCTGAGGTCCTCTTCAACTTCTTTTATCCATTTTGTTTTTCCCCTGCCTGAGTTGATGACTTTAAGAATTGGCTTTGAAATTCTGTTTCCATTCATCCTGTGGATATGTCCGAAGAAGTGCATTCTTCTTTTCCTTATTGTATCCGTAATCTTGTCTGTGTATTTATATAGTTCTGATGTTGGTCTCTTCTTCCAGATTCCTTGCTCTTGTATCGGGACAAAATTTTTTCTGACATTTTTCCTTTCTTGTTTCTCTATTTTTTTGATTTTAGTTTGCCCACCTATTTGTGTTGTTTCAGATGCACACAGTGCCTCCGGAAGTACGACAGTGTTGTAGTGCCTCAATTTTGCGTTAATGGATATGGACTTTTTGTTATAATAGTCCCACGTAAATTTAAATGCTTTCTGTTTATTCTTTCCTCATTGACCTTTAGGTTGATCCCTGATGGCTGAATGATTTCTCCCAGGTACTTAAAATGTGGTAATTGTAAAATTTTCCCATGGGTTGTCACAACAGGCAATTTGTCTTGTGGCACTCTTTCTATGTACTGAGTTTTCTCATACGAGATTTGCAGGCCAGTTCTTTGTGCAATTTCGTGTAACTTCTCTATGGCGTTAGTGGCTTCTTTTCTATTATTTGCGAGGATTGCAAGGTCATCTGGAAAAGCTAAACACTTCACATTGAATCTATTATCTTTTCTAATGCCAATTTGGATTCCTTTGACTTCTTTTTCCCATGTCCTG